>NC_134418.1:43315181-44565181 GCF_030867145.1 Opisthocomus hoazin | reverse complement strand
GGAGCTGTCCGTGCGTGGCGCCTCCAGCAGCCCTGCTCAGAAAATACGAATGTCTCCAGATAACTCTCAGGCAGAAGGGGCTAGCCTGGGAAGCTGTTGCTCAGCCTCATCTGCCCATGGCACTGCTCGCACAGAGGCACAGAGATTGGTGCTGCTTGCTTGTTTTGCCACCTGAAACTTCAAACGTAGCCCTAGGATGGGGTGGGTCCCTGCTTTGCGCCTCCAGTAGCCCTGTTCCGAAAATGCGCACGTCTCCAGATAGCTCGCAGACAGAAGGAGATAGACAGGAAAGCTGTTGCTCAGCCTGATTTGCCCATGGCACTGCTCGCACAGAGGCACAGAGACTGGGGCTGCTTGCTTGTCTTACAACCTCAAAATTTAAACGTAGCCCTGGGATGGGGGTGTCCGTGCCTGTCGCCTCCAGCAGCCCTTCTCGGAAAATACGAATGTCTCCAGATAACTCTCAGGCAGAAGGGGCTAGCCTGGGAAGCTGTTGCTCAGCCTCATCTGCCCATGGCACTGCTCGCACAGAGGCACTGAGATTGGTGCTGCTTGGTTGTTTTGCCACCTCAAACTTCAAACGTAACCCGGGGATTGGGGTTACCTACCGGGCTCGTTTTGCAGCCGCTGCTCTGAAAATGTGAGTGTCTGCACATAACTGGCAGCCAGAAGGGGCTAGCCTGGAAAGCTGTTGCTCAGCCTCATCTGTCCATGGCCCTGCTCGCAGAGAGGCACAGAGACTGGGACTGCTTACTTGTCTTGCCACCTCAAACTTCAATTGTAGCGTAAGGTGTCCGTGCCGGGTGCCTCCACTAGCCCTGCTCCAAAAATGCGAATGTCTCCAGATAGCTGGCAGCCAGAAGGGGCTAGCCTGGAAATCTGTTGCTCAGCCTGATTTGCCCATGGCACTGCTCGCACAGAGGCACAGAGACTGGGGCTGCTTGCTTTTCTTGCTATCTAAACTTCAAATGTAGCGTAAGGTGTCCGTGCCGGGTGCCTCCAGTAGCCCTGCTCCGAAAATGCGAACGTCTGAAGATAGCTGGAAGCCAGAAGGGGCTAGCCTGGAAAGCTGTTGCTCAGCCTGATTTGCCCATGGCACTGCTCGCACAGAGGCAAAGAGACTGGGGCAGCTTGCTTGTCTTGCCACCTCAAACTTGAAACGTAGCCCGGGGATGGAGCTGTCCGTGCGTGGCGCCTCCAGCAGCCCTGCTCAGAAAATACGAATGTCTCCAGATAACTCTCAGGCAGAAGGGGCTAGCCTGGAAAGCTGTTGCTCAGCCTGATTTGCCCATGGCACTGCTCGCACAGAGGCACAGAGATTGGTGCTGCTTGGTTGTTTTGCCACCTGAAACTTCAAACGTAGCCCTAGGATGGGGTGTGTCCCTGCTTTGCGCCTCCAGTAGCCCTGCTCCGAAAATGCGCACGTCTCCAGATAGCTCGCAGACAGAAGGAGATAGACAGGAAAGCTGTTGCTCAGCCTGATTTGCCCATGGCACTGCTCGCACAGAGGCACAGAGACTGGGGCTGCTTGCTTTTCTTGCTATCTAAACTTCAAATGTAGCGTAAGGTGTCCGTGCCGGGTGCCTCCAGTAGCCCTGCTCCGAAAATGCGAACGTCTGAAGATAGCTGGAAGCCAGAAGGGGCTAGCCTGGAAAGCTGTTGCTCAGCCTGATTTG
This sequence comes from Opisthocomus hoazin, assembly GCF_030867145.1. Taxonomy (NCBI): domain Eukaryota; kingdom Metazoa; phylum Chordata; class Aves; order Opisthocomiformes; family Opisthocomidae; genus Opisthocomus; species Opisthocomus hoazin. Next base: position 44,563,505 of record NC_134418.1, on the reverse strand, counting down.
CCCATGGCACTGCTCGCACAGAGGCACAGAGACTGGGGCTGCTTGCTTGTCTTACCACCTCAAAATTTAAACGTAGCCCTGGGATGGGGGTGTCCGTGCCTGGCGCCTCCAGCAGCCCTTCTCGGAAAATATGAATGTCTCCAGATAACTCTCAGGCAGAAGGGGCTAGCCTGGGAAGCTGTTGCTCAGCCTCATCTGCCCATGGCACTGCTCGCACAGAGGCAGAGAGACTGGGGCTGCTTACTTGTCTTGCCACCTCAAACTTCAAACGTAACCCGGGGATTGGGGTTACCTACCGGGCTCGTTTTGCAGCCGCTGCTCTGAAAATGTGAGTGTCTGCACATAACTGGCAGCCAGAAGGGGCTAGCCTGGAAAGCTGTTGCTCAGCCTCATCTGTCCATGGCCCTGCTCGCAGAGAGGCACAGAGACTGGGACTGCTTACTTGTCTTGCCACCTCAAACTTCAATTGTAGCGTAAGGTGTCCGTGCCGGGTGCCTCCACTAGCCCTGCTCCAAAAATGCGAATGTCTCCAGATAGCTGGCAGCCAGAAGGGGCTAGCCTGGAAATCTGTTGCTCAGCCTGATTTGCCCATGGCACTGCTCGCACAGAGGCACAGAGACTGGGGCTGCTTGCTTTTCTTGCTATCTAAACTTCAAATGTAGCGTAAGGTGTCCGTGCCGGGTGCCTCCAGTAGCCCTGCTCCGAAAATGCGAACGTCTGAAGATAGCTGGAAGCCAGAAGGGGCTAGCCTGGAAAGCTGTTGCTCAGCCTGATTTGCCCATGGCACTGCTCGCACAGAGGCAAAGAGACTGGGGCAGCTTGCTTGTCTTGCCACCTCAAACTTGAAACGTAGCCCGGGGATGGAGCTGTCCGTGCGTGGCGCCTCCAGCAGCCCTGCTCAGAAAATACGAATGTCTCCAGATAACTCTCAGGCAGAAGGGGCTAGCCTGGGAAGCTGTTGCTCAGCCTCATCTGCCCATGGCACTGCTCGCACAGAGGCACAGAGATTGGTGCTGCTTGCTTGTTTTGCCACCTGAAACTTCAAACGTAGCCCTAGGATGGGGTGTGTCCCTGCTTTGCGCCTCCAGTAGCCCTGCTCCGAAAATGCGAACGTCTCCAGATAGCTCGCAGACAGAAGGAGATAGACAGGAAAGCTGTTGCTCAGCCTGATTTGCCCATGGCACTGCTCGCACAGAGGCACAGAGACTGGGGCTGCTTGCTTGTCTTACCACCTCAAAATTTAAACGTAGCCCTGGGATGGGGGTGTCCGTGCCTGGCGCCTCCAGCAGCCATTCTCGGAAAATACGAATGTCTCCAGATAACTCTCAGGCAGAAGGGGCTAGCCTGGGAAGCTGTTGCTCAGCCTCATCTGCCCATGGCACTGCTCGCACAGAGGCACAGAGACTGGGGCTGCTTGCTTGTCTTGCCACCTCAAACTTCAAACGTAAACCGGGGATTGGGGTTACCTACCGGGCTCGTTTTGCAGCCCGGCTCTGAAAATGTGAGTGTCTGCACATAACTGGCAGCCAGAAGGGGCTAGCCTGGAAAGCTGTTGCTCAGCCTCATCTGTCCATGGCACTGCTCGCACAGAGGCACAGAGACTGGGGCTGCTTGCTTGTCTTGCTACCTAAACTTCAAATGTAGCGTAAGGTGTCCGTGCCGGGTGCCTCCAGTAGCCCTGCTCCGAAAATGCGAACGTCTGAAGATAGCTGGCAGCCAGAAGGGGCTAGCCTGGAAAGCTGTTGCTCAGCCTGATTTGCCCATGGCACTGCTCGCACACAGGCAAAGAGACTGGGGCAGCTTTCTTGTCTTGCCACCTCAAACTTGAAACGTAGCCCGGGGATGGAGGTGTCCGTGCGTGGCGCCTCCAGCAGCCCTGCTCAGAAAATACGAATGTCTCCAGATAACTCTCAGGCAGAAGGGGCTAGCCTGGGAAGCTGTTGCTCAGGCTCATCTGCCCATGGCACTGCTCGCACAGAGGCACAGAGACTGGTGCTGCTTGGTTGTTTTGCCACCTGAAACTTCAAACGTAGCCCTAGGATGGGGTGTGTCCCTGCTTTGCGCCTCCAGTAGCCCTGCTCCGAAAATGCGAACGTCTCCAGATAGCTCGCAGACAGAAGGAGATAGACAGGAAAGCTGTTGCTCAGCCTGATTTGCCCATGGCACTGCTCGCACAGAGGCACAGAGACTGGGGCTGCTTGCTTGTCTTACCACCTCAAAATTTAAACGTAGCCCTGGGATGGGGGTGTCCGTGCCTGGCGCCTCCAGCAGCCCTTCTCGGAAAATATGAATGTCTCCAGATAACTCTCAGGCAGAAGGGGCTAGCCTGGGAAGCTGTTGCTCAGCCTCATCTGCCCATGGCACTGCTCGCACAGAGGCAGAGAGACTGGGGCTGCTTACTTGTCTTGCCACCTCAAACTTCAAACGTAACCCGGGGATTGGGGTTACCTACCGGGCTCGTTTTGCAGCCGCTGCTCTGAAAATGTGAGTGTCTGCACATAACTGGCAGCCAGAAGGGGCTAGCCTGGAAAGCTGTTGCTCAGCCTCATCTGTCCATGGCCCTGCTCGCAGAGAGGCACAGAGACTGGGACTGCTTACTTGTCTTGCCACCTCAAACTTCAATTGTAGCGTAAGGTGTCCGTGCCGGGTGCCTCCACTAGCCCTGCTCCAAAAATGCGAATGTCTCCAGATAGCTGGCAGCCAGAAGGGGCTAGCCTGGAAAGCTGTTGCTCAGCCTGATTTGCCCATGGCACTGCTCGCACAGAGGCACAGAGACTGGGGCTGCTTGCTTTTCTTGCTATCTAAACTTCAAATGTAGCGTAAGGTGTCCGTGCCGGGTGCCTCCAGTAGCCCTGCTCCGAAAATGCGAACGTCTGAAGATAGCTGGAAGCCAGAAGGGGCTAGCCTGGAAAGCTGTTGCTCAGCCTGATTTGCCCATGGCACTGCTCGCACAGAGGCAAAGAGACTGGGGCAGCTTGCTTGTCTTGCCACCTCAAACTTGAAACGTAGCCCGGGGATGGAGCTGTCCGTGCGTGGCGCCTCCAGCAGCCCTGCTCAGAAAATACGAATGTCTCCAGATAACTCTCAGGCAGAAGGGGCTAGCCTGGGAAGCTGTTGCTCAGCCTCATCTGCCCATGGCACTGCTCGCACAGAGGCACAGAGATTGGTGCTGCTTGGTTGTTTTGCCACCTGAAACTTCAAACGTAGCCCTAGGATGGGGTGTGTCCCTGCTTTGCGCCTCCAGTAGCCCTGCTCCGAAAATGCGAACGTCTCCAGATAGCTCGCAGACAGAAGGAGATAGACAGGAAAGCTGTTGCTCAGCCTGATTTGCCCATGGCACTGCTCGCACAGAGGCACAGAGACTGGGGCTGCTTGCTTGTCTTACCACCTCAAAATTTAAACGTAGCCCTGGGATGGGGGTGTCCGTGCCTGGCGCCTCCAGCAGCCATTCTCGGAAAATACGAATGTCTCCAGATAACTCTCAGGCAGAAGGGGCTAGCCTGGGAAGCTGTTGCTCAGCCTCATCTGCCCATGGCACTGCTCGCACAGAGGCACAGAGACTGGGGCTGCTTGCTTGTCTTGCCACCTCAAACTTCAAACGTAAACCGGGGATTGGGGTTACCTACCGGGCTCGTTTTGCAGCCCGGCTCTGAAAATGTGAGTGTCTGCACATAACTGGCAGCCAGAAGGGGCTAGCCTGGAAAGCTGTTGCTCAGCCTCATCTGTCCATGGCACTGCTCGCACAGAGGCACAGAGACTGGGGCTGCTTGCTTGTCTTGCTACCTAAACTTCAAATGTAGCGTAAGGTGTCCGTGCCGGGTGCCTCCAGTAGCCCTGCTCCGAAAATGCGAACGTCTGAAGATAGCTGGCAGCCAGAAGGGGCTAGCCTGGAAAGCTGTTGCTCAGCCTGATTTGCCCATGGCACTGCTCGCACAGAGGCACAGAGACTGGGGCTGCTTGCTTTTCTTGCTATCTAAACTTCAAATGTAGCGTAAGGTGTCCGTGCCGGGTGCCTCCAGTAGCCCTGCTCCGAAAATGCGAACGTCTGAAGATAGCTGGAAGCCAGAAGGGGCTAGCCTGGAAAGCTGTTGCTCAGCCTGATTTGCCCATGGCACTGCTCGCACAGAGGCAAAGAGACTGGGGCAGCTTGCTTGTCTTGCCACCTCAAACTTGAAACGTATCCCGGGGATGGAGCTGTCCGTGCGTGGCGCCTCCAGCAGCCCTGCTCAGAAAATACGAATGTCTCCAGATAACTCTCAGGCAGAAGGGGCTAGCCTGGGAAGCTGTTGCTCAGCCTCATCTGCCCATGGCACTGCTCGCACAGAGGCACAGAGATTGGTGCTGCTTGCTTGTTTTGCCACCTGAAACTTCAAACGTAGCCCTAGGATGGGGTGGGTCCCTGCTTTGCGCCTCCAGTAGCCCTGTTCCGAAAATGCGCACGTCTCCAGATAGCTCGCAGACAGAAGGAGATAGACAGGAAAGCTGTTGCTCAGCCTGATTTGCCCATGGCACTGCTCGCACAGAGGCACAGAGACTGGGGCTGCTTGCTTGTCTTACAACCTCAAAATTTAAACGTAGCCCTGGGATGGGGGTGTCCGTGCCTGTCGCCTCCAGCAGCCCTTCTCGGAAAATACGAATGTCTCCAGATAACTCTCAGGCAGAAGGGGCTAGCCTGGGAAGCTGTTGCTCAGCCTCATCTGCCCATGGCACTGCTCGCACAGAGGCACAGAGATTGGTGCTGCTTGGTTGTTTTGCCACCTCAAACTTCAAACGTAACCCGGGGATTGGGGTTACCTACCGGGCTCGTTTTGCAGCCGCTGCTCTGAAAATGTGAGTGTCTGCACATAACTGGCAGCCAGAAGGGGCTAGCCTGGAAAGCTGTTGCTCAGCCTCATCTGTCCATGGCCCTGCTCGCAGAGAGGCACAGAGACTGGGACTGCTTACTTGTCTTGCCACCTCAAACTTCAATTGTAGCGTAAGGTGTCCGTGCCGGGTGCCTCCAGTAGCCCTGCTCCAAAAATGCGAATGTCTCCAGATAGCTGGCAGCCAGAAGGGGCTAGCCTGGAAAGCTGTTGCTCAGCCTGATTTGCCCATGGCACTGCTCGCACAGAGGCACAGAGACTGGGGCTGCTTGCTTTTCTTGCTATCTAAACTTCAAATGTAGCGTAAGGTGTCCGTGCCGGGTGCCTCCAGTAGCCCTGCTCCGAAAATGCGAACGTCTGAAGATAGCTGGAAGCCAGAAGGGGCTAGCCTGGAAAGCTGTTGCTCAGCCTGATTTGCCCATGGCACTGCTCGCACAGAGGCAAAGAGACTGGGGCAGCTTGCTTGTCTTGCCACCTCAAACTTGAAACGTAGCCCGGGGATGGAGGTGTCCGTGCGTGGCGCCTCCAGCAGCCCTGCTCAGAAAATACGAATGTCTCCAGATAACTCTCAGGCAGAAGGGGCTAGCCTGGAAAGCTGTTGCTCAGCCTGATTTGCCCATGGCACTGCTCGCACAGAGGCACAGAGATTGGTGCTGCTTGGTTGTTTTGCCACCTGAAACTTCAAACGTAGCCCTAGGATGGGGTGTGTCCCTGCTTTGCGCCTCCAGTAGCCCTGCTCCGAAAATGCGAACGTCTCCAGATAGCTCGCAGACAGAAGGAGATAGACAGGAAAGCTGTTGCTCAGCCTGATTTGCCCATGGCACTGCTCGCACAGAGGCACAGAGACTGGGGCTGCTTGCTTGTCTTACCACCTCAAAATTTAAACGTAGCCCTGGGATGGGGGTGTCTGTGCCTGGCGCCTCCAGCAGCCCTTCTCGGAAAATATGAATGTCTCCAGATAACTCTCAGGCAGAAGGGGCTAGCCTGGGAAGCTGTTGCTCAGCCTCATCTGCCCATGGCACTGCTCGCACAGAGGCAGAGAGACTGGGGCTGCTTACTTGTCTTGCCACCTCAAACTTCAAACGTAACCCGGGGATTGGGGTTACCTACTGGGCTCGTTTTGCAGCCGCTGCTCTGAAAATGTGAGTGTCTGCACATAACTGGCAGCCAGAAGGGGCTAGCCTGGAAAGCTGTTGCTCAGCCTCATCTGTCCATGGCCCTGCTCGCAGAGAGGCACAGAGACTGGGACTGCTTACTTGTCTTGCCACCTCAAACTTCAATTGTAGCGTAAGGTGTCCGTGCCGGGTGCCTCCACTAGCCCTGCTCCAAAAATGCGAATGTCTCCAGATAGCTGGCAGCCAGAAGGGGCTAGCCTGGAAATCTGTTGCTCAGCCTGATTTGCCCATGGCACTGCTCGCACAGAGGCACAGAGACTGGGGCTGCTTGCTTTTCTTGCTATCTAAACTTCAAATGTAGCGTAAGGTGTCCGTGCCGGGTGCCTCCAGTAGCCCTGCTCCGAAAATGCGAACGTCTGAAGATAGCTGGAAGCCAGAAGGGGCTAGCCTGGAAAGCTGTTGCTCAGCCTGATTTGCCCATGGCACTGCTCGCACAGAGGCAAAGAGACTGGGGCAGCTTGCTTGTCTTGCCACCTCAAACTTGAAACGTAGCCCGGGGATGGAGGTGTCCGTGCGTGGCGCCTCCAGCAGCCCTGCTCAGAAAATACGAATGTCTCCAGATAACTCTCAGGCAGAAGGGGCTAGCCTGGAAAGCTGTTGCTCAGCCTGATTTGCCCATGGCACTGCTCGCACAGAGGCACAGAGATTGGTGCTGCTTGGTTGTTTTGCCACCTGAAACTTCAAACGTAGCCCTAGGATGGGGTGTGTCCCTGCTTTGCGCCTCCAGTAGCCCTGCTCCGAAAATGCGAACGTCTCCAGATAGCTCGCAGACAGAAGGAGATAGACAGGAAAGCTGTTGCTCAGCCTGATTTGCCCATGGCACTGCTCGCACAGAGGCACAGAGACTGGGGCTGCTTGCTTTTCTTGCTATCTAAACTTCAAATGTAGCGTAAGGTGTCCGTGCCGGGTGCCTCCAGTAGCCCTGCTCCGAAAATGCGAACGTCTGAAGATAGCTGGAAGCCAGAAGGGGCTAGCCTGGAAAGCTGTTGCTCAGCCTGATTTGCCCATGGCACTGCTCGCACAGAGGCAAAGAGACTGGGGCAGCTTGCTTGTCTTGCCACCTCAAACTTCAAACGTAACCCGGGGATTGGGGTTACCTACCGGGCTCGTTTTGCAGCCGCTGCTCTGAAAATGTGAGTGTCTGCACATAACTGGCAGCCAGAAGGGGATAGCCTGGAAAGCTGTTGCTCAGCCTCATCTGTCCATGGCCCTGCTCGCAGAGAGGCACAGAGACTGGGACTGCTTACTTGTCTTGCCACCTCAAACTTCAAATGTAGCGTAAGGTGTCCGTGCCGGGTGCCTCCACTAGCCCTGCTCCAAAAATGCGAATGTCTCCAGATAGCTGGCAGCCAGAAGGGGCTAGCCTGGAAAGCTGTTGCTCAGCCTGATTTGCCCATGGCACTGCTCGCACAGAGGCACAGAGACTGGGGCTGCTTGCTTGTCTTGCTACCTAAACTTCAAATGTAGCGTAAGGTGTCCGTGCCGGGTGCCTCCATTAGCCCTGCTCCGAAAATGCGAACGTCTGAAGATAGCTGGAAGCCAGAAGGGGCTAGCCTGGAAAGCTGTTGCTCAGCCTGATTTGCCCATGGCACTGCTCGCACAGAGGCAAAGAGACTGGGGCTGCTTGCTTGTCTTGCCACCTCAAACTTGAAACGTATCCCGGGGATGGAGGTGTCCGTGCGTGGCGCCTCCAGCAGCCCTGCTCAGAAAATACGAATGTCTCCAGATAACTCTCAGGCAGAAGGGGCTAGCCTGGGAAGCTGTTGCTCAGCCTCATCTGCCCATGGCACTGCTCGCACAGAGGCACAGAGATTGGTGCTGCTTGGTTGTTTTGCCACCTGAAACTTCAAACGTAGCCCTAGGATGGGGTGTGTCCCTGCTTTGCGCCTCCAGTAGCCCTGCTCCGAAAATGCGAACGTCTCCAGACAGCTCGCAGACAGAAGGAGATAGACAGGAAAGCTGTTGCTCAGCCTGATTTGCCCATGGCACTGCTCGCACAGAGGCACAGAGACTGGGGCTGCTTGCTTGTCTTACCACCTCAAAATTTAAACGTAGCCCTGGGATGGGGGTGTCTGTGCCTGGCGCCTCCAGCAGCCCTTCTCGGAAAATATGAATGTCTCCAGATAACTCTCAGGCAGAAGGGGCTAGCCTGGGAAGCTGTTGCTCAGCCTCATCTGCCCATGGCACTGCTCGCACAGAGGCAGAGAGACTGGGGCTGCTTACTTGTCTTGCCACCTCAAACTTCAAACGTAACCCGGGGATTGGGGTTACCTACTGGGCTCGTTTTGCAGCCGCTGCTCTGAAAATGTGAGTGTCTGCACATAACTGGCAGCCAGTAGGGGCTAGCCTGGAAAGCTGTTGCTCAGCCTCATCTGTCCATGGCCCTGCTCGCAGAGAGGCACAGAGACTGGGACTGCTTACTTGTCTTGCCACCTCAAACTTCAATTGTAGCGTAAGGTGTCCGTGCCGGGTGCCTCCACTAGCCCTGCTCCAAAAATGCGAATGTCTCCAGATAGCTGGCAGCCAGAAGGGGCTAGCCTGGAAATCTGTTGCTCAGCCTGATTTGCCCATGGCACTGCTCGCACAGAGGCACAGAGACTGGGGCTGCTTGCTTTTCTTGCTATCTAAACTTCAAATGTAGCGTAAGGTGTCCGTGCCGGGTGCCTCCAGTAGCCCTGCTCCGAAAATGCGAACGTCTGAAGATAGCTGGAAGCCAGAAGGGGCTAGCCTGGAAAGCTGTTGCTCAGCCTGATTTGCCCATGGCACTGCTCGCACAGAGGCAAAGAGACTGGGGCAGCTTGCTTGTCTTGCCACCTCAAACTTGAAACGTATCCCGGGGATGGAGCTGTCCGTGCGTGGCGCCTCCAGCAGCCCTGCTCAGAAAATACGAATGTCTCCAGATAACTCTCAGGCAGAAGGGGCTAGCCTGGAAAGCTGTTGCTCAGCCTCATCTGCCCATGGCCCTGCTCGCACAGAGGCACAGAGATTGGTGCTGCTTGCTTGTTTTGCCACCTGAAACTTCAAACGTAGCCCTAGGATGGGGTGTGTCCCTGCTTTGCGCCTCCAGTAGCCCTGCTCCGAAAATGCGAACGTCTCCAGATAGCTCGCAGACAGAAGGAGATAGACAGGAAAGCTGTTGCTCAGCCTCATTTGCCCATGGCACTGCTCGCACAGAGGCACAGAGACTGGGGCTGCTTGCTTGTCTTACCACCTCAAAATTTAAACGTAGCCCTGGGATGGGGGTGTCCGTGCCTGGCGCCTCCAGCAGCCCTGCTCGGAAAATACGAATGTCTCCAGATAACTCTCAGGCAGAAGGGGCTAGCCTGGGAAGCTGTTGCTCAGCCTCATCTGCCCATGGCACTGCTCGCACAGAGGCAGAGAGACTGGGGCTGCTTGCTTGTCTTGCCACCTCAAACTTCAAACGTAACCCGGGGATTGGGGTTACCTACCGGGCTCGTTTTGCAGCCCTGCTCTGAAAATGTGAGTGTCTGCACATAACTGGCAGCCAGAAGGGGCTAGCCTGGAAAGCTGTTGCTCAGCCTCATCTGTCCATGGCCCTGCTCGCAGAGAGGCACAGAGACTGGGACTGCTTACTTGTCTTGCCACCTCAAACTTCAAATGTAGCGTAAGGTGTCCGTGCCGGGTGCCTCCACTAGCCCTGCTCCAAAAATGCGAATGTCTCCAGATAGCTGGCAGCCAGAAGGGGCTAGCCTGGAAAGCTGTTGCTCAGCCTGATTTGCCCATGGCACTGCTCGCACAGAGGCAAAGAGACTGGGGCTGCTTGCTTGTCTTACCACCTCAAAATTTAAACGTAGCCCTGGGATGGGGGTGTCCATGCCTGGCGCCTCCAGCAGCCCTTCTCGGAAAATATGAATGTCTCCAGATAACTCTCAGGCAGAAGGGGCTAGCCTGGGAAGCTGTTGCTCAGCCTCATCTGCCCATGGCACTGCTCGCACAGAGGCACAGAGATTGGTGCTGCTTTGTTGTTTTGCCACCTGAAACTTCAAACGTAGCCCTAGGATGGGGTGTGTCCCTGCTTTGCGCCTCCAGTAGCCCTGCTCCGAAAATGCGAACGTCTCCAGATAGCTCGCAGACAGAAGGAGATAGACAGGAAAGCTGTTGCTCAGCCTGATTTGCCCATGGCACTGCTCGCACAGAGGCACAGAGACTGGGGCTGCTTGCTTGTCTTACCACCTCAAAATTTAAACGTAGCCCTGGGATGGGGGTGTCCGTGCCTGGCGCCTCCAGCAGCCATGCTCGGAAAATACGAATGTCTCCTGATAACTCTCAGGCAGAAGGGGCTAGCCTGGAAAGCTGTTGCTCAGCCTCATCTGCCCATGGCACTGCTCGCACAGAGGCACAGAGACTGGGGCTGCTTACTTGTCTTGCCACCTCAAACTTCAATTGTAGCGTAAGGTGTCCGTGCCGGGTGCCTCCACTAGCCCTGCTCCAAAAATGCGAATGTCTCCAGATAGCTGGCAGCCAGAAGGGGCTAGCCTGGAAAGCTGTTGCTCAGCCTGATTTGCCCATGGCACTGCTCGCACAGAGGCACAGAGACTGGGGCTGCTTGCTTTTCTTGCTATCTAAACTTCAAATGTAGCGTAAGGTGTCCGTGCCGGGTGCCTCCAGTAGCCCTGCTCCGAAAATGCGAACGTCTGAAGATAGCTGGAAGCCAGAAGGGGCTAGCCTGGAAAGCTGTTGCTCAGCCTGATTTGCCCATGGCACTGCTCGCACACAGGCAAAGAGACTGGGGCATCTTTCTTGTCTTGCCACCTCAAACTTGAAACGTAGCCCGGGGATGGAGGTGTCCGTGCGTGGCGCCTTCAGCAGCCCTGCTCAGAAAATACGAATGTCTCCAGATAACTCTCAGGCAGAAGGGGCTAGCCTGGGAAGCTGTTGCTCAGGCTCATCTGCCCATGGCACTGCTCGCACAGAGGCACAGAGATTGGTGCTGCTTGGTTGTTTTGCCACCTGAAACTTCAAACGTAGCCCTAGGATGGGGTGTGTCCCTGCTTTGCGCCTCCAGTAGCCCTGCTCCGAAAATGCGAACGTCTGAAGATAGCTCGCAGACAGAAGGAGATAGACAGGAAAGCTGTTGCTCAGCCTGATTTGCCCATGGCACTGCTCGCACAGAGGCACAGAGACTGGGGCTGCTTGCTTGTCTTACCACCTCAAAATTTAAACGTAGCCCTGGGATGGGGGTGTCCGTGCCTGGCGCCTCCAGCAGCCCTTCTCGGAAAATATGAATGTCTCCAGATAACTCTCAGGCAGAAGGGGCTAGCCTGGGAAGCTGTTGCTCAGCCTCATCTGCCCATGGCACTGCTCGCACAGAGGCAGAGAGACTGGGGCTGCTTGCTTGTCTTGCCACCTCAAACTTCAAACGTAACCCGGGGATTGGGGTTACCTACCGGGCTCGTTTTGCAGCCGCTGCTCTGAAAATGTGAGTGTCTGCACATAACTGGCAGCCAGAAGGGGCTAGCCTGGAAAGCTGTTGCTCAGCCTCATCTGTCCATGGCCCTGCTCGCAGAGAGGCACAGAGACTGGGACTGCTTACTTGTCTTGCCACCTCAAACTTCAATTGTAGCGTAAGGTGTCCGTGCCGGGTGCCTCCACTAGCCCTGCTCCAAAAATGCGAATGTCTCCAGATAGCTGGCAGCCAGAAGGGGCTAGCCTGGAAAGCTGTTGCTCAGCCTGATTTGCCCATGGCACTGCTCGCACAGAGGCACAGAGACTGGGGCTGCTTGCTTTTCTTGCTATCTAAACTTCAAATGTAGCGTAAGGTGTCCGTGCCGGGTGCCTCCAGTAGCCCTGCTCCGAAAATGCGAACGTCTGAAGATAGCTGGAAGCCAGAAGGGGCTAGCCTGGAAAGCTGTTGCTCAGCCTGATTTGCCCATGGCACTGCTCGCACAGAGGCAAAGAGACTGGGGCAGCTTGCTTGTCTTGCCACCTCAAACTTGAAACGTATCCCGGGGATGGAGCTGTCCGTGCGTGGCGCCTCCAGCAGCCCTGCTCAGAAAATACGAATGTCTCCAGATAACTCTCAGGCAGAAGGGGCTAGCCTGGGAAGCTGTTGCTCAGCCTCATCTGCCCATGGCACTGCTCGCACAGAGGCACAGAGATTGGTGCTGCTTGGTTATTTTGCCACCTGAAACTTCAAACGTAGCCCTAGGATGGGGTGTGTCCCTGCTTTGCGCCTCCAGTAGCCCTGCTCTGAAAATGCGAACGTCTCCAGACAGCTCGCAGACAGAAGGAGATAGACAGGAAAGCTGTTGCTCAGCCTGATTTGCCCATGGCACTGCTCGCACAGAGGCACAGAGACTGGGGCTGCTTGCTTGTCTTACCACCTCAAAATTTAAACGTAGCCCTGGGATGGGGGTGTCCGTGCCTGGCGCCTCCAGCAGCCCTTCTCGGAAAATATGAATGTCTCCAGATAACTCTCAGGCAGAAGGGGCTAGCCTGGGAAGCTGTTGCTCAGCCTCATCTGCCCATGGCACTGCTCGCACAGAGGCAGAGAGACTGGGGCTGCTTGCTTGTCTTGCCACCTCAAACTTCAAACGTAACCCGGGGATTGGGGTTACCTACCGGGCTCGTTTTGCAGCCGCTGCTCTGAAAATGTGAGTGTCTGCACATAACTGGCAGCCAGAAGGGGCTAGCCTGGAAAGCTGTTGCTCAGCCTCATCTGTCCATGGCCCTGCTCGCAGAGAGGCACAGAGACTGGGACTGCTTACTTGTCTTGCCACCTCAAACTTCAATTGTAGCGTAAGGTGTCCGTGCCGGGTGCCTCCACTAGCCCTGCTCCAAAAATGCGAATGTCTCCAGATAGCTGGCAGCCAGAAGGGGCTAGCCTGGAAAGCTGTTGCTCAGCCTGATTTGCCCATGGCACTGCTCGCACAGAGGCACAGAGACTGGGGCTGCTTGCTTTTCTTGCTATCTAAACTTCAAATGTAGCGTAAGGTGTCCGTGCCGGGTGCCTCCAGTAGCCCTGCTCCGAAAATGCGAACGTCTGAAGATAGCTGGAAGCCAGAAGGGGCTAGCCTGGAAAGCTGTTGCTCAGCCTGATTTGCCCATGGCACTGCTCGCACAGAGGCAAAGAGACTGGGGCAGCTTGCTTGTCTTGCCACCTCAAACTTGAAACGTATCCCGGGGATGGAGCTGTCCGTGCGTGGCGCCTCCAGCAGCCCTGCTCAGAAAATACGAATGTCTCCAGATAACTCTCAGGCAGAAGGGGCTAGCCTGGGAAGCTGTTGCTCAGCCTCATCTGCCCATGGCACTGCTCGCACAGAGGCACAGAGATTGGTGCTGCTTGGTTGTTTTGCCACCTGAAACTTCAAACGTAGCCCTAGGATGGGGTGTGTCCCTGCTTTGCGCCTCCAGTAGCCCTGCTCCGAAAATGCGAACGTCTCCAGACAGCTCGCAGACAGAAGGAGATAGACAGGAAAGCTGTTGCTCAGCCTGATTTGCCCATGGCACTGCTCGCACAGAGGCACAGAGACTGGGGCTGCTTGCTTGTCTTACCACCTCAAAATTTAAACGTAGCCCTGGGATGGGGGTGTCCGTGCCTGGCGCCTCCAGCAGCCCTTCTCGGAAAATATGAATGTCTCCAGATAACTCTCAGGCAGAAGGGGCTAGCCTGGGAAGCTGTTGCTCAGCCTCATCTGCCCATGGCACTGCTCGCACAGAGGCAGAGAGACTGGGGCTGCTTACTTGTCTTGCCACCTCAAACTTCAAACGTAACCCGGGGATTGGGGTTACCTACCGGGCTCGTTTTGCAGCCGCTGCTCTGAAAATGTGAGTGTCTGCACATAACTGGCAGCCAGAAGGGGCTAGCCTGGAAAGCTGTTGCTCAGCCTCATCTGTCCATGGCCCTGCTCGCAGAGAGGCACAGAGACTGGGACTGCTTACTTGTCTTGCCACCTCAAACTTCAAATGTAGCGTAAGGTGTCCGTGCCGGGTGCCTCCACTAGCCCTGCTCCAAAAATGCGAATGTCTCCAGATAGCTGGCAGCCAGAAGGGGCTAGCCTGGAAAGCTGTTGCTCAGCCTGATTTGCCCATGGCACTGCTCGCACAGAGGCACAGAGACTGGGGCTGCTTGCTTTTCTTGCTATCTAAACTTCAAATGTAGCGTAAGGTGTCCGTGCCGGGTGCCTCCACTAGCCCTGCTCCGAAAATGCGAACGTCTGAAGATAGCTGGCAGCCAGAAGGGGCTAGCCTGAAAAGCTGTTGCTCAGCCTGATTTGCCCATGGCACTGCTCGCACAGAGGCACAGAGACTGGGGCTGCTTGCTTTTCTTGCTATCTAAACTTCAAATGTAGCGTAAGGTGTCCGTGCCGGGTGCCTCCAGTAGCCCTGCTCCGAAAATGCGAACGTCTGAAGATAGCTGGAAGCCAGAAGGGGCTAGCCTGGAAAGCTGTTGCTCAGCCTGATTTGCCCATGGCACTGCTCGCACAGAGGCAAAGAGACTGGGGCTGCTTGCTTGTCTTGCCACCTCAAACTTGAAACGTAGCCCGGGGATGGAGGTGTCCGTGCGTGGCGCCTCCAGCAGCCCTGCTCAGAAAATACGAATGTCTCCAGATAACTCTCAGGCAGAAGGGGCTAGCCTGGGAAGCTGTTGCTCAGCCTCATCTGCCCATGGCACTGCTCGCACAGAGGCACAGAGATTGGTGCTGCTTGGTTGTTTTGCCACCTGAAACTTCAAACGTAGCCCTAGGATGGGGTGTGTCCCTGCTTTGCGCCTCCAGTAGCCCTGCTCCGAAAATGCGAACGTCTCCAGATAGCTCGCAGACAGAAGGAGATAGACAGGAAAGCTGTTGCTCAGCCTGATTTGCCCATGGCACTGCTCGCACAGAGGCACAGAGACTGGGGCTGCTTGCTTGTCTTACCACCTCAAAATTTAAACGTAGCCCTGGGATGGGGGTGTCCGTGCCTGGCGCCTCCAGCAGCCATGCTCGGAAAATACGAATGTCTCCTGATAACTCTCACGCAGAAGGAGCTAGCCTGGGAAGCTGTTGCTCAGCCTCATCTGCCCATGGCACTGCTCGCACAGAGGCACAGAGAATGAGGCTGCTTGCTTGTCTTGCTACCTAAACTTCAAATGTAGCGTAAGGTGTCCGTGCCGGGTGCCTCCAGTAGCCCTGCTCCGAAAATGCGAACGTCTGAAGATAGCTGGAAGCCAGAAGGGGCTAGCCTGGAAAGCTGTTGCTCAGCCTGATTTGCCCATGGCACTGCTCGCACAGAGGCAAAGAGACTGGGGCAGCTTGCTTGTCTTGCCACCTCAAACTTGAAACGTATCCCGGGGATGGAGCTGTCCGTGCGTGGCGCCTCCAGCAGCCCTGCTCAGAAAATACGAATGTCTCCAGATAACTCTCAGGCAGAAGGGGCTAGCCTGGGAAGCTGTTGCTCAGCCTCATCTGCCCATGGCACTGCTCGCACAGAGGCACAGAGATTGGTGCTGCTTGGTTGTTTTGCCACCTGAAACTTCAAACGTAGCCCTAGGATGGGGTGTGTCCCTGCTTTGCGCCTCCAGTAGCCCTGCTCCGAAAATGCGAACGTCTCCAGACAGCTCGCAGACAGAAGGAGATAGACAGGAAAGCTGTTGCTCAGCCTGATTTGCCCATGGCACTGCTCGCACAGAGGCACAGAGACTGGGGCTGCTTGCTTGTCTTACCACCTCAAAATTTAAACGTAGCCCTGGGATGGGGGTGTCCGTGCCTGGCGCCTCCAGCAGCCCTTCTCGGAAAATATGAATGTCTCCAGATAACTCTCAGGCAGAAGGGGCTAGCCTGGGAAGCTGTTGCTCAGCCTCATCTGCCCATGGCACTGCTCGCACAGAGGCAGAGAGACTGGGGCTGCTTGCTTGTCTTGCCACCTCAAACTTCAAACGTAACCCGGGGATTGGGGTTACCTACCGGGCTCGTTTTGCAGCCGCTGCTCTGAAAATGTGAGTGTCTGCACATAACTGGCAGCCAGAAGGGGCTAGCCTGGAAAGCTGTTGCTCAGCCTCATCTGTCCATGGCCCTGCTCGCAGAGAGGCACAGAGACTGGGACTGCTTACTTGTCTTGCCACCTCAAACTTCAAATGTAGCGTAAGGTGTCCGTGCCGGGTGCCTCCACTAGCCCTGCTCCAAAAATGCGAATGTCTCCAGATAGCTGGCAGCCAGAAGGGGCTAGCCTGGAAAGCTGTTGCTCAGCCTGATTTGCCCATGGCACTGCTCGCACAGAGGCACAGAGACTGGGGCTGCTTGCTTTTCTTGCTATCTAAACTTCAAATGTAGCGTAAGGTGTCCGTGCCGGGTGCCTCCAGTAGCCCTGCTCCGAAAATGCGAACGTCTGAAGATAGCTGGAAGCCAGAAGGGGCTAGCCTGGAAAGCTGTTGCTCAGCCTGATTTGCCCATGGCACTGCTCACACAGAGGCAAAGAGACTGGGGCAGCTTGCTTGTCTTGCCACCTCAAACTTGAAACGTATCCCGGGGATGGAGCTGTCCGTGCGTGGCGCCTCCAGCAGCCCTGCTCAGAAAATACGAATGTCTCCAGATAACTCTCAGGCAGAAGGGGCTAGCCTGGGAAGCTGTTGCTCAGCCTCATCTGCCCATGGCACTGCTCGCACAGAGGCACAGAGATTGGTGCTGCTTGGTTGTTTTGCCACCTGAAACTTCAAACGTAGCCCTAGGATGGGGTGTGTCCCTGCTTTGCGCCTCCAGTAGCCCTGCTCCGAAAATGCGAACGTCTCCAGACAGCTCGCAGACAGAAGGAGATAGACAGGAAAGCTGTTGCTCAGCCTGATTTGCCCATGGCACTGCTCGCACAGAGGCACAGAGACTGGGGCTGCTTGCTTGTCTTACCACCTCAAAATTTAAACGTAGCCCTGGGATGGGGGTGTCCGTGCCTGGCGCCTCCAGCAGCCCTTCTCGGAAAATATGAATGTCTCCAGATAACTCTCAGGCAGAAGGGGCTAGCCTGGGAAGCTGTTGCTCAGCCTCATCTGCCCATGGCACTGCTCGCACAGAGGCAGAGAGACTGGGGCTGCTTGCTTGTCTTGCCACCTCAAACTTCAAACGTAACCCGGGGATTGGGGTTACCTACCGGGCTCGTTTTGCAGCCGCTGCTCTGAAAATGTGAGTGTCTGCACATAACTGGCAGCCAGAAGGGGCTAGCCTGGAAAGCTGTTGCTCAGCCTCATCTGTCCATGGCCCTGCTCGCAGAGAGGCACAGAGACTGGGACTGCTTACTTGTCTTGCCACCTCAAACTTCAAATGTAGCGTAAGGTGTCCGTGCCGGGTGCCTCCACTAGCCCTGCTCCAAAAATGCGAATGTCTCCAGATAGCTGGCAGCCAGAAGGGGCTAGCCTGGAAAGCTGTTGCTCAGCCTGATTTGCCCATGGCACTGCTCGCACAGAGGCACAGAGACTGGGGCTGCTTGCTTTTCTTGCTATCTAAACTTCAAATGTAGCGTAAGGTGTCCGTGCCGGGTGCCTCCAGTAGCCCTGCTCCGAAAATGCGAACGTCTGAAGATAGCTGGAAGCCAGAAGGGGCTAGCCTGGAAAGCTGTTGCTCAGCCTGATTTGCCCATGGCACTGCTCGCACAGAGGCAAAGAGACTGGGGCAGCTTGCTTGTCTTGCCACCTCAAACTTGAAACGTATCCCGGGCATGGAGCTGTCCGTGCCTGGCGCCTCCAGCAGCCCTGCTCAGAAAATACGAATGTCTCCAGATAACTCTCAGGCAGAAGGGGCTAGCCTGGGAAGCTGTTGCTCAGCCTCATCTGCCCATGGCACTGCTCGCACAGAGGCACAGAGATTGGTGCTGCTTGGTTGTTTTGCCACCTGAAACTTCAAACGTAGCCCTAGGATGGGGTGTGTCCCTGCTTTGCGCCTCCAGTAGCCCTGCTCCGAAAATGCGAACGTCTCCAGACAGCTCGCAGACAGAAGGAGATAGACAGGAAAGCTGTTGCTCAGCCTGATTTGCCCATGGCACTGCTCGCACAGAGGCACAGAGACTGGGGCTGCTTGCTTGTCTTACCACCTCAAAATTTAAACGTAGCCCTGGGATGGGGGTGTCCGTGCCTGGCGCCTCCAGCAGCCCTTCTCGGAAAATATGAATGTCTCCAGATAACTCTCAGGCAGAAGGGGCTAGCCTGGGAAGCTGTTGCTCAGCCTCATCTGCCCATGGCACTGCTCGCACAGAGGCAGAGAGACTGGGGCTGCTTACTTGTCTTGCCACCTCAAACTTCAAACGTAACCCGGGGATTGGGGTTACCTACCGGGCTCGTTTTGCAGCCGCTGCTCTGAAAATGTGAGTGTCTGCACATAACTGGCAGCCAGAAGGGGCTAGCCTGGAAAGCTGTTGCTCAGCCTCATCTGTCCATGGCCCTGCTCGCAGAGAGGCACAGAGACTGGGACTGCTTACTTGTCTTGCCACCTCAAACTTCAAATGTAGCGTAAGGTGTCCGTGCCGGGTGCCTCCACTAGCCCTGCTCCAAAAATGCGAATGTCTCCAGATAGCTGGCAGCCAGAAGGGGCTAGCCTGGAAATCTGTTGCTCAGCCTGATTTGCCCATGGCACTGCTCGCACAGAGGCACAGAGACTGGGGCTGCTTGCTTTTCTTGCTATCTAAACTTCAAATGTAGCGTAAGGTGTCCGTGCCGGGTGCCTCCACTAGCCCTGCTCCGAAAATGCGAACGTCTGAAGATAGCTGGCAGCCAGAAGGGGCTAGCCTGGAAAGCTGTTGCTCAGCCTGATTTGCCCATGGCACTGCTCGCACAGAGGCACAGAGACTGGGGCTGCTTGCTTTTCTTGCTATCTAAACTTCAAATGTAGCGTAAGGTGTCCGTGCCGGGTGCCTCCAGTAGCCCTGCTCCGAAAATGCGAACGTCTGAAGATAGCTGGAAGCCAGAAGGGGCTAGCCTGGAAAGCTGTTGCTCAGCCTGATTTGCCCATGGCACTGCTCGCACAGAGGCAAAGAGACTGGGGCAGCTTGCTTGTCTTGCCACCTCAAACTTGAAACGTAGCCCGGGGATGGAGCTGTCCGTGCGTGGCGCCTCCAGCAGCCCTGCTCAGAAAATACGAATGTCTCCAGATAACTCTCAGGCAGAAGGGGCTAGCCTGGAAAGCTGTTGCTCAGCCTCATCTGCCCATGGCACTGCTCGCACAGAGGCACAGAGATTGGTGCTGCTTGCTTGTTTTGCCACCTGAAACTTCAAACGTAGCCCTAGGATGGGGTGGGTCCCTGCTTTGCGCCTCCAGTAGCCCTGCTCCGAAAATGCGAACGTCTCCAGATAGCTCGCAGACAGAAGGAGATAGACAGGAAAGCTGTTGCTCAGCCTGATTTGCCCATGGCACTGCTCGCACAGAGGCACAGAGACTGGGGCTGCTTGCTTGTCTTACCACCTCAAAATTTAAACGTAGCCCTGGGATGGGGGTGTCCGTGCCTGGCGCCTCCAGCAGCCCTTCTCGGAAAATACGAATGTCTCCAGATAACTCTCAGGCAGAAGGGGCTAGCCTGGGAAGCTGTTGCTCAGCCTCATCTGCCCATGGCACTGCTCGCACAGAGGCAGAGAGACTGGGGCTGCTTGCTTGTCTTGCCACCTCAAACTTCAAACGTAACCCGGGGATTGGGGTTACCTACCGGGCTCGTTTTGCAGCCCTGCTCTGAAAATGTGAGTGTCTGCACATAACTGGCAGCCAGAAGGGGCTAGCCTGGAAAGCTGTTGCTCAGCCTCATCTGTCCATGGCCCTGCTCGCAGAGAGGCACAGAGACTGGGACTGCTTACTTGTCTTGCCACCTCAAACTTCAATTGTAGCGTAAGGTGTCCGTGCCGGGTGCCTCCACTAGCCCTGCTCCAAAAATGCGAATGTCTCCAGATAGCTGGCAGCCAGAAGGGGCTAGCCTGGAAAGCTGTTGCTCAGCCTGATTTGCCCATGGCACTGCTCGCACAGAGGCACAGAGACTGGGGCTGCTTGCTTTTCTTGCTATCTAAACTTCAAATGTAGCGTAAGGTGTCCGTGCCGGGTGCCTCCAGTAGCCCTGCTCCGAAAATGCGAACGTCTGAAGATAACTGGCAGCCAGAAGGGGCTAGCCTGGAAAGCTGTTGCTCAGCCTGATTTGCCCATGGCACTGCTCGCACAGAGGCACAGAGACTGGGGCTGCTTGCTTTTCTTGCTATCTAAACTTCAAATGTAGCGTAAGGTGTCCGTGCCGGGTGCCTCCAGTAGCCCTGCTCCGAAAATGCGAACGTCTGAAGATAGCTGGAAGCCAGAAGGGGCTAGCCTGGAAAGCTGTTGCTCAGCCTGATTTGCCCATGGCACTGCTCGCACAGAGGCAAAGAGACTGGGGCAGCTTGCTTGTCTTGCCACCTCAAACTTGAAACGTAGCCCGGGGATGGAGCTGTCCGTGCGTGGCGCCTCCAGCAGCCCTGCTCAGAAAATACGAATGTCTCCAGATAACTCTCAGGCAGAAGGGGCTAGCCTGGAAAGCTGTTGCTCAGCCTCATCTGCCCATGGCACTGCTCGCACAGAGGCACAGAGATTGGTGCTGCTTGCTTGTTTTGCCACCTGAAACTTCAAACGTAGCCCTAGGATGGGGTGGGTCCCTGCTTTGCGCCTCCAGTAGCCCTGCTCCGAAAATGCGAACGTCTCCAGATAGCTCGCAGACAGAAGGAGATAGACAGGAAAGCTGTTGCTCAGCCTGATTTGCCCATGGCACTGCTCGCACAGAGGCACAGAGACTGGGGCTGCTTGCTTGTCTTACCACCTCAAAATTTAAACGTAGCCCTGGGATGGGGGTGTCCGTGCCTGGCGCCTCCAGCAGCCCTTCTCGGAAAATACGAATGTCTCCAGATAACTCTCAGGCAGAAGGGGCTAGCCTGGGAAGCTGTTGCTCAGCCTCATCTGCCCATGGCACTGCTCGCACAGAGGCAGAGAGACTGGGGCTGCTTGCTTGTCTTGCCACCTCAAACTTCAAACGTAACCCGGGGATTGGGGTTACCTACCGGGCTCGTTTTGCAGCCCTGCTCTGAAAATGTGAGTGTCTGCACATAACTGGCAGCCAGAAGGGGCTAGCCTGGAAAGCTGTTGCTCAGCCTCATCTGTCCATGGCCCTGCTCGCAGAGAGGCACAGAGACTGGGACTGCTTACTTGTCTTGCCACCTCAAACTTCAATTGTAGCGTAAGGTGTCCGTGCCGGGTGCCTCCACTAGCCCTGCTCCAAAAATGCGAATGTCTCCAGATAGCTGGCAGCCAGAAGGGGCTAGCCTGGAAAGCTGTTGCTCAGCCTGATTTGCCCATGGCACTGCTCGCACAGAGGCACAGAGACTGGGGCTGCTTGCTTTTCTTGCTATCTAAACTTCAAATGTAGCGTAAGGTGTCCGTGCCGGGTGCCTCCAGTAGCCCTGCTCCGAAAATGCGAACGTCTGAAGATAACTGGAAGCCAGAAGGGGCTAGCCTGGAAAGCTGTTGCTCAGCCTGATTTGCCCATGGCACTGCTCGCACAGAGGCACAGAGACTGGGGCTGCTTGCTTGTCTTACCACCTCAAAATTTAAACGTAGACCTGGGATGGGGGTGTCCGTGCCTGGCGCCTCCAGCAGCCCTTCTCGGAAAATATGAATGTCTCCAGATAACTCTCAGGCAGAAGGGGCTAGCCTGGGAAGCTGTTGCTCAGCCTCATCTGCCCATGGCACTGCTCGCACAGAGGCAGAGAGACTGGGGCTGCTTGCTTGTCTTGCCACCTCAAACTTCAAACGTAACCCGGGGATTGGGGTTACCTACCGGGCTCGTTTTGCAGCCCTGCTCTGAAAATGTGAGTGTCTGCACATAACTGGCAGCCAGAAGGGGCTAGCCTGGAAAGCTGTTGCTCAGCCTCATCTGTCCATGGCCCTGCTCGCAGAGAGGCACAGAGACTGGGACTGCTTACTTGTCTTGCCACCTCAAACTTCAAATGTAGCGTAAGGTGTCCGTGCCGTGTGCCTCCACTAGCCCTGCTCCAAAAATGCGAATGTCTCCAGATAGCTGGCAGCCAGAAGGGGCTAGCCTGGAAAGCTGTTGCTCAGCCTGATTTGCCCATGGCACTGCTCGCACAGAGGCACAGAGACTGGGGCTGCTTCCTTGTCTTGCTACATAAACTTCAAATGTAGCGTAAGCTGTCCGTGCCGGGTGCCTCCAGTAGCCCTGCTCCGAAAATGCGAACGTATGAAGATAGTTGGCAGCCAGAAGGGGCTAGCCTGGAAAGCTGTTGCTCAGCCTGATTTGCCCATGGCACTGCTCGCACAGAGGCACAGAGTCTGGGGCTGCTTGCTTCTCTTGACACCTTGAACTTCAAACGTATCTTAGGGGATCCCTGCTGGGCTGTTTTCGCAGTCCTGGTCTGAAAATGCGAACGTCTCCAGATATCTCGCAGCCAGAAAGGGCTAGACTGGAAAGCTACTGCTCAGCCTCAGCTGCCCATGGCCCTGCTCACACAGAGGAAGAGAGACTGGGGCTGCTTGCTTGTCTTGCCACCTCAATGTTCAAACGTATCTTAGGGGGTCCCTGCCGGGTGCCTCCAGCAGACCTGCTCTGACAATGCTAATGACTGCGGAAAGCTGGCAGGCAGAAGGGGCTAGCCTGGAAAGCTGTTGCTCAGCCTCATCTGCCCATGGCCCTGCTCGCACAGAGGCACAGAGATTGGTGCTGCTTGCTTGTTTTGCCACCTGAAACTTCAAACGTAGCCCTAGGATGGGGTGGGTCCCTGCTTTGCGCCTCCAGTAGCCCTGCTCCGAAAATGCGAACGTCTCCAGATAGCTCGCAGACAGAAGGAGATAGACAGGAAAGCTGTTGCTCAGCCTGATTTGCCCATGGCACTGCTCGCACAGAGGCACAGAGACTGGGGCTGCTTGCTTGTCTTACCACCTCAAAATTTAAACGTAGCCCTGGGATGGGGGTGTCCGTGCCTGGCGCCTCCAGCAGCCCTTCTCGGAAAATACGAATGTCTCCAGATAACTCTCAGGCAGAAGGGGCTAGCCTGGGAAGCTGTTGCTCAGCCTCATCTGTCCATGGCCCTGCTCGCAGAGAGGCACAGAGACTGGGACTGCTTACTTGTCTTGCCACCTCAAACTTCAATTGTAGCGTAAGGTGTCCGTGCCGGGTGACTCCACTAGCCCTGCTCCAAAAATGCGAATGTCTCCAGATAGCTGGCAGCCAGAAGGGGCTAGCCTGGAAAGCTGTTGCTCAGCCTGATTTGCCCATGGCACTGCTCGCACAGAGGCACAGAGACTGGGGCTGCTTGCTTTTCTTGCTATCTAAACTTCAAATGTAGCGTAAGGTGTCCGTGCCGGGTGCCTCCAGTAGCCCTGCTCCGAAAATGCGAACGTCTGAAGATAGCTGGAAGCCAGAAGGGGCTAGCCTGGAAAGCTGTTGCTCAGCCTGATTTGCCCATGGCACTGCTCGCACAGAGGCAAAGAGACTGGGGCAGCTTGCTTGTCTTGCCACCTCAAACTTGAAACGTATCCCGGGGATGGAGCTGTCCGTGCGTGGCGCCTCCAGCAGCCCTGCTCAGAAAATACGAATGTCTCCAGATAACTCTCAGGCAGAAGGGGCTAGCCTGGGAAGCTGTTGCTCAGCCTCATCTGCCCATGGCACTGCTCGCACAGAGGCACAGAGATTGGTGCTGCTTGGTTGTTTTGCCACCTGAAACTTCAAACGTAGCCCTAGGATGGGGTGTGTCCCTGCTTTGCGCCTCCAGTAGCCCTGCTCTGAAAATGCGAACGTCTCCAGACAGCTCGCAGACAGAAGGAGATAGACAGGAAAGCTGTTGCTCAGCCTGATTTGCCCATGGCACTGCTCGCACAGAGGCACAGAGACTGGGGCTGCTTGCTTGTCTTACCACCTCAAAATTTAAACGTAGCCCTGGGATGGGGGTGTCCGTGCCTGGCGCCTCCAGCAGCCCTTCTCGGAAAATATGAATGTCTCCAGATAACTCTCAGGCAGAAGGGGCTAGCCTGGGAAGCTGTTGCTCAGCCTCATCTGCCCATGGCACTGCTCGCACAGAGGCAGAGAGACTGGGGCTGCTTGCTTGTCTTGCCACCTCAAACTTCAAACGTAACCCGGGGATTGGGGTTACCTACCGGGCTCGTTTTGCAGCCCTGCTCTGAAAATGTGAGTGTCTGCACATAACTGGCAGCCAGAAGGGGCTAGCCTGGAAAGCTGTTGCTCAGCCTCATCTGTCCATGGCCCTGCTCGCAGAGAGGCACAGAGACTGGGACTGCTTACTTGTCTTGCCACCTCAAACTTCAAATGTAGCGTAAGGTGTCCGTGCCGGGTGCCTCCACTAGCCCTGCTCCAAAAATGCGAATGTCTCCAGATAGCTGGCAGCCAGAAGGGGCTAGCTTGGAAAGCTGTTGCTCAGCCTGATTTGCCCATGGCACTGCTCGCACAGAGGCACAGAGACTGGGGCTGCTTGCTTTTCTTGCTATCTAAACTTCAAATGTAGCGTAAGGTGTCCGTGCCGGGTGCCTCCAGTAGCCCTGCTCCGAAAATGCGAACGTCTGAAGATAGCTGGAAGCCAGAAGGGGCTAGCCTGGAAAGCTGTTGCTCAGCCTGATTTGCCCATGGCACTGCTCGCACAGAGGCAAAGAGACTGGGGCAGCTTGCTTGTCTTGCCACCTCAAACTTGAAACGTATCCCGGGGATGGAGCTGTCCGTGCGTGGCGCCTCCAGCAGCCCTGCTCAGAAAATACGAATGTCTCCAGATAACTCTCAGGCAGAAGGGGCTAGCCTGGGAAGCTGTTGCTCAGCCTCATCTGCCCATGGCACTGCTCGCACAGAGGCACAGAGATTGGTGCTGCTTGGTTGTTTTGCCACCTGAAACTTCAAACGTAGCCCTAGGATGGGGTGTGTCCCTGCTTTGCGCCTCCAGTAGCCCTGCTCCGAAAATGCGAACGTCTCCAGACAGCTCGCAGACAGAAGGAGATAGACAGGAAAGCTGTTGCTCAGCCTGATTTGCCCATGGCACTGCTCGCACAGAGGCACAGAGACTGGGGCTGCTTGCTTGTCTTACCACCTCAAAATTTAAACGTAGCCCTGGGATGGGGGTGTCCGTGCCTGGCGCCTCCAGCAGCCCTTCTCGGAAAATATGAATGTCTCCAGATAACTCTCAGGCAGAAGGGGCTAGCCTGGGAAGCTGTTGCTCAGCCTCATCTGCCCATGGCACTGCTCGCACAGAGGCAGAGAGACTGGGGCTGCTTGCTTGTCTTGCCACCTCAAACTTCAAACGTAACCCGGGGATTGGGGTTACCTACCGGGCTCGTTTTGCAGCCGCTGCTCTGAAAATGTGAGTGTCTGCACATAACTGGCAGCCAGAAGGGGCTAGCCTGGAAAGCTGTTGCTCAGCCTCATCTGTCCATGGCCCTGCTCGCAGAGAGGCACAGAGACTGGGACTGCTTACTTGTCTTGCCACCTCAAACTTCAAATGTAGCGTAAGGTGTCCGTGCCGGGTGCCTCCACTAGCCCTGCTCCAAAAATGCGAATGTCTCCAGATAGCTGGCAGCCAGAAGGGGCTAGCCTGGAAAGCTGTTGCTCAGCCTGATTTGCCCATGGCACTGCTCGCACAGAGGCACAGAGACTGGGGCTGCTTGCTTTTCTTGCTATCTAAACTTCAAATGTAGCGTAAGGTGTCCGTGCCGGGTGCCTCCAGTAGCCCTGCTCCGAAAATGCGAACGTCTGAAGATAGCTGGAAGCCAGAAGGGGCTAGCCTGGAAAGCTGTTGCTCAGCCTGATTTGCCCATGGCACTGCTCGCACAGAGGCAAAGAGACTGGGGCAGCTTGCTTGTCTTGCCACCTCAAACTTGAAACGTATCCCGGGGATGGAGCTGTCCGTGCGTGGCGCCTCCAGCAGCCCTGCTCAGAAAATACGAATGTCTCCAGATAACTCTCAGGCAGAAGGGGCTAGCCTGGGAAGCTGTTGCTCAGCCTCATCTGCCCATGGCCCTGCTCGCACAGAGGCACAGAGATTGGTGCTGCTTGGTTGTTTTGCCACCTGAAACTTCAAACGTAGCCCTAGGATGGGGTGTGTCCCTGCTTTGCGCCTCCAGTAGCCCTGCTCCGAAAATGCGAACGTCTCCAGATAGCTCGCAGACAGAAGGAGATAGACAGGAAAGCTGTTGCTCAGCCTTATTTGCCCATGGCACTGCTCGCACAGAGGCACAGAGACTGGGGCTGCTTGCTTGTCTTACCACCTCAAAATTTAAACGTAGCCCTGGGATGGGGGTGTCCGTGCCTGGCGCCTCCAGCAGCCCTTCTCGGAAAATACAAATGTCTCCAGATAACTCTCAGGCAGAAGGGGCTAGCCTGGGAAGCTGTTGCTCAGCCTCATCTGCCCATGGCACTGCTCGCACAGAGGCAGAGAGACTGGGGCTGCTTGCTTGTCTTGCCACCTCAAACTTCAAACGTAACCCGGGGATTGGGGTTACCTACCGGGCTCGTTTTGCAGCCCTGCTCTGAAAATGTGAGTGTCTGCACATAACTGGCAGCCAGAAGGGGCTAGCCTGGAAAGCTGTTGCTCAGCCTGATTTGCCCATGGCACTGCTCGCACAGAGGCAAAGAGACTGGGGCAGCTTGCTTGTCTTGCCACCTCAAACTTGAAACGTAGCCCGCGGATGGAGGTGTCCGTGCGTGGCGCCTCCAGCAGCCCTGCTCAGAAAATACGAATGTCTCCAGATAACTCTCAGGCAGAAGGGGCTAGCCTGGGAAGCTGTTGCTCAGCCTCATCTGCCCATGGCACTGCTCGCACAGAGGCACAGAGATTGGTGCTGCTTGGTTGTTTTGCCACCTGAAACTTCAAACGTAGCCCTAGGATGGGGTGTGTCCCTGCTTTGCGCCTCCAGTAGCCCTGCTCCGAAAATGCGAACGTCTCCAGATAGCTCGCAGACAGAAGGAGATAGACAGGAAAGCTGTTGCTCAGCCTGATTTGCCCATGGCACTGCTCGCACAGAGGCACAGAGACTGGGGCTGCTTGCTTGTCTTACCACCTCAAAATTTAAACGTAGCCCTGGGATGGGGGTGTCCGTGCCTGGCGCCTCCAGCAGCCCTTCTCGGAAAATACGAATGTCTCCAGATAACTCTCAGGCAGAAGGGGCTAGCCTGGGAAGCTGTTGCTCAGCCTCATCTGCCCATGGCACTGCTCGCACAGAGGCAGAGAGACTGGGGCTGCTTGCTTGTCTTGCCACCTCAAACTTCAAACGTAACCCGGGGATTGGGGTTACCTACCGGGCTCGTTTTGCAGCCGCTGCTCTGAAAATGTGAGTGTCTGCACATAACTGGCAGCCAGAAGGGGCTAGCCTGGAAAGCTGTTGCTCAGCCTCATCTGTCCATGGCCCTGCTCGCAGAGAGGCACAGAGACTGGGACTGCTTACTTGTCTTGCCACCTCAAACTTCAATTGTAGCGTAAGGTGTCCGTGCCGGGTGCCTCCACTAGCCCTGCTCCAAAAATGCGAATGTCTCCAGATAGCTGGCAGCCAGAAGGGGCTAGCCTGGAAAGCTGTTGCTCAGCCTGATTTGCCCATGGCACTGCTCGCACAGAGGCATAGAGACTGGGGCTGCTTGCTTTTCTTGCTATCTAAACTTCAAATGTAGCGTAAGGTGTCCGTGCCGGGTGCCTCCAGTAGCCCTGCTCCGAAAATGCGAACGTCTGAAGATAGCTGGCAGCCAGAAGGGGCTAGCCTGGAAAGCTGTTGCTCAGCCTGATTTGCCCATGGCACTGCTCGCACAGAGGCAAAGAGACTGGGGCAGCTTGCTTGTCTTGCCACCTCAAACTTGAAACGTATCCCGGGGATGGAGCTGTCCGTGCGTGGCGCCTCCAGCAGCCCTGCTCAGAAAATACGAATGTCTCCAGATAACTCTCAGGCAGAAGGGGCTAGCCTGGGAAGCTGTTGCTCAGCCTCATCTGCCCATGGCCCTGCTCGCACAGAGGCACAGAGATTGGTGCTGCTTGGTTGTTTTGCCACCTGAAACTTCAAACGTAGCCCTAGGATGGGGTGTGTCCCTGCTTTGCGCCTCCAGTAGCCCTGCTCCGAAAATGCGAACGTCTCCAGATAGCTCGCAGACAGAAGGAGATAGACAGGAAAGCTGTTGCTCAGCCTTATTTGCCCATGGCACTGCTCGCACAGAGGCACAGAGACTGGGGCTGCTTGCTTGTCTTACCACCTCAAAATTTAAACGTAGCCCTGGGATGGGGGTGTCCGTGCCTGGCGCCTCCAGCAGCCCTTCTCGGAAAATACAAATGTCTCCAGATAACTCTCAGGCAGAAGGGGCTAGCCTGGGAAGCTGTTGCTCAGCCTCATCTGCCCATGGCACTGCTCGCACAGAGGCAGAGAGACTGGGGCTGCTTGCTTGTCTTGCCACCTCAAACTTCAAACGTAACCCGGGGATTGGGGTTACCTACCGGGCTCGTTTTGCAGCCCTGCTCTGAAAATGTGAGTGTCTGCACATAACTGGCAGCCAGAAGGGGCTAGCCTGGAAAGCTGTTGCTCAGCCTGATTTGCCCATGGCACTGCTCGCACAGAGGCAAAGAGACTGGGGCAGCTTGCTTGTCTTGCCACCTCAAACTTGAAACGTAGCCCGCGGATGGAGGTGTCCGTGCGTGGCGCCTCCAGCAGCCCTGCTCAGAAAATACGAATGTCTCCAGATAACTCTCAGGCAGAAGGGGCTAGCCTGGGAAGCTGTTGCTCAGCCTCATCTGCCCATGGCACTGCTCGCACAGAGGCACAGAGATTGGTGCTGCTTGGTTGTTTTGCCACCTGAAACTTCAAACGTAGCCCTAGGATGGGGTGTGTCCCTGCTTTGCGCCTCCAGTAGCCCTGCTCCGAAAATGCGAACGTCTCCAGATAGCTCGCAGACAGAAGGAGATAGACAGGAAAGCTGTTGCTCAGCCTGATTTGCCCATGGCACTGCTCGCACAGAGGCACAGAGACTGGGGCTGCTTGCTTGTCTTACCACCTCAAAATTTAAACGTAGCCCTGGGATGGGGGTGTCCGTGCCTGGCGCCTCCAGCAGCCCTTCTCGGAAAATACGAATGTCTCCAGATAACTCTCAGGCAGAAGGGGCTAGCCTGGGAAGCTGTTGCTCAGCCTCATCTGCCCATGGCACTGCTCGCACAGAGGCAGAGAGACTGGGGCTGCTTGCTTGTCTTGCCACCTCAAACTTCAAACGTAACCCGGGGATTGGGGTTACCTACCGGGCTCGTTTTGCAGCCGCTGCTCTGAAAATGTGAGTGTCTGCACATAACTGGCAGCCAGAAGGGGCTAGCCTGGAAAGCTGTTGCTCAGCCTCATCTGTCCATGGCCCTGCTCGCAGAGAGGCACAGAGACTGGGACTGCTTACTTGTCTTGCCACCTCAAACTTCAATTGTAGCGTAAGGTGTCCGTGCCGGGTGCCTCCACTAGCCCTGCTCCAAAAATGCGAATGTCTCCAGATAGCTGGCAGCCAGAAGGGGCTAGCCTGGAAAGCTGTTGCTCAGCCTGATTTGCCCATGGCACTGCTCGCACAGAGGCATAGAGACTGGGGCTGCTTGCTTTTCTTGCTATCTAAACTTCAAATGTAGCGTAAGGTGTCCGTGCCGGGTGCCTCCAGTAGCCCTGCTCCGAAAATGCGAACGTCTGAAGATAGCTGGCAGCCAGAAGGGGCTAGCCTGGAAAGCTGTTGCTCAGCCTGATTTGCCCATGGCACTGCTCGCACAGAGGCAAAGAGACTGGGGCTGCTTGCTTGTCTTACCACCTCAAAATTTAAACGTAGCCCTGGGATGGGGGTGTCCGTGCCTGGCGCCTCCAGCAGCCCTTCTCGGAAAATATGAATGTCTCCAGATAACTCTCAGGCAGAAGGGGCTAGCCTGGGAAGCTGTTGCTCAGCCTCATCTGCCCATGGCACTGCTCGCACAGAGGCAGAGAGACTGTAGATGCTTGCTTGTCTTGCCACCTCAAACTTCAAACGTAACCCGGGGATTGGGGTTACCTACCGGGCTCGTTTTGCAGCCGCTGCTCTGAAAATGTGAGTGCCTGCACATAACTGGCAGCCAGAAGGGGATAGCCTGGAAAGCTGTTGCTCAGCCTCATCTGTCCATGGCCCTGCTCGCAGAGAGGCACAGAGACTGGGACTGCTTACTTGTCTTGCCACCTCAAACTTCAAATGTAGCGTAAGGTGTCCGTGCCGGGTGCCTCCACTAGCCCTGCTCCAAAAATGCGAATGTCTCCAGATAGCTGGCAGCCAGAAGGGGCTAGCCTGGAAAGCTGTTGCTCAGCCTGATTTGCCCATGGCACTGCTCGCACAGAGGCACAGAGACTGGGGCTGCTTGCTTGTCTTGCTACCTAAACTTCAAATGTAGCGTAAGGTGTCCGTGCCGGGTGCCTCCAGTAGCCCTGCTCCGAAAATGCGAACGTCTGAAGATAGCTGGAAGCCAGAAGGGGCTAGCCTGGAAAGCTGTTGCTCAGCCTGATTTGCCCATGGCACTGCTCGCACAGAGGCAAAGAGACTGGGGCTGCTTGCTTGTCTTGCCAACTCAAACTTGAAACGTAGCCCGGGGATGGAGGTGTCCGTGCGTGGCGCCTCCAGCAGCCATGCTCGGAAAATACGAATGTCTCCTGATAACTCTCACGCAGAAGGAGCTAGCCTGGGAAGCTGTTGCTCAGCCTCATCTGCCCATGGCACTGCTCGCACAGAGGCACAGAGAATGAGGCTGCTTGCTTGTCTTGCTACCTAAACTTCAAATGTAGCGTAAGGTGTCCGTGCCGGGTGCCTCCAGTAGCCCTGCTCCGAAAATGGGAACGTCTGAAGATAGCTGGCAGCCAGAAGGGGCTAGCCTGGAAAGCTGTTGCTCAGCCTGATTTGCCCATGGCACTGCTCGCACACAGGCAAAGAGACTGGGGCAGCTTTCTTGTCTTGCCACCTCAAACTTGAAACGTAGCCCGGGGATGGAGGTGTCCGTGCGTGGCGCCTCCAGCAGCCCTGCTCAGAAAATACGAATGTCTCTAGATAACTCTCAGGCAGAAGGGGCTAGCCTGGGAAGCTGTTGCTCAGCCTCATCTGCCCATGGCACTGCTCGCACAGAGGCACAGAGACTGGTGCTGCTTGGTTGTTTTCCACCTGAAACTTCAAACGTAGCCCTAGGATGGGGTGTGTCCCTGCTTTGCGCCTCCAATACCCCTGCTCCGAAAATGCGAACGTCTCCAGATAGCTCGCAGACAGAAGGAGATAGACAGGAAAGCTGTTGCTCAGCCTGATTTGCCCATGGCACTGCTCGCACAGAGGCACAGAGACTGGGGCTGCTTGCTTGTCTTGCCACCTCAAACTTCAAACGTAACCCGGGGATTGGGGTTACCTACCGGGCTCGTTTTGCAGCCCTGCTCTGAAAATGTGAGTGTCTGCACATAACTGGCAGCCAGAAGGGGCTAGCCTGGAAAGCTGTTGCTCAGCCTCTTCTGTCCATGGCCCTGCTCGCAGAGAGGCACAGAGACTGGGACTGCTTACTTGTCTTGCCACCTCAAACTTCAAATGTAGCGTAAGGTGTCCGTGCCGGGTGCCTCCACTAGCCCTGCTCCAAAAATGCGAATGTCTCCAGATAGCTGGCAGCCAGAAGGGGCTAGCCTGGAAAGCTGTTGCTCAGCCTGATTTGCCCATGGCACTGCTCGCACAGAGGCACAGAGACTGGGGCTGCTTCCTTGTCTTGCTACATAAACTTCAAATGTAGCGTAAGCTGTCCGTGCCGGGTGCCTCCAGTAGCCCTGCTCCGAAAATGCGAACGTATGAAGATAGTTGGCAGCCAGAAGGGGCTAGCCTGGAAAGCTGTTGCTCAGCCTGATTTGCCCATGGCACTGCTCGCACAGAGGCACAGAGTCTGGGGCTGCTTGCTTCTCTTGACACCTTGAACTTCAAACGTATCTTAGGGGATCCCTGCTGGGCTGTTTTCGCAGTCCTGGTCTGAAAATGCGAACGTCTCCAGATATCTCGCAGCCAGAAAGGGCTAGACTGGAAAGCTACTGCTCAGCCTCAGCTGCCCATGGCCCTGCTCACACAGAGGAAGAGAGACTGGGGCTGCTTGCTTGTCTTGCCACCTCAATGTTCAAACGTATCTTAGGGGGTCCCTGCCGGGTGCCTCCAGCAGACCTGCTCTGACAATGCTAATGACTGCGGAAAGCTGGCAGGCAGAAGGGGCTAGCCTGGAAAGCTGTTGCTCAGCCTCATCTGCCCATGGCCCTGCTCGCACAGAGGCACAGAGATTGGTGCTGCTTGCTTGTTTTGCCACCTGAAACTTCAAACGTAGCCCTAGGATGGGGTGGGTCCCTGCTTTGCGCCTCCAGTAGCCCTGCTCCGAAAATGCGAACGTCTCCAGATAGCTCGCAGACAGAAGGAGATAGACAGGAAAGCTGTTGCTCAGCCTGATTTGCCCATGGCACTGCTCGCACAGAGGCACAGAGACTGGGGCTGCTTGCTTGTCTTACCACCTCAAAATTTAAACGTAGCCCTGGGATGGGGGTGTCCGTGCCTGGCGCCTCCAGCAGCCCTGCTCGGAAAATACGAATGTCTCCAGATAACTCTCAGGCAGAAGGGGCTAGCCTGGGAAGCTGTTGCTCAGCCTCATCTGTCCATGGCCCTGCTCGCAGAGAGGCACAGAGACTGGGACTGCTTACTTGTCTTGCCACCTCAAACTTCAATTGTAGCGTAAGGTGTCCGTGCCGTGTGACTCCACTAGCCCTGCTCCAAAAATGCGAATGTCTCCAGATAGCTGGCAGCCAGAAGGGGCTAGCCTGGAAAGCTGTTGCTCAGCCTGATTTGCCCATGGCACTGCTCGCACAGAGGCACAGAGACTGGGGCTGCTTGCTTTTCTTGCTATCTAAACTTCAAATGTAGCGTAAGGTGTCCGTGCCGGGTGCCTCCAGTAGCCCTGCTCCGAAAATGCGAACGTCTGAAGATAGCTGGAAGCCAGAAGGGGCTAGCCTGGAAAGCTGTTGCTCAGCCTGATTTGCCCATGGCACTGCTCGCACAGAGGCAAAGAGACTGGGGCAGCTTGCTTGTCTTGCCACCTCAAACTTGAAACGTAGCCCGGGGATGGAGGTGTCCGTGCGTGGCGCCTCCAGCAGCCCTGCTCAGAAAATACGAATGTCTCCAGATAACTCTCAGGCAGAAGGGGCTAGCCTGGGAAGCTGTTGCTCAGCCTCATCTGCCCATGGCACTGCTCGCACAGAGGCACAGAGACTGGTGCTGCTTGGTTGTTTTGCCACCTGAAACTTCAAACGTAGCCCTAGGATGGGGTGTGTCCCTGCTTTGCGCCTCCAATACCCCTGCTCCGAAAATGCGAACGTCTCCAGATAGCTCGCAGACAGAAGGAGATAGACAGGAAAGCTGTTGCTCAGCCTGATTTGCCCATGGCACTGCTCGCACAGAGGCACAGAGACTGGGGCTGCTTGCTTGTCTTGCCACCTCAAACTTCAAACGTAACCCGGGGATTGGGGTTACCTACCGGGCTCGTTTTGCAGCCCTGCTCTGAAAATGTGAGTGTCTGCACATAACTGGCAGCCAGAAGGGGCTAGCCTGGAAAGCTGTTGCTCAGCCTCATCTGTCCATGGCCCTGCTCGCAGAGAGGCACAGAGACTGGGACTGCTTACTTGTCTTGCCACCTCAAACTTCAAATGTAGCGTAAGGTGTCCGTGCCGGGTGCCTCCACTAGCCCTGCTCCAAAAATGCGAATGTCTCCAGATAGCTGGCAGCCAGAAGGGGCTAGCCTGGAAAGCTGTTGCTCAGCCTGATTTGCCCATGGCACTGCTCGCACAGAGGCACAGAGACTGGGGCTGCTTCCTTGTCTTGCTACATAAACTTCAAATGTAGCGTAAGCTGTCCGTGCCGGGTGCCTCCAGTAGCCCTGCTCCGAAAATGCGAACGTATGAAGATAGTTGGCAGCCAGAAGGGGCTAGCCTGGAAAGCTGTTGCTCAGCCTGATTTGCCCATGGCACTGCTCGCACAGAGGCACAGAGTCTGGGGCTGCTTGCTTCTCTTGACACCTTGAACTTCAAACGTATCTTAGGGGATCCCTGCTGGGCTGTTTTCGCAGTCCTGGTCTGAAAATGCGAACGTCTCCAGATATCTCGCAGCCAGAAAGGGCTAGACTGGAAAGCTACTGCTCAGCCTCAGCTGCCCATGGCCCTGCTCACACAGAGGAAGAGAGACTGGGGCTGCTTGCTTGTCTTGCCACCTCAATGTTCAAACGTATCTTAGGGGGTCCCTGCCGGGTGCCTCCAGCAGACCTGCTCTGACAATGCTAATGACTGCGGAAAGCTGGCAGGCAGAAGGGGCTAGCCTGGAAAGCTGTTGCTCAGCCTCATCTGCCCATGGCCCTGCTCGCACAGAGGCACAGAGATTGGTGCTGCTTGCTTGTTTTGCCACCTGAAACTTCAAACGTAGCCCTAGGATGGGGTGGGTCCCTGCTTTGCGCCTCCAGTAGCCCTGCTCCGAAAATGCGAACGTCTCCAGATAGCTCGCAGACAGAAGGAGATAGACAGGAAAGCTGTTGCTCAGCCTGATTTGCCCATGGCACTGCTCGCACAGAGGCACAGAGACTGGGGCTGCTTGCTTGTCTTACCACCTCAAAATTTAAACGTAGCCCTGGGATGGGGGTGTCCGTGCCTGGCGCCTCCAGCAGCCCTGCTCGGAAAATACGAATGTCTCCAGATAACTCTCAGGCAGAAGGGGCTAGCCTGGGAAGCTGTTGCTCAGCCTCATCTGTCCATGGCCCTGCTCGCAGAGAGGCACAGAGACTGGGACTGCTTACTTGTCTTGCCACCTCAAACTTCAATTGTAGCGTAAGGTGTCCGTGCCGGGTGCCTCCACTAGCCCTGCTCCAAAAATGCGAATGTCTCCAGATAGCTGGCAGCCAGAAGGGGCTAGCCTGGAAAGCTGTTGCTCAGCCTGATTTGCCCATGGCACTGCTCGCACAGAGGCACAGAGACTGGGGCTGCTTGCTTTTCTTGCTATCTAAACTTCAAATGTAGCGTAAGGTGTCCGTGCCGGGTGCCTCCAGTAGCCCTGCTCCGAAAATGCGAACGTCTGAAGATAGCTGGAAGCCAGAAGGGGCTAGCCTGGAAAGCTGTTGCTCAGCCTGATTTGCCCATGGCACTGCTCGCACAGAGGCAAAGAGACTGGGGCAGCTTGCTTGTCTTGCCACCTCAAACTTGAAACGTATCCCGGGGATGGAGCTGTCCGTGCGTGGCGCCTCCAGCAGCCCTGCTCAGAAAATACGAATGTCTCCAGATAACTCTCAGGCAGAAGGGGCTAGCCTGGGAAGCTGTTGCTCAGCCTCATCTGCCCATGGCACTGCTCGCACAGAGGCACAGAGATTGGTGCTGCTTGGTTGTTTTGCCACCTGAAACTTCAAACGTAGCCCTAGGATGGGGTGTGTCCCTGCTTTGCGCCTCCAGTAGCCCTGCTCCGAAAATGCGAACGTCTCCAGACAGCTCGCAGACAGAAGGAGATAGACAGGAAAGCTGTTGCTCAGCCTGATTTGCCCATGGCACTGCTCGCACAGAGGCACAGAGACTGGGGCTGCTTGCTTGTCTTACCACCTCAAAATTTAAACGTAGCCCTGGGATGGGGGTGTCCGTGCCTGGCGCCTCCAGCAGCCCTTCTCGGAAAATATGAATGTCTCCAGATAACTCTCAGGCAGAAGGGGCTAGCCTGGGAAGCTGTTGCTCAGCCTCATCTGCCCATGGCACTGCTCGCACAGAGGCAGAGAGACTGGGGCTGCTTGCTTGTCTTGCCACCTCAAACTTCAAACGTAACCCGGGGATTGGGGTTACCTACCGGGCTCGTTTTGCAGCCGCTGCTCTGAAAATGTGAGTGTCTGCACATAACTGGCAGCCAGAAGGGGCTAGCCTGGAAAGCTGTTGCTCAGCCTCATCTGTCCATGGCCCTGCTCGCAGAGAGGCACAGAGACTGGGACTGCTTACTTGTCTTGCCACCTCAAACTTCAAATGTAGCGTAAGGTGTCCGTGCCGTGTGCCTCCACTAGCCCTGCTCCAAAAATGCGAATGTCTCCAGATAGCTGGCAGCCAGAAGGGGCTAGCTTGGAAAGCTGTTGCTCAGCCTGATTTGCCCATGGCACTGCTCGCACAGAGGCACAGAGACTGGGGCTGCTTGCTTTTCTTGCTATCTAAACTTCAAATGTAGCGTAAGGTGTCCGTGCCGGGTGCCTCCAGTAGCCCTGCTCCGAAAATGCGAACGTCTGAAGATAGCTGGAAGCCAGAAGGGGCTAGCCTGGAAAGCTGTTGCTCAGCCTGATTTGCCCATGGCACTGCTCGCACAGAGGCAAAGAGACTGGGGCAGCTTGCTTGTCTTGCCACCTCAAACTTGAAACGTATCCCGGGGATGGAGCTGTCCGTGCGTGGCGCCTCCAGCAGCCCTGCTCAGAAAATACGAATGTCTCCAGATAACTCTCAGGCAGAAGGGGCTAGCCTGGGAAGCTGTTGCTCAGCCTCATCTGCCCATGGCACTGCTCGCACAGAGGCACAGAGATTGGTGCTGCTTGGTTGTTTTGCCACCTGAAACTTCAAACGTAGCCCTAGGATGGGGTGTGTCCCTGCTTTGCGCCTCCAGTAGCCCTGCTCCGAAAATGCGAACGTCTCCAGACAGCTCGCAGACAGAAGGAGATAGACAGGAAAACTGTTGCTCAGCCTGATTTGCCCATGGCACTGCTCGCACAGAGGCACAGAGACTGGGGCTGCTTGCTTGTCTTACCACCTCAAAATTTAAACGTAGCCCTGGGATGGGGGTGTCCGTGCCTGGCGCCTCCAGCAGCCCTTCTCGGAAAATATGAATGTCTCCAGATAACTCTCAGGCAGAAGGGGCTAGCCTGGGAAGCTGTTGCTCAGCCTCATCTGCCCATGGCACTGCTCGCACAGAGGCAGAGAGACTGGGGCTGCTTGCTTGTCTTGCCACCTCAAACTTCAAACGTAACCTGGGGATTGGGGTTACCTACCGGGCTCGTTTTGCAGCCGCTGCTCTGAAAATGTGAGTGTCTGCACATAACTGGCAGCCAGAAGGGGCTAGCCTGGAAAGCTGTTGCTCAGCCTCATCTGTCCATGGCCCTGCTCGCAGAGAGGCACAGAGACTGGGACTGCTTACTTGTCTTGCCACCTCAAACTTCAAATGTAGCGTAAGGTGTCCGTGCCGGGTGCCTCCACTAGCCCTGCTCCAAAAATGCGAATGTCTCCAGATAGCTGGCAGCCAGAAGGGGCTAGCCTGGAAAGCTGTTGCTCAGCCTGATTTGCCCATGGCACTGCTCGCACAGAGGCACAGAGACTGGGGCTGCTTGCTTTTCTTGCTATCTAAACTTCAAATGTAGCGTAAGGTGTCCGTGCCGGGTGCCTCCAGTAGCCCTGCTCCGAAAATGCGAACGTCTGAAGATAGCTGGCAGCCAGAAGGGGCTAGCCTGGAAAGCTGTTGCTCAGCCTGATTTGCCCATGGCACTGCTCGCACAGAGGCAAAGAGACTGGGGCAGCTTGCTTGTCTTGCCACCTCAAACTTGAAAAGTATCCCGGGGATGGAGCTGTCCGTGCGTGGCGCCTCCAGCAGCCCTGCTCAGAAAATACGAATGTCTCCAGATAACTCTCAGGCAGAAGGGGCTAGCCTGGGAAGCTGTTGCTCAGCCTCATCTGCCCATGGCACTGCTCGCACAGAGGCACAGAGATTGGTGCTGCTTGGTTGTTTTGCCACCTGAAACTTCAAACGTAGCCCTAGGATGGGGTGTGTCCCTGCTTTGCGCCTCCAGTAGCCCTGCTCCGAAAATGCGAACGTCTCCAGACAGCTCGCAGACAGAAGGAGATAGACAGGAAAGCTGTTGCTCAGCCTGATTTGCCCATGGCACTGCTCGCACAGAGGCACAGAGACTGGGGCTGCTTGCTTGTCTTACCACCTCAAAATTTAAACGTAGCCCTGGGATGGGGGTGTCCGTGCCTGGCGCCTCCAGCAGCCCTTCTCGGAAAATATGAATGTCTCCAGATAACTCTCAGGCAGAAGGGGCTAGCCTGGGAAGCTGTTGCTCAGCCTCATCTGCCCATGGCACTGCTCGCACAGAGGCAGAGAGACTGGGGCTGTTTGCTTGTCTTGCCACCTCAAACTTCAAACGTAACCCGGGGATTGGGGTTACCTACCGGGCTCGTTTTGCAGCCGCTGCTCTGAAAATGTGAGTGTCTGCACATAACTGGCAGCCAGAAGGGGCTAGCCTGGAAAGCTGTTGCTCAGCCTCATCTGTCCATGGCCCTGCTCGCAGAGAGGCACAGAGACTGGGACTGCTTACTTGTCTTGCCACCTCAAACTTCAAATGTAGCGTAAGGTGTCCGTGCCGGGTGCCTCCACTAGCCCTGCTCCAAAAATGCGAATGTCTCCAGATAGCTGGCAGCCAGAAGGGGCTAGCCTGGAAAGCTGTTGCTCAGCCTGATTTGCCCATGGCACTGCTCGCACAGAGGCACAGAGACTGGGGCTGCTTGCTTTTCTTGCTATCTAAACTTCAAATGTAGCGTAAGGTGTCCGTGCCGGGTGCCTCCAGTAGCCCTGCTCCGAAAATGCGAACGTCTGAAGATAGCTGGAAGCCAGAAGGGGCTAGCCTGGAAAGCTGTTGCTCAGCCTGATTTGCCCATGGCACTGCTCGCACAGAGGCAAAGAGACTGGGGCAGCTTGCTTGTCTTGCCACCTCAAACTTGAAACGTATCCCGGGGATGGAGGTGTCCGTGCGTGGCGCCTCCAGCAGCCCTGCTCAGAAAATACGAATGTCTCCAGATAACTCTCAGGCAGAAGGGGCTAGCCTGGGAAGCTGTTGCTCAGCCTCATCTGCCCATGGCCCTGCTCGCACAGAGGCACAGAGATTGGTGCTGCTTGGTTGTTTTGCCACCTGAAACTTCAAACGTAGCCCTAGGATGGGATGTGTCCCTGCTTTGCGCCTCCAGTAGCCCTGCTCCGAAAATGCGAACGTCTCCAGATAGCTCGCAGACAGAAGGAGATAGACAGGAAAGCTGTTGCTCAGCCTTATTTGCCCATGGCACTGCTCGCACAGAGGCACAGAGACTGGGGCTGCTTGCTTGTCTTACCACCTCAAAATTTAAACGTAGCCCTGGGATGGGGGTGTCCGTGCCTGGCGCCTCCAGCAGCCCTTCTCGGAAAATACAAATGTCTCCAGATAACTCTCAGGCAGAAGGGGCTAGCCTGGGAAGCTGTTGCTCAGCCTCATCTGCCCATGGCACTGCTCGCACAGAGGCAGAGAGACTGGGGCTGCTTGCTTGTCTTGCCACCTC
The DNA here is from genome assembly GCF_030867145.1 of Opisthocomus hoazin. NCBI lineage: Eukaryota > Metazoa > Chordata > Aves > Opisthocomiformes > Opisthocomidae > Opisthocomus > Opisthocomus hoazin. The sequence goes on along the minus strand of NC_134418.1, from coordinate 44,524,181 downwards.
AAACTTCAAACGTAACCCGGGGATTGGGGTTACCTACCGGGCTCGTTTTGCAGCCCTGCTCTGAAAATGTGAGTGTCTGCACATAACTGGCAGCCAGAAGGGGCTAGCCTGGAAAGCTGTTGCTCAGCCTCATCTGTCCATGGCCCTGCTCGCAGAGAGGCACAGAGACTGGGACTGCTTACTTGTCTTGCCACCTCAAACTTCAATTGTAGCGTAAGGTGTCCGTGCCGGGTGCCTCCACTAGCCCTGCTCCAAAAATGCGAATGTCTCCAGATAGCTGGCAGCCAGAAGGGGCTAGCCTGGAAAGCTGTTGCTCAGCCTGATTTGCCCATGGCACTGCTCGCACAGAGGCACAGAGACTGGGGCTGCTTGCTTTTCTTGCTATCTAAACTTCAAATGTAGCGTAAGGTGTCCGTGCCGGGTGCCTCCAGTAGCCCTGCTCCGAAAATGCGAACGTCTGAAGATAGCTGGAAGCCAGAAGGGGCTAGCCTGGAAAGCTGTTGCTCAGCCTGATTTGCCCATGGCACTGCTCGCACAGAGGCAAAGAGACTGGGGCAGCTTGCTTGTCTTGCCACCTCAAACTTGAAACGTATCCCGGGGATGTAGCTGTCCGTGCGTGGCGCCTCCAGCAGCCCTGCTCAGAAAATACGAATGTCTCCAGATAACTCTCAGGCAGAAGGGGCTAGCCTGGGAAGCTGTTGCTCAGCCTCATCTGCCCATGGCACTGCTCGCACAGAGGCACAGAGATTGGTGCTGCTTGGTTGTTTTGCCACCTGAAACTTCAAACGTAGCCCTAGGATGGGGTGTGTCCCTGCTTTGCGCCTCCAGTAGCCCTGCTCCGAAAATGCGAACGTCTCCAGACAGCTCGCAGACAGAAGGAGATAGACAGGAAAGCTGTTGCTCAGCCTGATTTGCCCATGGCACTGCTCGCACAGAGGCACAGAGACTGGGGCTGCTTGCTTGTCTTACCACCTCAAAATTTAAACGTAGCCCTGGGATGGGGGTGTCCATGCCTGGCGCCTCCAGCAGCCCTTCTCGGAAAATATGAATGTCTCCAGATAACTCTCAGGCAGAAGGGGCTAGCCTGGGAAGCTGTTGCTCAGCCTCATCTGCCCATGGCACTGCTCGCACAGAGGCAGAGAGACTGGGGCTGCTTGCTTGTCTTGCCACCTCAAACTTCAAACGTAACCCGGGGATTGGGGTTACCTACCGGGCTCGTTTTGCAGCCGCTGCTCTGAAAATGTGAGTGTCTGCACATAACTGGCAGCCAGAAGGGGCTAGCCTGGAAAGCTGTTGCTCAGCCTCATCTGTCCATGGCCCTGCTCGCAGAGAGGCACAGAGACTGGGACTGCTTACTTGTCTTGCCACCTCAAACTTCAAATGTAGCGTAAGGTGTCCGTGCCGTGTGCCTCCACTAGCCCTGCTCCAAAAATGCGAATGTCTCCAGATAGCTGGCAGCCAGAAGGGGCTAGCTTGGAAAGCTGTTGCTCAGCCTGATTTGCCCATGGCACTGCTCGCACAGAGGCACAGAGACTGGGGCTGCTTGCTTTTCTTGCTATCTAAACTTCAAATGTAGCGTAAGGTGTCCGTGCCGGGTGCCTCCAGTAGCCCTGCTCCGAAAATGCGAACGTCTGAAGATAGCTGGAAGCCAGAAGGGGCTAGCCTGGAAAGCTGTTGCTCAGCCTGATTTGCCCATGGCACTGCTCGCACAGAGGCAAAGAGACTGGGGCAGCTTGCTTGTCTTGCCACCTCAAACTTGAAAAGTATCCCGGGGATGGAGCTGTCCGTGCGTGGCGCCTCCAGCAGCCCTGCTCAGAAAATACGAATGTCTCCAGATAACTCTCAGGCAGAAGGGGCTAGCCTGGGAAGCTGTTGCTCAGCCTCATCTGCCCATGGCACTGCTCGCACAGAGGCACAGAGATTGGTGCTGCTTGGTTGTTTTGCCACCTGAAACTTCAAACGTAGCCCTAGGATGGGGTGTGTCCCTGCTTTGCGCCTCCAGTAGCCCTGCTCCGAAAATGCGAACGTCTCCAGACAGCTCGCAGACAGAAGGAGATAGACAGGAAAGCTGTTGCTCAGCCTGATTTGCCCATGGCACTGCTCGCACAGAGGCACAGAGACTGGGGCTGCTTGCTTGTCTTACCACCTCAAAATTTAAACGTAGCCCTGGGATGGGGGTGTCCGTGCCTGGCGCCTCCAGCAGCCCTTCTCGGAAAATATGAATGTCTCCAGATAACTCTCAGGCAGAAGGGGCTAGCCTGGGAAGCTGTTGCTCAGCCTCATCTGCCCATGGCACTGCTCGCACAGAGGCAGAGAGACTGGGGCTGTTTGCTTGTCTTGCCACCTCAAACTTCAAACGTAACCCGGGGATTGGGGTTACCTACCGGGCTCGTTTTGCAGCCGCTGCTCTGAAAATGTGAGTGTCTGCACATAACTGGCAGCCAGAAGGGGCTAGCCTGGAAAGCTGTTGCTCAGCCTCATCTGTCCATGGCCCTGCTCGCAGAGAGGCACAGAGACTGGGACTGCTTACTTGTCTTGCCACCTCAAACTTCAAATGTAGCGTAAGGTGTCCGTGCCGGGTGCCTCCACTAGCCCTGCTCCAAAAATGCGAATGTCTCCAGATAGCTGGCAGCCAGAAGGGGCTAGCCTGGAAAGCTGTTGCTCAGCCTGATTTGCCCATGGCACTGCTCGCACAGAGGCACAGAGACTGGGGCTGCTTGCTTTTCTTGCTATCTAAACTTCAAATGTAGCGTAAGGTGTCCGTGCCGGGTGCCTCCACTAGCCCTGCTCCGAAAATGCGAACGTCTGAAGATAGCTGGAAGCCAGAAGGGGCTAGCCTGGAAAGCTGTTGCTCAGCCTGATTTGCCCATGGCACTGCTCGCACAGAGGCAAAGAGACTGGGGCAGCTTGCTTGTCTTGCCACCTCAAACTTGAAACGTATCCCGGGGATGGAGCTGTCCGTGCGTGGCGCCTCCAGCAGCCCTGCTCAGAAAATACGAATGTCTCCAGATAACTCTCAGGCAGAAGGGGCTAGCCTGGGAAGCTGTTGCTCAGCCTCATCTGCCCATGGCACTGCTCGCACAGAGGCACAGAGATTGGTGCTGCTTGGTTGTTTTGCCACCTGAAACTTCAAACGTAGCCCTAGGATGGGGTGTGTCCCTGCTTTGCGCCTCCAGTAGCCCTGCTCCGAAAATGCGAACGTCTCCAGACAGCTCGCAGACAGAAGGAGATAGACAGGAAAGCTGTTGCTCAGCCTGATTTGCCCATGGCACTGCTCGCACAGAGGCACAGAGACTGGGGCTGCTTGCTTGTCTTACCACCTCAAAATTTAAACGTAGCCCTGGGATGGGGGTGTCCGTGCCTGGCGCCTCCAGCAGCCCTTCTCGGAAAATATGAATGTCTCCAGATAACTCTCAGGCAGAAGGGGCTAGCCTGGGAAGCTGTTGCTCAGCCTCATCTGCCCATGGCACTGCTCGCACAGAGGCAGAGAGACTGGGGCTGCTTGCTTGTCTTGCCACCTCAAACTTCAAACGTAACCCGGGGATTGGGGTTACCTACCGGGCTCGTTTTGCAGCCGCTGCTCTGAAAATGTGAGTGTCTGCACATAACTGGCAGCCAGAAGGGGCTAGCCTGGAAAGCTGTTGCTCAGCCTCATCTGTCCATGGCCCTGCTCGCAGAGAGGCACAGAGACTGGGACTGCTTACTTGTCTTGCCACCTCAAACTTCAAATGTAGCGTAAGGTGTCCGTGCCGGGTGCCTCCACTAGCCCTGCTCCAAAAATGCGAATGTCTCCAGATAGCTGGCAGCCAGAAGGGGCTAGCCTGGAAAGCTGTTGCTCAGCCTGATTTGCCCATGGCACTGCTCGCACAGAGGCACAGAGACTGGGGCTGCTTGCTTTTCTTGCTATCTAAACTTCAAATGTAGCGTAAGGTGTCCGTGCCGGGTGCCTCCAGTAGCCCTGCTCCGAAAATGCGAACGTCTGAAGATAGCTGGCAGCCAGAAGGGGCTAGCCTGGAAAGCTGTTGCTCAGCCTGATTTGCCCATGGCACTGCTCGCACAGAGGCAAAGAGACTGGGGCAGCTTGCTTGTCTTGCCACCTCAAACTTGAAACGTATCCCGGGGATGGAGCTGTCCGTGCGTGGCGCCTCCAGCAGCCCTGCTCAGAAAATACGAATGTCTCCAGATAACTCTCAGGCAGAAGGGGCTAGCCTGGAAAGCTGTTGCTCAGCCTCATCTGCCCATGGCACTGCTCGCACAGAGGCACAGAGATTGGTGCTGCTTGGTTGTTTTGCCACCTGAAACTTCAAACGTAGCCCTAGGATGGGGTGTGTCCCTGCTTTGCGCCTCCAGTAGCCCTGCTCCGAAAATGCGAACGTCTCCAGACAGCTCGCAGACAGAAGGAGATAGACAGGAAAGCTGTTGCTCAGCCTGATTTGCCCATGGCACTGCTCGCACAGAGGCACAGAGACTGGGGCTGCTTGCTTGTCTTACCACCTCAAAATTTAAACGTAGCCCTGGGATGGGGGTGTCCGTGCCTGGCGCCTCCAGCAGCCCTTCTCGGAAAATATGAATGTCTCCAGATAACTCTCAGGCAGAAGGGGCTAGCCTGGGAAGCTGTTGCTCAGCCTCATCTGCCCATGGCACTGCTCGCACAGAGGCAGAGAGACTGGGGCTGCTTGCTTGTCTTGCCACCTCAAACTTCAAACGTAACCTGGGGATTGGGGTTACCTACCGGGCTCGTTTTGCAGCCGCTGCTCTGAAAATGTGAGTGTCTGCACATAACTGGCAGCCAGAAGGGGCTAGCCTGGAAAGCTGTTGCTCAGCCTCATCTGTCCATGGCCCTGCTCGCAGAGAGGCACAGAGACTGGGACTGCTTACTTGTCTTGCCACCTCAAACTTCAAATGTAGCGTAAGGTGTCCGTGCCGGGTGCCTCCACTAGCCCTGCTCCAAAAATGCGAATGTCTCCAGATAGCTGGCAGCCAGAAGGGGCTAGCCTGGAAAGCTGTTGCTCAGCCTGATTTGCCCATGGCACTGCTCGCACAGAGGCACAGAGACTGGGGCTGCTTGCTTTTCTTGCTATCTAAACTTCAAATGTAGCGTAAGGTGTCCGTGCCGGGTGCCTCCAGTAGCCCTGCTCCGAAAATGCGAACGTCTGAAGATAGCTGGCAGCCAGAAGGGGCTAGCCTGGAAAGCTGTTGCTCAGCCTGATTTGCCCATGGCACTGCTCGCACAGAGGCAAAGAGACTGGGGCAGCTTGCTTGTCTTGCCACCTCAAACTTGAAAAGTATCCCGGGGATGGAGCTGTCCGTGCGTGGCGCCTCCAGCAGCCCTGCTCAGAAAATACGAATGTCTCCAGATAACTCTCAGGCAGAAGGGGCTAGCCTGGGAAGCTGTTGCTCAGCCTCATCTGCCCATGGCACTGCTCGCACAGAGGCACAGAGATTGGTGCTGCTTGGTTGTTTTGCCACCTGAAACTTCAAACGTAGCCCTAGGATGGGGTGTGTCCCTGCTTTGCGCCTCCAGTAGCCCTGCTCCGAAAATGCGAACGTCTCCAGACAGCTCGCAGACAGAAGGAGATAGACAGGAAAGCTGTTGCTCAGCCTGATTTGCCCATGGCACTGCTCGCACAGAGGCACAGAGACTGGGGCTGCTTGCTTGTCTTACCACCTCAAAATTTAAACGTAGCCCTGGGATGGGGGTGTCCGTGCCTGGCGCCTCCAGCAGCCCTTCTCGGAAAATATGAATGTCTCCAGATAACTCTCAGGCAGAAGGGGCTAGCCTGGGAAGCTGTTGCTCAGCCTCATCTGCCCATGGCACTGCTCGCACAGAGGCAGAGAGACTGGGGCTGTTTGCTTGTCTTGCCACCTCAAACTTCAAACGTAACCCGGGGATTGGGGTTACCTACCGGGCTCGTTTTGCAGCCGCTGCTCTGAAAATGTGAGTGTCTGCACATAACTGGCAGCCAGAAGGGGCTAGCCTGGAAAGCTGTTGCTCAGCCTCATCTGTCCATGGCCCTGCTCGCAGAGAGGCACAGAGACTGGGACTGCTTACTTGTCTTGCCACCTCAAACTTCAAATGTAGCGTAAGGTGTCCGTGCCGGGTGCCTCCACTAGCCCTGCTCCAAAAATGCGAATGTCTCCAGATAGCTGGCAGCCAGAAGGGGCTAGCCTGGAAAGCTGTTGCTCAGCCTGATTTGCCCATGGCACTGCTCGCACAGAGGCACAGAGACTGGGGCTGCTTGCTTTTCTTGCTATCTAAACTTCAAATGTAGCGTAAGGTGTCCGTGCCGGGTGCCTCCAGTAGCCCTGCTCCGAAAATGCGAACGTCTGAAGATAGCTGGAAGCCAGAAGGGGCTAGCCTGGAAAGCTGTTGCTCAGCCTGATTTGCCCATGGCACTGCTCGCACAGAGGCAAAGAGACTGGGGCAGCTTGCTTGTCTTGCCACCTCAAACTTGAAACGTATCCCGGGGATGGAGGTGTCCGTGCGTGGCGCCTCCAGCAGCCCTGCTCAGAAAATACGAATGTCTCCAGATAACTCTCAGGCAGAAGGGGCTAGCCTGGGAAGCTGTTGCTCAGCCTCATCTGCCCATGGCCCTGCTCGCACAGAGGCACAGAGATTGGTGCTGCTTGGTTGTTTTGCCACCTGAAACTTCAAACGTAGCCCTAGGATGGGATGTGTCCCTGCTTTGCGCCTCCAGTAGCCCTGCTCCGAAAATGCGAACGTCTCCAGATAGCTCGCAGACAGAAGGAGATAGACAGGAAAGCTGTTGCTCAGCCTTATTTGCCCATGGCACTGCTCGCACAGAGGCACAGAGACTGGGGCTGCTTGCTTGTCTTACCACCTCAAAATTTAAACGTAGCCCTGGGATGGGGGTGTCCGTGCCTGGCGCCTCCAGCAGCCCTTCTCGGAAAATACAAATGTCTCCAGATAACTCTCAGGCAGAAGGGGCTAGCCTGGGAAGCTGTTGCTCAGCCTCATCTGCCCATGGCACTGCTCGCACAGAGGCAGAGAGACTGGGGCTGCTTGCTTGTCTTGCCACCTCAAACTTCAAACGTAACCCGGGGATTGGGGTTACCTACCGGGCTCGTTTTGCAGCCCTGCTCTGAAAATGTGAGTGTCTGCACATAACTGGCAGCCAGAAGGGGCTAGCCTGGAAAGCTGTTGCTCAGCCTGATTTGCCCATGGCACTGCTCGCACAGAGGCAAAGAGACTGGGGCAGCTTGCTTGTCTTGCCACCTCAAACTTGAAACGTAGCCCGCGGATGGAGGTGTCCGTGCGTGGCGCCTCCAGCAGCCCTGCTCAGAAAATACGAATGTCTCCAGATAACTCTCAGGCAGAAGGGGCTAGCCTGGGAAGCTGTTGCTCAGCCTCATCTGCCCATGGCCCTGCTCGCACAGAGGCACAGAGATTGGTGCTGCTTGGTTGTTTTGCCACCTGAAACTTCAAACGTAGCCCTAGGATGGGGTGTGTCCCTGCTTTGCGCCTCCAGTAGCCCTGCTCCGAAAATGCGAACGTCTCCAGATAGCTCGCAGACAGAAGGAGATAGACAGGAAAGCTGTTGCTCAGCCTGATTTGCCCATGGCACTGCTCGCACAGAGGCACAGAGACTGGGGCTGCTTGCTTGTCTTACCACCTCAAAATTTAAACGTAGCCCTGGGATGGGGGTGTCCGTGCCTGGCGCCTCCAGCAGCCCTTCTCGGAAAATACGAATGTCTCCAGATAACTCTCAGGCAGAAGGGGCTAGCCTGGGAAGCTGTTGCTCAGCCTCATCTGCCCATGGCACTGCTCGCACAGAGGCAGAGAGACTGGGGCTGCTTGCTTGTCTTGCCACCTCAAACTTCAAACGTAACCCGGGGATTGGGGTTACCTACCGGGCTCGTTTTGCAGCCGCTGCTCTGAAAATGTGAGTGTCTGCACATAACTGGCAGCCAGAAGGGGCTAGCCTGGAAAGCTGTTGCTCAGCCTCATCTGTCCATGGCCCTGCTCGCAGAGAGGCACAGAGACTGGGACTGCTTACTTGTCTTGCCACCTCAAACTTCAATTGTAGCGTAAGGTGTCCGTGCCGGGTGCCTCCACTAGCCCTGCTCCAAAAATGCGAATGTCTCCAGATAGCTGGCAGCCAGAAGGGGCTAGCCTGGAAAGCTGTTGCTCAGCCTGATTTGCCCATGGCACTGCTCGCACAGAGGCACAGAGACTGGGGCTGCTTGCTTTTCTTGCTATCTAAACTTCAAATGTAGCGTAAGGTGTCCGTGCCGGGTGCCTCCAGTAGCCCTGCTCCGAAAATGCGAACGTCTGAAGATAGCTGGAAGCCAGAAGGGGCTAGCCTGGAAAGCTGTTGCTCAGCCTGATTTGCCCATGGCACTGCTCGCACAGAGGCAAAGAGACTGGGGCAGCTTGCTTGTCTTGCCACCTCAAACTTGAAACGTATCCCGGGGATGTAGCTGTCCGTGCGTGGCGCCTCCAGCAGCCCTGCTCAGAAAATACGAATGTCTCCAGATAACTCTCAGGCAGAAGGGGCTAGCCTGGGAAGCTGTTGCTCAGCCTCATCTGCCCATGGCACTGCTCGCACAGAGGCACAGAGATTGGTGCTGCTTGGTTGTTTTGCCACCTGAAACTTCAAACGTAGCCCTAGGATGGGGTGTGTCCCTGCTTTGCGCCTCCAGTAGCCCTGCTCCGAAAATGCGAACGTCTCCAGACAGCTCGCAGACAGAAGGAGATAGACAGGAAAGCTGTTGCTCAGCCTGATTTGCCCATGGCACTGCTCGCACAGAGGCACAGAGACTGGGGCTGCTTGCTTGTCTTACCACCTCAAAATTTAAACGTAGCCCTGGGATGGGGGTGTCCATGCCTGGCGCCTCCAGCAGCCCTTCTCGGAAAATATGAATGTCTCCAGATAACTCTCAGGCAGAAGGGGCTAGCCTGGGAAGCTGTTGCTCAGCCTCATCTGCCCATGGCACTGCTCGCACAGAGGCAGAGAGACTGGGGCTGCTTGCTTGTCTTGCCACCTCAAACTTCAAACGTAACCCGGGGATTGGGGTTACCTACCGGGCTCGTTTTGCAGCCGCTGCTCTGAAAATGTGAGTGTCTGCACATAACTGGCAGCCAGAAGGGGCTAGCCTGGAAAGCTGTTGCTCAGCCTCATCTGTCCATGGCCCTGCTCGCAGAGAGGCACAGAGACTGGGACTGCTTACTTGTCTTGCCACCTCAAACTTCAAATGTAGCGTAAGGTGTCCGTGCCGTGTGCCTCCACTAGCCCTGCTCCAAAAATGCGAATGTCTCCAGATAGCTGGCAGCCAGAAGGGGCTAGCTTGGAAAGCTGTTGCTCAGCCTGATTTGCCCATGGCACTGCTCGCACAGAGGCACAGAGACTGGGGCTGCTTGCTTTTCTTGCTATCTAAACTTCAAATGTAGCGTAAGGTGTCCGTGCCGGGTGCCTCCAGTAGCCCTGCTCCGAAAATGCGAACGTCTGAAGATAGCTGGAAGCCAGAAGGGGCTAGCCTGGAAAGCTGTTGCTCAGCCTGATTTGCCCATGGCACTGCTCGCACAGAGGCAAAGAGACTGGGGCAGCTTGCTTGTCTTGCCACCTCAAACTTGAAAAGTATCCCGGGGATGGAGCTGTCCGTGCGTGGCGCCTCCAGCAGCCCTGCTCAGAAAATACGAATGTCTCCAGATAACTCTCAGGCAGAAGGGGCTAGCCTGGGAAGCTGTTGCTCAGCCTCATCTGCCCATGGCACTGCTCGCACAGAGGCACAGAGATTGGTGCTGCTTGGTTGTTTTGCCACCTGAAACTTCAAACGTAGCCCTAGGATGGGGTGTGTCCCTGCTTTGCGCCTCCAGTAGCCCTGCTCCGAAAATGCGAACGTCTCCAGACAGCTCGCAGACAGAAGGAGATAGACAGGAAAGCTGTTGCTCAGCCTGATTTGCCCATGGCACTGCTCGCACAGAGGCACAGAGACTGGGGCTGCTTGCTTGTCTTACCACCTCAAAATTTAAACGTAGCCCTGGGATGGGGGTGTCCGTGCCTGGCGCCTCCAGCAGCCCTTCTCGGAAAATATGAATGTCTCCAGATAACTCTCAGGCAGAAGGGGCTAGCCTGGGAAGCTGTTGCTCAGCCTCATCTGCCCATGGCACTGCTCGCACAGAGGCAGAGAGACTGGGGCTGTTTGCTTGTCTTGCCACCTCAAACTTCAAACGTAACCCGGGGATTGGGGTTACCTACCGGGCTCGTTTTGCAGCCGCTGCTCTGAAAATGTGAGTGTCTGCACATAACTGGCAGCCAGAAGGGGCTAGCCTGGAAAGCTGTTGCTCAGCCTCATCTGTCCATGGCCCTGCTCGCAGAGAGGCACAGAGACTGGGACTGCTTACTTGTCTTGCCACCTCAAACTTCAAATGTAGCGTAAGGTGTCCGTGCCGGGTGCCTCCACTAGCCCTGCTCCAAAAATGCGAATGTCTCCAGATAGCTGGCAGCCAGAAGGGGCTAGCCTGGAAAGCTGTTGCTCAGCCTGATTTGCCCATGGCACTGCTCGCACAGAGGCACAGAGACTGGGGCTGCTTGCTTTTCTTGCTATCTAAACTTCAAATGTAGCGTAAGGTGTCCGTGCCGGGTGCCTCCACTAGCCCTGCTCCGAAAATGCGAACGTCTGAAGATAGCTGGAAGCCAGAAGGGGCTAGCCTGGAAAGCTGTTGCTCAGCCTGATTTGCCCATGGCACTGCTCGCACAGAGGCAAAGAGACTGGGGCAGCTTGCTTGTCTTGCCACCTCAAACTTGAAACGTATCCCGGGGATGGAGGTGTCCGTGCGTGGCGCCTCCAGCAGCCCTGCTCAGAAAATACGAATGTCTCCAGATAACTCTCAGGCAGAAGGGGCTAGCCTGGGAAGCTGTTGCTCAGCCTCATCTGCCCATGGCCCTGCTCGCACAGAGGCACAGAGATTGGTGCTGCTTGGTTGTTTTGCCACCTGAAACTTCAAACGTAGCCCTAGGATGGGATGTGTCCCTGCTTTGCGCCTCCAGTAGCCCTGCTCCGAAAATGCGAACGTCTCCAGATAGCTCGCAGACAGAAGGAGATAGACAGGAAAGCTGTTGCTCAGCCTTATTTGCCCATGGCACTGCTCGCACAGAGGCACAGAGACTGGGGCTGCTTGCTTGTCTTACCACCTCAAAATTTAAACGTAGCCCTGGGATGGGGGTGTCCGTGCCTGGCGCCTCCAGCAGCCCTTCTCGGAAAATATGAATGTCTCCAGATAACTCTCAGGCAGAAGGGGCTAGCCTGGGAAGCTGTTGCTCAGCCTCATCTGCCCATGGCACTGCTCGCACAGAGGCAGAGAGACTGGGGCTGCTTGCTTGTCTTGCCACCTCAAACTTCAAACGTAACCCGGGGATTGGGGTTACCTACCGGGCTCGTTTTGCAGCCCTGCTCTGAAAATGTGAGTGTCTGCACATAACTGGCAGCCAGAAGGGGCTAGCCTGGAAAGCTGTTGCTCAGCCTGATTTGCCCATGGCACTGCTCGCACAGAGGCAAAGAGACTGGGGCAGCTTGCTTGTCTTGCCACCTCAAACTTGAAACGTATCCCGGGGATGGAGGTGTCCGTGCGTGGCGCCTCCAGCAGCCCTGCTCAGAAAATACGAATGTCTCCAGATAACTCTCAGGCAGAAGGGGCTAGCCTGGGAAGCTGTTGCTCAGCCTCATCTGCCCATGGCCCTGCTCGCACAGAGGCACAGAGATTGGTGCTGCTTGGTTGTTTTGCCACCTGAAACTTCAAACGTAGCCCTAGGATGGGGTGTGTCCCTGCTTTGCGCCTCCAGTAGCCCTGCTCCGAAAATGCGAACGTCTCCAGATAGCTCGCAGACAGAAGGAGATAGACAGGAAAGCTGTTGCTCAGCCTGATTTGCCCATGGCACTGCTCGCACAGAGGCACAGAGACTGGGGCTGCTTGCTTGTCTTACCACCTCAAAATTTAAACGTAGCCCTGGGATGGGGGTGTCCGTGCCTGGCGCCTCCAGCAGCCCTTCTCGGAAAATACGAATGTCTCCAGATAACTCTCAGGCAGAAGGGGCTAGCCTGGGAAGCTGTTGCTCAGCCTCATCTGCCCATGGCACTGCTCGCACAGAGGCAGAGAGACTGGGGCTGCTTGCTTGTCTTGCCACCTCAAACTTCAAACGTAACCCGGGGATTGGGGTTACCTACCGGGCTCGTTTTGCAGCCGCTGCTCTGAAAATGTGAGTGTCTGCACATAACTGGCAGCCAGAAGGGGCTAGCCTGGAAAGCTGTTGCTCAGCCTCATCTGTCCATGGCCCTGCTCGCAGAGAGGCACAGAGACTGGGACTGCTTACTTGTCTTGCCACCTCAAACTTCAAATGTAGCGTAAGGTGTCCGTGCCGGGTGCCTCCACTAGCCCTGCTCCAAAAATGTGAATGTCTCCAGATAGCTGGCAGCCAGAAGGGGCTAGCCTGGAAAGCTGTTGCTCAGCCTGATTTGCCCATGGCACTGCTCGCACAGAGGCACAGAGACTGGGGCTGCTTGCTTTTCTTGCTATCTAAACTTCAAATGTAGCGTAAGGTGTCCGTGCCGGGTGCCTCCAGTAGCCCTGCTCCGAAAATGCGAACGTCTGAAGATAGCTGGAAGCCAGAAGGGGCTAGCCTGGAAAGCTGTTGCTCAGCCTGATTTGCCCATGGCACTGCTCGCACAGAGGCTAAGAGACTGGGGCAGCTTGCTTGTCTTGCCACCTCAAACTTGAAACGTATCCCGGGGATGGAGGTGTCCGTGCGTGGCGCCTCCAGCAGCCCTGCTCAGAAAATACGAATGTCTCCAGATAACTCTCAGGCAGAAGGGGCTAGCCTGGGAAGCTCTTGCTCAGCCTCATCTGCCCATGGCCCTGCTCGCACAGAGGCACAGAGATTGGTGCTGCTTGGTTGTTTTGCCACCTGAAACTTCAAACGTAGCCCTAGGATGGGGTGTGTCCCTGCTTTGCGCCTCCAGTAGCCCTGCTCCGAAAATGCGAACGTCTCCAGATAGCTCGCAGACAGAAGGAGATAGACAGGAAAGCTGTTGCTCAGCCTTATTTGCCCATGGCACTGCTCGCACAGAGGCACAGAGACTGGGGCTGCTTGCTTGTCTTACCACCTCAAAATTTAAACGTAGCCCTGGGATGGGGGTGTCCGTGCCTGGCGCCTCCAGCAGCCCTTCTCGGAAAATACGAATGTCTCCAGATAACTCTCAGGCAGAAGGGGCTAGCCTGGGAAGCTGTTGCTCAGCCTCATCTGCCCATGGCACTGCTCGCACAGAGGCAGAGAGACTGGGGCTGCTTGCTTGTCTTGCCACCTCAAACTTCAAACGTAACCCGGGGATTGGGGTTACCTACCGGGCTCGTTTTGCAGCCGCTGCTCTGAAAATGTGAGTGTCTGCACATAACTGGCAGCCAGAAGGGGCTAGCCTGGAAAGCTGTTGCTCAGCCTCATCTGTCCATGGCCCTGCTCGCAGAGAGGCACAGAGACTGGGACTGCTTACTTGTCTTGCCACCTCAAACTTCAAATGTAGCGTAAGGTGTCCGTGCCGGGTGCCTCCACTAGCCCTGCTCCAAAAATGTGAATGTCTCCAGATAGCTGGCAGCCAGAAGGGGCTAGCCTGGAAAGCTGTTGCTCAGCCTGATTTGCCCATGGCACTGCTCGCACAGAGGCACAGAGACTGGGGCTGCTTGCTTTTCTTGCTATCTAAACTTCAAATGTAGCGTAAGGTGTCCGTGCCGGGTGCCTCCAGTAGCCCTGCTCCGAAAATGCGAACGTCTGAAGATAGCTGGAAGCCAGAAGGGGCTAGCCTGGAAAGCTGTTGCTCAGCCTGATTTGCCCATGGCACTGCTCGCACAGAGGCTAAGAGACTGGGGCAGCTTGCTTGTCTTGCCACCTCAAACTTGAAACGTATCCCGGGGATGGAGGTGTCCGTGCGTGGCGCCTCCAGCAGCCCTGCTCAGAAAATACGAATGTCTCCAGATAACTCTCAGGCAGAAGGGGCTAGCCTGGGAAGCTCTTGCTCAGCCTCATCTGCCCATGGCCCTGCTCGCACAGAGGCACAGAGATTGGTGCTGCTTGGTTGTTTTGCCACCTGAAACTTCAAACGTAGCCCTAGGATGGGGTGTGTCCCTGCTTTGCGCCTCCAGTAGCCCTGCTCCGAAAATGCGAACGTCTCCAGATAGCTCGCAGACAGAAGGAGATAGACAGGAAAGCTGTTGCTCAGCCTGATTTGCCCATGGCACTGCTCGCACAGAGGCACAGAGACTGGGGCTGCTTGCTTGTCTTACCACCTCAAAATTTAAACGTAGCCCTGGGATGGGGGTGTCCGTGCCTGGCGCCTCCAGCAGCCCTTCTCGGAAAATACAAATGTCTCCAGATAACTCTCAGGCAGAAGGGGCTAGCCTGGGAAGCTGTTGCTCAGCCTCATCTGCCCATGGCACTGCTCGCACAGAGGCAGAGAGACTGGGGCTGCTTGCTTGTCTTGCCACTTCAAACTTCAAACGTAACCCGGGGATAGGGGTTACCTACCGGGCTCGTTTTGCAGCCCTGCTCTGAAAATGTGAGTGTCTGCACATAACTGGCAGCCAGAAGGGGCTAGCCTGGAAAGCTGTTGCTCAGCCTGATTTGCCCATGGCACTGCTCGCACAGAGGCAAAGAGACTGGGGCTGCTTGCTTGTCTTGCCACCTCAAACTTGAAACGTAGCCCGCGGATGGAGGTGTCCGTTCGTGGCGCCTCCAGCAGCCCTGCTCAGAAAATACGAATGTCTCCAGATAACTCTCAGGCAGAAGGGGCTAGCCTGGGAAGCTGTTGCTCAGCCTCATCTGCCCATGGCACTGCTCGCACAGAGGCACAGAGACTGGGGCTGCTTGCTTGTCTTGCCACCTCAAACTTCAAACGTAACCCGGGGATTGGGGTTACCTACCGGGCTCGTTTTGCAGCCGCTGCTCTGAAAATGTGAGTGTCTGCACATAACTGGCAGCCAGAAGGGGCTAGCCTGGAAAGCTGTTGCTCAGCCTCATCTGTCCATGGCCCTGCTCGCAGAGAGGCACAGAGACTGGGACTGCTTACTTGTCTTGCCACCTCAAACTTCAAATGTAGCGTAAGGTGTCCGTGCCGTGTGCCTCCACTAGCCCTGCTCCAAAAATGCGAATGTCTCCAGATAGCTGGCAGCCAGAAGGGGCTAGCCTGGAAAGCTGTTGCTCAGCCTGATTTGCCCATGGCACTGCTCGCACAGAGGCACAGAGACTGGGGCTGCTTGCTTGTCTTGCTACCTAAACTTCAAATGTAGCGTAAGGTGTCCGTGCCGGGTGCCTCCAGTAGCCCTGCTCCGAAAATGTGAACGTCTGAAGATAGCTGGAAGCCAGAAGGGGCTAGCCTGGAAAGCTGTTGCTCAGCCTGATTTGCCCATGGCACTGCTCGCACAGAGGCAAAGAGACTGGGGCAGCTTGCTTGTCTTGCCACCTCAAACTTGAAACGTAGCCCGGGGATGGAGGTGTCCGTGCGTGGCGCCTCCAGCAGCCCTGCT
The DNA here is from genome assembly GCF_030867145.1 of Opisthocomus hoazin. Lineage (NCBI taxonomy): Eukaryota > Metazoa > Chordata > Aves > Opisthocomiformes > Opisthocomidae > Opisthocomus > Opisthocomus hoazin. The sequence goes on along the minus strand of NC_134418.1, from coordinate 44,508,649 downwards.
CAGAAAATACGAATGTCTCCAGATAACTCTCAGGCAGAAGGGGCTAGCCTGGGAAGCTGTTGCTCAGCCTCATCTGCCCATGGCCCTGCTCGCACAGAGGAACAGAGATTGGTGCTGCTTGGTTGTTTTGCCACCTGAAACTTCAAACGTAGCCCTAGGATGGGGTGTGTCCCTGCTTTGCGCCTCCAGTAGCCCTGCTCCGAAAATGCGAACGTCTCCAGATAGCTCGCAGACAGAAGGAGATAGACAGGAAAGCTGTTGCTCAGCCTTATTTGCCCATGGCACTGCTCGCACAGAGGCACAGAGACTGGGGCTGCTTGCTTGTCTTACCACCTCAAAATTTAAACGTAGCCCTGGGATGGGGGTGTCCGTGCCTGGCGCCTCCAGCAGCCCTTCTCGGAAAATACGAATGTCTCCAGATAACTCTCAGGCAGAAGGGGCTAGCCTGGGAAGCTGTTGCTCAGCCTCATCTGTCCATGGCACTGCTCGCACAGAGGCAGAGAGACTGGGGCTGCTTGCTTGTCTTGCCACCTCAAACTTCAAACGTAACCCGGGGATTGGGGTTACCTACCGGGCTCGTTTTGCAGCCGCTGCTCTGAAAATGTGAGTGTCTGCACATAACTGGCAGCCAGAAGGGGCTAGCCTGGAAAGCTGTTGCTCAGCCTCATCTGTCCATGGCCCTGCTCGCAGAGAGGCACAGAGACTGGGACTGCTTACTTGTCTTGCCACCTCAAACTTCAAATGTAGCGTAAGGTGTCCGTGCCGGGTGCCTCCACTAGCCCTGCTCCAAAAATGCGAATGTCTCCAGATAGCTGGCAGCCAGAAGGGGCTAGCCTGGAAAGCTGTTGCTCAGCCTGATTTGCCCATGGCACTGCTCGCACAGAGGCACAGAGACTGGGGCTGCTTGCTTTTCTTGCTATCTAAACTTCAAATGTAGCGTAAGGTGTCCGTGCCGGGTGCCTCCAGTAGCCCTGCTCCGAAAATGCGAACGTCTGAAGATAGCTGGAAGCCAGAAGGGGCTAGCCTGGAAAGCTGTTGCTCAGCCTGATTTGCCCATGGCACTGCTCGCACAGAGGCTAAGAGACTGGGGCAGCTTGCTTGTCTTGCCACCTCAAACTTGAAACGTATCCCGGGGATGGAGCTGTCCGTGCGTGGCGCCTCCAGCAGCCCTGCTCAGAAAATACGAATGTCTCCAGATAACTCTCAGGCAGAAGGGGCTAGCCTGGGAAGCTGTTGCTCAGCCTCATCTGCCCATGGCACTGCTCGCACAGAGGCACAGAGATTGGTGCTGCTTGGTTGTTTTGCCACCTGAAACTTCAAACGTAGCCCTAGGATGGGGTGTGTCCCTGCTTTGCGCCTCCAGTAGCCCTGCTCTGAAAATGCGAACGTCTCCAGACAGCTCGCAGACAGAAGGAGATAGACAGGAAAGCTGTTGCTCAGCCTGATTTGCCCATGGCACTGCTCGCACAGAGGCACAGAGACTGGGGCTGCTTGCTTGTCTTACCACCTCAAAATTTAAACGTAGCCCTGGGATGGGGGTGTCCGTGCCTGGCGCCTCCAGCAGCCCTTCTCGGAAAATATGAATGTCTCCAGATAACTCTCAGGCAGAAGGGGCTAGCCTGGGAAGCTGTTGCTCAGCCTCATCTGCCCATGGCACTGCTCGCACAGAGGCAGAGAGACTGGGGCTGCTTGCTTGTCTTGCCACCTCAAACTTCAAACGTAACCCGGGGATTGGGGTTACCTACCGGGCTCGTTTTGCAGCCGCTGCTCTGAAAATGTGAGTGTCTGCACATAACTGGCAGCCAGAAGGGGCTAGCCTGGAAAGCTGTTGCTCAGCCTCATCTGTCCATGGCCCTGCTCGCAGAGAGGCACAGAGACTGGGACTGCTTACTTGTCTTGCCACCTCAAACTTCAAATGTAGCGTAAGGTGTCCGTGCCGGGTGCCTCCACTAGCCCTGCTCCAAAAATGCGAATGTCTCCAGATAGCTGGCAGCCAGAAGGGGCTAGCCTGGAAAGCTGTTGCTCAGCCTGATTTGCCCATGGCACTGCTCGCACAGAGGCACAGAGACTGGGGCTGCTTGCTTGTCTTGCTACCTAAACTTCAAATGTAGCGTAAGGTGTCCATGCCGGGTGCCTCCAGTAGCCCTGCTCCGAAAATGCGAACGTCTGAAGATAGCTGGAAGCCAGAAGGGGCTAGCCTGGAAAGCTGTTGCTCAGCCTGATTTGCCCATGGCACTGCTCGCACAGAGGCAAAGAGACTGGGGCAGCTTGCTTGTCTTGCCACCTCAAACTTGAAACGTAGCCCGGGGATGGAGGTGTCCGTGCGTGGCGCCTCCAGCAGCCCTGCTCAGAAAATACGAATGTCTCCAGATAACTCTCAGGCAGAAGGGGCTAGCCTGGGAAGCTGTTGCTCAGCCTCATCTGCCCATGGCCCTGCTCGCACAGAGGCACAGAGATTGGTGCTGCTTGGTTGTTTTGCCACCTGAAACTTCAAACGTAGCCCTAGGATGGGGTGTGTCCCTGCTTTGCGCCTCCAGTAGCCCTGCTCCGAAAATGCGAACGTCTCCAGATAGCTCGCAGACAGAAGGAGATAGACAGGAAAGCTGTTGCTCAGCCTTATTTGCCCATGGCACTGCTCGCACAGAGGCACAGAGACTGGGGCTGCTTGCTTGTCTTACCACCTCAAAATTTAAACGTAGCCCTGGGATGGGGGTGTCCGTGCCTGGCGACTCCAGCAGCCCTTCTCGGAAAATACGAATGTCTCCAGATAACTCTCAGGCAGAAGGGGCTAGCCTGGGAAGCTGTTGCTCAGCCTCATCTGCCCATGGCACTGCTCACACAGAGGCAGAGAGACTGGGGCTGCTTGCTTGTCTTGCCACCTCAAACTTCAAACGTAACCCGCGGATTGGGGTTACCTACCGGGCTCGTTTTGCAGCCGCTGCTCTGAAAATGTGAGTGTCTGCACATAACTGGCAGCCAGAAGGGGATAGCCTGGAAAGCTGTTGCTCAGCCTCATCTGTCCATGGCCCTGCTCGCAGAGAGGCACAGAGACTGGGACTGCTTACTTGTCTTGCCACCTCAAACTTCAAATGTAGCGTAAGGTGTCCGTGCCGGGTGCCTCCACTAGCCCTGCTCCAAAAATGCGAATGTCTCCAGATAGCTGGCAGCCAGAAGGGGCTAGCCTGGAAAGCTGTTGCTCAGCCTGATTTGCCCATGGCACTGCTCGCACAGAGGCACAGAGACTGGGGCTGCTTGCTTTTCTTGCTATCTAAACTTCAAATGTAGCGTAAGGTGTCCGTGCCGGGTGCCTCCACTAGCCCTGCTCCAAAAATGCGAATGTCTCCAGATAGCTGGCAGCCAGAAGGGGCTAGCCTGGAAAGCTGTTGCTCAGCCTGATTTGCCCATGGCACTGCTCGCACAGAGGCACAGAGACTGGGGCTGCTTGCTTTTCTTGCTATCTAAACTTCAAATGTAGCGTAAGGTGTCCGTGCCGGGTGCCTCCAGTAGCCCTGCTCCGAAAATGCGAACGTCTGAAGATAGCTGGAAGCCAGAAGGGGCTAGCCTGGAAAGCTGTTGCTCAGCCTGATTTGCCCATGGCACTGCTCGCACAGAGGCTAAGAGACTGGGGCAGCTTGCTTGTCTTGCCACCTCAAACTTGAAACGTATCCCGGGGATGGAGCTGTCCGTGCGTGGCGCCTCCAGCAGCCCTGCTCAGAAAATACGAATGTCTCCAGATAACTCTCAGGCAGAAGGGGCTAGCCTGGGAAGCTGTTGCTCAGCCTCATCTGCCCATGGCCCTGCTCGCACAGAGGCACAGAGATTGGTGCTGCTTGGTTGTTTTGCCACCTGAAACTTCAAACGTAGCCCTAGGATGGGGTGTGTCCCTGCTTTGCGCCTCCAGTAGCCCTGCTCCGAAAATGCGAACGTCTCCAGATAGCTCGCAGACAGAAGGAGATAGACAGGAAAGCTGTTGCTCAGCCTTATTTGCCCATGGCACTGCTCGCACAGAGGCACAGAGACTGGGGCTGCTTGCTTGTCTTACCACCTCAAAATTTAAACGTAGCCCTGGGATGGGGGTGTCCGTGCCTGGCGCCTCCAGCAGCCCTTCTCGGAAAATACGAATGTCTCCAGATAACTCTCAGGCAGAAGGGGCTAGCCTGGGAAGCTGTTGCTCAGCCTCATCTGCCCATGGCACTGCTCGCACAGAGGCAGAGAGACTGGGGCTGCTTGCTTGTCTTGCCACCTCAAACTTCAAACGTAACCCGGGGATTGGGGTTACCTACCGGGCTCGTTTTGCAGCCGCTGCTCTGAAAATGTGAGTGTCTGCACATAACTGGCAGCCAGAAGGGGCTAGCCTGGAAAGCTGTTGCTCAGCCTCATCTGTCCATGGCCCTGCTCGCAGAGAGGCACAGAGACTGGGACTGCTTACTTGTCTTGCCACCTCAAACTTCAAATGTAGCGTAAGGTGTCCGTGCCGGGTGCCTCCACTAGCCCTGCTCCAAAAATGCGAATGTCTCCAGATAGCTGGCAGCCAGAAGGGGCTAGCCTGGAAAGCTGTTGCTCAGCCTGATTTGCCCATGGCACTGCTCGCACAGAGGCACAGAGACTGGGGCTGCTTGCTTGTCTTGCTACCTAAACTTCAAATGTAGCGTAAGGTGTCCGTGCCGGGTGCCTCCAGTAGCCCTGCTCCGAAAATGCGAACGTCTGAAGATAGCTGGAAGCCAGAAGGGGCTAGCCTGGAAAGCTGTTGCTCAGCCTGATTTGCCCATGGCACTGCTCGCACAGAGGCAAAGAGACTGGGGCAGCTTGCTTGTCTTGCCACCTCAAACTTGAAACGTAGCCCGGGGATGGAGGTGTCCGTGCGTGGCGCCTCCAGCAGCCCTGCTCAGAAAATACGAATGTCTCCAGATAACTCTCAGGCAGAAGGGGCTAGCCTGGGAAGCTGTTGCTCAGCCTCATCTGCCCATGGCCCTGCTCGCACAGAGGCACAGAGATTGGTGCTGCTTGGTTGTTTTGCCACCTGAAACTTCAAACGTAGCCCTAGGATGGGGTGTGTCCCTGCTTTGCGCCTCCAGTAGCCCTGCTCCGAAAATGCGAACGTCTCCAGATAGCTCTCAGACACAAGGAGATAGACAGGAAAGCTGCTGCTCAGCCTTATTTGCCCATGGCACTGCTCGCACAGAGGCACAGAGACTGGGGCTGCTTGCTTGTCTTACCACCTCAAAATTTAAACGTAGCCCTGGGATGGGGGTGTCCGTGCCTGGCGCCTCCAGCAGCCCTTCTCGGAAAATACGAATGTCTCCAGATAACTCTCAGGCAGAAGGGGCTAGCCTGTGAAGCTGTTGCTCAGCCTCATCTGCCCATGGCACTGCTCGCACAGAGGCAGAGAGACTGGGGCTGCTTGCTTGTCTTGCCACCTCAAACTTCAAACGTAACCCGGGGATTGGGGTTACCTACCGGGCTCGTTTTGCAGCCCTGCTCTGAAAATGTGAGTGTCTGCACATAACTGGCAGCCAGAAGGGGCTAGCCTGGAAAGCTGTTGCTCAGCCTCATCTGTCCATGGCCCTGCTCGCAGAGAGGCACAGAGACTGGGATTGCTTACTTGTCTTGCCACCTCAAACTTCAAATGTAGCGTAAGGTGTCCGTGCCGCGTGCCTCCAATAGCCCTGCTCCAAAAATGCGAATGTCTCCAGAAAGCTGGCAGCCAGAAGGGGCTAGCCTGGAAAGCTGTTGCTCAGCCTGATTTGCCCATGGCACTGCTCGCACAGAGGCACAGAGACTGGGGCTGCTTGCTTTTCTTGCTATCTAAACTTCAAATGTAGCGTAAGGTGTCCGTGCCGGGTGCCTCCAGTAGCCCTGCTCCGAAAATGCGAACGTCTGAAGATAGCTGGAAGCCAGAAGGGGCTAGCCTGGAAAGCTGTTGCTCAGCCTGATTTGCCCACGGCACTGCTCGCACAGAGGCAAAGAGACTGGGGCAGCTTGCTTGTCTTGCCACCTCAAACTTGAAACGTATCCCGGGGATGGAGCTGTCCGTGCGTGGCGCCTCCAGCAGCCCTGCTCAGAAAATACGAATGTCTCCAGATAACTCTCAGGCAGAAGGGGCTAGCCTGGGAAGCTGTTGCTCAGCCTCATCTGCCCATGGCCCTGCTCGCACAGAGGCACAGAGATTGGTGCTGCTTGGTTGTTTTGCCACCTGAAACTTCAAACGTAGCCCTAGGATGGGGTGTGTCCCTGCTTTGCGCCTCCAGTAGCCCTGCTCCGAAAATGCGAACGTCTCCAGATAGCTCGCAGACAGAAGGAGATAGACAGGAAAGCTGTTGCTCAGCCTTATTTGCCCATGGCACTGCTCGCACAGAGGCACAGAGACTGGGGCTGCTTGCTTGTCTTACCACCTCAAAATTTAAACGTAGCCCTGGGATGGGGGTGTCCGTGCCTGGCACCTCCAGCAGCCCTTCTCGGAAAATACGAATGTCTCCAGATAACTCTCAGGCAGAAGGGGCTAGCCTGGGAAGCTGTTGCTCAGCCTCATCTGCCCATGGCACTGCTCGCACAGAGGCAGAGAGACTGGGGCTGCTTGCTTGTCTTGCCACCTCAAACTTCAAACGTAACCCGGGGATTGGGGTTACCTACCGGGCTCGTTTTGCAGCCCTGCTCTGAAAATGTGAGTGTCTGCACATAACTGGCAGCCAGAAGGGGCTAGCCTGGAAAGCTGTTGCTCAGCCTCATCTGTCCATGGCCCTGCTCGCAGAGAGGCACAGAGACTGGGATTGCTTACTTGTCTTGACACCTCAAACTTCAAATGTAGCGTAAGGTGTCCGTGCCGGGTGCCTCCACTAGCTCTGCTCCAAAAATGCGAATGTCTCCAGAAAGCTGGCAGCCAGAAGGGGCTAGCCTGGAAAGCTGTTGCTCAGCCTGATTTGCCCATGGCACTGCTCGCACAGAGGCACAGAGACTGGGGCTGCTTGCTTGTCTTGCTACCTAAACCTCAAATGTAGCGTAAGGTGTCCGTGCCGTGTGCCTCCAGTAGTCCTGCTCCGAAAATGCGAACGTCTGAAGATAGCTGGCAGACAGAAGGGGCTAGCCTGGAAAGCTGTTGCTCAGCCTGATTTGCCCATGGCACTGCCCGCACAGAGGCAAAGAGACTGGGGCAGCTTGCTTGTCTTGCCACCTCAAACTTGAAACGTAGCCCGGGGATGGAGGTGTCCGTGCGTGGCGCCTCCAGCAGCCCTGCTCAGAAAATACGAATGTCTCCAGATAACTCTCAGGCAGAAGGGGCTAGCCTGGGAAGCTGTTGCTCAGCCTCATCTGCCCATGGCACTGCTCGCACAGAGGCACAGAGATTGGTGCTGCTTGGTTGTTTTGCCACCTGAAACTTCAAACGTAGCCCTAGGATGGGTTGTGTCCCTGCTTTGCGCCTCCAGTAGCCCTGCTCCGAAAATGCGAACGTCTCCAGATAGCTCGCAGACAGAAGGAGATAGACAGGAAAGCTGTTGCTCAGCCTTATTTGCCCATGGCACTGCTCGCACAGAGGCACAGAGACTGGGGCTGCTTGCTTGTCTTACCACCTCAAAATTTAAACGTAGCCCTGGGATGTGGGTGTCCGTGCCTGGCGCCTCCAGCAGCCCTTCTCGGAAAATACGAATGTCTCCAGATAACTCTCAGGCAGAAGGGGCTAGCCTGGGAAGCTGTTGCTCAGCCTCATCTGCCCATGGCACTGCTCGCACAGAGGCAGAGAGACTGGGGCTGCTTGCTTGTCTTGCCACCTCAAACTTCAAACGTAACCCGGGGATTGGGGTTACCTACCGGGCTCGTTTTGCAGCCCTGCTATGAAAATGTGAGTGTCTGCACATAACTGGCAGCCAGAAGGGGCTAGCCTGGAAAGCTGTTGCTCAGCCTCATCTGTCCATGGCCCTGCTCGCAGAGAGGCACAGAGACTGGGATTGCTTACTTGTCTTGCCACCTCAAACTTCAAATGTAGCGTAAGGTGTCCGTGCCGTGTGCCTCCACTAGCCCTGCTCCAAAAATGCGAATGTCTCCAGATAGCTGGCAGCCAGAAGGGGCTAGCCTGGAAAGCTGTTGCTCAGCCTGATTTGCCCATGGCACTGCTCGCACAGAGGCACAGAGACTGGGGCTGCTTGCTTGTCTTGCTACCTAAACTTCAAATGTAGCGTAAGGTGTCCGTGCCGGGTGCCTCCAGTAGTCCTGCTCCGAAAATGTGAACGTCTGAAGATAGCTGGAAGCCAGAAGGGGCTAGCCTGGAAAGCTGTTGCTCAGCCTGATTTGCCCATGGCACTGCTCGCACAGAGGCAAAGAGACTGGGGCAGCTTGCTTGTTATGCCACCTCAAACTTGAAACGTAGCCCGGGGATGGAGGTGTCCGTGCGTGGCGCCTCCAGCAGCCCTGCTCAGAAAATACGAATGTCTCCAGATAACTCTCAGGCAGAAGGGGCTAGCCTGGGAAGCTGTTGCTCAGCCTCATCTGCCCATGGCCCTGCTCCCACAGAGGCACAGAGATTGGTGCTGCTTGGTTGTTTTGCCACCTGAAACTTCAAACGTAGCCCTAGGATGGGGTGTGTCCCTGCTTTGCGCCTCCAGTAGCCCTGCTCCGAAAATGCGAACGTCTCCAGATAGCTCGCAGACAGAAGGAGATAGACAGGAAAGCTGTTGCTCAGCCTTATTTGCCCATGGCACTGCTCGCACAGAGGCACAGAGACTGGGGCTGCTTGCTTGTCTTACCACCTCAAAATTTAAACGTAGCCCTGGGATGGGGGTGTCCGTGCCTGGCGCCTCCAGCAGCCCTTCTCGGAAAATACGAATGTCTCCAGATAACTCTCAGGCAGAAGGGGCTAGCCTGGGAAGCTGTTGCTCAGCCTCATCTGCCCATGGCACTGCTCGCACAGAGGCATCGAGACTGGGGCTGCTTGCTTGTCTTGCCACCTCAAACTTCAAATGTAACCCGGGGATTGGGGTTACCTACCGGGCTCGTTTTGCAGCCGCTGCTCTGAAAATGTGAGTGTCTGCACATAACTGGCAGCCAGAAGGGGCTAGCCTGGAAAGCTGTTGCTCAGCCTCATCTGTCCATGGCCCTGCTCGCAGAGAGGCACAGAGACTGGGACTGCTTACTTGTCTTGCCACCTCAAACTTCAAATGTAGCGTAAGGTGTCCGTGCCGGGTGCCTCCACTAGCCCTGCTCCGAAAATGCGAACGTCTGAAGATAGCTGGAAGCCAGAAGGGGCTAGCCTGGAAAGCTGTTGCTCAGCCTGATTTGCCCATGGCACTGCTCGCACAGAGGCAAAGAGACTGGGGCAGCTTGCTTGTCTTGCCACCTCAAACTTGAAACGTAGCCCGGGGATGGAGGTGTCCGTGCGTGGCGCCTCCAGCAGCCCTGCTCAGAAAATACGAATGTCTCCAGATAACTCTCAGGCAGAAGGGGCTAGCCTGGGAAGCTGTTGCTCAGCCTCATCTGCCCATGGCACTGCTCGCACAGAGGCACAGAGATTGGTGCTGCTTGGTTGTTTTGCCACCTGAAACTTCAAACGTAGCCCTAGGATGGGGTGTGTCCCTGCTTTGCGCCTCCAGTAGCCCTGCTCCGAAAATGCGAACGTCTCCAGACAGCTCGCAGACAGAAGGAGATAGACAGGAAAGCTGTTGCTCAGCCTGATTTGCCCATGGCACTGCTCGCACAGAGGCACAGAGACTGGGGCTGCTTGCTTGTCTTACCACCTCAAAATTTAAACGTAGCCCTGGGATGGGGGTGTCCGTGCCTGGCGCCTCCAGCAGCCCTTCTCGGAAAATATGAATGTCTCCAGATAACTCTCAGGCAGAAGGGGCTAGCCTGGGAAGCTGTTGCTCAGCCTCATCTGCCCATGGCACTGCTCGCACAGAGGCAGAGAGACTGGGGCTGCTTGCTTGTCTTGCCACCTCAAACTTCAAACGTAACCCGCGGCATGGGGTTACCTACCGGGCTCGTTTTGCAGCCGCTGCTCTGAAAATGTGAGTGTCTGCACATAACTGGCAGCCAGAAGGGGCTAGCCTGGAAAGCTGTTGCTGAGCCTGATTTGCCCATGGCACTGCTCGCACAGAGGCACAGAGACTGGGGCTGCTTGCTTGTCTTGCTACCTAAACCTCAAATGTAGCGTAAGGTGTCCGTGCCGTGTGCCTCCACTAGCCCTGCTCCGAAAATGCGAACGTCTGAAGATAGCTGGCAGACAGAAGGGGCTAGCCTGGAAAGCTGTTGCTCAGCCTGATTTGCCCATGGCACTGCTCGCACAGAGGCACAGAGACTGGGACTGCTTACTTGTCTTGCCACCTCAAACTTCAATTGTAGCGTAAGGTGTCCGTGCCGGTTGACTCCACTAGCCCTGCTCCAAAAATGCGAATGTCTCCAGATAGCTGGCAGCCAGAAGGGGCTAGCCTGGAAAGCTGTTGCTCAGCCTGATTTGCCCATGGCACTGCTCGCACAGAGGCACAGAGACTGGGGCTGCTTGCTTTTCTTGCTATCTAAACTTCAAATGTAGCGTAAGGTGTCCGTGCCGGGTGCCTCCAGTAGCCCTGCTCCGAAAATGCGAACGTCTGAAGATAGCTGGAAGCCAGAAGGGGCTAGCCTGGAAAGCTGTTGCTCAGCCTGATTTGCCCATGGCACTGCTCGCACAGAGGCTAAGAGACTGGGGCAGCTTGCTTGTCTTGCCACCTCAAACTTGAAACGTATCCCGGGGATGGAGCTGTCCGTGCGTGGCGCCTCCAGCAGCCCTGCTCAGAAAATACGAATGTCTCCAGATAACTCTCAGGCAGAAGGGGCTAGCCTGGGAAGCTGTTGCTCAGCCTCATCTGCCCATGGCACTGCTCGCACAGAGGCACAGAGATTGGTGCTGCTTGGTTGTTTTGCCACCTGAAACTTCAAACGTAGCCCTAGGATGGGGTGTGTCCCTGCTTTGCGCCTCCAGTAGCCCTGCTCTGAAAATGCGAACGTCTCCAGACAGCTCGCAGACAGAAGGAGATAGACAGGAAAGCTGTTGCTCAGCCTGATTTGCCCATGGCACTGCTCGCACAGAGGCACAGAGACTGGGGCTGCTTGCTTGTCTTACCACCTCAAAATTTAAACGTAGCCCTGGGATGGGGGTGTCCGTGCCTGGCGCCTCCAGCAGCCCTTCTCGGAAAATATGAATGTCTCCAGATAACTCTCAGGCAGAAGGGGCTAGCCTGGGAAGCTGTTGCTCAGCCTCATCTGCCCATGGCACTGCTCGCACAGAGGCAGAGAGACTGGGGCTGCTTGCTTGTCTTGCCACCTCAAACTTCAAACGTAACCCGGGGATTGGGGTTACCTACCGGGCTCGTTTTGCAGCCGCTGCTCTGAAAATGTGAGTGTCTGCACATAACTGGCAGCCAGAAGGGGCTAGCCTGGAAAGCTGTTGCTCAGCCTCATCTGTCCATGGCCCTGCTCGCAGAGAGGCACAGAGACTGGGACTGCTTACTTGTCTTGCCACCTCAAACTTCAAATGTAGCGTAAGGTGTCCGTGCCGGGTGCCTCCACTAGCCCTGCTCCAAAAATGCGAATGTCTCCAGATAGCTGGCAGCCAGAAGGGGCTAGCTTGGAAAGCTGTTGCTCAGCCTGATTTGCCCATGGCACTGCTCGCACAGAGGCACAGAGACTGGGGCTGCTTGCTTTTCTTGCTATCTAAACTTCAAATGTAGCGTAAGGTGTCCGTGCCGGGTGCCTCCAGTAGCCCTGCTCCGAAAATGCGAACGTCTGAAGATAGCTGGAAGCCAGAAGGGGCTAGCCTGGAAAGCTGTTGCTCAGCCTGATTTGCCCATGGCACTGCTCGCACAGAGGCAAAGAGACTGGGGCAGCTTGCTTGTCTTGCCACCTCAAACTTGAAACGTAGCCCGGGGATGGAGCTGTCCGTGCGTGGCGCCTCCAGCAGCCCTGCTCAGAAAATACGAATGTCTCCAGATAACTCTCAGGCAGAAGGGGCTAGCCTGGGAAGCTGTTGCTCAGCCTCATCTGCCCATGGCACTGCTCGCACAGAGGCACAGAGATTGGTGCTGCTTGGTTGTTTTGCCACCTGAAACTTCAAACGTAGCCCTAGGATGGGGTGTGTCCCTGCTTTGCGCCTCCAGTAGCCCTGCTCCGAAAATGCGAACGTCTCCAGACAGCTCGCAGACAGAAGGAGATAGACAGGAAAGCTGTTGCTCAGCCTGATTTGCCCATGGCACTGCTCGCACAGAGGCACAGAGACTGGGGCTGCTTGCTTGTCTTACCACCTCAAAATTTAAACGTAGCCCTGGGATGGGGGTGTCCGTGCCTGGCGCCTCCAGCAGCCCTTCTCGGAAAATATGAATGTCTCCAGATAACTCTCAGGCAGAAGGGGCTAGCCTGGGAAGCTGTTGCTCAGCCTCATCTGCCCATGGCACTGCTCGCACAGAGGCAGAGAGACTGGGGCTGCTTGCTTGTCTTGCCACCTCAAACTTCAAACGTAACCCGGGGATTGGGGTTACCTACCGGGCTCGTTTTGCAGCCGCTGCTCTGAAAATGTGAGTGTCTGCACATAACTGGCAGCCAGAAGGGGCTAGCCTGGAAAGCTGTTGCTGAGCCTGATTTGCCCATGGCACTGCTCGCACAGAGGCACAGAGACTGGGGCTGCTTGCTTGTCTTGCTACCTAAACCTCAAATGTAGCGTAAGGTGTCCGTGCCGTGTGCCTCCACTAGCCCTGCTCCGAAAATGCGAACGTCTGAAGATAGCTGGCAGACAGAAGGGGCTAGCCTGGAAAGCTGTTGCTCAGCCTGATTTGCCCATGGCACTGCTCGCACAGAGGCACAGAGACTGGGGCAGCTTACTTGTCTTGCCACCTCAAACTTCAATTGTAGCGTAAGGTGTCCGTGCCGGGTGACTCCACTAGCCCTGCTCCAAAAATGCGAATGTCTCCAGATAGCTGGCAGCCAGAAGGGGCTAGCCTGGAAAGCTGTTGCTCAGCCTGATTTGCCCATGGCACTGCTCGCACAGAGGCACAGAGACTGGGGCTGCTTGCTTTTCTTGCTATCTAAACTTCAAATGTAGCGTAAGGTGTCCGTGCCGGGTGCCTCCAGTAGCCCTGCTCCGAAAATGCGAACGTCTGAAGATAGCTGGAAGCCAGAAGGGGCTAGCCTGGAAAGCTGTTGCTCAGCCTGATTTGCCCATGGCACTGCTCGCACAGAGGCAAAGAGACTGGGGCAGCTTGCTTGTCTTGCCACCTCAAACTTGAAACGTATCCCGGGGATGGAGCTGTCCGTGCGTGGCGCCTCCAGCAGCCCTGCTCAGAAAATACGAATGTCTCCAGATAACTCTCAGGCAGAAGGGGCTAGCCTGGGAAGCTGTTGCTCAGCCTCATCTGCCCATGGCACTGCTCGCACAGAGGCACAGAGATTGGTGCTGCTTGGTTGTTTTGCCACCTGAAACTTCAAACGTAGCCCTAGGATGGGGTGTGTCCCTGCTTTGCGCCTCCAGTAGCCCTGCTCCGAAAATGCGAACGTCTCCAGACAGCTCGCAGACAGAAGGAGATAGACAGGAAAGCTGTTGCTCAGCCTGATTTGCCCATGGCACTGCTCGCACAGAGGCACAGAGACTGGGGCTGCTTGCTTGTCTTACCACCTCAAAATTTAAACGTAGCCCTGGGATGGGGGTGTCCGTGCCTGGCGCCTCCAGCAGCCCTTCTCGGAAAATATGAATGTCTCCAGATAACTCTCAGGCAGAAGGGGCTAGCCTGGGAAGCTGTTGCTCAGCCTCATCTGCCCATGGCACTGCTCGCACAGAGGCAGAGAGACTGGGGCTGCTTGCTTGTCTTGCCACCTCAAACTTCAAACGTAACCCGGGGATTGGGGTTACCTACCGGGCTCGTTTTGCAGCCGCTGCTCTGAAAATGTGAGTGTCTGCACATAACTGGCAGCCAGAAGGGGCTAGCCTGGAAAGCTGTTGCTCAGCCTCATCTGTCCATGGCCCTGCTCGCAGAGAGGCACAGAGACTGGGACTGCTTACTTGTCTTGCCACCTCAAACTTCAAATGTAGCGTAAGGTGTCCGTGCCGGGTGCCTCCACTAGCCCTGCTCCAAAAATGCGAATGTCTCCAGATAGCTGGCAGCCAGAAGGGGCTAGCTTGGAAAGCTGTTGCTCAGCCTGATTTGCCCATGGCACTGCTCGCACAGAGGCACAGAGACTGGGGCTGCTTGCTTTTCTTGCTATCTAAACTTCAAATGTAGCGTAAGGTGTCCGTGCCGGGTGCCTCCAGTAGCCCTGCTCCGAAAATGCGAACGTCTGAAGATAGCTGGAAGCCAGAAGGGGCTAGCCTGGAAAGCTGTTGCTCAGCCTGATTTGCCCATGGCACTGCTCGCACAGAGGCAAAGAGACTGGGGCAGCTTGCTTGTCTTGCCACCTCAAACTTGAAACGTAGCCCGGGGATGGAGCTGTCCGTGCGTGGCGCCTCCAGCAGCCCTGCTCAGAAAATACGAATGTCTCCAGATAACTCTCAGGCAGAAGGGGCTAGCCTGGGAAGCTGTTGCTCAGCCTCATCTGCCCATGGCACTGCTCGCACAGAGGCACAGAGATTGGTGCTGCTTGGTTGTTTTGCCACCTGAAACTTCAAACGTAGCCCTAGGATGGGGTGTGTCCCTGCTTTGCGCCTCCAGTAGCCCTGCTCCGAAAATGCGAACGTCTCCAGACAGCTCGCAGACAGAAGGAGATAGACAGGAAAGCTGTTGCTCAGCCTGATTTGCCCATGGCACTGCTCGCACAGAGGCACAGAGACTGGGGCTGCTTGCTTGTCTTACCACCTCAAAATTTAAACGTAGCCCTGGGATGGGGGTGTCCGTGCCTGGCGCCTCCAGCAGCCCTTCTCGGAAAATATGAATGTCTCCAGATAACTCTCAGGCAGAAGGGGCTAGCCTGGGAAGCTGTTGCTCAGCCTCATCTGCCCATGGCACTGCTCGCACAGAGGCAGAGAGACTGGGGCTGCTTGCTTGTCTTGCCACCTCAAACTTCAAACGTAACCCGGGGATTGGGGTTACCTACCGGGCTCGTTTTGCAGCCGCTGCTCTGAAAATGTGAGTGTCTGCACATAACTGGCAGCCAGAAGGGGCTAGCCTGGAAAGCTGTTGCTCAGCCTCATCTGTCCATGGCCCTGCTCGCAGAGAGGCACAGAGACTGGGACTGCTTACTTGTCTTGCCACCTCAAACTTCAAATGTAGCGTAAGGTGTCCGTGCCGGGTGCCTCCAGTAGCCCTGCTCCGAAAATGCGAACGTCTGAAGATAGCTGGAAGCCAGAAGGGGCTAGCCTGGAAAGCTGTTGCTCAGCCTGATTTGCCCATGGCACTGCTCGCACAGAGGCAAAGAGACTGGGGCAGCTTGCTTGTCTTGCCACCTCAAACTTGAAACGTATCCCGGGGATGGAGCTGTCCGTGCGTGGCGCCTCCAGCAGCCCTGCTCAGAAAATACGAATGTCTCCAGATAACTCTCAGGCAGAAGGGGCTAGCCTGGGAAGCTGTTGCTCAGCCTCATCTGCCCATGGCCCTGCTCGCACAGAGGCACAGAGATTGGTGCTGCTTGGTTGTTTTGCCACCTGAAACTTCAAACGTAGCCCTAGGATGGGGTGTGTCCCTGCTTTGCGCCTCCAGTAGCCCTGCTCCGAAAATGCGAACGTCTCCAGATAGCTCGCAGACAGAAGGAGATAGACAGGAAAGCTGTTGCTCAGCCTTATTTGCCCATGGCACTGCTCGCACAGAGGCACAGAGACTGGGGCTGCTTGCTTGTCTTACCACCTCAAAATTTAAACGTAGCCCTGGGATGGGGGTGTCCGTGCCTGGCGCCTCCAGCAGCCCTTCTCGGAAAATACAAATGTCTCCAGATAACTCTCAGGCAGAAGGGGCTAGCCTGGGAAGCTGTTGCTCAGCCTCATCTGCCCATGGCACTGCTCGCACAGAGGCAGAGAGACTGGGGCTGCTTGCTTGTCTTGCCACCTCAAACTTCAAACGTAACCCGGGGATTGGGGTTACCTACCGGGCTCGTTTTGCAGCCCTGCTCTGAAAATGTGAGTGTCTGCACATAACTGGCAGCCAGAAGGGGCTAGCCTGGAAAGCTGTTGCTCAGCCTGATTTGCCCATGGCACTGCTCGCACAGAGGCACAGAGACTGGGGCTGCTTGCTTGTCTTGCTATCTAAACTTCAAATGTAGCGTAAGGTGTCCGTGCCGTGTGCCTCCACTAGCCCTGCTCCGAAATTGCGAACGTCTGAAGATAGCTGGCAGACAGAAGGGGCTAGCCTGGAAAGCTGTTGCTCAGCCTGATTTGCCCATGGCACTGCTCGCACAGAGGCAAAGAGACTGGGGCAGCTTGCTTGTCTTGCCACCTCAAACTTGAAACGTAGCCCGCGGATGGAGGTGTCCGTGCGTGGCGCCTCCAGCAGCCCTGCTCAGAAAATACGAATGTCTCCAGATAACTCTCAGGCAGAAGGGGCTAGCCTGGGAAGCTGTTGCTCAGCCTCATCTGCCCATGGCACTGCTCGCACAGAGGCACAGAGATTGGTGCTGCTTGGTTGTTTTGCCACCTGAAACTTCAAACGTAGCCCTAGGATGGGGTGTGTCCCTGCTTTGCGCCTCCAGTAGCCCTGCTCCGAAAATGCGAACGTCTCCAGATAGCTCGCAGACAGAAGGAGATAGACAGGAAAGCTGTTGCTCAGCCTGATTTTCCCATGGCACTGCTCGCACAGAGGCAAAGAGATTGGTGCTGCTTGCTTGTCTTACCACCTCAAAATTTAAACGTAGCCCTGGGATGGGGGTGTCCGTGCCTGGCGCCTCCAGCAGCCCTTCTCGGAAAATATGAATGTCTCCAGATAACTCTCAGGCAGAAGGGGCTAGCCTGGGAAGCTGTTGCTCAGCCTCATCTGCCCATGGCACTGCTCGCACAGAGGCAGAGAGACTGGGGCTGCTTGCTTGTCTTGCCACCTCAAACTTCAAACGTAACCCGGGGATTGGGGTTACCTACCGGGCTCGTTTTGCAGCCGCTGCTCTGAAAATGTGAGTGTCTGCACATAACTGGCAGCCAGAAGGGGCTAGCCTGGAAAGCTGTTGCTCAGCCTCATCTGTCCATGGCCCTGCTCGCAGAGAGGCACAGAGACTGGGACTGCTTACTTGTCTTGCCACCTCAAACTTCAAATGTAGCGTAAGGTGTCCGTGCCGTGTGCCTCCACTAGCCCTGCTCCAAAAATGCGAATGTCTCCAGATAGCTGGCAGCCAGAAGGGGCTAGCCTGGAAAGCTGTTGCTCAGCCTGATTTGCCCATGGCACTGCTCGCACAGAGGCACAGAGACTGGGGCTGCTTGCTTGTCTTGCTACCTAAACTTCAAATGTAGCGTAAGGTGTCCATGCCGGGTGCCTCCAGTAGCCCTGCTCCGAAAATGCGAACGTCTGAAGATAGCTGGAAGCCAGAAGGGGCTAGCCTGGAAAGCTGTTGCTCAGCCTGATTTGCCCATGGCACTGCTCGCACAGAGGCAAAGAGACTGGGGCAGCTTGCTTGTCTTGCCTCCTCAAACTTGAAACGTAGCCCGGGGATGGAGGTGTCCGTGCGTGGCGCCTCCAGCAGCCCTGCTCAGAAAATACGAATGTCTCCAGATAACTCTCAGGCAGAAGGGGCTAGCCTGGGAAGCTGTTGCTCAGCCTCATCTGCCCATGGCCCTGCTCGCACAGAGGCACAGAGATTGGTGCTGCTTGGTTGTTTTGCCACCTGAAACTTCAAACGTAGCCCTAGGATGGGGTGTGTCCCTGCTTTGCGCCTCCAGTAGCCCTGCTCCGAAAATGCGAACGTCTCCAGATAGCTCGCAGACAGAAGGAGATAGACAGGAAAGCTGTTGCTCAGCCTTATTTGCCCATGGCACTGCTCGCACAGAGGCACAGAGACTGGGGCTGCTTGCTTGTCTTACCACCTCAAAATTTAAACGTAGCCCTGGGATGGGGGTGTCCGTGCCTGGCGACTCCAGCAGCCCTTCTCGGAAAATACGAATGTCTCCAGATAACTCTCAGGCAGAAGGGGCTAGCCTGGGAAGCTGTTGCTCAGCCTCATCTGCCCATGGCACTGCTCGCACAGAGGCAGAGAGACTGGGGCTGCTTGCTTGTCTTGCCACCTCAAACTTCAAACGTAACCCGGGGATTGGGGTTACCTACCGGGCTCGTTTTGCAGCCGCTGCTCTGAAAATGTGAGTGTCTGCACATAACTGGCAGCCAGAAGGGGCTAGCCTGGAAAGCTGTTGCTCAGCCTCATCTGTCCATGGCCCTGCTCGCAGAGAGGCACAGAGACTGGGACTGCTTACTTGTCTTGCCACCTCAAACTTCAAATGTAGCGTAAGGTGTCCGTGCCGGGTGCCTCCACTAGCCCTGCTCCAAAAATGCGAATGTCTCCAGATAGCTGGCAGCCAGAAGGGGCTAGCCTGGAAAGCTGTTGCTCAGCCTGATTTGCCCATGGCACTGCTCGCACAGAGGCACAGAGACTGGGGCTGCTTGCTTTTCTTGCTATCTAAACTTCAAATGTAGCGTAAGGTGTCCGTGCCGGGTGCCTCCAGTAGCCCTGCTCCGAAAATGCGAACGTCTGAAGATAGCTGGAAGCCAGAAGGGGCTAGCCTGGAAAGCTGTTGCTCAGCCTGATTTGCCCATGGCACTGCTCGCACAGAGGCAAAGAGACTGGGGCAGCTTGCTTGTCTTGCCACCTCAAACTTGAAAAGTATCCCGGGGATGGAGCTGTCCGTGCGTGGCGCCTCCAGCAGCCCTGCTCAGAAAATACGAATGTCTCCAGATAACTCTCAGGCAGAAGGGGCTAGCCTGGGAAGCTGTTGCTCAGCCTCATCTGCCCATGGCACTGCTCGCACAGAGGCACAGAGATTGGTGCTGCTTGGTTGTTTTGCCACCTGAAACTTCAAACGTAGCCCTAGGATGGGGTGTGTCCCTGCTTTGCGCCTCCAGTAGCCCTGCTCCGAAAATGCGAACGTCTCCAGACAGCTCGCAGACAGAAGGAGATAGACAGGAAAGCTGTTGCTCAGCCTGATTTGCCCATGGCACTGCTCGCACAGAGGCACAGAGACTGGGGCTGCTTGCTTGTCTTACCACCTCAAAATTTAAACGTAGCCCTGGGATGGGGGTGTCCGTGCCTGGCGCCTCCAGCAGCCCTTCTCGGAAAATATGAATGTCTCCAGATAACTCTCAGGCAGAAGGGGCTAGCCTGGGAAGCTGTTGCTCAGCCTCATCTGCCCATGGCCCTGCTCGCAGAGAGGCACAGAGACTGGGGCTGCTTGCTTGTCTTGCCACCTCAAACTTCAAACGTAACCCGGGGATTGGGGTTACCTACCGGGCTCGTTTTGCAGCCCTGCTCTGAAAATGTGAGTGTCTGCACATAACTGGCAGCCAGAAGGGGCTAGCCTGGAAAGCTGTTGCTCAGCCTGATTTGCCCATGGCACTGCTCGCACAGAGGCACAGAGACTGGGGCTGCTTGCTTGTCTTGCTATCTAAACTTCAAATGTAGCGTAAGGTGTCCGTGCCGGGTGCCTCCAGTAGCCCTGCTCCGAAATTGCGAACGTCTGAAGATAGCTGGCAGACAGAAGGGGCTAGCCTGGAAAGCTGTTGCTCAGCCTGATTTGCCCATGGCACTGCTCGCACAGAGGCAAAGAGACTGGGGCAGCTTGCTTGTCTTGCCACCTCAAACTTGAAACGTAGCCCGCGGATGGAGGTGTCCGTGCGTGGCGCCTCCAGCAGCCCTGCTCAGAAAATACGAATGTCTCCAGATAACTCTCAGGCAGAAGGGGCTAGCCTGGGAAGCTGTTGCTCAGCCTCATCTGCCCATGGCACTGCTCGCACAGAGGCACAGAGATTGGTGCTGCTTGGTTGTTTTGCCACCTGAAACTTCAAACGTAGCCCTAGGATGGGGTGTGTCCCTGCTTTGCGCCTCCAGTAGCCCTGCTCCGAAAATGCGAACGTCTCCAGATAGCTCGCAGACAGAAGGAGATAGACAGGAAAGCTGTTGCTCAGCCTGATTTTCCCATGGCACTGCTCGCACAGAGGCAAAGAGATTGGTGCTGCTTGCTTGTCTTACCACCTCAAAATTTAAACGTAGCCCTGGGATGGGGGTGTCCGTGCCTGGCGCCTCCAGCAGCCCTTCTCGGAAAATATGAATGTCTCCAGATAACTCTCAGGCAGAAGGGGCTAGCCTGGGAAGCTGTTGCTCAGCCTCATCTGCCCATGGCACTGCTCGCACAGAGGCAGAGAGACTGGGGCTGCTTGCTTGTCTTGCCACCTCAAACTTCAAACGTAACCCGGGGATTGGGGTTACCTACCGGGCTCGTTTTGCAGCCGCTGCTCTGAAAATGTGAGTGTCTGCACATAACTGGCAGCCAGAAGGGGCTAGCCTGGAAAGCTGTTGCTCAGCCTCATCTGTCCATGGCCCTGCTCGCAGAGAGGCACAGAGACTGGGACTGCTTACTTGTCTTGCCACCTCAAACTTCAAATGTAGCGTAAGGTGTCCGTGCCGTGTGCCTCCACTAGCCCTGCTCCAAAAATGCGAATGTCTCCAGATAGCTGGCAGCCAGAAGGGGCTAGCCTGGAAAGCTGTTGCTCAGCCTGATTTGCCCATGGCACTGCTCGCACAGAGGCACAGAGACTGGGGCTGCTTGCTTGTCTTGCTACCTAAACTTCAAATGTAGCGTAAGGTGTCCATGCCGGGTGCCTCCAGTAGCCCTGCTCCGAAAATGCGAACGTCTGAAGATAGCTGGAAGCCAGAAGGGGCTAGCCTGGAAAGCTGTTGCTCAGCCTGATTTGCCCATGGCACTGCTCGCACAGAGGCAAAGAGACTGGGGCAGCTTGCTTGTCTTGCCTCCTCAAACTTGAAACGTAGCCCGGGGATGGAGGTGTCCGTGCGTGGCGCCTCCAGCAGCCCTGCTCAGAAAATACGAATGTCTCCAGATAACTCTCAGGCAGAAGGGGCTAGCCTGGGAAGCTGTTGCTCAGCCTCATCTGCCCATGGCCCTGCTCGCACAGAGGCACAGAGATTGGTGCTGCTTGGTTGTTTTGCCACCTGAAACTTCAAACGTAGCCCTAGGATGGGGTGTGTCCCTGCTTTGCGCCTCCAGTAGCCCTGCTCCGAAAATGCGAACGTCTCCAGATAGCTCGCAGACAGAAGGAGATAGACAGGAAAGCTGTTGCTCAGCCTTATTTGCCCATGGCACTGCTCGCACAGAGGCACAGAGACTGGGGCTGCTTGCTTGTCTTACCACCTCAAAATTTAAACGTAGCCCTGGGATGGGGGTGTCCGTGCCTGGCGCCTCCAGCAGCCCTTCTCGGAAAATACGAATGTCTCCAGATAACTCTCAGGCAGAAGGGGCTAGCCTGGGAAGCTGTTGCTCAGCCTCATCTGCCCATGGCACTGCTCGCACAGAGGCAGAGAGACTGGGGCTGCTTGCTTGTCTTGCCACCTCAAACTTCAAACGTAACCCGGGGATTGGGGTTACCTACCGGGCTCGTTTTGCAGCCGCTGCTCTGAAAATGTGAGTGTCTGCACATAACTGGCAGCCAGAAGGGGCTAGCCTGGAAAGCTGTTGCTCAGCCTCATCTGTCCATGGCCCTGCTCGCAGAGAGGCACAGAGACTGGGACTGCTTACTTGTCTTGCCACCTCAAACTTCAAATGTAGCGTAAGGTGTCCGTGCCGGGTGCCTCCACTAGCCCTGCTCCAAAAATGCGAATGTCTCCAGATAGCTGGCAGCCAGAAGGGGCTAGCCTGGAAAGCTGTTGCTCAGCCTGATTTGCCCATGGCACTGCTCGCACAGAGGCACAGAGACTGGGGCTGCTTGCTTGTCTTGCTATCTAAACTTCAAATGTAGCGTAAGGTGTCCGTGCCGTGTGCCTCCAGTAGCCCTGCTCCGAAATTGCGAACGTCTGAAGATAGCTGGCAGACAGAAGGGGCTAGCCTGGAAAGCTGTTGCTCAGCCTGATTTGCCCATGGCACTGCTCGCACAGAGGCAAAGAGACTGGGGCAGCTTGCTTGTCTTGCCACCTCAAACTTGAAACGTAGCCCGCGGATGGAGGTGTCCGTGCGTGGCGCCTCCAGCAGCCCTGCTCAGAAAATACGAATGTCTCCAGATAACTCTCAGGCAGAAGGGGCTAGCCTGGGAAGCTGTTGCTCAGCCTCATCTGCCCATGGCACTGCTCGCACAGAGGCACAGAGATTGGTGCTGCTTGGTTGTTTTGCCACCTGAAACTTCAAACGTAGCCCTAGGATGGGGTGTGTCCCTGCTTTGCGCCTCCAGTAGCCCTGCTCCGAAAATGCGAACGTCTCCAGATAGCTCGCAGACAGAAGGAGATAGACAGGAAAGCTGTTGCTCAGCCTGATTTGCCCATGGCACTGCTCGCACAGAGGCAAAGAGATTGGTGCTGCTTGCTTGTCTTACCACCTCAAAATTTAAACGTAGCCCTGGGATGGGGGTGTCCGTGCCTGGCGCCTCCAGCAGCCCTTCTCGGAAAATACGAATGTCTCCAGATAACTCTCAGGCAGAAGGGGCTAGCCTGGGAAGCTGTTGCTCAGCCTCATCTGCCCATGGCACTGCTCGCACAGAGGCAGAGAGACTGGGGCAGCTTGCTTGTCTTGCCACCTCAAACTTCAAACGTAACCCGGGGATTGGGGTTACCTACCGGGCTCGTTTTGCAGCCGCTGCTCTGAAAATGTGAGTGTCTGCACATAACTGGCAGCCAGAAGGGGATAGCCTGGAAAGCTGTTGCTCAGCCTCATCTGTCCATGGCCCTGCTCGCAGAGAGGCACAGAGACTGGGACTGCTTACTTGTCTTGCCACCTCAAACTTCAAATGTAGCGTAAGGTGTCCGTGCCGGGTGCCTCCACTAGCCCTGCTCCAAAAATGCGAATGTCTCCAGATAGCTGGCAGCCAGAAGGGGCTAGCCTGGAAAGCTGTTGCTCAGCCTGATTTGCCCATGGCACTGCTCGCACAGAGGCAAAGAGACTGGGGCAGCTTGCTTGTCTTGCCACCTGAAACTTGAAACGTATCCCGGGGATGGAGCTGTCCGTGCGTGGCGCCTCCAGCAGCCCTGCTCAGAAAATACGAATGTCTCCAGATAACTCTCAGGCAGAAGGGGCTAGCCTGGGAAGCTGTTGCTCAGCCTCATCTGCCCATGGCCCTGCTCGCACAGAGGCACAGAGAT
Organism: Opisthocomus hoazin; assembly: GCF_030867145.1. Classification (NCBI taxonomy): domain Eukaryota; kingdom Metazoa; phylum Chordata; class Aves; order Opisthocomiformes; family Opisthocomidae; genus Opisthocomus; species Opisthocomus hoazin. The sequence goes on along the minus strand of NC_134418.1, from coordinate 44,485,447 downwards.
TGGTGCTGCTTGGTTGTTTTGCCACCTGAAACTTCAAACGTAGCCCTAGGATGGGGTGTGTCCCTGCTTTGCGCCTCCAGTAGCCCTGCTCCGAAAATGCGAACGTCTCCAGATAGCTCGCAGACAGAAGGAGATAGACAGGAAAGCTGTTGCTCAGCCTTATTTGCCCATGGCACTGTTCGCACAGAGGCACAGAGACTGGGGCTGCTTGCTTGTCTTACCACCTCAAAATTTAAACGTAGCCCTGGGATGGGGGTGTCCGTGCCTGGCGCCTCCAGCAGCCCTTCTCGGAAAATACAAATGTCTCCAGATAACTCTCAGGCAGAAGGGGCTAGCCTGGGAAGCTGTTGCTCAGCCTCATCTGCCCATGGCACTGCTCGCACAGAGGCAGAGAGACTGGGGCTGCTTGCTTGTCTTGCCACCTCAAACTTCAAACGTAACCCGGGGATTGGGGTTACCTACCGGGCTCGTTTTGCAGCCCTGCTCTGAAAATGTGAGTGTCTGCACATAACTGGCAGCCAGAAGGGGCTAGCCTGGAAAGCTGTTGCTCAGCCTGATTTGCCCATGGCACTGCTCGCACAGAGGCACAGAGACTGGGGCTGCTTGCTTGTCTTGCTATCTAAACTTCAAATGTAGCGTAAGGTGTCCGTGCCGTGTGCCTCCAGTAGCCCTGCTCCGAAATTGCGAACGTCTGAAGATAGCTGGCAGACAGAAGGGGCTAGCCTGGAAAGCTGTTGCTCAGCCTGATTTGCCCATGGCACTGCTCGCACAGAGGCAAAGAGACTGGGGCAGCTTGCTTGTCTTGCCACCTCAAACTTGAAACGTAGCCCGCGGATGGAGGTGTCCGTGCGTGGCGCCTCCAGCAGCCCTGCTCAGAAAATACGAATGTCTCCAGATAACTCTCAGGCAGAAGGGGCTAGCCTGGGAAGCTGTTGCTCAGCCTCATCTGCCCATGGCACTGCTCGCACAGAGGCACAGAGATTGGTGCTGCTTGGTTGTTTTGCCACCTGAAACTTCAAACGTAGCCCTAGGATGGGGTGTGTCCCTGCTTTGCGCCTCCAGTAGCCCTGCTCCGAAAATGCGAACGTCTCCAGATAGCTCGCAGACAGAAGGAGATAGACAGGAAAGCTGTTGCTCAGCCTGATTTGCCCATGGCACTGCTCGCACAGAGGCAAAGAGATTGGTGCTGCTTGCTTGTCTTACCACCTCAAAATTTAAACGTAGCCCTGGGATGGGGGTGTCCGTGCCTGGCGCCTCCAGCAGCCCTTCTCGGAAAATACGAATGTCTCCAGATAACTCTCAGGCAGAAGGGGCTAGCCTGGGAAGCTGTTGCTCAGCCTCATCTGCCCATGGCACTGCTCGCACAGAGGCAGAGAGACTGGGGCTGCTTGCTTGTCTTGCCACCTCAAACTTCAAACGTAACCCGGGGATTGGGGTTACCTACCGGGCTCGTTTTGCAGCCGCTGCTCTGAAAATGTGAGTGTCTGCACATAACTGGCAGCCAGAAGGGGATAGCCTGGAAAGCTGTTGCTCAGCCTCATCTGTCCATGGCCCTGCTCGCAGAGAGGCACAGAGACTGGGACTGCTTACTTGTCTTGCCACCTCAAACTTCAAATGTAGCGTAAGGTGTCCGTGCCGGGTGCCTCCACTAGCCCTGCTCCAAAAATGCGAATGTCTCCAGATAGCTGGCAGCCAGAAGGGGCTAGCCTGGAAAGCTGTTGCTCAGCCTGATTTGCCCATGGCACTGCTCGCACAGAGGCACAGAGACTGGGGCTGCTTGCTTGTCTTGCTACCTAAACTTCAAATGTAGCGTAAGGTGTCCATGCCGGGTGCCTCCAGTAGCCCTGCTCCGAAAATGCGAACGTCTGAAGATAGCTGGAAGCCAGAAGGGGCTAGCCTGGAAAGCTGTTGCTCAGCCTGATTTGCCCATGGCACTGCTCGCACAGAGGCAAAGAGACTGGGGCAGCTTGCTTGTCTTGCCACCTCAAACTTGAAACGTAGCCCGGGGATGGAGGTGTCCGTGCGTGGCGCCTCCAGCAGCCCTGCTCAGAAAATACGAATGTCTCCAGATAACTCTCAGGCAGAAGGGGCTAGCCTGGGAAGCTGTTGCTCAGCCTCATCTGCCCATGGCCCTGCTCGCACAGAGGCACAGAGATTGGTGCTGCTTGGTTGTTTTGCCACCTGAAACTTCAAACGTAGCCCTAGGATGGGGTGTGTCCCTGCTTTGCGCCTCCAGTAGCCCTGCTCCGAAAATGCGAACGTCTCCAGATAGCTCGCAGACAGAAGGAGATAGACAGGAAAGCTGTTGCTCAGCCTTATTTGCCCATGGCACTGCTCGCACAGAGGCACAGAGACTGGGGCTGCTTGCTTGTCTTACCACCTCAAAATTTAAACGTAGCCCTGGGATGGGGGTGTCCGTGCCTGGCGCCTCCAGCAGCCCTTCTCGGAAAATACGAATGTCTCCAGATAACTCTCAGGCAGAAGGGGCTAGCCTGGGAAGCTGTTGCTCAGCCTCATCTGCCCATGGCACTGCTCGCACAGAGGCAGAGAGACTGGGGCTGCTTGCTTGTCTTGCCACCTCAAACTTCAAACGTAACCCGGGGATTGGGGTTACCTACCGGGCTCGTTTTGCAGCCGCTGCTCTGAAAATGTGAGTGTCTGCACATAACTGGCAGCCAGAAGGGGCTAGCCTGGAAAGCTGTTGCTCAGCCTCATCTGTCCATGGCCCTGCTCGCAGAGAGGCACAGAGACTGGGACTGCTTACTTGTCTTGCCACCTCAAACTTCAAATGTAGCGTAAGGTGTCCGTGCCGGGTGCCTCCACTAGCCCTGCTCCAAAAATGCGAATGTCTCCAGATAGCTGGCAGCCAGAAGGGGCTAGCCTGGAAAGCTGTTGCTCAGCCTGATTTGCCCATGGCACTGCTCGCACAGAGGCACAGAGACTGGGGCTGCTTGCTTTTCTTGCTATCTAAACTTCAAATGTAGCGTAAGGTGTCCGTGCCGGGTGCCTCCAGTAGCCCTGCTCCGAAAATGCGAACGTCTGAAGATAGCTGGAAGCCAGAAGGGGCTAGCCTGGAAAGCTGTTGCTCAGCCTGATTTGCCCATGGCACTGCTCGCACAGAGGCAAAGAGACTGGGGCAGCTTGCTTGTCTTGCCACCTCAAACTTGAAACGTAGCCCGGGGATGGAGGTGTCCGTGCGTGGCGCCTCCAGCAGCCCTGCTCAGAAAATACGAATGTCTCCAGATAACTCTCAGGCAGAAGGGGCTAGCCTGGGAAGCTGTTGCTCAGCCTCATCTGCCCATGGCACTGCTCGCACAGAGGCACAGAGATTGGTGCTGCTTGGTTGTTTTGCCACCTGAAACTTCAAACGTAGCCCTAGGATGGGGTGTGTCCCTGCTTTGCGCCTCCAGTAGCCCTGCTCCGAAAATGCGAACGTCTCCAGACAGCTCGCAGACAGAAGGAGATAGACAGGAAAGCTGTTGCTCAGTCTGATTTGCCCATGGCACTGCTCGCACAGAGGCACAGAGACTGGGGCTGCTTGCTTTTCTTGCTATCTAAACTTCAAATGTAGCGTAAGGTGTCCGTGCCGGGTGCCTCCAGTAGCCCTGCTCCGAAAATGCGAACGTCTGAAGATAGCTGGAAGCCAGAAGGGGCTAGCCTGGAAAGCTGTTGCTCAGCCTGATTTGCCCATGGCACTGCTCGCACAGAGGCAGAGAGACTGGGGCTGCTTGCTTGTCTTGCCACCTCAAACTTCAAACGTAACCCGGGGATTGGGGTTACCTACCGGGCTCGTTTTGCAGCCCTGCTCTGAAAATGTGAGTGTCTGCACATAACTGGCAGCCAGAAGGGGCTAGCCTGGAAAGCTGTTGCTCAGCCTGATTTGCCCATGGCACTGCTCGCACAGAGGCACAGAGACTGGGGCTGCTTGCTTGTCTTGCTACCTAAACCTCAAATGTAGCGTAAGGTGTCCGTGCCGTGTGCCTCCAGTAGCCCTGCTCCGAAAATGCGAACGTCTGAAGATAGCTGGCAGACAGAAGGGGCTAGCCTGGAAAGCTGTTGCTCAGCCTGATTTGCCCATGGTACTGCTCGCACAGAGGCAAAGAGACTGGGGCAGCTTGCTTGTCTTGCCACCTCAAACTTGAAACGTAGCCCGGGGATGGAGGTGTCCGTGCGTGGCGCCTCCAGCAGCCCTGCTCAGAAAATACGAATGTCTCCAGATAACTCTCAGGCAGAAGGGGCTAGCCTGGGAAGCTGTTGCTCAGCCTCATCTGCCCATGGCCCTGCTCGCACAGAGGCACAGAGATTGGTGCTGCTTGGTTGTTTTGCCACCTGAAACTTCAAACGTAGCCCTAGGATGGGGTGTGTCCCTGCTTTGCGCCTCCAGTAGCCCTGCTCCGAAAATGCGAACGTCTCCAGATAGCTCGCAGACAGAAGGAGATAGACAGGAAAGCTGTTGCTCAGCCTTATTTGCCCATGGCACTGCTCGCACAGAGGCACAGAGACTGGGGCTGCTTGCTTGTCTTACCACCTCAAAATTTAAACGTAGCCCTGGGATGGGGGTGTCCGTGCCTGGCGCCTCCAGCAGCCCTTCTCGGAAAATACGAATGTCTCCAGATAACTCTCAGGCAGAAGGGGCTAGCCTGGGAAGCTGTTGCTCAGCCTCATCTGCCCATGGCACTGCTCGCACAGAGGCAGAGAGACTGGGGCTGCTTGCTTGTCTTGCCACCTCAAACTTCAAACGTAACCCGGGGATTGGGGTTACCTACCGGGCTCGTTTTGCAGCCCTGCTCTGAAAATGTGAGTGTCTGCACATAACTGGCAGCCAGAAGGGGCTAGCCTGGAAAGCTGTTGCTCAGCCTCATCTGTCCATGGCCCTGCTCGCAGAGAGGCACAGAGACTGGGATTGCTTACTTCTCTTGCCACCTCAAACTTCAAATGTAGCGTAAGGTGTCCGTGCCGGGTGCCATCACTAGCCCTGCTCCAAAAATGCGAATGTCTCCAGAAAGCTGGCAGCCAGAAGGGGCTAGCCTGGAAAGCTGTTGCTCAGCCTGATTTGCCCATGGCACTGCTCGCACAGAGGCACAGAGACTGGGGCTGCTTGCTTGTCTTGCCACCTCAAACTTCAAACGTAACCCGGGGATTGGGGTTACCTACCGGGCTCGTTTTGCAGCCCTGCTCTGAAAATGTGAGTGTCTGCACATAACTGGCAGCCAGAAGGGGCTAGCCTGGAAAGCTGTTGCTCAGCCTGATTTGCCCATGGCACTGCTTGCACAGAGGCACAGAGACTGGGGCTGCTTGCTTGTCTTGCTACCTAAACCTCAAATGTAGCGTAAGGTGTCCGTGCCGTGTGCCTCCAGTAGCCCTGCTCCGAAAATGCGAACGTCTGAAGATAGCTGGCAGACAGAAGGGGCTAGCCTGGAAAGCTGTTGCTCAGCCTGATTTGCCCATGGCACTGCTCGCACAGAGGCAAAGAGACTGGGGCAGCTTGCTTGTCTTGCCACCTCAAACTTGAAACGTAGCCCGGGGATGGAGGTGTCCGTGCATGGCGCCTCCAGCAGCCCTGCTCAGAAAATACGAATGTCTCCAGATAACTCTCAGGCAGAAGGGGCTAGCCTGGGAAGCTGTTGCTCAGCCTCATCTGCCCATGGCACTGCTCGCACAGAGGCACAGAGATTGGTGCTGCTTGCTTGTTTTGCCACCTGAAACTTCAAACGTAGCCCTAGGATGGGGTGTGTCCCTGCTTTGCGCCTCCAGTAGCCCTGCTCCGAAAATGCGAACGTCTCCAGACAGCTCGCAGACAGAAGGAGATAGACAGGAAAGCTGTTGCTCAGCCTGATTTGCCCATGGCACTGCGCGCACAGAGGCACAGAGACTGGGGCTGCTTGCTTGTCTTACCACCTCAAAATTTAAACGTAGCCCTGGGATGGGGGTGTCCGTGCCTGGCGCCTCCAGCAGCCCTTCTCGGAAAATATGAATGTCTCCAGATAACTCTCAGGCAGAAGGGGCTAGCCTGGGAAGCTGTTGCTCAGCCTCATCTGCCCATGGCACTGCTCGCACAGAGGCAGAGAGACTGGGGCTGCTTGCTTGTCTTGCCACCTCAAACTTCAAACGTAACCCGGGGATTGGGGTTACCTACCGGGCTCGTTTTGCAGCCGCTGCTCTGAAAATGTGAGTGTCTGCACATAACTGGCAGCCAGAAGGGGCTAGCCTGGAAAGCTGTTGCTCAGCCTCATCTGTCCATGGCCCTGCTCGCAGAGAGGCACAGAGACTGGGACTGCTTACTTGTCTTGCCACCTCAAACTTCAAATGTAGCGTAAGGTGTCCGTGCCGTGTGCCTCCACTAGCCCTGCTCCAAAAATGCGAATGTCTCCAGATAGCTGGCAGCCAGAAGGGGCTAGCCTGGAAAGCTGTTGCTCAGCCTGATTTGCCCATGGCACTGCTCGCACAGAGGCACAGAGACTGGGGCTGCTTGCTTGTCTTGCTACCTAAACTTCAAATGTAGCGTAAGGTGTCCGTGCCGGGTGCCTCCACTAGCCCTGCTCCGAAAATGCGAACGTCTGAAGATAGCTGGCAGCCAGAAGGGGCTAGCCTGGAAAGCTGTTGCTCAGCCTCAGCTGCCCATGGCACTGCTCGCACAGAGGCACAGAGTCTGGGGCTGCTTGCTTCTCTTGACACCTTGAACTTCAAACGTATCTTAGGGGATCCCTGCTGGGCTGTTTTCGCAGTCCAGGTCTGAAAATGCGAACGTCTCCAGATATCTCGCAGCCAGAAAGGGCTAGACTGGAAAGCTACTGCTCAGCCTCAGCTGCCCATGGCCCTGCTCACACAGAGGAAGAGAGACTGGGGCTGCTTGCTTCTTTTGCCACCTCAAAGTTCAAACGTATCTTAGGGGGTCCCTGCCGGGTGCCTCCAGCAGACCTGCTCTGACAATGCTAATGTCTGCAGAAAGCTGGCAGGCAGAAGGGGCTAGCCTGGGAAGCTGTTGCTCAGCCTCATCTGCCCATGGCCCTGCTCGCACAGAGGCACAGAGATTGGTACTGCTTGCTTTTTTTGCCACCTGAAACTTCAAACGTAGCCCTAGGATGGGGTGGGTCCCTGCTTTGCGCCTCCAGTAGCCCTGCTCCGAAAATGCGAACGTCTCCAGATAGCTCGCAGACAGAAGGAGATAGACAGGAAAGCTCTTGCTCAGCCTGATTTGCCCATGGCACTGCTCGCACAGAGGCACAGAGACTGGGGCTGCTTGCTTGTCTTACCACCTCAAAATTTAAACGTAGCCCTGGGATGGGGGTGTCCGTGCCTGGCGCCTCCAGCAGCCCTTCTCGGAAAATACGAATGTCTCCAGATAACTCTCAGGCAGAAGGGGCTAGCCTGGGAAGCTGTTGCTCAGCCTCATCTGTCCATGGCCCTGCTCGCAGAGAGGCACAGAGACTGGGACTGCTTACTTGTCTTGCCACCTCAAACTTCAAATGTAGCGTAAGGTGTCCGTGCCGGGTGCCTCCACTAGCCCTGCTCCAAAAATGCGAATGTCTCCAGATAGCTGGCAGCCAGAAGGGGCTAGCCTGGAAAGCTGTTGCTCAGCCTGATTTGCCCATGGCACTGCTCGCACAGAGGCACAGAGACTGGGGCTGCTTGCTTGTCTTGCTACCTAAACTTCAAATGTAGCGTAAGCTGTCCGTGCCGGGTGCCTCCAGTAGCCCTGCTCCGAAAATGCGAACGTCTGAAGATAGCTGGCAGCCAGAAGGGGCTAGCCTGGAAAGCTGTTGCTCAGCCTGATTTGCCCATGGCACTGCTCGCACAGAGGCACAGAGTCTGGGGCTGCTTGCTTCTCTTGACACCTTGAACTTCAAACGTATCTTAGGGGATCCCTGCTGGGCTGTTTTCGCAGTCCTGGTCTGAAAATGCGAACGTCTCCAGATATCTCGCAGCCAGAAAGGGCTAGACTGGAAAGCTACTGCTCAGCCTCAGCTGCCCATGGCCCTGCTCACACAGAGGAAGAGAGACTGGGGCTGCTTGCTTCTTTTGCCACCTCAAAGTTCAAACGTATCTTAGGGGGTCCCTGCCGGGTGCCTCCAGCAGACCTGCTCTGACAATGCTAATGTCTGCAGAAAGCTGGCAGGCAGAAGGGGCTAGCCTGGAAAGCTGTTGCTCAGCCTCATCTGCCCATGGCCCTGCTCGCACAGAGGCACAGAGATTGGTGCTGCTTGGTTGTTTTGCCACCTGAAACTTCAAACGTAGCCCTAGGATGGGGTGGGTCCCTGCTTTGCGCCTCCAGTAGCCCTGCTCCGAAAATGCGAACGTCTCCAGATAGCTCGCAGACAGAAGGAGATAGACAGGAAAGCTCTTGCTCAGCCTGATTTGCCCATGGCACTGCTCGCACAGAGGCACAGAGACTGGGGCTGCTTGCTTGTCTTACCACCTCAAAATTTAAACGTAGCCCTGGGATGGGGGTGTCCGTGCCTGGCGCCTCCAGCAGCCCTTCTCGGAAAATACGAATGTCTCCAGATAACTCTCAGGCAGAAGGGGCTAGCCTGGGAAGCTGTTGCTCAGCCTCATCTGCCCATGGCACTGCTCGCACAGAGGCAGAGAGACTGGGGCTGCTTGCTTGTCTTGCCACCTCAAACTTCAAACGTAACCCGGGGATTGGGGTTACCTACCGGGCTCGTTTTGCAGCCGCTGCTCTGAAAATGTGAGTGTCTGCACATAACTGGCAGCCAGAAGGGGCTAGCCTGGAAAGCTGTTGCTCAGCCTGATTTGCCCATGGCACTGCTCGCACAGAGGCACAGAGACTGGGGCTGCTTGCTTTTCTTGCTATCTAAACTTCAAATGTAGCGTAAGGTGTCCGTGCCGGGTGCCTCCAGTAGCCCTGCTTCAAAAATGCGAACGTCTCCAGATAGCTGGCAGCCAGAAGGGGCTAGCCTGGAAAGCTGTTGCTCAGCCTGATTTGCCCATGGCACTGCTCGCACAGAGGCAAAGAGACTGGGGCAGCTTGCTTGTCTTGCCACCTCAAACTTGAAACGTATCCCGGGGATGGAGCTGTCCGTGCGTGGCGCCTCCAGCAGCCCTGCTCAGAAAATACGAATGTCTCCAGATAACTCTCAGGCAGACGGGGCTAGCCTGGGAAGCTGTTGCTCAGCCTCATCTGCCCATGGCCCTGCTCGCACAGAGGCACAGAGATTGGTGCTGCTTGCTTGTTTTTCCACCTGAAACTTCAAACGTAGCCCTAGGATGGGGTGTGTCCCTGCTTTGCGCCTCCAGTAGCCCTGCTCCGAAAATGCGAACGTCTCCAGATAGCTCGCAGACAGAAGGAGATAGACAGGAAAGCTCTTGCTCAGCCTGATTTGCCCATGGCACTGCTCGCACAGAGGCACAGAGACTGGGGCTGCTTGCTTGTCTTACCACCTCAAAATTTAAACGTAGCCCTGGGATGGGGGTGTCCGTGCCTGGCGCCTCCAGCAGCCCTTCTCGGAAAATACGAATGTCTCCAGATAACTCTCAGGCAGAAGGGGCTAGCCTGGGAAGCTGTTGCTCAGCCTCATCTGCCCATGGCACTGCTCGCACAGAGGCAGAGAGACTGGGGCTGCTTGCTTGTCTTGCCACCTCAAACTTCAAACGTAACCCGGGGATCGGGGTTACCTACCGGGCTTGTTTTGCAGCCCTGCTCTGAAAATGTGAGTGTCTGCACATAACTGGCAGCCAGAAGGGGCTAGCCTGGAAAGCTGTTGCTCAGCCTGATTTGCCCATGGCACTGCTCGCACAGAGGCACAGAGACTGGGGCTGCTTGCTTGTCTTGCTACCTAAACCTCAAATGTAGCGTAAGGTGTCCGTGCCGTGTGCCTCCACTAGCCCTGCTCCGAAAATGCGAACGTCTGAAGATATCTGGCAGACAGAAGGGGCTAGCCTGGAAAGCTGTTGCTCAGCCTGATTTGCCCATGGCACTGCTCGCACAGAGGCAAAGAGACTGGGGCAGCTTGCTTGTCTTGCCACCTCAAACTTGAAACGTAGCCCGGGGATGGAGGTGTCCGTGCGTGGCGCCTCCAGCAGCCCTGCTCAGAAAATACGAATGTCTCCAGATAACTCTCAGGCAGAAGGGGCTAGCCTGGAAAGCTGTTGCTCAGCCTCATCTGCCCATGGCACTGCTCGCACAGAGGCACAGGGATTGGTGCTGCTTGGTTGTTTTGCCACCTGAAACTTCAAACGTAGCCCTAGGATGGGGTGTGTCCCTGCTTTGCGCCTCCAGTAGCCCTGCTCCGAAAATGCGAACGTCTCCAGACAGCTCGCAGACAGAAGGAGATAGACAGGAAAGCTGTTGCTCAGCCTGATTTGCCCATGGCACTGCTCGCACAGAGGCACAGAGACTGGGGCTGCTTGCTTGTCTTACCACCTCAAAATTTAAACGTAGCCCTGGGATGGGGGTGTCCGTGCCTGGCGCCTCCAGCAGCCCTTCTCGGAAAATATGAATGTCTCCAGATAACTCTCAGGCAGAAGGGGCTAGCCTGGGAAGCTGTTGCTCAGCCTCATCTGCCCATGGCACTGCTCGCACAGAGGCAGAGAGACTGGGGCTGCTTGCTTGTCTTGCCACCTCAAACTTCAAACGTAACCCGGGGATTGGGGTTACCTACCGGGCTCGTTTTGCAGCCGCTGCTCTGAAAATGTGAGTGTCTGCACATAACTGGCAGCCAGAAGGGGCTAGCCTGGAAAGCTGTTGCTCAGCCTCATCTGTCCATGGCCCTGCTCGCAGAGAGGCACAGAGACTGGGACTGCTTACTTGTCTTGCCACCTCAAACTTCAAATGTAGCGTAAGGTGTCCGTGCCGTGTGCCTCCACTAGCCCTGCTCCAAAAATGCGAATGTCTCCAGATAGCTGGCAGCCAGAAGGGGCTAGCCTGGAAAGCTGTTGCTCAGCCTGATTTGCCCATGGCACTGCTCACACAGAGGCACAGAGACTGGGGCTGCTTGCTTGTCTTGCTACCTAAACTTCAAATGTAGCGTAAGGTGTCCGTGCCGGGTGCCTCCAGTAGCCCTGCTCCGAAAATGCGAACGTCTGAAGATAGCTGGAAGCCAGAAGGGGCTAGCCTGGAAAGCTGTTGCTCAGCCTGATTTGCCCATGGCACTGCTCGCACAGAGGCAAAGAGACTGGGGCAGCTTGCTTGTCTTGCCACCTCAAACTTGAAACGTAGCCCGGGGATGGAGGTGTCCGTGCGTGGCGCCTCCAGCAGCCCTGCTCAGAAAATACGAATGTCTCCAGATAACTCTCAGGCAGAAGGGGCTAGCCTGGGAAGCTGTTGCTCAGCCTCATCTGCCCATGGCACTGCTCGCACAGAGGCACAGAGATTGGTGCTGCTTGCTTGTTTTGCCACCTGAAACTTCAAACGTAGCCCTAGGATGGGGTGGGTCCCTGCTTTGCGCCTCCAGTAGCCCTGCTCCGAAAATGCGAACGTCTGAAGATAGCTAGAAGCCAGAAGGGGCTAGCCTGGAAAGCTGTTGCTCAGCCTGATTTGCCCATGGCACTGCTCGCACAGAGGCACAGAGTCTGGGGCTGCTTGCTTCTCTTGACACCTTGAACTTCAAACGTATCTTAGGGGATCCCTGCTGGGCTGTTTTCGCAGTCCTGGTCTGAAAATGCGAACGTCTCCAGATATCTCGCAGCCAGAAAGGGCTAGACTGGAAAGCTACTGCTCAGCCTCAGCTGCCCATGGCCCTGCTCACACAGAGGAAGAGAGACTGGGGCTGCTTGCTTCTTTTGCCACCTCAAAGTTCAAACGTATCTTAGGGGGTCCCTGCCGGGTGCCTCCAGCAGACCTGCTCTGACAATGCTAATGTCTGCAGAAAGCTGGCAGGCAGAAGGGGCTAGCCTGGAAAGCTGTTGCTCAGCCTCATCTGCCCATGGCCCTGCTCGCACAGAGGCACAGAGATTGGTGCTGCTTGCTTGTTTTGCCACCTGAAACTTCAAACGTAGCCCTAGGATGGGGTGGGTCCCTGCTTTGCGCCTCCAGTAGCCCTGCTCCGAAAATGCGAACGTCTCCAGATAGCTCGCAGACAGAAGGAGATAGACAGGAAAGCTGTTGCTCAGCCTGATTTGCCCATGGCACTGCTCGCACAGAGGCACAGAGACTGGGGCTGCTTGCTTGTCTTACCACCTCAAAATTTAAACGTAGCCCTGGGATGGGGGTGTCCGTGCCTGGCGCCTCCAGCAGCCCTTCTCGGAAAATACGAATGTCTCCAGATAACTCTCAGGCAGAAGGGGCTAGCCTGGGAAGCTGTTGCTCAGCCTCATCTGCCCATGGCACTGCTCGCACAGAGGCAGAGAGACTGGGGCTGCTTGCTTGTCTTGCCACCTCAAACTTCAAACGTAACCCGGGGATTGGGGTTACCTACCGGGCTCGTTTTGCAGCCGCTGCTCTGAAAATGTGAGTGTCTGCACATAACTGGCAGCCAGAAGGGGCTAGCCTGGAAAGCTGTTGCTCAGCCTCATCTGTCCATGGCCCTGCTCGCAGAGAGGCACAGAGACTGGGACTGCTTACTTGTCTTGCCACCTCAAACTTCAAATGTAGCGTAAGGTGTCCGTGCCGTGTGCCTCCACTAGCCCTGCTCCAAAAATGCGAATGTCTCCAGATAGCTGGCAGCCAGAAGGGGCTAGCCTGGAAAGCTGTTGCTCAGCCTGATTTGCCCATGGCACTGCTCACACAGAGGCACAGAGACTGGGGCTGCTTGCTTGTCTTGCTACCTAAACTTCAAATGTAGCGTAAGGTGTCCGTGCCGGGTGCCTCCAGTAGCCCTGCTCCGAAAATGCGAACGTCTGAAGATAGCTGTAAGCCAGAAGGGGCTAGCCTGGAAAGCTGTTGCTCAGCCTGATTTGCCCATGGCACTGCTCGCACAGAGGCAAAGAGACTGGGGCAGCTTGCTTGTCTTGCCACCTCAAACTTGAAACGTAGCCCGGGGATGGAGGTGTCCGTGCGTGGCGCCTCCAGCAGCCCTGCTCAGAAAATACGAATGTCTCCAGATAACTCTCAGGCAGAAGGGGCTAGCCTGGGAAGCTGTTGCTCAGCCTCATCTGCCCATGGCACTGCTCGCACAGAGGCACAGAGATTGGTGCTGCTTGCTTGTTTTGCCACCTGAAACTTCAAACGTAGCCCTAGGATGGGGTGTGTCCCTGCTTTGCGCCTCCAGTAGCCCTGCTCCGAAAATGCGAACGTCTGAAGATAGCTAGAAGCCAGAAGGGGCTAGCCTGGAAAGCTGTTGCTCAGCCTGATTTGCCCATGGCACTGCTCGCACAGAGGCACAGAGTCTGGGGCTGCTTGCTTCTCTTGACACCTTGAACTTCAAACGTATCTTAGGGGATCCCTGCTGGGCTGTTTTCGCAGTCCTGGTCTGAAAATGCGAACGTCTCCAGATATCTCGCAGCCAGAAACGGCTAGACTGGAAAGCTACTGCTCAGCCTCAGCTGCCCATGGCCCTGCTCACACAGAGGAAGAGAGACTGGGGCTGCTTGCTTCTTTTGCCACCTCAAAGTTCAAACGTATCTTAGGGGGTCCCTGCCGGGTGCCTCCAGCAGACCTGCTCTGACAATGCTAATGTCTGCAGAAAGCTGGCAGGCAGAAGGGGCTAGCCTGGAAAGCTGTTGCTCAGCCTCATCTGCCCATGGCCCTGCTCGCACAGAGGCACAGAGATTGGTGCTGCTTGCTTGTTTTGCCACCTGAAACTTCAAACGTAGCCCTAGGATGGGGTGGGTCCCTGCTTTGCGCCTCCAGTAGCCCTGCTCCGAAAATGCGAACGTCTCCAGATAGCTCGCAGACAGAAGGAGATAGACAGGAAAGCTGTTGCTCAGCCTGATTTGCCCATGGCACTGCTCGCACAGAGGCACAGAGACTGGGGCTGCTTGCTTGTCTTACCACCTCAAAATTTAAACGTAGCCCTGGGATGGGGGTGTCCGTGCCTGGCGCCTCCAGCAGCCCTTCTCGGAAAATACGAATGTCTCCAGATAACTCTCAGGCAGAAGGGGCTAGCCTGGGAAGCTGTTGCTCAGCCTCATCTGCCCATGGCACTGCTCGCACAGAGGCAGAGAGACTGGGGCTGCTTGCTTGTCTTGCCACCTCAAACTTCAAACGTAACCCGGGGATTGGGGTTACCTACCGGGCTCGTTTTGCAGCCCTGCTCTGAAAATGTGAGTGTCTGCACATAACTGGCAGCCAGAAGGGGCTAGCCTGGAAAGCTGTTGCTCAGCCTCATCTGTCCATGGCCCTGCTCGCAGAGAGGCACAGAGACTGGGACTGCTTACTTGTCTTGCCACCTCAAACTTCAATTGTAGCGTAAGGTGTCCGTGCCGGGTGCCTCCACTAGCCCTGCTCCAAAAATGCGAATGTCTCCAGATAGCTGGCAGCCAGAAGGGGCTAGCCTGGAAAGCTGTTGCTCAGCCTGATTTGCCCATGGCACTGCTCGCACAGAGGCACAGAGACTGGGGCTGCTTGCTTGTCTTGCTACCTAAACTTCAAATGTAGCGTAAGCTGTCCGTGCCGGGTGCCTCCAGTAGCCCTGCTCCGAAAATGCGAACGTCTGAAGATAGCTGGAAGCCAGAAGGGGCTAGCCTGGAAAGCTGTTGCTCAGCCTGATTTGCCCATGGCACTGCTCGCACAGAGGCAAAGAGACTGGGGCAGCTTGCTTGTCTTGCCACCTCAAACTTGAAACGTAGCCCGGGGATGGAGGTGTCCGTGCGTGGCGCCTCCAGCAGCCCTGCTCAGAAAATACGAATGTCTCCAGATAACTCTCAGGCAGAAGGGGCTAGCCTGGGAAGCTGTTGCTCAGCCTCATCTGCCCATGGCACTGCTCGCACAGAGGCACAGAGATTGGTGCTGCTTGGTTGTTTTGCCACCTGAAACTTCAAACGTAGCCCTAGGATGGGGTGTGTCCCTGCTTTGCGCCTCCAGTAGCCCTGCTCCGAAAATGCGAACGTCTCCAGATAGCTCGCAGACAGAAGGAGATAGACAGGAAAGCTGTTGCTCAGCCTGATTTGCCCATGGCACTGCTCGCACAGAGGCACAGAGACTGCGGCTGCTTGCTTGCCTTTTACCACCTCAAAATTTAAACGTAGCCCTGGGATGGGGGTGTCCGTGCCTGGCGCCTCCAGCAGCCCTTCTCGGAAAATACGAATGTCTCCAGATAACTCTCAGGCAGAAGGGGCTAGCCTGGGAAGCTGTTGCTCAGCCTCATCTGCCCATGGCACTGCTCGCACAGAGGCAGAGAGACTGGGGCTGCTTGCTTGTCTTGCCACCTCAAACTTCAAACGTAACCCGGGGATTGGGGTTACCTACCGGGCTCGTTTTGCAGCCCTGCTCTGAAAATGTGAGTGTCTGCACATAACTGGCAGCCAGAAGGGGCTAGCCTGGAAAGCTGTTGCTCAGCCTCATCTGTCCATGGCCCTGCTCGCAGAGAGGCACAGAGACTGGGACTGCTTACTTGTCTTGCCACCTCAAACTTCAATTGTAGCGTAAGGTGTCCGTGCCGGGTGCCTCCACTAGCCCTGCTCCAAAAATGCGAATGTCTCCAGATAGCTGGCAGCCAGAAGGGGCTAGCCTGGAAAGCTGTTGCTCAGCCTGATTTGCCCATGGCACTGCTCGCACAGAGGCACAGAGACTGGGGCTGCTTGCTTTTCTTGCTATCTAAACTTCAAATGTAGCGTAAGGTGTCCGTGCCGGGTGCCTCCAGTAGCCCTGCTCCGAAAATGCGAACGTCTGAAGATAGCTGGCAGCCAGAAGGGGCTAGCCTGGAAAGCTGTTGCTCAGCCTCAGCTGCCCATGGCACTGCTCGCACAGAGGCACAGAGTCTGGGGCTGCTTGCTTCTCTTGACACCTTGAACTTCAAACGTATCTTAGCGGATCCCTGCTGGGCTGTTTTCGCAGTCCTGGTCTGAAAATGCGAACGTCTCCAGATATCTCGCAGCCAGAAAGGGCTAGACTGGAAAGCTACTGCTCAGCCTCAGCTGCCCATGGCCCTGCTCACACAGAGGAAGAGAGACTGGGGCTGCTTGCTTCTTTTGCCACCTCAAAGTTCAAACGTATCTTAGGGGGTCCCTGCCGGGTGCCTCCAGCACACCTGCTCTGACAATGCTAATGTCTGCAGAAAGCTGGCAGGCAGAAGGGGCTAGCCTGGAAAGCTGTTGCTCAGCCTCATCTGCCCATGGCCCTGCTCGCACAGAGGCACAGAGATTGGTGCTGCTTGCTTGTTTTGCCACCTGAAACTTCAAACGTAGCCCTAGGATGGGGTGGGTCCCTGCTTTGCGCCTCCAGTAGCCCTGCTCCGAAAATGCGAACGTCTCCAGATAGCTCGCAGACAGAAGGAGATAGACAGGAAAGCTGTTGCTCAGCCTGATTTGCCCATGGCACTGCTCGCACAGAGGCACAGAGACTGGGGCTGCTTGCTTGTCTTACCACCTCAAAATTTAAACGTAGCCCTGGGATGGGGGTGTCCGTGCCTGGCGCCTCCAGCAGCCCTTCTCGGAAAATACGAATGTCTCCAGATAACTCTCAGGCAGAAGGGGCTAGCCTGGGAAGCTGTTGCTCAGCCTCATCTGCCCATGGCACTGCTCGCACAGAGGCAGAGAGACTGGGGCTGCTTGCTTGTCTTGCCACCTCAAACTTCAAACGTAACCCGGGGATTGGGGTTACCTACCGGGCTCGTTTTGCAGCCCTGCTCTGAAAATGTGAGTGTCTGCACATAACTGGCAGCCAGAAGGGGCTAGCCTGGAAAGCTGTTGCTCAGCCTCATCTGTCCATGGCCCTGCTCGCAGAGAGGCACAGAGACTGGGACTGCTTACTTGTCTTGCCACCTCAAACTTCAAATGTAGCGTAAGGTGTCCGTGCCGGGTGCCTCCACTAGCCCTGCTCCAAAAATGCGAATGTCTCCAGATAGCTGGCAGCCAGAAGGGGCTAGCCTGGAAAGCTGTTGCTCAGCCTGATTTGCCCATGGCACTGCTCGCACAGAGGAAGAGAGACTGGGGCTGCTTGCTTTTCTTGCTATCTAAACTTCAAATGTAGCGTAAGGTGTCCGTGCCGGGTGCCTCCAGTAGCCCTGCTCCGAAAATGCGAACGTCTGAAGATAGCTGGCAGCCAGAAGGGGCTAGCCTGGAAAGCTGTTGCTCAGCCTGATTTGCCCATGGCACTGCTCGCACAGAGGCAAAGAGACTGGGGCAGCTTGCTTGTCTTGCCACCTCAAACTTGAAACGTAGCCCGGGGATGGAGGTGTCCGTGCCGGGTGCCTCCAGTAGCCCTGCTCCGAAAATGCGAACGTCTGAAGATGCTGGAAGCCAGAAGGGGCTAGCCTGGAAAGCTGTTGCTCAGCCTGATTTGCCCATGGCACTGCTCGCACAGAGGCACAGAGATTGGTGCTGCTTGGTTGTTTTGCCACCTGAAACTTCAAACGTAGCCCTAGGATGGGGTGGGTCCCTGCTTTGCGCCTCCAGTAGCCCTGCTCCGAAAATGCGAACGTCTCCAGATAGCTCGCAGACAGAAGGAGATAGACAGGAAAGCTGTTGCTCAGCCTGATTTGCCCATGGCACTGCTCGCACAGAGGCACAGAGACTGGGGCTGCTTGCTTGTCTTGCTACATAAACTTCAAATGTAGCGTAAGGTGTCCGTGCCGGGTGCCTCCAGTAGCCCTGCTCCGAAAATGCGAACGTCTGAAGATAGCTGGCAGCCAGAAGGGGCTAGCCTGGAAAGCTGTTGCTCAGCCTGATTTGCCCATGGCACTGCTCGCACAGAGGCACAGAGTCTGGGGCTGCTTGCTTCTCTTGACACCTTGAACTTCAAACGTATCTTAGGGGATCCCTGCTGGGCTGTTTTCGCAGTCCTGGTCTGAAAATGCGAACGTCTCCAGATATCTCGCAGCCAGAAAGGGCTAGACTGGAAAGCTACTGCTCAGCCTCAGCTGCCCATGGCCCTGCTCACACAGAGGAAGAGAGACTGGGGCTGTTGGTTCTTTTGCCACCTCAAAGTTCAAACGTATCTTAGGGGGTCCCTGCCGGGTGCCTCCAGCAGACCTGCTCTGACAATGCTAATGTCTGCAGAAAGCTGGCAGGCAGAAGGGGCTAGCCTGGAAAGCTGTTGCTCAGCCTCATCTGCCCATGGCCCTGCTCGCACAGAGGCACAGAGATTGGTGCTGCTTGCTTGTTTTGCCACCTGAAACTTCAAACGTAGCCCTAGGATGGGGTGGGTCCCTGCTTTGCGCCTCCAGTAGCCCTGCTCCGAAAATGCGAACGTCTCCAGATAGCTCGCAGACAGAAGGAGATAGACAGGAAAGCTGTTGCTCAGCCTGATTTGCCCATGGCACTGCTCGCACAGAGGCACAGAGACTGGGGCTGCTTGCTTGTCTTACCACCTCAAAATTTAAACGTAGCCCTGGGATGGGGGTGTCCGTGCCTGGCGCCTCCAGCAGCCCTTCTCGGAAAATACGAATGTCTCCAGATAACTCTCAGGCAGAAGGGGCTAGCCTGGGAAGCTGTTGCTCAGCCTCATCTGCCCATGGCACTGCTCGCACAGAGGCAGAGAGACTGGGGCTGCTTGCTTGTCTTGCCACCTCAAACTTCAAACGTAACCCGGGGATTGGGGTTACCTACCGGGCTCGTTTTGCAGCCCTGCTCTGAAAATGTGAGTGTCTGCACATAACTGGCAGCCAGAAGGGGCTAGCCTGGAAAGCTGTTGCTCAGCCTCATCTGTCCATGGCCCTGCTCGCAGAGAGGCACAGAGACTGGGACTGCTTACTTGTCTTGCCACCTCAAACTTCAATTGTAGCGTAAGGTGTCCGTGCCGGGTGCCTCCACTAGCCCTGCTCCAAAAATGCGAATGTCTCCAGATAGCTGGCAGCCAGAAGGGGCTAGCCTGGAAAGCTGTTGCTCAGCCTGATTTGCCCATGGCACTGCTCGCACAGAGGCACAGAGACTGGGGCTGCTTGCTTTTCTTGCTACCTAAACTTCAAATGTAGCGTAAGCTGTCCGTGCCGGGTGCCTCCAGTAGCCCTGCTCCGAAAATGCGAACGTCTGAAGATAGCTGGAAGCCAGAAGGGGCTAGCCTGGAAAGCTGTTGCTCAGCCTGATTTGCCCATGGCACTGCTCGCACAGAGGCAAAGAGACTGGGGCAGCTTGCTTGTCTTGCCACCTCAAACTTGAAACGTAGCCCGGGGATGGAGGTGTCCGTGTGTGGCGCCTCCAGCAGCCCTGCTCAGAAAATACGAATGTCTCCAGATAACTCTCAGGCAGAAGGGGCTAGCCTGGGAAGCTGTTGCTCAGCCTCATCTGCCCATGGCACTGCTCGCACAGAGGCACAGAGATTGGTGCTGCTTGCTTGTTTTGCCACCTGAAACTTCAAACGTAGCCCTAGGATGGGGTGTGTCCCTGCTTTGCGCCTCCAGTAGCCCTGCTCCGAAAATGCGAACGTCTGAAGATAGCTGGAAGCCAGAAGGGGCTAGCCTGGAAAGCTGTTGCTCAGCCTGATTTGCCCATGGCACTGCTCGCACAGAGGCACAGAGTCTGGGGCTGCTTGCTTCTCTTGACACCTTGAACTTCAAACGTATCTTAGGGGATCCCTGCTGGGCTGTTTTCGCAGTCCTGGTCTGAAAATGCGAACGTCTCCAGATATCTCGCAGCCAGAAACGGCTAGACTGGAAAGCTACTGCTCAGCCTCAGCTGCCCATGGCCCTGCTCACACAGAGGAAGAGAGACTGGGGCTGCTTGCTTCTTTTGCCACCTCAAAGTTCAAACGTATCTTAGGGGGTCCCTGCCGGGTGCCTCCAGCAGACCTGCTCTGACAATGCTAATGTCTGCAGAAAGCTGGCAGGCAGAAGGGGCTAGCCTGGAAAGCTGTTGCTCAGCCTCATCTGCCCATGGCCCTGCTCGCACAGAGGCACAGAGATTGGTGCTGCTTGCTTGTTTTGCCACCTGAAACTTCAAACGTAGCCCTAGGATGGGGTGGGTCCCTGCTTTGCGCCTCCAGTAGCCCTGCTCCGAAAATGCGAACGTCTCCAGATAGCTCGCAGACAGAAGGAGATAGACAGGAAAGCTGTTGCTCAGCCTGATTTGCCCATGGCACTGCTCGCACAGAGGCACAGAGACTGGGGCTGCTTGCTTGTCTTACCACCTCAAAATTTAAACGTAGCCCTGGGATGGGGGTGTCCGTGCCTGGCGCCTCCAGCAGCCCTTCTCGGAAAATACGAATGTCTCCAGATAACTCTCAGGCAGAAGGGGCTAGCCTGGGAAGCTGTTGCTCAGCCTCATCTGCCCATGGCACTGCTCGCACAGAGGCAGAGAGACTGGGGCTGCTTGCTTGTCTTGCCACCTCAAACTTCAAACGTAACCCGGGGATTGGGGTTACCTACCGGGCTCGTTTTGCAGCCCTGCTCTGAAAATGTGAGTGTCTGCACATAACTGGCAGCCAGAAGGGGCTAGCCTGGAAAGCTGTTGCTCAGCCTCATCTGTCCATGGCCCTGCTCGCAGAGAGGCACAGAGACTGGGACTGCTTACTTGTCTTGCCACCTCAAACTTCAATTGTAGCGTAAGGTGTCCGTGCCGGGTGCCTCCACTAGCCCTGCTCCAAAAATGCGAATGTCTCCAGATAGCTGGCAGCCAGAAGGGGCTAGCCTGGAAAGCTGTTGCTCAGCCTGATTTGCCCATGGCACTGCTCGCACAGAGGCACAGAGACTGGGGCTGCTTGCTTGTCTTGCTACCTAAACTTCAAATGTAGCGTAAGCTGTCCGTGCCGGGTGCCTCCAGTAGCCCTGCTCCGAAAATGCGAACGTCTGAAGATAGCTGGAAGCCAGAAGGGGCTAGCCTGGAAAGCTGTTGCTCAGCCTGATTTGCCCATGGCACTGCTCGCACAGAGGCAAAGAGACTGGGGCAGCTTGCTTGTCTTGCCACCTCAAACTTGAAACGTAGCCCGGGGATGGAGGTGTCCGTGCGTGGCGCCTCCAGCAGCCCTGCTCAGAAAATACGAATGTCTCCAGATAACTCTCAGGCAGAAGGGGCTAGCCTGGGAAGCTGTTGCTCAGCCTCATCTGCCCATGGCACTGCTCGCACAGAGGCACAGAGATTGGTGCTGCTTGGTTGTTTTGCCACCTGAAACTTCAAACGTAGCCCTAGGATGGGGTGTGTCCCTGCTTTGCGCCTCCAGTAGCCCTGCTCCGAAAATGCGAACGTCTCCAGATAGCTCGCAGACAGAAGGAGATAGACAGGAAAGCTGTTGCTCAGCCTGATTTGCCCATGGCACTGCTCGCACAGAGGCACAGAGACTGCGGCTGCTTGCTTGCCTTTTACCACCTCAAAATTTAAACGTAGCCCTGGGATGGGGGTGTCCGTGCCTGGCGCCTCCAGCAGCCCTTCTCGGAAAATACGAATGTCTCCAGATAACTCTCAGGCAGAAGGGGCTAGCCTGGGAAGCTGTTGCTCAGCCTCATCTGCCCATGGCACTGCTCACACAGAGGCAGAGAGACTGGGGCTGCTTGCTTGTCTTGCCACCTCAAACTTCAAACGTAACCCGGGGATTGGGGTTACCTACCGGGCTCGTTTTGCAGCCCTGCTCTGAAAATGTGAGTGTCTGCACATAACTGGCAGCCAGAAGGGGCTAGCCTGGAAAGCTGTTGCTCAGCCTCATCTGTCCATGGCCCTGCTCGCAGAGAGGCACAGAGACTGGGACTGCTTACTTGTCTTGCCACCTCAAACTTCAATTGTAGCGTAAGGTGTCCGTGCCGGGTGCCTCCACTAGCCCTGCTCCAAAAATGCGAATGTCTCCAGATAGCTGGCAGCCAGAAGGGGCTAGCCTGGAAAGCTGTTGCTCAGCCTGATTTGCCCATGGCACTGCTCGCACAGAGGCACAGAGACTGGGGCTGCTTGCTTGTCTTGCTATCTAAACTTCAAATGTAGCGTAAGCTGTCCGTGCCGGGTGCCTCCAGTAGCCCTGCTCCGAAAATGCGAACGTCTGAAGATAGCTGGCAGCCAGAAGGGGCTAGCCTGGAAAGCTGTTGCTCAGCCTGATTTGCCCATGGCACTGCTCGCACAGAGGCACAGAGTCTGGGGCTGCTTGCTTCTCTTGACACCTTGAACTTCAAACGTATCTTAGCGGATCCCTGCTGGGCTGTTTTCGCAGTCCTGGTCTGAAAATGCGAACGTCTCCAGATATCTCGCAGCCAGAAAGGGCTAGACTGGAAAGCTACTGCTCAGCCTCAGCTGCCCATGGCCCTGCTCACACAGAGGAAGAGAGACTGGGGCTGCTTGCTTCTTTTGCCACCTCAAAGTTCAAACGTATCTTAGGGGGTCCCTGCCGGGTGCCTCCAGCAGACCTGCTCTGACAATGCTAATGTCTGCAGAAAGCTGGCAGGCAGAAGGGGCTAGCCTGGAAAGCTGTTGCTCAGCCTCATCTGCCCATGGCCCTGCTCGCACAGAGGCACAGAGATTGGTGCTGCTTGCTTGTTTTGCCACCTGAAACTTCAAACGTAGCCCTAGGATGGGGTGGGTCCCTGCTTTGCGCCTCCAGTAGCCCTGCTCCGAAAATGCGAACGTCTCCAGATAGCTCGCAGACAGAAGGAGATAGACAGGAAAGCTGTTGCTCAGCCTGATTTGCCCATGGCACTGCTCGCACAGAGGCACAGAGACTGGGGCTGCTTGCTTGTCTTACCACCTCAAAATTTAAACGTAGCCCTGGGATGGGGGTGTCCGTGCCTGGCGCCTCCAGCAGCCCTTCTCGGAAAATACGAATGTCTCCAGATAACTCTCAGGCAGAAGGGGCTAGCCTGGGAAGCTGTTGCTCAGCCTCATCTGCCCATGGCACTGCTCGCACAGAGGCAGAGAGACTGGGGCTGCTTGCTTGTCTTGCCACCTCAAACTTCAAACGTAACCCGGGGATTGGGGTTACCTACCGGGCTCGTTTTGCAGCCCTGCTCTGAAAATGTGAGTGTCTGCACATAACTGGCAGCCAGAAGGGGCTAGCCTGGAAAGCTGTTGCTCAGCCTCATCTGTCCATGGCCCTGCTCGCAGAGAGGCACAGAGACTGGGACTGCTTACTTGTCTTGCCACCTCAAACTTCAAATGTAGCGTAAGGTGTCCGTGCCGGGTGCCTCCAGTAGCCCTGCTCCAAAAATGCGAATGTCTCCAGATAGCTGGCAGCCAGAAGGGGCTAGCCTGGAAAGCTGTTGCTCAGCCTGATTTGCCCATGGCACTGCTCGCACAGAGGAAGAGAGACTGGGGCTGCTTGCTTTTCTTGCTACCTAAACTTCAAATGTAGCGTAAGGTGTCCGTGCCGGGTGCCTCCAGTAGCCCTGCTCCGAAAATGCGAACGTCTGAAGATAGCTGGCAGCCAGAAGGGGCTAGCCTGGAAAGCTGTTGCTCAGCCTGATTTGCCCATGGCACTGCTCGCACAGAGGCAAAGAGACTGGGGCAGCTTGCTTGTCTTGCCACCTCAAACTTGAAACGTAGCCCGGGGATGGAGGTGTCCGTGCCGGGTGCCTCCAGTAGCCCTGCTCCGAAAATGCGAACGTCTGAAGATAGCTGTAAGCCAGAAGGGGCTAGCCTGGAAAGCTGTTGCTCAGCCTGATTTGCCCATGGCACTGCTCGCACAGAGGCACAGAGATTGGTGCTGCTTGGTTGTTTTGCCACCTGAAACTTCAAACGTAGCCCTAGGATGGGGTGGGTCCCTGCTTTGCGCCTCCAGTAGCCCTGCTCCGAAAATGCGAACGTCTCCAGATAGCTCGCAGACAGAAGGAGATAGACAGGAAAGCTGTTGCTCAGCCTGATTTGCCCATGGCACTGCTCGCACAGAGGCACAGAGACTGGGGCTGCTTGCTTGTCTTACCACCTCAAAATTTAAACGTAGCCCTGGGATGGGGGTGTCCGTGCCTGGCGCCTCCAGCAGCCCTTCTCGGAAAATACGAATGTCTCCAGATAACTCTCAGGCAGAAGGGGCTAGCCTGGGAAGCTGTTGCTCAGCCTCATCTGCCCATGGCACTGCTCGCACAGAGGCAGAGAGACTGGGGCTGCTTGCTTGTCTTGCCACCTCAAACTTCAAACGTAACCCGGGGATTGGGGTTACCTACCGGGCTCGTTTTGCAGCCCTGCTCTGAAAATGTGAGTGTCTGCACATAACTGGCAGCCAGAAGGGGCTAGCCTGGAAAGCTGTTGCTCAGCCTCATCTGTCCATGGCCCTGCTCGCAGAGAGGCACAGAGACTGGGACTGCTTACTTGTCTTGCCACCTCAAACTTCAATTGTAGCGTAAGGTGTCCGTGCCGGGTGCCTCCACTAGCCCTGCTCCAAAAATGCGAATGTCTCCAGATAGCTGGCAGCCAGAAGGGGCTAGCCTGGAAAGCTGTTGCTCAGCCTGATTTGCCCATGGCACTGCTCGCACAGAGGCACAGAGACTGGGGCTGCTTGCTTTTCTTGCTACCTAAACTTCAAATGTAGCGTAAGCTGTCCGTGCCGGGTGCCTCCAGTAGCCCTGCTCCGAAAATGCGAACGTCTGAAGATAGCTGGCAGCCAGAAGGGGCTAGCCTGGAAAGCTGTTGCTCAGCCTGATTTGCCCATGGCACTGCTCGCACAGAGGCACAGAGTCTGGGGCTGCTTGCTTCTCTTGACACCTTGAACTTCAAACGTATCTTAGCGGATCCCTGCTGGGCTGTTTTCGCAGTCCTGGTCTGAAAATGCGAACGTCTCCAGATATCTCGCAGCCAGAAAGGGCTAGACTGGAAAGCTACTGCTCAGCCTCAGCTGCCCATGGCCCTGCTCACACAGAGGAAGAGAGACTGGGGCTGCTTGCTTCTTTTGCCACCTCAAAGTTCAAACGTATCTTAGGGGGTCCCTGCCGGGTGCCTCCAGCAGACCTGCTCTGACAATGCTAATGTCTGCAGAAAGCTGGCAGGCAGAAGGGGCTAGCCTGGAAAGCTGTTGCTCAGCCTCATCTGCCCATGGCCCTGCTCGCACAGAGGCACAGAGATTGGTGCTGCTTGGTTGTTTTGCCACCTGAAACTTCAAACGTAGCCCTAGGATGGGGTGGGTCCCTGCTTTGCGCCTCCAGTAGCCCTGCTCCGAAAATGCGAACGTCTCCAGATAGCTCGCAGACAGAAGGAGATAGACAGGAAAGCTGTTGCTCAGCCTGATTTGCCCATGGCACTGCTCGCACAGAGGCACAGAGACTGGGGCTGCTTGCTTGTCTTACCACCTCAAAATTTAAACGTAGCCCTGGGATGGGGGTGTCCGTGCCTGGCGCCTCCAGCAGCCCTTCTCGGAAAATACGAATGTCTCCAGATAACTCTCAGGCAGAAGGGGCTAGCCTGGGAAGCTGTTGCTCAGCCTCATCTGCCCATGGCACTGCTCGCACAGAGGCAGAGAGACTGGGGCTGCTTGCTTGTCTTGCCACCTCAAACTTCAAACGTAACCCGGGGATTGGGGTTACCTACCGGGCTCGTTTTGCAGCCCTGCTCTGAAAATGTGAGTGTCTGCACATAACTGGCAGCCAGAAGGGGCTAGCCTGGAAAGCTGTTGCTCAGCCTCATCTGTCCATGGCCCTGCTCGCAGAGAGGCACAGAGACTGGGACTGCTTACTTGTCTTGCCACCTCAAACTTCAAATGTAGCGTAAGGTGTCCGTGCCGGGTGCCTCCACTAGCCCTGCTCCAAAAATGCGAATGTCTCCAGATAGCTGGCAGCCAGAAGGGGCTAGCCTGGAAAGCTGTTGCTCAGCCTGATTTGCCCATGGCACTGCTCGCACAGAGGAAGAGAGACTGGGGCTGCTTGCTTTTCTTGCTACCTAAACTTCAAATGTAGCGTAAGGTGTCCGTGCCGGGTGCCTCCAGTAGCCCTGCTCCGAAAATGCGAACGTCTGAAGATAGCTGGAAGCCAGAAGGGGCTAGCCTGGAAAGCTGTTGCTCAGCCTGATTTGCCCATGGCACTGCTCGCACAGAGGCAAAGAGACTGGGGCAGCTTGCTTGTCTTGCCACCTCAAACTTGAAACGTAGCCCGGGGATGGAGGTGTCCGTGCCGAGTGCCTCCAGTAGCCCTGCTCCGAAAATGCGAACGTCTGAAGATAGCTGTAAGCCAGAAGGGGCTAGCCTGGAAAGCTGTTGCTCAGCCTGATTTGCCCATGGCACTGCTCGCACAGAGGCACAGAGATTGGTGCTGCTTGGTTGTTTTGCCACCTGAAACTTCAAACGTAGCCCTAGGATGGGGTGGGTCCCTGCTTTGCGCCTCCAGTAGCCCTGCTCCGAAAATGCGAACGTCTCCAGATAGCTCGCAGACAGAAGGAGATAGACAGGAAAGCTGTTGCTCAGCCTGATTTGCCCATGGCACTGCTCGCACAGAGGCACAGAGACTGGGGCTGCTTGCTTGTCTTACCACCTCAAAATTTAAACGTAGCCCTGGGATGGGGGTGTCCGTGCCTGGCGCCTCCAGCAGCCCTTCTCGGAAAATACGAATGTCTCCAGATAACTCTCAGGCAGAAGGGGCTAGCCTGGGAAGCTGTTGCTCAGCCTCATCTGCCCATGGCACTGCTCGCACAGAGGCAGAGAGACTGGGGCTGCTTGCTTGTCTTGCCACCTCAAACTTCAAACGTAACCCGGGGATTGGGGTTACCTACCGGGCTCGTTTTGCAGCCCTGCTCTGAAAATGTGAGTGTCTGCACATAACTGGCAGCCAGAAGGGGCTAGCCTGGAAAGCTGTTGCTCAGCCTCATCTGTCCATGGCCCTGCTCGCAGAGAGGCACAGAGACTGGGACTGCTTACTTGTCTTGCCACCTCAAACTTCAATTGTAGCGTAAGGTGTCCGTGCCGGGTGCCTCCACTAGCCCTGCTCCAAAAATGCGAATGTCTCCAGATAGCTGGCAGCCAGAAGGGGCTAGCCTGGAAAGCTGTTGCTCAGCCTGATTTGCCCATGGCACTGCTCGCACAGAGGCACAGAGACTGGGGCTGCTTGCTTTTCTTGCTACCTAAACTTCAAATGTAGCGTAAGCTGTCCGTGCCGGGTGCCTCCAGTAGCCCTGCTCCGAAAATGCGAACGTCTGAAGATAGCTGGCAGCCAGAAGGGGCTAGCCTGGAAAGCTGTTGCTCAGCCTGATTTGCCCATGGCACTGCTCGCACAGAGGCAAAGAGACTGGGGCAGCTTGCTTGTCTTGCCACCTCAAACTTGAAACGTAGCCCGGGGATGGAGGTGTCCGTGCGTGGCGCCTCCAGCAGCCCTGCTCAGAAAATACGAATGTCTCCAGATAACTCTCAGGCAGAAGGGGCTAGCCTGGGAAGCTGTTGCTCAGCCTCATCTGCCCATGGCACTGCTCGCACAGAGGCACAGAGATTGGTGCTGCTTGCTTGTTTTGCCACCTGAAACTTCAAACGTAGCCCTAGGATGGGGTGTGTCCCTGCTTTGCGCCTCCAGTAGCCCTGCTCCGAAAATGCGAACGTCTGAAGATAGCTGGCAGCCAGAAGGGGCTAGCCTGGAAAGCTGTTGCTCAGCCTGATTTGCCCATGGCACTGCTCGCACAGAGGCACAGAGTCTGGGGCTGCTTGCTTCTCTTGACACCTTGAACTTCAAACGTATCTTAGGGGATCCCTGCTGGGCTGTTTTCGCAGTCCTGGTCTGAAAATGCGAACGTCTCCAGATATCTCGCAGCCAGAAAGGGCTAGACTGGAAAGCTACTGCTCAGCCTCAGCTGCCCATGGCCCTGCTCACACAGAGGAAGAGAGACTGGGGCTGCTTGCTTCTTTTGCCACCTCAAAGTTCAAACGTATCTTAGGGGGTCCCTGCCGGGTGCCTCCAGCAGACCTGCTCTGACAATGCTAATGTCTGCAGAAAGCTGGCAGGCAGAAGGGGCTAGCCTGGAAAGCTGTTGCTCAGCCTCATCTGCCCATGGCCCTGCTCGCACAGAGGCACAGAGACTGGGGCTGCTTGCTTGTCTTACCACCTCAAAATTTAAACGTAGCCCTGGCATGGGGGTGTCCGTGCCTGGCGCCTCCAGCAGCCCTTCTCGGAAAATACGAATGTCTCCAGATAACTCTCAGGCAGAAGGGGCTAGCCTGGGAAGCTGTTGCTCAGCCTCATCTGCCCATGGCACTGCTCGCACAGAGGCAGAGAGACTGGGGCTGCTTGCTTGTCTTGCCACCTCAAACTTCAAACGTAACCCGGGGATTGGGGTTACCTACCGGGCTCGTTTTGCAGCCCTGCTCTGAAAATGTGAGTGTCTGCACATAACTGGCAGCCAGAAGGGGCTAGCCTGGAAAGCTGTTGCTCAGCCTCATCTGTCCATGGCCCTGCTCGCAGAGAGGCACAGAGACTGGGACTGCTTACTTGTCTTGCCACCTCAAACTTCAAATGTAGCGTAAGGTGTCCGTGCCGGGTGCCTCCACTAGCCCTGCTCCAAAAATGCGAATGTCTCCAGATAGCTGGCAGCCAGAAGGGGCTAGCCTGGAAAGCTGTTGCTCAGCCTGATTTGCCCATGGCACTGCTCGCACAGAGGAAGAGAGACTGGGGCTGCTTGCTTTTCTTGCTACCTAAACTTCAAATGTAGCGTAAGGTGTCCGTGCCGGGTGCCTCCAGTAGCCCTGCTCCGAAAATGCGAACGTCTGAAGATAGCTGTAAGCCAGAAGGGGCTAGCCTGGAAAGCTGTTGCTCAGCCTGATTTGCCCATGGCACTGCTCGCACAGAGGCAAAGAGACTGGGGCAGCTTGCTTGTCTTGCCACCTCAAACTTGAAACGTAGCCCGGGGATGGAGGTGTCCGTGCCGGGTGCCTCCAGTAGCCCTGCTCCGAAAATGCGAACGTCTGAAGATAGCTGGAAGCCAGAAGGGGCTAGCCTGGAAAGCTGTTGCTCAGCCTGATTTGCCCATGGCACTGCTCGCACAGAGGCACAGAGATTGGTGCTGCTTGGTTGTTTTGCCACCTGAAACTTCAAACGTAGCCCTAGGATGGGGTGTGTCCCTGCTTTGCGCCTCCAGTAGCCCTGCTCCGAAAATGCGAACGTCTCCAGATAGCTCGCAGACAGAAGGAGATAGACAGGAAAGCTGTTGCTCAGCCTGATTTGCCCATGGCACTGCTCGCACAGAGGCACAGAGACTGGGGCTGCTTGCTTGTCTTACCACCTCAAAATTTAAACGTAGCCCTGGGATGGGGGTGTCCGTGCCTGGCGCCTCCAGCAGCCCTTCTCGGAAAATACGAATGTCTCCAGATAACTCTCAGGCAGAAGGGGCTAGCCTGGGAAGCTGTTGCTCAGCCTCATCTGCCCATGGCACTGCTCGCACAGAGGCAGAGAGACTGGGGCTGCTTGCTTGTCTTGCCACCTCAAACTTCAAACGTAACCCGGGGATTGGGGTTACCTACCGGGCTCGTTTTGCAGCCCTGCTCTGAAAATGTGAGTGTCTGCACATAACTGGCAGCCAGAAGGGGCTAGCCTGGAAAGCTGTTGCTCAGCCTCATCTGTCCATGGCCCTGCTCGCAGAGAGGCACAGAGACTGGGACTGCTTACTTGTCTTGCCACCTCAAACTTCAATTGTAGCGTAAGGTGTCCGTGCCGGGTGCCTCCACTAGCCCTGCTCCAAAAATGCGAATGTCTCCAGATAGCTGGCAGCCAGAAGGGGCTAGCCTGGAAAGCTGTTGCTCAGCCTGATTTGCCCATGGCACTGCTCGCACAGAGGCACAGAGACTGGGGCTGCTTGCTTTTCTTGCTACCTAAACTTCAAATGTAGCGTAAGCTGTCCGTGCCGGGTGCCTCCAGTAGCCCTGCTCCGAAAATGCGAACGTCTGAAGATAGCTGGCAGCCAGAAGGGGCTAGCCTGGAAAGCTGTTGCTCAGCCTGATTTGCCCATGGCACTGCTCGCACAGAGGCAAAGAGACTGGGGCAGCTTGCTTGTCTTGCCACCTCAAACTTGAAACGTAGCCCGGGGATGGAGGTGTCCGTGCGTGGCGCCTCCAGCAGCCCTGCTCAGAAAATACGAATGTCTCCAGATAACTCTCAGGCAGAAGGGGCTAGCCTAGGAAGCTGTTGCTCAGCCTCATCTGCCCATGGCACTGCTCGCACAGAGGCACAGAGATTGGTGCTGCTTGCTTGTTTTGCCACCTGAAACTTCAAACGTAGCCCTAGGATGGGGTGTGTCCCTGCTTTGCGCCTCCAGTAGCCCTGCTCCGAAAATGCGAACGTCTGAAGATAGCTGGCAGCCAGAAGGGGCTAGCCTGGAAAGCTGTTGCTCAGCCTGATTTGCCCATGGCACTGCTCGCACAGAGGCACAGAGTCTGGGGCTGCTTGCTTCTCTTGACACCTTGAACTTCAAACGTATCTTAGGGGATCCCTGCTGGGCTGTTTTCGCAGTCCTGGTCTGAAAATGCGAACGTCTCCAGATATCTCGCAGCCAGAAAGGGCTAGACTGGAAAGCTACTGCTCAGCCTCAGCTGCCCATGGCCCTGCTCACACAGAGGAAGAGAGACTGGGGCTGCTTGCTTCTTTTGCCACCTCAAAGTTCAAACGTATCTTAGGGGGTCCCTGCCGGGTGCCTCCAGCAGACCTGCTCTGACAATGCTAATGTCTGCAGAAAGCTGGCAGGCAGAAGGGGCTAGCCTGGAAAGCTGTTGCTCAGCCTCATCTGCCCATGGCCCTGCTCGCACAGAGGCACAGAGATTGGTGCTGCTTGCTTGTTTTGCCACCTGAAACTTCAAACGTAGCCCTAGGATGGGGTGGGTCCCTGCTTTGCGCCTCCAGTAGCCCTGCTCCGAAAATGCGAACGTCTCCAGATAGCTCGCAGACAGAAGGAGATAGACAGGAAAGCTCTTGCTCAGCCTGATTTGCCCATGGCACTGCTCGCACAGAGGCACAGAGACTGGGGCTGCTTGCTTGTCTTACCACCTCAAAATTTAAACGTAGCCCTGGGATGGGGGTGTCCGTGCCTGGCGCCTCCAGCAGCCCTTCTCGGAAAATACGAATGTCTCCAGATAACTCTCAGGCAGAAGGGGCTAGCCTGGGAAGCTGTTGCTCAGCCTCATCTGCCCATGGCACTGCTCGCACAGAGGCAGAGAGACTGGGGCTGCTTGCTTGTCTTGCCACCTCAAACTTCAAACGTAACCCGGGGATTGGGGTTACCTACCGGGCTCGTTTTGCAGCCCTGCTCTGAAAATGTGAGTGTCTGCACATAACTGGCAGCCAGAAGGGGCTAGCCTGGAAAGCTGTTGCTCAGCCTCATCTGTCCATGGCACTGCTCGCACAGAGGCACAGAGACTGGGGCTGCTTGCTTGTCTTGCTACCTAAACTTCAAATGTAGCGTAAGCTGTCCGTGCCGGGTGCCTCCAGTAGCCCTGCTCCGAAAATGCGAACGTCTGAAGATAGCTGGAAGCCAGAAGGGGCTAGCCTGGAAAGCTGTTGCTCAGCCTGATTTGCCCATGGCACTGCTCGCACAGAGGCAAAGAGACTGGGGCAGCTTGCTTGTCTTGCCACCTCAAACTTGAAACGTAGCCCGGGGATGGAGGTGTCCGTGCGTGGCGCCTCCAGCAGCCCTGCTCAGAAAATACGAATGTCTCCAGATAACTCTCAGGCAGAAGGGGCTAGCCTGGGAAGCTGTTGCTCAGCCTCATCTGCCCATGGCACTGCTCGCACAGAGGCACAGAGATTGGTGCTGCTTGGTTGTTTTGCCACCTGAAACTTCAAACCTAGCCCTAGGATGGGGTGTGTCCCTGCTTTGCGCCTCCAGTAGCCCTGCTCCGAAAATGCGAACGTCTCCAGATAGCTCGCAGACAGAAGGAGATAGACAGGAAAGCTGTTGCTCAGCCTGATTTGCCCATGGCACTGCTCGCACAGAGGCACAGAAACTGCGGCTGCTTGCTTGCCTTTTACCACCTCAAAATTTAAACGTAGCCCTGGGATGGGGGTGTCCGTGCCTGGCGCCTCCAGCAGCCCTGCTCGGAAAATACGAATGTCTCCAGATAACTCTCAGGCAGAAGGGGCTAGCCTGGGAAGCTGTTGCTCAGCCTCATCTGCCCATGGCACTGCTCGCACAGAGGCAGAGAGACTGGGGCTGCTTGCTTGTCTTGCCACCTCAAACTTCAAACGTAACCCGGGGATTGGGGTTACCTACCGGGCTCGTTTTGCAGCCCTGCTCTGAAAATGTGAGTGTCTGCACATAACTGGCAGCCAGAAGGGGCTAGCCTGGAAAGCTGTTGCTCAGCCTCATCTGTCCATGGCCCTGCTCGCAGAGAGGCACAGAGACTGGGACTGCTTACTTGTCTTGCCACCTCAAACTTCAATTGTAGCGTAAGGTGTCCGTGCCGGGTGCCTCCACTAGCCCTGCTCCAAAAATGCGAATGTCTCCAGATAGCTGGCAGCCAGAAGGGGCTAGCCTGGAAAGCTGTTGCTCAGCCTGATTTGCCCATGGCACTGCTCGCACAGAGGCACAGAGACTGGGGCTGCTTGCTTTTCTTGCTACCTAAACTTCAAATGTAGCGTAAGGTGTCCGTGCCGGGTGCCTCCAGTAGCCCTGCTCCGAAAATGCGAACGTCTGAAGATAGCTGGCAGCCAGAAGGGGCTAGCCTGGAAAGCTGTTGCTCAGCCTCAGCTGCCCATGGCACTGCTCGCACAGAGGCACAGAGTCTGGGGCTGCTTGCTTCTCTTGACACCTTGAACTTCAAACGTATCTTAGCGGATCCCTGCTGGGCTGTTTTCGCAGTCCTGGTCTGAAAATGCGAACGTCTCCAGATATCTCGCAGCCAGAAAGGGCTAGACTGGAAAGCTACTGCTCAGCCTCAGCTGCCCATGGCCCTGCTCACACAGAGGAAGAGAGACTGGGGCTGCTTGCTTCTTTTGCCACCTCAAAGTTCAAACGTATCTTAGGGGGTCCCTGCCGGGTGCCTCCAGCAGACCTGCTCTGACAATGCTAATGTCTGCAGAAAGCTGGCAGGCAGAAGGGGCTAGCCTGGAAAGCTGTTGCTCAGCCTCATCTGCCCATGGCCCTGCTCGCACAGAGGCACAGAGATTGGTGCTGCTTGCTTGTTTTGCCACCTGAAACTTCAAATGTAGCCCTAGGATGGGGTGGGTCCCTGCTTTGCGCCTCCAGTAGCCCTGCTCCGAAAATGCGAACGTCTCCAGATAGCTCGCAGACAGAAGGAGATAGACAGGAAAGCTCTTGCTCAGCCTGATTTGCCCATGGCACTGCTCGCACAGAGGCACAGAGACTGGGGCTGCTTGCTTGTCTTACCACCTCAAAATTTAAACGTAGCCCTGGGATGGGGGTGTCCGTGCCTGGCGCCTCCAGCAGCCCTTCTCGGAAAATACGAATGTCTCCAGATAACTCTCAGGCAGAAGGGGCTAGCCTGGGAAGCTGTTGCTCAGCCTCATCTGCCCATGGCACTGCTCGCACAGAGGCAGAGAGAATGGGGCTGCTTGCTTGTCTTACCACCTCAAAATTTAAACGTAGCCCTGGGATGGGGGTGTCCGTGCCTGGCGCCTCCAGCAGCCCTTCTCGGAAAATACGAATGTCTCCAGATAACTCTCAGGCAGAAGGGGCTAGCCTGGGAAGCTGTTGCTCAGCCTCATCTGCCCATGGCACTGCTCGCACAGAGGCAGAGAGACTGGGGCTGCTTGCTTGTCTTGCCACCTCAAACTTCAAACGTAACCCGGGGATTGGGGTTACCTACCGGGCTCGTTTTGCAGCCCTGCTCTGAAAATGTGAGTGTCTGCACATAACTGGCAGCCAGAAGGGGCTAGCCTGGAAAGCTGTTGCTCAGCCTCATCTGTCCATGGCCCTGCTCGCAGAGAGGCACAGAGACTGGGACTGCTTACTTGTCTTGCCACCTCAAACTTCAATTGTAGCGTAAGGTGTCCGTGCCGGGTGCCTCCACTAGCCCTGCTCCAAAAATGCGAATGTCTCCAGATAGCTGGCAGCCAGAAGGGGCTAGCCTGGAAAGCTGTTGCTCAGCCTGATTTGCCCATGGCACTGCTCGCACAGAGGCACAGAGACTGGGGCTGCTTGCTTTTCTTGCTACCTAAACTTCAAATGTAGCGTAAGGTGTCCGTGCCGGGTGCCTCCAGTAGCCCTGCTCCGAAAATGCGAACGTCTGAAGATAGCTGTAAGCCAGAAGGGGCTAGCCTGGAAAGCTGTTGCTCAGCCTGATTTGCCCATGGCACTGCTCGCACAGAGGCAAAGAGACTGGGGCAGCTTGCTTGTCTTGCCACCTCAAACTTGAAACGTAGCCCGGGGATGGAGGTGTCCGTGCGTGGCGCCTCCAGCAGCCCTGCTCAGAAAATACGAATGTCTCCAGATAACTCTCAGGCAGAAGGGGCTAGCCTGGGAAGCTGTTGCTCAGCCTGATTTGCCCATGGCACTGCTCGCACAGAGGCACAGAGATTGGTGCTGCTTGGTTGTTTTGCCACCTGAAACTTCAAACGTAGCCCTAGGATGGGGTGTGTCCCTGCTTTGCGCCTCCAGTAGCCCTGCTCCGAAAATGCGAACGTCTCCAGATAGCTCGCAGACAGAAGGAGATAGACAGGAAAGCTGTTGCTCAGCCTGATTTGCCCATGGCACTGCTCGCACAGAGGCACAGAGACTGGGGCTGCTTGCTTGTCTTACCACCTCAAAATTTAAACGTAGCCCTGGGATGGGGGTGTCCGTGCCTGGCGCCTCCAGCAGCCCTTCTCGGAAAATACAAATGTCTCCAGATAACTCTCAGGCAGAAGGGGCTAGCCTGGGAAGCTGTTGCTCAGCCTCATCTGCCCATGGCACTGCTCGCACAGAGGCAGAGAGACTGGGGCTGCTTGCTTGTCTTGCCACCTCAAACTTCAAACGTAACCCGGGGATTGGGGTTACCTACCGGGCTCGTTTTGCAGCCGCTGCTCTGAAAATGTGAGTGTCTGCACATAACTGGCAGCCAGAAGGGGCTAGCCTGGAAAGCTGTTGCTCAGCCTGATTTGCCCATGGCACTGCTCGCACAGAGGCACAGAGACTGGGGCTGCTTGCTTTTCTTGCTATCTAAACTTCAAATGTAGCGTAAGGTGTCCGTGCCGGGTGCCTCCAGTAGCCCTGCTCCGAAAATGCGAACGTCTGAAGATAGCTGGAAGCCAGAAGGGGCTAGCCTGGAAAGCTGTTGCTCAGCCTGATTTGCCCATGGCACTGCTCGCACAGAGGCAAAGAGACTGGGGCAGCTTGCTTGTCTTGCCACCTCAAACTTGAAACGTAGCCCGGGGATGGAGGTGTCCGTGCGTGGCGCCTCCAGCAGCCCTGCTCAGAAAATACGAATGTCTCCAGATAACTCTCAGGCAGAAGGGGCTAGCCTGGGAAGCTGTTGCTCAGCCTCATCTGCCCATGGCACTGCTCGCACAGAGGCACAGAGATTGGTGCTGCTTGGTTGTTTTGCCACCTGAAACTTCAAACGTAGCCCTAGGATGGGGTGTGTCCCTGCTTTGCGCCTCCAGTAGCCCTGCTCCGAAAATGCGAACGTCTCCTGGTAGCTCGCAGACAGAAGGAGATAGACAGGAAAGCTGTTGCTCAGCCTGATTTGCCCATGGCACTGCTCGCACAGAGGCACAGAGACTGGGGCAGCTTGCTTGTCTTACCACCTCAAAATTTAAACGTAGCCCTGGGATGGGGGTGTCCGTGCCTGGCGCCTCCAGCAGCCCTTCTCGGAAAATACGAATGTCTCCAGATAACTCTCAGGCAGAAGGGGCTAGCCTGGGAAGCTGTTGCTCAGCCTCATCTGCCCATGGCACTGCTCGCACAGAGGCAGAGAGACTGGGGCTGCTTGCTTGTCTTGCCACCTCAAACTTCAAACGTAACCCGGGGATTGGGGTTACCTACCGGGCTCGTTTTGCAGCCCTGCTCTGAAAATGTGAGTGTCTGCACATAACTGGCAGCCAGAAGGGGCTAGCCTGGAAAGCTGTTGCTCAGCCTCATCTGTCCATGGCCCTGCTCGCACAGAGGCACAGAGACTGGGACTGCTTACTTGTCTTGCCACCTCAAACTTCAAATGTAGCGTAAGGTGTCCGTGCCGGGTGCCTCCACTAGCCCTACTCCAAAAATGCGAATGTCTCCAGATAGCTGGCAGCCAGAAGGGGCTAGCCTGGAAAGCTGTTGCTCAGCCTGATTTGCCCATGGCACTGCTCGCACAGAGGCACAGAGACTGGGGCTGCTTGCTTGTCTTGCTACATAAACTTCAAATGTAGCGTAAGCTGTCCGTGCCGGGTGCCTCCAGTAGCCCTGCTCCGAAAATGCGAACGTCTGAAGATAGCTGGCAGCCAGAAGGGGCTAGCCTGGGAAGCTGTTGCTCAGCCTCAGCTGCCCATGGCACTGCTCGCACAGAGGCACAGAGTCTGGGGCTGCTTGCTTCTCTTGACACCTTGAACTTCAAACGTATCTTAGCGGATCCCTGCTGGGCTGTTTTCGCAGTCCTGGTCTGAAAATGCGAACGTCTCCAGATATCTCGCAGCCAGAAAGGGCTAGACTGGAAAGCTACTGCTCAGCCTCAGCTGCCCATGGCCCTGCTCACACAGAGGAAGAGAGACTGGGGCTGCTTGCTTCTTTTGCCACCTCAAAGTTCAAACGTATCTTAGGGGGTCCCTGCCGGGTGCCTCCAGCAGACCTGCTCTGACAATGCTAATGTCTGCAGAAAGCTGGCAGGCAGAAGGGGCTAGCCTGGAAAGCTGTTGCTCAGCCTCATCTGCCCATGGCCCTGCTCGCACAGAGGCACAGAGATTGGTGCTGCTTGCTTGTTTTGCCACCTGAAACTTCAAACGCAGCCCTAGGATGGGGTGGGTCCCTGCTTTGCGCCTCCAGTAGCCCTGCTCCGAAAATGCGAACGTCTCCAGATAGCTCGCAGACAGAAGGAGATAGACAGGAAAGCTGTTGCTCAGCCTGATTTGCCCATGGCACTGCTCGCACAGAGGCACAGAGACTGGGGCTGCTTGCTTGTCTTACCACCTCAAAATTTAAACGTAGCCCTGGGATGGGGGTGTCCGTGCCTGGCGCCTCCAGCAGCCCTTCTCGGAAAATACGAATGTCTCCAGATAACTCTCAGGCAGAAGGGGCTAGCCTGGGAAGCTCTTGCTCAGCCTCATCTGCCCATGGCACTGCTCGCACAGAGGCAGAGAGACTGGGGCTGCTTGCTTGTCTTGCCACCTCAAACTTCAAACGTAACCCGGGGATTGGGGTTACCTACCGGGCTCGTTTTGCAGCCCTGCTCTGAAAATGTGAGTGTCTGCACATAACTGGCAGCCAGAAGGGGCTAGCCTGGAAAGCTGTTGCTCAGCCTCATCTGTCCATGGCACTGCTCGCACAGAGGCACAGAGACTGGGACTGCTTACTTGTCTTGCCACCTCAAACTTCAAATGTAGCGTAAGGTGTCCGTGCCGGGTGCCTCCACTAGCCCTACTCCAAAAATGCGAATGTCTCCAGATAGCTGGCAGCCAGAAGGGGCTAGCCTGGAAAGCTGTTGCTCAGCCTGATTTGCCCATGGCACTGCTCGCACAGAGGCACAGAGACTGGGGCTGCTTGCTTGTCTTGCTACATAAACTTCAAATGTAGCGTAAGCTGTCCGTGCCGGGTGCCTCCAGTAGCCCTGCTCCGAAAATGCGAACGTCTGAAGATAGCTGGCAGCCAGAAGGGGCTAGCCTGGGAAGCTGTTGCTCAGCCTCAGCTGCCCATGGCACTGCTCGCACAGAGGCACAGAGTCTGGGGCTGCTTGCTTCTCTTGACACCTTGAACTTCAAACGTATCTTAGCGGATCCCTGCTGGGCTGTTTTCGCAGTCCTGGTCTGAAAATGCGAACGTCTCCAGATATCTCGCAGCCAGAAAGGGCTAGACTGGAAAGCTACTGCTCAGCCTCAGCTGCCCATGGCCCTGCTCACACACAGGAAGAGAGACTGGGGCTGCTTGCTTCTTTTGCCACCTCAAAGTTCAAACGTATCTTAGGGGGTCCCTGCCGGGTGCCTCCAGCAGACCTGCTCTGACAATGCTAATGTCTGCAGAAAGCTGGCAGGCAGAAGGGGCTAGCCTGGAAAGCTGTTGCTCAGCCTCATCTGCCCATGGCCCTGCTCGCACAGAGGCACAGAGATTGGTGCTGCTTGCTTGTTTTGCCACCTGAAACTTCAAACGCAGCCCTAGGATGGGGTGGGTCCCTGCTTTGCGCCTCCAGTAGCCCTGCTCCGAAAATGCGAACGTCTCCAGATAGCTCGCAGACAGAAGGAGATAGACAGGAAAGCTGTTGCTCAGCCTGATTTGCCCATGGCACTGCTCGCACAGAGGCACAGAGACTGGGGCTGCTTGCTTGTCTTACCACCTCAAAATTTAAACGTAGCCCTGGGATGGGGGTGTCCGTGCCTGGCGCCTCCAGCAGCCCTTCTCGGAAAATACGAATGTCTCCAGATAACTCTCAGGCAGAAGGGGCTAGCCTGGGAAGCTGTTGCTCAGCCTCATCTGCCCATGGCACTGCTCGCACAGAGGCAGAGAGACTGGGGCTGCTTGCTTGTCTTGCCACCTCAAACTTCAAACGTAACCCGGGGATTGGGGTTACCTACCGGGCTCGTTTTGCAGCCCTGCTCTGAAAATGTGAGTGTCTGCACATAACTGGCAGCCAGAAGGGGCTAGCCTGGAAAGCTGTTGCTCAGCCTCATCTGTCCATGGCACTGCTCGCACAGAGGCACAGAGACTGGGACTGCTTACTTGTCTTGCCACCTCAAACTTCAAATGTAGCGTAAGGTGTCCGTGCCGGGTGCCTCCACTAGCCCTGCTCCGAAAATGCGAATGTCTCCAGAAAGCTGGCAGCCAGAAGGGGCTAGCCTGGAAAGCTGTTGCTCAGCCTGATTTGCCCATGGCACTGCTCGCACAGAGGCACAGAGATTGGTGCTGCTTGGTTGTTTTGCCACCTGAAACTTCAAACGTAGCCCTAGGATGCGGTGTGTCCCTGCTTTGCGCCTCCAGTAGCCCTGCTCCGAAAATGCGAACCTCTCCTGGTAGCTCGCAGACAGAAGGAGATAGACAGGAAAGCTGTTGCTCAGCCTGATTTGCCCATGGCACTGCTCGCACAGAGGCAAAGAGACTGGGGCAGCTTGCTTGTCTTGCCACCTCAAACTTGAAACGTTGCCCGGGGATGGAGGTGTCCGTGCGTGGCGCCTCCAGCAGCCCTTCTCGGAAAATACGAATGTCTCCAGATAACTCTCAGGCAGAAGGGGCTAGCCTGGGAAGCTGTTGCTCAGCCTCATCTGCCCATGGCACTGCTCGCACAGAGGCACAGAGATTGGTGCTGCTTGGTTGTTTTGCCACCTGAAACTTCAAACGTAGCCCTAGGATGGGGTGTGTCCCTGCTTTGCGCCTCCAGTAGCCCTGCTCCGAAAATGCGAACGTCTCCTGGTAGCAAGCAGACAGAAGGAGATAGACAGGAAAGCTGTTGCTCAGCCTGATTTGCCCATGGCACTGCTCGCACAGAGGCACAGAGACTGGGGCTGCTTGCTTGTCTTACCACCTCAAAATTTAAACGTAGCCCTGGGATGGGGGTGTCCGTGCCTGGCGCCTCCAGCAGCCCTTCTCGGAAAATACGAATGTCTCCAGATAACTCTCAGGCAGAAGGGGCTAGCCTGGGAAGCTGTTGCTCAGCCTCATCTGCCCATGGCACTGCTCGCACAGAGGCAGAGAGACTGGGGCTGCTTGCTTGTCTTGCCACCTCAAACTTCAAACGTAACCCGGGGATTGGGGTTACCTACCGGGCTCGTTTTGCAGCCCTGCTCTGAAAATGTGAGTGTCTGCACATAACTGGCAGCCAGAAGGGGCTAGCCTGGAAAGCTGTTGCTCAGCCTCATCTGTCCATGGCCCTGCTCGCACAGAGGCACAGAGACTGGGACTGCTTACTTGTCTTGCCACCTCAAACTTCAAATGTAGCGTAAGGTGTCCGTGCCGGGTGCCTCCACTAGCCCTGCTCCAAAAATGCGAATGTCTCCAGATAGCTGGCAGCCAGAAGGGGCTAGCCTGGAAAGCTGTTGCTCAGCCTGATTTGCCCATGGCACTGCTCGCACAGAGGCACAGAGACTGGGGCTGCTTGCTTGTCTTGCTACATAAACTTCAAATGTAGCGTAAGCTGTCCGTGCCGGGTGCCTCCAGTAGCCCTGCTCCGAAAATGCGAACGTCTGAAGATAGCTGGCAGCCAGAAGGGGCTAGCCTGGAAAGCTGTTGCTCAGCCTCAGCTGCCCATGGCACTGCTCGCACAGAGGCACAGAGTCTGGGGCTGCTTGCTTCTCTTGACACCTTGAACTTCAAACGTATCTTAGCGGATCCCTGCTGGGCTGTTTTCGCAGTCCTGGTCTGAAAATGCGAACGTCTCCAGATATCTCGCAGCCAGAAAGGGCTAGACTGGAAAGCTACTGCTCAGCCTCAGCTGCCCATGGCCCTGCTCACACAGAGGAAGAGAGACTGGGGCTGCTTGCTTCTTTTGCCACCTCAAAGTTCAAACGTATCTTAGGGGGTCCCTGCCGGGTGCCTCCAGCAGACCTGCTCTGACAATGCTAATGTCTGCAGAAAGCTGGCAGGCAGAAGGGGCTAGCCTGGAAAGCTGTTGCTCAGCCTCATCTGCCCATGGCCCTGCTCGCACAGAGGCACAGAGATTGGTGCTGCTTGGTTGTTTTGCCACCTGAAACTTCAAACGTAGCCCTAGGATGGGGTGTGTCCCTGCTTTGCGCCTCCAGTAGCCCTGCTCCGAAAATGCGAACGTCTCCAGACAGCTCGCAGACAGAAGGAGATAGACAGGAAAGCTGTTGCTCAGCCTGATTTGCCCATGGCACTGCTCGCACAGAGGCACAGAGACTGGGGCTGCTTGCTTGTCTTACCACCTCAAAATTTAAACGTAGCCCTGGGATGGGGGTGTCCGTGCCTGGCGCCTCCAGCAGCCCTTCTCGGAAAATACGAATGTCTCCAGATAACTCTCAGGCAGAAGGGGCTAGCCTGGGAAGCTCTTGCTCAGCCTCATCTGCCCATGGCACTGCTCGCACAGAGGCAGAGAGACTGGGGCTGCTTGCTTGTCTTGCCACCTCAAACTTCAAACGTAACCCGGGGATTGGGGTTACCTACCGGGCTCGTTTTGCAGCC
Source organism: Opisthocomus hoazin (assembly GCF_030867145.1). Taxonomy (NCBI): domain Eukaryota; kingdom Metazoa; phylum Chordata; class Aves; order Opisthocomiformes; family Opisthocomidae; genus Opisthocomus; species Opisthocomus hoazin. The sequence goes on along the minus strand of NC_134418.1, from coordinate 44,444,407 downwards.
CTGCTCTGAAAATGTGAGTGTCTGCACATAACTGGCAGCCAGAAGGGGCTAGCCTGGAAAGCTGTTGCTCAGCCTCATCTGTCCATGGCACTGCTCGCACAGAGGCACAGAGACTGGGACTGCTTACTTGTCTTGCCACCTCAAACTTCAAATGTAGCGTAAGGTGTCCGTGCCGGGTGCCTCCACTAGCCCTGCTCCGAAAATGCGAATGTCTCCAGAAAGCTGGCAGCCAGAAGGGGCTAGCCTGGAAAGCTGTTGCTCAGCCTGATTTGCCCATGGCACTGCTCGCACAGAGGCACAGAGATTGGTGCTGCTTGGTTGTTTTGCCACCTGAAACTTCAAACGTAGCCCTAGGATGCGGTGTGTCCCTGCTTTGCGCCTCCAGTAGCCCTGCTCCGAAAATGCGAACCTCTCCTGGTAGCTCGCAGACAGAAGGAGATAGACAGGAAAGCTGTTGCTCAGCCTGATTTGCCCATGGCACTGCTCGCACAGAGGCAAAGAGACTGGGGCAGCTTGCTTGTCTTGCCACCTCAAACTTGAAACGTTGCCCGGGGATGGAGGTGTCCGTGCGTGGCGCCTCCAGCAGCCCTTCTCGGAAAATACGAATGTCTCCAGATAACTCTCAGGCAGAAGGGGCTAGCCTGGGAAGCTGTTGCTCAGCCTCATCTGCCCATGGCACTGCTCGCACAGAGGCACAGAGATTGGTGCTGCTTGGTTGTTTTGCCACCTGAAACTTCAAACGTAGCCCTAGGATGGGGTGTGTCCCTGCTTTGCGCCTCCAGTAGCCCTGCTCCGAAAATGCGAACGTCTCCTGGTAGCAAGCAGACAGAAGGAGATAGACAGGAAAGCTGTTGCTCAGCCTGATTTGCCCATGGCACTGCTCGCACAGAGGCACAGAGACTGGGGCTGCTTGCTTGTCTTACCACCTCAAAATTTAAACGTAGCCCTGGGATGGGGGTGTCCGTGCCTGGCGCCTCCAGCAGCCCTTCTCGGAAAATACGAATGTCTCCAGATAACTCTCAGGCAGAAGGGGCTAGCCTGGGAAGCTGTTGCTCAGCCTCATCTGCCCATGGCACTGCTCGCACAGAGGCAGAGAGACTGGGGCTGCTTGCTTGTCTTGCCACCTCAAACTTCAAACGTAACCCGGGGATTGGGGTTACCTACCGGGCTCGTTTTGCAGCCCTGCTCTGAAAATGTGAGTGTCTGCACATAACTGGCAGCCAGAAGGGGCTAGCCTGGAAAGCTGTTGCTCAGCCTCATCTGTCCATGGCCCTGCTCGCACAGAGGCACAGAGACTGGGACTGCTTACTTGTCTTGCCACCTCAAACTTCAAATGTAGCGTAAGGTGTCCGTGCCGGGTGCCTCCACTAGCCCTGCTCCAAAAATGCGAATGTCTCCAGATAGCTGGCAGCCAGAAGGGGCTAGCCTGGAAAGCTGTTGCTCAGCCTGATTTGCCCATGGCACTGCTCGCACAGAGGCACAGAGACTGGGGCTGCTTGCTTGTCTTGCTACATAAACTTCAAATGTAGCGTAAGCTGTCCGTGCCGGGTGCCTCCAGTAGCCCTGCTCCGAAAATGCGAACGTCTGAAGATAGCTGGCAGCCAGAAGGGGCTAGCCTGGAAAGCTGTTGCTCAGCCTCAGCTGCCCATGGCACTGCTCGCACAGAGGCACAGAGTCTGGGGCTGCTTGCTTCTCTTGACACCTTGAACTTCAAACGTATCTTAGCGGATCCCTGCTGGGCTGTTTTCGCAGTCCTGGTCTGAAAATGCGAACGTCTCCAGATATCTCGCAGCCAGAAAGGGCTAGACTGGAAAGCTACTGCTCAGCCTCAGCTGCCCATGGCCCTGCTCACACAGAGGAAGAGAGACTGGGGCTGCTTGCTTCTTTTGCCACCTCAAAGTTCAAACGTATCTTAGGGGGTCCCTGCCGGGTGCCTCCAGCAGACCTGCTCTGACAATGCTAATGTCTGCAGAAAGCTGGCAGGCAGAAGGGGCTAGCCTGGAAAGCTGTTGCTCAGCCTCATCTGCCCATGGCCCTGCTCGCACAGAGGCACAGAGATTGGTGCTGCTTGGTTGTTTTGCCACCTGAAACTTCAAACGTAGCCCTAGGATGGGGTGTGTCCCTGCTTTGCGCCTCCAGTAGCCCTGCTCCGAAAATGCGAACGTCTCCAGACAGCTCGCAGACAGAAGGAGATAGACAGGAAAGCTGTTGCTCAGCCTGATTTGCCCATGGCACTGCTCGCACAGAGGCACAGAGACTGGGGCTGCTTGCTTGTCTTACCACCTCAAAATTTAAACGTAGCCCTGGGATGGGGGTGTCCGTGCCTGGCGCCTCCAGCAGCCCTTCTCGGAAAATATGAATGTCTCCAGATAACTCTCAGGCAGAAGGGGCTAGCCTGGGAAGCTGTTGCTCAGCCTCATCTGCCCATGGCACTGCTCGCACAGAGGCAGAGAGACTGGGGCTGCTTGCTTGTCTTGCCACCTCAAACTTCAAACGTAACCCGGGGATTGGGGTAACCTACAGGGCTCGTTTTGCAGCCGCTGCTCTGAAAATGTGAGTGTCTGCACATAACTGGCAGCCAGAAGGGGCTAGCCTGGAAAGCTGTTGCTCAGCCTCATCTGTCCATGGCCCTGCTCGCAGAGAGGCACAGAGACTGGGACTGCTTACTTGTCTTGCCACCTCAAACTTCAAATGTAGCCTAAGGTGTCCGTGCCGGGTGCCTCCACTAGCCCTGCTCCAAAAATGCGAATGTCTCCAGAAAGCTGGCAGCCAGAAGGGGCTAGCCTGGAAAGCTGTTGCTCAGCCTGATTTGCCCATGGCACTGCTCGCACAGAGGCAAAGAGACTGGGGCTGCTTGCTTGTCTTGCCACCTCAAACTTCAAACGTATCTTAGGGGGTCCCTGCTGGGCACTTTTCGCAGCCCTGCTCTGAAAATGTGAGTGTCTGCACATAACTGGCAGCCAGAAGGGGCTAGCCTGGAAAGCTGTTGCTCAGCCTCATCTGCCCATGGCCCTGCTCGCACAGAGGCACAGAGATTGGTGCTGCTTGCTTGTTTTGCCACCTGAAACTTCAAACGTAGCCGTAGGATGGGGTGGGTCCCTGTTGTGCGCCCCCAGTAGCCCTGCTCCGAAAAATCGGACGTCTCCAGATAGCTCGCAGACAGAAGGAGATAGACAGGAAAGCTGTTGCTCAGCCTGATTTGCCCATGGCACTGCTCGCACAGAGGCACAGAGACTGGGGCTGCTTGCTTGTCTTACCACCTCAAAATTTAAACGTAGCCCTGGGATGGGGGTGTCCGTGCCTGGCGCCTCCAGCAGCCCTTCTCGGAAAATACGAATGTCTCCTGATAACTCTCAGGCAGAAGGGGCTAGCCTGGGAAGCTGTTGCTCAACCTCATCTGCCCATGGCACTGCTCGCACAGAGGCAGAGAGACTGGGGCTGCTTGCTTGTCTTGCCACCTCAAACTTCAAACGTAACCCGGGGATTGGGGTTACCTACCGGGCTCGTTTTGCAGCCCTGCTCTGAAAATGTGAGTGTCTGCACATAACTGGCAGCCAGAAGGGGCTAGCCTGGAAAGCTGTTGCTCAGCCTCATCTGTCCATGGCCCTGCTCGCAGAGAGGCACAGAGACTGGGACTACTTACTTGTCTTGCCACCTCAAACTTCAAATGTAGCGTAAGGTGTCCGTGCCGGGTGCCTCCACTAGCCCTGCTCCAAAAATGCGAATGTCTCCAGATAGCTGGCAGCCAGAAGGGGCTAGCCTGGAAATCTGTTGCTCATCCTGATTTGCCCATGGCACTGCTCGCACAGAGGCACAGAGATTGGTGCTGCTTGCTTGTCTTGCCACCTGAAACTTCAAACGTAGCCCTAGGATGGGGTGTGTCCCTGCTTTGTGCCTCCAGTAGCCCTGCTCCGAAAATGCGAACGTCTCCAGATAGCTCGCAGCCAGAATGGGCTATCCTGGAAAGCTGTTGCTCAGCCTCATCTGCCCATGGCACTGCTCGCACAGAGGCAGAGAGACTGGGGCTGCTTGCTTGTCTTGACACCTCAAACTTCAAACGTAACCCGGGGATTGGTGTTACCTACCGGTCTCGTTTTGCAGCCCTGCTCTGAAAATGTGAATGTCTGCACATAACTGGCAGCCAGAAGGGGCTAGCCTGGAAAGCTGTTGCTCAGCCTCATCTGCCCATGGCACTGCTCGCACAGAGGCACAGAGATTGGTGCTGCTTGGTTGTTTTGCCACCTGAAACTTCAAACGTAGCCCTAGAATGGGGTGTGTCCCTGCTTTGCGCCTCCAGTAGCCCTGCTCCGAAAATGCGAACGTCTCCAGATAGCTCGCAGACAGAAGGAGATAGACAGGAAAGCTGTTGCTCAGCCTGATTTGCCCATGGCACTGCTCGCACAGAGGCACAGAGACTGGGGCTGCTTGCTTGTCTTACCACCTCAAAATTTAAACGTAGCCCTGGGATGGGGGTGTCCGTGCCTGGCACCTCCAGCAGCCCTTCTCGGAAAATATGAATGTCTCCAGATAACTCTCAGGCAGAAGGGGCTAGCCTGGGAAGCTGTTGCTCAGCCTCATCTGCCCATGGCACTGCTCGCACAGAGGCAGAGAGACTGGGGCTGCTTGCTTGTCTTGCCACCTCAAACTTCAAACGTAACCCGGGGATTGGGGTTACCTACCGGGCTCGTTTTGCAGCCCTGATCTGAAAATGTGAGTGTCTGCACATAACTGGCAGCCAGAAGGGGCTAGCCTGGAAAGCTGTTGCTCAGCCTCAGCTGCCCATGGCACTGCTCGCAGAGAGGCACAGAGACTGGGATTGCTTACTTGTCTTGCCACCTCAAACTTCAAATGTAGCCTAAGGTGTCCGTGCCGGGTGCCTCCAGTAGCCCTGCTCCGAAAATGCGAACGTCTGAAGATAGCTGGCAGCCAGAAGGGGCTAGCCTGGAAAGCTGTTGCTCAGCCTGATTTGCCCATGGCACTGCTCACACAGAGGCAAAGAGACTGGGGCTTCTTGCTTGTCTTGCCACCTCAAACTTGAAACGTAGCCCGGGGATGGAGGTGTCCGTGCGTGGCGCCTCCAGAAGCCCTGCTCAGAAAATACGAATGTCTCCAGATAACTCTCAGGCAGAAGGGGCTAGCCTGGGAAGCTGTTGCTCAGCCTCATCTGCCCATGGCCCTGCTCGCACAGAGGCACAGAGATTGGTGCTGCTTGCTTGTTTTGCCACCTGAAACTTCAAACGTAGCCCTAGGATGGGGTGTGTCCCTGCTTTGCGCCTCCAGTAGCCCTGCTCCGAAAATGCGAACGTCTCCAGATAGCTCGCAGACAGAAGGAGATAGACAGGAAAGCTGTTGCTCAGCCTGATTTGCCCATGGCACTGCTCGCACAGAGGCACAGAGACTGGGGCTGCTTGCTTGTCTTACCACCTCAAAATTTAAACGTAGCCCTGGGATGGGGGTGTCCGTGCCTGGCGCCTCCAGCAGCCCTTCTCGGAAAATACGAATGTCTCCAGATAACTCTCAGGCAGAAGGGGCTAGCCTGGGAAGCTGTTGCTCAGCCTGATTTGCCCATGGCACTGCTCGCACAGAGGCACAGAGACTGGGGCTGCTTACTTGTCTTGCCACCTCAAACTTCAAATGTAGCGTAAGGTGTCCGTGCCGGGTGCCTCCAGTAGCCCTGCTCCGAAAATGCGAACGTCTGAAGATAGCTGGCAGCCAGAAGGGGCTAGCCTGGAAAGCTGTTGCTCAGCCTGATTTCCCATGGCACTGCTCGCACACAGGCAAAGAGACTGGGGCAGCTTTCTTGTCTTGCCACCTCAAACTTGAAACGTAGCCCGGGGATGGAGGTGTCCGTGCGTGGCGCCTCCAGCAGCCCTGCTCAGAAAATACGAATGTCTCCAGATAACTCTCAGGCAGACGGGGCTAGCCTGGGAAGCTGTTGCTCAGCCTCATCTGCCCATGGCACTGCTCGCACAGAGGAACAGAGATTGGTGCTGCTTGCTTGTTTTGCCACCTGAAACTTCAAACGTAGCCGTAGGATGGGGTGGGTCCCTGTTGTGCGCCCCCAGTAGCCCTGCTCCGAAAAATCGGACGTCTCCAGATAGCTCGCAGACAGAAGGAGATAGACAGGAAAGCTGTTGCTCAGCCTGATTTGCCCATGGCACTGCTCGCACAGAGGCACAGAGACTGGGGCTGCTTGCTTGTCTTACCACCTCAAAATTTAAACGTAGCCCTGGGATGGGGGTGTCCGTGCCTGGCGCCTCCAGCAGCCCTTCTCGGAAAATACGAATGTCTCCTGATAACTCTCAGGCAGAAGGGGCTAGCCTGGGAAGCTGTTGCTCAACCTCATCTGCCCATGGCTCTGCTCGCACAGAGGCAGAGAGACTGGGGCTGCTTGCTTGTCTTGCCACCTCAAACTTCAAACGTAACCCGGGGATTGGGGTTACCTACCGGGCTCGTTTTGCAGCCCTGCTCTGAAAATGTGAGTGTCTGCACATAACTGGCAGCCAGAAGGGGCTAGCCTGGAAAGCTGTTGCTCAGCCTCATCTGTCCATGGCCCTGCTCGCAGAGAGGCACAGAGACTGGGACTACTTACTTGTCTTGCCACCTCAAACTTCAAATGTAGCGTAAGGTGTCCGTGCCGGGTGCCTCCACTAGCCCTGCTCCAAAAATGCGAATGTCTCCAGATAGCTGGCAGCCAGAAGGGGCTAGCCTGGAAATCTGTTGCTCATCCTGATTTGCCCATGGCACTGCTCGCACAGAGGCACAGAGATTGGTGCTGCTTGCTTGTCTTGCCACCTGAAACTTCAAACGTAGCCCTAGGATGGGGTGTGTCCCTGCTTTGTGCCTCCAGTAGCCCTGCTCCGAAAATGCGAACGTCTCCAGATAGCTCGCAGCCAGAATGGGCTATCCTGGAAAGCTGTTGCTCAGCCTCATCTGCCCATGGCACTGCTCGCACAGAGGCAGAGAGACTGGGGCTGCTTGCTTGTCTTGACACCTCAAACTTCAAACGTAACCCGGGGATTGGTGTTACCTACCGGTCTCGTTTTGCAGCCCTGCTCTGAAAATGTGAATGTCTGCACATAACTGGCAGCCAGAAGGGGCTAGCCTGGAAAGCTGTTGCTCAGCCTCATCTGCCCATGGCACTGCTCGCACAGAGGCACAGAGATTGGTGCTGCTTGGTTGTTTTGCCACCTGAAACTTCAAACGTAGCCCTAGAATGGGGTGTGTCCCTGCTTTGCGCCTCCAGTAGCCCTGCTCCGAAAATGCGAACGTCTCCAGATAGCTCGCAGACAGAAGGAGATAGACAGGAAAGCTGTTGCTCAGCCTGATTTGCCCATGGCACTGCTCGCACAGAGGCACAGAGACTGGGGCTGCTTGCTTGTCTTACCACCTCAAAATTTAAACGTAGCCCTGGGATGGGGGTGTCCGTGCCTGGCACCTCCAGCAGCCCTTCTCGGAAAATATGAATGTCTCCAGATAACTCTCAGGCAGAAGGGGCTAGCCTGGGAAGCTGTTGCTCAGCCTCATCTGCCCATGGCACTGCTCGCACAGAGGCAGAGAGACTGGGGCTGCTTGCTTGTCTTGCCACCTCAAACTTCAAACGTAACCCGGGGATTGGGGTTACCTACCGGGCTCGTTTTGCAGCCCTGATCTGAAAATGTGAGTGTCTGCACATAACTGGCAGCCAGAAGGGGCTAGCCTGGAAAGCTGTTGCTCAGCCTCAGCTGCCCATGGCACTGCTCGCAGAGAGGCACAGAGACTGGGATTGCTTACTTGTCTTGCCACCTCAAACTTCAAATGTAGCCTAAGGTGTCCGTGCCGGGTGCCTCCAGTAGCCCTGCTCCGAAAATGCGAACGTCTGAAGATAGCTGGCAGCCAGAAGGGGCTAGCCTGGAAAGCTGTTGCTCAGCCTGATTTGCCCATGGCACTGCTCACACAGAGGCAAAGAGACTGGGGCTTCTTGCTTGTCTTGCCACCTCAAACTTGAAACGTAGCCCGGGGATGGAGGTGTCCGTGCGTGGCGCCTCCAGAAGCCCTGCTCAGAAAATACGAATGTCTCCAGATAACTCTCAGGCAGAAGGGGCTAGCCTGGGAAGCTGTTGCTCAGCCTCATCTGCCCATGGCCCTGCTCGCACAGAGGCACAGAGATTGGTGCTGCTTGCTTGTTTTGCCACCTGAAACTTCAAACGTAGCCCTAGGATGGGGTGTGTCCCTGCTTTGCGCCTCCAGTAGCCCTGCTCCGAAAATGCGAACGTCTCCAGATAGCTCGCAGACAGAAGGAGATAGACAGGAAAGCTGTTGCTCAGCCTGATTTGCCCATGGCACTGCTCGCACAGAGGCACAGAGACTGGGGCTGCTTGCTTGTCTTACCACCTCAAAATTTAAACGTAGCCCTGGGATGGGGGTGTCCGTGCCTGGCGCCTCCAGCAGCCCTTCTCGGAAAATACGAATGTCTCCAGATAACTCTCAGGCAGAAGGGGCTAGCCTGGGAAGCTGTTGCTCAGCCTGATTTGCCCATGGCACTGCTCGCACAGAGGCACAGAGACTGGGGCTGCTTACTTGTCTTGCCACCTCAAACTTCAAATGTAGCGTAAGGTGTCCGTGCCGGGTGCCTCCAGTAGCCCTGCTCCGAAAATGCGAACGTCTGAAGATAGCTGGCAGCCAGAAGGGGCTAGCCTGGAAAGCTGTTGCTCAGCCTGATTTCCCATGGCACTGCTCGCACACAGGCAAAGAGACTGGGGCAGCTTTCTTGTCTTGCCACCTCAAACTTGAAACGTAGCCCGGGGATGGAGGTGTCCGTGCGTGGCGCCTCCAGCAGCCCTGCTCAGAAAATACGAATGTCTCCAGATAACTCTCAGGCAGACGGGGCTAGCCTGGGAAGCTGTTGCTCAGCCTCATCTGCCCATGGCACTGCTCGCACAGAGGAACAGAGATTGGTGCTGCTTGCTTGTTTTGCCACCTGAAACTTCAAACGTAGCCGTAGGATGGGGTGGGTCCCTGTTGTGCGCCCCCAGTAGCCCTGCTCCGAAAAATCGGACGTCTCCAGATAGCTCGCAGACAGAAGGAGATAGACAGGAAAGCTGTTGCTCAGCCTGATTTGCCCATGGCACTGCTCGCACAGAGGCACAGAGACTGGGGCTGCTTGCTTGTCTTACCACCTCAAAATTTAAACGTAGCCCTGGGATGGGGGTGTCCGTGCCTGGCGCCTCCAGCAGCCCTTCTCGGAAAATACGAATGTCTCCTGATAACTCTCAGGCAGAAGGGGCTAGCCTGGGAAGCTGTTGCTCAACCTCATCTGCCCATGGCTCTGCTCGCACAGAGGCAGAGAGACTGGGGCTGCTTGCTTGTCTTGCCACCTCAAACTTCAAACGTAACCCGGGGATTGGGGTTACCTACCGGGCTCGTTTTGCAGCCCTGCTCTGAAAATGTGAGTGTCTGCACATAACTGGCAGCCAGAAGGGGCTAGCCTGGAAAGCTGTTGCTCAGCCTCATCTGTCCATGGCCCTGCTCGCAGAGAGGCACAGAGACTGGGACTACTTACTTGTCTTGCCACCTCAAACTTCAAATGTAGCGTAAGGTGTCCGTGCCGGGTGCCTCCACTAGCCCTGCTCCAAAAATGCGAATGTCTCCAGATAGCTGGCAGCCAGAAGGGGCTAGCCTGGAAATCTGTTGCTCATCCTGATTTGCCCATGGCACTGCTCGCACAGAGGCACAGAGATTGGTGCTGCTTGCTTGTCTTGCCACCTGAAACTTCAAACGTAGCCCTAGGATGGGGTGTGTCCCTGCTTTGTGCCTCCAGTAGCCCTGCTCCGAAAATGCGAACGTCTCCAGATAGCTCGCAGCCAGAATGGGCTATCCTGGAAAGCTGTTGCTCAGCCTCATCTGCCCATGGCACTGCTCGCACAGAGGCAGAGAGACTGGGGCTGCTTGCTTGTCTTGACACCTCAAACTTCAAACGTAACCCGGGGATTGGTGTTACCTACCGGTCTCGTTTTGCAGCCCTGCTCTGAAAATGTGAATGTCTGCACATAACTGGCAGCCAGAAGGGGCTAGCCTGGAAAGCTGTTGCTCAGCCTCATCTGCCCATGGCACTGCTCGCACAGAGGCACAGAGATTGGTGCTGCTTGGTTGTTTTGCCACCTGAAACTTCAAACGTAGCCCTAGAATGGGGTGTGTCCCTGCTTTGCGCCTCCAGTAGCCCTGCTCCGAAAATGCGAACGTCTCCAGATAGCTCGCAGACAGAAGGAGATAGACAGGAAAGCTGTTGCTCAGCCTGATTTGCCCATGGCACTGCTCGCACAGAGGCACAGAGACTGGGGCTGCTTGCTTGTCTTACCACCTCAAAATTTAAACGTAGCCCTGGGATGGGGGTGTCCGTGCCTGGCACCTCCAGCAGCCCTTCTCGGAAAATATGAATGTCTCCAGATAACTCTCAGGCAGAAGGGGCTAGCCTGGGAAGCTGTTGCTCAGCCTCATCTGCCCATGGCACTGCTCGCACAGAGGCAGAGAGACTGGGGCTGCTTGCTTGTCTTGCCACCTCAAACTTCAAACGTAACCCGGGGATTGGGGTTACCTACCGGGCTCGTTTTGCAGCCCTGATCTGAAAATGTGAGTGTCTGCACATAACTGGCAGCCAGAAGGGGCTAGCCTGGAAAGCTGTTGCTCAGCCTCAGCTGCCCATGGCACTGCTCGCAGAGAGGCACAGAGACTGGGATTGCTTACTTGTCTTGCCACCTCAAACTTCAAATGTAGCCTAAGGTGTCCGTGCCGGGTGCCTCCAGTAGCCCTGCTCCGAAAATGCGAACGTCTGAAGATAGCTGGCAGCCAGAAGGGGCTAGCCTGGAAAGCTGTTGCTCAGCCTGATTTGCCCATGGCACTGCTCACACAGAGGCAAAGAGACTGGGGCTTCTTGCTTGTCTTGCCACCTCAAACTTGAAACGTAGCCCGGGGATGGAGGTGTCCGTGCGTGGCGCCTCCAGAAGCCCTGCTCAGAAAATACGAATGTCTCCAGATAACTCTCAGGCAGAAGGGGCTAGCCTGGGAAGCTGTTGCTCAGCCTCATCTGCCCATGGCCCTGCTCGCACAGAGGCACAGAGATTGGTGCTGCTTGCTTGTTTTGCCACCTGAAACTTCAAACGTAGCCCTAGGATGGGGTGTGTCCCTGCTTTGCGCCTCCAGTAGCCCTGCTCCGAAAATGCGAACGTCTCCAGATAGCTCGCAGACAGAAGGAGATAGACAGGAAAGCTGTTGCTCAGCCTGATTTGCCCATGGCACTGCTCGCACAGAGGCACAGAGACTGGGGCTGCTTGCTTGTCTTACCACCTCAAAATTTAAACGTAGCCCTGGGATGGGGGTGTCCGTGCCTGGCGCCTCCAGCAGCCCTTCTCGGAAAATACGAATGTCTCCAGATAACTCTCAGGCAGAAGGGGCTAGCCTGGGAAGCTGTTGCTCAGCCTGATTTGCCCATGGCACTGCTCGCACAGAGGCACAGAGACTGGGGCTGCTTACTTGTCTTGCCACCTCAAACTTCAAATGTAGCGTAAGGTGTCCGTGCCGGGTGCCTCCAGTAGCCCTGCTCCGAAAATGCGAACGTCTGAAGATAGCTGGCAGCCAGAAGGGGCTAGCCTGGAAAGCTGTTGCTCAGCCTGATTTCCCATGGCACTGCTCGCACACAGGCAAAGAGACTGGGGCAGCTTTCTTGTCTTGCCACCTCAAACTTGAAACGTAGCCCGGGGATGGAGGTGTCCGTGCGTGGCGCCTCCAGCAGCCCTGCTCAGAAAATACGAATGTCTCCAGATAACTCTCAGGCAGACGGGGCTAGCCTGGGAAGCTGTTGCTCAGCCTCATCTGCCCATGGCACTGCTCGCACAGAGGAACAGAGATTGGTGCTGCTTGCTTGTTTTGCCACCTGAAACTTCAAACGTAGCCCTAGGATGGGGTGTGTCCCTGCTTTGCGCCTCCAGTAGCCCTGCTCCGAAAATGCGAACGTCTCCAGATAGCTCGCAGACAGAAGGAGATAGACAGGAAAGCTGTTGCTCAGCCTGATTTGCCCATGGCACTGCTCGCACAGAGGCACAGAGACTGGGGCTGCTTGCTTGTCTTGCCACCTCAAACTTCAAACGTATCTTAGGGGGTCCCTGCTGGGCACTTTTCGCAGCCCTGCTCTGAAAATGTGAGTGTCTGCACATAACTGGCAGCCAGAAGGGGCTAGCCTGGAAAGCTGTTGCTCAGCCTCATCTGCCCATGGCACTGCTCGCACAGAGGCACAGAGATTGGTGCTGCTTGCTTGTTTTGCCACCTGAAACTTCAAACGTAGCCCTAGGATGGGGTGGGTCCCTGCTTTGCGCCTCCAGTAGCCCTGCTCCGAAAATGCGAACGTCTCCAGATAGCTCGCAGACAGAAGGAGATAGACAGGAAAGCTGTTGCTCAGCCTGATTTGCCCATGGCACTGCTCGCACAGAGGCACAGAGACTGGGGCTGCTTGCTTGTCTTACCACCTCAAAATTTAAACGTAGCCCTGGGATGGGGGTGTCCGTGCCTGGCGCCTCCAGCAGCCCTGCTCGGAAAATACGAATGTCTCCAGATAACTCTCAGGCAGAAGGGGCTAGCCTGGGAAGCTGTTGCTCAGCCTCATCTGCCCATGGCACTGCTCACACAGAGGCAGAGAGACTGGGGTTGCTTGCTTGTCTTGCCACCTCAAACTTCAAACGTAACCCGGGGATTGGGGTTACCTACCGGGCTCGTTTTGCAGCCCTGCTCTGAAAATGTGAGTGTCTGCACATAACTGGCAGCCAGAAGGGGCTAGCCTGGAAAGCTGTTGCTCAGCCTCATCTGTCCATGGCCCTGCTCGCAGAGAGGCACAGAGACTGGGACTGCTTACTTGTCTTGCCACCTCAAACTTCAAATGTAGCGTAAGGTGTCCGTGCCGTGTGCCTCCACTAGCCCTGCTCCAAAAATGCGAATGTCTCCAGATAGCTGGCAGCCAGAAGGGGCTAGCCTGGAAAGCTGTTGCTCAGCCTGATTTGCCCATGGCACTGCTCGCACAGAGGCACAGAGACTGGGGCTGCTTGCTTGTCTTGCTACCTAAACTTCAAATGTAGCGTAAGGTGTCCGTGCCGGGTGCCTCCAGTAGCCCTGCTCCGAAAATGCGAACGTCTGAAGATAGCTGGAAGCCAGAAGGGGCTAGCCTGGAAAGCTGTTGCTCAGCCTTATTTGCCCATGGCACTGCTGGCACAGAGGCACAGAGACTGGGGCAGCTTGCTTGTCTTGCCACCTCAAACTTCAAACGTATCTTAGGGGTCCCTGCTGGGTACATTTCGCAGCCCTGCTCTGAAAATGTGAGTGTCTGCACATAACTGGCAGCCAGAAGTGGCTAGCCTGGGAAGCTGTTGCTCAGCCTCATCTGCCCATGGCACTGCTCGCACAGAGGCACAGAGATTGGTGCTGCTTGCTTGTTTTGCCACCTGAAACTTCAAACGTAGCCCTAGGATGGGGTGGGTCCCTGTTGTGCGCCCCCAGTAGCCCTGCTCCGAAAAATCGGACGTCTCCAGATAGCTCGCAGACAGAAGGAGATAGACAGGAAAGCTGTTGCTCAGCCTGATTTGCCCATGGCACTGCTCGCACAGAGGCACAGAGACTGGGGCTGCTTGCTTGTCTTACCACCTCAAAATTTAAACGTAGCCCTGGGATGGGGGTGTCCGTGCCTGGCGCCTCCAGCAGCCCTTCTCGGAAAATATGAATGTCTCCAGATAACTCTCAGGCAGAAGGGGCTAGCCTGGGAAGCTGTTGCTCAGCCTCATCTGCCCATGGCTCTGCTCGCACAGAGGCAGAGAGACTGGGGCTGCTTGCTTGTCTTGCCACCTCAAACTTCAAACGTAACCCGGGGATTGGGGTTACCTACCGGGCTCGTTTTGCAGCCCTGCTCTGAAAATGTGAGTGTCTGCACATAACTGGCAGCCAGAAGGGGCTAGCCTGGAAAGCTGTTGCTCAGCCTCATCTGTCCATGGCCCTGCTCGCAGAGAGGCACAGAGACTGGGACTGCTTACTTGTCTTGCCACCTCAAACTTCAAATGTAGCGTAAGGTGTCCGTGCCGGGTGCCTCCAGTAGCCCTGCTCCAAAAATGCGAATGTCTCCAGATAGCTGGCAGCCAGAAGGGGCTAGCCTGGAAAGCTGTTGCTCAGCCTGATTTGCCCATGGCACTGCTCGCACAGAGGCACAGAGACTGGGGCTGCTTGCTTGTCTTGCTACCTAAACTTCAAATGTAGCGTAAGGTGTCCGTGCCGGGTGCCTCCAGTAGCCCTGCTATGAAAATGCGAACGTCTGAAGATAGCTGGCAGCCAGAAGGGGCTAGCCTGGAAAGCTGTTGCTCAGCCTTATTTGCCCATGGCACTGCTCGCACAGAGGCAAAGAGACTGGGGCAGCTTGCTTGTCTTGCCACCTCAAACTTCAAACGTATCTTAGGGGTTCCCTGCTGGGCACATTTCGCAGCCCTGCTCTGAAAATGTGAGTGTTTGCACATAACTGGCAGCCAGAAGGGGCTAGCCTGGAAAGCTGTTGCTCAGCCTCATCTGCCCATGGCACTGCTCGCACAGAGGTACAGAGATTGGTGCTGCTTGCTTGTTTTGCCACCTGAAACTTCAAACGTAGCACTAGGATGGGGTGGGTCCCTGTTGTGCGCCCCCAGTAGCCCTGCTCCGAAAAATCGGACGTCTCCAGATAGCTCGCAGACAGAAGGAGATAGACAGGAAAGCTGTTGCTCAGCCTGATTTGCCCATGGCACTGCTCGCACAGAGGCACAGAGACTGGGGCTGCTTGCTTGTCTTACCACCTCAAACTTGAAACGTATCTTAGGGGGGTCCCTGCTGGGCACATTTCGCAGCCCTGCTCTGAAAAGGCGAACGTCTCCAGATAGCTTGCAGCCAGAATGGGCTATCCTGGAAAGCTGTTGCTCAGCCTCATCTGCCCATGGCACTGCTCGCACAGAGGCAGAGACACTGGGGCTGCTTGCTTGTCTTGCCACCTCAAACTTCAAACGTAACCCGGGGATTGGGGTTACCTACCGGGCTCGTTTTGCAGCCCTGCTCTGAAAATGTGAGTGTCTGCACATAACTGGCAGCCAGAAGGGGCTAGCCTGGAAAGCTGTTGCTCAGCCTCATCTGCCCATGGCCCTGCTCGCACAGAGGCACAGAGATTGGTGCTGCTTGCTTGTTTTGCCACCTGAAACTTCAAACGTAGCCCTAGGATGAAGTGGGTCCCTGCTGTGCGCCTCCAGTAGCCCTGTTCTGAAAAATCGAACGTCTCCAGATAGCTCGCAGACAGAAGGAGATAGACAGGAAAGCTATTGCTCAGCCTGATTTGCCCATGGCACTGCTCGCACAGAGGCACAGAGACTGGGGCTGCTTGCTTGTCTTACCACCTCAAAATTTAAACGTAGCCCTGGGATGGGGGTGTCCGTGCCTGGCGCCTCCAGCAGCCCTGCTCGGAAAATACGAATGTCTCCAGATAACTCTCAGGCAGAAGGGGCTAGCCTGGGAAGCTGTTGCTCAGCCTCATCTGCCCATGGCTCTGCTCGCACAGAGGCAGAGAGACTGGGGCTGCTTGCTTGTCTTGCCACCTCAAACTTCAAACGTAACCCGGGGATTGGGGTTACCTACCGGGCTCGTTTTGCAGCCCTGCTCTGAAAATGTGAGTGTCTGCACATAACTGGCAGCCAGAAGGGGCTAGCCTGGAAAGCTGTTGCTCAGCCTCATCTGTCCATGGCCCTGCTCGCAGAGAGGCACAGAGACTGGGACTGCTTACTTGTCTTGCCACCTCAAACTTCAAATGTAGCGTAAGGTGTCCGTGCCGTGTGCCTCCACTAACCCTGCTCCAAAAATGCGAATGTCTCCAGATAGCTGGCAGCCAGAAGGGGCTAGCCTGGAAAGCTGTTGCTCAGCCTGATTTGCCCATGGCACTGCTCGCACAGAGGCACAGAGACTGGGGCTGCTTGCTTGTCTTGCTACCTAAACTTCAAATGTAGCGTAAGGTGTCCGTGCCGGGGGCCTCCAGTAGCCCTGCTCCGAAAATGCGAACGTCTGAAGATAGCTGGCAGCCAGAAGGGGCTAGCCTGGAAAGCTGTTGCTCAGCCTGATTTGCCCATGGCACTGCTCGCACAGAGGCAAAGAGACTGGGGCAGCTTGCTTGTCTTGCCACCTCAAACTTGAAACGTAGCCCGGGGATGGAGGTGTCCGTGCGTGGCGCCTCCAGCAGCCCTGCTCAGAAAATACGAATGTCTCCAGATAACTCTCAGGCAGAAGGGGCTAGCCTGGGAAGCTGTTGCTCAGCCTCATCTGCCCATGGCACTGCTCGCACAGAGGCACAGAGACTGGGGCTGCTTGCTTCTTTTGCCACCTCAAACTTCAAACGTATCTTGGGGGTCCCTGCCGGGTGCCTCCAGCAGACCTGCTCTGACAATGCGAATGTCTGCAGAGAGCTGGCAGGCAGAAGGGGCTAGCCTGGAAAGCTGTTGCTCAGCCTGATTTGCCCATGGCACTGCTCGCACAGAGGCACAGAGACTGGGGCTGCTTGCTTGTCTTACCCCCTCAAACTTGAAACGTATCTTAGGGGGTCCCTGCTGGGCACATTTCGCAGCCCTGCTCTGAAAAGGCGAACGTCTCCAGAGAGCTTGCAGCCAGAATGGGCTATCCTGGAAAGCTGTTGCTCAGCCTCATCTGCCCATGGCACTGCTCGCACAGAGGCAGAGAGACTGGGGCTGCTTGCTTGTCTTGCCACCTCAAACTTCAAACTTAACCCGGGGATTGGGGTTACCTACCGGGCTCGTTTTGCAGCCCTGCTCTGAAAATGTGAGTGTCTGCACATAACTGGCAGCCAGAAGGGGCTAGCCTGGAAAGCTGTTGCTCAGCCTCATCTGCCCATGGCACTGCTCGCAGAGAGGCACAGAGATTGGTGCTGCTTGCTTGTTTTGCCACCTGAAACATCAAACGTAGCCCTAGGATGGGGTGGGTCCCTGTTGTGCGCCCCCAGTAGCCCTGCTCCGAAAAATCGGACGTCTCCAGATAGCTCGCAGACAGAAGGAGATAGACAGGAAAGCTGTTGCTCAGCCTGATTTGCCCATGGCACTGCTCGCACAGAGGCACAGAGACTGGGGCTGCTTGCTTGTCTTACCACCTCAAAATTTAAACGTAGCCCTGGGATGGGGGTGTCCGTGCCTGGCGCCTCCAGCAGCCCTTCTCGGAAAATACGAATGTCTCCAGATAACTCTCAGGCAGAAGGGGCTAGCCTGGGAAGCTGTTGCTCAACCTCATCTGCCCATGGCACTGCTCGCACAGAGGCAGAGAGACTGGGGCTGCTTGCTTGTCTTGCCACCTCAAACTTCAAACGTAACCCGGGGATTGGGGTTACCTACCGGGCTCGTTTTGCAGCCCTGCTCTGAAAATGTGAGTGTCTGCACATAACTGGCAGCCAGAAGGGGCTAGCCTGGAAAGCTGTTGCTCAGCCTCATCTGTCCATGGCCCTGCTCGCAGAGAGGCACAGAGACTGGGACTACTTACTTGTCTTGCCACCTCAAACTTCAAATGTAGCGTAAGGTGTCCGTGCCGGGTGCCTCCACTAGCCCTGCTCCGAAAATGCGAATGTCTCCAGATAGCTGGCAGCCAGAAGGGGCTAGCCTGGAAATCTGTTGCTCATCCTGATTTGCCCATGGCACTGCTCGCACAGAGGCACAGAGACTGGGGCTGCTTGCTTGTCTTGCTACCTAAACTTCAAATGTAGCGTAAGGTGTCCGTGCCGGGTGCCTCCAGTAGCCCTGCTCCGAAAATGCGAACGTCTGAAGATAGCTGGCAGCCAGAAGGGGCTAGCCTGGAAAGCTGTTGCTCAGCCTGATTTGCCCATGGCACTGCTCGCACAGAGGCAAAGAGACTGGGGCTTCTTTCTTGTCTTGCCACCTCAAACTTGAAACGTAGCCCGGGGATGGAGGTGTCCGTGCGTGGCGCCTCCAGCAGCCCTGCTCAGAAAATACGAATGTCTCCAGATAACTCTCAGGCAGAAGGGGCTAGCCTGGAAAGCTGTTGCTCAGCCTCAGCTATTC
Source organism: Opisthocomus hoazin (assembly GCF_030867145.1). Lineage (NCBI taxonomy): Eukaryota > Metazoa > Chordata > Aves > Opisthocomiformes > Opisthocomidae > Opisthocomus > Opisthocomus hoazin. Next base: position 44,426,321 of record NC_134418.1, on the reverse strand, counting down.
ATGGCCCTGCTCGCAGAGAGGCACAGAGACTGGGGCTGCTTACTTGTCTTGCCACCTCAAACTTCAAATGTAGCATAAGGTGTCCCAGCTGGGCGCCTCCAGCAGCCCTGCTCCGAAAATACGAATATCTCCAGATAACTCTCAGGCAGAAGGGGCTAGCCTGGGAAGCTGTTGCTCAGCCTCATCTGCCCATGGCACTGCTCGCACAGAGGCAGAGAGACTGGGGCTGCTTGCTTGTCTTGCCACCTCAAACTTCAAATGTAGCATAAGGTGTCCCAGCTGGGCGCCTCCAGCAGCCCTGCTCCGAAAATACGAATGTCTCCAGATAACTCTCAGCCAGAATGGGTTAGCCTGGAAAGCTGTTGCTCAGCCTCATCTGCCCATGGCACTGCTCGCACAGAGGCACAGAGACTGGGGCTGCTTCCTTCTCTTGACACCTTGAACTTCAAACGTATCTTAGGGGATCCCTGCTGGGCTGTTTTCGCAGTCCTGGTCTGAAAATGCGAACGTCTCCAGATATCTCGCAGCCAGAAAGGGCTAGACTGGAAAGCTACTGCTCAGCCTCAGCTGCCCATGGCCCTGCTCACACAGAGGAAGAGAGACTGGGGCTGCTTGCTTCTTTTGCCACCTCAAAGTTCAAACGTATCTTAGGGGGTCCCTGCCGGGTGCCTCCAGCAGACCTGCTCTGACAATGCGAATGTCTGCAGAGAGCTGGCAGGCAGAAGGGGCTAGCCTGGAAAGCTGTTGCTCAGCCTGATTTGCCCATGGCCCTGCTCGCACAGAGGCACAGAGACTGGGGCTGCTTGCTTGTCTTACCCCCTCAAACTTGAAACGTATCTTAGGGGGTCCCTGCTGGGCACATTTCGCAGCCCTGCTCTGAAAAGGCGAACGTCTCCAGATAGCTTGCAGCCAGAATGGGCTATCCTGGAAAGCTGTTGCTCAGCCTCATCTGCCCATGGCACTGCTCGCACAGAGGCAGAGAGACTGGGGCTGCTTGCTTGTCTTGACACCTCAAACTTCAAACGTAACCCGGGGATTGGGGTTACCTACCGGGCTCGTTTTGCAGCCCTGCTCTGAAAATGTGAGTGTCTGCACATAACTGGCAGCCAGAAGGGGCTAGCCTGGAAAGCTGTTGCTCAGCCTCATCTGCCCATGGCCCTGCTCGCACAGAGGCACAGAGATTGGTGCTGCTTGCTTGTTTTGCCACCTGAAACTTCAAACGTAGCCCTAGGATGAAGTGGGTCCCTGCTGTGCGCCTCCAGTAGCCTTGTTTCGAAAAATCGAACGTCTCCAGATAGCTCGCAGACAGAAGGAGATAGACGGGAAAGCTATTGCTCAGCCTGATTTGCCCATGGCACTGCTCGCACAGAGGCACAGAGACTGGGGCTGCTTGCTTGTCTTACCACCTCAAAATTTAAACGTAGCCCTGGGATGGGGGTGTCCGTGCCTTGCGCCTCCAGCAGCCCTGCTCGGAAAATACGAATGTCTCCAGATAACTCTCAGGCAGAAGGGGCTAGCCTGGGAAGCTGTTGCTCAGCCTCATCTGCCCATGGCTCTGCTCGCACAGAGGCAGAGAGACTGGGGCTGCTTGCTTGTCTTGCCACCTCAATCTTCAAACGTAACCCGGGGACTGGGGTTACCTACCGGGCTCGTTTTGCAGCCCTGCTCTGAAAATGTGAGTGTCTGCACATAACTGGCAGCCAGAAGGGGCTAGCCTGGAAAGCTGTTGCTCAGCCTCATCTGTCCATGGCCCTGCTCGCAGAGAGGCACAGAGACTGGGACTGCTTACTTGTCTTGCCACCTCAAACTTCAAATGTAGCGTAAGGTGTCCGTGCCGGGTGCCTCCACTAGCCCTGCTCCAAAAATGCGAATGTCTCCAGATAGCTGGCAGCCAGAAGGGGCTAGCCTGGAAAGCTGTTGCTCAGCCTGATTTGCCCATGGCACTGCTCGCACAGAGGCACAGAGACTGGGGCTGCTTGCTTGTCTTGCTACATAAACTTCAAATGTAGCGTAAGCTGTCCGTGCCGGGTGCCTCCAGTAGCCCTGCTCCGAAAATGCGAACGTCTGAAGATAGCTGGCAGCCAGAAGGGGCTAGCCTGGAAAGCTGTTGCTCAGCCTGATTTGCCCATGGCACTGCTCGCACAGAGGCAAAGAGACTGGGGCTTCTTTCTTGTCTTGCCACCTCAAACTTGAAACGTAGCCCGGGGATGGAGGTGTCCGTGCGTGGCGCCTCCAGCAGCCCTGCTCAGAAAATACGAATGTCTCCAGATAACTCTCAGGCAGAAGGGGCTAGCCTGGAAAGCTGTTGCTCAGCCTCATCTATTCATGGCCCTGCTCGCAGAGAGGCACAGAGACTGGGGCTGCTTACTTGTCTTGCCACCTCAAACTTCAAATGTAGCATAAGGTGTCCCAGCTGGGCGCCTCCAGCAGCCCTGCTCCGAAAATACGAATATCTCCAGATAACTCTCAGGCAGAAGGGGCTAGCCTGGGAAGCTGTTGCTCAGCCTCATCTGCCCATGGCACTGCTCGCACAGAGGCAGAGAGACTGGGGCTGCTTGCTTGTCTTGCCACCTCAAACTTCAAATGTAGCATAAGGTTTCCCAGCTGGGCGCCTCCAGCAGCCCTGCTCCGAAAATACGAATGTCTCCAGATAACTCTCAGCCAGAATGGGTTAGCCTGGAAAGCTGTTGCTCAGCCTCATCTGCCCATGGCACTGCTCGCACAGAGGCACAGAGACTGGGGCTGCTTCCTTCTCTTGACACCTTGAACTTCAAACGTATCTTAGGGGATCCCTGCTGGGCTGTTTTCGCAGTCCTGGTCTGAAAATGCGAACGTCTCCAGATATCTCGCAGCCAGAAAGGGCTAGACTGGAAAGCTACTGCTCAGCCTCAGCTGCCCATGGCCCTGCTCACACAGAGGAAGAGAGACTGGGGCTGCTTGCTTCTTTTGCCACCTCAAAGTTCAAACGTATCTTAGGGGGTCCCTGCCGGGTGCCTCCAGCAGACCTGCTCTGACAATGCGAATGTCTGCAGAGAGCTGGCAGGCAGAAGGGGCTAGCCTGGAAAGCTGTTGCTCAGCCTGATTTGCCCATGGCCCTGCTCGCACAGAGGCACAGAGACTGGGGCTGCTTGCTTGTCTTACCCCCTCAAACTTGAAACGTATCTTAGGGGGTCCCTGCTGGGCACATTTCGCAGCCCTGCTCTGAAAAGGCGAACGTCTCCAGATAGCTTGCAGCCAGAATGGGCTATCCTGGAAAGCTGTTGCTCAGCCTCATCTGCCCATGGCACTGCTCGCACAGAGGCAGAGAGACTGGGGCTGCTTGCTTGTCTTGACACCTCAAACTTCAAACGTAACCCGGGGATTGGGGTTACCTACCGGGCTCGTTTTGCAGCCCTGCTCTGAAAATGTGAGTGTCTGCACATAACTGGCAGCCAGAAGGGGCTAGCCTGGAAAGCTGTTGCTCAGCCTCATCTGCCCATGGCCCTGCTCGCACAGAGGCACAGAGATTGGTGCTGCTTGCTTGTTTTGCCACCTGAAACTTCAAACGTAGCCCTAGGATGAAGTGGGTCCCTGCTGTGCGCCTCCAGTAGCCTTGTTTCGAAAAATCGAACGTCTCCAGATAGCTCGCAGACAGAAGGAGATAGACGGGAAAGCTATTGCTCAGCCTGATTTGCCCATGGCACTGCTCGCACAGAGGCACAGAGACTGGGGCTGCTTGCTTGTCTTACCACCTCAAAATTTAAACGTAGCCCTGGGATGGGGGTGTCCGTGCCTGGCGCCTCCAGCAGCCCTGCTCGGAAAATACGAATGTCTCCAGATAACTCTCAGGCAGAAGGGGCTAGCCTGGGAAGCTGTTGCTCAGCCTCATCTGCCCATGGCTCTGCTCGCACAGAGGCAGAGAGACTGGGGCTGCTTGCTTGTCTTGCCACCTCAATCTTCAAACGTAACCCGGGGACTGGGGTTACCTACCGGGCTCGTTTTGCAGCCCTGCTCTGAAAATGTGAGTGTCTGCACATAACTGGCAGCCAGAAGGGGCTAGCCTGGAAAGCTGTTGCTCAGCCTCATCTGTCCATGGCCCTGCTCGCAGAGAGGCACAGAGATTGGTGCTGCTTGCTTGTTTTGGCACCTGAAACTTCACACGTAGCCCTAGGATGGGGTGTGTCCCTGCTGTGCGCCTCCAGTAGCCCTGCTCCGAAAATGAGAACGTCTCCAGATAGTTCGCAGACAGAAGGAGATATACAGGAAAGCTGCTGCTCAGCCTGATTTGCCCATGGCACTGCTCGCACAGAGGCACAGAGACTGGGGCTGCGTGCTTGTCTTGCCACCTAAACTTCAATTGTATCGTAAGGTGTCCGTGCCGGGTGCCTCCATTAGCCCTGCTCCGAAAATGCGAATGTGTCCAGATAGCTGGCAGGCAGAAGGGGCTAGCCTGGAAAGATGTTCCTCCTCCACATCTGCCCATGGACCTGCTCGCACAGAGGCAAAGAGACTGGGGCAGCTTGCTTGTCTTGCCACCTCAAACTTGAAACGTAGCCCGGGGATGGGGGTGTCCGTGCGTGGCGCCTCCAGCAGCCCTGCTCCGAAAATACGAATGTCTCCAGATAACTCTCAGCCAGAATGGGCTAGTTGGAAAGCTGTTGCTCAGCCTCATCTGCCCATGGCACTGCTCGCACAGAGGCACAGAGACTGGGGCTGCGTGCTTGTCTTGCCACCTAATCTTCAAATGTAGCGTAAGGTGTCCGTGCCGGGTGCCTCCAGTAGCCCTGCTCCGAAAATACGAATGTGTCCAGATAACTCTCAGCCAGAATGGGCTAGTTGGAAAGCTGTTGCTCAGCCTCATCTGCCCATGGCACTGCTCGCTCAGAGGCAGGGAGACTGGGGCTGCTTGCTTGTCTTGCCACCTCAAACTTCAAACGTAACCCGGGGATTGGGGTTACCTACCGGGCTCGTTTTGCAGCCCTGCTCTGAAAATGTGAGTGTCTGCACATAACTGGCAGCCAGAAGGGGCTAGCCTGGAAAGCTGTTGCTCAGCCTCATCTGTCCATGGCCCTGCTCGCAGAGAGGCACAGAGACTGGGACTGCTTACTTGTCTTGCCACCTCAAACTTCAAATGTAGCGTAAGGTGTCCGTGCCAGGTGCCTCCACTAGCCCTGCTCCAAAAATGCGAATGTCTCCAGATAGCTGGCAGCCAGAAGGGGCTAGCCTGGAAAGCTGTTGCTCAGCCTCAGCTGCCCATGGCACTGCTCGCACAGAGGCACAGAGTCTGGGGCTGCTTGCTTCTCTTGACACCTTGAACTTCAAACGTATCTTAGGGGATCCCTGCTGGGCTGTTTTCGCAGTCCTGGTCTGAAAATGCGAACGTCTCCAGATATCTCGCAGCCAGAAAGGGCTAGACTGGAAAGCTACTGCTCAGCCTCAGCTGCCCATGGCCCTGCTCACACAGAGGAAGAGAGACTGGGGCTGCTTGTTTCTTTTGCCACCTCAAAGTTCAAACGTATCTTAGGGGGTCCCTGCCGGGTGCCTCCAGCAGACCTGCTCTGACAATGATAATGTCTGCAGAAAGCTGGCAGGCAGAAGGGGCTAGCCTGGAAAGCTGTTGCTCAGCCTCATCTGCCCATGGCCCTGCTCGCACAGAGGCACAGAGATTGGTGCTGCTTGCTTGTTTTGCCACCTGAAACTTCAAACGTAGCCCTAGGATGGGGTGGGTCCCTGCTTTGCGCCTCCAGTAGCCCTGCTCCGAAAATGCGAACGTCTCCAGATAGCTCGCAGACAGAAGGAGATAGACAGGAAAGCTGTTGCTCAGCCTGATTTGCCCATGGCACTGCTCGCACAGAGGCAAAGAGACTGGGGCAGCTTGCTTGTCTTGCCACCTCAAACTTGAAACGTAGCCCGGGGATGGAGGTGTCCGTGCGTGGCGCCTCCAGCAGCCCTGCTCAGAAAATACGAATGTCTCCAGATAACTCTCAGGCAGAAGGGGCTAGCCTGGGAAGCTGTTGCTCAGCCTCATCTGCCCATGGCACTGCTCGCACAGAGGCACAGAGACTGGGGCTGCTTGCTTGTCTTGCCACCTCAAACTTCATATGTAGCATAAGGTGTCCCAGCTGGGCGCCTCCAGCAGCCCTGCTCCGAAAATACGAATGTCTCCAGATAACTCTCAGGCAGAAGGGGCTAGCCTGGAAAGCTGTTGCTCAGCCTCATCTGCCCATGGCCCTGCTCACACAGAGGAAGAGAGACTGGGGCTGCTTGCTACTGTTGCCACCTCAAAGTTCAAACGTATCTTAGGAGGTCCCTGCCGGGTGCCTCCAGCAGACCTGTTCTGACAATGCGAATGGCTGCAGAGAGCTGGCAGGCAGAAGGGGCTAGCCTGGGAAGCTGTTGCTCAGCCTCATCTGCCCATGGCCCTGCTCGCACAGAGGCACAGAGATTGGTGCTGCTTGCTTGTTTTGCCACCTGAAACTTCAAACGTAGCCCTAGGATGAAGTGGGTCCCTGCTGTGCGCCTTCAGTAGCCTTGTTTCGAAAAATCGAACGTCTCCAGATAGCTCGCAGACAGAAGGAGATAGACAGGAAAGCTATTGCTCAGCCTGATTTGCCCATGGCACTGCTCGCACAGAGGCACAGAGACTGGGGCTGCTTGCTTGTCTTACCACCTCAAAATTTAAACGTAGCCCTGGGATGGGGGTGTCCGTGCCTGGCGCCTCCAGCAGCCCTGCTCGGAAAATACGAATGTCTCCAGATAACTCTCAGGCAGAAGGGGCTAGCCTGGGAAGCTGTTGCTCAGCCTCATCTGCCCATGGCTCTGCTCGCACAGAGGCAGAGAGACTGGGGCTGCTTGCTTGTCTTGCCACCTCAAACTTCAAACGTAACCCGGGGATTGGGGTTACCTACCGGGCTCGTTTTGCAGCCCTGCTCTGAAAATGTGAGTGTCTGCACATAACTGGCAGCCAGAAGGGGCTAGCCTGGAAAGCTGTTGCTCAGCCTCATCTGTCCATGGCCCTGCTCGCAGAGAGGCACAGAGATTGGTGCTGCTTGCTTGTTTTGGCACCTGAAACTTCACACGTAGCCCTAGGATGGGGTGTGTCCCTGCTGTGCGCCTCCAGTAGCCCTGCTCCGAAAATGAGAACGTCTCCAGATAGTTCGCAGACAGAAGGAGATATACAGGAAAGCTGCTGCTCAGCCTGATTTGCCCATGGCACTGCTCGCACAGAGGCACAGAGACTGGGGCTGCGTGCTTGTCTTGCCACCTAAACTTCAATTGTATCGTAAGGTGTCCGTGCCGGGTGCCTCCATTAGCCCTGCTCCGAAAATGCGAATGTGTCCAGATAGCTGGCAGGCAGAAGGGGCTAGCCTGGAAAGATGTTCCTCCTCCACATCTGCCCATGGACCTGCTCGCACAGAGGCAAAGAGACTGGGGCAGCTTGCTTGTCTTGCCACCTCAAACTTGAAACGTAGCCCGGGGATGGGGGTGTCCGTGCGTGGCGCCTCCAGCAGCCCTGCTCCGAAAATACGAATGTCTCCAGATAACTCTCAGCCAGAATGGGCTAGTTGGAAAGCTGTTGCTCAGCCTCATCTGCCCATGGCACTGCTCGCACAGAGGCACAGAGACTGGGGCTGCGTGCTTGTCTTGCCACCTAATCTTCAAATGTAGCGTAAGGTGTCCGTGCCGGGTGCCTCCAGTAGCCCTGCTCCGAAAATACGAATGTGTCCAGATAACTCTCAGCCAGAATGGGCTAGTTGGAAAGCTGTTGCTCAGCCTCATCTGCCCATGGCACTGCTCGCTCAGAGGCAGGGAGACTGGGGCTGCTTGCTTGTCTTGCCACCTCAAACTTCAAACGTAACCCGGGGATTGGGGTTACCTACCGGGCTCGTTTTGCAGCCCTGCTCTGAAAATGTGAGTGTCTGCACATAACTGGCAGCCAGAAGGGGCTAGCCTGGAAAGCTGTTGCTCAGCCTCATCTGTCCATGGCCCTGCTCGCAGAGAGGCACAGAGACTGGGACTGCTTACTTGTCTTGCCACCTCAAACTTCAAATGTAGCGTAAGGTGTCCGTGCCAGGTGCCTCCACTAGCCCTGCTCCAAAAATGCGAATGTCTCCAGATAGCTGGCAGCCAGAAGGGGCTAGCCTGGAAAGCTGTTGCTCAGCCTCAGCTGCCCATGGCACTGCTCGCACAGAGGCACAGAGTCTGGGGCTGCTTGCTTCTCTTGACACCTTGAACTTCAAACGTATCTTAGGGGATCCCTGCTGGGCTGTTTTCGCAGTCCTGGTCTGAAAATGCGAACGTCTCCAGATATCTCGCAGCCAGAAAGGGCTAGACTGGAAAGCTACTGCTCAGCCTCAGCTGCCCATGGCCCTGCTCACACAGAGGAAGAGAGACTGGGGCTGCTTGTTTCTTTTCCCACCTCAAAGTTCAAACGTATCTTAGGGGGTCCCTGCCGGGTGCCTCCAGCAGACCTGCTCTGACAATGATAATGTCTGCAGAAAGCTGGCAGGCAGAAGGGGCTAGCCTGGAAAGCTGTTGCTCAGCCTCATCTGCCCATGGCCCTGCTCGCACAGAGGCACAGAGATTGGTGCTGCTTGCTTGTTTTGCCACCTGAAACTTCAAACGTAGCCCTAGGATGGGGTGGGTCCCTGCTTTGCGCCTCCAGTAGCCCTGCTCCGAAAATGCGAACGTCTCCAGATAGCTCGCAGACAGAAGGAGATAGACAGGAAAGCTGTTGCTCAGCCTGATTTGCCCATGGCACTGCTCGCACAGAGGCACAGAGACTGGGGCTGCTTGCTTGTCTTACCACCTCAAAATTTAAACGTAGCCCTGGGATGGGGGTGTCCGTGCCTGGCGCCTCCAGCAGCCCTTCTCGGAAAATACGAATGTCTCCAGATAACTCTCAGGCAGAAGGGGCTAGCCTGGGAAGCTGTTGCTCAGCCTCATCTGCCCATGGCACTGCTCGCACAGAGGCAGAGAGACTGGGGCTGCTTGCTTGTCTTGCCACCTCAAACTTCAAACGTAACCCGGGGATTGGGGTTACCTACCGGGCTCGTTTTGCAGCCCTGCTCTGAAAATGTGAGTGTCTGCACATAACTGGCAGCCAGAAGGGGCTAGCCTGGAAAGCTGTTGCTCAGCCTCATCTGTCCATGGCCCTGCTCGCAGAGAGGCACAGAGACTGGGACTGCTTACTTGTCTTGCCACCTCAAACTTCAATTGTAGCGTAAGGTGTCCGTGCCGGATGCCTCCACTAGCCCTGCTCCGAAAATGCGAACGTCTGAAGATAGCTGGAAGCCAGAAGGGGCTAGCCTGGAAAGCTGTTGCTCAGCCTGATTTGCCCATGGCACTGCTCGCACAGAGGCAAAGAGACTGGGACTTCTTGCTTGTCTTGCCACATCAAACTTGAAACGTAGCCCGGGGATGGAGGTGTCCGTGCGTGGCGCCTCCAGCAGCCCTGCTCAGAAAATACGTATGTCTCCAGATAACTCTCAGGCAGAAGGGGCTAGCCTGGGAAGCTGTTGCTCAGCCTCATCTGCCCATGGCACTGCTCGCACAGAGGCACAGAGATTGGTGCTGCTTGGTTGTTTTGCCACCTGAAACTTCAAACGTAGCCCTAGGATGGGGTGGGTCCCTGCTTTGCGCCTCCAGTAGCCCTGCTCCGAAAATGCGAAGGTCTCCAGATAGCTCGCAGACAGAAGGAGATAGACAGGAAAGCTGTTGCTCAGCCTGATTTGCCCATGGCACTGCTCGCACAGAGGCACAGAGACTGGGGCTGCTTGCTTGTCTTACCACCTCAAAATTTAAACGTAGCCCTGGGATGGGGGTGTCCGTGCCTGGCGCCTCCAGCAGCCCTGCTCGGAAAATACGAATGTCTCCTGATAACTCTCACGCAGAAGGGGCTAGCCTGGAAAGCTGTTGCTCAGCCTCATCTGCCCATGGCACTGCTCGCACAGAGGCAGAGAGACTGGGGCTGCTTGCTTGTCTTGCCACCTCAAACTTCAAACGTAACCCGGGGATTGGGGTTACCTACCGGGCTCGTTTTGCAGACCTGCTCTGAAAATGTGAGTTTCTGCACATAACTGGCAGCCAGAAGGGGCTAGCCTGGAAAGCTGTTGCTCAGACTCATCTGTCCATGGCCCTGCACGCAGAGAGGCACAGAGACTGGGACTGCTTACTTGTCTTGCCACCTCAAACTTCAAATGTAGCATAAGGTGTCCCAGCTGGGCGCCTCCAGCAGCCCTGCTCCGAAAATACGAATGTCTCCAGATAACTCTCAGGCAGAAGGGGCTAGCCTGGGAAGCTGTTGCTCAGCCTCATCTGCCCATGGCACTGCTCGCACAGAGGCACAGAGACTGGGGCTGCTTGCTTGTCTTGACACCTCAAACTTCAAACGTAAACCGGAGATTGGGGTTACCTACCGGGCTCGTTTTGCAGCCCTGATCTGAAAATCTGAGTGTCTGCACATAATGGCAGCCAGAAGGGGCTAGCCTTGAAAGCTGTTGCTCAGCCTCATCTGCCCATGGCCCTGCTCGCACAGAGGCACAGAGATTGGTGCTGCTTGCTTGTTTTGCCACCTGAAACTTCAAACGTAGCCCTAGGATGGGGTGGGTCCCTGCTGTGCTCCTCCAGTAGCCCTGTTCCGAAAGATCGAACGTCTCCAGATAGCTCGCAGACAGAAGGAGATAGACAGGAAAGCTATTGCTCAGCCTGATTTGCCCATGGCACTGCTCGCACAGAGGCACAGAGACTGGGGCTGCTTGCTTGTCTTACCACCTCAAAATTTAAACGTAGCCCTGGGATGGGGGTGTCCGTGCCTGGCGCCTCCAGCAGCCCTGCTCGGAAAATACGAATGTCTCCAGATAACTCTCACGCAGAAGGGGCTAGCCTGGGAAGCTGTTGCTCAGCCTCATCTGCCCATGGCACTGCTCGCACAGAGGCAGAGAGACTGGGGCTGCTTGCTTGTCTTGCCACCTCAATCTTCAAACGTAACCCGGGGATTGGGGTTACCTACCGGGCTCGTTTTGCAGCCCTGCTCTGAAAATGTGAGTGTCTGCACATAACTGGCAGCCAGAAGGGGCTAGCCTGGAAAGCTGTTGCTCAGCCTCATCTGTCCATGGCCCTGCTCGCAGAGAGGCACAGAGACTGGGGCTGCTTACTTGTCTTGCCACCTCAAACTTCAAATGTAGCGTAAGGTGTCCGTGCCGGGTGCCTCCACTAGCCCTGCTCCAAAAATGCTAATGTCTCCAGATAGCTGGCAGCCAGAAGGGGCTAGCCTGGAAAGCTGTTGCTCAGCCTGATTTGCCCATGGCACTGCTCGCACAGAGGCACAGAGACTGGGGCTGCTTGCTTGTCTTGCTACATAAACTTCAAATGTAGCGTAAGCTGTCCGTGCCGGGTGCCTCCAGCAGCCCTGCTCAGAAAATACGAATGTCTCCAGATAACTCTCAGGCAGAAGGGGCTAGCCTGGGAAGCTGTTGCTCAGCCTCATCTGCCCATGGCACTGCTCGCACAGAGGCACAGAGACTGGGGCTGCTTGCTTGTCTTGCCACCTCAAACTTCATATGTAGCATAAGGTGTCCCAGCTGGGCGCCTACAGCAGCCCTGCTCCGAAAATACGAATGTCTCCAGATAACTCTCAGGCAGAAGGGGCTAGCCTGGAAAGCTGTTGCTCAGCCTCATCTGCCCATGGCCCTGCTCACACAGAGGAAGAGAGACGGGGGCTGCTTGCTACTGTTGCCACCTCAAAGTTCAAACGTATCTTAGGAGGTCCCTGCCGGGTGCCTCCAGCAGACCTGTTCTGACAATGCGAATGTCTGCAGAGAGCTGGCAGGCAGAAGGGGCTAGCCTGGGAAGCTGTTGCTCAGCCTCATCTGCCCATGGCCCTGCTCGCACAGAGGCACAGAGATTGGTGCTGCTTGCTTGTTTTGCCACCTGAAACTTCAAACGTAGCCCTAGGATGAAGTGGGTCCCTGCTGTGCGCCTCCAGTAGCCTTGTTTCGAAAAATCGAACGTCTCCAGATAGCTCGCAGACAGAAGGAGATAGACAGGAAAGCTGTTGCTCAGCCTGATTTGCCCATGGCACTGCTCGCACAGAGGCACAGAGACTGGGGCTGCTTGCTTGTCTTACCACCTCAAAATTTAAACGTAGCCCTGGGATGGGGGTGTCCGTGCCTGGCGCCTCCAGCAGCCCTTCTCGGAAAATACGAATGTCTCCAGATAACTCTCAGGCAGAAGGGGCTAGCCTGGGAAGCTGTTGCTCAGCCTCATCTGCCCATGGCACTGCTCGCACAGAGGCAGAGAGACTGGGGCTGCTTGCTTGTCTTGCCACCTCAAACTTCAAACGTAACCCGGGGATTGGGGTTACCTACCGGGCTCGTTTTGCAGCCCTGCTCTGAAAATGTGAGTGTCTGCACATAACTGGCAGCCAGAAGGGGCTAGCCTGGAAAGCTGTTGCTCAGCCTCATCTGTCCATGGCCCTGCTCGCAGAGAGGCACAGAGACTGGGACTGCTTACTTGTCTTGCCACCTCAAACTTCAAATGTAGCGTAAGGTGTCCGTGCCGGGTGCCTCCATTAGCCCTGCTCCAAAAATGCGAATGTGTCCAGATAGCTGGCAGCCAGAAGGGGCTAGCCTGGAAAGCTGTTGCTCAGCCTGATTTGCCCATGGCACTGCTCGCACAGAGGCACAGAGACTGGGGCTGCTTACTTGTCTTGCCACCTCAAACTTCAAATGTAGCGTAAGGTGTCCGTGCCGGGTGCCTCCAGTAGCCCTGCTCCAAAAATGCGAACGTCTGAAGATAGCTGGAAGCCAGAAGGGGCTAGCCTGGAAAGCTGTTGCTCAGCCTGATTTGCCCATGGCACTGCTCGCACAGAGGCAAAGAGACTGGGACTTCTTGCTTGTCTTGCCACATCAAACTTGAAACGTAGCCCGGGGATAGAGGTGTCCGTGCGTGGCGCCTCCAGCAGCCCTGCTCAGAAAATACGTATGTCTCCAGATAACTCTCAGGCAGAAGGGGCTAGCCTGGGAAGCTGTTGCTCAGCCTCATCTGCCCATGGCACTGCTCGCACAGAGGCACAGAGATTGGTGCTGCTTGGTTGTTTTGCCACCTGAAACTTCAAACGTAGCCCTAGGATGGGGTGGGTCCCTGCTTTGCGCCTCCAGTAGCCCTGCTCCGAAAATGCGAAGGTCTCCAGATAGCTCGCAGACAGAAGGAGATAGACAGGAAAGCTGTTGCTCAGCCTGATTTGCCCATGGCACTGCTCGCACAGAGGCACAGAGACTGGGGCTGCTTGCTTGTCTTACCACCTCAAAATTTAAACGTAGCCCTGGGATGGGGGTGTCCGTGCCTGGCGCCTCCAGCAGCCCTGCTCGGAAAATACGAATGTCTCCTGATAACTCTCACGCAGAAGGGGCTAGCCTGGAAAGCTGTTGCTCAGCCTCATCTGCCCATGGCACTGCTCGCACAGAGGCAGAGAGACTGGGGCTGCTTGCTTGTCTTGCCACCTCAAACTTCAAACGTAACCCGGGGATTGGGGTTACCTACCGGGCTCGTTTTGCAGACCTGCTCTGAAAATGTGAGTTTCTGCACATAACTGGCAGCCAGAAGGGGCTAGCCTGGAAAGCTGTTGCTCAGACTCATCTGTCCATGGCCCTGCACGCAGAGAGGCACAGAGACTGGGACTGCTTACTTGTCTTGCCACCTCAAACTTCAAATGTAGCATAAGGTGTCCCAGCTGGGCGCCTCCAGCAGCCCTGCTCCGAAAATACGAATGTCTCCAGATAACTCTCAGGCAGAAGGGGCTAGCCTGGGAAGCTGTTGCTCAGCCTCATCTGCCCATGGCACTGCTCGCACAGAGGCACAGAGACTGGGGCTGCTTGCTTGTCTTGACACCTCAAACTTCAAACGTAAACCGGAGATTGGGGTTACCTACCGGGCTCGTTTTGCAGCCCTGATCTGAAAATCTGAGTGTCTGCACATAATGGCAGCCAGAAGGGGCTAGCCTGGAAAGCTGTTGCTCAGCCTCATCTGCCCATGGCCCTGCTCGCACAGAGGCACAGAGATTGGTGCTGCTTGCTTGTTTTGCCACCTGAAACTTCAAACGTAGCCCTAGGATGGGGTGGGTCCCTGCTGTGCTCCTCCAGTAGCCCTGTTCCGAAAGATCGAACGTCTCCAGATAGCTCGCAGACAGAAGGAGATAGACAGGAAAGCTATTGCTCAGCCTGATTTGCCCATGGCACTGCTCGCACAGAGGCACAGAGACTGGGGCTGCTTGCTTGTCTTACCACCTCAAAATTTAAACGTAGCCCTGGGATGGGGGTGTCCGTGCCTGGCGCCTCCAGCAGCCCTGCTCGGAAAATACGAATGTCTCCAGATAACTCTCACGCAGAAGGGGCTAGCCTGGGAAGCTGTTGCTCAGCCTCATCTGCCCATGGCACTGCTCGCACAGAGGCAGAGAGACTGGGGCTGCTTGCTTGTCTTGCCACCTCAATCTTCAAACGTAACCCGGGGACTGGGGTTACCTACCGGGCTCGTTTTGCAGCCCTGCTCTGAAAATGTGAGTGTCTGCACATAACTGGCAGCCAGAAGGGGCTAGCCTGGAAAGCTGTTGCTCAGCCTCATCTGTCCATGGCACTGCTCGCACAGAGGCACAGAGACTGGGGCTGCTTGCTTGTCTTGCTACATAAACTTCAAATGTAGCGTAAGCTGTCCGTGCCGGGTGCCTCCAGCAGCCCTGCTCCGAAAATACGAATGTCTCCAGATAACTCTCAGGCAGAAGGGGCTAGCCTGGGAAGCTGTTGCTCAGCCTCATCTGCCCATGGCACTGCTCGCACAGAGGCACAGAGACTGGGGCTGCTTGCTTGTCTTGCCACCTCAAACTTCATATGTAGCATAAGGTGTCCCAGCTGGGCGCCTACAGCAGCCCTGCTCCGAAAATACGAATGTCTCCAGATAACTCTCAGGCAGAAGGGGCTAGCCTGGAAAGCTGTTGCTCAGCCTCATCTGCCCATGGCCCTGCTCACACAGAGGAAGAGAGACGGGGGCTGCTTGCTACTGTTGCCACCTCAAAGTTCAAACGTATCTTAGGAGGTCCCTGCCGGGTGCCTCCAGCAGACCTGTTCTGACAATGCGAATGTCTGCAGAGAGCTGGCAGGCAGAAGGGGCTAGCCTGGGAAGCTGTTGCTCAGCCTCATCTGCCCATGGCCCTGCTCGCACAGAGGCACAGAGATTGGTGCTGCTTGCTTGTTTTGCCACCTGAAACTTCAAACGTAGCCCTAGGATGAAGTGGGTCCCTGCTGTGCGCCTCCAGTAGCCTTGTTTCGAAAAATCGAACGTCTCCAGATAGCTCGCAGACAGAAGGAGATAGACAGGAAAGCTATTGCTCAGCCTGATTTGCCCATGGCACTGCTCGCACAGAGGCACAGAGACTGGGGCTGCTTGCTTGTCTTACCACCTCAAAATTTAAACGTAGCCCTGGGATGGGGGTGTCCGTGCCTGGCGCCTCCAGCAGCCCTGCTCGGAAAATACGAATGTCTCCAGATAACTCTCAGGCAGAAGGGGCTAGCCTGGGAAGCTGTTGCTCAGCCTCATCTGCCCATGGCTCTGCTCGCACAGAGGCAGAGAGACTGGGGCTGCTTGCTTGTCTTGCCACCTCAAACTTCAAACGTAACCCGGGGATTGGGGTTACCTACCGGGCTCGTTTTGCAGCCCTGCTCTGAAAATGTGAGTGTCTGCACATAACTGGCAGCCAGAAGGGGCTAGCCTGGAAAGCTGTTGCTCAGCCTCATCTGTCCATGGCCCTGCTCGCAGAGAGGCACAGAGATTGGTGCTGCTTGCTTGTTTTGGCACCTGAAACTTCACACGTAGCCCTAGGATGGGGTGTGTCCCTGCTGTGCGCCTCCAGTAGCCCTGCTCCGAAAATGAGAACGTCTCCAGATAGTTCGCAGACAGAAGGAGATATACAGGAAAGCTGCTGCTCAGCCTGATTTGCCCATGGCACTGCTCGCACAGAGGCACAGAGACTGGGGCTGCGTGCTTGTCTTGCCACCTAAACTTCAATTGTATCGTAAGGTGTCCGTGCCGGGTGCCTCCATTAGCCCTGCTCCGAAAATGCGAATGTGTCCAGATAGCTGGCAGGCAGAAGGGGCTAGCCTGGAAAGATGTTCCTCCTCCACATCTGCCCATGGACCTGCTCGCACAGAGGCAAAGAGACTGGGGCAGCTTGCTTGTCTTGCCACCTCAAACTTGAAACGTAGCCCGGGGATGGGGGTGTCCGTGCGTGGCGCCTCCAGCAGCCCTGCTCCGAAAATACGAATGTCTCCAGATAACTCTCAGCCAGAATGGGCTAGTTGGAAAGCTGTTGCTCAGCCTCATCTGCCCATGGCACTGCTCGCACAGAGGCACAGAGACTGGGGCTGCGTGCTTGTCTTGCCACCTAATCTTCAAATGTAGCGTAAGGTGTCCGTGCCGGGTGCCTCCAGTAGCCCTGCTCCGAAAATACGAATGTGTCCAGATAACTCTCAGCCAGAATGGGCTAGTTGGAAAGCTGTTGCTCAGCCTCATATGCCCATGGCACTGCTCGCTCAGAGGCAGGGAGACTGGGGCTGCTTGCTTGTCTTGCCACCTCAAACTTCAAACGTAACCCGGGGATTGGGGTTACCTACCGGGCTCGTTTTGCAGCCCTGCTCTGAAAATGTGAGTGTCTGCACATAACTGGCAGCCAGAAGGGGCTAGCCTGGAAAGCTGTTGCTCAGCCTCATCTGTCCATGGCCCTGCTCGCAGAGAGGCACAGAGACTGGGACTGCTTACTTGTCTTGCCACCTCAAACTTCAAATGTAGCGTAAGGTGTCCGTGCCAGGTGCCTCCACTAGCCCTGCTCCAAAAATGCGAATGTCTCCAGATAGCTGGCAGCCAGAAGGGGCTAGCCTGGAAAGCTGTTGCTCAGCCTCAGCTGCCCATGGCACTGCTCGCACAGAGGCACAGAGTCTGGGGCTGCTTGCTTCTCTTGACACCTTGAACTTCAAACGTATCTTAGGGGATCCCTGCTGGGCTGTTTTCGCAGTCCTGGTCTGAAAATGCGAACGTCTCCAGATATCTCGCAGCCAGAAAGGGCTAGACTGGAAAGCTACTGCTCAGCCTCAGCTGCCCATGGCCCTGCTCACACAGAGGAAGAGAGACTGGGGCTGCTTGTTTCTTTTCCCACCTCAAAGTTCAAACGTATCTTAGGGGGTCCCTGCCGGGTGCCTCCAGCAGACCTGCTCTGACAATGATAATGTCTGCAGAAAGCTGGCAGGCAGAAGGGGCTAGCCTGGAAAGCTGTTGCTCAGCCTCATCTGCCCATGGCCCTGCTCGCACAGAGGCACAGAGATTGGTGCTGCTTGCTTGTTTTGCCACCTGAAACTTCAAACGTATCCCTAGGATGGGGTGGGTCCCTGCTTTGCGCCTCCAGTAGCCCTGCTCCGAAAATGCGAACGTCTCCAGATAGCTCGCAGACAGAAGGAGATAGACAGGAAAGCTGTTGCTCAGCCTGATTTGCCCATGGCACTGCTCGCACAGAGGCACAGAGACTGGGGCTGCTTGCTTGTCTTACCACCTCAAAATTTAAACGTAGCCCTGGGATGGGGGTGTCCGTGCCTGGCGCCTCCAGCAGCCCTTCTCGGAAAATACGAATGTCTCCAGATAACTCTCAGGCAGAAGGGGCTAGCCTGGGAAGCTGTTGCTCAGCCTCATCTGCCCATGGCACTGCTCGCACAGAGGCAGAGAGACTGGGGCTGCTTGCTTGTCTTGCCACCTCAAACTTCAAACGTAACCCGGGGATTGGGGTTACCTACCGGGCTCGTTTTGCAGCCCTGCTCTGAAAATGTGAGTGTCTGCACATAACTGGCAGCCAGAAGGGGCTAGCCTGGAAAGCTGTTGCTCAGCCTCATCTGTCCATGGCCCTGCTCGCAGAGAGGCACAGAGACTGGGACTGCTTACTTGTCTTGCCACCTCAAACTTCAATTGTAGCGTAAGGTGTCCGTGCCGGATGCCTCCACTAGCCCTGCTCCGAAAATGCGAACGTCTGAAGATAGCTGGAAGCCAGAAGGGGCTAGCCTGGAAAGCTGTTGCTCAGCCTGATTTGCCCATGGCACTGCTCGCACAGAGGCAAAGAGACTGGGACTTCTTGCTTGTCTTGCCACATCAAACTTGAAACGTAGCCCGGGGATGGAGGTGTCCGTGCGTGGCGCCTCCAGCAGCCCTGCTCAGAAAATACGTATGTCTCCAGATAACTCTCAGGCAGAAGGGGCTAGCCTGGGAAGCTGTTGCTCAGCCTCATCTGCCCATGGCACTGCTCGCACAGAGGCACAGAGATTGGTGCTGCTTGGTTGTTTTGCCACCTGAAACTTCAAACGTAGCCCTAGGATGGGGTGGGTCCCTGCTTTGCGCCTCCAGTAGCCCTGCTCCGAAAATGCGAAGGTCTCCAGATAGCTCGCAGACAGAAGGAGATAGACAGGAAAGCTGTTGCTCAGCCTGATTTGCCCATGGCACTGCTCGCACAGAGGCACAGAGACTGGGGCTGCTTGCTTGTCTTACCACCTCAAAATTTAAACGTAGCCCTGGGATGGGGGTGTCCGTGCCTGGCGCCTCCAGCAGCCCTGCTCGGAAAATACGAATGTCTCCTGATAACTCTCACGCAGAAGGGGCTAGCCTGGAAAGCTGTTGCTCAGCCTCATCTGCCCATGGCACTGCTCGCACAGAGGCAGAGAGACTGGGGCTGCTTGCTTGTCTTGCCACCTCAAACTTCAAACGTAACCCGGGGATTGGGGTTACCTACCGGGCTCGTTTTGCAGACCTGCTCTGAAAATGTGAGTTTCTGCACATAACTGGCAGCCAGAAGGGGCTAGCCTGGAAAGCTGTTGCTCAGACTCATCTGTCCATGGCCCTGCACGCAGAGAGGCACAGAGACTGGGACTGCTTACTTGTCTTGCCACCTCAAACTTCAAATGTAGCATAAGGTGTCCCAGCTGGGCGCCTCCAGCAGCCCTGCTCCGAAAATACGAATGTCTCCAGATAACTCTCAGGCAGAAGGGGCTAGCCTGGGAAGCTGTTGCTCAGCCTCATCTGCCCATGGCACTGCTCGCACAGAGGCACAGAGACTGGGGCTGCTTGCTTGTCTTGACACCTCAAACTTCAAACGTAAACCGGAGATTGGGGTTACCTACCGGGCTCGTTTTGCAGCCCTGATCTGAAAATCTGAGTGTCTGCACATAATGGCAGCCAGAAGGGGCTAGCCTGGAAAGCTGTTGCTCAGCCTCATCTGCCCATGGCCCTGCTCGCACAGAGGCACAGAGATTGGTGCTGCTTGCTTGTTTTGCCACCTGAAACTTCAAACGTAGCCCTAGGATGGGGTGGGTCCCTGCTGTGCTCCTCCAGTAGCCCTGTTCCGAAAGATCGAACGTCTCCAGATAGCTCGCAGACAGAAGGAGATAGACAGGAAAGCTATTGCTCAGCCTGATTTGCCCATGGCACTGCTCGCACAGAGGCACAGAGACTGGGGCTGCTTGCTTGTCTTACCACCTCAAAATTTAAACGTAGCCCTGGGATGGGGGTGTCCGTGCCTGGCGCCTCCAGCAGCCCTGCTCGGAAAATACGAATGTCTCCAGATAACTTTCACGCAGAAGGGGCTAGCCTGGGAAGCTGTTGCTCAGCCTCATCTGCCCATGGCACTGCTCGCACAGAGGCAGAGAGACTGGGGCTGCTTGCTTGTCTTGCCACCTCAATCTTCAAACGTAACCCGGGGATTGGGGTTACCTACCGGGCTCGTTTTGCAGCCCTGCTCTGAAAATGTGAGTGTCTGCACATAACTGGCAGCCAGAAGGGGCTAGCCTGGAAAGCTGTTGCTCAGCCTCATCTGTCCATGGCCCTGCTCGCAGAGAGGCACAGAGACTGGGGCTGCTTACTTGTCTTGCCACCTCAAACTTCAAATGTAGCGTAAGGTGTCCGTGCCGGGTGCCTCCACTAGCCCTGCTCCAAAAATGCTAATGTCTCCAGATAGCTGGCAGCCAGAAGGGGCTAGCCTGGAAAGCTGTTGCTCAGCCTGATTTGCCCATGGCACTGCTCGCACAGAGGCACAGAGACTGGGGCTGCTTGCTTGTCTTGCTACATAAACTTCAAATGTAGCGTAAGCTGTCCGTGCCGGGTGCCTCCAGCAGCCCTGCTCAGAAAATACGAATGTCTCCAGATAACTCTCAGGCAGAAGGGGCTAGCCTGGGAAGCTGTTGCTCAGCCTCATCTGCCCATGGCACTGCTCGCACAGAGGCACAGAGACTGGGGCTGCTTGCTTGTCTTGCCACCTCAAACTTCATATGTAGCATAAGGTGTCCCAGCTGGGCGCCTACAGCAGCCCTGCTCCGAAAATACGAATGTCTCCAGATAACTCTCAGGCAGAAGGGGCTAGCCTGGAAAGCTGTTGCTCAGCCTCATCTGCCCATGGCCCTGCTCACACAGAGGAAGAGAGACGGGGGCTGCTTGCTACTGTTGCCACCTCAAAGTTCAAACGTATCTTAGGAGGTCCCTGCCGGGTGCCTCCAGCAGACCTGTTCTGACAATGCGAATGTCTGCAGAGAGCTGGCAGGCAGAAGGGGCTAGCCTGGGAAGCTGTTGCTCAGCCTCATCTGCCCATGGCCCTGCTCGCACAGAGGCACAGAGATTGGTGCTGCTTGCTTGTTTTGCCACCTGAAACTTCAAACGTATCCCTAGGATGAAGTGGGTCCCTGCTGTGCGCCTCCAGTAGCCTTGTTTCGAAAAATCGAACGTCTCCAGATAGCTCGCAGACAGAAGGAGATAGACAGGAAAGCTGTTGCTCAGCCTGATTTGCCCATGGCACTGCTCGCACAGAGGCACAGAGACTGGGGCTGCTTGCTTGTCTTACCACCTCAAAATTTAAACGTAGCCCTGGGATGGGGGTGTCCGTGCCTGGCGCCTCCAGCAGCCCTTCTCGGAAAATACGAATGTCTCCAGATAACTCTCAGGCAGAAGGGGCTAGCCTGGGAAGCTGTTGCTCAGCCTCATCTGCCCATGGCACTGCTCGCACAGAGGCAGAGAGACTGGGGCTGCTTGCTTGTCTTGCCACCTCAAACTTCAAACGTAACCCGGGGATTGGGGTTACCTACCGGGCTCGTTTTGCAGCCCTGCTCTGAAAATGTGAGTGTCTGCACATAACTGGCAGCCAGAAGGGGCTAGCCTGGAAAGCTGTTGCTCAGCCTCATCTGTCCATGGCCCTGCTCGCAGAGAGGCACAGAGACTGGGACTGCTTACTTGTCTTGCCACCTCAAACTTCAAATGTAGCGTAAGGTGTCCGTGCCGGGTGCCTCCATTAGCCCTGCTCCAAAAATGCGAATGTGTCCAGATAGCTGGCAGCCAGAAGGGGCTAGCCTGGAAAGCTGTTGCTCAGCCTGATTTGCCCATGGCACTGCTCGCACAGAGGCACAGAGACTGGGGCTGCTTACTTGTCTTGCCACCTCAAACTTCAAATGTAGCGTAAGGTGTCCGTGCCGGGTGCCTCCAGTAGCCCTGCTCCAAAAATGCGAACGTCTGAAGATAGCTGGAAGCCAGAAGGGGCTAGCCTGGAAAGCTGTTGCTCAGCCTGATTTGCCCATGGCACTGCTCGCACAGAGGCAAAGAGACTGGGACTTCTTGCTTGTCTTGCCACATCAAACTTGAAACGTAGCCCGGGGATGGAGGTGTCCGTGCGTGGCGCCTCCAGCAGCCCTGCTCAGAAAATACGTATGTCTCCAGATAACTCTCAGGCAGAAGGGGCTAGCCTGGGAAGCTGTTGCTCAGCCTCATCTGCCCATGGCACTGCTCGCACAGAGGCACAGAGATTGGTGCTGCTTGGTTGTTTTGCCACCTGAAACTTCAAACGTAGCCCTAGGATGGGGTGGGTCCCTGCTTTGCGCCTCCAGTAGCCCTGCTCCGAAAATGCGAAGGTCTCCAGATAGCTCGCAGACAGAAGGAGATAGACAGGAAAGCTGTTGCTCAGCCTGATTTGCCCATGGCACTGCTCGCACAGAGGCACAGAGACTGGGGCTGCTTGCTTGTCTTACCACCTCAAAATTTAAACGTAGCCCTGGGATGGGGGTGTCCGTGCCTGGCGCCTCCAGCAGCCCTGCTCGGAAAATACGAATGTCTCCTGATAACTCTCACGCAGAAGGGGCTAGCCTGGAAAGCTGTTGCTCAGCCTCATCTGCCCATGGCACTGCTCGCACAGAGGCAGAGAGACTGGGGCTGCTTGCTTGTCTTGCCACCTCAAACTTCAAACGTAACCCGGGGATTGGGGTTACCTACCGGGCTCGTTTTGCAGACCTGCTCTGAAAATGTGAGTTTCTGCACATAACTGGCAGCCAGAAGGGGCTAGCCTGGAAAGCTGTTGCTCAGACTCATCTGTCCATGGCCCTGCACGCAGAGAGGCACAGAGACTGGGACTGCTTACTTGTCTTGCCACCTCAAACTTCAAATGTAGCATAAGGTGTCCCAGCTGGGCGCCTCCAGCAGCCCTGCTCCGAAAATACGAATGTCTCCAGATAACTCTCAGGCAGAAGGGGCTAGCCTGGGAAGCTGTTGCTCAGCCTCATCTGCCCATGGCACTGCTCGCACAGAGGCACAGAGACTGGGGCTGCTTGCTTGTCTTGACACCTCAAACTTCAAACGTAAACCGGAGATTGGGGTTACCTACCGGGCTCGTTTTGCAGCCCTGATCTGAAAATCTGAGTGTCTGCACATAATGGCAGCCAGAAGGGGCTAGCCTGGAAAGCTGTTGCTCAGCCTCATCTGCCCATGGCCCTGCTCGCACAGAGGCACAGAGATTGGTGCTGCTTGCTTGTTTTGCCACCTGAAACTTCAAACGTAGCCCTAGGATGGGGTGGGTCCCTGCTGTGCTCCTCCAGTAGCCCTGTTCCGAAAGATCGAACGTCTCCAGATAGCTCGCAGACAGAAGGAGATAGACAGGAAAGCTATTGCTCAGCCTGATTTGCCCATGGCACTGCTCGCACAGAGGCACAGAGACTGGGGCTGCTTGCTTGTCTTACCACCTCAAAATTTAAACGTAGCCCTGGGATGGGGGTGTCCGTGCCTGGCGCCTCCAGCAGCCCTGCTCGGAAAATACGAATGTCTCCAGATAACTCTCACGCAGAAGGGGCTAGCCTGGGAAGCTGTTGCTCAGCCTCATCTGCCCATGGCCCTGCTCGCACAGAGGCACAGAGACTGGGGCTGCTTGCTTGTCTTGCCACCTCAATCTTCAAACGTAACCCGGGGACTGGGGTTACCTACCGGG
Source organism: Opisthocomus hoazin (assembly GCF_030867145.1). Classification (NCBI taxonomy): domain Eukaryota; kingdom Metazoa; phylum Chordata; class Aves; order Opisthocomiformes; family Opisthocomidae; genus Opisthocomus; species Opisthocomus hoazin. The sequence continues at coordinate 44,403,034 of NC_134418.1, read as the reverse complement.
CTCGTTTTGCAGCCCTGCTCTGAAAATGTGAGTGTCTGCACATAACTGGCAGCCAGAAGGGGCTAGCCTGGAAAGCTGTTGCTCAGCCTCATCTGTCCATGGCCCTGCTCGCAGAGAGGCACAGAGACTGGGGCTGCTTACTTGTCTTGCCACCTCAAACTTCAAATGTAGCGTAAGGTGTCCGTGCCGGGTGCCTCCACTAGCCCTGCTCCAAAAATGCTAATGTCTCCAGATAGCTGGCAGCCAGAAGGGGCTAGCCTGGAAAGCTGTTGCTCAGCCTGATTTGCCCATGGCACTGCTCGCACAGAGGCACAGAGACTGGGGCTGCTTGCTTGTCTTGCTACATAAACTTCAAATGTAGCGTAAGCTGTCCGTGCCGGGTGCCTCCAGCAGCCCTGCTCCGAAAATACGAATGTCTCCAGATAACTCTCAGGCAGAAGGGGCTAGCCTGGGAAGCTGTTGCTCAGCCTCATCTGCCCATGGCACTGCTCGCACAGAGGCACAGAGACTGGGGCTGCTTGCTTGTCTTGCCACCTCAAACTTCATATGTAGCATAAGGTGTCCCAGCTGGGCGCCTACAGCAGCCCTGCTCCGAAAATACGAATGTCTCCAGATAACTCTCAGGCAGAAGGGGCTAGCCTGGAAAGCTGTTGCTCAGCCTCATCTGCCCATGGCCCTGCTCACACAGAGGAAGAGAGACGGGGGCTGCTTGCTACTGTTGCCACCTCAAAGTTCAAACGTATCTTAGGAGGTCCCTGCCGGGTGCCTCCAGCAGACCTGTTCTGACAATGCGAATGTCTGCAGAGAGCTGGCAGGCAGAAGGGGCTAGCCTGGGAAGCTGTTGCTCAGCCTCATCTGCCCATGGCCCTGCTCGCACAGAGGCACAGAGATTGGTGCTGCTTGGTTGTTTTGCCACCTGAAACTTCAAACGTAGCCCTAGGATGAAGTGGGTCCCTGCTGTGCGCCTCCAGTAGCCTTGTTTCGAAAAATCGAACGTCTCCAGATAGCTCGCAGACAGAAGGAGATAGACAGGAAAGCTATTGCTCAGCCTGATTTGCCCATGGCACTGCTCGCACAGAGGCACAGAGACTGGGGCTGCTTGCTTGTCTTACCACCTCAAAATTTAAACGTAGCCCTGGGATGGGGGTGTCCGTGCCTGGCGCCTCCAGCAGCCCTGCTCGGAAAATACGAATGTCTCCAGATAACTCTCAGGCAGAAGGGGCTAGCCTGGGAAGCTGTTGCTCAGCCTCATCTGCCCATGGCTCTGCTCGCACAGAGGCAGAGAGACTGGGGCTGCTTGCTTGTCTTGCCACCTCAAACTTCAAACGTAACCCGGGGATTGGGGTTACCTACCGGGCTCGTTTTGCAGCCCTGCTCTGAAAATGTGAGTGTCTGCACATAACTGGCAGCCAGAAGGGGCTAGCCTGGAAAGCTGTTGCTCAGCCTCATCTGTCCATGGCCCTGCTCGCAGAGAGGCACAGAGACTGGGACTGCTTACTTGTCTTGCCACCTCAAACTTCAAATGTAGCGTAAGGTGTCCGTGCCGTGTGCCTCCACTAGCCCTGCTCCAAAAATGCGAATGTCTCCAGATAGCTGGCAGCCAGAAGGGGCTAGCCTGGAAAGCTGTTGCTCAGCCTGATTTGCCCATGGCACTGCTCGCACAGAGGCACAGAGACTGGGGCTGCTTGCTTGTCTTGCTACCTAAACTTCAAATGTAGCGTAAGGTGTCCGTGCCGGGTGCCTCCAGTAGCCCTGCTCCGAAAATGCGAACGTCTGAAGATAGCTGGCAGCCAGAAGGGGCTAGCCTGGAAAGCTGTTGCTCAGCCTGATTTGCCCATGGCACTGCTCGCACAGAGGCAAAGAGACTGGGGCAGCTTGCTTGTCTTGCCACCTCAAACTTGAAACGTAGCCCGGGGATGGAGCTGTCCGTGCGTGGCGCCTCCAGCAGCCCTGCTCAGAAAATACGAATGTCTCCAGATAACTCTCACGCAGAAGGGGCTAGCCTGGGAAGCTGTTGCTCAGCCTCATCTGCCCATGGCACTGCTCGCACAGAGGCACAGAGACTGGGGCTGCTTGCTTCTTTTGCCACCTCAAACTTCAAACGTATCTTAGGGGGTCCCTGCCGGGTGCCTCCAGCAGACCTGCTCTGACAATGCGAATGTCTGCAGAGAGCTGGCAGGCAGAAGGGGCTAGCCTTGAAAGCTGTTGCTCAGCCTGATTTGCCCATGGCACTGCTCGCACAGAGGCACAGAGACTGGGGCTGCTTGCTTGTCTTACCCCCTCAAACTTGAAACGTATCTTAGGGGGTCCCTGCTGGGCACATTTCGCAGCCCTGCTCTGAAAAGGCGAACGTCTCCAGATAGCTTGCAGCCAGAATGGGCTATCCTGGAAAGCTGTTGCTCAGCTTGAGGCAAAGAGACTGGGGCTGCTTGCTTGTCTTGCCACCTCAAACTTCAAACGTAACCCGGGGATTGGGGTTACCTACCGGGCTCGTTTTGCAGCCCTGCTCTGAAAATGTGAGTGTCTGCACATAACTGGCAGCCAGAAGGGGCTAGCCTGGAAAGCTGTTGCTCAGCCTCATCTGCCCATGGCACTGCTCGCAGAGAGGCACAGAGATTGGTGCTGCTTGCTTGTTTTGCCACCTGAAACATCAAACGGAGCCCTAGGATGGGGTGGGTCCCTGTTGTGCGCCCCCAGTAGCCCTGCTCCGAAAAATCGGACGTCTCCAGATAGCTCGCAGACAGAAGGAGATAGACAGGAAAGCTCTTGCTCAGCCTGATTTGCCCATGGCACTGCTCGCACAGAGGCACAGAGACTGGGGCTGCTTGCTTGTCTTACCACCTCAAAATTTAAACGTAGCCCTGGGATGGGGGTGTCCGTGCCTGGCGCCTCCAGCAGCCCTTCTCGGAAAATACGAATGTCTCCAGATAACTCTCAGGCAGAAGGGGCTAGCCTGGAAAGCTGTTGCTCAGCCTCATCTGCCCATGGCCCTGCTCACACAGAGGAAGAGAGACTGGGGCTGCTTGCTACTGTTGCCACCTCAAAGTTCAAACGTATCTTAGGAGGTCCCTGCCGGGTGCCTCCAGCAGACCTGTTCTGACAATGCGAATGTCTGCAGAGAGCTGGCAGGCAGAAGGGGCTAGCCTGGGAAGCTGTTGCTCAGCCTCATCTGCCCATGGCCCTGCTCGCACAGAGGCACAGAGATTGGTGCTGCTTGCTTGTTTTGCCACCTGAAACTTCACACGTAGCCCTAGGATGGGGTGTGTCCCTGCTGTGCGCCTCCAGTAGCCCTGCTCCGAAAATGAGAACGTCTCCAGATAGTTCGCACACAGAAGGAGATATACAGGAAAGCTGCTGCTCAGCCTGATTTGCCCATGGAAGTGCTCGCACAGAGGCACAGAGACTGGGGCTGCGTGCTTGTCTTGCCACCTAAACTTCAATTGTATCGTAAGGTGTCCGTGCCGGGTGCCTCCATTAGCCCTGCTCCGAAAATGCGAATGTGTCCAGATAGCTGGCAGGCAGAAGGGGCTAGCCTGGAAAGCTGTTCCTCCTCCACATCTGCCCATGGACCTGCTCGCACAGAGGCAAAGAGACTGGGGCAGCTTGCTTGTCTTGCCACCTCAAACTTGAAACGTAGCCCGGGGATGGGGGTGTCCGTGCGTGGCGCCTCCAGCAGCCCTGCTCCGAAAATACGAATGTCTCCAGATAACTCTCAGCCAGAATGGGCTAGTTGGAAAGCTGTTGCTCAGCCTCATCTGCCCATGGCACTGCTCGCACAGAGGCACAGAGACTGGGGCTGCGTGCTTGTCTTGCCACCTAATCTTCAAATGTAGCGTAAGGTATCCGTGCCGGGTGCCTCCAGTAGCCCTGCTCCGAAAATACGAATGTGTCCAGATAACTCTCAGCCAGAATGGGCTAGTTGGAAAGCTGTTGCTCAGCCTCATCTGCCCATGGCACTGCTCGCTCAGAGGCAGAGAGACTGGGGCTGCTTGCTTGTCTTGCCACCTCAAACTTCAAACTTAACCCGGGGATTGGGGTTACCTACCGGGCTCGTTTTGCAGCCCTGCTCTGAAAATGTGAGTGTCTGCACATAACTGGCAGCCAGAAGGGGCTAGCCTGGAAAGCTGTTGCTCAGCCTCATCTGTCCATGGCCCTGCTCGCAGAGAGGCACAGAGACTGGGACTGCTTACTTGTCTTGCCACCTCAAACTTCAAATGTAGCGTAAGGTGTCCGTGCCAGGTGCCTCCACTAGCCCTGCTCCAAAAATGCGAATGTCTCCAGATAGCTGGCAGCCAGAAGGGGCTAGCCTGGAAAGCTGTTGCTCAGCCTCAGCTGCCCATGGCACTGCTCGCACAGAGGCACAGAGTCTGGGGCTGCTTGCTTCTCTTGACACCTTGAACTTCAAACGTATCTTAGGGGATCCCTGCTGGGCTGTTTTCGCAGTCCTGGTCTGAAAATGCGAACGTCTCCAGATATCTCGCAGCCAGAAAGGGCTAGACTGGAAAGCTACTGCTCAGCCTCAGCTGCCCATGGCCCTGCTCACACAGAGGAAGAGAGACTGGGGCTGCTTGCTTCTTTTGCCACCTCAAAGTTCAAACGTATCTTAGGGGGTCCCTGCCGGGTGCCTCCAGCAGACCTGCTCTGACAATGATAATGTCTGCAGAAAGCTGGCAGGCAGAAGGGGCTAGCCTGGAAAGCTGTTGCTCAGCCTCATCTGCCCATGGCCCTGCTCGCACAGAGGCACAGAGATTGGTGCTGCTTGCTTGTTTTGCCACCTGAAACTTCAAACGTAGCCCTAGGATGGGGTGGGTCCCTGCTTTGCGCCTCCAGTAGCCCTGCTCCGAAAATGCGAACGTCTCCAGATAGCTCGCAGACAGAAGGAGATATACAGGAAAGCTGTTGCTCAGCCTGATTTGCCCATGGCACTGCTCGCACAGAGGCACAGAGACTGGGGCTGCTTGCTTGTCTTACCACCTCAAAATTTAAACGTAGCCCTGGGATGGGGGTGTCCGTGCCTGGCGCCTCCAGCAGCCCCTCTCGGAAAATACGAATGTCTCCAGATAACTCTCAGGCAGAAGGGGCTAGCCTGGGAAGCTGTTGCTCAGCCTCATCTGCCCATGGCACTGCTCGCACAGAGGCAGAGAGACTGGGGCTGCTTGCTTGTCTTGCCACCTCAAACTTCAAACGTAACCCGGGGATTGGGGTTACCTACCGGGCTCGTTTTGCAGCCCTGCTCTGAAAATGTGAGTGTCTGCACATAACTGGCAGCCAGAAGGGGCTAGCCTGGAAAGCTGTTGCTCAGCCTCATCTGTCCATGGCCCTGCTCGCAGAGAGGCACAGAGACTGGGACTGCTTACTTGTCTTGCCACCTCAAACTTCAAATGTAGCGTAAGGTGTCCGTGCCGGGTGCCTCCATTAGCCCTGCTCCAAAAATGCGAATGTGTCCAGATAGCTGGCAGCCAGAAGGGGCTAGCCTGGAAAGCTGTTGCTCAGCCTGATTTGCCCATGGCACTGCTCGCACAGAGGCACAGAGACTGGGGCTGCTTACTTGTCTTGCCACCTCAAACTTCAAATGTAGCGTAAGGTGTCCGTGCCGGGTGCCTCCAGTAGCCCTGCTCCGAAAATGCGAACGTCTGAAGATAGCTGGAAGCCAGAAGGGGCTAGCCTGGAAAGCTGTTGCTCAGCCTGATTTGCCCATGGCACTGCTCGCACAGAGGCAAAGAGACTGGGGCTTCTTACTTGTCTTGCCACATCAAACTTGAAACGTAGCCCGGGGATGGAGGTGTCCGTGCGTGGCGCCTCCAGCAGCCCTGCTCAGAAAATACGTATGTCTCCAGATAACTCTCAGGCAGAAGGGGCTAGCCTGGGAAGCTGTTGCTCAGCCTCATCTGCCCATGGCACTGCTCGCACAGAGGCACAGAGATTGGTGCTGCTTGGTTGTTTTGCCACCTGAAACTTCAAACGTAGCCCTAGGATGGGGTGGGTCCCTGCTTTGCGCCTCCAGTAGCCCTGCTCCGCAAATGCGAAGGTCTCCAGATAGCTCGCAGACAGAAGGAGATAGACAGGAAAGCTGTTGCTCAGCCTGATTTGCCCATGGCACTGCTCGCACAGAGGCACAGAGACTGGGGCTGCTTGCTTGTCTTACCACCTCAAAATTTAAACGTAGCCCTGGGATGGGGGTGTCCGTGCCTGGCGCCTCCAGCAGCCCTGCTCGGAAAATACGAATGTCTCCTGATAACTCTCACGCAGAAGGGGCTAGCCTGGGAAGCTGTTGCTCAGCCTCATCTGCCCATGGCACTGCTCGCACAGAGGCAGAGAGACTGGGGCTGCTTGCTTGTCTTGCCACCTCAAACTTCAAACGTAACCCGGGGATTGGGGTTACCTACCGGGCTCGTTTTGCAGCCCTGCTCTGAAAATGTGAGTGTCTGCACATAACTGGCAGCCAGAAGGGGCTAGCCTGGAAAGCTGTTGCTCAGCCTCATCTGTCCATGGCCCTGCTCGCAGAGAGGCACAGAGACTGGGACTCCTTACTTGTCTTGCCACCACAAACTTCAAATGTAGCGTAAGGTGTCCGTGCCGGGTGCCTCCACTAGCCCTGCTCCAAAAATGCGAATGTCTCCAGATAGCTGGCAGCCAGAAGGGGCTAGCCTGGAAATCTGTTGCTCATCCTGATTTGCCCATGGCACTGCTCGCAGAGAGGCACAGAGATTGGTGCTGCTTGCTTGTTTTGCCACCTGAAACTTCAAACGTAGCCCTAGGATGGGGTGTGTCCCTGCTTTGTGCCTCCAGTAGCCCTGCTCCGAAAATGCGAACGAATCCAGATAGCTCGCAGCCAGAATGGGCTATCCTGGAAAGCTGTTGCTCAGCCTCATCTGCCCATGGCCCTGCTCGCACAGAGGCACAGAGATTGGTGCTGCTTGCTTGTTTTGCCACCTGAAACTTCAAACGTAGCCCTAGGATGGGGTGGGTCCCTGCTGTGCTCCTCCAGTAGCCCTGTTCCGAAAGATCGAACGTCTCCAGATAGCTCGCAGACAGAAGGAGATAGACAGGAAAGCTATTGCTCAGCCTGATTTGCCCATGGCACTGCTCGCACAGAGGCACAGAGACTGGGGCTGCTTGCTTGTCTTACCACCTCAAAATTTAAACGTAGCCCTGGGATGGGGGTGTCCGTGCCTGGCGCCTCCAGCAGCCCTGCTCGGAAAATACGAATGTCTCCAGATAACTCTCACGCAGAAGGGGCTAGCCTGGGAAGCTGTTGCTCAGCCTCATCTGCCCATGGCACTGCTCGCACAGAGGCAGAGAGACTGGGGCTGCTTGCTTGTCTTGCCACCTCAAACTTCAAACGTAACCCGGGGATTGGGGTTACCTACCGGGCTCGTTTTGCAGCCCTGCTCTGAAAATGTGAGTGTCTGCACATAACTGGCAGCCAGAAGGGGCTAGCCTGGAAACCTGTTGCTAAGCCTCATCTGTCCATGGCCCTGCTCGCAGAGAGGCACAGAGACTGGGGCTGCTTGCTTGTCTTGACACCTCAAACTTCAAATGTAGCGTAAGGTGTCCCAGCTGGGCGCCTCCAGCAGCCCTGCTCCGAAAATGCGAATGTGTCCACATAGCTGGCAGCCAGAAGGGGCTAGCCTGGAAAGCTGTTGCTCAGCCTGATTTGCCCATAGTACTGCTCGCACAGAGGCAAAGAGACTGGGGCAGCTTGCTTGTCTTGCCACCTCAAACTTGAAACGTAGCCCGGGGATGGGGGTGTCCGTGCGTGGCGCCTCCAGCAGCCCTGCTACGAAAATACGAATGTCTCCAGATAACTCTCAGCCAGAATGGGCTAGTTGGAAAGCTGTTGCTCAGCCTCATCTGCCCATGGCACTGCTCGCACAGAGGCACAGAGACTGGGGCTGCGTGCTTGTCTTGCCACCTAATCTTCAAATGTAGCGTAAGGTGTCCGTGCCGGGTGCCTCCAGTAGCCCTGCTCCGAAAATGCGAACGTCTGAAGATAGCTGGCAGCCAGAAGGGGCTAGCCTGGAAAGCTGTTGCTCAGCCTGATTTGCCCATGGCTCTGCTCGCACAGAGGCACAGAGTCTGGGGCTGCTTGCTTCTCTTGACACCTTGAACTTCAAACGTATCTTAGGGGATCCCTGCTGGGCTGTTTTCGCAGTCCTGGTCTGAAAATGCGAACGTCTCCAGATATCTCGCAGCCAGAAAGGGCTAGACTGGAAAGCTACTGCTCAGCCTCAGCTGCCCATGGCCCTGCTCACACAGAGGAAGAGAGACTGGGGCTGCTTGCTTCTTTTGCCACCTCAAAGTTCAAACGTATCTTAGGGGGTCCCTGCCGGGTGCCTCCAGCAGACCTGCTCTGACAATGCTAATGTCTGCAGAAAGCTGGCAGGCAGAAGGGGCTAGCCCGGAAAGCTGTTGCTCAGCCTGATTTGCCCATGGCACTGCTCGCACAGAGGCACAGAGACTGGGGCTGCTTGCTTGTCTTGCTACCTAAACTTCAAATGTAGCGTAAGGTGTCCGTGCCGGGTGCCTCCAGTAGCCCTGCTCTGAAAATGCGAACGTCAGAAGATAGCTGGCAGCCAGAAGGGGCTAGCCTGGAAAGCTGTTGCTCAGCCTGATTTGCCCATGGCACTGCTCGCACAGAGGCAAAGAGACTGGGGCAGCTTGCTTGTCTTGCCACCTCAAACTTGAAACGTAGCCCGGGGATGGAGGTGTCCGTGCGTGGCGCCTCCAGCAGCCCTGCTCAGAAAATACGAATGTCTCCAGATAACTCTCAGGCAGAAGGGGCTAGCCTGGGAAGCTGTTGCTCAACCTCATCTGCCCATGGCACTGCTCGCACAGAGGCACAGAGATTGGTGCTGCTTGGTTGTTTTGCCACCTGAAACTTCAAACGTAGCCCTAGGATGGGGTGTGTCCCTGCTTTGCGCCTCCAGTAGCCCTGCTCCGAAATGCGAACGTCTCCAGATAGCTCGCAGACAGAAGGAGATAGACAGGAAAGCTGTTGCTCAGCCTCATCTGCCCATGGCACTGCTCGCACAGAGGCAGAGAGACTGGGGCTGCTTGCTTGTCTTGCCACCTCAAACTTCAAACGTAACCCGGGGACTGGGGTTACCTACCGGGATCGTTTTGCAGCCCTGCTCTGAAAATTTGAGTGTCTGCACATAACTGGCAGCCAGAAGGGGCTAGCCTGGAAAACTGTTGCTCAGCCTCATCTGTCCATGGCCCTGCTCGCAGAGAGGCACAGAGACTGGGGCTGCTTGCTTGTCTTGACACCTCAAACTTCAAATGTAGCGTAAGGTGTCCCAGCTGGGCGCCTCCAGCAGCCCTGCTCCGAAAATGCGAATGTGTCCACATAGCTGGCAGCCAGAAGGGGCTAGCCTGGAAAGCTGTTGCTCAGCCTGATTTGCCCATAGTACTGCTCGCACAGAGGCAAAGAGACTGGGGCAGCTTGCTTGTCTTGCCACCTCAAACTTGAAACGTAGCCCGGGGATGGGGGTGTCCGTGCGTGGCGCCTCCAGCAGCCCTGCTCGGAAAATACGAATGTCTCCAGATAACTCTCAGCCAGAATGGGCTAGTTGGAAAGCTGTTGCTCAGCCTCATCTGCCCATGGCACTGCTCGCACAGAGGCACAGAGACTGGGGCAGCTTGCTTGTCTTGCCACCTCAAACTTGAAACGTATCTTAGGGGGTCTCTGCTGGGCACATTTCGCAGCCCTGCTCTGAAAAGGCGAACGTCTCCAGATAGCTTGCAGCCAGAATGGGCTATACTGGAAAGCTGTTGCTCAGCCTCATCTGCCCATGGCACTGCTCGCTCAGAGGCAGAGAGACTGGGGCTGCTTGCTTGTCTTGCCACCTCAAACTTCAAACGTAACCCGGGGATTGGGGTTACCTACCGGGCTCGTTTTGCAGCCCTGCTCTGAAAATGTGAGTGTCTGCACATAACTGGCAGCCAGAAGGGGATAGCCTGGAAAGCTGTTGCTCAGCCTCGTCTGTCCATGGCCCTGCTCGCAGAGAGGCACAGAGACTGGGACTGCTTACTTGTCTTGCCACCTCAAACTTCAAATGTAGCGTAAGGTGTCCGTGCCGGGTGCCTCCACTAGCCCTGCTCCAAAAATGCGAATGTCTCCAGATAGCTGGCAGCCAGAAGGGGCTAGCCTGGAAAGCTGTTGCTCAGCCTGATTTGCCCATGGCACTGTTCGCACAGAGGCACAGAGACTGGGGCTGCTTGCTTGTCTTGCTACCTAAACTTCAAATGTAGCGTAAGGTGTCCGTGCCGGGTGCCTCCAGTAGCCCTGCTCCGAAAATGCGAACGTCTGAAGATAGCTGGCAGCCAGAAGGGGCTAGCCTGGAAAGCTGTTGCTCAGCCTGATTTGCCCATGGCACTGCTCGCACAGAGGCACAGAGTCTGGGGCTGCTTGCTTCTCTTGACACCTTGAACTTCAAACGTATCTTAGGGGATCCCTGCTGGGCTGTTTTCGCAGTCCTGGTCTGAAAATGCGAACGTCTCCAGATATCTCGCAGCCAGAAAGGGCTAGACTGGAAAGCTACTGCTCAGCCTCAGCTGCCCATGGCCCTGCTCACACAGAGGAAGAGAGACTGGGGCTGCTTGCTTCTTTTGCCACCTGAAACTTCAAACGTATCTTGGGGGTCCCTGCCGGGTGCCTCCAGCAGACCAGCTCTGAGAATGCGAATGTCTGCAGAGAGCTGGCAGGCAGAAGGGGCTAGCCTGGAAAGCTGTTGCTCAGCCTGATTTGCCCATGGCACTGCTCGCACAGAGGCAAAGAGACTGGGGCAGCTTGCATGTCTTGCCACGTCAAACTTGAAACGTAGCCCGGGGATGGAGGTGTCCGTGCGTGGCGCCTCCAGCAGCCCTGCTCAGAAAATACGAATGTCTCCAGATAACTCTCAGGCAGAAGGGGCTAGCCTGGGAAGCTGTTGCTCAGCCTCATCTGCCCATGGCCCTGCTCGCACAGAGGCACAGAGATTGGTGCTGCTTGGTTGTTTTGCCACCTGAAACTTCAAACGTAGCCCTAGGATGGGGTGTGTCCCTGCTTTGTGCCTCCAGTAGCCCTGCTCCGAAAATGCGAACGTCTCCAGATAGCTCGCAGACAGAAGGAGATAGACAGGAAAGCTGTTGCTCAGCCTCATCTGCCCATGGCACTGCTCGCACAGAGGCAGAGAGACTGGGGCTGCTTGCTTGTCTTGCCACCTCAAACTTCAAACGTAACCCGGGGATTGGGGTTACCTATCGGGCTCGTTTTGCAGCCCTGCTCTGAAAATGTGAGTGTCTGCACATAACTGGCAGCCAGAAGGGGATAGCCTGGAAAGCTGTTGCTCAGCCTCATCTGTCCATGGCACTGCTCGCACAGAGGCACAGAGACTGGGATTGCTTACTTGTCTTGCCACCTCAAACTTCAAATGTAGCGTAAGGTGTCCGTGCCGGGTGCCTCCACTAGCCCTGCTCCAAAAATGCGAATGTCTCCAGAAAGCTGGCAGCCAGACGGGGCTAGCCTGGAAAGCTGTTGCTCAGCCTGATTTGCCCATGGCACTGCTCGCACAGAGGCACAGAGACTGGGGCTGCTTGCTTGTCTTACCACCTCAAAATTTAAACGTAGCCCTGGGATGGGGGTGTCCGTGCCTGGCGCCTCCAGCAGCCCTTCTCGGAAAATACGAATGTCTGCAGATAACTCTCAGGTAGAAGGGGCTAGCCTGGGAAGCTGTTGCTCAGCCTCATCTGCCCATGGCACTGCTCGCACAGAGGCAGAGAGACTGGGGCTGCTTGCTTGTCTTGCCACCTCAAACTTCAAACGTAACCCGGGGATTGGGGTTACCTACCGGGCTCGTTTTGCAGCCCTGCTCTGAAAATGTGAGTGTCTGCACATAACTGGCAGCCAGAAGGGGCTAGCCTGGAAAGCTGTTGCTCAGCCTCATCTGTCCATGGCCCTGCTCGCAGAGAGGCACAGAGACTGGGGCTGCTTACTTGTCTTGCCACCTCAAACTTCAAACGTAACCTGGGATTGGAGGGTGTGCCTGCCAGGCTCCGTTCCTAGCCCTCCTGTGAAAATGCGAACGTCTGCAGATAGCTGGCAGCCAGAAGGGGCTAGCCTGGAAAGCTGTTGCTCAGCCTCATCTGCCCATGGCAGTGCTCGCACAGAGGCACAGAGAATGGGGCTGCTTGCTTGTCTTGCCACCTCAAACTTCAAACGTAGCCTGGGAATGGTGGTGTCCCTGCAAGGCTCCTATCACAGTCCTGCTCCGAAAGTGCGAACGTCTGCAGATAGCTGGCAGGCAGAAGGGGCTAGCCTGGGAAGCTGTTGCTCAGCCTCATCTGCCCATGGCACTACTCGCACAGAGGCAGAGAGACTGGGGCTGCTTGCTTGTCTTGCCACCTCAAACTTCAAACGTAACCCGGGGATTGGGGTTACCTACCGGGCTCGTTTTGCAGCCCTGCTCTGAAAATGTGAGTGTCTGCACATAACTGGCAGCCAGAAGGGGCTAGCCTGGAAAGCTGTTGCTCAGCCTCATCTGCCCATGGCCCTGCTCGCACAGAGGCACAGAGATTGGTGCTGCTTGCTTGTTTTGCCACCTGAAACTTCAAACGTAGCCCTAGGATGGGTTGGGTCCCTGCTGTGCGCCTCCAGTAGCCCTGTTCCGAAAAATCGAAAGTCTCCAGATAGCTCGCAGACAGAAGGAGATAGACAGGAAAGCTATTGCTCAGCCTGATTTGCCCATGGCACTGCTCGCACAGAGGCACAGAGGCTGGGGCTGCTTGCTTGTCTTACCACCTCAAAATTTAAACGTAGCCCTGGGATGGGGGTGTCCGTGCCTGGTGCCTCCAGCAGCCCTGCTCGGAAAATACGAATGTCTCCAGATAACTCTCAGGCAGAAGGGGCTAGCCTGGGAAGCTGTTGCTCAGCCTCATCTGCCCATGGCCCTGCTCGCACAGAGGCACAGAGACTGGGGCTGCTTGCTTGTCTTCCCACCTCCAACTTCAAACGTAGCTTCGCTGGTCCGTGCCGGGGCCCTTCGACAGCCCTGCTCTGAAAATGCGAAAGTCTGCAGATAGCTCGCAGCCAGAAGTAGCTAGCCTGGAAAGCTGTTGCTCAGCCTCATCTGCCCATGGCACTGCTCGCACAGAGGCACAGAGATTGGTGCTGCTTGGTTGTTTTGCCACCTGAAACTTCAAACGTAGCCCTAGGATGGGGTGTGTCCCTGCTTTGCGCCTCCAGTAGCCCTGCTCCGAAAATGCGAACGTCTCCAGATAGCTCGCAGACAGAAGGAGATAGACAGGAAAGCTGTTGCTCAGCCTGATTTGCCCATGGCACTGCTCGCACAGAGGCACAGAGACTGGGGCTGCTTGCTTGTCTTACCACCTCAAAATTTAAACGTAGCCCTGGGATGGGGGTGTCCGTGCCTGGCGCCTCCAGCAGCCCTTCTCGGAAAATACGAATGTCTCCAGATAACTCTCAGGCAGAAGGGGCTAGCCTGGGAAGCTGTTGCTCAGCCTCATCTGCCCATGGCACTGCTCGCACAGAGGCAGAGAGACTGGGGCTGCTTGCTTGTCTTGCCACCTCAAACTTCAAACGTAACCCGGGGATTGGTGTTACCTACCGGGCTCGTTTTGCAGCCCTGCTCTGAAAATGTGAGTGTCTGCACATAACTGGCAGCCAGAAGGGGCTAGCCTGGAAAGCTGTTGCTCAGCCTCATCTGTCCATGGCCCTGCTCGCAGAGAGGCACAGAGACTGGGACTGCTTACTTGTCTTGCCACCTCAAACTTCAAACGTAACCTGGGATTGGAGGGTGTGCCTGCCAGGCTCCGTTCCTAGCCCTCCTGTGAAAATGCGAACGTCTGCAGATAGCTGGCAGCCAGAAGGGGCTAGCCTGGAAAGCTGTTGCTCAGCCTCATCTGCCCATGGCAGTGCTCGCACAGAGGCACAGAGACTGGGGCTGCTTGCTTGTCTTGCCACCTCAAACTTCAAACGTAACCTGGGAATTGTGGTGTCCCTGCCAGGCTCCTATCACAGTCCTGCTCCGAAAGTGCGAACGTCTGCAGATAGCTGGCAGGCAGAAGGGGCTAGCCTGGGAAGCTGTTGCTCAGCCTCATCTGCCCATGGCACTGCTCGCACAGAGGCAGAGAGACTGGGGCTGCTTGCTTGTCTTGACACCTCAAACTTCAAACGTAACCCGGGGATTGGGGTTACCTACCGGGCTCGTTTTGCAGCCCTGCTCTGAAAATGTGAGTGTCTGCACATAACTGGCAGCCAGAAGGGGCTAGCCTGGAAAGCTGTTCCTCAGCCTCATCTTCCCATGGCACTGCTCGCAGACAGGCACAGAGACTGGGACTGCTTACTTGTCTTGCCACCTCAAACTTGAAATGTAGCGTAAGGTGTCCGTGCCGGGTGCCTCCACTAGCCCTGCTCCAAAAATGCGAATGTGTCCAGATAGCTGGCAGCCAGAAGGGGCTAGCCTGGAAAGCTGTTGCTCAGCCTGATTTGCCCATGGCACTGCTCGCACAGAGGCACAGAGACTGGGGCTGCTTGCTTGTCTTGCTACATAAACTTCAAATGTAGCGTAAGGTGTCCGTGCCGGGTGCCTCCAGTAGCCCTGCTCCGAAAATGCGAACGTCTGAAGATAGCTGGCAGCCAGAAGGGGCTAGCCTGGAAAGCTGTTGCTCAGCCTGATTTGCCCATGGCACTGCTCGCACAGAGGCACAGAGTCTGGGGCTGCTTGCTTCTCTTGACACCTTGAACTTCAAACGTATCTTAGGGTATCCCTGCTGGGCTGTTTTCGCAGTCCTGGTCTGAAAATGCGAACGTCTCCAGATATCTCGCAGCCAGAAAGGGCTAGACTGGAAAGCTACTGCTCAGCCTCAGCTGCCCATGGGCCTGCTCACACAGAGGAAGAGAGACTGGGGCTGCTTGCTTCTTTTGCCACCTCAAAGTTCAAACGTATCTTAGGGGGTACCTGTCGCGTGCCTCCAGCAGACCTGCTCTGACAATGCTAATGTCTGCAGAAAGCTGGCAGGCAGAAGGGGCTAGCCTGGAAAGCTGTTGCTCAGCCTGATTTGCCCATGGCACTGCTCGCACAGAGGCCAGAGACTGGGGCTGCTTGCTTGTCTTGCTACCTAAACTTCAAATGTAGCGTAAGGTGTCCGTGCCGGGTGCCTCCAGTAGCCCTGCTCTGAAAATGCGAACGTCTCCAGATAGCTGGAAGCCAGAAGGGGCTAGCCTGGAAAGCTGTGGCTCAGCCTGATTTGCCCATGGCACTGCTCGCACAGAGGCAAAGAGACCGGGGCAGCTTGCTTGTCTTGCCACCTCAAACTTGAAACGTAGCCCGGGGATGGAGGTGTCCGTGCGTGGCGCCTCCAGCAGCCCTGCTCCGAAAATACGAATGTCTCCGGATAACTCTCAGGCAGAAGGGGCTAGCCTGGGAAGCTGTTGCTCAGCCTCATCTGCCCATGGCACTGCTCGCACACAGGCACAGAGATTGGTGCTGCTTGGTTGTTTTGCCACCTGAAACTTCAAACGTAGCCCTAGGATGGGGTGTGTCCCTGCTTTGTGCCTCCAGTAGCCCTGCTCCGAAAATGCGAACGTCTCCAGATAGCTCGCAGACAGAAGGAGATAGACAGGAAAGCTGTTGCTCAGCCTGATTTGCCCATGGCACTGCTCGCACAGAGGCCAGAGACTGGGGCTGCTTGCTTGTCTTGCTACCTAAACTTCAAATGTAGCGTAAGGTGTCCGTGCCGGGTGCCTCCAGTAGCCCTGCTCTGAAAATGCGAACGTCTCCAGATAGCTGGAAGCCAGAAGGGGCTAGCCTGGAAAGCTGTGGCTCAGCCTGATTTGCCCATGGCACTGCTCGCACAGAGGCAAAGAGACCGGGGCAGCTTGCTTGTCTTGCCACCTCAAACTTGAAACGTAGCCCGGGGATGGAGGTGTCCGTGCGTGGCGCCTCCAGCAGCCCTGCTCCGAAAATACGAATGTCTCCGGATAACTCTCAGGCAGAAGGGGCTAGCCTGGGAAGCTGTTGCTCAGCCTCATCTGCCCATGGCACTGCTCGCACACAGGCACAGAGATTGGTGCTGCTTGGTTGTTTTGCCACCTGAAACTTCAAACGTAGCCCTAGGATGGGGTGTGTCCCTGCTTTGTGCCTCCAGTAGCCCTGCTCCGAAAATGCGAACGTCTCCAGATAGCTCGCAGACAGAAGGAGATAGACAGGAAAGCTGTTGCTCAGCCTGATTTGCCCATGGCACTGCTCGCACAGAGGCACAGAGACTGGGGCTGCTTGATGTCTTACCCACTCAAACTTGAAACGTATCTTAGGGGGTCCCTGCTGGGCACATTTCGTAGCCCTGCTCTGAAAAGGCGAACGTCTCCAGATAGCTTGCAGCCAGAATGGGCTATCCTGGAAAGCTGTTGCTCAGCCTCATCTGCCCATGGCACTGCTCGCACAGAGGCAGAGAGACTGGGGCTGCTTGCTTGTCTTGACACCTCAAACTTCAAACATAACCTGGGGATTGGGGTTACCTACCGGGCTCGTTTTGCAGCCCTGCTCTGAAAATGTGAGTGTCTGCACATAACTGGCAGCCAGAAGGGGCTAGCCTGGAAAGCTGTTGCTCAGCCTCATCTGTCCATGGCCCTGCTCGCAGAGAGGCACAGAGACTGGGACTGCTTACTTGTCTTGCCACCTCAAACTTCAAATGTAGCATATGGTGTCCCAGCTGGGCGCCTCCAGCAGCCCTGCTCCGAAAATACGAATGTCTCCAGATAACTCTCAGGCAGAAGGGGCTAGCCTGGGAAGCTGTTGCTCAGCCTCATCTCTGCCCATGGCACTGCTCACACAGAGGCACAGAGACTGGGGCTCTTGCTTGTCTTGCCACCTCAAACTTCAAACGTAACCCGGGGATTGGGGTTACCCACCGGGCTCGTTATGTAGCCCTGCTCTGAAAATGTGAGTGTCTGCACATAACTGGCAGCCAGAAGGGGCTAGCCTGGAAAGCTGTTGCTCAGCCTCATCTGCCCATGGCCCTGCTCGCACAGAGGCACAGAGATTGGTGCTGCTTGCTTGTTTTGCCACCTGAAACTTCAAACGTAGCCCTAGGATGGGGTGGGTCCCTGCTGTGCGCCTCCAGTAGCCCTGTTCCGAAAAATCGAAAGTCTCCAGATAGCTCGCAGACAGAAGGACATAGACAGGAAAGCTATTGCTCAGCCTGATTTGCCCATGGCACTGCTCGCACAGAGGCACAGAGACTGGGGCTGCTTGCTTGTCTTACCACCTCAAAATTTAAACGTAGCCCTGGGATGGGGGTGTCCGTGCCTGGCGCCTCCAGCAGCCCTTCTCGGAAAATACGAATGTCTCCAGATAAGTCTCACGCAGAAGGGGCTAGCCTGGGAAGCTGTTGCTCAGCCTCATCTGCCCATGGCACTGCTCGCACAGAGGCAGAGAGACTGGGGCTGCTTGCTTGTCTTGACACCTTGAACTTCAAACGTAACCCGGGGATTGGGGTTACCTACCGGGCTCGTTTTGCAGCCCTGCTCTGAAAATGTGAGTGTCTGCACATAACTGGCAGCCAGAAGGGGCTAGCCTGGAAAGCTGTTGCTCAGCCTCATCTGTCCATGGCCCTGCTCGCAGAGAGGCACAGAGACTGGGGCTGCTTACTTGTCTTGCCACCTCAAACTTCAAATGTAGCGTAAGGTGTCCGTGCCGTGTGCCTCCACTAGCCCTGCTCCAAAAATGCGAATGTCTCCAGATAGCTGGCAGCCAGAAGGGGCTAGCCTGGAAAGCTGTTGCTCAGCCTGATTTGCCCATGGCACTGCTCGCACAGAGGCACACAGACTGGAGCTGCTTGCTTGTCTTGCTACCTAAACTTCAAATGTAGCGTAAGGTGTCCGTGCCGGGTGCCTCCACTAGCCCTGCTCCGAAAATGCGAACGTCTGAAGATAGCTGGCAGCCAGAAGGGGCTAGCCTGGAAAGCTGTTGCTCAGCCTGATTTGCCCATGGCACTGCTCGCACAGAGGCAAAGAGACTGGGGCTGCTTGCTTGTCTTGCCACCTCAAACTTGAAACGTAGCCCGGGGATGGAGCTGTCCGTGCGTGGCGCCTCCAGCAGCCCTGCTCAGAAAATACGAATGTCTCCAGATAACTCTCAGGCAGAAGGGGCTAGCCTGGGAAGCTGTTGCTCAGCCTCATCTGCCCATGGCACTGCTCGCACAGAGGCACAGAGACTGGGGCTGCTTGCTTGTCTTGCCACCTCAAACTTCAAATGTAGCATAAGGTGTCCCAGCTGGGCGCCTCCAGCAGCCCTGCTCCGAAAATACGAATGTCTCCAGATAACTCTCAGGCAGAAGGGGCTAGCCTGGAAAGCTGTTGCTCAGCCTCATCTGCTCATGGCACTGCTCGCACAGAGGCACAGAGACTGGGGCTGCTTGCTTGTCTTGCCACCTCAAACTTCAAATGTAGCTTATGGGGTCCCAGCTGGGCGCCTCCAGCAGCCCTGCTCCGAAAATACGAATGTCTCCAGATAACTCTCAGGCAGAAGGGGCTAGCCTGGAAAGCTGTTGCTCAGCCTCATCTGCCCAAGGCCCTGCTCGCACAGAGGCACAGAGATTGGTGCTGCTTGCTTGTTTTGCCACCTGAAACTTCAAACGTAGCCCTACGATGGGGTGTGTCCCTGCTGTGCGCCTCCAGTAGCCCTGCTCCGAAAATGCGAACGTCTGAAGATAGCTCGCAGACAGAAGGAGATATACAGGAAAGCTGTTGCTCAGCCTGATTTGCCCATGGCACTGCTCGCACAGAGGCAAAGAGACTGGGGCAGCTTGCTTGTCTTGCCACCTCAAACTTGAAACGTAGCCCGGGGATGGAGGTGTCCGTGCGTGGCGCCTCCAGCAGCCCTGCTCAGAAAATACGAATGTCTCCAGATAACTCTCAGGCAGAAGGGGCTAGCCTGGAAAGCTGTTGCTCAGCCTCATCTATTCATGGCCCTGCTCGCAGAGAGGCACAGAGACTGGGGCTGCTTACTTGTCTTGCCGCCTCAAACTTCAAATGTAGCATAAGGTGTCCCAGCTGGGCGCCTCCAGCAGCCCTGCTCCGAAAATACGAATATCTCCAGATAACTCTCAGGAAGAAGGGGCTAGCCTGGGAAGCTGTTGCTCAGTCTCATCTGCCCATGGCACTGCTCGCACAGAGGCAGAGAGACTGGGGCTGCTTGCTTGTCTTGCCACCTCAAACTTCAAATGTAGCATAAGGTGTCCCAGCTGGGCGCCTCCAGCAGCCCTGCTCCGAAAATACGAATGTCTCCAGATAACTCTCAGCCAGAATGGGTTAGCCTGGAAAGCTGTTGCTCAGCCTCATCTGCCCATGGCACTGCTCGCACAGAGGCACAGAGACTGGGGCTGCTTCCTTCTCTTGACACCTTGAACTTCAAACGTATCTTAGGAGATCCCTGCTGGGCTGTTTTCGCAGTCCTGGTCTGAAAATGCGAACGTCTCCAGATATCTCGCAGCCAGAAAGGGCTAGACTGGAAAGCTACTGCTCAGCCTCAGCTGCCCATGGCCCTGCTCACACAGAGGAAGAGAGACTGGGGCTGCTTGCTTCTTTTGCCACCTCAAAGTTCAAACGTATCTTAGGGGGTCCCTGCCGGGTGCCTCCAGCAGACCTGCTCTGACAATGCGAATGTCTGCAGAGAGCTGGCAGGCAGAAGGGGCTAGCCTGGAAAGCTGTTGCTCAGCCTGATTTGCCCATGGCACTGCTCGCACAGAGGCACAGAGACTGGGGCTGCTTGCTTGTCTTACCCCCTCATACTTGAAACGTATCTTAGGGGGTCCCTGCTGGGCACATTTCGCAGCCCTGCTCTGAAAAGGCGAACGTCTCCAGATAGCTTGCAGCCACAATGGGCTATCCTGGAAAGCTGTTGCTCAGCCTCATATGCCCATGGCACTGCTCGCACAGAGACACAGAGACTGGGGCTGCTTGCTTGTCTTGACACCTCAAACTTCAAACGTAACCCGGGGATTGAGGTTACCTACCGGGCTCGTTTTGCAGCCCTGCTCTGAAAATGTGAGTGTCTGCACATAACTGGCAGCCAGAAGGGGCTAGCCTGGAAAGCTGTTGCTCAGCCTCATCTGCCCATGGCACTGCTCGCACAGAGGCACAGAGATTGGTGCTGCTTGGTTGTTTTGCCACCTGAAACTTCAAACGTAGCCCTAGGATGAAGTGGGTCCCTGCTGTGCGCCTCCAGTAGCCTTGTTTCGAAAAATCGAACGTCTCCAGATAGCTCGCAGACAGAAGGAGATAGACAGGAAAGCTATTGCTCAGCCTGATTTGCCCATGGCACTGCTCGCACAGAGGCACAGAGACTGGGGCTGCTTGCTTGTCTTACCACCTCAAAATTTAAACGTAGCCCTGGGATGGGGGTGTCCGTGCCTGGCGCCTCCAGCAGCCCTGCTCGGAAAATACGAATGTCTCCAGATAACTCTCAGGCAGAATGGGCTAGCCTGGGAAGCTGTTGCTCAGCCTCATCTGCCCATGGCTCTGCTCGCACAGAGGCAGAGAGACTGGGGCTGCTTGCTTGTCTTGCCACCTCAATCTTCAAACGTAACCCGGGGACTGGGGTTACCTACCGGGCTCGTTTTGCAGCCCTGCTCTGAAAATGTGAGTGTCTGCACATAACTGGCAGCCAGAAGGGGCTAGCCTGGAAAGCTGTTGCTCAGCCTCATCTGTCCATGGCCCTGCTCGCAGAGAGGCACAGAGACTGGGACTGCTTACTTGTCTTGCCACCTCAAACTTCAAATGTAGCGTAAGGTGTCCGTGCCGGGTGCCTCCACTAGCCCTGCTCCAAAAATGCTAATGTCTCCGGATAGCTGGCAGCCAGAAGGGGCTAGCCTGGAAAGCTGTTGCTCAGCCTGATTTGCCCATGGCACTGCTCGCACAGAGGCACAGAGACTGGGACTGCTTAATTGTCTTGCCACCTCAAACTTCAAATGTAGCGTAAGCTGTCTGTGCCGGGTGACTCCAGTAGCCCTGCTCCGAAAATGCGAACGTCTGAAGATAGCTGGCAGCCAGAAGGGGCTAGCCTGGAAAGCTGTTGCTCAGCCTCATCTGCCCATGGCACTGCTCGCACAGAGGCAAAGAGACTGGGGCAGCTTGCTTGTCTTGCCACCTCAAACTTGAAACGTATCCCGGGGATGGAGGTGTCCGTGCGTGGCGCCTCCAGCAGCCCTGCTCAGAAAATACGAATGTCTCCAGATAACTCTCAGGCAGAAGGGGCTAGCCTGGAAAGCTGTTGCTCAGCCTCATCTATTCATGGCCCTGCTCGCAGAGAGGCACAGAGACTGGGGCTGCTTACTTGTCTTGCCGCCTCAAACTTCAAATGTAGCATAAGGTGTCCCAGCTGGGCGCCTCCAGCAGCCCTGCTCCAAAAATACGAATATCTCCAGATAACTCTCAGGAAGAAGGGGCTAGCCTGGGAAGCTGTTGCTCAGCCTCATCTGCCCATGGCACTGCTCGCACAGAGGCAGAGAGACTGGGGCTGCTTGCTTGTCTTGCCACCTCAAACTTCAAATGTAGCATAAGGTGTCCCAGCTGGGCGCCTCCAGCAGCCCTGCTCCGAAAATACGAATGTCTCCAGATAACTCTCAGCCAGAATGGGTTAGCCTGGAAAGCTGTTGCTCAGCCTCATCTGCCCATGGCACTGCTCGCACAGAGGCACAGAGACTGGGGCTGCTTCCTTCTCTTGACACCTTGAACTTCAAACGTATCTTAGGAGATCCCTGCTGGGCTGTTTTCGCAGTCCTGGTCTGAAAATGCGAACGTCTCCAGATATCTCGCAGCCAGAAAGGGCTAGACTGGAAAGCTACTGCTCAGCCTCAGCTGCCCATGGCCCTGCTCACACAGAGGAAGAGAGACTGGGGCTGCTTGCTTCTTTTGCCACCTCAAAGTTCAAACGTATCTTAGGGGGTCCCTGCCGGGTGCCTCCAGCAGACCTGCTCTGACAATGCGAATGTCTGCAGAGAGCTGGCAGGCAGAAGGGGCTAGCCTGGAAAGCTGTTGCTCAGCCTGATTTGCCCATGGCACTGCTCGCACAGAGGCACAGAGACTGGGGCTGCTTGCTTGTCTTACCCCCTCAAACTTGAAACGTATCTTAGGGGGTCCCTGCTGGGCACATTTCGCAACCCTGCTCTGAAAAGGCGAACGTCTCCAGATAGCTTGCAGCCACAATGGGCTATCCTGGAAAGCTGTTGCTCAGCCTCATCTGCCCATGGCACTGCTCGCACAGAGACACAGAGACTGGGGCTGCTTGCTTGTCTTGACACCTCAAACTTCAAACGTAACCCGGGGATTGAGGTTACCTACCGGGCTCGTTTTGCAGCCCTGCTCTGAAAATGTGAGTGTCTGCACATAACTGGCAGCCAGAAGGGGCTAGCCTGGAAAGCTGTTGCTCAGCCTCATCTGCCCATGGCCCTGCTCGCACAGAGGCACAGAGATTGGTGCTGCTTGGTTGTTTTGCCACCTGAAACTTCAAACGTAGCCCTAGGATGAAGTGGGTCCCTGCTGTGCGCCTCCAGTAGCCTTGTTTCGAAAAATCGAACGTCTCCAGATAGCTCGCAGACAGAAGGAGATAGACAGGAAAGCTATTGCTCAGCCTGATTTGCCCATGGCACTGCTCGCACAGAGGCACAGAGACTGGGGCTGCTTGCTTGTCTTACCACCTCAAAATTTAAACGTAGCCCTGGGATGGGGGTGTCCGTGCCTGGCGCCTCCAGCAGCCCTGCTCGGAAAATACGAATGTCTCCAGATAACTCTCAGGCAGAATGGGCTAGCCTGGGAAGCTGTTGCTCAGCCTCATCTGCCCATGGCTCTGCTCGCACAGAGGCAGAGAGACTGGGGCTGCTTGCTTGTCTTGCCACCTCAATCTTCAAACGTAACCCGGGGACTGGGGTTACCTACCGGGCTCGTTTTGCAGCCCTGCTCTGAAAATGTGAGTGTCTGCACATAACTGGCAGCCAGAAGGGGCTAGCCTGGAAAGCTGTTGCTCAGCCTCATCTGTCCATGGCCCTGCTCGCAGAGAGGCACAGAGACTGGGACTGCTTACTTGTCTTGCCACCTCAAACTTCAAATGTAGCGTAAGGTGTCCGTGCCGGGTGCCTCCACTAGCCCTGCTCCAAAAATGCTAATGTCTCCGGATAGCTGGCAGCCAGAAGGGGCTAGCCTGGAAAGCTGTTGCTCAGCCTGATTTGCCCATGGCACTGCTCGCACAGAGGCACAGAGACTGGGACTGCTTACTTGTCTTGCCACCTCAAACTTCAAATGTAGCGTAAGCTGTCTGTGCCGGGTGACTCCAGTAGCCCTGCTCCGAAAATGCGAACGTCTGAAGATAGCTGGCAGCCAGAAGGGGCTAGCCTGGAAAGCTGTTGCTCAGCCTGATTTGCCCATGGCACTGCTCGCACAGAGGCAAAGAGACTGGGACAGCTTGCTTGTCTTGCCACCTCCAACTTGAAACGTAGCCCGGGGATGGAGCTGTCCGTGCGTGGCGCCTCCAGCAGCCCTGCTCAGAAAATACGAATGTCTCCAGATAACTCTCAGGCAGAAGGGGCTAGCCTGGAAAGCTGTTGCTCAGCCTCATCTGCCCATGGCACTGCTCGCACAGAGGCACAGAGATTGGTGCTGCTTGCTTGTTTTGCCACCTGAAACTTCAAACGTAGCCCTAGGATGGGGTGGGTCCCTGTTGTGCGCCCCCAGTAGCCCTGCTCTGAAAAATCGCACGTCTCCAGATAGCTCGCAGACAGAAGGAGATAGACAGGAAAGCTGTTGCTCAGCCTGATTTGCCCATGGCACTGCTCGCACAGAGGCACAGAGACTGGGGCTGCTTGCTTGTCTTACCACCTCAAAATTTAAACGTAGCCCTGGGATGGGGGTGTCCGTGCCTGGCGCCTCCAGCAGCCCTTCTCGGAAAATATGAATGTCTCCAGATAACTCTCAGGCAGAAGGGGCTAGCCTGGGAAGCTGTTGCTCAACGTCATCTGCCCATGGCTCTGCTCGCACAGAGGCAGAGAGACTGGGGCTGCTTGCTTGTCTTGCCACCTCAAACTTCAAACGTAACCCGGGGATTGGGGTTACCTACCGGGCTCGTTTTGCAGCCCTGCTCTGAAAATGTGAGTGTCTGCACATAACTGGCAGCCAGAAGGGGCTAGCCTGGAAAGCTGTTGCTCAGCCTCATCTGTCCATGGCCCTGCTCGCAGAGAGGCACAGAGACTGGGACTACTTACTTGTCTTGCCACCACAAACTTCAAATGTAGCGTAAGGTGTCCGTGCCGGGTGCCTCCACTAGCCCTGCTCAAAAAATGCGAATGTCTCCAGATAGCTGGCAGCCAGAAGGGGCTAGCCTGGAAATCTGTTGCTCATCCTGATTTGCCCATGGCACTGCTCGCACAGAGGCACAGAGATTGGTGCTGCTTGCTTGTTTTGCCACCTGAAACTTCAAACGTAGCCCTAGGATGGGGTGGGTCCCTGCTTTGTGCCTCCAGTAGCCCTGCTCCGAAAATGCGAACGTCTGAAGATAGCTCGCAGACAGAAGGAGATAGACAGGAAAGCTGTTGCTCAGCCTGATTTGCCCATGGCACTGCTCGCACAGAGGCACAGAGACTGGGGCTGCTTGCTTGTCTTACCACCTCAAAATTTAAACGTATCTTAGGGGGTCCCTGCTGGGCACATTTCGCAGCCCTGCTCTGAAAAGGCGAACGTCTCCAGATAGCTTGCAGCCAGAATGGGCTATCCTGGAAAGCTGTTGCTCAGCCTCATCTGCCCATGGCACTGCTCGCACAGAGGCAGAGAGACTGGGGCTGCTTGCTTGTCTTGCCACCTCAAACTTCAAACGTAACCCGGGGATTGGGGTTAACTACCGGGCTCGTTTTGCAGCTCTGCTCTGAAAATGTGAATGTCTGCACATAACTGGCAGCCAGAAGGGGATAGCCTGGAAAGCTGTTGCTCAGCCTCATCTGTCCATGGCCCTGCTCACAGAGAGGCACAGAGACTGGGACTGCTTACTTGTCTTGCCACCTCAAACTTCAAATGTAGCATAAGGTGTCCCAGCTGGGCGCCTCCAGCAGCCCTGCTCCGAAAATACGAATGTCTCCAGATAACTCTCAGGCAGAAGGGGCTAGCCTGGGAAGCTGTTGCTCAGCCTCATCTGCCCATGGCACTGCTCGCACAGAGGCAGAGAGACTGGGGCTGCTTGCTTGTCTTGCCACCTCAAACTTCAAACGTAACCCGGGGACTGGGGTTACCTACCGGGCTCGTTTTGCAGCCCTGCTCTGAAAATGTGAGTGTCTGCACATAACTGGCAGCCAGAAGGGGCTAGCCTGGAAAGCTATTGCTCAGCCTCATCTGCCCATGGCCCTGCTCGCACAGAGGCACAGAGATTGGTGCTGCTTGCTTGTTTTTCCACCCGAAACTTCAAACGTAGCCCTAGGATGGGGTGGGTCCCTGCTGTGCTCCTCCAGTAGCCCTGCTCCGAAAGATCGAACGTCTCCAGATAGCTCGCAGACAGAAGGAGATAGACAGGAAAGCTATTGCTCAGCCTGATTTGCCCATGGCACTGCTCGCACAGAGGCACAGAGACTGGGGCTGCTTGCTTGTCTTACAACCTCAAAATTTAAACTTAGCCCTGGGATGGGGGTGTCCGTGCCTGGCGCCTCCAGCAGCCCTGCTCTTAAAATACGAATGTCTCCAGATAACTCTCAGGCAGAAGGGGCTAGCCTGGGAAGCTGTTGCTCAGCCTCATCTGCCCATGGCACTGCTCGCACAGAGGCAGAGAGACTGGGGCTGCTTGCTTGTCTTGCCACCTCAAACTTCAAACGTAACCCGGGGACTGGGGTTACCTACCGGGCTCGTTTTGCAGCCCTGCTCTGAAAATGTGAGTGTCTGCACATAACTGGCAGCCAGAAGGGGCTAGCCTGGAAAGCTGTTGCTCAGCCTCATCTGTCCATGGCCCTGCTCGCAGAGAGGCACAGAGACTGGGGCTGCTTGCTTGTCTTGACACCTCAAACTTCAAATGTAGCGTAAGGTGTCCCAGCTGGGCGCCTCCAGCAGCCCTGCTCCGAAAATGCGAATGTGTCCACATAGCTGGCAGCCAGAAGGGGCTAGCCTGGAAAGCTGTTGCTCAGCCTGATTTGCCCATAGTACTGCTCGCACAGAGGCAAAGAGACTGGGGCAGCTTGCTTGTCTTGCCACCTCAAACTTGAAACGTAGCCCGGGGATGGGGGTGTCCGTGCGTGGCGCCTCCAGCAGCCCTGCTCCGAAAATACGAATGTCTCCAGATAACTCTCAGCCAGAATGGGCTAGTTGGAAAGCTGTTGCTCAGCCTCATCTGCCCATGGCAGTGCTCGCACAGAGGCACAGAGACTGGGGCAGCTTGCTTGTCTTGCCACCTCAAACTTGAAACGTATCTTAGGGGGTCTCTGCTGGGCACATTTCGCAGCCCTGCTCTGAAAAGGCGAACGTCTCCAGATAGCTTGCAGCCAGAATGGGCTATACTGGAAAGCTGTTGCTCAGCCTCATCTGCCCATGGCACTGCTCGCTCAGAGGCAGAGAGACTGGGGCTGCTTGCTTGTCTTGCCACCTCAAACTTCAAACGTAACCCGGGGATTGGGGTTACCTACCGGGCTCGTTTTGCAGCCCTGCTCTGAAAATGTGAGTGTCTGCACATAACTGGCAGCCAGAAGGGGATAGCCTGGAAAGCTGTTGCTCAGCCTCATCTGTCCATGGCCCTGCTCGCAGAGAGGCACAGAGACTGGGACTGCTTACTTGTCTTGCCACCTCAAACTTCAAATGTAGCGTAAGGTGTCCGTGCCGGGTGCCTCCACTAGCCCTGCTCCAAAAATGCGAATGTCTCCAGATAGCTGGCAGCCAGAAGGGGCTAGCCTGGAAAGCTGTTGCTCAGCCTG
Source organism: Opisthocomus hoazin (assembly GCF_030867145.1). Classification (NCBI taxonomy): domain Eukaryota; kingdom Metazoa; phylum Chordata; class Aves; order Opisthocomiformes; family Opisthocomidae; genus Opisthocomus; species Opisthocomus hoazin. The sequence continues at coordinate 44,376,103 of NC_134418.1, read as the reverse complement.
ATTTGCCCATGGCACTGCTCGCACAGAGGCACAGACACTGGGGCTGCTTGCTTGTCTTGCTACATAAACTTCAAATGTAGCGTAAGGTGTCCGTGTCGGGTGCCTCCAGTAGCCCTGCTCCGAAAATGCGAACGTCTGAAGATAGCTGGCAGCCAGAAGGGGCTAGCCTGGAAAGCTGTTGCTCAGCCTGATTTGCCCATGGCAGTGCTCGCACAGAGGCACAGAGTCTGGGGCTGCTTGCTTCTCTTGACACCTTGAACTTCAAACGTATCTTAGGGGATCCCTGCTGGGCTGTTTTCGCAGTCCTGGTCTGAAAATGCGAACGTCTCCAGATATCTCGCAGCCAGAAAGGGCTAGACTGGAAAGCTACTGCTCAGCCTCAGCTGCCCATGGCCCTGCTCACACAGAGGAAGAGAGACTGGGGCTGCTTGCTTCTTTTGCCACCTCAAAGTTCAAACGTATCTTAGGGGGTCCCTGCCGGGTGCCTCCAGCAGACCTGCTCTGACAATGCTAATGTCTGCAGAAAGCTGGCAGGCAGAAGGGGCTAGCCTGGAAAGCTGTTGCTCAGCCTGATTTGCCCATGGCACTGCTCGCACAGAGGCACAGAGACTGGGGCTGCTTGCTTGTCTTGCTACCTAAACTTCAAATGTAGCGTAAGGTGTCCGTGCCGGGTGCCTCCAGTAGCCCTGCTCTGAAAATGCGAACGTCTGAAGATAGCTGGCAGCCAGAAGGGGCTAGCCTGGAAAGCTGTTGCTCAGCCTCATCTGCCCATGGCCCTGCTCGCACAGAGGCACAGAGATTGGTGCTGCTTGCTTGTTTTGCCACCTGAAACTTCAAACGTAGCCCTAGGATGGGGTGGGTCCCTGCTGTGCGCCTCCAGTAGCCCTGTTCCGAAAAATCGAAAGTCTCCAGATAGCTCGCAGACAGAAGGAGATAGACAGGAAAGCTATTGCTCAGCCTGATTTGCCCATGGCACTGCTCGCACAGAGGCACAGAGGCTGGGGCTGCTTGCTTGTCTTACCACCTCAAAATTTAAACGTAGCCCTGGGATGGGGGTGTCCGTGCCTGGTGCCTCCAGCAGCCCTGCTCGGAAAATACGAATGTCTCCAGATAACTCTCAGGCAGAAGGGGCTAGCCTGGGAAGCTGTTGCTCAGCCTCATCTGCCCATGGCCCTGCTCGCACAGAGGCACAGAGACTGGGGCTGCTTGCTTGTCTTCCCACCTCCAACTTCAAACGTAGCTTCGCTGGTCCGTGCCGGGGCCCTTCGACAGCCCTGCTCTGAAAATGCGAAAGTCTGCAGATAGCTCGCAGCCAGAAGTAGCTAGCCTGGAAAGCTCTTGCTCAGCCTCATCTGCCCATGGCACTGCTCGCACAGAGGCACAGAGATTGGTGCTGCTTGGTTGTTTTGCCACCTGAAACTTCAAACGTAGCCCTAGGATGGGGTGTGTCCCTGCTTTGCGCCTCCAGTAGCCCTGCTCCGAAAATGCGAACGTCTCCAGATAGCTCGCAGACAGAAGGAGATAGACAGGAAAGCTGTTGCTCAGCCTGATTTGCCCATGGCACTGCTCGCACAGAGGCACAGAGACTGGGGCTGCTTGCTTGTCTTACCACCTCAAAATTTAAACGTAGCCCTGGGATGGGGGTGTCCGTGCCTGGCGCCTCCAGCAGCCCTTCTCGGAAAATACGAATGTCTCCAGATAACTCTCAGGCAGAAGGGGCTAGCCTGGGAAGCTGTTGCTCAGCCTCATCTGCCCATGGCACTGCTCGCACAGAGGCAGAGAGACTGGGGCTGCTTGCTTGTCTTGCCACCTCAAACTTCAAACGTAACCCGGGGATTGGGGTTACCTACCGGGCTCGTTTTGCAGCCCTGCTCTGAAAATGTGAGTGTCTGCACATAACTGGCAGCCAGAAGGGGCTAGCCTGGAAAGCTGTTGCTCAGCCTCATCTGTCCATGGCCCTGCTCGCAGAGAGGCACAGAGACTGGGACTGCTTACTTGTCTTGCCACCTCAAACTTCAAACGTAACCTGGGATTGGAGGGTGTGCCTGCCAGGCTCCGTTCCTAGCCCTCCTGTGAAAATGCGAACGTCTGCAGATAGCTGGCAGCCAGAAGGGGCTAGCCTGGAAAGCTGTTGCTCAGCCTCATCTGCCCATGGCAGTGCTCGCACAGAGGCACAGAGACTGGGGCTGCTTGCTTGTCTTGCCACCTCAAACTTCAAACGTAGCCTGGGAATTGTGGTGTCCCTGCCAGGCTCCTATCACAGTCCTGCTCCGAAAGTGCGAACGTCTGCAGATAGCTGGCAGGCAGAAGGGGCTAGCCTGGGAAGCTGTTGCTCAGCCTCATCTGCCCATGGCACTGCTCGCACAGAGGCAGAGAGACTGGGGCTGCTTGCTTGTCTTGCCACCTCAAACTTCAAACGTAACCCGGGGATTGGGGTTACCTACCGGGCTCGTTTTGCAGCCCTGCTCTGAAAATGTGAATGTCTGCACATAACTGGCAGCCAGAAGGGGCTAGCCTGGAAAGCTGTTCCTCAGCCTCATCTTCCCATGGCACTGCTCGCAGACAGGCACAGAGACTGGGACTGCTTACTTGTCTTGCCACCTCAAACTTCAAATGTAGCGTAAGGTGTCCGTGCCGGGTGCCTCCACTAGCCCTGCTCCAAAAATGCGAATGTCTCCAGATAGCTGGCAGCCAGAAGGGGCTAGCCTGGAAAGCTGTTGCTCAGCCTGATTTGCCCATGGCACTGCTCGCACAGAGGCACAGAGACTGGGGCTGCTTGCTTGTCTTGCTACATAAACTTCAAATGTAGCGTAAGGTGTCCGTGCCGGGTGCCTCCAGTAGCCCTGCTCCGAAAATGCGAACGTCTGAAGATAGCTGGCAGCCAGAAGGGGCTAGCCTGGAAAGCTGTTGCTCAGCCTGATTTGCCCATGGCAGTGCTCGCACAGAGGCACAGAGTCTGGGGCTGCTTGCTTCTCTTGACACCTTGAACTTCAAACGTATCTTAGGGGATCCCTGCTGGGCTGTTTTCGCAGTCCTGGTCTGAAAATGCGAACGTCTCCAGATATCTCGCAGCCAGAAAGGGCTAGACTGGAAAGCTACTGCTCAGCCTCAGCTGCCCATGGGCCTGCTCACACAGAGGAAGAGAGACTGGGGCTGCTTGCTTCTTTTGCCACCTCAAAGTTCAAACGTATCTTAGGGGGTACCTGTCGCGTGCCTCCAGCAGACCTGCTCTGACAATGCTAATGTCTGCAGAAAGCTGGCAGGCAGAAGGGGCTAGCCTGGAAAGCTGTTGCTCAGCCTGATTTGCCCATGGCACTGCTCGCACAGAGGCCAGAGACTGGGGCTGCTTGCTTGTCTTGCTACCTAAACTTCAAATGTAGCGTAAGGTGTCCGTGCCGGGTGCCTCCAGTAGCCCTGCTCTGAAAATGCGAACGTCTCCAGATAGCTGGAAGCCAGAAGGGGCTAGCCTGGAAAGCTGTGGCTCAGCCTGATTTGCCCATGGCACTGCTCGCACAGAGGCAAAGAGACCGGGGCAGCTTGCTTGTCTTGCCACCTCAAACTTGAAACGTAGCCCGGGGATGGAGGTGTCCGTGCGTGGCGCCTCCAGCAGCCCTGCTCCGAAAATACGAATGTCTCCGGATAACTCTCAGGCAGAAGGGGCTAGCCTGGGAAGCTGTTGCTCAGCCTCATCTGCCCATGGCACTGCTCGCACACAGGCACAGAGATTGGTGCTGCTTGGTTGTTTTGCCACCTGAAACTTCAAACGTAGCCCTAGGATGGGGTGTGTCCCTGCTTTGTGCCTCCAGTAGCCCTGCTCCGAAAATGCGAACGTCTCCAGATAGCTCGCAGACAGAAGGAGATAGACAGGAAAGCTGTTGCTCAGCCTGATTTGCCCATGGCACTGCTCGCACAGAGGCACAGAGACTGGGGCTGCTTGATGTCTTACCCACTCAAACTTGAAACGTATCTTAGGGGGTCCCTGCTGGGCACATTTCGTAGCCCTGCTCTGAAAAGGCGAACGTCTCCAGATAGCTTGCAGCCAGAATGGGCTATCCTGGAAAGCTGTTGCTCAGCCTCATCTGCCCATGGCACTGCTCGCACAGAGGCAGAGAGACTGGGGCTGCTTGCTTGTCTTGACACCTCAAACTTCAAACATAACCTGGGGATTGGGGTTACCTACCGGGCTCGTTTTGCAGCCCTGCTCTGAAAATGTGAGTGTCTGCACATAACTGGCAGCCAGAAGGGGCTAGCCTGGAAAGCTGTTGCTCAGCCTCATCTGTCCATGGCCCTGCTCGCAGAGAGGCACAGAGACTGGGACTGCTTACTTGTCTTGCCACCTCAAACTTCAAATGTAGCATATGGTGTCCCAGCTGGGCGCCTCCAGCAGCCCTGCTCCGAAAATACGAATGTCTCCAGATAACTCTCAGGCAGAAGGGGCTAGCCTGGGAAGCTGTTGCTCAGCCTCATCTCTGCCCATGGCACTGCTCACACAGAGGCACAGAGACTGGGGCTCTTGCTTGTCTTGCCACCTCAAACTTCAAACGTAACCCGGGGATTGGGGTTACCCACCGGGCTCGTTATGTAGCCCTGCTCTGAAAATGTGAGTGTCTGCACATAACTGGCAGCCAGAAGGGGCTAGCCTGGAAAGCTGTTGCTCAGCCTCATCTGCCCATGGCCCTGCTCGCACAGAGGCACAGAGATTGGTGCTGCTTGCTTGTTTTGCCACCTGAAACTTCAAACGTAGCCCTAGGATGGGGTGGGTCCCTGCTGTGCGCCTCCAGTAGCCCTGTTCCGAAAAATCGAAAGTCTCCAGATAGCTCGCAGACAGAAGGACATAGACAGGAAAGCTATTGCTCAGCCTGATTTGCCCATGGCACTGCTCGCACAGAGGCACAGAGACTGGGGCTGCTTGCTTGTCTTACCACCTCAAAATTTAAACGTAGCCCTGGGATGGGGGTGTCCGTGCCTGGCGCCTCCAGCAGCCCTTCTCGGAAAATACGAATGTCTCCAGATAAGTCTCACGCAGAAGGGGCTAGCCTGGGAAGCTGTTGCTCAGCCTCATCTGCCCATGGCACTGCTCGCACAGAGGCAGAGAGACTGGGGCTGCTTGCTTGTCTTGACACCTTGAACTTCAAACGTAACCCGGGGATTGGGGTTACCTACCGGGCTCGTTTTGCAGCCCTGCTCTGAAAATGTGAGTGTCTGCACATAACTGGCAGCCAGAAGGGGCTAGCCTGGAAAGCTGTTGCTCAGCCTCATCTGTCCATGGCCCTGCTCGCAGAGAGGCACAGAGACTGGAGCTGCTTGCTTGTCTTGCTACCTAAACTTCAAATGTAGCGTAAGGTGTCCGTGCCGGGTGCCTCCACTAGCCCTGCTCCGAAAATGCGAACGTCTGAAGATAGCTGGCAGCCAGAAGGGGCTAGCCTGGAAAGCTGTTGCTCAGCCTGATTTGCCCATGGCACTGCTCGCACAGAGGCAAAGAGACTGGGGCTGCTTGCTTGTCTTGCCACCTCAAACTTGAAACGTAGCCCGGGGATGGAGGTGTCCGTGCGTGGCGCCTCCAGCAGCCCTGCTCAGAAAATACGAATGTCTCCAGATAACTCTCAGGCAGAAGGGGCTAGCCTGGGAAGCTGTTGCTCAGCCTCATCTGCCCATGGCACTGCTCGCACAGAGGCACAGAGACTGGGGCTGCTTGCTTGTCTTGCCACCTCAAACTTCAAATGTAGCATAAGGTGTCCCAGCTGGGCGCCTCCAGCAGCCCTGCTCCGAAAATACGAATGTCTCCAGATAACTCTCAGGCAGAAGGGGCTAGCCTGGAAAGCTGTTGCTCAGCCTCATCTGCTCATGGCACTGCTCGCACAGAGGCACAGAGACTGGGGCTGCTTGCTTGTCTTGCCACCTCAAACTTCAAATGTAGCTTATGGGGTCCCAGCTGGGCGCCTCCAGCAGCCCTGCTCCGAAAATACGAATGTCTCCAGATAACTCTCAGGCAGAAGGGGCTAGCCTGGAAAGCTGTTGCTCAGCCTCATCTGCCCAAGGCCCTGCTCGCACAGAGGCACAGAGATTGGTGCTGCTTGCTTGTTTTGCCACCTGAAACTTCAAACGTAGCCCTACGATGGGGTGTGTCCCTGCTGTGCGCCTCCAGTAGCCCTGCTCCGAAAATGCGAACGTCTCCAGATAGCTCGCAGACAGAAGGAGATATACAGGAAAGCTGTTGCTCAGCCTGATTTGCCCATGGCAGTGCTCGCACAGAGGCACAGAGTCTGGGGCTGCTTGCTTCTCTTGACACCTTGAACTTCAAACGTATCTTAGGGGATCCCTGCTGGGCTGTTTTCGCAGTCCTGGTCTGAAAATGCGAACGTCTCCAGATATCTCGCAGCCAGAAAGGGCTAGACTGGAAAGCTACTGCTCAGCCTCAGCTGCCCATGGCCCTGCTCACACAGAGGAAGAGAGACTGGGGCTGCTTGCTTCTTTTGCCACCTCAAAGTTCAAACGTATCTTAGGGGGTCCCTGCCGGGTGCCTCCAGCAGACCTGCTCTGACAATGCTAATGTCTGCAGAAAGCTGGCAGGCAGAAGGGGCTAGCCTGGAAAGCTGTTGCTCAGCCTGATTTGCCCATGGCACTGCTCGCACAGAGGCACAGAGACTGGGGCTGCTTGCTTGTCTTGCTACCTAAACTTCAAATGTAGCGTAAGGTGTCCGTGCCGGGTGCCTCCAGTAGCCCTGCTCTGAAAATGCGAACGTCTGAAGATAGCTGGCAGCCAGAAGGGGCTAGCCTGGAAAGCTGTTGCTCAGCCTCATCTGCCCATGGCCCTGCTCGCACAGAGGCACAGAGATTGGTGCTGCTTGCTTGTTTTGCCACCTCAAACTTCAAACGTAGCCCTAGGATGGGGTGGGTCCCTGCTGTGCGCCTCCAGTAGCCCTGTTCCGAAAAATCGAAAGTCTCCAGATAGCTCGCAGACAGAAGGAGATAGACAGGAAAGCTATTGCTCAGCCTGATTTGCCCATGGCACTGCTCGCACAGAGGCACAGAGGCTGGGGCTGCTTGCTTGTCTTACCACCTCAAAATTTAAACGTAGCCCTGGGATGGGGGTGTCCGTGCCTGGTGCCTCCAGGAAAATACGAATGGCTCCAGATAACTCTCAGGCAGAAGGGGCTAGCCTGGGAAGCTGCTGCTCAGCCTCATCTGCCCATGGCCCTGCTCGCACAGAGGCACAGAGACTGGGGCTGCTTGCTTGTCTTACCACCTCCAACTTCAAACGTAGCTTCGCTGGTCCGTGCCGGGGCCCTTCGACAGCCCTGCTCTGAAAATGCGAAAGTCTGCAGATAGCTCGCAGCCAGAAGTAGCTAGCCTGGAAAGCTCTTGCTCAGCCTCATCTGCCCATGGCACTGCTCGCACAGAGGCACAGAGATTGGTGCTGCTTGGTTGTTTTGCCACCTGAAACTTCAAACGTAGCCCTAGGATGGGGTGTGTCCCTGCTTTGCGCCTCCAGTAGCCCTGCTCCGAAAATGCGAACGTCTCCAGATAGCTCGCAGACAGAAGGAGATAGACAGGAAAGCTGTTGCTCAGCCTGATTTGCCCATGGCACTGCTCGCACAGAGGCACAGAGACTGGGGCTGCTTGCTTGTCTTACCACCTCAAAATTTAAACGTAGCCCTGGGATGGGGGTGTCCGTGCCTGGCGCCTCCAGCAGCCCTTCTCGGAAAATACGAATGTCTCCAGATAACTCTCAGGCAGAAGGGGCTAGCCTGGGAAGCTGTTGCTCAGCCTCATCTGCCCATGGCACTGCTCGCACAGAGGCAGAGAGACTGGGGCTGCTTGCTTGTCTTGCCACCTCAAACTTCAAACGTAACCCGGGGATTGGGGTTACCTACCGGGCTCGTTTTGCAGCCCTGCTCTGAAAATGTGAGTGTCTGCACATAACTGGCAGCCAGAAGGGGCTAGCCTGGAAAGCTGTTGCTCAGCCTCATCTGTCCATGGCCCTGCTCGCAGAGAGGCACAGAGACTGGGACTGCTTACTTGTCTTGCCACCTCAAACTTCAAACGTAACCTGGGATTGGAGGGTGTGCCTGCCAGGCTCCGTTCCTAGCCCTCCTGTGAAAATGCGAACGTCTGCAGATAGCTGGCAGCCAGAAGGGGCTAGCCTGGAAAGCTGTTGCTCAGCCTCATCTGCCCATGGCAGTGCTCGCACAGAGGCACAGAGACTGGGGCTGCTTGCTTGTCTTGCCACCTCAAACTTCAAACGTAGCCTGGGAATTGTGGTGTCCCTGCCAGGCTCCTATCACAGTCCTGCTCCGAAAGTGCGAAAGTCTGCAGATAGCTGGCAGGCAGAAGGGGCTAGCCTGGGAAGCTGTTGCTCAGCCTCATCTGCCCATGGCACTGCTCGCACAGAGGCACAGAGACTGGGGCTGCTTGCTTGTCTTGCCACCTCAAACTTCAAACGTAACCCGGGGATTGGGGTTACCTACCGGGCTCGTTTTGCAGCCCTGCTCTGAAAATGTGAATGTCTGCACATAACTGGCAGCCAGAAGGGGCTAGCCTGGAAAGCTGTTCCTCAGCCTCATCTTCCCATGGCACTGCTCGCAGACAGGCACAGAGACTGGGACTGCTTACTTGTCTTGCCACCTCAAACTTGAAATGTAGCGTAAGGTGTCCGTGCCGGGTGCCTCCACTAGCCCTGCTCCAAAAATGCGAATGTCTCCAGATAGCTGGCAGCCAGAAGGGGCTAGCCTGGAAAGCTGTTGCTCAGCCTGATTTGCCCATGGCACTGCTCGCACAGAGGCACAGAGACTGGGGCTGCTTGCTTGTCTTGCTACATAAACTTCAAATGTAGCGTAAGGTGTCCGTGCCGGGTGCCTCCAGTAGCCCTGCTCCAAAAATGCGAACGTCTGAAGATAGCTGGCAGCCAGAAGGGGCTAGCCTGGAAAGCTGTTGCTCAGCCTGATTTGCCCATGGCACTGCTCGCACAGAGGCACAGAGTCTGGGGCTGCTTGCTTCTCTTGACACCTTGAACTTCAAACGTATCTTAGGGGATCCCTGCTGGGCTGTTTTCGCAGTCCTGGTCTGAAAATGCGAACGTCTCCAGATATCTCGCAGCCAGAAAGGGCTAGACTGGAAAGCTACTGCTCAGCCTCAGCTGCCCATGGGCCTGCTCACACAGAGGAAGAGAGACTGGGGCTGCTTGCTTCTTTTGCCACCTCAAAGTTCAAACGTATCTTAGGGGGTACCTGTCGCGTGCCTCCAGCAGACCTGCTCTGACAAAGCTAATGTCTGCAGAAAGCTGGCAGGCAGAAGGGGCTAGCCTGGAAAGCTGTTGCTCAGCCTGATTTGCCCATGGCACTGCTCGCACAGAGGCCAGAGACTGGGGCTGCTTGCTTGTCTTGCTACCTAAACTTCAAATGTAGCGTAAGGTGTCCGTGCCGGGTGCCTCCAGTAGCCCTGCTCTGAAAATGCGAACGTCTCCAGATAGCTGGAAGCCAGAAGGGGCTAGCCTGGAAAGCTGTGGCTCAGCCTGATTTGCCCATGGCACTGCTCGCACAGAGGCAAAGAGACCGGGGCAGCTTGCTTGTCTTGCCACCTCAAACTTGAAACGTAGCCCGGGGATGGAGGTGTCCGTGCGTGGCGCCTCCAGCAGCCCTGCTCCGAAAATACGAATGTCTCCGGATAACTCTCAGGCAGAAGGGGCTAGCCTGGGAAGCTGTTGCTCAGCCTCATCTGCCCATGGCACTGCTCGCACACAGGCACAGAGATTGGTGCTGCTTGGTTGTTTTGCCACCTGAAACTTCAAACGTAGCCCTAGGATGGGGTGTGTCCCTGCTTTGTGCCTCCAGTAGCCCTGCTCCGAAAATGCGAACGTCTCCAGATAGCTCGCAGACAGAAGGAGATAGACAGGAAAGCTGTTGCTCAGCCTGATTTGCCCATGGCACTGCTCGCACAGAGGCACAGAGACTGGGGCTGCTTGATGTCTTACCCACTCAAACTTGAAACGTATCTTAGGGGGTCCCTGCTGGGCACATTTCGTAGCCCTGCTCTGAAAAGGCGAACGTCTCCAGATAGCTTGCAGCCAGAATGGGCTATCCTGGAAAGCTGTTGCTCAGCCTCATCTGCCCATGGCACTGCTCGCACAGAGGCAGAGAGACTGGGGCTGCTTGCTTGTCTTGACACCTCAAACTTCAAACATAACCTGGGGATTGGGGTTACCTACCGGGCTCGTTTTGCAGCCCTGCTCTGAAAATGTGAGTGTCTGCACATAACTGGCAGCCAGAAGGGGATAGCCTGGAAAGCTGTTGCTCAGCCTCATCTGTCCATGGCCCTGCTCGCAGAGAGGCACAGAGACTGGGACTGCTTACTTGTCTTGCCACCTCAAACTTCAAATGTATCATATGATGTCCCAGCTGGGCGCCTCCAGCAGCCCTGCTCCGAAAATACGAATGTCTCCAGATAACTCTCAGGCAGAAGGGGCTAGCCTGGGAAGCTGTTGCTCAGCCTCATCTCTGCCCATGGCACTGCTCACACAGAGGCACAGAGACTGGGGCTCTTGCTTGTCTTGCCACCTCAAACTTCAAACGTAACCCGGGGATTGGGGTTACCCACCGGGCTCGTTATGTAGCCCTGCTCTGAAAATGTGAGTGTCTGCACATAACTGGCAGCCAGAAGGGGCTAGCCTGGAAAGCTGTTGCTCAGCCTCATCTGCCCATGGCCCTGCTCGCACAGAGGCACAGAGATTGGTGCTGCTTGCTTGTTTTGCCACCTGAAACTTCAAACGTAGCCCTAGGATGGGGTGGGTCCCTGCTGTGCGCCTCCAGTAGCCCTGTTCCGAAAAATCGAAAGTCTCCAGATAGCTCGCAGACAGAAGGACATAGACAGGAAAGCTATTGCTCAGCCTGATTTGCCCATGGCACTGCTCGCACAGAGGCACAGAGACTGGGGCTGCTTGCTTGTCTTACCACCTCAAAATTTAAACGTAGCCCTGGTATGGGGGTGTCCGTGCTTGGCGCCTCCAGCAGCCCTTCTCGGAAAATACGAATGTCTCCAGATAAGTCTCACGCAGAAGGGGCTAGCCTGGGAAGCTGTTGCTCAGCCTCATCTGCCCATGGCACTGCTCGCACAGAGGCAGAGAGACTGGGGCTGCTTGCTTGTCTTGACACCTTGAACTTCAAACGTAACCCGGGGATTGGGGTTACCTACCGGGCTCGTTTTGCAGCCCTGCTCTGAAAATGTGAGTGTCTGCACATAACTGGCAGCCAGAAGGGGCTAGCCTGGAAAGCTGTTGCTCAGCCTCATCTGTCCATGGCCCTGCTCGCAGAGAGGCACAGAGACTGGGGCTGCTTACTTGTCTTGCCACCTCAAACTTCAAATGTAGCGTAAGGTGTCCGTGCCGTGTGCCTCCACTAGCCCTGCTCCAAAAATGCGAATGTCTCCAGATAGCTGGCAGCCAGAAGGGGCTAGCCTGGAAAGCTGTTGCTCAGCCTGATTTGCCCATGGCACTGCTCGCACAGAGGCACAGAGACTGGAGCTGCTTGCTTGTCTTGCTACCTAAACTTCAAATGTAGCGTAAGGTGTCCGTGCCGGGTGCCTCCACTAGCCCTGCTCCGAAAATGCGAACGTCTGAAGATAGCTGGCAGCCAGAAGGGGCTAGCCTGGAAAGCTGTTGCTCAGCCTGATTTGCCCATGGCACTGCTCGCACAGAGGCAAAGAGACTGGGGCTGCTTGCTTGTCTTGCCACCTCAAACTTGAAACGTAGCCCGGGGATGGAGGTGTCCGTGCGTGGCGCCTCCAGCAGCCCTGCTCAGAAAATACGAATGTCTCCAGATAACTCTCAGGCAGAAGGGGCTAGCCTGGGAAGCTGTTGCTCAGCCTCATCTGCCCATGGCACTGCTCGCACAGAGGCACAGAGACTGGGGCTGCTTGCTTGTCTTGCCACCTCAAACTTCAAATGTAGCATAAGGTGTCCCAGCTGGGCGCCTCCAGCAGCCCTGCTCCGAAAATACGAATGTCTCCAGATAACTCTCAGGCAGAAGGGGCTAGCCTGGAAAGCTGTTGCTCAGCCTCATCTGCTCATGGCACTGCTCGCACAGAGGCACAGAGACTGGGGCTGCTTGCTTGTCTTGCCACCTCAAACTTCAAATGTAGCTTATGGGGTCCCAGCTGGGCGCCTCCAGCAGCCCTGCTCCGAAAATACGAATGTCTCCAGATAACTCTCAGGCAGAAGGGGCTAGCCTGGAAAGCTGTTGCTCAGCCTCATCTGCCCAAGGCCCTGCTCGCACAGAGGCACAGAGATTGGTGCTGCTTGCTTGTTTTGCCACCTGAAACTTCAAACGTAGCCCTACGATGGGGTGTGTCCCTGCTGTGCGCCTCCAGTAGCCCTGCTCCGAAAATGCGAACGTCTCCAGATAGCTCGCAGACAGAAGGAGATATACAGGAAAGCTGTTGCTCAGCCTGATTTGCCCATGGCACTGCTCGCACAGAGGCAAAGAGACTGGGGCAGCTTGCTTGTCTTGCCACCTCAAACTTGAAACGTAGCCCGGGGATGGAGGTGTCCGTGCGTGGCGCCTCCAGCAGCCCTGCTCAGAAAATACGAATGTCTCCAGATAACTCTCAGGCAGAAGGGGCTAGCCTGGAAAGCTGTTGCTCAGCCTCATCTATTCATGGCCCTGCTCGCAGAGAGGCACAGAGACTGGGGCTGCTTACTTGTCTTGCCACCTCAAACTTCAAATGTAGCATAAGGTGTCCCAGCTGGGCGCCTCCAGCAGCCCTGCTCCGAAAATACGAATATCTCCAGATAACTCTCAGGAAGAAGGGGCTAGCCTGGGAAGCTGTTGCTCAGCCTCATCTGCCCATGGCACTGCTCGCACAGAGGCAGAGAGACTGGGGCTGCTTGCTTGTCTTGCCACCTCAAACTTCAAATGTAGCATAAGGTGTCCCAGCTGGGCGCCTCCAGCAGCCCTGCTCCGAAAATACGAATGTCTCCAGATAACTCTCAGCCAGAATGGGTTAGCCTGGAAAGCTGTTGCTCAGCCTCATCTGCCCATGGCACTGCTCGCACAGAGGCACAGAGACTGGGGCTGCTTCCTTCTCTTGACACCTTGAACTTCAAACGTATCTTAGGAGATCCCTGCTGGGCTGTTTTCGCAGTCCTGGTCTGAAAATGCGAACGTCTCCAGATATCTCGCAGCCAGAAAGGGCTAGACTGGAAAGCTACTGCTCAGCCTCAGCTGCCCATGGCCCTGCTCACACAGAGGAAGAGAGACTGGGGCTGCTTGCTTCTTTTGCCACCTCAAAGTTCAAACGTATCTTAGGGGGTCCCTGCCGGGTGCCTCCAGCAGACCTGCTCTGACAATGCGAATGTCTGCAGAGAGCTGGCAGGCAGAAGGGGCTAGCCTGGAAAGCTGTTGCTCAGCCTGATTTGCCCATGGCACTGCTCGCACAGAGGCACAGAGACTGGGGCTGCTTGCTTGTCTTACCCCCTCAAACTTGAAACGTATCTTAGGGGGTCCCTGCTGGGCACATTTCGCAGCCCTGCTCTGAAAAGGCGAACGTCTCCAGATAGCTTGCAGCCACAATGGGCTATCCTGGAAAGCTGTTGCTCAGCCTCATCTGCCCATGGCACTGCTCGCACAGAGACACAGAGACTGGGGCTGCTTGCTTGTCTTGACACCTCAAACTTCAAACGTAACCCGGGGATTGGGGTTACCTACCGGGCTCGTTTTGCAGCCCTGCTCTGAAAATGTGAGTGTCTGCACATAACTTTCAGCCAGAAGGGGCTAGCCTGGAAAGCTGTTGCTCAGCCTCATCTGCCCATGGCCCTGCTCGCACAGAGGCACAGAGATTGGTGCTGCTTGGTTGTTTTGCCACCTGAAACTTCAAACGTAGCCCTAGGATGAAGTGGGTCCCTGCTGTGCGCCTCCAGTAGCCTTGTTTCGAAAAACCGAACGTCTCCAGATAGCTCGCAGACAGAAGGAGATAGACAGGAAAGCTATTGCTCAGCCTGATTTGCCCATGGCACTGCTCGCACAGAGGCACAGAGACTGGGGCTGCTTGCTTGTCTTACCACCTCAAAATTTAAACGTAGCCCTGGGATGGGGGTGTCCGTGCCTGGCGCCTCCAGCAGCCCTGCTCGGAAAATACGAATGTCTCCAGATAACTCTCAGGCAGAATGGGCTAGCCTGGGAAGCTGTTGCTCAGCCTCATCTGCCCATGGCACTGCTCGCACAGAGGCAGAGAGACTGGGGCTGCTTGCTTGTCTTGCCACCTCAAACTTCAAATGTAGCGTAAGGTGTCCGTGCCGGGTGCCTCCACTAGCCCTGCTCCAAAAATGCGAATGTGTCCAGATAGCTGGCAGCCAGAAGGGGCTAGCCTGGAAAGCTGTTGCTCAGCCTGATTTGCCCATGGCACTGCTCGCACAGAGGCACAGAGACTGGGGCTGCTTGCTTGTCTTTCCACCTCAAAATTTAAACGTAGCCCTGGGATGGGGGTGTCCGTGCCTGGCGCCTCCAGCAGCCCTTCTCGGAAAATATGAATGTCTCCAGATAACTCTCAGGCAGAAGGGGCTAGCCTGGGAAGCTGTTGCTCAACGTCATCTGCCCATGGCTCTGCTCGCACAGAGGCAGAGAGACTGGGGCTGCTTGCTTGTCTTGCCACCTCAAACTTCAAACGTAACCCGGGGATTGGGGTTACCTACCGGGCTCGTTTTGCAGCCCTGCTCTGAAAATGTGAGTGTCTGCACATAACTGGCAGCCAGAAGGGGCTAGCCTGGAAAGCTGTTGCTCAGCCTCATCTGTCCATGGCCCTGCTCGCAGAGAGGCACAGAGACTGGGACTACTTACTTGTCTTGCCACCACAAACTTCAAATGTAGCGTAAGGTGTCCGTGCCGGGTGCCTCCAGCAGCCCTGCTCAAAAAATGCGAATGTCTCCAGATAGCTGGCAGCCAGAAGGGGCTAGCCTGGAAATCTGTTGCTCATCCTGATTTGCCCATGGCACTGCTCGCACAGAGGCACAGAGATTGGTGCTGCTTGCTTGTTTTGCCACCTGAAACTTCAAACGTAGCCCTAGGATGGGGTGGGTCCCTGCTTTGTGCCTCCAGTAGCCCTGCTCCGAAAATGCGAACGTCTGAAGATAGCTCGCAGACAGAAGGAGATAGACAGGAAAGCTGTTTCTCAGCCTGATTTGCCCATGGCACTGCTCGCACAGAGGCACAGAGACTGGGGCTGCTTGCTTGTCTTACCACCTCAAAATTTAAACGTATCTTAGGGGGTCCCTGCTGGGCACATTTCGCAGCCCTGCTCTGAAAAGGCGAACGTCTCCAGATAGCTTGCAGCCAGAATGGGCTATCCTGGAAAGCTGTTGCTCAGCCTCATCTGCCCATGGCACTGCTCGCACAGAGGCAGAGAGACTGGGGCTGCTTGCTTGTCTTGCCACCTCAAACTTCAAACGTAACCCGGGGATTGGGGTTAACTACCGGGCTCGTTTTGCAGCTCTGCTCTGAAAATGTGAATGTCTGCACATAACTGGCAGCCAGAAGGTGCTAGCCTGGAAAGCTGTTGCTCAGCCTCATCTGTCCATGGCCCTGCTCACAGAGAGGCACAGAGACTGGGACTGCTTACTTGTCTTGCCACCTCAAACTTCAAATGTAGCATAAGGTGTCCCAGCTGGGCGCCTCCAGCAGCCCTGCTCCGAAAATACGAATGTCTCCTGATAACTCTCACGCAGAAGGGGCTAGCCTGGGAAGCTGTTGCTCAGCCTCATCTGCCCATGGCACTGCTCGCACAGAGGCAGAGAGACTGGGGCTGCTTGCTTGTCTTGCCACCTCAAACTTCAAACGTAACCCGGGGACTGGGGTTACCTACCGGGCTCGTTTTGCAGCCCTGCTCTGAAAATGTGAGTGTCTGCACATAACTGGCAGCCAGAAGGGGCTAGCCTGGAAAGCTGTTGCTCAGCCTCATCTGCCCATGGCCCTGCTCGCACAGAGGCACAGAGATTGGTGCTGCTTGCTTGTTTTTCCAACCGAAACTTCAAACGTAGCCCTAGGATGGGGTGGGTCCCTGCTGTGCTCCTCCAGTAGCCCTGCTCCGAAAGATCGAACGTCTCCAGATAGCTCGCAGACAGAAGGAGATAGACAGGAAAGCTATTGCTCAGCCTGATTTGCCCATGGCACTGCTCGCACAGAGGCACAGAGACTGGGGCTGCTTGCTTGTCTTACAACCTCAAAATTTAAACTTAGCCCTGGGATGGGGGTGTCCGTGCCTGGCGCCTCCAGCAGCCCTGCTCTTAAAATACGAATGTCTCCAGATAACTCTCACGCAGAAGGGGCTAGCCTGGGAAGCTGTTGCTCAGCCTCATCTGCCCATGGCACTGCTCGCACAGAGGCAGAGAGACTGGGGCTGCTTGCTTGTCTTGCCACCTCAAACTTCAAACGTAACCCGGGGACTGGGGTTACCTACCGGGATCGTTTTGCAGCCCTGCTCTGAAAATGTGAGTGTCTGCACATAACTGGCAGCCAGAAGGGGCTAGCCTGGAAAGCTGTTGCTCAGCCTCATCTGTCCATGGCCCTGCTCGCAGAGAGGCACAGAGACTGGGGCTGCTTGCTTGTCTTGACACCTCAAACTTCAAATGTAGCGTAAGGTGTCCCAGCTGGGCGCCTCCAGCAGCCCTGCTCCGAAAATGCGAATGTGTCCACATAGCTGGCAGCCAGAAGGGGCTAGCCTGGAAAGCTGTTGCTCAGCCTGATTTGCCCATAGTACTGCTCGCACAGAGGCAAAGAGACTGGGGCAGCTTGCTTGTCTTGCCACCTCAAACTTGAAACGTAGCCCGGGGATGGGGGTGTCCGTGCGTGGCGCCTCCAGCAGCCCTGCTCCGAAAATACGAATGTCTCCAGATAACTCTCAGCCAGAATGGGCTAGTTGGAAAGCTGTTGCTCAGCCTCATCTGCCCATGGCAGTGCTCGCACAGAGGCACAGAGACTGGGGCACCTTGCTTGTCTTGCCACCTCAAACTTGAAACGTATCTTAGAGGGTCTCTGCTGGGCACATTTCGCAGCCCTGCTCTGAAAAGGCGAACGTCTCCAGATAGCTTGCAGCCAGAATGGGCTATACTGGAAAGCTGTTGCTCAGCCTCATCTGCCCATGGCACTGCTCGCTCAGAGGCAGAGAGACTGGGGCTGCTTGCTTGTCTTGCCACCTCAAACTTCAAACGTAACCCGGGGATTGGGGTTACCTACCGGGCTCGTTTTGCAGCCCTGCTCTGAAAATGTGAGTGTCTGCACATAACTGGCAGCCAGAAGGGGATAGCCTGGAAAGCTGTTGCTCAGCCTCATCTGTCCATGGCCCTGCTCGCAGAGAGGCACAGAGTCTGGGGCTGCTTGCTTGTCTTGCTACATAAACTTCAAATGTAGCGTAAGGTGTCCGTGTCAGGTGCCTCCAGTAGCCCTGCTCCGAAAATGCGAACGTCTGAAGATAGCTGGCAGCCAGAAGGGGCTAGCCTGGAAAGCTGTTGCTCAGCCTGATTTGCCCATGGCAGTGCTCGCACAGAGGCACAGAGTCTGGGGCTGCTTGCTTCTCTTGACACCTTGAACTTCAAACGTATCTTAGGGGATCCCTGCTGGGCTGTTTTCGCAGTCCTGGTCTGAAAATGCGAACGTCTCCAGATATCTCGCAGCCAGAAAGGGCTAGACTGGAAAGCTACTGCTCAGCCTCAGCTGCCCATGGCCCTGCTCACACAGAGGAAGAGAGACTGGGGCTGCTTGCTTCTTTTGCCACCTCAAAGTTCAAACGTATCTTAGGGGGTCCCTGCCGGGTGCCTCCAGCAGACCTGCTCTGACAATGCTAATGTCTGCAGAAAGCTGGCAGGCAGAAGGGGCTAGCCTGGAAAGCTGTTGCTCAGCCTGATTTGCCCATGGCACTGCTCGCACAGAGGCACAGAGACTGGGGCTGCTTGCTTGTCTTGCTACCTAAACTTCAAATGTAGCGTAAGGTGTCCGTGCCGGGTGCCTCCAGTAGCCCTGCTCTGAAAATGCGAACGTCTGAAGATAGCTGGCAGCCAGAAGGGGCTAGCCTGGAAAGCTGTTGCTCAGCCTGATTTGCCCATGGCACTGCTCGCACAGAGGCAAAGAGACTGGGGCAGCTTGCTTGTCTTGCCACCTCAAACTTGAAACGTAGCCCGGGGATGGAGGTGTCCGTGCGTGGCGCCTCCAGCAGCCCTGCTCAGAAAATACGAATGTCTCCAGATAACTCTCAGGCAGAAGGGGCTAGCCTGGGAAGCTGTTGCTCAGCCTCATCTGCCCATGGCACTGCTCGCACAGAGGCACAGAGATTGGTGCTGCTTGGTTGTTTTGCCACCTGAAACTTCAAACGTAGCCCTAGGATGGGGTGTGTCCCTGCTTTGCGCCTCCAGTAGCCCTGCTCCGAAATGCGAACGTCTCCAGAGAGCTCGCAGACAGAAGGAGATAGACAGGAAAGCTGTTGCTCAGCCTCATCTGCCCATGGCACTGCTCGCACAGAGGCAGAGAGACTGGGGCTGCTTGCTTGTCTTGCCACCTCAAACTTCAAACGTAACCCGGGGACTGGGGTTACCTACCGGGATCGTTTTGCAGCCCTGCTCTGAAAATGTGAGTGTCTGCACATAACTGGCAGCCAGAAGGGGCTAGCCTGGAAAGCTGTTGCTCAGCCTCATCTGTCCATGGCCCTGCTCGCAGAGAGGCACAGAGACTGGGGCTGCTTGCTTGTCTTGACACCTCAAACTTCAAATGTAGCGTAAGGTGTCCCAGCTGGGCGCCTCCAGCAGCCCTGCTCCGAAAATGCGAATGTGTCCACATAGCTGGCAGCCAGAAGGGGCTAGCCTGGAAAGCTGTTGCTCAGCCTGATTTGCCCATAGTACTGCTCGCACAGAGGCAAAGAGACTGGGGCAGCTTGCTTGTCTTGCCACCTCAAACTTGAAACGTAGCCCGGGGATGGGGGTGTCCGTGCGTGGCGCCTCCAGCAGCCCTGCTCCGAAAATACGAATGTCTCCAGATAACTCTCAGCCAGAATGGGCTAGTTGGAAAGCTGTTGCTCAGCCTCATCTGCCCATGGCACTGCTCGCACAGAGGCACAGAGACTGGGGCAGCTTGCTTGTCTTGCCACCTCAAACTTGAAACGTATCTTAGGGGGTCTCTGCTGGGCACATTTCGCAGCCCTGCTCTGAAAAGGCGAACGTCTCCAGATAGCTTGCAGCCAGAATGGGCTATACTGGAAAGCTGTTGCTCAGCCTCATCTGCCCATGGCACTGCTCGCTCAGAGGCAGAGAGACTGGGGCTGCTTGCTTGTCTTGCCACCTCAAACTTCAAACGTAACCCGGGGATTGGGGTTACCTACCGGGCTCGTTTTGCAGCCCTGCTCTGAAAATGTGAGTGTCTGCACATAACTGGCAGCCAGAAGGGGATAGCCTGGAAAGCTGTTGCTCAGCCTCATCTGTCCATGGCCCTGCTCGCAGAGAGGCACAGAGACTGGGACTGCTTACTTGTCTTGCCACCTCAAACTTCAAATGTAGCGTAAGGTGTCCGTGCCGGGTGCCTCCACTAGCCCTGCTCCAAAAATGCGAATGTATCCAGATAGCTGGCAGCCAGAAGGGGCTAGCCTGGAAAGCTGTTGCTCAGCCTGATTTGCCCATGGCAGTGCTCGCACAGAGGCAGAGAGACTGGGGCTGCTTGCTTCTCTTGACACCTTGAACTTCAAACGTATCTTAGGGGATCCCTGCTGGGCTGTTTTCGCAGTCCAGGTCTGAAAATGCGAACGTCTCCAGATATCTCGCAGCCCGAAAGGGCTAGACTGGAAAGCTACTGCTCAGCCTCAGCTGCCCATGGCCCTGCTCACACAGAGGAAGAGAGACTGGGGCTGCTTGCTTCTTTTGCCACCTCAAAGTTCAAACGTATCTTAGGGGGTCCCTGCCGGGTGCCTCCAGCAGACCTGCTCTGACAATGCTAATGTCTGCAGAAAGCTGGCAGGCAGAAGGGGCTAGCCTGGAAAGCTGTTGCTCAGCCTGATTTGCCCATGGCACTGCTCGCACAGAGGCACAGAGACTGGGGCTGCTTGCTTGTCTTGCTACCTAAACTTCAAATGTAGCGTAAGGTGTCCGTGCCGGGTGCCTCCAGTAGCCCTGCTCTGAAAATGCGAACGTCTGAAGATAGCTGGCAGCCAGAAGGGGCTAGCCTGGAAAGCTGTTGCTCAGCCTGATTTGCCCATGGCACTGCTCGCACAGAGGCAAAGAGACTGGGGCTTCTTGCTTGTCTTGCCACCTCAAACTTGAAACGTAGCCCGGGGATGGAGGTGTCCGTGCGTGGCGCCTCCAGCAGCCCTGCTCAGAAAATACGAATGTCTCCAGATAACTCTCAGGCAGAAGGGGCTAGCCTGGGAAGCTGTTGCTCAGCCTCATCTGCCCATGGCCCTGCTCGCACAGAGGCACAGAGATTGGTGCTGCTTGGTTGTTTTGCCACCTGAAACTTCAAACGTAGCCCTAGGATGGGGTGTGTCCCTGCTTTGCGCCTCCAGTAGCCCTGCTCCGAAAATGCGAACGTCTCCAGATAGCTCGCAGACAGAAGGAGATAGACAGGAAAGCTGTTGCTCAGCCTGATTTGCCCATGGCACTGCTCGCACAGAGGCACAGAGACTGGGGCTGCTTGCTTGTCTTACCACCTCAAAATTTAAACGTAGCCCTGGGATGGGGGTGTCCGTGCCTGGCGCCTCCAGCAGCCCTTCTCGGAAAATACGAATGTCTCCAGATAACTCTCAGGCAGAAGGGGCTAGCCTGGGAAGCTGTTGCTCAGCCTCATCTGCCCATGGCACTGCTCGCACAGAGGCACAGAGATTGGTGCTGCTTGCTTGTCTTGCCACCTCAAACTTCAAACGTAACCCGGGGATTGGGGTTACCTACCGGGCTCGTTTTGCAGCCCTGCTCTGAAAATGTGAGTGTCTGCACATAACTGGCAGCCAGAAGGGGCTAGCCTGGAAAGCTGTTGCTCAGCCTCATCTGTCCATGGCCCTGCTCGCAGAGAGGCACAGAGACTGGGACTGCTTACTTGTCTTGCCACCTCAAACTTCAAACGTAACCTGGGATTGGAGGGTGTGCCTGCCAGGCTCCGTTCCTAGCCCTCCTGTGAAAATGCGAACTTCTGCAGATAGCTGGCAGCCAGAAGGGGCTAGCCTGGAAAGCTGTTGCTCAGCCTCATCTGCCCATGGCACTGCTCGCACAGAGGCACAGAGACTGGGGCAGCTTGCTTGTCTTGCCACCTCAAACTTGAAACGTATCTTAGGGGGTCTCTGCTGGGCACATTTCGCAGCCCTGCTCTGAAAAGGCGAACGTCTCCAGATAGCTTGCAGCCAGAATGGGCTATAATGGAAAGCTGTTGCTCAGCCTCATCTGCCCATGGCACTGCTCGCTCAGAGGCAGAGAGACTGGGGCTGCTTGCTTGTCTTGCCACCTCAAACTTCAAACGTAACCCGGGGATTGGGGTTACCTACCGGGCTCGTTTTGCAGCCCTGCTCTGAAAATGTGAGTGTCTGCACATAACTGGCAGCCAGAAGGGGCTAGCCTGGAAAGCTGTTGCTCAGCCTCATCTGTCCATGGCCCTGCTCGCAGAGAGGCACAGAGACTGGGACTGCTTACTTGTCTTGCCACCTCAAACTTCAAATGTAGCGTAAGGTGTCCGTGCCGGGTGCCTCCACTAGCCCTGCTCCAAAAATGCGAATGTCTCCAGATAGCTGGCAGCCAGAAGGGGCTAGCCTGGAAAGCTGTTGCTCAGCCTGATTTGCCCATGGCACTGCTCGCACAGAGGCACAGAGACTGGGGCTGCTTGCTTGTCTTGCTACATAAACTTCAAATGTAGCGTAAGGTGTCCGTGCCGGATGCCTCCAGTAGCCCTGCTCCGAAAATGCGAACGTCTGAAGATAGCTGGCAGCCAGAAGGGGCTAGCCTGGAAAGCTGTTGCTCAGCCTGATTTGCCCATAGTACTGCTCGCACAGAGGCAAAGAGACTGGGGCAGCTTGCTTGTCTTGCCACCTCAAACTTGAAACGTAGCCCGGGGATGGGGGTGTCCGTGCCTGGTGCCTCCAGCAGCCCTGCTCGGAAAATACGAATGTCTCCAGATAACTCTCAGCCAGAATGGGCTAGTTGGAAAGCTGTTGCTCAGCCTCATCTGCCCATGGCAGTGCTCGCACAGAGGCACAGAGACTGGGGCTGCGTGCTTGTCTTGCCACCTAATCTTCAAATGTAGCGTAAGGTGTCCGTGCCGGGTGCCTCCAGTAGCCCTGCTCCGAAAATACGAATGTCTCCAGATAACTCTCAGCCAGAATGGGCTAGTTGGAAAGCTGTTGCTCAGCCTCATCTGCCCATGGCACTGCTCGCACAGAGGCACAGAGACTGGGGCAGCTTGCTTGTCTTGCCACCTCAAACTTGAAACGTATCTTAGGGGGTCTCTAATGGGCACATTTCGCAGCCCTGCTCTGAAAAGGCGAACGTCTCCAGATAGCTTGCAGCCAGAATGGGCTATACTGGAAAGCTGTTGCTCAGCCTCATCTGCCCATGGCACTGCTCGCTCAGAGGCAGAGAGACTGGGGCTGCTTGCTTGTCTTGCCACCTCAAACTTCAAACGTAACCCGGGGATTGGGGTTACCTACCGGGCTCGTTTTGCAGCCCTGCTCTGAAAATGTGAGTGTCTGCACATAACTGGCAGCCAGAAGGGGCTAGCCTGGAAAGCTGTTGCTCAGCCTCATCTGTCCATGGCCCTGCTCGCAGAGAGGCACAGAGACTGGGACTGCTTACTTGTCTTGCCACCTCAAACTTCAAATGTAGCGTAAGGTGTCCGTGCCGGGTGCCTCCACTAGCCCTGCTCCAAAAATGCGAATGTCTCCAGATAGCTGGCAGCCAGAAGGGGCTAGCCTGGAAAGCTGTTGCTCAGCCTGATTTGCCCATGGCACTGCTCGCACAGAGGCACAGAGACTGGGGCTGCTTGCTTGTCTTGCTACATAAACTTCAAATGTAGCGTAAGGTGTCCGTGCCGGGTGCCTCCAGTAGCCCTGCTCCGAAAATGCGAACGTCTGAAGATAGCTGGCAGCCAGAAGGGGCTAGCCTGGAAAGCTGTTGCTCAGCCTGATTTGCCCATGGCAGTGCTCGCACAGAGGCACAGAGTCTGGGGCTGCTTGCTTCTCTTGACACCTTGAACTTCAAACGTATCTTAGGGGATCCCTGCTGGGCTGTTTTCGCAGTCCAGGTCTGAAAATGCGAACGTCTCCAGATATCTCGCAGCCAGAAAGGGCTAGACTGGAAAGCTACTGCTCAGCCTCAGCTGCCCATGGCCCTGCTCACACAGAGGAAGAGAGACTGGGGCTGCTTGCTTCTTTTGCCACCTCAAAGTTCAAACGTATCTTAGGGGGTCCCTGCCGGGTGCCTCCAGCAGACCTGCTCTGACAATGCTAATGTCTGCAGAAAGCTGGCAGGCAGAAGGGGCTAGCCTGGAAAGCTGTTGCTCAGCCTGATTTGCCCATGGCACTGCTCGCACAGAGGCACAGAGACTGGGGCTGCTTGCTTGTCTTGCTACCTAATCTTCAAATGTAGCGTAAGGTGTCCGTGCCGGGTGCCTCCAGTAGCCCTGCTCTGAAAATGCGAACGTCTGAAGATAGCTGGCAGCCAGAAGGGGCTAGCCTGGAAAGCTGTTGCTCAGCCTGATTTGCCCATGGCACTGCTCGCACAGAGGCAAAGAGACTGGGGCTTCTTGCTTGTCTTGCCACCTCAAACTTGAAACGTAGCCCGGGGATGGAGGTGTCCGTGCGTGGCGCCTCCAGCAGCCCTGCTCAGAAAATACGAATGTCTCCAGATAACTCTCAGGCAGAAGGGGCTAGCCTGGGAAGCTGTTGCTCAGCCTCATCTGCCCATGGCCCTGCTCGCACAGAGGCACAGAGATTGGGGCTGCTTGGTTGTTTTGCCACCTGAAACTTCAAACGTAGCCCTAGGATGGGGTGTGTCCCTGCTTTGCGCCTCCAGTAGCCCTGCTCCGAAAATGCGAACGTCTCCAGATAGCTCGCAGACAGAAGGAGATAGACAGGAAAGCTGTTGCTCAGCCTGATTTGCCCATGGCACTGCTCGCACAGAGGCACAGAGACTGGGGCTGCTTGCTTGTCTTACCACCTCAAAATTTAAACGTAGCCCTGGGATGGGGGTGTCCGTGCCTGGCGCCTCCAGCAGCCCTTCTCGGAAAATACGAATGTCTCCAGATAACTCTCAGGCAGAAGGGGCTAGCCTGGGAAGCTGTTGCTCAGCCTCATCTGCCCATGGCACTGCTCGCACAGAGGCAGAGAGACTGGGGCTGCTTGCTTGTCTTGCCACCTCAAACTTCAAACGTAACCCGGGGATTGGGGTTACCTACCGGGCTCGTTTTGCAGCCCTGCTCTGAAAATGTGAGTGTCTGCACATAACTGGCAGCCAGAAGGGGCTAGCCTGGAAAGCTGTTGCTCAGCCTCATCTGTCCATGGCCCTGCTCGCAGAGAGGCACAGAGACTGGGACTGCTTACTTGTCTTGCCACCTCAAACTTCAAACGTAACCTGGGATTGGAGGGTGTGCCTGCCAGGCTCCGTTCCTAGCCCTCCTGTGAAAATGCGAACTTCTGCAGATAGCTGGCAGCCAGAAGGGGCTAGCCTGGAAAGCTGTTGCTCAGCCTCATCTGCCCATGGCAGTGCTCGCACAGAGGCACAGAGAATGGGGCTGCTTGCTTGTCTTGCCACCTCAAACTTCAAACGTAGCCTGGGAATGGTGGTGTCCCTGCCAGGCTCCTATCACAGTCCTGCTCCGAAAGTGCGAACGTCTGCAGATAGCTGGCAGGCAGAAGGGGCTAGCCTGGGAAGCTGTTGCTCAGCCTCATCTGCCCATGGCACTGCTCGCACAGAGACACAGAGACTGGGGCTGCTTGCTTGTCTTACCACCTCAAAATTTAAACGTATCTTAGGGGGTCCCTGCTGGGCACATTTCGCAGCCCTGCTCTGAAAAGGCGAACGTCTCCAGATAGCTTGCAGCCAGAATGGGCTATCCTGGAAAGCTGTTGCTCAGCCTCATCTGCCCATGGCACTGCTCGCACAGAGGCAGAGAGACTGGGGCTGCTTGCTTGTCTTGCCACCTCAAACTTCAAACGTAACCCGGGGATTGGGGTTAACTACCGGGCTCGTTTTGCAGCTCTGCTCTGAAAATGTGAATGTCTGCACATAACTGGCAGCCAGAAGGGGCTAGCCTGGAAAGCTGTTGCTCAGCCTCATCTGTCCATGGCCCTGCTCACAGAGAGGCACAGAGACTGGGACTGCTTACTTGTCTTGCCACCTCAAACTTCAAATGTAGCATAAGGTGTCCCAGCAGGGCGCCTCCAGCAGCCCTGCTCCGAAAATACGAATGTCTCCAGATAACTCTCAGGCAGAAGGGGCTAGCCTGGGAAGCTGTTGCTCAGCCTCATCTGCCCATGGCACTGCTCACACAGAGGCACAGAGACTGGGGCTCTTGCTTGTCTTGCCACCTCAAACTTCAAACGTAACCCGGGGATTGGGGTTACCTACCGGGCTCGTTATGCAGCCCTGCTCTGAAAATGTGAGTGTCTGCACATAACTGGCAGCCAGAAGGGGCTAGCCTGGAAAGCTGTTGCTCAGCCTCATCTGCCCATGGCCCTGCTCGCACAGAGGCACAGAGATTGGTGCTGCTTGCTTGTTTTTCCACCTGAAACTTCAAACGTAGCCCTAGGATGGGGTGGGTCCCTGCTGTGCTCCTCCAGTAGCCCTGCTCCGAAAGATCGAACGTCTCCAGATAGCTCGCAGACAGAAGGAGATAGACAGGAAAGCTATTGCTCAGCCTGATTTGTCCATGGCACTGCTCGCACAGAGGCACAGAGACTGGGGCTGCTTGCTTGTCTTACAACCTCAAAATTTAAACTTAGCCCTGGGATGGGGGTGTCCGTGCCTGGCGCCTCCAGCAGCCCTTCTCGGAAAATACGAATGTCTCCAGATAACTCTCACGCAGAAGGGGCTAGCCTGGGAAGCTGTTGCTCAGCCTCATCTGCCCATGGCACTGCTCGCACAGAGGCAGAGAGACTGGGGCTGCTTGCTTGTCTTGCCACCTCAAACTTCAAACGTAACCCGGGGACTGGGGTTACCTACCGGGCTCGTTTTGCAGCCCTGCTCTGAAAATGTGAGTGTCTGCACATAACTGGCAGCCAGAAGGGGCTAGCCTGGAAAACTGTTGCTCAGCCTCATCTGTCCATGGCCCTGCTCGCAGAGAGGCACAGAGACTGGGGCTGCTTGCTTGTCTTGACACCTCAAACTTCAAATGTAGCGTAAGGTGTCCCAGCTGGGCGCCTCCAGCAGCCCTGCTCCGAAAATGCGAATGTGTCCACATAGCTGGCAGCCAGAAGGGGCTAGCCTGGAAAGCTGTTGCTCAGCCTGATTTGCCCATAGTACTGCTCGCACAGAGGCAAAGAGACTGGGGCAGCTTGCTTGTCTTGCCACCTCAAACTTAAAACGTAGCCCGGGGATGGGGGTGTCCGTGCGTGGAGCCTCCAGCAGCCCTGCTCCGAAAATACGAATGTCTCCAGATAACTCTCAGCCAGAATGGGCTAGTTGGAAAGCTGTTGCTCAGCCTCATCTGCCCATGGCAGTGCTCGCACAGAGGCACAGAGACTGGGGCTGCGTGCTTGTCTTGCCACCTAATCTTCAAATGTAGCGTAAGGTGTCCGTGCCGGGTGCCTCCAGTAGCCCTGCTCCGAAAATACGAATGTCTCCAGATAACTCTCAGCCAGAATGGGCTAGTTGGAAAGCTGTTGCTCAGCCTCATCTGCCCATGGCACTGCTCGCACAGAGGCACAGAGACTGGGGCAGCTTGCTTGTCTTGCCACCTCAAACTTGAAACGTGTCTTAGGGGGTCTCTGCTGGGCACATTTCGCAGCCCTGCTCTGAAAAGGCGAACGTCTCCAGATAGCTTGCAGCCAGAATGGGCTATAATGGAAAGCTGTTGCTCAGCCTCATCTGTCCATGGCACTGCTCGCTCAGAGGCAGAGAGACTGGGGCTGCTTGCTTGTCTTGCCACCTCAAACTTCAAACGTAACCCGGGGATTGGGGTTACCTACCGGGCTCGTTTTGCAGCCCTGCTCTGAAAATGTGAGTGTCTGCACATAACTGGCAGCCAGAAGGGGATAGCCTGGAAAGCTGTTGCTCAGCCTCATCTGTCCATGGCCCTGCTCGCAGAGAGGCACAGAGACTGGGACTGCTTACTTGTCTTGCCACCTCAAACTTCAAATGTAGCGTAAGGTGTCCGTGCCGGGTGCCTCCACTAGCCCTGCTCCAAAAATGCGAATGTCTCCAGATAGCTGGCAGCCAGAAGGGGCTAGCCTGGAAAGCTGTTGCTCAGCCTGATTTGCCCATGGCACTGCTCGCACAGAGGCACAGAGACTGGGGCTGCTTGCTTGTCTTGCTACATAAACTTCAAATGTAGCGTAAGGTGTCCGTGCCGGATGCCTCCAGTAGCCCTGCTCCGAAAATGCGAACGTCTGAAGATAGCTGGCAGCCAGAAGGGGCTAGCCTGGAAAGCTGTTGCTCAGCCTGATTTGCCCATAGTACTGCTCGCACAGAGGCAAAGAGACTGGGGCAGCTTGCTTGTCTTGCCACCTCAAACTTGAAACGTAGCCCGGGGATGGGGGTGTCCGTGCGTGGCGCCTCCAGCAGCCCTGCTCCGAAAATACGAATGTCTCCATATAACTCTCAGCCAGAATGGGCTAGTTGGAAAGCTGTTGCTCAGCCTCATCTGCCCATGGCAGTGCTCGCACAGAGGCACAGAGACTGGGGCTGCGTGCTTGTCTTGCCACCTAATCTTCAAATGTAGCGTAAGGTGTCCGTGCCGGGTGCCTCCAGTAGCCCTGCTCCGAAAATACGAATGTCTCCAGATAACTCTCAGCCAGAATGGGCTAGTTGGAAAGCTGTTGCTCAGCCTCATCTGCCCATGGCACTGCTCGCACAGAGGCACAGAGACTGGGGCTGCTTGCTTGTCTTGCCACCTCAAACTTGAAACGTATCTTAGGGGGTCTCTAATGGGCACATTTCGCAGCCCTGCTCTGAAAAGGCGAACGTCTCCAGATAGCTTGCAGCCAGAATGGGCTATACTGGAAAGCTGTTGCTCAGCCTCATCTGCCCATGGCACTGCTCGCTCAGAGGCAGAGAGACTGGGGCTGCTTGCTTGTCTTGCCACCTCAAACTTCAAACGTAACCCGGGGATTGGGGTTACCTACCGGGCTCGTTTTGCAGCCCTGCTCTGAAAATGTGAGTGTCTGCACATAACTGGCAGCCAGAAGGGGATAGCCTGGAAAGCTGTTGCTCAGCCTCATCTGTCCATGGCCCTGCTCGCAGAGAGGCACAGAGACTGGGACTGCTTACTTGTCTTGCCACCTCAAACTTCAAATGTAGCGTAAGGTGTCCGTGCCGGGTGCCTCCACTAGCCCTGCTCCAAAAATGCGAATGTCTCCAGATAGCTGGCAGCCAGAAGGGGCTAGCCTGGAAAGCTGTTGCTCAGCCTGATTTGCCCATGGCACTGCTCGCACAGAGGCACAGACACTGGGGCTGCTTGCTTGTCTTGCTACATAAACTTCAAATGTAGCGTAAGGTGTCCGTGCCGGGTGCCTCCAGTAGCCCTGCTCCGAAAATGCGAACGTCTGAAGATAGCTGGCAGCCAGAAGGGGCTAGCCTGGAAAGCTGTTGCTCAGCCTGATTTGCCCATGGCAGTGCTCGCACAGAGGCACAGAGTCTGGGGCTGCTTGCTTCTCTTGACACCTTGAACTTCAAACGTATCTTAGGGGATCCCTGCTGGGCTGTTTTCGCAGTCCAGGTCTGAAAATGCGAACGTCTCCAGATATCTCGCAGCCAGAAAGGGCTAGACTGGAAAGCTACTGCTCAGCCTCAGCTGCCCATGGCCCTGCTCACACAGAGGAAGAGAGACTGGGGCTGCTTGCTTCTTTTGCCACCTCAAAGTTCAAACGTATCTTAGGGGGTCCCTGCCGGGTGCCTCCAGCAGACCTGCTCTGACAATGCTAATGTCTGCAGAAAGCTGGCAGGCAGAAGGGGCTAGCCTGGAAAGCTGTTGCTCAGCCTGATTTGCCCATGGCACTGCTCGCACAGAGGCACAGAGACTGGGGCTGCTTGCTTGTCTTGCTACCTAAACTTCAAATGTAGCGTAAGGTGTCCGTGCCGGGTGCCTCCAGTAGCCCTGCTCTGAAAATGCGAACGTCTGAAGATAGCTGGCAGCCAGAAGGGGCTAGCCTGGAAAGCTGTTGCTCAGCCTGATTTGCCCATGGCACTGCTCGCACAGAGGCAAAGAGACTGGGGCTTCTTGCTTGTCTTGCCACCTCAAACTTGAAACGTAGCCCGGGGATGGAGGTGTCCGTGCGTGGCGCCTCCAGCAGCCCTGCTCAGAAAATACGAATATCTCCAGATAACTCTCAGGCAGAAGGGGCTAGCCTGGGAAGCTGTTGCTCAGCCTCATCTGCCCATGGCCCTGCTCGCACAGAGGCACAGAGATTGGGGCTGCTTGGTTGTTTTGCCACCTGAAACTTCAAACGTAGCCCTAGGATGGGGTGTGTCCCTGCTTTGCGCCTCCAGTAGCCCTGCTCCGAAAATGCGAACGTCTCCAGATAGCTCGCAGACAGAAGGAGATAGACAGGAAAGCTGTTGCTCAGCCTGATTTGCCCATGGCACTGCTCGCACAGAGGCACAGAGACTGGGGCTGCTTGCTTGTCTTACCACCTCAAAATTTAAACGTAGCCCTGGGATGGGGGTGTCCGTGCCTGGCGCCTCCAGCAGCCCTGCTCGGAAAATACGAATGTCTCCAGATAACTCTCAGGCAGAAGGGGCTAGCCTGGGAAGCTGTTGCTCAGCCTCATCTGCCCATGGCACTGCTCGCACAGAGGCAGAGAGACTGGGGCTGCTTGCTTGTCTTGCCACCTCAAACTTCAAACGTAACCCGGGGATTGGGGTTACCTACCGGGCTCGTTTTGCAGCCCTGCTCTGAAAATGTGAGTGTCTGCACATAACTGGCAGCCAGAAGGGGCTAGCCTGGAAAGCTGTTGCTCAGCCTCATCTGTCCATGGCCCTGCTCGCAGAGAGGCACAGAGACTGGGACTGCTTACTTGTCTTGCCACCTCAAACTTCAAACGTAACCTGGGATTGGAGGGTGTGCCTGCCAGGCTCCGTTCCTAGCCCTCCTGTGAAAATGCGAACGTCTGCAGATAGCTGGCAGCCAGAAGGGGCTAGCCTGGAAAGCTGTTGCTCAGCCTCATCTGCCCATGGCAGTGCTCGCACAGAGGCACAGAGAATGGGGCTGCTTGCTTGTCTTGCCACCTCAAACTTCAAACGTAGCCTGGGAATGGTGGTGTCCCTGCCAGGCTCCTATCACAGTCCTGCTCCGAAAGTGCGAACGTCTGCAGATAGCTGGCAGGCAGAAGGGGCTAGCCTGGGAAGCTGTTGCTCAGCCTCATCTGCCCATGGCACTGCTCGCACAGAGGCACAGAGACTGGGGCTGCTTGCTTGTCTTACCACCTCAAAATTTAAACGTATCTTAGGGGGTCCCTGCTGGGCACATTTCGCAGCCCTGCTCTGAAAAGGCGAACGTCTCCAGATAGCTTGCAGCCAGAATGGGCTATCCTGGAAAGCTGTTGCTCAGCCTCGTCTGCCCATGGCACTGCTCGCACAGAGGCAGAGAGACTGGGGCTGCTTGCTTGTCTTGCCACCTCAAACTTCAAACGTAACCCGGGGATTGGGGTTAACTACCGGGCTCGTTTTGCAGCTCTGCTCTGAAAATGTGAATGTCTGCACATAACTGGCAGCCAGAAGGGGCTAGCCTGGAAAGCTGTTGCTCAGCCTCATCTGTCCATGGCCCTGCTCACAGAGAGGCACAGAGACTGGGACTGCTTACTTGTCTTGCCACCTCAAACTTCAAATGTAGCATAAGGTGTCCCAGCAGGGCGCCTCCAGCAGCCCTGCTCCGAAAATACGAATGTCTCCAGATAACTCTCAGGCAGAAGGGGCTAGCCTGGGAAGCTGTTGCTCAGCCTCATCTGCCCATGGCACTGCTCGCACAGAGGCAGAGAGACTGGGGCTGCTTGCTTGTCTTGCCACCTCAAACTTCAAACGTAACCCGGGGACTGGGGTTACCTACCGGGCTCGTTTTGCAGCCCTGCTCTGAAAATGTGAGTGTCTGCACATAACTGGCAGCCAGAAGGGGCTAGCCTGGGAAGCTGTTGCTCAGCCTCATCTGCCCATGGCCCTGCTCGCACAGAGGCACAGAGATTGGTGCTGCTTGCTTGTTTTTCCACCCGAAACTTCAAACGTAGCCCTAGGATGGGGTGGGTCCCTGCTGTGCTCCTCCAGTAGCCCTGCTCCGAAAGATCGAACGTCTCCAGATAGCTCGCAGACAGAAGGAGATAGACAGGAAAGCTATTGCTCAGCCTGATTTGCCCATGGCACTGCTCGCACAGAGGCACAGAGACTGGGGCTGCTTGCTTGTCTTACCACCTCAAAATTTAAACTTAGCCCTGGGATGGGGGTGTCCGTGCCTGGCGCCTCCAGCAGCCCTGCTCGGAAAATACGAATGTCTCCACATAACTCTCACGCAGAAGGGGCTAGCCTGGGAAGCTGTTGCTCAGCCTCATCTGCCCATGGCACTGCTCGCACAGAGGCAGAGAGACTGGGGCTGCTTGCTTGTCTTGCCACCTCAAACTTCAAACGTAACCCGGGGACTGGGGTTACCTACCGGGCTCGTTTTGCAGCCCTGCTCTGAAAATGTGAGTGTCTGCACATAACTGGCAGCCAGAAGGGGCTAGCCTGGAAAACTGTTGCTCAGCCTCATCTGTCCATGGCCCTGCTCGCAGAGAGGCACAGAGACTGGGGCTGCTTGCTTGTCTTGACACCTCAAACTTCAAATGTAGCGTAAGGTGTCCCAGC
The DNA here is from genome assembly GCF_030867145.1 of Opisthocomus hoazin. Lineage (NCBI taxonomy): Eukaryota > Metazoa > Chordata > Aves > Opisthocomiformes > Opisthocomidae > Opisthocomus > Opisthocomus hoazin. Next base: position 44,344,125 of record NC_134418.1, on the reverse strand, counting down.
TGGGCGCCTCCAGCAGCCCTGCTCCGAAAATGCGAATGTGTCCACATAGCTGGCAGCCAGAAGGGGCTAGCCTGGAAAGCTGTTGCTCAGCCTGATTTGCCCATAGTACTGCTCGCACAGAGGCAAAGAGACTGGGGCAGCTTGCTTGTCTTGCCACCTCAAACTTCAAACGTAGCCCGGGGATGGGAGTGTCCGTGCGTGGCGCCTCCAGCAGCCCTGCTCCGAAAATACGAATGTCTCCAGATAACTCTCAGCCAGAATGGGCTAGTTGGAAAGCTGTTGCTCAGCCTCATCTGCCCATGGCACTGCTCGCACAGAGGCACAGAGACTGGGGCTGCGTGCTTGTCTTGCCACCTAATCTTCAAATGTAGCGTAAGGTGTCCGTGCCGGGTGCCTCCAGTAGCCCTGCTCCGAAAATACGAATGTCTCCAGATAACTCTCAGCCAGAATGGGCTAGTTGGAAAGCTGTTGCTCAGCCTCATCTGCCCATGGCACTGCTCGCTCAGAGGCAGAGAGACTGGGGCTGCTTGCTTGTCTTGCCACCTCAAACTTCAAACGTAACCCGGGGATTGGGGTTACCTACCGGGCTCGTTTTGCAACCCTGCTCTGAAAATGTGAGTGTCTGCACATAACTGGCAGCCAGAAGGGGCTAGCCTGGAAAGCTGTTGCTCAGCCTCATCTGTCCATGGCCCTGCTCGCAGAGAGGCACAGAGACTGGGACTGCTTACTTGTCTTGCCACCTCAAACTTCAAATGTAGCGTAAGGTGTCCGTGCCGGGTGCCTCCACTAGCCCTGCTCCAAAAATGCGAATGTCTCCAGATAGCTGGCAGCCAGAAGGGGCTAGCCTGGAAAGCTGTTGCTCAGCCTGATTTGCCCATGGCACTGCTCGCACAGAGGCACAGAGACTGGGGCTGCTTGCTTGTCTTGCTACATAAACTTCAAATGTAGCGTAAGGTGTCCGTGCCGGATGCCTCCAGTAGCCCTGCTCCGAAAATGCGAACGTCTGAAGATAGCTGGCAGCCAGAAGGGGCTAGCCTGGAAAGCTGTTGCTCAGCCTGATTTGCCCATGGCACTGCTCGCACAGAGGCACAGAGTCTGGGGCTGCTTGCTTCTCTTGACACCTTGAACTTCAAACGTATCTTAGGGGGTCTCTAATGGGCTGTTTTCGCAGTCCTGGTCTGAAAATGCGAACGTCTCCAGATATCTCGCAGCCAGAAAGGGCTAGACTGGAAAGCTACTGCTCAGCCTCAGCTGCCCATGGCCCTGCTCACACAGAGGAAGAGAGACTGGGGCTGCTTGCTTCTTTTGCCACCTCAAAGTTCAAACGTATCTTAGGGGGTCCCTGCCGGGTGCCTCCAGCAGACCTGCTCTGACAATGCTAATGTCTGCAGAAAGCTGGCAGGCAGAAGGGGCTAGCCTGGAAAGCTGTTGCTCAGCCTGATTTGCCCATGGCACTGCTCGCACAGAGGCACAGAGACTGGGGCTGCTTGCTTGTCTTGCTACCTAAACTTCAAATGTAGCGTAAGGTGTCCGTGCCGGGTGCCTCCAGTAGCCCTGCTCTGAAAATGCGAACGTCTGAAGATAGCTGGCAGCCAGAAGGGGCTAGCCTGGAAAGCTGTTGCTCAGCCTGATTTGCCCATGGCACTGCTCGCACAGAGGCAAAGAGACTGGGGCAGCTTGCTTGTCTTGCCACCTCAAACTTGAAACGTAGCCCGGGGATGGAGGTGTCCGTGCGTGGCGCCTCCATCAGCCCTGCTCAGAAAATACGAATGTCTCCAGATAACTCTCAGGCAGAAGGGGCTAGCCTGGGAAGCTGTTGCTCAGCCTCATCTGCCCATGGCACTGCTCGCACAGAGGCACAGAGATTGGTGCTGCTTGGTTGTTTTGCCACCTGAAACTTCAAACGTAGCCCTAGGATGGGGTGTGTCCCTGCTTTGCGCCTCCAGTAGCCCTGCTCCGAAATGCGAACGTCTCCAGATAGCTCGCAGACAGAAGGAGATAGACAGGAAAGCTGTTGCTCAGCCTCATCTGCCCATGGCACTGCTCGCACAGAGGCAGAGAGACTGGGGCTGCTTGCTTGTCTTGCCACCTCAAACTTCAAACGTAACCCGGGGACTGGGGTTACCTACCGGGATCGTTTTGCAGCCCTGCTCTGAAAATGTGAGTGTCTGCACATAACTGGCAGCCAGAAGGGGCTAGCCTGGAAAGCTGTTGCTCAGCCTCATCTGTCCATGGCCCTGCTCGCAGAGAGGCACAGAGACTGGGGCTGCTTGCTTGTCTTGACACCTCAAACTTCAAATGTAGCGTAAGGTGTCCCAGCTGGGCGCCTCCAGCAGCCCTGCTCCGAAAATGCGAATGTGTCCACATAGCTGGCAGCCAGAAGGGGCTAGCCTGGAAAGCTGTTGCTCAGCCTGATTTGCCCATAGTACTGCTCGCACAGAGGCAAAGAGACTGGGGCAGCTTGCTTGTCTTGCCACCTCAAACTTGAAACGTAGCCCGGGGATGGGGGTGTCCGTGCGTGGCGCCTCCAGCAGCCCTGCTCCGAAAATACGAATGTCTCCAGATAACTCTCAGCCAGAATGGGCTAGTTGGAAAGCTGTTGCTCAGCCTCATCTGCCCATGGCACTGCTCGCACAGAGGCACAGAGACTGGGGCTGCGTGCTTGTCTTGCCACCTAATCTTCAAATGTAGCGTAAGGTGTCCGTGCCGGGTGCCTCCAGTAGCCCTGCTCCGAAAATACGAATGTCTCCAGATAACTCTCAGCCAGAATGGGCTAGTTGGAAAGCTGTTGCTCAGCCTCATCTGCCCATGGCACTGCTCGCACAGAGGCACAGAGACTGGGGCAGCTTGCTTGTCTTGCCACCTCAAACTTGAAACGTATCTTAGGGGGTCTCTGCTGGGCACATTTCGCAGCCCTGCTCTGAAAAGGCGAACGTCTCCAGATAGCTTGCAGCCAGAATGGGCTAGTTGGAAAGCTGTTGCTCAGCCTCATCTGCCCATGGCACTGCTCGCACAGAGGCACAGAGACTGGGGCTGCTTGCTTGTCTTGCCACCTCAAACTTCAAACGTAACCCGGGGATTGGGGTTACCTACCGGGCTCGTTTTGCAGCCCTGCTCTGAAAATGTGAGTGTCTGCACATAACTGGCAGCCAGAAGGGGCTAGCCTGGAAAGCTGTTGCTCAGCCTCATCTGTCCATGGCCCTGCTCGCAGAGAGGCACAGAGACTGGGACTGCTTACTTGTCTTGCCACCTCAAACTTCAAACGTAACCTGGGATTGGAGGGTGTGCCTGCCAGGCTCCGTTCCTAGCCCTCCTGTGAAAATGCGAACGTTTGCAGATGGCTGGCAGCCAGAAGGGGCTAGCCTGGAAAGCTGTTGCTCAGCCTCATCTGCCCATGGCAGTGCTCGCACAGAGGCACAGAGAATGGGGCTGCTTGCTTGTCTTGCCACCTCAAACTTCAAACGTAGCCTGGGAATGGTGGTGTCCCTGCCAGGCTCCTATCACAGTCCTGCTCCGAAAGTGCGAACGTCTGCAGATAGCTGGCAGGCAGAAGGGGCTAGCCTGGGAAGCTGTTGCTCAGCCTCATCTGCCCATGGCACTGCTCGCACAGAGGCAGAGAGACTGGGGCTGCTTGCTTGTCTTGCCACCTCAAACTTCAAACGTAACCCGGGGATTGGGGTTACCTACCGGGCTCGTTTTGCAGCCCTGCTCTGAAAATGTGAGTGTCTGCACATAACTTGCAGCCAGAAGGGGCTAGCCTGGAAAGCTGTTCCTCAGCCTCATCTTCCCATGGCACTGCTCGCAGACAGGCACAGAGACTGGGACTGCTTACTTGTCTTGCCACCTCAAACTTGAAATGTAGCGTAAGGTGTCCGTGCCGGGTGCCTCCACTAGCCCTGCTCCAAAAATGCGAATGTCTCCAGATAGCTGGCAGCCAGAAGGGGCTAGCCTGGAAAGCTGTTGCTCAGCCTGATTTGCCCATGGCACTGCTCGCACAGAGGCACAGAGACTGGGGCTGCTTGCTTCTCTTGACACCTTGAACTTCAAACGTATCTTAGGGGATCCCTGCTGGGCTGTTTTCGCAGTCCTGGTCTGAAAATGCGAACGTCTCCAGATATCTCGCAGCCAGAAAGGGCTAGACTGGAAAGCTACTGCTCAGCCTCAGCTGCCCATGGCCCTGCTCACACAGAGGAAGAGAGACTGGGGCTGCTTGCTTCTTTTGCCACCTCAAAGTTCAAACGTATCTTAGGGGGTCCCTGCCGGGTGCCTCCAGCAGACCTGCTCTGACAATGCTAATGTCTGCAGAAAGCTGGCAGGCAGAAGGGGCTAGCCTGGAAAGCTTTTGCTCAGCCTGATTTGCCCATGGCACTGCTCGCACAGAGGCAAAGAGACTGGGGCTTCTTGCTTGTCTTGCCACCTCAAACTTGAAACGTAGCCCGGGGATGGAGGTGTCCGTGCGTGGCGCCTCCAGCAACCCTGCTCAGAAAATACGAATGTCTCCAGATAACTCTCAGGCAGAAGGGGCTAGCCTGGGAAGCTGTTGCTCAGCCTGATTTGCCCATGGCACTGCTCGCACAGAGGCACAGAGACTGGGGCTGCTTGCTTGTCTTGCTACCTAAACTTCAAATGTAGCGTAAGGTGTCCGTGCCGGGTGCCTCCAGTAGCCCTGCTCTGAAAATGCGAACGTCTGAAGATAGCTGGCAGCCAGAAGGGGCTAGCCTGGAAAGCTGTTGCTCAGCCTGATTTGCCCATGGCACTGCTCGCACAGAGGCAAAGAGACTGGGGCAGCTTGCTTGTCTTGCCACCTCAAACTTGAAACGTAGCCCGGGGATGGAGGTGTCCGTGCGTGGCGCCTCCAGCAGCCCTGCTCAGAAAATACGAATGTCTCCAGATAACTCTCAGGCAGAAGGGGCTAGCCTGGGAAGCTGTTGCTCAGCCTCATCTGCCCATGGCACTGCTCGCACAGAGGCACAGAGATTGGTGCTGCTTGGTTGTTTTGCCACCTGAAACTTCAAACGTAGCCCTAGGATGGGGTGTGTCCCTGCTGTGCGCCTCCAGTAGCCCTGCTCCGAAATGCGAACGTCTCCAGATAGCTCGCAGACAGAAGGAGATAGACAGGAAAGCTGTTGCTCAGCCTCATCTGCCCATGGCACTGCTCGCACAGAGGCAGAGAGACTGGGGCTGCTTGCTTGTCTTGCCACCTCAAACTTCAAACGTAACCCGGGGACTGGGGTTACCTACCGGGATCGTTTTGCAGCCCTGCTCTGAAAATGTGAGTGTCTGCACATAACTGGCAGCCAGAAGGGGCTAGCCTGGAAAGCTGTTGCTCAGCCTCATCTGTCCATGGCCCTGCTCGCAGAGAGGCACAGAGACTGGGGCTGCTTGCTTGTCTTGACACCTCAAACTTCAAATGTAGCGTAAGGTGTCCCAGCTGGGCGCCTCCAGCAGCCCTGCTCCGAAAATGCGAATGTGTCCACATAGCTGGCAGCCAGAAGGGGCTAGCCTGGAAAGCTGTTGCTCAGCCTGATTTGCCCATAGTACTGCTCGCACAGAGGCAAAGAGACTGGGGCAGCTTGCTTGTCTTGCCACCTCAAACTTGAAACGTAGCCCGGGGATGGGGGTGTCCGTGCGTGGCGCCTCCAGCAGCCCTACTCCGAAAATACGAATGTCTCCAGATAACTCTCAGCCAGAATGGGCTAGTTGGAAAGCTGTTGCTCAGCCTCATCTGCCCATGGCACTGCTCGCACAGAGGCACAGAGACTGGGGCTGCGTGCTTGTCTTGCCACCTAATCTTCAAATGTAGCGTAAGGTGTCCGTGCCGGGTGCCTCCAGTAGCCCTGCTCCGAAAATACGAATGTCTCCAGATAACTCTCAGCCAGAATGGGCTAGTTGGAAAGCTGTTGCTCAGCCTCATCTGCCCATGGCACTGCTCGCACAGAGGCACAGAGACTGGGGCAGCTTGCTTGTCTTGCCACCTCAAACTTGAAACGTATCTTAGGGGGTCTCTGCTGGGCACATTTCGCAGCCCTGCTCTGAAAAGGCGAACGTCTCCAGATAGCTTGCAGCCAGAATGGGCTAGTTGGAAAGCTGTTGCTCAGCCTCATCTGCCCATGGCACTGCTCGCACAGAGGCAGAGAGACTGGGGCTGCTTGCTTGTCTTGCCACCTCAAACTTCAAACGTAACCCGGGGATTGGGGTTACCTACCGGGCTCGTTTTGCAGCCCTGCTCTGAAAATGTGAGTGTCTGCACATAACTGGCAGCCAGAAGGGGCTAGCCTGGAAAGCTGTTGCTCAGCCTCATCTGTCCATGGCCCTGCTCGCAGAGAGGCACAGAGACTGGGACTGCTTACTTGTCTTGCCACCTCAAACTTCAAACGTAACCTAGGATTGGAGGGTGTGCCTGCCAGGCTCCGTTCCTAGCCCTCCTGTGAAAATGCGAACGTTTGCAGATGGCTGGCAGCCAGAAGGGGCTAGCCTGGAAAGCTGTTGCTCAGCCTCATCTGCCCATGGCAGTGCTCGCACAGAGGCACAGAGAATGGGGCTGCTTGCTTGTCTTGCCACCTCAAACTTCAAACGTAGCCTGGGAATGGTGGTGTCCCTGCCAGGCTCCTATCACAGTCCTGCTCCGAAAGTGCGAACGTCTGCAGATAGCTGGCAGGCAGAAGGGGCTAGCCTGGGAAGCTGTTGCTCAGCCTCATCTGCCCATGGCACTGCTCGCACAGAGGCAGAGAGACTGGGGCTGCTTGCTTGTCTTGCCACCTCAAACTTCAAACGCAACCCGGGGATTGGGGTTACCTACCGGGCTCGTTTTGCAGCCCTGCTCTGAAAATGTGAGTGTCTGCACATAACTGGCAGCCAGAAGGGGCTAGCCTGGAAAGCTGTTCCTCAGCCTCATCTTCCCATGGCACTGCTCGCAGACAGGCACAGAGACTGGGACTGCTTACTTGTCTTGCCACCTCAAACTTGAAATGTAGCGTAAGGTGTCCGTGCCGGGTGCCTCCACTAGCCCTGCTCCAAAAATGCGAATGTCTCCAGATAGCTGGCAGCCAGAAGGGGCTAGCCTGGAAATCTGTTGCTCAGCCTGATTTGCCCATGGCACTGCTCGCACAGAGGCACAGAGACTGGGGCTGCTTGCTTCTCTTGACACCTTGAACTTCAAACGTATCTTAGGGGATCCCTGCTGGGCTGTTTTCGCAGTCCTGGTCTGAAAATGCGAATGTCTCCAGATATCTCGCAGCCAGAAAGGGCTAGACTGGAAAGCTACTGCTCAGCCTCAGCTGCCCATGGCCCTGCTCACACAGAGGAAGAGAGACTGGGGCTGCTTGCTTCTTTTGCCACCTCAAAGTTCAAACGTATCTTAGGGGGTCCCTGCCGGGTGCCTCCAGCAGACCTGCTCCGAAAATGCGAACGTCTCCAGATAGCTCGCAGACAGAAGGAGATAGACAGGAAAGCTGTTGCTCAGCCTGATTTGCCCATGGCACTGCTCGCACAGAGGCACAGAGACTGGGGCTGCTTGCTTGTCTTACCACCTCAAAATTTAAACGTAGCCCTGGGATGGGGGTGTCCGTGCCTGGCGCCTCCAGCAGCCCTTCTCGGAAAATACGAATGTCTCCAGATAACTCTCAGGCAGAAGGGGCTAGCCTGGGAAGCTGTTGCTCAGCCTCATCTGCCCATGGCACTGCTCGCACAGAGGCAGAGAGACTGGGGCTGCTTGCTTGTCTTGCCACCTCAAACTTCAAACGTAACCCGGGGATTGGGGTTACCTACCGGGCTCGTTTTGCAGCCCTGCTCTGAAAATGTGAGTGTCTGCACATAACTGGCAGCCAGAAGGGGCTAGCCTGGAAAGCTGTTGCTCAGCCTCATCTGTCCATGGCCCTGCTCGCAGAGAGGCACAGAGACTGGGACTGCTTACTTGTCTTGCCACCTCAAACTTCAAACGTAACCTGGGATTGGAGGGTGTGCCTGCCAGGCTCCGTTCCTAGCCCTCCTGTGAAAATGCGAACGTTTGCAGATGGCTGGCAGCCAGAAGGGGCTAGCCTGGAAAGCTGTTGCTCAGCCTCATCTGCCCATGGCAGTGCTCGCACAGAGGCACAGAGAATGGGGCTGCTTGCTTGTCTTGCCACCTCAAACTTCAAACGTAGCCTGGGAATGGTGGTGTCCCTGCCAGGCTCCTATCACAGTCCTGCTCCGAAAGTGCGAACGTCTGCAGATAGCTGGCAGGCAGAAGGGGCTAGCCTGGGAAGCTGTTGCTCAGCCTCATCTGCCCATGGCACTGCTCGCACAGAGGCAGAGAGACTGGGGCTGCTTGCTTGTCTTGCCACCTCAAAGTTCAAACGTAACCCGGGGATTGGGGTTACCTACCGGGCTCGTTTTGCAGCCCTGCTCTGAAAATGTGAGTGTCTGCACATAACTGGCAGCCAGAAGGGGCTAGCCTGGAAAGCTGTTCCTCAGCCTCATCTTCCCATGGCACTGCTCGCAGACAGGCACAGAGACTGGGACTGCTTACTTGTCTTGCCACCTCAAACTTGAAATGTAGCGTAAGGTCTCCGTGCCGGGTGCCTCCACTAGCCCTGCTCCAAAAATGCGAATGTCTCCAGATAGCTGGCAGCCAGAAGGGGCTAGCCTGGAAAGCTGTTGCTCAGCCTGATTTGCCCATGGCAGTGCTCGCACAGAGGCACAGAGACTGGGGCTGCTTGCTTCTCTTGACACCTTGAACTTCAAACGTATCTTAGGGGATCCCTGCTGGGCTGTTTTCGCAGTCCTGGTCTGAAAATGCGAACGTCTCCAGATATCTCGCAGCCAGAAAGGGCTAGACTGGAAAGCTACTGCTCAGCCTCAGCTGCCCATGGCCCTGCTCACACAGAGGAAGAGAGACTGGGGCTGCTTGCTTCTTTTGCCACCTCAAAGTTCAAACGTATCTTAGGGGGTCCGTGCCGCGTGCCTCCAGCAGACCTGCTCTGACAATGCTAATGTCTGCAGAAAGCTGGCAGCCAGAAGGGGCTAGCCTGGAAAGCTTTTGCTCAGCCTGATTTGCCCATGGCACTGCTCGCACAGAGGCAAAGAGACTGGGGCTTCTTGCTTGTCTTGCCACCTCAAACTTGAAACGTAGCCCGGGGATGGAGGTGTCCGTGCGTGGCGCCTCCAGCAGCCCTGCTCAGAAAATACGAATGTCTCCAGATAACTCTCAGGCAGAAGGGGCTAGCCTGGGAAGCTGTTGCTCAGGCTCATCTGCCCATGGCACTGCTCGCACAGAGGCACAGAGATTGGTGCTGCTTGGTTGTTTTGCCACCTGAAACTTCAAACGTAGCCCTAGGATGGGGTGTGTCCCTGCTTTGCGCCTCCAGTAGCCCTGCTCCGAAAATGCGAACGTCTCCAGATAGCTCGCAGACAGAAGGAGATAGACAGGAAAGCTGTTGCTCAGCCTGATTTGCCCATGGCACTGCTCGCACAGAGGCACAGAGACTGGGGCTGCTTGCTTGTCTTACCACCTCAAAATTTAAACGTAGCCCTGGGATGGGGGTGTCCGTGCCTGGCGCCTCCAGCAGCCCTTCTCGGAAAATACGAATGTCTCCAGATAACTCTCAGGTAGAAGGGGCTAGCCTGGGAAGCTGTTGCTCAGCCTCATCTGCCCATGGCACTGCTCGCATAGAGGCAGAGAGACTGGGGCTGCTTGCTTGTCTTGCCACCTCAAACTTCAAACGTAACCCGGGGATTGGGGTTACCTACCGGGCTCGTTTTGCAGCCCTGCTCTGAAAATGTGAGTGTCTGCACATAACTGGCAGCCAGAAGGGGCTAGCCTGGAAAGCTGTTGCTCAGCCTCATCTGTCCATGGCCCTGCTCGCAGAGAGGCACAGAGACTGGGGCAGCTTACTTGTCTTGCCACCTCAAACTTCAAACGTATCCTGGGATTGGAGGGTGTGCCTGCGAGGCTCCGTTCCTAGCCCTCCTGTGAAAATGCGAACGTCTGCAGATAGCTGGCAGCCAGAAGGGGCTAGCCTGGAAAGCTGTTGCTCAGCCTCATCTGCCCATGGCAGTGCTCGCACAGAGGCACAGAGAATGGGGCTGCTTGCTTGTCTTGCCACCTCAAACTTCAAACGTAGCCTGGGAATGGTGGTGTCCCTGCAAGGCTCCTATCACAGTCCTGCTCCGAAAGTGCGAAAGTCTGCAGATAGCTGGCAGGCAGAAGGGGCTAGCCTGGGAAGCTGTTGCTCAGCCTCATCTGCCCATGGCACTGCTCGCACAGAGGCAGAGAGACTGGGGCTGCTTGCTTGTCTTGCCACCTCAAACTTCAAACGTAACCCGGGGATTGGGGTTACCTACCGGGCTCGTTTTGCAGCCCTGCTCTGAAAATGTGAGTGTCTGCACATAACTGGCAGCCAGAAGGGGCTAGCCTGGAAAGCTGTTGCTCAGCCTCATCTGCCCATGGCACTGCTCGCACAGAGGCACAGAGATTGGTGCTGCTTGGTTGTTTTGCCACCTGAAACTTCAAACGTAGCCCTAGGATGGGGTGTGTCCCTGCTTTGCGCCTCCAGTAGCCCTGCTCCGAAAATGCGAACGTCTCCAGATAGATCGCAGACAGAAGGAGATAGACAGGAAAGCTGTTGCTCAGCCTGATTTGCCCATGGCACTGCTCGCACAGAGGCACAGAGACTGGGGCTGCTTGCTTGTCTTACCACCTCAAAATTTAAACGTAGCCCTGGGATGGGGGTGTCCGTGCCTGGCGCCTCCAGCAGCCCTTCTCGGAAAATACGAATGTCTCCAGATAACTCTCAGGTAGAAGGGGCTAGCCTGGGAAGCTGTTGCTCAGCCTCATCTGCCCATGGCACTGCTCGCATAGAGGCAGAGAGACTGGGGCTGCTTGCTTGTCTTGCCACCTCAAACTTCAAACGTAACCCGGGGATTGGGGTTACCTACCGGGCTCGTTTTGCAGCCCTGCTCTGAAAATGTGAGTGTCTGCACATAACTGGCAGCCAGAAGGGGCTAGCCTGGAAAGCTGTTGCTCAGCCTCATCTGTCCATGGCCCTGCTCGCAGAGAGGCACAGAGACTGGGGCTGCTTACTTGTCTTGCCACCTCAAACTTCAAACATAACCTGGGATTGGATGGTGTGCCTGCCAGGCTCCGTTCCTAGCCCTCCTGTGAAAATGCGAACGTCTGCAGATAGCTGGCAGCCAGAAGGGGCTAGCCTGGAAAGCTGTTGCTCAGCCTCATCTGCCCATGGCAGTGCTCGCACAGAGGCACAGAGAATGGGGCTGCTTGCTTGTCTTGCCACCTCAAACTTCAAACGTAGCCTGGGAATGGTGGTGTCCCTGCAAGGCTCCTATCACAGTCCTGCTCCGAAAGTGCGAAAGTCTGCAGATAGCTGGCAGGCAGAAGGGGCTAGCCTGGGAAGCTGTTGCTCAGCCTCATCTGCCCATGGCACTGCTCGCACAGAGGCAGAGAGACTGGGGCTGCTTGCTTGTCTTGCCACCTCAAACTTCAAACGTAACCCGGGGATTGGGGTTACCTACCGGGCTCGTTTTGCAGCCCTGCTCTGAAAATGTGAGTGTCTGCACATAACTGGCAGCCAGAAGGGGCTAGCCTGGAAAGCTGTTGCTCAGCCTCATCTGCCCATGGCACTGCTCGCACAGAGGCACAGAGATTGGTGCTGCTTGGTTGTTTTGCCACCTGAAACTTCAAACGTAGCCCTAGGATGGGGTGTGTCCCTGCTTTGCGCCTCCAGTAGCCCTGCTCCGAAAATGCGAACGTCTCCAGATAGCTCGCAGACAGAAGGAGATAGACAGGAAAGCTGTTGCTCAGCCTGATTTGCCCATGGCACTGCTCGCACAGAGGCACAGAGACTGGGGCTGCTTGCTTGTCTTACCACCTCAAAATTTAAACGTAGCCCTGGGATGGGGGTGTCCGTGCCTGGCGCCTCCAGCAGCCCTTCTCGGAAAATACGAATGTCTCCAGATAACTCTCAGGCAGAAGGGGCTAGCCTGGGAAGCTGTTGCTCAGCCTCATCTGCCCATGGCACTGCTCGCACAGAGGCAGAGAGACTGGGGCTGCTTGCTTGTCTTGCCACCTCAAACTTCAAACGTAACCCGGGGATTGGGGTTACCTACCGGGCTCGTTTTGCAGCCCTGCTCTGAAAATGTGAGTGTCTGCACATAACTGGCAGCCAGAAGGGGCTAGCCTGGAAAGCTGTTGCTCAGCCTCATCTGTCCATGGCCCTGCTCGCAGAGAGGCACAGAGACTGGGACTGCTTACTTGTCTTGCCACCTCAAACTTCAAACGTAACCTGGGATTGGAGGGTGTGCCTGCCAGGCTCCGTTCCTAGCCCTCCTGTGAAAATGCGAACGTCTGCAGATAACTGGCAGCCAGAAGGGGCTAGCCTGGAAAGCTGTTCCTCAGCCTCATCTTCCCATGGCACTGCTCGCAGACAGGCACAGAGACTGGGACTGCTTACTTGTCTTGCCACCTCAAACTTGAAATGTAGCGTAAGGTGTCCGTGCCGGGTGCCTCCACTAGCCCTGCTCCAAAAATGCGAATGTCTCCAGATAGCTGGCAGCCAGAAGGGGCTAGCCTGGAAAGCTGTTGCTCAGCCTGATTTGCCCATGGCACTGCTCGCACAGAGGCACAGAGACTGGGGCTGCTTGCTTGTCTTGCTACATAAACTTCAAATGTAGCGTAAGGTGTCCGTGCCGGGTGCCTCCAGTAGCCCTGCTCTGAAAATGCGAACGTCTGAAGATAGCTGGCAGCCAGAAGGGGCTAGCCTGGAAAGCTGTTGCTCAGCCTGATTTGCCCATGGCACTGCTCGCACAGAGGCACAGAGTCTGGGGCTGCTTGCTTCTCTTGACACCTTGAACTTCAAACGTATCTTAGGGGATCCCTGATGTGCTGTTTTCGCAGTCCTGGTCTGAAAATGCGAACGTCTCCAGATATCTCGCAGCCAGAAAGGGCTAGACTGGAAAGCTACTGCTCAGCCTCAGCTGCCCATGGCCCTGCTCACACAGAGGAAGAGAGACTGGGGCTGCTTGCTTCTTTTGCCACCTCAAAGTTCAAACGTATCTTAGTGGGTACCTGTCGCGTGCCTACAGCAGACCTGCTCTGACAATGCTAATGTCTGCAGAAAGCTGGCAGGCAGAAGGGGCTAGCCTGGAAAGCTGTTGCTCAGCCTGATTTGCCCATGGCACTGCTCGCACAGAGGCACAGAGACTGGGGCTGCTTGCTTGTCTTGCTACCTAAACTTCAAATGTAGCCTAAGGTGTCCGTGCCGGGTGCCTCCAGTAGCCCTGCTCCGAAAATGCGAACGTCTCCAGATAGCTGGAAGCCAGAAGGGGCTAGCCTGGAAAGCTGTGGCTCAGCCTGATTTGCCCATGGCACTGCTCGCACAGAGGCAAAGAGACCGGGGCAGCTTGCTTGTCTTACCCACTCAAACTTGAAACGTATCTTAGGGGGTCCCTGCTGGGCACATTTCGCAGCCCTGCTCTGAAAAGGCGAACGTCTCCAGATAGCTTGCAGCCAGAATGGGCTATCCTGGAAAGCTGTTGCTCAGCCTCATCTGCCCATGGCACTGCTCGCACAGAGGCAGAGAGACTGGGGCTGCTTGCTTGTCTTGACACCTCAAACTTCAAACATAACCCGGGGATTGGGGTTACCTACCGGGCTCGTTTTGCAGCCCTGCTCTGAAAATGTGAGTGTCTGCACATAACTGGCAGCCAGAAGGGGCTAGCCTGGAAAGCTGTTGCTCAGCCTCATCTGTCCATGGCCCTGCTCGCAGAGAGGCACAGAGACTGGGACTGCTTACTTGTCTTGCCACCTCAAACTTCAAATGTAGCGTAAGGTGTCCGTGCCGGGTGCCTCCACTAGCCCTGCTCCAAAAATGCGAATGTCTCCAGATAGCTGGCAGCCAGAAGGGGCTAGCCTGGAAAGCTGTTGCTCAGCCTGATTTGCCCATGGCACTGCTCGCACAGAGGCACAGAGACTGGGGCTGCTTGCTTGTCTTGCTACATAAACTTCAAATGTAGCGTAAGGTGTCCGTGCCGGGTGCCTCCAGTAGCCCTGCTCTGAAAATGCGAACGTCTGAAGATAGCTGGCAGCCAGAAGGGGCTAGCCTGGAAAGCTGTTGCTCAGCCTGATTTGCCCATGGCACTGCTCGCACAGAGGCACAGAGTCTGGGGCTGCTTGCTTCTCTTGACACCTTGAACTTCAAACGTATCTTAGGGGATCCCTGATGTGCTGTTTTCGCAGTCCTGGTCTGAAAATGCGAACGTCTCCAGATATCTCGCAGCCAGAAAGGGCTAGACTGGAAAGCTACTGCTCAGCCTCAGCTGCCCATGGGCCTGCTCACACAGAGGCAGAGAGACTGGGGCTGCTTGCTTCTTTTGCCACCTCAAAGTTCAAACGTATCTTAGGGGGTACCTGTCGCGTGCCTCCAGCAGACCTGCTCTGACAATGCTAATGTCTGCAGAAAGCTGGCAGGCAGAAGGGGCTAGCCTGGAAAGCTGTTGCTCAGCCTGATTTGCCCATGGCACTGCTCGCACAGAGGCACAGAGACTGGGGCTGCTTGCTTGTCTTGCTACCTAAACTTCAAATGTAGCGTAAGGTGTCCGTGCCGGGTGCCTCCAGTAGCCCTGCTCTGAAAATGCGAACGTCTCCAGATAGCTGGAAGCCAGAAGGGGCTAGCCTGGAAAGCTGTGGCTCAGCCTGATTTGCCCATGGCACTGCTCGCACAGAGGCAAAGAGACCGGGGCAGCTTGCTTGTCTTACCCACTCAAACTTGAAACGTATCTTAGGGGGTCCCTGCTGGGCACATTTCGCAGCCCTGCTCTGAAAAGGCGAACGTCTCCAGATAGCTTGCAGCCAGAATGGGCTATCCTGGAAAGCTGTTGCTCAGCCTCATCTGCCCATGGCACTGCTCGCACAGAGGCAGAGAGACTGGGGCTGCTTGCTTGTCTTGACACCTCAAACTTCAAACATAACCCGGGGATTGGGGTTACCTACCGGGCTCGTTTTGCAGCCCTGCTCTGAAAATGTGAGTGTCTGCACATAACTGGCAGCCAGAAGGGGCTAGCCTGGAAAGCTGTTGCTCAGCCTCATCTGCCCATGGCCCTGCTCGCACAGAGGCACAGAGATTGGTGCTGCTTGCTTGTTTTGCCACCTGAAACTTCAAACGTAGCCCTAGGATGGGGTGGGTCCCTGCTGTGCGCCTCCTGTAGCCCTGTTCCGAAAAATCGAAAGTCTCCAGATAGCTCGCAGACAGAAGGACATAGACAGGAAAGCTATTGCTCAGCCTGATTTGCCCATGGCACTGCTCGCACAGAGGCACAGAGACTGGGGCTGCTTGCTTGTCTTACCACCTCAAAATTTAAACGTAGCCCTGGGATGGGGGTGTCCGTGCCTGGCGCCTCCAGCAGCCCTTCTCGGAAAATACGAATGTCTCCAGATAAGTCTCAGGCAGAAGGGGCCAGCCTGGGAAGCTGTTGCTCAGCCTCATCTGCCCATGGCACTGCTCGCACAGAGGCAGAGAGACTGGGGCTGCTTGCTTGTCTTGACACCTTGAACTTCAAACGTAACCCGGGGATTGGGGTTACCTACCGGGCTCGTTTTGCAGCCCTGCTCTGAAAATGTGAGTGTCTGCACATAACTGGCAGCCAGAAGGGGCTAGCCTGGAAAGGTGTTGCTCAGCCTCATCTGTCCATGGTCCTGCTCGCAGAGAGGCACAGAGACTGGGGCTGCTTACTTGTCTTGCCACCTCAAACTTCAAATGTAGCGTAAGGTGTCCGTGCCGGGTGCCTCCAGTAGCCCTGCTCAAAAAATGCGAATGTCTCCAGATAGCTGGCAGCCAGAAGGGGCTAGCCTGGAAAGCTGTTGCTCAGCCTGATTTGCCCATGGCACTGCTCGCACAGAGGCACAGAGTCTGGGGCTGCTTGCTTCTCTTGACACCTTGAACTTCAAACGTATCTTAGGGGATCCCTGATGTGCTGTTTTCGCAGTCCTGGTCTGAAAATGCGAACGTCTCCAGATATCTCGCAGCCAGAAAGGGCTAGACTGGAAAGCTACTGCTCAGCCTCAGCTGCCCATGGGCCTGCTCACACAGAGGCAGAGAGACTGGGGCTGCTTGCTTCTTTTGCCACCTCAAAGTTCAAACGTATCTTAGGGGGTACCTGTCGCGTGCCTCCAGCAGACCTGCTCTGACAATGCTAATGTCTGCAGAAAGCTGGCAGGCAGAAGGGGCTAGCCTGGAAAGCTGTTGCTCAGCCTGATTTGCCCATGGCACTGCTCGCACAGAGGCACAGAGACTGGGGCTGCTTGCTTGTCTTGCTACCTAAACTTCAAATGTAGCGTAAGGTGTCCGTGCCGGGTGCCTCCAGTAGCCCTGCTCTGAAAATGCGAACGTCTCCAGATAGCTGGAAGCCAGAAGGGGCTAGCCTGGAAAGCTGTGGCTCAGCCTGATTTGCCCATGGCACTGCTCGCACAGAGGCAAAGAGACCGGGGCAGCTTGCTTGTCTTACCCACTCAAACTTGAAACGTATCTTAGGGGGTCCCTGCTGGGCACATTTCGCAGCCCTGCTCTGAAAAGGCGAACGTCTCCAGATAGCTTGCAGCCAGAATGGGCTATCCTGGAAAGCTGTTGCTCAGCCTCATCTGCCCATGGCACTGCTCGCACAGAGGCAGAGAGACTGGGGCTGCTTGCTTGTCTTGACACCTCAAACTTCAAACATAACCCGGGGATTGGGGTTACCTACCGGGCTCGTTTTGCAGCCCTGCTCTGAAAATGTGAGTGTCTGCACATAACTGGCAGCCAGAAGGGGCTAGCCTGGAAAGCTGTTGCTCAGCCTCATCTGCCCATGGCCCTGCTCGCACAGAGGCACAGAGATTGGTGCTGCTTGCTTGTTTTGCCACCTGAAACTTCAAACGTAGCCCTAGGATGGGGTGGGTCCCTGCTGTGCGCCTCCTGTAGCCCTGTTCCGAAAAATCGAAAGTCTCCAGATAGCTCGCAGACAGAAGGACATAGACAGGAAAGCTATTGCTCAGCCTGATTTGCCCATGGCACTGCTCGCACAGAGGCACAGAGACTGGGGCTGCTTGCTTGTCTTACCACCTCAAAATTTAAACGTAGCCCTGGGATGGGGGTGTCCGTGCCTGGCGCCTCCAGCAGCCCTTCTCGGAAAATACGAATGTCTCCAGATAAGTCTCAGGCAGAAGGGGCCAGCCTGGGAAGCTGTTGCTCAGCCTCATCTGCCCATGGCACTGCTCGCACAGAGGCAGAGAGACTGGGGCTGCTTGCTTGTCTTGACACCTTGAACTTCAAACGTAACCCGGGGATTGGGGTTACCTACCGGGCTCGTTTTGCAGCCCTGCTCTGAAAATGTGAGTGTCTGCACATAACTGGCAGCCAGAAGGGGCTAGCCTGGAAAGGTGTTGCTCAGCCTCATCTGTCCATGGTCCTGCTCGCAGAGAGGCACAGAGACTGGGGCTGCTTACTTGTCTTGCCACCTCAAACTTCAAATGTAGCGTAAGGTGTCCGTGCCGGGTGCCTCCAGTAGCCCTGCTCAAAAAATGCGAATGTCTCCAGATAGCTGGCAGCCAGAAGGGGCTAGCCTGGAAAGCTGTTGCTCAGCCTGATTTGCCCATGGCACTGCTCGCACAGAGGCAAAGAGACTGGGGCAGCTTGCTTGTCTTGCCACCTCAAACTTGAAACGTAGCCCGGGGATGGAGGTGTCCGTGCGTGGCGCCTCCAGCAGCCCTGCTCAGAAAATACGAATGTCTCCAGATAACTCTCAGGCAGAAGGGGCTAGCCTGGGAAGCTGTTGCTCAGCCTCATCTGCCCATGGCACTGCTCGCACAGAGGCACAGAGACTGGGGCTGCTTGCTTGTCTTGCCACCTCAAACTTCAAATGTAGCATAAGGTGTCCCAGCTGGGCGCCTCCAGCAGCCCTGCTCCGAAAATACGAATGTCTCCAGATAACTCTCAGGCAGAAGGGGCTAGCCTGGAAAGCTGTTGCTCAGCCTCATCTGCCCATGGCACTGCTCGCACAGAGGCACAGAGACTGGGGCTGCTTGCTTGTCTTGCCACCTCAAACTTCAAATGTAGCTTATGGGGTCCCAGCTGGGCGCCTCCAGCAGCCCTGCTCCGAAAATACGAATGTCTCCAGATAACTCTCAGGCAGAAGGGGCTAGCCTGGAAAGCTGTTGCTCAGCCTCATCTGCCCAAGGCCCTGCTCGCACAGAGGCACAGAGATTGGTGCTGCTTGCTTGTTTTGCCACCTGAAACTTCAAACGTAGCCCTAGGATGGGGTGTGTCCCTGCTGTGCGCCTCCAGTAGCCCTGCTCCGAAAATGCGAACGTCTCCAGATAGCTTGCAGCCAGAATGGGCTATCTTGGAAAGCTGTTGCTCAGCATCATGTGCCCATTGCACTGCTCGCACAGAGGCAGAGAGACTGGGGCTGCTTGCTTGTCTTGCCACCTCAAACTTCAAACGTAACCCGGGGATTGGGGTTATCTACCGGGCTCTTTTTGCAGCCCTGCTCTGAAAATGTGAGTGTCTGCACATAACTGGCAGCCAGAAGGGGTTAGCCTGGAAAGGTGTTGCTCAGCCTCATCTGTCCATGGCCCTGCTCGCAGAGAGGCACAGAGACTGGGACTGCTTACTTGTCTTGCCACCTCAAACTTCAAATGTAGCGTAAGGTGTCCGTGCCGGGTGCCTCCACTAGCCCTGCTCCAAAAATGCGAATGTCTCCAGATAGCTGGCAGCCAGAAGGGGCTAGCCTGGAAAGCTGTTGCTCAGCCTCATCTGCCCATGGCACTGCTCGCACAGAGGCACAGAGATTGGTGCTGCTTGCTTGTTTTGCCACCTGAAACTTCAAACGTAGCCCTAGGATGGGGTGTGTCCCTGATGTGCGCCTTCAGTAGCCCTGCTCCGAAAATGCGAACGTCTCCAGATAGCTCGCAGACAGAAGGAGATAGACAGGAATGCTGTTGCTTAGCCTGATTTGCCCATGGCACTGCTCGCACAGAGGCACAGAGACTGGGGCTGCTTGCTTGTCTTACCACCTCAAACTTGAAACGTTTCGCAGCCCTGCTCTGAAAAGGCGAACGTCTCCAGATAGCTTGCAGCCAGAATGGGCTATCTTGGAAAGCTGTTGCTCAGCATTATGTGCCCATTGCACTGCTCGCACAGAGGCAGAGAGACTGGGTCTGCTTGCTTGTCTTGACACCTTGAACTTCAAACGTAACCCGGGGATTGGGGTTACCTACCGGGCTCGTTTTGCAGCCCTGCTCTGAAAATGTGAGTGTCTGCACATAACTGGCAGCCAGAAGGGGCTAGCCTGGAAAGCTGTTGCTCAGCCTCATCTGTCCATGGCCCTGCTCGCAGAGAGGCACAGAGACTGGGGCTGCTTACTTGTCTTGCCACCTCAAACTTCAAATGTAGCGTAAGGTGTCCGTGCCGTGTGCCTCCAGTAGCCCTGCTCCAAAAATGCGAATGTCTCCAGATAGCTGGCAGCCAGAAGGGGCTAGCCTGGAAAGCTGTTGCTCAGCCTGATTTGCCCATGGCACTGCTCGCACAGAGGCACAGAGATTGGGGCTGCTTGCTTGTCTTGCCACCTCAAACTTGAAACGTAGCCCGGGGATGGAGGTGTCCGTGCGTGGCGCCTCCAGCAGCCCTGCTCAGAAAATACGAATGTCTCCAGATAACTCTCAGGCAGAAGGGGCTAGCCTGGGAAGCTGTTGCTCAGCCTCATCTGCCCATGGCACTGCTCGCACAGAGGCACAGAGACTGGGGCTGCTTGCTTGTCTTGCCACCTCAAACTTCAAATGTAGCATGAGGTGTCCCAGCTGGGCGCCTCCAGCAGCCCTGCTCCGAAAATACGAATGTCTCCAGATAACTCTCAGGCAGAAGGGGCTAGCCTGGAAAGCTGTTGCTCAGCCTCATCTGCCCATGGCACTGCTCGCACAGAGGCACAGAGATTGGTGCTGCTTGCTTGTTTTGCCACCTGAAACTTCAAACGTAGCCCTAGGATGGGGTGTGTCCCTGCTTTGTGCCTCCAGTAGCCCTGCTCCGAAAATGCGAATGTCTCCAGATAGCTCGCAGACAGAAGGAGATAGACAGGAAAGCTGTTGCTCAGCCTGATTTGCCCATGGCACTGCTCGCACAGAGGCACAGAGACTGGGGCTGCTTGCTTGTCTTACCACCTCAAAATTTAAACGTAGCCCTGGGATGGGGGTGTCCGTGCCTGGCGCCTCCAGCAGCCCTTCTCGGAAAATACGAATGTCTCCAGATAAGTCTCACGCAGAAGGGGCTAGCCTGGGAAGCTGTTGCTCAGCCTCATCTGCCCATGGCACTGCTCGCACAGAGGCAGAGAGACTGGGGCTGCTTGCTTCTCTTGACACCTTGAATTTCAAACGTAACCCGGGGACTGGGGTTACCTACCGGGCTCATTTTGCAGCCCTGCTCTGAAAATGTGAGTGTCTGCACATAACTGGCAGCCAGAAGGGGCTAGCCTGGAAAGCTGTTGCTCAGCCTCATCTGTCCATGGCCCTGCTCGCAGAGAGGCACAGAGACAGGGGCTGCTTACTTGTCTTGCCACCTCAAACTTCAAATGTAGCGTAAGGTGTCCGTGCCGTGTGCCTCCATTGGCCCTGCTCCAAAAATGCGAATGTCTTCAGATAGCTGGCAGCCAGAAGGGGCTAGCCTGGAAAGCTGTTGCTCAGCCTGATTTGCCCATGGCACTGCTCGCACAGAGGCAAAGAGACTGGGGCTGCTTGCTTGTCTTGCCACCTCAAACTTGAAACGTAGCCCGGGGATGGAGGTGTCCGTGCGTGGCGCCTCCAGCAGCCCTGCTCAGAAAATACGAATGTCTCCAGATAACTCTCAGGCAGAAGGGGCTAGCCTGGGAAGCTGTTGCTCAGCCTCATCTGCCCATGGCACTGCTCGCACAGAGGCACAGAGACTGGGGCTGCTTGTTTGTCTTGCCACCTCAAACTTCAAATGTAGCATAAGGTGTCCCAGCTGGGCGCCTCCAGCAGCCCTGCTCCGAAAATACGAATGTCTCCAGATAACTCTCAGGCAGAAGGGGCTAGCCTGGAAAGCTGTTGCTCAGCCTCATCTGAACATGGCACTGCTCGCACAGAGGCACAGAGACTGGGGCTGCTTGCTTGTCTTGACACCTCAAACTTCAAACGTAACCCGGGGATTGGGGTTACCTACCGGGCTCGTTTTGCAGCCCTGCTCTGAAAATGTGAGTGTCTGCACATAACTGGCAGCCAGAAGGGGCTAGCCTGGAAAGCTGTTCCTCAGCCTCATCTTCCCATGGCACTGCTCGCAGACAGGCACAGAGACTGGGACTGCTTACTTGTCTTGCCACCTCAAACTTGAAATGTAGCGTAAGGTGTCCGTGCCGGGTGCCTCCACTAGCCCTGCTCCAAAAATGCGAATGTCTCCAGATAGCTGGCAGCCAGAAGGTGCTCGCCTGGAAAGCTGTTGCTCAGCCTGATTTGCCCATGGCACTGCTCGCACAGAGGCACAGAGACTGGGGCTGCTTGCTTCTCTTGACACCTTGAACTTCAAACGTATCTTAGGGGATCCCTGCTGGGCTGTTTTCGCAGTCCTGGTCTGAAAATGCGAACGTCTCCAGATATCTCGCAGCCAGAAAGGGCTAGACTGGAAAGCTACTGCTCAGCCTCAGCTGCCCATGGCCCTGCTCACACAGAGGAAGAGAGACTGGGGCTGCTTGCTTCTTTTGCCACCTCAAAGTTCAAACGTATCTTAGGGGGTCCCTGCCGGGTGCCTCCAGCAGACCTGCTCTGACAATGCTAATGTCTGCAGAAAGCTGGCAGGCAGAAGGGGCTAGCCTGGAAAGCTTTTGCTCAGCCTGATTTGCCCATGGCACTGCTCGCACAGAGGCAAAGAGACTGGGGCTTCTTGCTTGTCTTGCCACCTCAAACTTGAAACGTAGCCCGGGGATGGAGGTGTCCGTGCGTGGCGCCTCCAGCAACCCTGCTCAGAAAATACGAATGTCTCCAGATAACTCTCAGGCAGAAGGGGCTAGCCTGGGAAGCTGTTGCTCAGCCTGATTTGCCCATGGCACTGCTCGCACAGAGGCACAGAGACTGGGGCTGCTTGCTTGTCTTGCTACCTAAACTTCAAATGTAGCGTAAGGTGTCCGTGCCGGGTGCCTCCAGTAGCCCTGCTCTGAAAATGCGAACGTCTGAAGATAGCTGGCAGCCAGAAGGGGCTAGCCTGGAAAGCTGTTGCTCAGCCTGATTTGCCCATGGCACTGCTCGCACAGAGGCAAAGAGACTGGGGCAGCTTGCTTGTCTTGCCACCTCAAACTTGAAACGTAGCCCGGGGATGGAGGTGTCCGTGCGTGGCGCCTCCAGCAGCCCTGCTCAGAAAATACGAATGTCTCCAGATAACTCTCAGGCAGAAGGGGCTAGCCTGGGAAGCTGTTGCTCAGCCTCATCTGCCCATGGCACTGCTCGCACAGAGGCACAGAGATTGGTGCTGCTTGGTTGTTTTGCCACCTGAAACTTCAAACGTAGCCCTAGGATGGGGTGTGTCCCTGCTTTGCGCCTCCAGTAGCCCTGCTCCGAAATGCGAACGTCTCCAGATAGCTCGCAGACAGAAGGAGATAGACAGGAAAGCTGTTGCTCAGCCTCATCTGCCCATGGCACTGCTCGCACAGAGGCAGAGAGACTGGGGCTGCTTGCTTGTCTTGCCACCTCAAACTTCAAACGTAACCCGGGGACTGGGGTTACCTACCGGGCTCCTATCACAGTCCTGCTCCGAAAATACGAATGTCTCCAGATAACTCTCAGGCAGAAGGGGCTAGCCTGGAAAGCTGTTGCTCAGCCTCATCTGCCCATGGCACTGCTCGCACAGAGGCACAGAGATTGGTGCTGCTTGGTTGTTTTGCCACCTGAAACTTCAAACGTAGCCCTAGGATGGGGTGTGTCCCTGCTTTGTGCCTCCAGTAGCCCTGCTCCGAAAATGCGAATGTCTCCAGATAGCTCGCAGACAGAAGGAGATAGACAGGAAAGCTGTTGCTCAGCCTGATTTGCCCATGGCACTGCTCGCACAGAGGCACAGAGACTGGGGCTGCTTGCTTGTCTTACCACCTCAAAATTTAAACGTAGCCCTGGGATGGGGGTGTCCGTGCCTGGCGCCTCCAGCAGCCCTTCTCGGAAAATACGAATGTCTCCAGATAAGTCTCACGCAGAAGGGGCTAGCCTGGGAAGCTGTTGCTCAGCCTGATTTGCCCATGGCACTGCTCGCACAGAGGCACAGAGATTGGGGCTGCTTGCTTGTCTTGCCACCTCAAACTTGAAACGTAGCCCGGGGATGGAGGTGTCCGTGCGTGGCGCCTCCAGCAGCCCTGCTCAGAAAATACGAATGTCTCCAGATAACTCTCAGGCAGAAGGGGCTAGCCTGGGAAGCTGTTGCTCAGCCTCATCTGCCCATGGCACTGCTCGCACAGAGGCACAGAGACTGGGGCTGCTTGCTTGTCTTGCCACCTCAAACTTCAAATGTAGCATGAGGTGTCCCAGCTGGGCGCCTCCAGCAGCCCTGCTCCGAAAATACGAATGTCTCCAGATAACTCTCAGGCAGAAGGGGCTAGCCTGGAAAGCTGTTGCTCAGCCTGATTTGCCCATGGCACTGCTCGCACAGAGGCACAGAGACTGGGGCTGCTTGCTTGTCTTGCTACATAAACTTCAAATGTAGCGTAAGGTGTCCGTGCCGGGTGCCTCCAGTAGCCCTGCTCTGAAAATGCGAACGTCTGAAGATAGCTGGCAGCCAGAAGGGGCTAGCCTGGAAAGCTGTTGCTCAGCCTGATTTGCCCATGGCACTGCTCGCACAGAGGCACAGAGTCTGGGGCTGCTTGCTTCTCTTGACACCTTGAACTTCAAACGTATCTTAGGGGATCCCTGATGTGCTGTTTTCGCAGTCCTGGTCTGAAAATGCGAACGTCTCCAGATATCTCGCAGCCAGAAAGGGCTAGACTGGAAAGCTACTGCTCAGCCTCAGCTGCCCATGGGCCTGCTCACACAGAGGAAGAGAGACTGGGGCTGCTTGCTTCTTTTGCCACCTCAAAGTTCAAACGTATCTTAGGGGGTACCTGTCGCGTGCCTCCAGCAGACCTGCTCTGACAATGCTAATGTCTGCAGAAAGCTGGCAGGCAGAAGGGGCTAGCCTGGAAAGCTGTTGCTCAGCCTGATTTGCCCATGGCACTGCTCGCACAGAGGCACAGAGACTGGGGCTGCTTGCTTGTCTTGCTACCTAAACTTCAAATGTAGCGTAAGGTGTCCGTGCCGGGTGCCTCCAGTAGCCCTGCTCCGAAAATGCGAACGTCTCCAGATAGCTGGAAGCCAGAAGGGGCTAGCCTGGAAAGCTGTGGCTCAGCCTGATTTGCCCATGGCACTGCTCGCACAGAGGCAAAGAGACCGGGGCAGCTTGCTTGTCTTACCCACTCAAACTTGAAACGTATCTTAGGGGGTCCCTGCTGGGCACATTTCGCAGCCCTGCTCTGAAAAGGCGAACGTCTCCAGATAGCTTGCAGCCAGAATGGGCTATCCTGGAAAGCTGTTGCTCAGCCTCATCTGCCCATGGCACTGCTCGCACAGAGGCAGAGAGACTGGGGCTGCTTGCTTGTCTTGACACCTCAAAATTCAAACATAACCCGGGGATTGGGGTTACCTACCGGGCTTGTTTTGCAGCCCTGCTCTGAAAATGTGAGTGTCTGCACATAACTGGCAGCCAGAAGGGGCTAGCCTGGAAAGCTGTTGCTCAGCCTCATCTGTCCATGGCCCTGCTCGCAGAGAGGCACAGAGACTGGGACTGCTTACTTGTCTTGCCACCTCAAACTTCAAATGTAGCATATGGTGTCCCAGCTGGGCGCCTCCAGCAGCCCTGCTCCGAAAATACGAATGTCTCCAGATAACTCTCAGGCAGAAGGGGCTAGCCTGGGAAGCTGTTGCTCAGCCTCATCTGCCCATGGCACTGCTCACACAGAGGCACAGAGACTGGGGCTCTTGCTTGTCTTGCCACCTCAAACTTCAAACGTAACCCGGGGATTGGGGTTACCTACCGGGCTCGTTATGCAGCCCTGCTCTGAAAATGTGAGTGTCTGCACATAACTGGCAGCCAGAAGGGGCTAGCCTGGAAAGCTGTTGCTCAGCCTCATCTGCCCATGGCCCTGCTCGCACAGAGGCACAGAGATTGGTGCTGCTTGCTTGTTTTGCCACCTGAAACTTCAAACGTAGCCCTAGGATGGGGTGGGTCCCTGCTGTGCGTCTCCAGTAGCCCTGTTCCGAAAAATCGAAAGTCTCCAGATAGCTCGCAGACAGAAGGACATAGACAGGAAAGCTATTGCTCAGCCTGATTTGCCCATGGCACTGCTCGCACAGAGGCACAGAGACTGGGGCTGCTTGCTTGTCTTACCACCTCAAAATTTAAACGTAGCCCTGGGATGGGGGTGTCCGTGCCTGGCGCCTCCAGCAGCCCTTCTCGGAAAATAAGAATGTCTCCAGATAAGTCTCACGCAGAAGGGGCTAGCCTGGGAAGCTGTTGCTCAGCCTCATCTGCCCATGGCACTGCTCGCACAGAGGCAGAGAGACTGGGGCTGCTTGCTTGTCTTGACACCTTGAACTTCAAACGTAACCCGGGGATTGGGGGTACCTACCGGGCTCGTTTTGCAGCCCTGCTCTGAAAATGTGTCTGCACATAACTGGCAGCCAGAAGGGGCTAGCCTGGAAAGCTGTTGCTCAGCCTCATCTGTCCATGGCCCTGCTCGCAGAGAGGCACAGAGACTGGGGCTGCTTACTTGTCTTGCCACCTCAAACTTCAAATGTAGCGTAAGGTGTCCGTGCCGTGTGCCTCCACTAGCCCTGCTCAAAAAATGCGAATGTCTCCAGATAGCTGGCAGCCAGAAGGGGCTAGCCTGGAAAGCTGTTGCTCAGCCTGATTTGCCCATGGCACTGCTCGCACAGAGGCACAGAGACTGGAGCTGCTTGCTTGTCTTGCTACCTAAACTTCAAATGTAGCGTAAGGTGTCCGTGCCGGGTGCCTCCACTAGCCCTGCTCCGAAAATGCGAACGTCTGAAGATAGCTGGCAGCCAGAAGGGGCTAGCCTGGAAAGCTGTTGCTCAGCCTGATTTGCCCATGGCACTGCTCGCACAGAGGCAGAGACTGGGGCTGCTTGCTTGTCTTGCCACCTCAAACTTGAAACGTAGCCCGGGGATGGAGGTGTCCGTGCGTGGCGCCTCCAGCAGCCCTGCTCAGAAAATACGAATGTCTCCAGATAACTCTCAGGCAGAAGGGGCTAGCCTGGGAAGCTGTTGCTCAGCCTCATCTGCCCATGGCACTGCTCGCACAGAGGCACAGAGACTGGGGCTGCTTGCTTGTCTTGCCACCTCAAACTTCAAATGTAGCATAAGGTGTCCCAGCTGGGCGCCTCCAGCAGCCCTGCTCCGAAAATACGAATGTCTCCAGATAACTCTCAGGCAGAAGGGGCTAGCCTGGAAAGCTGTTGCTCAGCCTGATTTGCCCATGGCACTGCTCGCACAGAGGCACAGAGACTGGGGCTGCTTGCTTGTCTTGCTACCTAAACTTCAAATGTAGCGTAAGGTGTCCGTGCCGGGTGCCTCCAGTAGCCCTGCTCCGAAAATGCGAACGTCTCCAGATAGCTGGAAGCCAGAAGGGGCTAGCCTGGAAAGCTGTGGCTCAGCCTGATTTGCCCATGGCACTGCTCGCACAGAGGCAAAGAGACCGGGGCAGCTTGCTTGTCTTACCCACTCAAACTTGAAACGTATCTTAGGGGGTCCCTGCTGGGCACATTTCGCAGCCCTGCTCTGAAAAGGCGAACGTCTCCAGATAGCTTGCAGCCAGAATGGGCTATCCTGGAAAGCTGTTGCTCAGCCTCATCTGCCCATGGCACTGCTCGCACAGAGGCAGAGAGACTGGGGCTGCTTGCTTGTCTTGACACCTCAAAATTCAAACATAACCCGGGGATTGGGGTTACCTACCGGGCTTGTTTTGCAGCCCTGCTCTGAAAATGTGAGTGTCTGCACATAACTGGCAGCCAGAAGGGGCTAGCCTGGAAAGCTGTTGCTCAGCCTCATCTGTCCATGGCCCTGCTCGCAGAGAGGCACAGAGACTGGGACTGCTTACTTGTCTTGCCACCTCAAACTTCAAATGTAGCATATGGTGTCCCAGCTGGGCGCCTCCAGCAGCCCTGCTCCGAAAATACGAATGTCTCCAGATAACTCTCAGGCAGAAGGGGCTAGCCTGGGAAGCTGTTGCTCAGCCTCATCTGCCCATGGCACTGCTCACACAGAGGCACAGAGACTGGGGCTCTTGCTTGTCTTGCCACCTCAAACTTCAAACGTAACCCGGGGATTGGGGTTACCTACCGGGCTCGTTATGCAGCCCTGCTCTGAAAATGTGAGTGTCTGCACATAACTGGCAGCCAGAAGGGGCTAGCCTGGAAAGCTGTTGCTCAGCCTCATCTGCCCATGGCCCTGCTCGCACAGAGGCACAGAGATTGGTGCTGCTTGCTTGTTTTGCCACCTGAAACTTCAAACGTAGCCCTAGGATGGGGTGGGTCCCTGCTGTGCGTCTCCAGTAGCCCTGTTCCGAAAAATCGAAAGTCTCCAGATAGCTCGCAGACAGAAGGACATAGACAGGAAAGCTATTGCTCAGCCTGATTTGCCCATGGCACTGCTCGCACAGAGGCACAGAGACTGGGGCTGCTTGCTTGTCTTACCACCTCAAAATTTAAACGTAGCCCTGGGATGGGGGTGTCCGTGCCTGGCGCCTCCAGCAGCCCTTCTCGGAAAATAAGAATGTCTCCAGATAAGTCTCACGCAGAAGGGGCTAGCCTGGGAAGCTGTTGCTCAGCCTCATCTGCCCATGGCACTGCTCGCACAGAGGCAGAGAGACTGGGGCTGCTTGCTTGTCTTGACACCTTGAACTTCAAACGTAACCCGGGGATTGGGGGTACCTACCGGGCTCGTTTTGCAGCCCTGCTCTGAAAATGTGTCTGCACATAACTGGCAGCCAGAAGGGGCTAGCCTGGAAAGCTGTTGCTCAGCCTCATCTGTCCATGGCCCTGCTCGCAGAGAGGCACAGAGACTGGGGCTGCTTACTTGTCTTGCCACCTCAAACTTCAAATGTAGCGTAAGGTGTCCGTGCCGTGTGCCTCCACTAGCCCTGCTCAAAAAATGCGAATGTCTCCAGATAGCTGGCAGCCAGAAGGGGCTAGCCTGGAAAGCTGTTGCTCAGCCTGATTTGCCCATGGCACTGCTCGCACAGAGGCACAGAGACTGGAGCTGCTTGCTTGTCTTGCTACCTAAACTTCAAATGTAGCGTAAGGTGTCCGTGCCGGGTGCCTCCACTAGCCCTGCTCCGAAAATGCGAACGTCTGAAGATAGCTGGCAGCCAGAAGGGGCTAGCCTGGAAAGCTGTTGCTCAGCCTGATTTGCCCATGGCACTGCTCGCACAGAGGCAGAGACTGGGGCTGCTTGCTTGTCTTGCCACCTCAAACTTGAAACGTAGCCCGGGGATGGAGGTGTCCGTGCGTGGCGCCTCCAGCAGCCCTGCTCAGAAAATACGAATGTCTCCAGATAACTCTCAGGCAGAAGGGGCTAGCCTGGGAAGCTGTTGCTCAGCCTCATCTGCCCATGGCACTGCTCGCACAGAGGCACAGAGACTGGGGCTGCTTGCTTGTCTTGCCACCTCAAACTTCAAATGTAGCATAAGGTGTCCCAGCTGGGCGCCTCCAGCAGCCCTGCTCCGAAAATACGAATGTCTCCAGATAACTCTCAGGCAGAAGGGGCTAGCCTGGAAAGCTGTTGCTCAGCCTCATCTGCCCATGGCACTGCTCGCACAGAGGCACAGAGACTGGGGCTGCTTGCTTGTCTTGCCACCTCAAACTTCAAATGTAGCTTATGGGGTCCCAGCTGGGCGCCTCCAGCAGCCATGCTCCGAAAATACGAATGTCTCCAGATAACTCTCAGGCAGAAGGGGCTAGCCTGGAAATCTGTTGCTCAGCCTCATCTGCCCAAGGCCCTGCTCGCACAGAGGCACAGAGATTGGTGCTGCTTGCTTGTTTTGCCACCTGAAACTTCAAACGTAGCCCTAGGATGGGGTGTGTCCCTGCTGTGCGCCTCCAGTAGCCCTGCTCCGAAAATGCGAACGTCTCCAGATAGCTCGCAGACAGAAGGAGATATACAGGAAAGCTGTTGCTCAGCCTGATTTGCCCATGGCACTGCTCGCACAGAGGCACAGAGACTGGGGCTGCTTGCTTCTTTTGCCACCTCAAAGTTCAAACGTATCTTAGGGGGTACCTGTCGCGTGCCTCCAGCAGACCTGCTCTGACAATGCTAATGTCTGCAGAAAGCTGGCAGGCAGAAGGGGCTAGCCTGGAAAGCTGTTGCTCAGCCTGATTTGCCCATGGCACTGCTCGCACAGAGGCACAGAGACTGGGGCTGCTTGCTTGTCTTGCTACCTAAACTTCAAATGTAGCGTAAGGTGTCCGTGCCGGGTGCCTCCAGTAGCCCTGCTCCGAAAATGCGAACGTCTCCAGATAGCTGGAAGCCAGAAGGGGCTAGCCTGGAAAGCTGTGGCTCAGCCTGATTTGCCCATGGCACTGCTCGCACAGAGGCAAAGAGACCGGGGCAGCTTGCTTGTCTTACCCACTCAAACTTGAAACGTATCTTAGGGGGTCCCTGCTGGGCACATTTCGCAGCCCTGCTCTGAAAAGGCGAACGTCTCCAGATAGCTTGCAGCCAGAATGGGCTATCCTGGAAAGCTGTTGCTCAGCCTCATCTGCCCATGGCACTGCTCGCACAGAGGCAGAGAGACTGGGGCTGCTTGCTTGTCTTGACACCTCAAACTTCAAACATAACCCGGGGATTGGGGTTACCTACCGGGCTCGTTTTGCAGCCCTGCTCTGAAAATGTGAGTGTCTGCACATAACTGGCAGCCAGAAGGGGCTAGCCTGGAAAGCTGTTGCTCAGCCTCATCTGCCCATGGCCCTGCTCGAACAGAGGCACAGAGATTGGTGCTGCTTGCTTGTTTTGCCACCTGAAACTTCAAACGTAGCCCTAGGATGGGGTGGGTCCCTGCTGTGCGCCTCCAGTAGCCCTGTTCCGAAAAATCGAAAGTCTCCAGATAGCTCGCAGACAGAAGGACATAGACAGGAAAGCTATTGCTCAGCCTGATTTGCCCATGGCACTGCTCGCACAGAGGCACAGAGACTGGGGCTGCTTGCTTGTCTTACCACCTCAAAATTTAAACGTAGCCCTGGGATGGGGTTGTCCGTGCCTGGCGCCTCCAGCAGCCCTTCTCGGAAAATACGAATGTCTCCAGATAAGTCTCAGGCAGAAGGGGCCAGCCTGGGAAGCTGTTGCTCAGCCTCATCTGCCCATGGCACTGCTCGCACAGAGGCAGAGAGACTGGGGCTGCTTGCTTGTCTTGCCACCTCAAACTTCAAATGTAGCTTATGGGGTCCCAGCTGGGCGCCTCCAGCAGCCCTGCTCCGAAAATACGAATGTCTCCAGATAACTCTCAGGCAGAAGGGGCTAGCCTGGAAAGCTGTTGCTCAGCCTCATCTGCCCAAGGCCCTGCTCGCACAGAGGCACAGAGATTGGTGCTGCTTGCTTGTTTTGCCACCTGAAACTTCAAACGTAGCCCTAGGATGGGGTGTGTCCCTGCTGTGCGCCTCCAGTAGCCCTGCTCCGAAAATGCGAACGTCTCCAGATAGCTCGCAGACAGAAGGAGATATACAGGAAAGCTGTTGCTCAGCCTGATTTGCCCATGGCACTGCTCGCACAGAGGCACAGAGACTGGGGCTGCTTGCTTGTCTTACCACCTCAAACTTGAAACGTATCTTATGGGTCCCTGCTGGGCACATTTCGCAGCCCTGCTCTGAAAAGGCGAACGTCTCCAGATAGCTTGCAGCCAGAATGGGCTATCTTGGAAAGCTGTTGCTCAGCATCATGTGCCCATTGCACTGCTCGCACAGAGGCAGAGAGACTGGGGCTGCTTGCTTGTCTTGCCACCTCAAACTTCAAACGTAACCCGGGGATTGGGGTTATCTACCGGGCTCTTTTTGCAGCCCTGCTCTGAAAATGTGAGTGTCTGCACATAACTGGCAGCCAGAAGGGGCTAGCCTGGAAAGGTGTTGCTCAGCCTCATCTGTCCATGGCCCTGCTCGCAGAGAGGCACAGAGACTGGGACTGCTTACTTGTCTTGCCACCTCAAACTTCAAATGTAGCGTAAGGTGTCCGTGCCGGGTGCCTCCACTAGCCCTGCTCCAAAAATGCGAATGTCTCCAGATAGCTGGCAGCCAGAAGGGGCTAGCCTGGAAAGCTGTTGCTCAGCCTCATCTGCCCATGGCACTGCTCGCACAGAGGCACAGAGATTGGTGCTGCTTGCTTGTTTTGCCACCTGAAACTTCAAACGTAGCCCTAGGATGGGGTGTGTCCCTGATGTGCGCCTTCAGTAGCCCTGCTCCGAAAATGCGAACGTCTCCAGATAGCTCGCAGACAGAAGGAGATAGACAGGAAAGCTGTTGCTTAGCCTGATTTGCCCATGGCACTGCTCGCACAGAGGCACAGAGACTGGGGCTGCTTGCTTGTCTTACCACCTCAAACTTGAAACGTTTCGCAGCCCTGCTCTGAAAAGGCGAACGTCTCCAGATAGCTTGCAGCCAGAATGGGCTATCTTGGAAAGCTGTTGCTCAGCATTATGTGCCCATTGCACTGCTCGCACAGAGGCAGAGAGACTGGGTCTGCTTGCTTGTCTTGACACCTTGAACTTCAAACGTAACCCGGGGATTGGGGTTACCTACCGGGCTCGTTTTGCAGCCCTGCTCTGAAAATGTGAGTGTCTGCACATAACTGGCAGCCAGAAGGGGCTAGCCTGGAAAGCTGTTGCTCAGCCTCATCTGTCCATGGCCCTGCTCGCAGAGAGGCACAGAGACTGGGGCTGCTTACTTGTCTTGCCACCTCAAACTTCAAATGTAGCGTAAGGTGTCCGTGCCGTGTGCCTCCAGCAGCCCTGCTCCAAAAATGCGAATGTCTCCAGATAGCTGGCAGCCAGAAGGGGCTAGCCTGGAAAGCTGTTGCTCAGCCTGATTTGCCCATGGCACTGCTCGCACAGAGGCACAGAGATTGGGGCTGCTTGCTTGTCTTGCCACCTCAAACTTGAAACGTAGCCCGGGGATGGAGGTGTCCGTGCGTGGCGCCTCCAGCAGCCCTGCTCAGAAAATACGAATGTCTCCAGATAACTCTCAGGCAGAAGGGGCTAGCCTGGGAAGCTGTTGCTCAGCCTCATCTGCCCATGGCACTGCTCGCACAGAGGCACAGAGACTGGGGCTGCTTGCTTGTCTTGCCACCTCAAACTTCAAATGTAGCATGAGGTGTCCCAGCTGGGCGCCTCCAGCAGCCCTGCTCCGAAAATACGAATGTCTCCAGATAACTCTCAGGCAGAAGGGGCTAGCCTGGAAAGCTGTTGCTCAGCCTCATCTGCCCATGGCACTGCTCGCACAGAGGCACAGAGATTGGTGCTGCTTGCTTGTTTTGCCACCTGAAACTTCAAACGTAGCCCTAGGATGGGGTGTGTCCCTGCTTTGTGCCTCCAGTAGCCCTGCTCCGAAAATGCGAAAGTCTCCAGATAGCTCGCAGACAGAAGGAGATAGACAGGAAAGCTGTTGCTCAGCCTGATTTGCCCATGGCACTGCTCGCACAGAGGCACAGAGACTGGGGCTGCTTGCTTGTCTTACCACCTCAAAATTTAAACGTAGCCCTGGGATGGGGGTGTCCGTGCCTGGCGCCTCCAGCAGCCCTTCTCGGAAAATACGAATGTCTCCAGATAAGTCTCACGCAGAAGGGGCTAGCCTGGGAAGCTGTTGCTCAGCCTCATCTGCCCATGGCACTGCTCGCACAGAGGCAGAGAGACTGGGGCTGCTTGCTTGTCTTGACACCTTGAATTTCAAACGTAACCCGGGGACTGGGGTTACCTACCGGGCTCATTTTGCAGCCCTGCTCTGAAAATGTGAGTGTCTGCACATAACTGGCAGCCAGAAGGGGCTAGCCTGGAAAGCTGTTGCTCAGCCTCATCTGTCCATGGCCCTGCTCGCAGAGAGGCACAGAGACAGGGGCTGCTTACTTGTCTTGCCACCTCAAACTTCAAATGTAGCATAAGGTGTCCCAGCTGGGCGCCTCCAGCAGCCCTGCTCCGAAAATACGAATGTCTCCAGATAACTCTCAGGCAGAAGGGGCTAGCCTGGAAAGCTGTTGCTCAGCCTCATCTGAACATGGCACTGCTCGCACAGAGGCACAGAGACTGGGGCTGCTTGCTTGTCTTGACACCTCAAACTTCAAACGTAACCCGGGGATTGGGGTTACCTACCGGGCTCGTTTTGCAGCCCTGCTCTGAAAATGTGAGTGTCTGCACATAACTGGCAGCCAGAAGGGGCTAGCCTGGAAAGCTGTTCCTCAGCCTCATCTTCCCATGGCACTGCTCGCAGACAGGCACAGAGACTGGGACTGCTTACTTGTCTTGCCACCTCAAACTTGAAATGTAGCGTAAGGTGTCCGTGCCGGGTGCCTCCACTAGCCCTGCTCCAAAAATGCGAATGTCTCCAGATAGCTGGCAGCCAGAAGGTGCTCGCCTGGAAAGCTGTTGCTCAGCCTGATTTGCCCATGGCACTGCTCGCACAGAGGCACAGAGACTGGGGCTGCTTGCTTCTCTTGACACCTTGAACTTCAAACGTATCTTAGGGGATCCCTGCTGGGCTGTTTTCGCAGTCCTGGTCTGAAAATGCGAACGTCTCCAGATATCTCGCAGCCAGAAAGGGCTAGACTGGAAAGCTACTGCTCAGCCTCAGCTGCCCATGGCCCTGCTCACACAGAGAAAGAGAGACTGGGGCTGCTTGCTTCTTTTGCCACCTCAAAGTTCAAACGTATCTTAGGGGGTCCCTGCCGGGTGCCTCCAGCAGACCTGCTCTGACAATGCTAATGTCTGCAGAAAGCTGGCAGGCAGAAGGGGCTAGCCTGGAAAGCTTTTGCTCAGCCTGATTTGCCCATGGCACTGCTCGCACAGAGGCAAAGAGACTGGGGCTTCTTGCTTGTCTTGCCACCTCAAACTTGAAACGTAGCCCGGGGATGGAGGTGTCCGTGCGTGGCGCCTCCAGCAACCCTGCTCAGAAAATACGAATGTCTCCAGATAACTCTCAGGCAGAAGGGGCTAGCCTGGGAAGCTGTTGCTCAGCCTGATTTGCCCATGGCACTGCTCGCACAGAGGCACAGAGACTGGGGCTGCTTGCTTGTCTTGCTACCTAAACTTCAAATGTAGCGTAAGGTGTCCGTGCCGGGTGCCTCCAGTAGCCCTGCTCTGAAAATGCGAACGTCTGAAGATAGCTGGCAGCCAGAAGGGGCTAGCCTGGAAAGCTGTTGCTCAGCCTGATTTGCCCATGGCACTGCTCGCACAGAGGCAAAGAGACTGGGGCAGCTTGCTTGTCTTGCCACCTCAAACTTGAAACGTAGCCCGGGGATGGAGGTGTCCGTGCGTGGCGCCTCCAGCAGCCCTGCTCAGAAAATACGAATGTCTCCAGATAACTCTCAGGCAGAAGGGGCTAGCCTGGGAAGCTGTTGCTCAGCCTCATCTGCCCATGGCACTGCTCGCACAGAGGCACAGAGATTGGTGCTGCTTGGTTGTTTTGCCACCTGAAACTTCAAACGTAGCCCTAGGATGGGGTGTGTCCCTGCTTTGCGCCTCCAGTAGCCCTGCTCCGAAATGCGAACGTCTCCAGATAGCTCGCAGACAGAAGGAGATAGACAGGAAAGCTGTTGCTCAGCCTCATCTGCCCATGGCACTGCTCGCACAGAGGCAGAGAGACTGGGGCTGCTTGCTTGTCTTGCCACCTCAAACTTCAAACGTAACCCGGGGACTGGGGTTACCTACCGGGCTCCTATCACAGTCCTGCTCCGAAAATACGAATGTCTCCAGATAACTCTCAGGCAGAAGGGGCTAGCCTGGAAAGCTGTTGCTCAGCCTCATCTGCCCATGGCACTGCTCGCACAGAGGCACAGAGATTGGTGCTGCTTGCTTGTTTTGCCACCTGAAACTTCAAACGTAGCCCTAGGATGGGGTGTGTCCCTGCTTTGTGCCTCCAGTAGCCCTGCTCCGAAAATGCGAATGTCTCCAGATAGCTCGCAGACAGAAGGAGATAGACAGGAAAGCTGTTGCTCAGCCTGATTTGCCCATGGCACTGCTCGCACAGAGGCACAGAGACTGGGGCTGCTTGCTTGTCTTACCACCTCAAAATTTAAACGTAGCCCTGGGATGGGGGTGTCCGTGCCTGGCGCCTCCAGCAGCCCTTCTCGGAAAATACGAATGTCTCCAGATAACTCTCAGGCAGAAGGGGCTAGCCTGGGAAGCTGTTGCTCAGCCTCATCTGCCCATGGCACTGCTCGCACAGAGGCACAGAGACTGGGGCTGCTTGCTTGTCTTGCCACCTCAAACTTCAAATGTAGCATGAGGTGTCCCAGCTGGGCGCCTCCAGCAGCCCTGCTCCGAAAATACGAATGTCTCCAGATAACTCTCAGGCAGAAGGGGCTAGCCTGGAAAGCTGTTGCTCAGCCTGATTTGCCCATGGCACTGCTCGCACAGAGGCACAGAGACTGGGGCTGCTTGCTTGTCTTGCTACATAAACTTCAAATGTAGCGTAAGGTGTCCGTGCCGGGTGCCTCCAGTAGCCCTGCTCTGAAAATGCGAACGTCTGAAGATAGCTGGCAGCCAGAAGGGGCTAGCCTGGAAAGCTGTTGCTCAGCCTGATTTGCCCATGGCACTGCTCGCACAGAGGCACAGAGTCTGGTGCTGCTTGCTTCTCTTGACACCTTGAACTTCAAACGTATCTTAGGGGATCCCTGATGTGCTGTTTTCGCAGTCCTGGTCTGAAAATGCGAACGTCTCCAGATATCTCGCAGCCAGAAAGGGCTAGACTGGAAAGCTACTGCTCAGCCTCAGCTGCCCATGGGCCTGCTCACACAGAGGAAGAGAGACTGGGGCTGCTTGCTTCTTTTGCCACCTCAAAGTTCAAACGTATCTTAGGGGGTACCTGTCGCGTGCCTCCAGCAGACCTGCTCTGACAATGCTAATGTCTGCAGAAAGCTGGCAGGCAGAAGGGGCTAGCCTGGAAAGCTGTTGCTCAGCCTGATTTGCCCATGGCACTGCTCGCACAGAGGCACAGAGACTGGGGCTGCTTGCTTGTCTTGCTACCTAAACTTCAAATGTAGCGTAAGGTGTCCGTGCCGGGTGCCTCCAGTAGCCCTGCTCCGAAAATGCGAACGTCTCCAGATAGCTGGAAGCCAGAAGGGGCTAGCCTGGAAAGCTGTGGCTCAGCCTGATTTGCCCATGGCACTGCTCGCACAGAGGCAAAGAGACCGGGGCAGCTTGCTTGTCTTACCCACTCAAACTTGAAACGTATCTTAGGGGGTCCCTGCTGGGCACATTTCGCAGCCCTGCTCTGAAAAGGCGAACGTCTCCAGATAGCTTGCAGCCAGAATGGGCTATCCTGGAAAGCTGTTGCTCAGCCTCATCTGCCCATGGCACTGCTCGCACAGAGGCAGAGAGACTGGGGCTGCTTGCTTGTCTTGACACCTCAAAATTCAAACATAACCCGGGGATTGGGGTTACCTACCGGGCTTGTTTTGCAGCCCTGCTCTGAAAATGTGAGTGTCTGCACATAACTGGCAGCCAGAAGGGGCTAGCCTGGAAAGCTGTTGCTCAGCCTCATCTGTCCATGGCCCTGCTCGCAGAGAGGCACAGAGACTGGGACTGCTTACTTGTCTTGCCACCTCAAACTTCAAATGTAGCATATGGTGTCCCAGCTGGGCGCCTCCAGCAGCCCTGCTCCGAAAATACGAATGTCTCCAGATAACTCTCAGGCAGAAGGGGCTAGCCTGGGAAGCTGTTGCTCAGCCTCATCTGCCCATGGCACTGCTCACACAGAGGCACAGAGACTGGGGCTCTTGCTTGTCTTGCCACCTCAAACTTCAAACGTAACCCGGGGATTGGGGTTACCTACCGGGCTCGTTATGCAGCCCTGCTCTGAAAATGTGAGTGTCTGCACATAACTGGCAGCCAGAAGGGGCTAGCCTGGAAAGCTGTTGCTCAGCCTCATCTGTCCATGGCCCTGCTCGCACAGAGGCACAGAGATTGGTGCTGCTTGCTTGTTTTGCCACCTGAAACTTCAAACGTAGCCCTAGGATGGGGTGGGTCCCTGCTGTGC
The DNA here is from genome assembly GCF_030867145.1 of Opisthocomus hoazin. Lineage (NCBI taxonomy): Eukaryota > Metazoa > Chordata > Aves > Opisthocomiformes > Opisthocomidae > Opisthocomus > Opisthocomus hoazin. The sequence goes on along the minus strand of NC_134418.1, from coordinate 44,306,847 downwards.
GTCTCCAGTAGCCCTGTTCCGAAAAATCGAAAGTCTCCAGATAGCTCGCAGACAGAAGGACATAGACAGGAAAGCTATTGCTCAGCCTGATTTGCCCATGGCACTGCTCGCACAGAGGCACAGAGACTGGGGCTGCTTGCTTGTCTTACCACCTCAAAATTTAAACGTAGCCCTGGGATGGGGGTGTCCGTGCCTGGCGCCTCCAGCAGCCCTTCTCGGAAAATAAGAATGTCTCCAGATAAGTCTCACGCAGAAGGGGCTAGCCTGGGAAGCTGTTGCTCAGTCTCATCTGCCCATGGCACTGCTCGCACAGAGGCAGAGAGACTGCGGCTGCTTGCTTGTCTTGACACCTTGAACTTCAAACGTAACCCGGGGATTGGGGGTACCTACCGGGCTCGTTTTGCAGCCCTGCTCTGAAAATGTGTCTGCACATAACTGGCAGCCAGAAGGGGCTAGCCTGGAAAGCTGTTGCTCAGCCTCATCTGTCCATGGCCCTGCTCGCAGAGAGGCACAGAGACTGGGGCTGCTTACTTGTCTTGCCACCTCAAACTTCAAATGTAGCGTAAGGTGTCCGTGCCGTGTGCCTCCACTAGCCCTGCTCAAAAAATGCGAATGTCTCCAGATAGCTGGCAGCCAGAAGGGGCTAGCCTGGAAAGCTGTTGCTCAGCCTGATTTGCCCATGGCACTGCTCGCACAGAGGCACAGAGACTGGAGCTGCTTGCTTGTCTTGCTACCTAAACTTCAAATGTAGCGTAAGGTGTCCGTGCCGGGTGCCTCCACTAGCCCTGCTCCGAAAATGCGAACGTCTGAAGATAGCTGGCAGCCAGAAGGGGCTAGCCTGGAAAGCTGTTGCTCAGCCTGATTTGCCCATGGCACTGCTCGCACAGAGGCAGAGACTGGGGCTGCTTGCTTGTCTTGCCACCTCAAACTTGAAACGTAGCCCGGGGATGGAGGTGTCCGTGCGTGGCGCCTCCAGCAGCCCTGCTCAGAAAATACGAATGTCTCCAGATAACTCTCAGGCAGAAGGGGCTAGCCTGGGAAGCTGTTGCTCAGCCTCATCTGCCCATGGCACTGCTCGCACAGAGGCACAGAGACTGGGGCTGCTTGCTTGTCTTGCCACCTCAAACTTCAAATGTAGCATAAGGTGTCCCAGCTGGGCGCCTCCAGCAGCCCTGCTCCGAAAATACGAATGTCTCCAGATAACTCTCAGGCAGAAGGGGCTAGCCTGGAAAGCTGTTGCTCAGCCTCATCTGCCCATGGCACTGCTCGCACAGAGGCACAGAGACTGGGGCTGCTTGCTTGTCTTGCCACCTCAAACTTCAAATGTAGCTTATGGGGTCCCAGCTGGGCGCCTCCAGCAGCCATGCTCCGAAAATACGAATGTCTCCAGATAACTCTCAGGCAGAAGGGGCTAGCCTGGAAAGCTGTTGCTCAGCCTCATCTGCCCAAGGCCCTGCTCGCACAGAGGCACAGAGATTGGTGCTGCTTGCTTGTTTTGCCACCTGAAACTTCAAACGTAGCCCTAGGATGGGGTGTGTCCCTGCTGTGCGCCTCCAGTAGCCCTGCTCCGAAAATGCGAACGTCTCCAGATAGCTCGCAGACAGAAGGAGATATACAGGAAAGCTGTTGCTCAGCCTGATTTGCCCATGGCACTGCTCGCACAGAGGCACAGAGACTGGGGCTGCTTGCTTGTCTTACCACCTCAAACTTGAAACGTATCTTATGGGTCCCTGCTGGGCACATTTCGCAGCCCTGCTCTGAAAAGGCGAACGTCTCCAGATAGCTTGCAGCCAGAATGGGCTATCTTGGAAAGCTGTTGCTCAGCATCATGTGCCCATTGCACTGCTCGCACAGAGGCAGAGAGACTGGGGCTGCTTGCTTGTCTTGCCACCTCAAACTTCAAACGTAACCCGGGGATTGGGGTTATCTACCGGGCTCTTTTTGCAGCCCTGCTCTGAAAATGTGAGTGTCTGCACATAACTGGCAGCCAGAAGGGGCTAGCCTGGAAAGGTGTTGCTCAGCCTCATCTGTCCATGGCCCTGCTCGCAGAGAGGCACAGAGACTGGGGCTGCTTACTTGTCTTGCCACCTCAAACTTCAAATGTAGCGTAAGGTGTCCGTGCCGTGTGCCTCCAGTAGCCCTGCTCCGAAAATGCGAACGTCTCCAGATAGCTGGAAGCCAGAAGGGGCTAGCCTGGAAAGCTGTGGCTCAGCCTGATTTGCCCATGGCACTGCTCGCAGAGAGGCACAGAGACTGGGGCTGCTTGCTTGTCTTGCTACCTAAACTTCAAATGTAGCGTAAGGTGTCCGTGCCGGGTGCCTCCAGTAGCCCTGCTCCGAAAATGCGAATGTCTCCAGATAACCCTCAGGCAGAAGGGGCTAGCCTGGGAAGTTGTTGCTCAGCCTCATCTGCCCATGGCACTGCTCGCACACAGGCACAGAGACTGGGGCTGCTTGCTTGTCTTGCCACCTCAAACTTCAAATGTAGCATAAGGTGTCCCAGCTGGGCGCCTCCAGCAGCCCTGCTCCGAAAATACGAATGTCTCCAGATAACTCTCAGGCAGAAGGGGCTAGCCTGGAAAGCTGTTGCTCAGCCTCATCTGCCCATGGCACTGCTCGCACAGAGGCACAGAGACTGGGGCTGCTTGCTTGTCTTGCCACCTCAAACTTCAAATGTAGCTTATGGGGTCCCAGCTGGGCGCCTCCAGCAGCCCTGCTCCGAAAATACGAATGTCTCCAGATAACTCTCAGGCAGAAGGGGCTAGCCTGGAAAGCTGTTGCTCAGCCTCATCTGCCCAAGGCCCTGCTCGCACAGAGGCACAGAGATTGGTTCTGCTTGCTTGTTTTGCCACCTGAAACTTCAAACGTAGCCCTAGGATGGGGTGTGTCCCTGCTGTGCGCCTCCAGTAGCCCTGCTCCGAAAATGCGAACGTCTCCAGATAGCTCGCAGACAGAAGGAGATATACAGGGAAGCTGTTGCTCAGCCTGATTTGCCCATGGCACTGCTCGCACAGAGGCACAGAGACTGGGGCTGCTTGCTTGTCTTACCACCTCAAACTTGAAACGTTTCGCAGCCCTGCTCTGAAAAGGCGAACGTCTCCAGATAGCTTGCAGCCAGAATGGGCTATCTTGGAAAGCTGTTGCTCAGCATCATGTGCCCATTGCACTGCTCGCACAGAGGCAGAGAGACTGGGGCTGCTTGCTTGTCTTGCCACCTCAAACTTCAAACGTAACCCGGGGATTGGGGTTATCTACCGGGAAGCTGTTGCTCAGCCTCATCTGCCCATGGCACTGCTCGCACAGAGGCAGAGAGACTGGGGCTGCTTGCTTGTCTTGACACCTTGAACTTCAAACGTAACCCGGGGATTGGGGTTACCTACCGGGCTCGTTTTGCAGCCCTGCTCTGAAAATGTGAGTGTCTGCACATAACTGGCAGCCAGAAGGGGCTAGCCTGGAAAGCTGTTGCTCAGCCTCATCTGTTCATGGCCCTGCTCGCAGAGAGGCACAGAGACTGGGGCTGCTTACTTGTCTTGCCACCTCAAACTTCAAATGTAGCGTAAGGTGTCCGTGCCGTGGGCCTCCACTATCCCTGCTCCAAAAATGCGAATGTCTCCAGATAGCTGGCAGCCAGAAGGGGCTAGCCTGGAAAGCTGTTGCTCAGCCTGATTTGCCCATGGCACTGCTCGCACAGAGGCACAGAGATTGGGGCTGCTTGCTTGTCTTGCCACCTCAAACTTGAAACGTAGCCCGGGGATGGAGGTGTCCGTGCGTGGCGCCTCCAGCAGCCCTGCTCAGAAAATACGAATGTCTCCAGATAACTCTCAGGCAGAAGGGGCTAGCCTGGGAAGCTGTTGCTCAGCCTCATCTGCCCATGGCACTGCTCGCACAGAGGCACAGAGACTGGGGCTGCTTGCTTGTCTTGCCACCTCAAACTTCAAATGTAGCATGAGGTGTCCCAGCTGGGCGCCTCCAGCAGCCCTGCTCCGAAAATACGAATGTCTCCAGATAACTCTCAGGCAGAAGGGGCTAGCCTGGAAAGCTGTTGCTCAGCCTCATCTGCCCATGGCACTGCTCGCACAGAGGCACAGAGACTGGGGCTGCTTGCTTGTCTTGCCACCTCAAACTTCAAATGTAGCTTATGGGGTCCCAGCTGGGCGCCTCCAGCAGCCCTGCTCCGAAAATACGAATGTCTCCAGATAACTCTCAGGCAGAAGGGGCTAGCCTGGAAAGCTGTTGCTCAGCCTCATCTGCCCAAGGCCCTGCTCGCACAGAGGCACAGAGATTGGTTCTGCTTGCTTGTTTTGCCACCTGAAACTTCAAACGTAGCCCTAGGATGGGGTGTGTCCCTGCTGTGCGCCTCCAGTAGCCCTGCTCCGAAAATGCGAATGTCTCCAGATAGCTCGCAGACAGAAGGAGATAGACAGGAAAGCTGTTGCTCAGCCTGATTTGCCCATGGCACTGCTCGCACAGAGGCACAGAGACTGGAGCTGCTTGCTTGTCTTACCACCTCAAAATTTAAACGTAGCCCTGGGATGGGGGTGTCCGTGCCTGGCGCCTCCAGCAGCCCTTCTCGGAAAATAAGAATGTCTCCAGATAAGTCTCACGCAGAAGGGGCTAGCCTGGGAAGCTGTTGCTCAGCCTCATCTGCCCATGGCACTGCTCGCACAGAGGCAGAGAGACTGGGGCTGCTTGCTTGTCTTGACACCTTGAACTTCAAACGTAACCCGGGGATTGGGGGTACCTACCGGGCTCGTTTTGCAGCCCTGCTCTGAAAATGTGTCTGCACATAACTGGCAGCCAGAAGGGGCTAGCCTGGAAAGCTGTTGCTCAGCCTCATCTGTCCATGGCCCTGCTCGCAGAGAGGCACAGAGACTGGGGCTGCTTACTTGTCTTGCCACCTCAAACTTCAAATGTAGCGTAAGGTGTCCGTGCCGTGTGCCTCCACTAGCCCTGCTCAAAAAATGCGAATGTCTCCAGATAGCTGGCAGCCAGAAGGGGCTAGCCTGGAAAGCTGTTGCTCAGCCTGATTTGCCCATGGCACTGCTCGCACAGAGGCACAGAGACTGGAGCTGCTTGCTTGTCTTGCTACCTAAACTTCAAATGTAGCGTAAGGTGTCCGTGCCGGGTGCCTCCACTAGCCCTGCTCCGAAAATGCGAACGTCTGAAGATAGCTGGCAGCCAGAAGGGGCTAGCCTGGAAAGCTGTTGCTCAGCCTGATTTGCCCATGGCACTGCTCGCACAGAGGCAGAGACTGGGGCTGCTTGCTTGTCTTGCCACCTCAAACTTGAAACGTAGCCCGGGGATGGAGGTGTCCGTGCGTGGCGCCTCCAGCAGCCCTGCTCAGAAAATACGAATGTCTCCAGATAACTCTCAGGCAGAAGGGGCTAGCCTGGGAAGCTGTTGCTCAGCCTCATCTGCCCATGGCACTGCTCGCACAGAGGCACAGAGACTGGGGCTGCTTGCTTGTCTTGCCACCTCAAACTTCAAATGTAGCATAAGGTGTCCCAGCTGGGCGCCTCCAGCAGCCCTGCTCCGAAAATACGAATGTCTCCAGATAACTCTCAGGCAGAAGGGGCTAGCCTGGAAAGCTGTTGCTCAGCCTCATCTGCCCATGGCACTGCTCGCACAGAGGCACAGAGACTGGGGCTGCTTGCTTGTCTTGCCACCTCAAACTTCAAATGTAGCTTATGGGGTCCCAGCTGGGCGCCTCCAGCAGCCATGCTCCGAAAATACGAATGTCTCCAGATAACTCTCAGGCAGAAGGGGCTAGCCTGGAAAGCTGTTGCTCAGCCTCATCTGCCCAAGGCCCTGCTCGCACAGAGGCACAGAGATTGGTGCTGCTTGCTTGTTTTGCCACCTGAAACTTCAAACGTAGCCCTAGGATGGGGTGTGTCCCTGCTGTGCGCCTCCAGTAGCCCTGCTCTGAAAATGCGAACGTCTCCAGATAGCTCGCAGACAGAAGGAGATATACAGGAAAGCTGTTGCTCAGCCTGATTTGCCCATGGCACTGCTCGCACAGAGGCACAGAGACTGGGGCTGCTTGCTTGTCTTACCACCTCAAACTTGAAACGTATCTTATGGGTCCCTGCTGGGCACATTTCGCAGCCCTGCTCTGAAAAGGCGAACGTCTCCAGATAGCTTGCAGCCAGAATGGGCTATCTTGGAAAGCTGTTGCTCAGCATCATGTGCCCATTGCACTGCTCGCACAGAGGCAGAGAGACTGGGGCTGCTTGCTTGTCTTGCCACCTCAAACTTCAAACGTAACCCGGGGATTGGGGTTATCTACCGGGCTCTTTTTGCAGCCCTGCTCTGAAAATGTGAGTGTCTGCACATAACTGGCAGCCAGAAGGGGCTAGCCTGGAAAGGTGTTGCTCAGCCTCATCTGTCCATGGCCCTGCTCGCAGAGAGGCACAGAGACTGGGGCTGCTTACTTGTCTTGCCACCTCAAACTTCAAATGTAGCGTAAGGTGTCCGTGCCGTGTGCCTCCAGTAGCCCTGCTCCGAAAATGCGAACGTCTCCAGATAGCTGGAAGCCAGAAGGGGCTAGCCTGGAAAGCTGTGGCTCAGCCTGATTTGCCCATGGCACTGCTCGCAGAGAGGCACAGAGACTGGGGCTGCTTGCTTGTCTTGCTACCTAAACTTCAAATGTAGCGTAAGGTGTCCGTGCCGGGTGCCTCCAGTAGCCCTGCTCCGAAAATGCGAATGTCTCCAGATAACCCTCAGGCAGAAGGGGCTAGCCTGGGAAGTTGTTGCTCAGCCTCATCTGCCCATGGCACTGCTCGCACACAGGCACAGAGACTGGGGCTGCTTGCTTGTCTTGCCACCTCAAACTTCAAATGTAGCATAAGGTGTCCCAGCTGGGCGCCTCCAGCAGCCCTGCTCCGAAAATACGAATGTCTCCAGATAACTCTCAGGCAGAAGGGGCTAGCCTGGAAAGCTGTTGCTCAGCCTCATCTGCCCATGGCACTGCTCGCACAGAGGCACAGAGACTGGGGCTGCTTGCTTGTCTTGCCACCTCAAACTTCAAATGTAGCTTATGGGGTCCCAGCTGGGCGCCTCCAGCAGCCCTGCTCCGAAAATACGAATGTCTCCAGATAACTCTCAGGCAGAAGGGGCTAGCCTGGAAAGCTGTTGCTCAGCCTCATCTGCCCAAGGCCCTGCTCGCACAGAGGCACAGAGATTGGTTCTGCTTGCTTGTTTTGCCACCTGAAACTTCAAACGTAGCCCTAGGATGGGGTGTGTCCCTGCTGTGCGCCTCCAGTAGCCCTGCTCCGAAAATGCGAACGTCTCCAGATAGCTCGCAGACAGAAGGAGATATACAGGGAAGCTGTTGCTCAGCCTGATTTGCCCATGGCACTGCTCGCACAGAGGCACAGAGACTGGGGCTGCTTGCTTGTCTTACCACCTCAAACTTGAAACGTTTCGCAGCCCTGCTCTGAAAAGGCGAACGTCTCCAGATAGCTTGCAGCCAGAATGGGCTATCTTGGAAAGCTGTTGCTCAGCATCATGTGCCCATTGCACTGCTCGCACAGAGGCAGAGAGACTGGGGCTGCTTGCTTGTCTTGCCACCTCAAACTTCAAACGTAACCCGGGGATTGGGGTTATCTACCGGGAAGCTGTTGCTCAGCCTCATCTGCCCATGGCACTGCTCGCACAGAGGCAGAGAGACTGGGGCTGCTTGCTTGTCTTGACACCTTGAACTTCAAACGTAACCCGGGGATTGGGGTTACCTACCGGGCTCGTTTTGCAGCCCTGCTCTGAAAATGTGAGTGTCTGCACATAACTGGCAGCCAGAAGGGGCTAGCCTGGAAAGCTGTTGCTCAGCCTCATCTGTTCATGGCCCTGCTCGCAGAGAGGCACAGAGACTGGGGCTGCTTACTTGTCTTGCCACCTCAAACTTCAAATGTAGCGTAAGGTGTCCGTGCCGTGGGCCTCCACTATCCCTGCTCCAAAAATGCGAATGTCTCCAGATAGCTGGCAGCCAGAAGGGGCTAGCCTGGAAAGCTGTTGCTCAGCCTGATTTGCCCATGGCACTGCTCGCACAGAGGCACAGAGATTGGGGCTGCTTGCTTGTCTTGCCACCTCAAACTTGAAACGTAGCCCGGGGATGGAGGTGTCCGTGCGTGGCGCCTCCAGCAGCCCTGCTCAGAAAATACGAATGTCTCCAGATAACTCTCAGGCAGAAGGGGCTAGCCTGGGAAGCTGTTGCTCAGCCTCATCTGCCCATGGCACTGCTCGCACAGAGGCACAGAGACTGGGGCTGCTTGCTTGTCTTGCCACCTCAAACTTCAAATGTAGCATGAGGTGTCCCAGCTGGGCGCCTCCAGCAGCCCTGCTCCGAAAATACGAATGTCTCCAGATAACTCTCAGGCAGAAGGGGCTAGCCTGGAAAGCTGTTGCTCAGCCTCATCTGCCCATGGCACTGCTCGCACAGAGGCACAGAGACTGGGGCTGCTTGCTTGTCTTGCCACCTCAAACTTCAAATGTAGCTTATGGGGTCCCAGCTGGGCGCCTCCAGCAGCCCTGCTCCGAAAATACGAATGTCTCCAGATAACTCTCAGGCAGAAGGGGCTAGCCTGGAAAGCTGTTGCTCAGCCTCATCTGCCCAAGGCCCTGCTCGCACAGAGGCACAGAGATTGGTTCTGCTTGCTTGTTTTGCCACCTGAAACTTCAAACGTAGCCCTAGGATGGGGTGTGTCCCTGCTGTGCGCCTCCAGTAGCCCTGCTCCGAAAATGCGAATGTCTCCAGATAGCTCGCAGACAGAAGGAGATAGACAGGAAAGCTGTTGCTCAGCCTGATTTGCCCATGGCACTGCTCGCACAGAGGCACAGAGACTGGAGCTGCTTGCTTGTCTTACCACCTCAAAATTTAAACGTAGCCCTGGGATGGGGGTGTCCGTGCCTGGCGCCTCCAGCAGCCCTTCTCGGAAAATAAGAATGTCTCCAGATAAGTCTCACGCAGAAGGGGCTAGCCTGGGAAGCTGTTGCTCAGCCTCATCTGCCCATGGCACTGCTCGCACAGAGGCAGAGAGACTGGGGCTGCTTGCTTGTCTTGACACCTTGAACTTCAAACGTAACCCGGGGATTGGGGGTACCTACCGGGCTCGTTTTGCAGCCCTGCTCTGAAAATGTGTCTGCACATAACTGGCAGCCAGAAGGGGCTAGCCTGGAAAGCTGTTGCTCAGCCTCATCTGTCCATGGCCCTGCTCGCAGAGAGGCACAGAGACTGGGGCTGCTTACTTGTCTTGCCACCTCAAACTTCAAATGTAGCGTAAGGTGTCCGTGCCGTGTGCCTCCACTAGCCCTGCTCAAAAAATGCGAATGTCTCCAGATAGCTGGCAGCCAGAAGGGGCTAGCCTGGAAAGCTGTTGCTCAGCCTGATTTGCCCATGGCACTGCTCGCACAGAGGCACAGAGACTGGAGCTGCTTGCTTGTCTTGCTACCTAAACTTCAAATGTAGCGTAAGGTGTCCGTGCCGGGTGCCTCCACTAGCCCTGCTCCGAAAATGCGAACGTCTGAAGATAGCTGGCAGCCAGAAGGGGCTAGCCTGGAAAGCTGTTGCTCAGCCTGATTTGCCCATGGCACTGCTCGCACAGAGGCAGAGACTGGGGCTGCTTGCTTGTCTTGCCACCTCAAACTTGAAACGTAGCCCGGGGATGGAGGTGTCCGTGCGTGGCGCCTCCAGCAGCCCTGCTCAGAAAATACGAATGTCTCCAGATAACTCTCAGGCAGAAGGGGCTAGCCTGGGAAGCTGTTGCTCAGCCTCATCTGCCCATGGCACTGCTCGCACAGAGGCACAGAGACTGGGGCTGCTTGCTTGTCTTGCCACCTCAAACTTCAAATGTAGCATAAGGTGTCCCAGCTGGGCGCCTCCAGCAGCCCTGCTCCGAAAATACGAATGTCTCCAGATAACTCTCAGGCAGAAGGGGCTAGCCTGGAAAGCTGTTGCTCAGCCTCATCTGCCCATGGCACTGCTCGCACAGAGGCACAGAGACTGGGGCTGCTTGCTTGTCTTGCCACCTCAAACTTCAAATGTAGCTTATGGGGTCCCAGCTGGGCGCCTCCAGCAGCCATGCTCCGAAAATACGAATGTCTCCAGATAACTCTCAGGCAGAAGGGGCTAGCCTGGAAAGCTGTTGCTCAGCCTCATCTGCCCAAGGCCCTGCTCGCACAGAGGCACAGAGATTGGTGCTGCTTGCTTGTTTTGCCACCTGAAACTTCAAACGTAGCCCTAGGATGGGGTGTGTCCCTGCTGTGCGCCTCCAGTAGCCCTGCTCTGAAAATGCGAACGTCTCCAGATAGCTCGCAGACAGAAGGAGATATACAGGAAAGCTGTTGCTCAGCCTGATTTGCCCATGGCACTGCTCGCACAGAGGCACAGAGACTGGGGCTGCTTGCTTGTCTTACCACCTCAAACTTGAAACGTATCTTATGGGTCCCTGCTGGGCACATTTCGCAGCCCTGCTCTGAAAAGGCGAACGTCTCCAGATAGCTTGCAGCCAGAATGGGCTATCTTGGAAAGCTGTTGCTCAGCATCATGTGCCCATTGCACTGCTCGCACAGAGGCAGAGAGACTGGGGCTGCTTGCTTGTCTTGCCACCTCAAACTTCAAACGTAACCCGGGGATTGGGGTTATCTACCGGGCTCTTTTTGCAGCCCTGCTCTGAAAATGTGAGTGTCTGCACATAACTGGCAGCCAGAAGGGGCTAGCCTGGAAAGGTGTTGCTCAGCCTCATCTGTCCATGGCCCTGCTCGCAGAGAGGCACAGAGACTGGGGCTGCTTACTTGTCTTGCCACCTCAAACTTCAAATGTAGCGTAAGGTGTCCGTGCCGTGTGCCTCCAGTAGCCCTGCTCCGAAAATGCGAACGTCTCCAGATAGCTGGAAGCCAGAAGGGGCTAGCCTGGAAAGCTGTGGCTCAGCCTGATTTGCCCATGGCACTGCTCGCAGAGAGGCACAGAGACTGGGGCTGCTTGCTTGTCTTGCTACCTAAACTTCAAATGTAGCGTAAGGTGTCCGTGCCGGGTGCCTCCAGTAGCCCTGCTCCGAAAATGCGAATGTCTCCAGATAACCCTCAGGCAGAAGGGGCTAGCCTGGGAAGTTGTTGCTCAGCCTCATCTGCCCATGGCACTGCTCGCACAGAGGCACAGAGACTGGGGCTGCTTGCTTGTCTTGCCACCTCAAACTTCAAATGTAGCATAAGGTGTCCCAGCTGGGCGCCTCCAGCAGCCCTGCTCCGAAAATACGAATGTCTCCAGATAACTCTCAGGCAGAAGGGGCTAGCCTGGAAAGCTGTTGCTCAGCCTCATCTGCCCATGGCACTGCTCGCACAGAGGCACAGAGACTGGGGCTGCTTGCTTGTCTTGCCACCTCAAACTTCAAATGTAGCTTATGGGGTCCCAGCTGGGCGCCTCCAGCAGCCCTGCTCCGAAAATACGAATGTCTCCAGATAACTCTCAGGCAGAAGGGGCTAGCCTGGAAAGCTGTTGCTCAGCCTCATCTGCCCAAGGCCCTGCTCGCACAGAGGCACAGAGATTGGTTCTGCTTGCTTGTTTTGCCACCTGAAACTTCAAACGTAGCCCTAGGATGGGGTGTGTCCCTGCTGTGCGCCTCCAGTAGCCCTGCTCCGAAACTGCGAACGTCTCCAGATAGCTCGCAGACAGAAGGAGATATACAGGGAAGCTGTTGCTCAGCCTGATTTGCCCATGGCACTGCTCGCACAGAGGCACAGAGACTGGGGCTGCTTGCTTGTCTTACCACCTCAAACTTGAAACGTTTCGCAGCCCTGCTCTGAAAAGGCGAACGTCTCCAGATAGCTTGCAGCCAGAATGGGCTATCTTGGAAAGCTGTTGCTCAGCATCATGTGCCCATTGCACTGCTCGCACAGAGGCAGAGAGACTGGGGCTGCTTGCTTGTCTTGCCACCTCAAACTTCAAACGTAACCCGGGGATTGGGGTTATCTACCGGGAAGCTTTTTCTCAGCCTCATCTGCCCATGGCACTGCTCGCACAGAGGCAGAGAGACTGGGGCTGCTTGCTTGTCTTGACACCTTGAACTTCAAACGTAACCCGGGGATTGGGGGTACCTACCGGGCTCGTTTTGCAGCCCTGCTCTGAAAATGTGAGTGTCTGCACATAACTGGCAGCCAGAAGGGGCTAGCCTGGAAAGCTGTTGCTCAGCCTCATCTGTCCATGGCCCTGCTCGCAGAGAGGCACAGAGACTGGGGCTGCTTACTTGTCTTGCCACCTCAAACTTCAAATGTAGCGTAAGGTGTCCGTGCCGTGTGCCTCCACTAGCCCTGCTCAAAAAATGCGAATGTCTCCAGATAGCTGGCAGCCAGAAGGGGCTAGCCTGGAAAGCTGTTGCTCAGCCTGATTTGCCCATGGCACTGCTCGCACAGAGGCACAGAGACTGGAGCTGCTTGCTTGTCTTGCTACCTAAACTTCAAATGTAGCGTAAGGTGTCCGTGCCGGGTGCCTCCACTAGCCCTGCTCCGAAAATGCGAACGTCTGAAGATAGCTGGCAGCCAGAAGGGGCTAGCCTGGAAAGCTGTTGCTCAGCCTGATTTGCCCATGGCACTGCTCGCACAGAGGCAAAGAGACTGGGGCTGCTTGCTTGTCTTACCACCTCAAACTTGAAACGTATCTTATGGGTCCCTGCTGGGCACATTTCGCAGCCCTGCTCTGAAAAGGCGAACGTCTCCAGATAGCTTGCAGCCAGAATGGGCTATCTTGGAAAGCTGTTGCTCAGCATCATGTGCCCATTGCACTGCTCGCACAGAGGCAGAGAGACTGGGGCTGCTTGCTTGTCTTGCCACCTCAAACTTCAAACGTAACCCGGGGATTGGGGTTATCTACCGGGCTCTTTTTGCAGCCCTGCTCTGAAAATGTGAGTGTCTGCACATAACTGGCAGCCAGAAGGGGCTAGCCTGGAAAGCTGTGGCTCAGCCTGATTTGCCCATGGCACTGCTCGCAGAGAGGCACAGAGACTGGGGCTGCTTGCCTGTCTTGCTACCTAAACTTCAAATGTAGCGTAAGGTGTCCGTGCCGGGTGCCTCCAGTAGCCCTGCTCCGAAAATGCGAATGTCTCCAGATAACCCTCAGGCAGAAGGGGCTAGCCTGGGAAGTTGTTGCTCAGCCTCATCTGCCCATGGCACTGCTCGCACAGAGGCACAGAGACTGGGGCTGCTTGCTTGTCTTGCCACCTCAAACTTCAAATGTAGCATAAGGTGTCCCAGCTGGGCGCCTCCAGCAGCCCTGCTCCGAAAATACGAATGTCTCCAGATAACTCTCAGGCAGAAGGGGCTAGCCTGGAAAGCTGTTGCTCAGCCTCATCTGCCCATGGCACTGCTCGCACAGAGGCACAGAGACTGGGGCTGCTTGCTTGTCTTGCCACCTCAAACTTCAAATGTAGCTTATGGGGTCCCAGCTGGGCGCCTCCAGCAGCCCTGCTCCGAAAATACGAATGTCTCCAGATAACTCTCAGGCAGAAGGGGCTAGCCTGGAAAGCTGTTGCTCAGCCTCATCTGCCCAAGGCCCTGCTCGCACAGAGGCACAGAGATTGGTTCTGCTTGCTTGTTTTGCCACCTGAAACTTCAAACGTAGCCCTAGGATGGGGTGTGTCCCTGCTGTGCGCCTCCAGTAGCCCTGCTCCGAAAATGCGAACGTCTCCAGATAGCTCGCAGACAGAAGGAGATATACAGGGAAGCTGTTGCTCAGCCTGATTTGCCCATGGCACTGCTCGCACAGAGGCACAGAGACTGGGGCTGCTTGCTTGTCTTACCACCTCAAACTTGAAACGTTTCGCAGCCCTGCTCTGAAAAGGCGAACGTCTCCAGATAGCTTGCAGCCAGAATGGGCTATCTTGGAAAGCTGTTGCTCAGCATCATGTGCCCATTGCACTGCTCGCACAGAGGCAGAGAGACTGGGGCTGCTTGCTTGTCTTGCCACCTCAAACTTCAAACGTAACCCGGGGATTGGGGTTATCTACCGGGAAGCTGTTGCTCAGCCTCATCTGCCCATGGCACTGCTCGCACAGAGGCAGAGAGACTGGGGCTGCTTGCTTGTCTTGACACCTTGAACTTCAAACGTAACCCGGGGATTGGGGTTACCTACCGGGCTCGTTTTGCAGCCCTGCTCTGAAAATGTGAGTGTCTGCACATAACTGGCAGCCAGAAGGGGCTAGCCTGGAAAGCTGTTGCTCAGCCTCATCTGTTCATGGCCCTGCTCGCAGAGAGGCACAGAGACTGGGGCTGCTTACTTGTCTTGCCACCTCAAACTTCAAATGTAGCGTAAGGTGTCCGTGCCGTGTGCCTCCACTAGCCCTGCTCCAAAAATGCGAATGTCTCCAGATAGCTGGCAGCCAGAAGGGGCTAGCCTGGAAAGCTGTTGCTCAGCCTGATTTGCCCATGGCACTGCTCGCACAGAGGCACAGAGATTGGGGCTGCTTGCTTGTCTTGCCACCTCAAACTTGAAACGTAGCCCGGGGATGGAGGTGTCCGTGCGTGGCGCCTCCAGCAGCCCTGCTCAGAAAATACGAATGTCTCCAGATAACTCTCAGGCAGAAGGGGCTAGCCTGGGAAGCTGTTGCTCAGCCTCATCTGCCCATGGCACTGCTCGCACAGAGGCACAGAGACTGGGGCTGCTTGCTTGTCTTGCCACCTCAAACTTCAAATGTAGCATGAGGTGTCCCAGCTGGGCGCCTCCAGCAGCCCTGCTCCGAAAATACGAATGTCTCCAGATAACTCTCAGGCAGAAGGGGCTAGCCTGGAAAGCTGTTGCTCAGCCTCATCTGCCCATGGCACTGCTCGCACAGAGGCACAGAGACTGGGGCTGCTTGCTTGTCTTGCCACCTCAAACTTCAAATGTAGCTTATGGGGTCCCAGCTGGGCGCCTCCAGCAGCCCTGCTCCGAAAATACGAATGTCTCCAGATAACTCTCAGGCAGAAGGGGCTAGCCTGGAAAGCTGTTGCTCAGCCTCATCTGCCCAAGGCCCTGCTCGCACAGAGGCACAGAGATTGGTGCTGCTTGCTTGTTTTGCCACCTGAAACTTCAAACGTAGCCCTAGGATGGGGTGTGTCCCTGCTGTGCGCCTCCAGTAGCCCTGCTCCGAAAATGCGAATGTCTCCAGATAGCTCGCAGACAGAAGGAGATAGACAGGAAAGCTGTTGCTCAGCCTGATTTGCCCATGGCACTGCTCGCACAGAGGCACAGAGACTGGAGCTGCTTGCTTGTCTTACCACCTCAAAATTTAAACGTAGCCCTGGGATGGGGGTGTCCGTGCCTGGCGCCTCCAGCAGCCCTTCTCGGAAAATACGAATGTCTCCAGATAAGTCTCACGCAGAAGGGGCTAGCCTGGGAAGCTGTTGCTCAGCCTCATCTGCCCATGGCACTGCTCGCACAGAGGCAGAGAGACTGGGGCTGCTTGCTTGTCTTGACACCTTGAATTTCAAACGTAACCCGGGGATTGGGGTTACCTACCGGGCTCGTTTTGCAGCCCTGCTCTGAAAATGTGAGTGTCTGCACATAACTGGCAGCCAGAAGGGGCTAGCCTGGAAAGCTGTTGCTCAGCCTCATCTGTCCATGGCCCTGCTCGCAGAGAGGCACAGAGACAGGGGCTGCTTACTTGTCTTGCCACCTCAAACTTCAAATGTAGCGTAAGGTGTCCGTGCCGTGTGCCTCCATTGGCCCTGCTCCAAAAATGCGAATGTCTTCAGATAGCTGGCAGCCAGAAGGGGCTAGCCTGGAAAGCTGTTGCTCAGCCTGATTTGCCCATGGCACTGCTCGCACAGAGGCAAAGAGAATGGGGCTGCTTGCTTGTCTTGCCACCTCAAACTTGAAACGTAGCCCGGGGATGGAGGTGTCCGTGCGTGGCGCCTCCAGCAGCCCTGCTCAGAAAATACGAATGTCTCCAGATAACTCTCAGGCAGAAGGGGCTAGCGTGGGAAGCTGTTGCTCAGCCTCATCTGCCCATGGCACTGCTCGCACAGAGGCACAGAGACTGGGGCTGCTTGCTTGTCTTGCCACCTCAAACTTCAAACGTAACCCGGGGATTGGGGTTACCTACCGGGCTCGTTTTGCAGCCCTGCTCTGAAAATGTGAGTGTCTGCACATAACTGGCAGCCAGAAGGGGCTAGCCTGGAAAGCTGTTCCTCAGCCTCATCTTCCCATGGCACTGCTCGCAGACAGGCACAGAGACTGGGACTGCTTACTTGTCTTGCCACCTCAAACTTGAAATGTAGCGTAAGGTGTCCGTGCCGGGTGCCTCCACTAGCCCTGCTCCAAAAATGCGAATGTCTCCAGATAGCTGGCAGCCAGAAGGTGCTCGCCTGGAAAGCTGTTGCTCAGCCTGATTTGCCCATGGCACTGCTCGCACAGAGGCACAGAGACTGGGGCTGCTTGCTTGTCTTGCTACATAAACTTCAAATGTAGCGTAAGGTGTCCGTGCCGGGTGCCTCCAGTAGCCCTGCTCTGAAAATGTGAACGTCTCCAGATAGCTTGCAGCCAGAATGGGCTATCCTGGAAAGCTGTTGCTCAGCCTCATCTGCCCATGGCACTGCTCGCACAGAGGCAGAGAGACTGGGGCTGCTTGCTTGTCTTGACACCTCAAACTTCAAACATAACCCGGGGATTGGGGTTACCTACCGGGCTTGTTTTGCAGCCCTGCTCTGAAAATTTGAGTGTCTGCACATAACTGGCAGCCAGAAGGGGCTAGCCTGGAAAGCTGTTGCTCAGCCTCATCTGTCCATGGCCCTGCTCGCAGAGAGGCACAGAGACTGGGACTGCTTACTTGTCTTGCCACCTCAAACTTCAAATGTAGCATATGGTGTCCCAGCTGGGCACCTCCAGCAGCCCTGCTCCGAAAATACGAATGTCTCCAGATAACTCTCAGGCAGAAGGGGCTAGCCTGGGAAGCTGTTGCTCAGCCTCATCTGCCCATGGCACTGCTCACACAGAGGCACAGAGACTGGGGCTCTTGCTTGTCTTGCCACCTCAAACTTCAAACGTAACCCGGGGATTGGGGTTACCTACCGGGCTCGTTATGCAGCCCTGCTCTGAAAATGTGAGTGTCTGCACATAACTGGCAGCCAGAAGGGGCTAGCCTGGAAAGCTGTTGCTCAGCCTCATCTGCCCATGGCCCTGCTCGCACAGAGGCACAGAGATTGGTGCTGCTTGCTTGTTTTGCCACCTGAAACTTCAAACGTAGCCCTAGGATGGGGTGGGTCCCTGCTGTGCGTCTCCAGTAGCCCTGTTCCGAAAAATCGAAAGTCTCCAGATAGCTCGCAGACAGAAGGACATAGACAGGAAAGCTATTGCTCAGCCTGATTTGCCCATGGCACTGCTCGCACAGAGGCACAGAGACTGGGGCTGCTTGCTTGTCTTACCACCTCAAAATTTAAACGTAGCCCTGGGATGGGGGTGTCCGTGCCTGGCGCCTCCAGCAGCCCTTCTCGGAAAATACGAATGTCTCCAGATAAGTCTCACGCAGAAGGGGCTAGCCTGGGAAGCTGTTGCTCAGCCTCATCTGCCCATGGCACTGCTCGCACAGAGGCAGAGAGACTGGGGCTGCTTGCTTGTCTTGACACCTTGAACTTCAAACGTAACCCGGGGATTGGGATTACCTACCGGGCTCGTTTTGCAGCCCTGCTCTGAAAATGTGAGTGTCTGCACATAACTGGCAGCCAGAAGGGGCTAGCCTGGAAAGCTGTTGCTCAGCCTCATCTGTCCATGGCCCTGCTCGCAGAGAGGCACAGAGACTGGGGCTGCTTACTTGTCTTGCCACCTCAAACTTCAAATGTAGCGTAAGGTGTCCGTGCCGTGTGCCTCCACTAGCCCTGCTCAAAAAATGCGAATGTCTCCAGATAGCTGGCAGCCAGAAGGGGCTAGCCTGGAAAGCTGTTGCTCAGCCTGATTTGCCCATGGCACTGCTCGCACAGAGGCACAGAGACTGGAGCTGCTTGCTTGTCTTGCTACCTAAACTTCAAATGTAGCGTAAGGTGTCCGTGCCGGGTGCCTCCAGTAGCCCTGCTCCGAAAATGCGAACGTCTGAAGATAGCTGGCAGCCAGAAGGGGCTAGCCTGGAAAGCTGTTGCTCAGCCTGATTTGCCCATGGCACTGCTCGCACAGAGGCAAAGAGACTGGGGCTGCTTGCTTGTCTTGCCACCTCAAACTTGAAACGTAGCCCGGGGATGGAGGTGTCCGTGCGTGGCGCCTCCAGCAGCCCTGCTCAGAAAATACGAATGTCTCCAGATAACTCTCAGGCAGAAGGGGCTAGCCTGGGAAGCTGTTGCTCAGCCTCATCTGCCCATGGCACTGCTCGCACAGAGGCACAGAGACTGGGGCTGCTTGCTTGTCTTGCCACCTCAAACTTCAAATGTAGCATAAGGTGTCCCAGCTGGGCGCCTCCAGCAGCCCTGCTCCGAAAATACGAATGTCTCCAGATAACTCTCAGGCAGAAGGGGCTAGCCTGGAAAGCTGTTGCTCAGCCTCATCTGCCCATGGCACTGCTCGCACAGAGGCACAGAGACTGGGGCTGCTTGCTTGTCTTGCCACCTCAAACTTCAAATGTAGCTTATGGGGTCCCAGCTGGGCGCCTCCAGCAGCCATGCTCCGAAAATACGAATGTCTCCAGATAACTCTCAGGCAGAAGGGGCTAGCCTGGAAAGCTGTTGCTCAGCCTCATCTGCCCAAGGCCCTGCTCGCACAGAGGCACAGAGATTGGTGCTGCTTGCTTGTTTTGCCACCTGAAACTTCAAACGTAGCCCTAGGATGGGGTGTGTCCCTGCTGTGCGCCTCCAGTAGCCCTGCTCCGAAAATGCGAACGTCTCCAGATAGCTCGCAGACAGAAGGAGATATACAGGAAAGCTGTTGCTCAGCCTGATTTGCCCATGGCACTGCTCGCACAGAGGCACAGAGACTGGGGCTGCTTGCTTGTCTTACCACCTCAAACTTGAAACGTATCTTATGGGTCCCTGCTGGGCACATTTCGCAGCCCTGCTCTGAAAAGGCGAACGTCTCCAGATAGCTTGCAGCCAGAATGGGCTATCTTGGAAAGCTGTTGCTCAGCATCATGTGCCCATTGCACTGCTCGCACAGAGGCAGAGAGACTGGGGCTGCTTGCTTGTCTTGCCACCTCAAACTTCAAACGTAACCCGGGGATTGGGGTTATCTACCGGGCTCTTTTTGCAGCCCTGCTCTGAAAATGTGAGTGTCTGCACATAACTGGCAGCCAGAAGGGGCTAGCCTGGAAAGGTGTTGCTCATCCTGATTTGCCCATGGCCCTGCTCGCAGAGAGGCACAGAGACTGGGGCTGCTTACTTGTCTTGCCACCTCAAACTTCAAATGTAGCGTAAGGTGTCCGTGCCGTGTGCCTCCAGTAGCCCTGCTCCGAAAATGCGAACGTCTCCAGATAGCTGGAAGCCAGAAGGGGCTAGCCTGGAAAGCTGTGGCTCAGCCTGATTTGCCCATGGCACTGCTCGCAGAGAGGCACAGAGACTGGGGCTGCTTGCTTGTCTTGCTACCTAAACTTCAAATGTAGCGTAAGGTGTCCGTGCCGGGTGCCTCCAGTAGCCCTGCTCCGAAAATGCGAATGTCTCCAGATAACCCTCAGGCAGAAGGGGCTAGCCTGGGAAGTTGTTGCTCAGCCTCATCTGCCCATGGCACTGCTCGCACAGAGGCACAGAGACTGGGGCTGCTTGCTTGTCTTGCCACCTCAAACTTCAAATGTAGCATAAGGTGTCCCAGCTGGGCGCCTCCAGCAGCCCTGCTCCGAAAATACGAATGTCTCCAGATAACTCTCAGGCAGAAGGGGCTAGCCTGGAAAGCTGTTGCTCAGCCTCATCTGCCCATGGCACTGCTCGCACAGAGGCACAGAGACTGGGGCTGCTTGCTTGTCTTGCCACCTCAAACTTCAAATGTAGCTTATGGGGTCCCAGCTGGGCGCCTCCAGCAGCCCTGCTCCGAAAATACGAATGTCTCCAGATAACTCTCAGGCAGAAGGGGCTAGCCTGGAAAGCTGTTGCTCAGCCTCATCTGCCCAAGGCCCTGCTCGCACAGAGGCACAGAGATTGGTTCTGCTTGCTTGTTTTGCCACCTGAAACTTCAAACGTAGCCCTAGTATGGGGTGTGTCCCTGCTGTGCGCCTCCAGTAGCCCTGCTCCGAAAATGCGAACGTCTCCAGATAGCTCGCAGACAGAAGGAGATATACAGGGAAGCTGTTGCTCAGCCTGATTTGCCCATGGCACTGCTCGCACAGAGGCACAGAGACTGGGGCTGCTTGCTTGTCTTACCACCTCAAACTTGAAACGTTTCGCAGCCCTGCTCTGAAAAGGCGAACGTCTCCAGATAGCTTGCAGCCAGAATGGGCTATCTTGGAAAGCTGTTGCTCAGCATCATGTGCCCATTGCACTGCTCGCACAGAGGCAGAGAGACTGGGGCTGCTTGCTTGTCTTGCCACCTCAAACTTCAAACGTAACCCGGGGATTGGGGTTATCTACCGGGAAGCTGTTGCTCAGCCTCATCTGCCCATGGCACTGCTCGCACAGAGGCAGAGAGACTGGGGCTGCTTGCTTGTCTTGACACCTTGAACTTCAAACGTAACCCGGGGATTGGGGTTACCTACCGGGCTCGTTTTGCAGCCCTGCTCTGAAAATGTGAGTGTCTGCACATAACTGGCAGCCAGAAGGGGCTAGCCTGGAAAGCTGTTGCTCAGCCTCATCTGTTCATGGCCCTGCTCGCAGAGAGGCACAGAGACTGGGGCTGCTTACTTGTCTTGCCACCTTAAACTTCAAATGTAGCGTAAGGTGTCCGTGCCGTGTGCCTCCACTAGCCCTGCTCCGAAAATGCGAATGTCTCCAGATAGCTGGCAGCCAGAAGGGGCTAGCCTGGAAAGCTGTTGCTCAGCCTGATTTGCCCATGGCACTGCTCGCACAGAGGCACAGAGATTGGGGCTGCTTGCTTGTCTTGCCACCTCAAACTTGAAACGTAGCCCGGGGATGGAGGTGTCCGTGCGTGGCGCCTCCAGCAGCCCTGCTCAGAAAATACGAATGTCTCCAGATAACTCTCAGGCAGAAGGGGCTAGCCTGGGAAGCTGTTGCTCAGCCTCATCTGCCCATGGCACTGCTCGCACAGAGGCACAGAGACTGGGGCTGCTTGCTTGTCTTGCCACCTCAAACTTCAAATGTAGCATGAGGTGTCCCAGCTGGGCGCCTCCAGCAGCCCTGCTCCGAAAATACGAATGTCTCCAGATAACTCTCAGGCAGAAGGGGCTAGCCTGGAAAGCTGTTGCTCAGCCTCATCTGCCCATGGCACTGCTCGCACAGAGGCACAGAGACTGGGGCTGCTTGCTTGTCTTGCCACCTCAAACTTCAAATGTAGCTTATGGGGTCCCAGCTGGGCGCCTCCAGCAGCCCTGCTCCGAAAATACGAATGTCTCCAGATAACTCTCAGGCAGAAGGGGCTAGCCTGGAAAGCTGTTGCTCAGCCTCATCTGCCCAAGGCCCTGCTCGCACAGAGGCACAGAGATTGGTGCTGCTTGCTTGTTTTGCCACCTGAAACTTCAAACGTAGCCCTAGGATGGGGTGTGTCCCTGCTGTGCGCCTCCAGTAGCCCTGCTCCGAAAATGCGAATGTCTCCAGATAGCTCGCAGACAGAAGGAGATAGACAGGAAAGCTGTTGCTCAGCCTTATTTGCCCATGGCACTGCTCGCACAGAGGCACAGAGACTGGGGCTGCTTGCTTGTCTTACCACCTCAAACTTGAAACGTATCTTATGGGTCCCTGCTGGGCACATTTCGCAGCCCTGCTCTGAAAAGGCGAACGTCTCCAGATAGCTTGCAGCCAGAATGGGCTATCTTGGAAAGCTGTTGCTCAGCATCATGTGCCCATTGCACTGCTCGCACAGAGGCAGAGAGACTGGGGCTGCTTGCTTGTCTTGACACCTCAAACTTCAAACGTAACCCGGGGATTGGTGTTATCTACCGGGCTCTTTTTGCAGCCCTGCTCTGAAAATGTGAGTGTCTGCACATAACTGGCAGCCAGAAGGGGCTAGCCTGGAAAGGTGTTGCTCAGCCTCATCTGTCCATGGCCCTGCTCGCAGAGAGGCACAGAGACTGGGACTGCTTACTTGTCTTGCCACCTCAAACTTCAAATGTAGCGTAAGGTGTCCGTGCCGGGTGCCTCCACCTGCCCTGCTCCAAAAATGCGAAAGTCTCCAGATAGCTGGCAGCCAGAAGGGGCTAGCCTGGAAAGCTGTTGCTCAGCCTGATTTGCCCATGGCACTGCTCGCACAGAGGCACAGAGACTGGAGCTGCTTGCTTGTCTTGCTACCTAAACTTCAAATGTAGCGTAAGGTGTCCGTGCCGGGTGCCTCCACTAGCCCTGCTCCGAAAATGCGAACGTGTGAAGATAGCTGGCAGCCAGAAGGGGCTAGCCTGGAAAGCTGTTGCTCAGCCTGATTTGCCCATGGCACTGCTCGCACAGAGGCAAAGAGACTGGGGCTGCTTGCTTGTCTTGCCACCTCAAACTTGAAACGTAGCCCGGGGATGGAGGTGTCCGTGCGTGGCGCCTCCAGCAGCCCTGCTCAGAAAATACGAATGTCTCCAGATAACTCTCAGGCAGAAGGGGCTAGCCTGGGAAGCTGTTGCTCAGCCTCATCTGCCCATGGCACTGCTCGCACAGAGGCACAGAGACTGGGGCTGCTTGCTTGTCTTGCCACCTCAAACTTCAAATGTAGCATAAGGTGTCCCAGCTGGGCGCCTCCAGCAGCCCTGCTCCGAAAATACGAATGTCTCCAGATAACTCTCAGGCAGAAGGGGCTAGCCTGGAAAGCTGTTGCTCAGCCTCATCTGCCCATGGCACTGCTCGCACAGAGGCACAGAGACTGGGGCTGCTTGCTTGTCTTGCCACCTCAAACTTCAAATGTAGCTTATGGGGTCCCAGCTGGGCGCCTCCAGCAGCCATGCTCCGAAAATACGAATGTCTCCAGATAACTCTCAGGCAGAAGGGGCTAGCCTGGAAAGCTGTTGCTCAGCCTCATCTGCCCAAGGCCCTGCTCGCACAGAGGCACAGAGATTGGTTCTGCTTGCTTGTTTTGCCACCTGAAACTTCAAACGTAGCCCTAGGATGGGGTGTGTCCCTGCTGTGCGCCTCCAGTAGCCCTGCTCCGAAAATGCAAACGTCTCCAGATAGCTCGCAGACAGAAGGAGATATACAGGAAAGCTGTTGCTCAGCCTGATTTGCCCATGGCACTGCTCGCACAGAGGCACAGAGACTGGGGCTGCTTGCTTGTCTTACCACCTCAAACTTGAAACGTATCTTATGGGTCCCTGCTGGGCACATTTCGCAGCCCTGCTCTGAAAAGGCGAACGTCTCCAGATAGCTTGCAGCCAGAATGGGCTATCTTGGAAAGCTGTTGCTCAGCATCATGTGCCCATTGCACTGCTCGCACAGAGGCAGAGAGACTGGGGCTGCTTGCTTGTCTTGCCACCTCAAACTTCAAACGTAACCCGGGGATTGGGGTTATCTACCGGGCTCTTTTTGCAGCCCTGCTCTGAAAATGTGAGTGTCTGCACATAACTGGCAGCCAGAAGGGGCTAGCCTGGAAAGGTGTTGCTCAGCCTCATCTGTCCATGGCCCTGCTCGCAGAGAGGCACAGAGACTGGGGCTGCTTACTTGTCTTGCCACCTCAAACTTCAAATGTAGCGTAAGGTGTCCGTGCCGTGTGCCTCCAGTAGCCCTGCTCCGAAAATGCGAACGTCTCCAGATAGCTGGAAGCCAGAAGGGGCTAGCCTGGAAAGCTGTGGCTCAGCCTGATTTGCCCATGGCACTGCTCGCAGAGAGGCACAGAGACTGGGGCTGCTTGCTTGTCTTGCTACCTAAACTTCAAATGTAGCGTAAGGTGTCCGTGCCGGGTGCCTCCAGTAGCCCTGCTCCGAAAATGCGAATGTCTCCAGATAACCCTCAGGCAGAAGGGGCTAGCCTGGGAAGTTGTTGCTCAGCCTCATCTGCCCATGGCACTGCTCGCACACAGGCACAGAGACTGGGGCTGCTTGCTTGTCTTGCCACCTCAAACTTCAAATGTAGCATAAGGTGTCCCAGCTGGGCGCCTCCAGCAGCCCTGCTCCGAAAATACGAATGTCTCCAGATAACTCTCAGGCAGAAGGGGCTAGCCTGGAAAGCTGTTGCTCAGCCTCATCTGCCCATGGCACTGCTCGCACAGAGGCACAGAGACTGGGGCTGCTTGCTTGTCTTGCCACCTCAAACTTCAAATGTAGCTTATGGGGTCCCAGCTGGGCGCCTCCAGCAGCCCTGCTCCGAAAATACGAATGTCTCCAGATAACTCTCAGGCAGAAGGGGCTAGCCTGGAAAGCTGTTGCTCAGCCTCATCTGCCCAAGGCCCTGCTCGCACAGAGGCACAGAGATTGGTTCTGCTTGCTTGTTTTGCCACCTGAAACTTCAAACGTAGCCCTAGGATGGGGTGTGTCCCTGCTGTGCGCCTCCAGTAGCCCTGCTCCGAAAATGCGAACGTCTCCAGATAGCTCGCAGACAGAAGGAGATATACAGGGAAGCTGTTGCTCAGCCTGATTTGCCCATGGCACTGCTCGCACAGAGGCACAGAGACTGGGGCTGCTCGCTTGTCTTACCACCTCAAACTTGAAACGTTTCGCAGCCCTGCTCTGAAAAGGCGAACGTCTCCAGATAGCTTGCAGCCAGAATGGGCTATCTTGGAAAGCTGTTGCTCAGCATCATGTGCCCATTGCACTGCTCGCACAGAGGCAGAGAGACTGGGGCTGCTTGCTTGTCTTGCCACCTCAAACTTCAAACGTAACCCGGGGATTGGGGTTATCTACCGGGAAGCTGTTGCTCAGCCTCATCTGCCCATGGCACTGCTCGCACAGAGGCACAGAGACTGGGGCTGCTTGCTTGTCTTACCACCTCAAAATTTAAACGTAGCCCTGGGATGGGGGTGTCCGTGCCTGGCGCCTCCAGCAGCCCTTCTCGGAAAATACGAAAGTCTCCAGATAAGTCTCACGCAGAAGGGGCTAGCCTGGGAAGCTGTTGCTCAGCCTCATCTGCCCATGGCACTGCTCGCACAGAGGCAGAGAGACTGGGGCTGCTTGCTTGTCTTGACACCTTGAATTTCAAACGTAACCCGGGGATTGGGGTTACCTACCGGGCTCGTTTTGCAGCCCTGCTCTGAAAATGTGAGTGTCTGCACATAACTGGCAGCCAGAAGGGGCTAGCCTGGAAAGCTGTTGCTCAGCCTCATCTGTCCATGGCCCTGCTCGCAGAGAGGCACAGAGACAGGGGCTGCTTACTTGTCTTGCCACCTCAAACTTCAAATGTAGCGTAAGGTGTCCGTGCCGTGTGCCTCCATTGGCCCTGCTCCAAAAATGCGAATGTCTTCAGATAGCTGGCAGCCAGAAGGGGCTAGCCTGGAAAGCTGTTGCTCAGCCTGATTTGCCCATGGCACTGCTCGCACAGAGGCAAAGAGACTGGGGCTGCTTGCTTGTCTTGCCACCTCAAACTTGAAACGTAGCCCGGGGATGGAGGTGTCCGTGCGTGGCGCCTCCAGCAGCCCTGCTCAGAAAATACGAATGTCTCCAGATAACTCTCAGGCAGAAGGGGCTAGCCTGGGAAGCTGTTGCTCAGCCTCATCTGCCCATGGCACTGCTCGCACAGAGGCACAGAGACTGGGGCTGCTTGTTTGTCTTGCCACCTCAAACTTCAAATGTAGCATAAGGTGTCCCAGCTGGGCGCCTCCAGCAGCCCTGCTCCGAAAATACGAATGTCTCCAGATAACTCTCAGGCAGAAGGGGCTAGCCTGGAAAGCTGTTGCTCAGCCTCATCTGCCCATGGCACTGCTCGCACAGAGGCACAGAGACTGGGGCTGCTTGCTTGTCTTGCCACCTCAAACTTCAAACGTAACCCGGGGATTGGGGTTACCTACCGGGCTCGTTTTGCAGCCCTGCTCTGAAAATGTGAGTGTCTGCACATAACTGGCAGCCAGAAGGGGCTAGCCTGGAAAGCTGTTCCTCAGCCTCATCTTCCCATGGCACTGCTCGCAGACAGGCACAGAGACTGGGACTGCTTACTTGTCTTGCCACCTCAAACTTGAAATGTAGCGTAAGGTGTCCGTGCCGGGTGCCTCCACTAGCCCTGCTCCAAAAATGCGAATGTCTCCAGATAGCTGGCAGCCAGAAGGTGCTCGCCTGGAAAGCTGTTGCTCAGCCTGATTTGCCCATGGCACTGCTCGCACAGAGGCACAGAGACTGGGGCTGCTTGCTTGTCTTGCTACATAAACTTCAAATGTAGCGTAAGGTGTCCGTGCCGGGTGCCTCCAGTAGCCCTGCTCTGAAAATGCGAACGTCTGAAGATAGCTGGCAGCCAGAAGGGGCTAGCCTGGAAAGCTGTTACTCAGCCTGATTTGCCCATGGCACTGCTCGCACAGAGGCACAGAGTCTGGGGCTGCTTGCTTCTCTTGACACCTTGAACTTCAAACGTATCTTAGGGGATCCCTGATGTGCTGTTTTCGCAGTCCTGGTCTGAAAAAGCGAACGTCTCCAGATATCTCGCAGCCAGAAAGGGCTAGACTGGAAAGCTACTGCTCAGCCTCAGCTGCCCATGGGCCTGCTCACACAGAGGAAGAGAGACTGGGGCTGCTTGCTTCTTTTGCCACCTCAAAGTTCAAACGTATCTTACGGGGTACCTGTCGCGTGCCTCCAGCAGACCTGCTCTGACAATGCTAATGTCTGCAGAAAGCTGGCAGGCAGAAGGGGCTAGCCTGGAAAGCTGTTGCTCAGCCTGATTTGCCCATGGCACTGCTCGCACAGAGGCACAGAGACTGGGGCTGCTTGCTTGTCTTGCTACCTAAACTTCAAATGTAGCGTAAGGTGTCCGTGCCGGGTGCCTCCAGTAGCCCTGCTCCGAAAATGCGAACGTCTCCAGATAGCTGGAAGCCAGAAGGGGCTAGCCTGGAAAGCTGTGGCTCAGCCTGATTTGCCCATGGCACTGCTCGCACAGAGGCAAAGAGACCGGGGCAGCTTGCTTGTCTTACCCACTCAAACTTGAAACGTATCTTAGGGGGTCCCTGCTGGGCACATTTCGCAGCCCTGCTCTGAAAAGGCGAACGTCTCCAGATAGCTTGCAGCCAGAATGGGCTATCCTGGAAAGCTGTTGCTCAGCCTCATCTGCCCATGGCACTGCTCGCACAGAGGCAGAGAGACTGGGGCTGCTTGCTTGTCTTGACACCTCAAACTTCAAACATAACCCGGGGATTGGGGTTACCTACCGGGCTTGTTTTGCAGCCCTGCTCTGAAAATGTGAGTGTCTGCACATAACTGGCAGCCAGAAGGGGCTAGCCTGGAAAGCTGTTGCTCAGCCTCATCTGTCCATGGCCCTGCTCGCAGAGAGGCACAGAGACTGGGACTGCTTACTTGTCTTGCCACCTCAAACTTCAAATGTAGCATATGGTGTCCCAGCTGGGCACCTCCAGCAGCCCTGCTCCGAAAATACGAATGTCTCCAGATAACTCTCAGGCAGAAGGGGCTAGCCTGGGAAGCTGTTGCTCAGCCTCA
Organism: Opisthocomus hoazin; assembly: GCF_030867145.1. NCBI lineage: Eukaryota > Metazoa > Chordata > Aves > Opisthocomiformes > Opisthocomidae > Opisthocomus > Opisthocomus hoazin. Next base: position 44,279,276 of record NC_134418.1, on the reverse strand, counting down.
TCTGCCCATGGCACTGCTCACACAGAGGCACAGAGACTGGGGCTCTTGCTTGTCTTGCCACCTCAAACTTCAAACGTAACCCGGGGATTGGGGTTACCTACCGGGCTCGTTATGCAGCCCTGCTCTGAAAATGTGAGTGTCTGCACATAACTGGCAGCCAGAAGGGGCTAGCCTGGAAAGCTGTTGCTCAGCCTCATCTGCCCATGGCCCTGCTCGCACAGAGGCACAGAGATTGGTGCTGCTTGCTTGTTTTGCCACCTGAAACTTCAAACGTAGCCCTAGGATGGGGTGGGTCCCTGCTGTGCGTCTCCAGTAGCCCTGTTCCGAAAAATCGAAAGTCTCCAGATAGCTCGCAGACAGAAGGACATAGACAGGAAAGCTGTTGCTCAGCCTGATTTGCCCATGGCACTGCTCGCACAGAGGCACAGAGACTGGGGCTGCTTGCTTGTCTTACCACCTCAAAATTTAAACGTAGCCCTGGGATGGGGGTGTCCGTGCCTGGCGCCTCCAGCAGCCCTTCTCGGAAAATACGAATGTCTCCAGATAAGTCTCACGCAGAAGGGGCTAGCCTGGGAAGCTGTTGCTCAGCCTCATCTGCCCATGGCACTGCTCGCACAGAGGCAGAGAGACTGGGGCTGCTTGCTTGTCTTGACACCTTGAACTTCAAACGTAACCCGGGGATTGGGGGTACCTACCGGGCTCGTTTTGCAGCCCTGCTCTGAAAATGTGAGTGTCTGCACATAACTGGCAGCCAGAAGGGGCTAGCCTGGAAAGCTGTTGCTCAGCCTCATCTGTCCATGGCCCTGCTCGCAGAGAGGCACAGAGACTGGGGCTGCTTACTTGTCTTGCCACCTCAAACTTCAAATGTAGCGTAAGGTGTCCGTGCCGTGTGCCTCCACTAGCCCTGCTCAAAAAATGCGAATGTCTCCAGATAGCTGGCAGCCAGAAGGGGCTAGCCTGGAAAGCTGTTGCTCAGCCTGATTTGCCCATGGCACTGCTCGCACAGAGGCACAGAGACTGGAGCTGCTTGCTTGTCTTGCTACCTAAACTTCAAATGTAGCGTAAGGTGTCCGTGCCGGGTGCCTCCACTAGCCCTGCTCCGAAAATGCGAACGTCTGAAGATAGCTGGCAGCCAGAAGGGGCTAGCCTGGAAAGCTGTTGCTCAGCCTGATTTGCCCATGGCACTGCTCGCACAGAGGCAAAGAGACTGGGGCTGCTTGCTTGTCTTGCCACCTCAAACTTGAAACGTAGCCCGGGGATGGAGGTGTCCGTGCGTGGCGCCTCCAGCAGCCCTGCTCAGAAAATACGAATGTCTCCAGATAACTCTCAGGCAGAAGGGGCTAGCCTGGGAAGCTGTTGCTCAGCCTCATCTGCCCATGGCACTGCTCGCACAGAGGCACAGAGACTGGGGCTGCTTGCTTGTCTTGCCACCTCAAACTTCAAATGTAGCATAAGGTGTCCCAGCTGGGCGCCTCCAGCAGCCCTGCTCCGAAAATACGAATGTCTCCAGATAACTCTCAGGCAGAAGGGGCTAGCCTGGAAAGCTGTTGCTCAGCCTCATCTGCCCATGGCACTGCTCGCACAGAGGCACAGAGACTGGGGCTGCTTGCTTGTCTTGCCACCTCAAACTTCAAATGTAGCTTATGGGGTCCCAGCTGGGCGCCTCCAGCAGCCATGCTCCGAAAATACGAATGTCTCCAGATAACTCTCAGGCAGAAGGGGCTAGCCTGGAAAGCTGTTGCTCAGCCTCATCTGCCCAAGGCCCTGCTCGCACAGAGGCACAGAGATTGGTGCTGCTTGCTTGTTTTGCCACCTGAAACTTCAAACGTAGCCCTAGGATGGGGTGTGTCCCTGCTGTGCGCCTCCAGTAGCCCTGCTCCGAAAATGCGAACGTCTCCAGATAGCTCGCAGACAGAAGGAGATATACAGGAAAGCTGTTGCTCAGCCTGATTTGCCCATGGCACTGCTCGCACAGAGGCACAGAGACTGGGGCTGCTTGCTTGTCTTACCACCTCAAACTTGAAACGTATCTTATGGGTCCCTGCTGGGCACATTTCGCAGCCCTGCTCTGAAAAGGCGAACGTCTCCAGATAGCTTGCAGCCAGAATGGGCTATCTTGGAAAGCTGTTGCTCAGCATCATGTGCCCATTGCACTGCTCGCACAGAGGCAGAGAGACTGGGGCTGCTTGCTTGTCTTGCCACCTCAAACTTCAAACGTAACCCGGGGATTGGGGTTATCTACCGGGCTCTTTTTGCAGCCCTGCTCTGAAAATGTGAGTGTCTGCACATAACTGGCAGCCAGAAGGGGCTAGCCTGGAAAGGTGTTGCTCAGCCTCATCTGTCCATGGCCCTGCTCGCAGAGAGGCACAGAGACTGGGGCTGCTTACTTGTCTTGCCACCTCAAACTTCAAATGTAGCGTAAGGTGTCCGTGCCGTGTGCCTCCAGTAGCCCTGCTCCGAAAATGCGAACGTCTCCAGATAGCTGGAAGCCAGAAGGGGCTAGCCTGGAAAGCTGTGGCTCAGCCTGATTTGCCCATGGCACTGCTCGCAGAGAGGCACAGAGACTGGGGCTGCTTGCTTGTCTTGCTACCTAAACTTCAAATGTAGCGTAAGGTGTCCGTGCCGGGTGCCTCCAGTAGCCCTGCTCCGAAAATGCGAATGTCTCCAGATAACCCTCAGGCAGAAGGGGCTAGCCTGGGAAGTTGTTGCTCAGCCTCATCTGCCCATGGCACTGCTCGCACAGAGGCACAGAGACTGGGGCTGCTTGCTTGTCTTGCCACCTCAAACTTCAAATGTAGCATAAGGTGTCCCAGCTGGGCGCCTCCAGCAGCCCTGCTCCGAAAATACGAATGTCTCCAGATAACTCTCAGGCAGAAGGGGCTAGCCTGGAAAGCTGTTGCTCAGCCTCATCTGCCCATGGCACTGCTCGCACAGAGGCACAGAGACTGGGGCTGCTTGCTTGTCTTGCCACCTCAAACTTCAAATGTAGCTTATGGGGTCCCAGCTGGGCGCCTCCAGCAGCCCTGCTCCGAAAATACGAATGTCTCCAGATAACTCTCAGGCAGAAGGGGCTAGCCTGGAAAGCTGTTGCTCAGCCTCATCTGCCCAAGGCCCTGCTCGCACAGAGGCACAGAGATTGGTTCTGCTTGCTTGTTTTGCCACCTGAAACTTCAAACGTAGCCCTAGGATGGGGTGTGTCCCTGCTGTGCGCCTCCAGTAGCCCTGCTCCGAAAATGCGAACGTCTCCAGATAGCTCGCAGACAGAAGGAGATATACAGGGAAGCTGTTGCTCAGCCTGATTTGCCCATGGCACTGCTCGCACAGAGGCACAGAGACTGGGGCTGCTTGCTTGTCTTACCACCTCAAACTTGAAACGTTTCGCAGCCCTGCTCTGAAAAGGCGAACGTCTCCAGATAGCTTGCAGCCAGAATGGGCTATCTTGGAAAGCTGTTGCTCAGCATCATGTGCCCATTGCACTGCTCGCACAGAGGCAGAGAGACTGGGGCTGCTTGCTTGTCTTGCCACCTCAAACTTCAAACGTAACCCGGGGATTGGGGTTATCTACCGGGAAGCTGTTGCTCAGCCTCATCTGCCCATGGCACTGCTCGCACAGAGGCAGAGAGACTGGGGCTGCTTGCTTGTCTTGACACCTTGAACTTCAAACGTAACCCGGGGATTTGGGTTACCTACCGGGCTCGTTTTGCAGCCCTGCTCTGAAAATGTGAGTGTCTGCACATAACTGGCAGCCAGAAGGGGCTAGCCTGGAAAGCTGTTGCTCAGCCTCATCTGTTCATGGCCCTGTTCGCAGAGAGGCACAGAGACTGGGGCTGCTTACTTGTCTTGCCACCTTAAACTTCAAATGTAGCGTAAGGTGTCCGTGCCGTGTGCCTCCACTAGCCCTGCTCCAAAAATGCGAATGTCTCCAGATAGCTGGCAGCCAGAAGGGGCTAGCCTGGAAAGCTGTTGCTCAGCCTGATTTGCCCATGGCACTGCTCGCACAGAGGCACAGAGATTGGGGCTGCTTGCTTGTCTTGCCACCTCAAACTTGAAACGTAGCCCGGGGATGGAGGTGTCCGTGCGTGGCGCCTCCAGCAGCCCTTCTCAGAAAATACGAATGTCTCCAGATAACTCTCAGGCAGAAGGGGCTAGCCTGGGAAGCTGTTGCTCAGCCTCATCTGCCCATGGCACTGCTCGCACAGAGGCACAGAGACTGGGGCTGCTTGCTTGTCTTGCCACCTCAAACTTCAAATGTAGCATGAGGTGTCCCAGCTGGGCGCCTCCAGCAGCCCTGCTCCGAAAATACGAATGTCTCCAGATAACTCTCAGGAAGAAGGGGCTAGCCTGGAAAGCTGTTGCTCAGCCTCATCTGCCCATGGCACTGCTCGCACAGAGGCACAGAGACTGGGGCTGCTTGCTTGTCTTGCCACCTCAAACTTCAAATGTAGCTTATGGGGTCCCAGCTGGGCGCCTCCAGCAGCCCTGCTCCGAAAATACGAATGTCTCCAGATAACTCTCAGGCAGAAGGGGCTAGCCTGGAAAGCTGTTGCTCAGCCTCATCTACCCATGGCCCTGCTCGCACAGAGGCACAGAGATTGGTGCTGCTTGCTTGTTTTGCCACCTGAAACTTCAAACGTAGCCCTAGGATGGGGTGTGTCCCTGCTGTGCGCCTCCAGTAGCCCTGCTCCGAAAATGCGAATGTCTCCAGATAGCTCGCAGACAGAAGGAGATAGACAGGAAAGCTGTTGCTCAGCCTTATTTGCCCATGGCACTGCTCGCACAGAGGCACAGAGACTGGGGCTGCTTGCTTGTCTTGCCACCTCAAACTTGAAACGTATCTTATGGGTCCCTGCTGGGCACATTTCGCAGCCCTGCTCTGAAAAGGCGAACGTCTCCAGATAGCTTGCAGCCAGAATGGGCTATCTTGGAAAGCTGTTGCTCAGCATCATGTGCCCATTGCACTGCTCGCACAGAGGCAGAGAGACTGGGGCTGCTTGCTTGTCTTGCCACCTCAAACTTCAAACGTAACCCGGGGATTGGGGTTATCTACCGGGCTCGTTTTGCAGCCCTGCTCTGAAAATGTGAGTGTCTGCACATAACTGGCAGCCAGAAGGGGCTAGCCTGGAAAGGTGTTGCTCAGCCTCATCTGTCCATGGCCCTGCTCGCAGAGAGGCACAGAGACTGGGACTGCTTACTTGTCTTGCCACCTCAAACTTCAAATGTAGCGTAAGGTGTCCGTGCCGGGTGCCTCCACTAGCCCTGCTCCAAAAATGCGAATGTCTCCAGTTAGCTGGCAGCCAGAAGGGGCTAGCCTGGAAAGCTGTTGCTCAGCCTCATCTGCCCATGGCCCTGCTCGCACAGAGGCACAGAGATTGGTGCTGCTTGCTTGTTTTGCCACCTGAAACTTCAAACGTAGCCCTAGGATGGGGTGGGTCCCTGCTGTGCGTCTCCAGTAGCCCTGTTCCGAAAAATCGAAAGTCTCCAGATAGCTCGCAGACAGAAGGACATAGACAGGAAAGCTGTTGCTCAGCCTGATTTGCCCATGGCACTGCTCGCACAGAGGCACAGAGACTGGGGCTGCTTGCTTGTCTTACCACCTCAAAATTTAAACGTAGCCCTGGGATGGGGGTGTCCGTGCCTGGCGCCTCCAGCAGCCCTTCTCGGAAAATACGAATGTCTCCAGATAAGTCTCACGCAGAAGGGGCTAGCCTGGGAAGCTGTTGCTCAGCCTCATCTGCCCATGGCACTGCTCGCACAGAGGCAGAGAGACTGGGGCTGCTTGCTTGTCTTGACACCTTGAACTTCAAACGTAACCCGGGGATTGGGGGTACCTACCGGGCTCGTTTTGCAGCCCTGCTCTGAAAATGTGAGTGTCTGCACATAACTGGCAGCCAGAAGGGGCTAGCCTGGAAAGCTGTTGCTCAGCCTCATCTGTCCATGGCCCTGCTCGCAGAGAGGCACAGAGACTGGGGCTGCTTACTTGTCTTGCCACCTCAAACTTCAAATGTAGCGTAAGGTGTCCGTGCCGTGTGCCTCCACTAGCCCTGCTCAAAAAATGCGAATGTCTCCAGATAGCTGGCAGCCAGAAGGGGCTAGCCTGGAAAGCTGTTGCTCAGCCTGATTTGCCCATGGCACTGCTCGCACAGAGGCACAGAGACTGGAGCTGCTTGCTTGTCTTGCTACCTAAACTTCAAATGTAGCGTAAGGTGTCCGTGCCGGGTGCCTCCAGTAGCCCTGCTCCGAAAATGCGAACGTCTGAAGATAGCTGGCAGCCAGAAGGGGCTAGCCTGGAAAGCTGTTGCTCAGCCTGATTTGCCCATGGCACTGCTCGCACAGAGGCAAAGAGACTGGGGCTGCTTGCTTGTCTTGCCACCTCAAACTTGAAACGTAGCCCGGGGATGGAGGTGTCCGTGCGTGGCGCCTCCAGCAGCCCTGCTCAGAAAATACGAATGTCTCCAGATAACTCTCAGGCAGAAGGGGCTAGCCTGGGAAGCTGTTGCTCAGCCTCATCTGCCCATGGCACTGCTCGCACAGAGGCACAGAGACTGGGGCTGCTTGCTTGTCTTGCCACCTCAAACTTCAAATGTAGCTTATGGGGTCCCAGCTGGGCGCCTCCAGCAGCCCTGCTCCGAAAATACGAATGTCTCCAGATAACTCTCAGGCAGAAGGGGCTAGCCTGGAAAGCTGTTGCTCAGCCTCATCTGCCCATGGCACTGCTCGCACAGAGGCACAGAGACTGGGGCTGCTTGCTTGTCTTGCCACCTCAAACTTCAAATGTAGCTTATGGGGTCCCAGCTGGGCGCCTCCAGCAGCCATGCTCCGAAAATACGAATGTCTCCAGATAACTCTCAGGCAGAAGGGGCTAGCCTGGAAAGCTGTTGCTCAGCCTCATCTGCCCAAGGCCCTGCTCGCACAGAGGCACAGAGATTGGTGCTGCTTGCTTGTTTTGCCACCTGAAACTTCAAACGTAGCCCTAGGATGGGGTGTGTCCCTGCTGTGCGCCTCCAGTAGCCCTGCTCCGAAAATGCGAACGTCTCCAGATAGCTCGCAGACAGAAGGAGATATACAGGAAAGCTGTTGTTCAGCCTGATTTGCCCATGGCACTGCTCGCACAGAGGCACAGAGACTGGGGCTGCTTGCTTGTCTTACCACCTCAAACTTGAAACGTATCTTATGGGTCCCTGCTGGGCACATTTCGCAGCCCTGCTCTGAAAAGGCGAACGTCTCCAGATAGCTTGCAGCCAGAATGGGCTATCTTGGAAAGCTGTTGCTCAGCATCATGTGCCCATTGCACTGCTCGCACAGAGGCAGAGAGACTGGGGCTGCTTGCTTGTCTTGCCACCTCAAACTTCAAACGTAACCCGGGGATTGGGGTTATCTACCGGGCTCTTTTTGCAGCCCTGCTCTGAAAATGTGAGTGTCTGCACATAACTGGCAGCCAGAAGGGGCTAGCCTGGAAAGGTGTTGCTCAGCCTCATCTGTCCATGGCCCTGCTCGCAGAGAGGCACAGAGACTGGGGCTGCTTACTTGTCTTGCCACCTCAAACTTCAAATGTAGCGTAAGGTGTCCGTGCCGTGTGCCTCCAGTAGCCCTGCTCCGAAAATGCGAACGTCTCCAGATAGCTGGAAGCCAGAAGGGGCTAGCCTGGAAAGCTGTGGCTCAGCCTGATTTGCCCATGGCACTGCTCGCAGAGAGGCACAGAGACTGGGGCTGCTTGCTTGTCTTGCTACCTAAACTTCAAATGTAGCGTAAGGTGTCCGTGCCGGGTGCCTCCAGTAGCCCTGCTCCGAAAATGCGAATGTCTCCAGATAACCCTCAGGCAGAAGGGGCTAGCCTGGGAAGTTGTTGCTCAGCCTCATCTGCCCATGGCACTGCTCGCACAGAGGCACAGAGACTGGGGCTGCTTGCTTGTCTTGCCACCTCAAACTTCAAATGTAGCATAAGGTGTCCCAGCTGGGCGCCTCCAGCAGCCCTGCTCCGAAAATACGAATGTCTCCAGATAACTCTCAGGCAGAAGGGGCTAGCCTGGAAAGCTGTTGCTCAGCCTCATCTGCCCATGGCACTGCTCGCACAGAGGCACAGAGACTGGGGCTGCTTGCTTGTCTTGCCACCTCAAACTTCAAATGTAGCTTATGGGGTCCCAGCTGGGCGCCTCCAGCAGCCCTGCTCCGAAAATACGAATGTCTCCAGATAACTCTCAGGCAGAAGGGGCTAGCCTGGAAAGCTGTTGCTCAGCCTCATCTGCCCAAGGCCCTGCTCGCACAGAGGCACAGAGATTGGTTCTGCTTGCTTGTTTTGCCACCTGAAACTTCAAACGTAGCCCTAGGATGGGGTGTGTCCCTGCTGTGCGCCTCCAGTAGCCCTGCTCCGAAAATGCGAACGTCTCCAGATAGCTCGCAGACAGAAGGAGATATACAGGGAAGCTGTTGCTCAGCCTGATTTGCCCATGGCACTGCTCGCACAGAGGCACAGAGACTGGGGCTGCTTGCTTGTCTTACCACCTCAAACTTGAAACGTTTCGCAGCCCTGCTCTGAAAAGGCGAACGTCTCCAGATAGCTTGCAGCCAGAATGGGCTATCTTGGAAAGCTGTTGCTCAGCATCATGTGCCCATTGCACTGCTCGCACAGAGGCAGAGAGACTGGGGCTGCTTGCTTGTCTTGCCACCTCAAACTTCAAACGTAACCCGGGGATTGGGGTTATCTACCGGGCTCGTTTTGCAGCCCTGCTCTGAAAATGTGAGTGTCTGCACATAACTGGCAGCCAGAAGGGGCTAGCCTGGAAAGGTGTTGCTCAGCCTCATCTGTCCATGGCCCTGCTCGCAGAGAGGCACAGAGACTGGGACTGCTTACTTGTCTTGCCACCTCAAACTTCAAATGTAGCGTAAGGTGTCCGTGCCGGGTGCCTCCACTAGCCCTGCTCCAAAAATGCGAATGTCTCCAGTTAGCTGGCAGCCAGAAGGGGCTAGCCTGGAAAGCTGTTGCTCAGCCTGATTTGCCCATGGCACTGCTCAAACAGAGGCACAGAGATTGGGGCTGCTTGCTTGTCTTGCCACCTCAAACTTGAAACGTAGCCCGGGGATGGAGGTGTCCGTGCGTGGCGCCTCCAGCAGCCCTGCTCCGAAAATACGAATGTCTGCAGATAACTCTCAGGCACAAGAGGCTAGCCTGGGAAGCTGTTGCTCAGCCTCATCTGCCCATGGCACTGCTCGCACAGAGGCACAGAGACTGGGGCTGCTTGCTTGTCTTGCCACCTCAAACTTCAAATGTAGCTTATGGGGTCCCAGCTGGGCGCCTCCAGCAGCCCTGCTCCGAAAATACGAATGTCTCCAGATAACTCTCAGGCAGAAGGGGCTAGCCTGGAAAGCTGTTGCTCAGCCTCATCTGCCCATGGCACTGCTCGCACAGAGGCACAGAGATTGGTGCTGCTTGCTTGTTTTGCCACCTGAAACTTCAAACGTAGCCCTAGGATGGGATGTGTCCCTGCTGTGCGCCTCCAGTAGCCCTGCTCCGAAAATGCGAACGTCTCCAGATAGCTCGCAGACAGAAGGAGATATACAGGGAAGCTATTGCTCAGCCTGATTTGCCCATGGCACTGCTCGCACAGAGGCACAGAGACTGGGGCTGCTTGCTTGTCTTACCACCTCAAACTTGAAACGTATCTTAGGGGTCCCTGCTGGGCACATTTCGCAGCCCTGCTCTGAAAAGGCGAACGTCTCCAGATAGCTTGCAGGCAGAAGGGGCTATCTTGGAAAGCTGTTGCTCAGCATCATGTGCCCATTGCACTGCTCGCACAGAGGCAGAGAGACTGGGGCTGCTTGCTTGTCTTGCCACCTCAAACTTCAAACGTTACCCGGGGATTGGGGTTATCTACCGGGCTCGTTTTGCAGCCCTGCTCCGAAAATGTGAGTGTCTGCACATAACTGGCAGCCAGAAGGGGCTAGCCTGGAAAGGTGTTGCTCAGCCTCATCTGTCCATGGCCCTGCTCGCAGAGAGGCACAGAGACTGGGACTGCTTACTTGTCTTGCCACCTCAAACTTCAAATGTAGCGTAAGGTGTCCGTGCCGGGTGCCTCCACTAGCCCTGCTCCGAAAATGCGAACGTCTGAAGATAGCTGGCAGCCAGAAGGGGCTAGCCTGGAAAGATGTTGCTCAGCCTGATTTGCCCATGGCACTGCTCGCACAGAGGCACAGAGATTGGTGCTGCTTGGTTGTTTTGCCACCTGAAACTTCAAACGCAGCCCTAGGATGGGGTGTGTCCCTGCTTTGTGCCTCCAGTAGCCCTGCTCCGAAAATGCGAACGTCTCCAGATAGCTCTCAGACAGAAGGAGATAGACAGGAAAGCTGTTGCTCAGCCTGATTTGCCCATGGCACTGCTCGCACAGAGGCACAGAGACTGGGGCTGCTTGCTTGTCTTACCACCTCAAAATTTAAACGTAGCCCTGGGATGGGGGTGTCCGTGCCTGGCGCCTCCAGCAGCCGTTCACGGAAAATACGAATGTCTCCAGATAAGTCTCACGCAGAAGGGGCTAGCCTGGGAAGCTGTTGCTCAGCCTCATCTGCCCATGGCACTGCTCGCACAGAGGCAGAGAGACTGGGGCTGCTTGCTTGTCTTGCCACCTCAAACTTCAAACGTAACCCGGGGATTGGGGTTACCTACCGGGCTCGTTTTGCAGCCCTGCTCTGAAAATGTGAGTGTCTGCACATAACTGGCAGCCAGAAGGGGCTAGCCTGGAAAGCTGTTGCTCAGCCTCATCTGTCCATGGCCCTGCTCGCAGAGAGGCACAGAGACTGGGATTGCTTACTTGTCTTGCCACCTCAAACTTCAAATGAAGCATAAGGTGTCCGTGCCGTGTGCCTCCACTAGCCCTGCTCCAAAAATGCGAATGTCTCCAGATAGCTGGCAGCCAGAAGGGGCTAGCCTGGAAAGCTGTTGCTCAGCCTGATTTGCCCATGGCACTGCTCGCAGAGAGGCACAGAGACTGGAGCTGCTTGCTTGTCTTGCTACCTAAACTTCAAATGTAGCGTAAGGTGTCCGTGCCGGGTGCCTCCACTAGCCCTGCTCCGAAAATGCGAACGTCTGAAGATAGCTGGCAGCCAGAAGGGGCTAGCCTGGAAAGCTGTTGCTCAGCCTCATCTGCCCATGGCACTGCTCGCACAGAGGCACAGAGACTGGGGCTGCTTGCTTGTCTTGCCACCTCAAACTTGAAACATAGGCCGGGGATGGAGGTGTCCGTGCGTGGCGCCTCCAGCAGCCCTGCTCAGAAAATACGAATGTCTCCAGATAACTCTCAGGCAGAAGGGGCTAGCCTGGGAAGCTGTTGCTCAGCCTCATCTGCCCATGGCACTGCTCGCACAGAGGCAAAGAGACTGGGGCTGCTTGCTTGTCTTGCCACCTCAAACTTCAAATGTAGCTTATGAGGTCCCAGCTGGGCGCCTCCAGCAGCCCTGCTCCGAAAATACGAATGTCTCCAGATAACTCTCAGGCAGAAGGGGCTAGCCTGGAAAGCTGTTGCTCAGCCTCATCTGCCCATGGCACTGCTCGCACAGAGGCACAGAGATTGGTGCTGCTTGCTTGTTTTGCCACCTGAAACTTCAAACGTAGCCCTAGGATGGGGTGTGTCCCTGCTGTGCGCCTCCAGTAGCCCTGCTCCGAAAATGCGAACGTCTCCAGATAGCTCGCAGACAGAAGGAGATATACAGGGAAGCTGTTGCTCATCCTGATTTGCCCATGGCACTGGCGCACAGAGGCACAGAGACTGGGGCTGCTTGCTTGTCTTACCACCTCAAACTTGAAACGTTTCGCAGCCCTGCTCTGAAAAGGCGAACGTCTCCAGATAGCTTGCAGCCAGAATGGGCTACCTTGGAAAGCTGTTGCTCAGCATCATGTGCCCATTGCACTGCTCGCACAGAGGCAGAGAGACTGGGGCTGCTTGCTTGTCTTGCCACCTCAAACTTCAAACGTAACCCGGGGATTGGGGTTATCTACCGGGAAGCTGTTGCTCAGCCTCATCTGCCCATGGCACTGCTCGCACAGAGGCAGAGAGACTGGGGCTGCTTGCTTGTCTTGACACCTTGAACTTCAAACGTAACCCGGGGATTGGGGTTACCTACCGGGCTCGTTTTGCAGCCCTGCTCTGAAAATGTGAGTGTCTGCACATAACTGGCAGCCAGAAGGGTCCAGCCTGGAAAGCTGTTGCTCAGCCTCATCTGTCCATGGCCCTGCTCGCAGAGAGGCACAGAGACTGGGGCTGCTTACTTGTCTTGCCACCTCAAACTTCAAATGTAGCGTAAGGTGTCCGTGCCGTGTGCCTCCACTAGCCCTGCTCCAAAAATGCGAATGTCTCCAGATAGCTGGCAGCCAGAAGGGGCTAGCCTGGAAAGCTGTTGCTCAGCCTGATTTGCCCATGGCACTGCTCGCACAGAGGCACAGAGATTGGGGCTGCTTGCTTGTCTTGCCACCTCAAACTTGAAACGTAGCCCGGGGATGGAGGTGTCCGTGCGTGGCGCCTCCAGCAGCCCTGCTCAGATAATACGAATGTCTCCAGATAACTCTCAGGCAGAAGGGGCTAGCCTGGAAAGCTGTTGCTCAGCCTCATCTGCCCATGGCACTGCTCGCACAGAGGCAGAGAGACTGGGACTGCTTACTTGTCTTGCCACCTCAAACTTCAAACGTAACCCGGGGATTGGGGTTACCTACCGGGCTCTTTTTGCAGCCCTGCTCTGAAAATGTGAGTGTCTGCACATAACTGGCAGCCAGAAGGGGCTAGCCTGGAAAGCTGTTGCTCAGCCTGATTTGCCCATGGCACTGCTCGCACAGAGGCACAGAGATTGGGGCTGCTTGCTTGTCTTGCCACCTCAAACTTGAAACATAGCCCGGGGATGGAGGTGTCCGTGCGTGGCGCCTCCAGCAGCCCTGCTCAGAAAATACGAATGTCTCCAGAGAACTCTCAGGCAGAAGGGGCTAGCCTGGGAAGCTGTTGCTCAGCCTCATCTGCCCATGGCACTGCTCGCACACAGGCACAGAGACTGGGGCTGCTTGCTTGTCTTGCCACCTCAAACTTCAAATGTAGCATAAGGTGTCCCAGCTGGGCGCCTCCAGCAGCCCTGCTCCGAAAATACGAATGTCTCCAGATAACTCTCAGGCAGAAGGGGCTAGCCTGGAAAGCTGTTGCTCAGCCTCATCTGCCCATGGCACTGCTCGCACAGAGGCACAGAGACTGGGGCTGCTTGCTTGTCTTGCCACCTCAAACTTCAAATGTAACTTATGGGGTCCCAGCTGGGCGCCTCCAGCAGCCCTGCTCCGAAAATACGAATGTCTCCAGATAACTCTCAGGCAGAAGGGGCTAGCCTGGAAAGCTGTTGCTCAGCCTCATCTGCCCATGGCACTGCTCGCACAGAGGCACAGAGATTGGTGCTGCTTGCTTGTTTTGCCACCTGAAACTTCAAACGTAGCCCTAGGATGGGGTGTGTCCCTGCTGTGCGCCTCCAGTAGCCCTGCTCCGAAAATGCGAACGTCTCCAGATAGTTCGCAGACAGAAGGAGATATACAGGGAAGCTATTGCTCAGCCTGATTTGCCCATGGCACTGCTCGCACAGAGGTACAGAGACTGGAGCTGCTTGCTTGTCTTGCTACCTAAACTTCAAATGTAGCGTAAGGTGTCCGTGCCGGGTGCCTCCACTAGCCCTGCTCCGAAAATGCGAACGTCTGAAGATAGCTGGCAGCCAGAAGGGGCTAGCCTGGAAAGCTGTTGCTCAGCCTGATTTGCCCATGGCACTGCTCGCACAGAGGCAGAGACTGGGGCTGCTTGCTTGTCTTGCCACCTCAAACTTGAAACGTAGCCCGGGGATGGAGGTGTCCGTGCGTGGCGCCTCCAGCAGCCCTGCTCAGAAAATACGAATGTCTCCAGATAACTCTCAGGCAGAAGGGGCTAGCCTGGGAAGCTGTTGCTCAGCCTCATCTGCCCATGGCACTGCTCGCACAGAGGCACAGAGACTGGGGCTGCTTGCTTGTCTTGCCACCTCAAACTTCAAATGTAGCATAAGGTGTCCCAGCTGGGCGCCTCCAGCAGCCCTGCTCCGAAAATACGAATGTCTCCAGATAACTCTCAGGCAGAAGGGGCTAGCCTGGAAAGCTGTTGCTCAGCCTCATCTGCCCATGGCACTGCTCGCACAGAGGCACAGAGACTGGGGCTGCTTGCTTGTCTTGCCACCTCAAACTTCAAATGTAGCTTATGGGGTCCCAGCTGGGCGCCTCCAGCAGCCATGCTCCGAAAATACGAATGTCTCCAGATAACTCTCAGGCAGAAGGGGCTAGCCTGGAAAGCTGTTGCTCAGCCTCATCTGCCCAAGGCCCTGCTCGCACAGAGGCACAGAGATTGGTGCTGCTTGCTTGTTTTGCCTCCTGAAACTTCAAACCTAGCCCTAGGATGGGGTGTGTCCCTGCTGTGCGCCTCCAGTAGCCCTGCTCCGAAAATGCGAACGTCTCCAGATAGCTCGCAGACAGAAGGAGATATACAGGAAAGCTGTTGCTCAGCCTGATTTGCCCATGGCACTGCTCGCACAGAGGCACAGAGACTGGGGCTGCTTGCTTGTCTTACCACCTCAAACTTGAAACGTATCTTATGGGTCCCTGCTGGGCACATTTCGCTGCCCTGCTCTGAAAAGGCGAACGTCTCCAGATAGCTTGCAGCCAGAATGGGCTATCTTGGAAAGCTGTTGCTCAGCATCATGTGCCCATTGCACTGCTCGCACAGAGGCAGAGAGACTGGGGCTGCTTGCTTGTCTTGCCACCTCAAACTTCAAACGTAACCCGGGGATTGGGGTTATCTACCGGGCTCTTTTTGCAGCCCTGCTCTGAAAATGTGAGTGTCTGCACATAACTGGCAGCCAGAAGGGGCTAGCCTGGAAAGGTGTTGCTCAGCCTCATCTGTCCATGGCCCTGCTCGCAGAGAGGCACAGAGACTGGGGCTGCTTACTTGTCTTGCCACCTCAAACTTCACATGTAGCGTAAGGTGTCCGTGCCGTGTGCCTCCAGTAGCCCTGCTCCGAAAATGCGAACGTCTCCAGATAGCTGGAAGCCAGAAGGGGCTAGCCTGGAAAGCTGTGGCTCAGCCTGATTTGCCCATGGCACTGCTCGCAGAGAGGCACAGAGACTGGGGCTGCTTGCTTGTCTTGCTACCTAAACTTCAAATGTAGCGTAAGGTGTCCGTGCCGGGTGCCTCCAGTAGCCCTGCTCCGAAAATGCGAATGTCTCCAGATAACCCTCAGGCAGAAGGGGCTAGCCTGGGAAGTTGTTGCTCAGCCTCATCTGCCCATGGCACTGCTCGCACACAGGCACAGAGACTGGGGCTGCTTGCTTGTCTTGCCACCTCAAACTTCAAATGTAGCATAAGGTGTCCCAGCTGGGCGCCTCCAGCAGCCATGCTCCGAAAATACGAATGTCTCCAGATAACTCTCAGGCAGAAGGGGCTAGCCTGGAAAGCTGTTGCTCAGCCTCATCTGCCCATGGCACTGCTCGCACAGAGGCACAGAGACTGGGGCTGCTTGCTTGTCTTGCCACCTCAAACTTCAAATGTAGCTTATGGGGTCCCAGCTGGGCGCCTCCAGCAGCCCTGCTCCGAAAATACGAATGTCTCCAGATAACTCTCAGGCAGAAGGGGCTAGCCTGGAAAGCTGTTGCTCAGCCTCATCTGCCCAAGGCCCTGCTCGCACAGAGGCACAGAGATTGGTTCTGCTTGCTTGTTTTGCCACCTGAAACTTCAAACGTAGCCCTAGGATGGGGTGTGTCCCTGCTGTGCGCCTCCAGTAGCCCTGCTCCGAAAATGCGAACGTCTCCAGATAGCTCGCAGACAGAAGGAGATATACAGGGAAGCTGTTGCTCAGCCTGATTTGCCCATGGCACTGCTCGCACAGAGGCACAGAGACTGGGGCTGCTTGCTTGTCTTACCACCTCAAACTTGAAACGTTTCGCAGCCCTGCTCTGAAAAGGCGAACGTCTCCAGATAGCTTGCAGCCAGAATGGGCTATCTTGGAAAGCTGTTGCTCAGCATCATGTGCCCATTGCACTGCTCGCACAGAGGCAGAGAGACTGGGGCTGCTTGCTTGTCTTGCCACCTCAAACTTCAAACGTAACCCGGGGATTGGGGTTATCTACCGGGAAGCTTTTGCTCAGCCTCATCTGCCCATGGCACTGCTCGCACAGAGGCAGAGAGACTGGGGCTGCTTGCTTGTCTTGACACCTTGAACTTCAAACGTAACCCGGGGATTGGGGGTACCTACCGGGCTCGTTTTGCAGCCCTGCTCTGAAAATGTGAGTGTCTGCACATAACTGGCAGCCAGAAGGGGCTAGCCTGGAAAGCTGTTGCTCAGCCTCATCTGTCCATGGCCCTGCTCGCAGAGAGGCACAGAGACTGGGGCTGCTTACTTGTCTTGCCACCTCAAACTTCAAATGTAGCGTAAGGTGTCCGTGCCGTGTGCCTCCACTAGCCCTGCTCAAAAAATGCGAATGTCTCCAGATAGCTGGCAGCCAGAAGGGGCTAGCCTGGAAAGCTGTTGCTCAGCCTGATTTGCCCATGGCACTGCTCGCACAGAGGCACAGAGACTGGAGCTGCTTGCTTGTCTTGCTACCTAAACTTCAAATGTAGCGTAAGGTGTCCGTGCCGGGTGCCTCCACTAGCCCTGCTCCGAAAATGCGAACGTCTGAAGATAGCTGGCAGCCAGAAGGGGCTAGCCTGGAAAGCTGTTGCTCAGCCTGATTTGCCCATGGCACTGCTCGCACAGAGGCAAAGAGACTGGGGCTGCTTGCTTGTCTTGCCACCTCAAACTTGAAACGTAGCCCGGGGATGGAGGTGTCCGTGCGTGGCGCCTCCAGCAGCCCTGCTCAGAAAATACGAATGTCTCCAGATAACTCTCAGGCAGAAGGGGCTAGCCTGGGAAGCTGTTGCTCAGCCTCATCTGCCCATGGCACTGCTCGCACAGAGGCACAGAGACTGGGGCTGCTTGCTTGTCTTGCCACCTCAAACTTCAAATGTAGCATAAGGTGTCCCAGCTGGGCGCCTCCAGCAGCCCTGCTCCGAAAATACGAATGTCTCCAGATAACTCTCAGGCAGAAGGGGCTAGCCTGGAAAGCTGTTGCTCAGCCTCATCTGCCCATGGCACTGCTCGCACAGAGGCACAGAGACTGGGGCTGCTTGCTTGTCTTGCCACCTCAAACTTCAAATGTAGCTTATGGGGTCCCAGCTGGGCGCCTCCAGCAGCCATGCTCCGAAAATACGAATGTCTCCAGATAACTCTCAGGCAGAAGGGGCTAGCCTGGAAAGCTGTTGCTCAGCCTCATCTGCCCAAGGCCCTGCTCGCACAGAGGCACAGAGATTGGTGCTGCTTGCTTGTTTTGCCACCTGAAACTTCAAACGTAGCCCTAGGATGGGGTGTGTCCCTGCTGTGCGCCTCCAGTAGCCCTGCTCCGAAAATGCGAACGTCTCCAGATAGCTCGCAGACAGAAGGAGATATACAGGAAAGCTGTTGCTCAGCCTGATTTGCCCATGGCACTGCTCGCACAGAGGCACAGAGACTGGGGCTGCTTGCTTGTCTTACCACCTCAAACTTGAAACGTATCTTATGGGTCCCTGCTGGGCACATTTCGCAGCCCTGCTCTGAAAAGGCGAACGTCTCCAGACAGCTTGCAGCCAGAATGGGCTATCTTGGAAAGCTGTTGCTCAGCATCATGTGCCCATTGCACTGCTCGCACAGAGGCAGAGAGACTGGGGCTGCTTGCTTGTCTTGCCACCTCAAACTTCAAACGTAACCCGGGGATTGGGGTTATCTACCGGGCTCTTTTTGCAGCCCTGCTCTGAAAATGTGAGTGTCTGCACATAACTGGCAGCCAGAAGGGGCTAGCCTGGAAAGGTGTTGCTCAGCCTCATCTGTCCATGGCCCTGCTCGCAGAGAGGCACAGAGACTGGGGCTGCTTACTTGTCTTGCCACCTCAAACTTCAAATGTAGCGTAAGGTGTCCGTGCCGTGTGCCTCCAGTAGCCCTGCTCCGAAAATGCGAACGTCTCCAGATAGCTGGAAGCCAGAAGGGGCTAGCCTGGAAAGCTGTGGCTCAGCCTGATTTGCCCATGGCACTGCTCGCAGAGAGGCACAGAGACTGGGGCTGCTTGCTTGTCTTGCTACCTAAACTTCAAATGTAGCGTAAGGTGTCCGTGCCGGGTGCCTCCAGTAGCCCTGCTCCGAAAATGCGAATGTCTCCAGATAACCCTCAGGCAGAAGGGGCTAGCCTGGGAAGTTGTTGCTCAGCCTCATCTGCCCATGGCACTGCTCGCACACAGGCACAGAGACTGGGGCTGCTTGCTTGTCTTGCCACCTCAAACTTCAAATGTAGCATAAGGTGTCCCAGCTGGGCGCCTCCAGCAGCCCTGCTCCGAAAATACGAATGTCTCCAGATAACTCTCAGGCAGAAGGGGCTAGCCTGGAAAGCTGTTGCTCAGCCTCATCTGCCCATGGCACTGCTCGCACAGAGGCACAGAGACTGGGGCTGCTTGCTTGTCTTGCCACCTCAAACTTCAAATGTAGCTTATGGGGTCCCAGCTGGGCGCCTCCAGCAGCCCTGCTCCGAAAATACGAATGTCTCCAGATAACTCTCAGGCAGAAGGGGCTAGCCTGGAAAGCTGTTGCTCAGCCTCATCTGCCCAAGGCCCTGCTCGCACAGAGGCACAGAGATTGGTTCTGCTTGCTTGTTTTGCCACCTGAAACTTCAAACGTAGCCCTAGGATGGGGTGTGTCCCTGCTGTGCGCCTCCAGTAGCCCTGCTCCGAAAATGCGAACGTCTCCAGATAGCTCGCAGACAGAAGGAGATATACAGGGAAGCTGTTGCTCAGCCTGATTTGCCCATGGCACTGCTCGCACAGAGGCACAGAGACTGGGGCTGCTTGCTTGTCTTACCACCTCAAACTTGAAACGTTTCGCAGCCCTGCTCTGAAAAGGCGAACGTCTCCAGATAGCTTGCAGCCAGAATGGGCTATCTTGGAAAGCTGTTGCTCAGCATCATGTGCCCATTGCACTGCTCGCACAGAGGCAGAGAGACTGGGGCTGCTTGCTTGTCTTGCCACCTCAAACTTCAAACGTAACCCGGGGATTGGGGTTATCTACCGGGAAGCTGTTGCTCAGCCTCATCTGCCCATGGCACTGCTCGCACAGAGGCAGAGAGACTGGGGCTGCTTGCTTGTCTTGACACCTTGAACTTCAAACGTAACCCGGGGATTGGGGTTACCTACCGGGCTCGTTTTGCAGCCCTGCTCTGAAAATGTGAGTGTCTGCACATAACTGGCAGCCAGAAGGGGCTAGCCTGGAAAGCTGTTGCTCAGCCTCATCTGTTCATGGCCCTGCTCGCAGAGAGGCACAGAGACTGGGGCTGCTTACTTGTCTTGCCACCTCAAACTTCAAATGTAGCGTAAGGTGTCCGTGCCGTGTGCCTCCACTAGCCCTGCTCCAAAAATGCGAATGTCTCCAGATAGCTGGCAGCCAGAAGGGGCTAGCCTGGAAAGCTGTTGCTCAGCCTGATTTGCCCATGGCACTGCTCGCACAGAGGCACAGAGATTGGGGCTGCTTGCTTGTCTTGCCACCTCAAACTTGAAACGTAGCCCGGGGATGGAGGTGTCCGTGCGTGGCGCCTCCAGCAGCCCTGCTCAGAAAATACGAATGTCTCCAGATAACTCTCAGGCAGAAGGGGCTAGCCTGGGAAGCTGTTGCTCAGCCTCATCTGCCCATGGCACTGCTCGCACAGAGGCACAGAGACTGGGGCTGCTTGCTTGTCTTGCCACCTCAAACTTCAAATGTAGCATGAGGTGTCCCAGCTGGGCGCCTCCAGCAGCCCTGCTCCGAAAATACGAATGTCTCCAGATAACTCTCAGGCAGAAGGGGCTAGCCTGGAAAGCTGTTGCTCAGCCTCATCTGCCCATGGCACTGCTCGCACAGAGGCACAGAGACTGGGGCTGCTTGCTTGTCTTGCCACCTCAAACTTCAAATGTAGCTTATGGGGTCCCAGCTGGGCGCCTCCAGCAGCCCTGCTCCGAAAATACGAATGTCTCCAGATAACTCTCAGGCAGAAGGGGCTAGCCTGGAAAGCTGTTGCTCAGCCTCATCTGCCCAAGGCCCTGCTCGCACAGAGGCACAGAGATTGGTGCTGCTTGCTTGTTTTGCCACCTGAAACTTCAAACGTAGCCCTAGGATGGGGTGTGTCCCTGCTGTGCGCCTCCAGTAGCCCTGCTCCGAAAATGCGAATGTCTCCAGATAGCTCGCAGACAGAAGGAGATAGACAGGAAAGCTGTTGCTCAGCCTGATTTGCCCATGGCACTGCTCGCACAGAGGCACAGAGACTGGAGCTGCTTGCTTGTCTTACCACCTCAAAATTTAAACGTAGCCCTGGGATGGGGGTGTCCGTGCCTGGCGCCTCCAGCAGCCCTTCTCGGAAAATACGAATGTCTCCAGATAAGTCTCACGCAGAAGGGGCTAGCCTGGGAAGCTGTTGCTCAGCCTCATCTGCCCATGGCACTGCTCGCACAGAGGCAGAGAGACTGGGGCTGCTTGCTTGTCTTGACACCTTGAATTTCAAACGTAACCCGGGGATTGGGGTTACCTACCGGGCTCGTTTTGCAGCCCTGCTCTGAAAATGTGAGTGTCTGCACATAACTGGCAGCCAGAAGGGGCTAGCCTGGAAAGCTGTTGCTCAGCCTCATCTGTCCATGGCCCTGCTCGCAGAGAGGCACAGAGACAGGGGCTGCTTACTTGTCTTGCCACCTCAAACTTCAAATGTAGCGTAAGGTGTCCGTGCCGTGTGCCTCCATTGGCCCTGCTCCAAAAATGCGAATGTCTTCAGATAGCTGGCAGCCAGAAGGGGCTAGCCTGGAAAGCTGTTGCTCAGCCTGATTTGCCCATGGCACTGCTCGCACAGAGGCAAAGAGACTGGGGCTGCTTGCTTGTCTTGCCACCTCAAACTTCAAACGTAACCCGGGGATTGGGGTTACCTACCGGGCTCGTTTTGCAGTCCTGCTCTGAAAATGTGAGTGTCTGCACATAACTGGCAGCCAGAAGGGGCTAGCCTGGAAAGCTGTTCCTCAGCCTCATCTTCCCATGGCACTGCTCGCAGACAGGCACAGAGACTGGGACTGCTTACTTGTCTTGCCACCTCAAACTTGAAATGTAGCGTAAGGTGTCCGTGCCGGGTGCCTCCACTAGCCCTGCTCCAAAAATGCGAATGTCTCCAGATAGCTGGCAGCCAGAACGTGCTCGCCTGGAAAGCTGTTGCTCAGCCTGATTTGCCCATGGCACTGCTCGCACAGAGGCACAGAGACTGGGGCTGCTTGCTTGTCTTGCTACATAAACTTCAAATGTAGCGTAAGGTGTCCGTGCCGGGTGCCTCCAGTAGCCCTGCTCCGAAAATGCGAACGTCTGAAGATAGCTGGCAGCCAGAAGGGGCTAGCCTGGAAAGCTGTTACTCAGCCTGATTTGCCCATGGCACTGCTCGCACAGAGGCACAGAGTCTGGGGCTGCTTGCTTCTCTTGACACCTTGAACTTCAAACGTATCTTAGGGGATCCCTGATGTGCTGTTTTCGCAGTCCTGGTCTGAAAAAGCGAACGTCTCCAGATATCTCGCAGCCAGAAAGGGCTAGACTGGAAAGCTACTGCTCAGCCTCAGCTGCCCATGGGCCTGCTCACACAGAGGAAGAGAGACTGGGGCTGCTTGCTTCTTTTGCCACCTCAAAGTTCAAACGTATCTTAGGGGGTACCTGTCGCGTGCCTCCAGCAGACCTGCTCTGACAATGCTAATGTCTGCAGAAAGCTGGCAGGCAGAAGGGGCTAGCCTGGAAAGCTGTTGCTCAGCCTGATTTGCCCATGGCACTGCTCGCACAGAGGCACAGAGACTGGGGCTGCTTGCTTGTCTTGCTACCTAAACTTCAAATGTAGCGTAAGGTGTCCGTGCCGGGTGCCTCCAGTAGCCCTGCTCCGAAAATGCGAACGTCTTCAGATAGCTGGAAGCCAGAAGGGGCTAGCCTGGAAAGCTGTGGCTCAGCCTGATTTGCCCATGGCACTGCTCGCACAGAGGCAAAGAGACCGGGGCAGCTTGCTTGTCTTACCCACTCAAACTTGAAACGTATCTTAGGGGGTCCCTGCTGGGCACATTTCGCAGCCCTGCTCTGAAAAGGCGAACGTCTCCAGATAGCTTGCAGCCAGAATGGGCTATCCTGGAAAGCTGTTGCTCAGCCTCATCTGCCCATGGCACTGCTCGCACAGAGGCAGAGAGACTGGGGCTGCTTGCTTGTCTTGACACCTCAAACTTCAAACATAACCCGGGGATTGGGGTTACCTACCGGGCTTGTTTTGCAGCCCTGCTCTGAAAATGTGAGTGTCTGCACATAACTGGCAGCCAGAAGGGGCTAGCCTGGAAAGCTGTTGCTCAGCCTCATCTGTCCATGGCCCTGCTCGCAGAGAGGCACAGAGACTGGGACTGCTTACTTGTCTTGCCACCTCAAACTTCAAATGTAGCATATGGTGTCCCAGCTGGGCGCCTCCAGCAGCCCTGCTCCGAAAATACGAATGTCTCCAGATAACTCTCAGGCAGAAGGGGCTAGCCTGGGAAGCTGTTGCTCAGCCTCATCTGCCCATGGCACTGCTCACACAGAGGCACAGAGACTGGGGCTCTTGCTTGTCTTGCCACCTCAAACTTCAAACGTAACCCGGGGATTGGGGTTACCTACCGGGCTCGTTATGCAGCCCTGCTCTGAAAATGTGAGTGTCTGCACATAACTGGCAGCCAGAAGGGGCTAGCCTGGAAAGCTGTTGCTCAGCCTCATCTGCCCATGGCCCTGCTCGCACAGAGGCACAGAGATTGGTGCTGCTTGCTTGTTTTGCCACCTGAAACTTCAAACGTAGCCCTAGGATGGGGTGGGTCCCTGCTGTGCGTCTCCAGTAGCCCTGTTCCGAAAAATCGAAAGTCTCCAGATAGCTCGCAGACAGAAGGACATAGACAGGAAAGCTATTGCTCAGCCTGATTTGCCCATGACACTGCTCGCACAGAGGCACAGAGACTGGGGCTGCTTGCTTGTCTTACCACCTCAAAATTTAAACGTAGCCCTGGGATGGGGGTGTCCGTGCCTGGCGCCTCCAGCAGCCCTTCTCGGAAAATACGAATGTCTCCAGATAAGTCTCACGCAGAAGGGGCTAGCCTGGGAAGCTGCTGCTCAGCCTCATCTGCCCATGGCACTGCTCGCACAGAGGCAGAGAGACTGGGGCTGCTTACTTGTCTTGCCACCTCAAACTTCAAATGTAGCGTAAGGTGTCCGTGCCGTGTGCCTCCACTAGCCCTGCTCAAAAAATGCGAATGTCTCCAGATAGCTGGCAGCCAGAAGGGGCTAGCCTGGAAAGCTGTTGCTCAGCCTGATTTGCCCATGGCACTGCTCGCACAGAGGCACAGAGACTGGAGCTGCTTGCTTGTCTTGCTACCTAAACTTCAAATGTAGCGTAAGGTGTCCGTGCCGGGTGCCTCCACTAGCCCTGCTCCGAAAATGCGAACGTCTGAAGATAGCTGGCAGCCAGAAGGGGCTAGCCTGGAAAGCTGTTGCTCAGCCTGATTTGCCCATGGCACTGCTCGCACAGAGGCAAAGAGACTGGGGCTGCTTGCTTGTCTTGCCACCTCAAACTTGAAACGTAGCCCGGGGATGGAGGTGTCCGTGCGTGGCGCCTCCAGCAGTCCTGCTCAGAAAATACGAATGTCTCCAGATAACTCTCAGGCAGAAGGGGCTAGCCTGGGAAGCTGTTGCTCAGCCTCATCTGCCCATGGCACTGCTCGCACAGAGGCACAGAGACTGGGGCTGCTTGCTTGTCTTGCCACCTCAAACTTCAAATGTAGCATAAGGTGTCCCAGCTGGGCGCCTCCAGCAGCCCTGCTCCGAAAATACGAATGTCTCCAGATAACTCTCAGGCAGAAGGGGCTAGCCTGGAAAGCTGTTGCTCAGCCTCATCTGCCCATGGCACTGCTCGCACAGAGGCACAGAGACTGGGGCTGCTTGCTTGTCTTGCCACCTCAAACTTCAAATGTAGCTTATGGGGTCCCAGCTGGGCGCCTCCAGCAGCCATGCTCCGAAAATACGAATGTCTCCAGATAACTCTCAGGCAGAAGGGGCTAGCCTGGAAAGCTGTTGCTCAGCCTCATCTGCCCAAGGCCCTGCTCGCACAGAGGCACAGAGATTGGTGCTGCTTGCTTGTTTTGCCACCTGAAACTTCAAACGTAGCCCTAGGATGGGGTGTGTCCCTGCTGTGCGCCTCCAGTAGCCCTGCTCCGAAAATGCGAACGTCTCCAGATAGCTCGCAGACAGAAGGAGATATACAGGAAAGCTGTTGCTCAGCCTGATTTGCCCATGGCACTGCTCGCACAGAGGCACAGAGACTGGGGCTGCTTGCTTGTCTTACCACCTCAAACTTGAAACGTATCTTATGGGTCCCTGCTGGGCACATTTCGCAGCCCTGCTCTGAAAAGGCGAACGTCTCCAGATAGCTTGCAGCCAGAATGGGCTATCTTGGAAAGCTGTTGCTCAGCATCATGTGCCCATTGCACTGCTCGCACAGAGGCAGAGAGACTGGGGCTGCTTGCTTGTCTTGCCACCTCAAACTTCAAACGTAACCCGGGGATTGGGGTTATCTACCGGGCTCTTTTTGCAGCCCTGCTCTGAAAATGTGAGTGTCTGCACATAACTGGCAGCCAGAAGGGGCTAGCCTGGAAAGGTGTTGCTCAGCCTCATCTGTCCATGGCCCTGCTCGCAGAGAGGCACAGAGACTGGGGCTGCTTACTTGTCTTGCCACCTCAAACTTCAAATGTAGCGTAAGGTGTCCGTGCCGTGTGCCTCCAGTAGCCCTGCTCCGAAAATGCGAACGTCTCCAGATAGCTGGAAGCCAGAAGGGGCTAGCCTGGAAAGCTGTGGCTCAGCCTGATTTGCCCATGGCACTGCTCGCAGAGAGGCACAGAGACTGGGGCTGCTTGCTTGTCTTGCTACCTAAACTTCAAATGTAGCGTAAGGTGTCCGTGCCGGGTGCCTCCAGTAGCCCTGCTCCGAAAATGCGAATGTCTCCAGATAACCCTCAGGCAGAAGGGGCTAGCCTGGGAAGTTGTTGCTCAGCCTCATCTGCCCATGGCACTGCTCGCACAGAGGCACAGAGACTGGGGCTGCTTGCTTGTCTTGCCACCTCAAACTTCAAATGTAGCTTATGGGGTCCCAGCTGGGCGCCTCCAGCAGCCCTGCTCCGAAAATACGAATGTCTCCAGATAACTCTCAGGCAGAAGGGGCTAGCCTGGAAAGCTGTTGCTCAGCCTCATCTGCCCAAGGCCCTGCTCGCACAGAGGCACAGAGATTGGTTCTGCTTGCTTGTTTTGCCACCTGAAACTTCAAACGTAGCCCTAGGATGGGGTGTGTCCCTGCTGTGCGCCTCCAGTAGCCCTGCTCCGAAAATGCGAACGTCTCCAGATAGCTCGCAGACAGAAGGAGATATACAGGGAAGCTGTTGCTCAGCCTGATTTGCCCATGGCACTGCTCGCACAGAGGCACAGAGACTGGGGCTGCTTGCTTGTCTTACCACCTCAAACTTGAAACGTTTCGCAGCCCTGCTCTGAAAAGGCGAACGTCTCCAGATAGCTTGCAGCCAGAATGGGCTATCTTGGAAAGCTGTTGCTCAGCATCATGTGCCCATTGCACTGCTCGCACAGAGGCAGAGAGACTGGGGCTGCTTGCTTGTCTTGCCACCTCAAACTTCAAACGTAACCCGGGGATTGGGGTTATCTACCGGGAAGCTGTTGCTCAGCCTCATCTGCCCATGGCACTGCTCGCACAGAGGCAGAGAGACTGGGGCTGCTTGCTTGTCTTGACACCTTGAACTTCAAACGTAACCCGGGGATTGGGATTACCTACCGGGCTCGTTTTGCAGCCCTGCTCTGAAAATGTGAGTGTCTGCACATAACTGGCAGCCAGAAGGGGCTAGCCTGGAAAGCTGTTGCTCAGCCTCATCTGTTCATGGCCCTGCTCGCAGAGAGGCACAGAGACTGGGGCTGCTTACTTGTCTTGCCACCTTAAACTTCAAATGTAGCGTAAGGTGTCCGTGCCGTGTGCCTCCACTAGCCCTGCTCCAAAAATGCGAATGTCTCCAGATAGCTGGCAGCCAGAAGGGGCTAGCCTGGAAAGCTGTTGCTCAGCCTGATTTGCCCATGGCACTGCTCGCACAGAGGCACAGAGATTGGGGCTGCTTGCTTGTCTTGCCACCTCAAACTTCAAATGTAGCATGAGGTGTCCCAGCTGGGCGCCTCCAGCAGCCCTGCTCCGAAAATACGAATGTCTCCAGATAACTCTCAGGCAGAAGGGGCTAGCCTGGAAAGCTGTTGCTCAGCCTCATCTGCCCATGGCACTGCTCGCACAGAGGCACAGAGACTGGGGCTGCTTGCTTGTCTTGCCACCTCAAACTTCAAATGTAGCTTATGGGGTCCCAGCTGGGCGCCTCCAGCAGCCCTGCTCAGAAAATACGAATGTCTCCAGATAACTCTCAGGCAGAAGGGGCTAGCCTGGAAAGCTGTTGCTCAGCCTCATCTGCCCAAGGCCCTGCTCGCACAGAGGCACAGAGATTGGTGCTGCTTGCTTGTTTTGCCACCTGAAACTTCAAACGTAGCCCTAGGATGGGGTGTGTCCCTGCTGTGCGCCTCCAGTAGCCCTGCTCCGAAAATGCGAATGTCTCCAGATAGCTCGCAGACAGAAGGAGATAGACAGGAAAGCTGTTGCTCAGCCTTATTTGCCCATGGCACTGCTCGCACAGAGGCACAGAGACTGGGGCTGCTTGCTTGTCTTACCACCTCAAACTTGAAACGTATCTTATGGGTCCCTGCTGGGCACATTTCGCAGCCCTGCTCTGAAAAGGCGAACGTCTCCAGATAGCTTGCAGCCAGAATGGGCTATCTTGGAAAGCTGTTGCTCAGCATCATGTGCCCATTGCACTGCTCGCACAGAGGCAGAGAGACTGGGGCTGCTTGCTTGTCTTGCCACCTCAAACTTCAAACGTAACCCGGGGATTGGTGTTATCTACCGGGCTCTTTTTGCAGCCCTGCTCTGAAAATGTGAGTGTCTGCACATAACTGGCAGCCAGAAGGGGCTAGCCTGGAAAGGTGTTGCTCAGCCTCATCTGTCCATGGCCCTGCTCGCAGAGAGGCACAGAGACTGGGACTGCTTACTTGTCTTGCCACCTCAAACTTCAAATGTAGCGTAAGGTGTCCGTGCCGGGTGCCTCCACCTGCCCTGCTCCAAAAATGCGAATGTCTCCAGATAGCTGGCAGCCAGAAGGGGCTAGCCTGGAAAGCTGTTGCTCAGCCTGATTTGCCCATGGCACTGCTCGCACAGAGGCACAGAGACTGGAGCTGCTTGCTTGTCTTGCTACCTAAACTTCAAATGTAGCGTAAGGTGTCCGTGCCGGGTGCCTCCACTAGCCCTGCTCCGAAAATGCGAACGTCTGAAGATAGCTGGCAGCCAGAAGGGGCTAGCCTGGAAAGCTGTTGCTCAGCCTGATTTGCCCATGGCACTGCTCGCACAGAGGCAAAGAGACTGGGGCTGCTTGCTTGTCTTGCCACCTCAAACTTGAAACGTAGCCCGGGGATGGAGGTGTCCGTGCGTGGCGCCTCCAGCAGCCCTGCTCAGAAAATACGAATGTCTCCAGATAACTATCAGGCAGAAGGGGCTAGCCTGGGAAGCTGTTGCTCAGCCTCATCTGCCCATGGCACTGCTCGCACAGAGGCACAGAGACTGGGGCTGCTTGCTTGTCTTGCCACCTCAAACTTCAAATGTAGCATAAGGTGTCCCAGCTGGGCGCCTCCAGCAGCCCTGCTCCGAAAATACGAATGTCTCCAGATAACTCTCAGGCAGAAGGGGCTAGCCTGGAAAGCTGTTGCTCAGCCTCATCTGCCCATGGCACTGCTCGCACAGAGGCACAGAGACTGGGGCTGCTTGCTTGTCTTGCCACCTCAAACTTCAAATGTAGCTTATGGGGTCCCAGCTGGGCGCCTCCAGCAGCCATGCTCCGAAAATACGAATGTCTCCAGATAACTCTCAGGCAGAAGGGGCTAGCCTGGAAAGCTGTTGCTCAGCCTCATCTGCCCAAGGCCCTGCTCGCACAGAGGCACAGAGATTGGTGCTGCTTGCTTGTTTTGCCACCTGAAACTTCAAACGTAGCCCTAGGATGGGGTGTGTCCCTGCTGTGCGCCTCCAGTAGCCCTGCTCCGAAAATGCGAACGTCTCCAGATAGCTCGCAGACAGAAGGAGATATACAGGAAAGCTGTTGCTCAGCCTGATTTGCCCATGGCACTGCTCGCACAGAGGCACAGAGACTGGGGCTGCTTGCTTGTCTTACCACCTCAAACTTGAAACGTATCTTATGGGTCCCTGCTGGGCACATTTCGCAGCCCTGCTCTGAAAAGGCGAACGTCTCCAGATAGCTTGCAGGCAGAAGGGGCTATCTTGGAAAGCTGTTGCTCAGCATCATGTGCCCATTGCACTGCTCGCACAGAGGCAGAGAGACTGGGGCTGCTTGCTTGTCTTGCCACCTCAAACTTCAAACGTAACCCGGGGATTGGGGTTATCTACCGGGCTCTTTTTGCAGCCCTGCTCTGAAAATGTGAGTGTCTGCACATAACTGGCAGCCAGAAGGGGCTAGCCTGGAAAGGTGTTGCTCAGCCTCATCTGTCCATGGCCCTGCTCGCAGAGAGGCACAGAGACTGGGGCTGCTTACTTGTCTTGCCACCTCAAACTTCAAATGTAGCGTAAGGTGTCCGTGCCGTGTGCCTCCAGTAGCCCTGCTCCGAAAATGCGAACGTCTCCAGATAGCTGGAAGCCAGAAGGGGCTAGCCTGGAAAGCTGTGGCTCAGCCTGATTTGCCCATGGCACTGCTCGCAGAGAGGCACAGAGACTGGGGCTGCTTGCTTGTCTTGCTACCTAAACTTCAAATGTAGCGTAAGGTGTCCGTGCCGGGTGCCTCCAGTAGCCCTGCTCCGAAAATGCGAATGTCTCCAGATAACCCTCAGGCAGAAGGGGCTAGCCTGGGAAGTTGTTGCTCAGCCTCATCTGCCCATGGCACTGCTCGCACACAGGCACAGAGACTGGGGCTGCTTGCTTGTCTTGCCACCTCAAACTTCAAATGTAGCATAAGGTGTCCCAGCTGGGCGCCTCCAGCAGCCCTGCTCCGAAAATACGAATGTCTCCAGATAACTCTCAGGCAGAAGGGGCTAGCCTGGAAAGCTGTTGCTCAGCCTCATCTGCCCATGGCACTGCTCGCACAGAGGCACAGAGACTGGGGCTGCTTGCTTGTCTTGCCACCTCAAACTTCAAATGTAGCTTATGGGGTCCCAGCTGGGCGCCTCCAGCAGCCCTGCTCCGAAAATACGAATGTCTCCAGATAACTCTCAGGCAGAAGGGGCTAGCCTGGAAAGCTGTTGCTCAGCCTCATCTGCCCAAGGCCCTGCTCGCACAGAGGCACAGAGATTGGTTCTGCTTGCTTGTTTTGCCACCTGAAACTTCAAACGTAGCCCTAGGATGGGGTGTGTCCCTGCTGTGCGCCTCCAGTAGCCCTGCTCCGAAAATGCGAACGTCTCCAGATAGCTCGCAGACAGAAGGAGATATACAGGGAAGCTGTTGCTCAGCCTGATTTGCCCATGGCACTGCTCGCACAGAGGCACAGAGACTGGGGCTGCTTGCTTGTCTTACCACCTCAAACTTGAAACGTTTCGCAGCCCTGCTCTGAAAAGGCGAACGTCTCCAGATAGCTTGCAGCCAGAATGGGCTATCTTGGAAAGCTGTTGCTCAGCATCATGTGCCCATTGCACTGCTCGCACAGAGGCAGAGAGACTGGGGCTGCTTGCTTGTCTTGCCACCTCAAACTTCAAACGTAACCCGGGGATTGGGGTTATCTACCGGGAAGCTGTTGCTCAGCCTCATCTGCCCATGGCACTGCTCGCACAGAGGCAGAGAGACTGGGGCTGCTTGCTTGTCTTGACACCTTGAACTTCAAACGTAACCCGGGGATTGGGGTTACCTACCGGGCTCGTTTTGCAGCCCTGCTCTGAAAATGTGAGTGTCTGCACATAACTGGCAGCCAGAAGGGGCTAGCCTGGAAAGCTGTTGCTCAGCCTCATCTGTTCATGGCCCTGCTCGCAGAGAGGCACAGAGACTGGGGCTGCTTACTTGTCTTGCCACCTCAAACTTCAAATGTAGCGTAAGGTGTCCGTGCCGTGTGCCTCCACTAGCCCTGCTCCAAAAATGCGAATGTCTCCAGATAGCTGGCAGCCAGAAGGGGCTAGCCTGGAAAGCTGTTGCTCAGCCTGATTTGCCCATGGCACTGCTCGCACAGAGGCAGAGAGACTGGGGCTGCTTGCTTGTCTTGCCACCTCAAACTTGAAACGTAGCCCGGGGATGGAGGTGTCCGTGCGTGGCGCCTCCAGCAGCCCTGCTCAGAAAATACGAATGTCTCCAGATAACTCTCAGGCAGAAGGGGCTAGCCTGGGAAGCTGTTGCTCAGCCTCATCTGCCCATGGCACTGCTCGCACACAGGCACAGAGACTGGGGCTGCTTGCTTGTCTTGCCACCTCAAACTTCAAATGTAGCATGAGGTGTCCCAGCTGGGCGCCTCCAGCAGCCCTGCTCCGAAAATACGAATGTCTCCAGATAACTCTCAGGCAGAAGGGGCTAGCCTGGAAAGCTGTTGCTCAGCCTCATCTGCCCATGGCACTGCTCGCACAGAGGCACAGAGACTGGGGCTGCTTGCTTGTCTTGCCACCTCAAACTTCAAATGTAGCTTATGGGGTCCCAGCTGGGCGCCTCCAGCAGCCCTGCTCCGAAAATACGAATGTCTCCAGATAACTCTCAGGCAGAAGGGGCTAGCCTGGAAAGCTGTTGCTCAGCCTCATCTGCCCAAGGCCCTGCTCGCACAGAGGCACAGAGATTGGTGCTGCTTGCTTGTTTTGCCACCTGAAACTTCAAACGTAGCCCTAGGATGGGGTGTGTCCCTGCTGTGCGCCTCCAGTAGCCCTGCTCCGAAAATGCGAATGTCTCCAGATAGCTCGCAGACAGAAGGAGATATACAGGAAAGCTGTTGCTCAGCCTGATTTGCCCATGGCACTGCTCGCACAGAGGCACAGAGACTGGGGCTGCTTGCTTGTCTTACCACCTCAAAATTTAAACGTAGCCCTGGGATGGGGGTGTCCGTGCCTGGCGCCTCCAGCAGCCCTTCTCGGAAAATACGAATGTCTCCAGATAAGTCTCACGCAGAAGGGGCTAGCCTGGGAAGCTGTTGCTCAGCCTCATCTGCCCATGGCACTGCTCGCACAGAGGCAGAGAGACTGGGGCTGCTTGCTTGTCTTGACACCTTGAATTTCAAACGTAACCCGGGGATTGGGGTTACCTACCGGGCTCGTTTTGCAGCCCTGCTCTGAAAATGTGAGTGTCTGCACATAACTGGCAGCCAGAAGGCGCTAGCCTGGAAAGCTGTTGCTCAGCCTCATCTGTCCATGGCCCTGCTCGCAGAGAGGCACAGAGACAGGGGCTGCTTACTTGTCTTGCCACCTCAAACTTCAAATGTAGCGTAAGGTGTCCGTGCCGTGTGCCTCCATTGGCCCTGCTCCAAAAATGCGAATGTCTTCAGATAGCTGGCAGCCAGAAGGGGCTAGCCTGGAAAGCTGTTGCTCAGCCTGATTTGCCCATGGCACTGCTCGCACAGAGGCAAAGAGACTGGAGCTGCTTGCTTGTCTTGCCACCTCAAACTTGAAACGTAGCCCGGGGATGGAGGTGTCCGTGCGTGGCGCCTCCAGCAGCCCTGCTCAGAAAATACGAATGTCTCCAGATAACTCTCAGGCAGAAGGGGCTAGCCTGGGAAGCTGTTGCTCAGCCTCATCTGCCCATGGCACTGCTCGCACAGAGGCACAGAGACTGGGGCTGCTTGTTTGTCTTGCCACCTCAAACTTCAAATGTAGCATAAGGTGTCCCAGCTGGGCGCCTCCAGCAGCCCTGCTCCGAAAATACGAATGTCTCCAGATAACTCTCAGGCAGAAGGGGCTAGCCTGGAAAGCTGTTGCTCAGCCTCATCTGCCCATGGCACTGCTCGCACAGAGGCACAGAGACTGGGGCTGCTTGCTTGTCTTGCCACCTCAAACTTCAAACGTAACCCGGGGATTGGGGTTACCTACCGGGCTCGTTTTGCAGCCCTGCTCTGAAAATGTGAGTGTCTGCACATAACTGGCAGCCAGAAGGGGCTAGCCTGGAAAGCTGTTCCTCAGCCTCATCTTCCCATGGCACTGCTCGCAGACAGGCACAGAGACTGGGACTGCTTACTTGTCTTGCCACCTCAAACTTGAAATGTAGCGTAAGGTGTCCGTGCCGGGTGCCTCCACTAGCCCTGCTCCAAAAATGCGAATGTCTCCAGATAGCTGGCAGCCAGAAGGTGCTCGCCTGGAAAGCTGTTGCTCAGCCTGATTTGCCCATGGCACTGCTCGCACAGAGGCACAGAGACTGGGGCTGCTTGCTTGTCTTGCTACATAAACTTCAAATGTAGCGTAAGGTGTCCGTGCCGGGTGCCTCCAGTAGCCCTGCTCTGAAAATGCGAACGTCTGAAGATAGCTGGCAGCCAGAAGGGGCTAGCCTGGAAAGCTGTTACTCAGCCTGATTTGCCCATGGCACTGCTCGCACAGAGGCACAGAGTCTGGGGCTGCTTGCTTCTCTTGACACCTTGAACTTCAAACGTATCTTAGGGGATCCCTGATGTGCTGTTTTCGCAGTCCTGGTCTGAAAAAGCGAACGTCTCCAGATATCTCGCAGCCAGAAAGGGCTAGACTGGAAAGCTACTGCTCAGCCTCAGCTGCCCATGGGCCTGCTCACACAGAGGAAGAGAGACTGGGGCTGCTTGCTTCTTTTGCCACCTCAAAGTTCAAACGTATCTTAGGGGGTACCTGTCGCGTGCCTCCAGCAGACCTGCTCTGACAATGCTAATGTCTGCAGAAAGCTGGCAGGCAGAAGGGGCTAGCCTGGAAAGCTGTTGCTCAGCCTGATTTGCCCATGGCACTGCTCGCACAGAGGCACAGAGACTGGGGCTGCTTGCTTGTCTTGCTACCTAAACTTCAAATGTAGCGTAAGATGTCCGTGCCGGGTGCCTCCAGTAGCCCTGCTCCGAAAATGCGAACGTCTCCAGATAGCTGGAAGCCAGAAGGGGCTAGCCTGGAAAGCTGTGGCTCAGCCTGATTTGCCCATGGCACTGCTCGCACAGAGGCAAAGAGACCGGGGCAGCTTGCTTGTCTTACCCACTCAAACTTGAAACGTATCTTAGGGGGTCCCTGCTGGGCACATTTCGCAGCCCTGCTCTGAAAAGGCGAACGTCTCCAGATAGCTTGCAGCCAGAATGGGCTATCCTGGAAAGCTGTTGCTCAGCCTCATCTGCCCATGGCACTGCTCGCACAGAGGCAGAGAGACTGGGGCTGCTTGCTTGTCTTGACACCTCAAACTTCAAACATAACCCGGGGATTGGGGTTACCTACCGGGCTTGTTTTGCAGCCCTGCTCTGAAAATGTGAGTGTCTGCACATAACTGGCAGCCAGAAGGGGCTAGCCTGGAAAGCTGTTGCTCAGCCTCATCTGTCCATGGCCCTGCTCGCAGAGAGGCACAGAGACTGGGACTGCTTACTTGTCTTGCCACCTCAAACTTCAAATGTAGCATATGGTGTCCCAGCTGGGCACCTCCAGCAGCCCTGCTCCGAAAATACGAATGTCTCCAGATAACTCTCAGGCAGAAGGGGCTAGCCTGGGAAGCTGTTGCTCAGCCTCATCTGCCCATGGCACTGCTCACACAGAGGCACAGAGACTGGGGCTCTTGCTTGTCTTGCCACCTCAAACTTCAAACGTAACCCGGGGATTGGGGTTACCTACCGGGCTCGTTATGCAGCCCTGCTCTGAAAATGTGAGTGTCTGCACATAACTGGCAGCCAGAAGGGGCTAGCCTGGAAAGCTGTTGCTCAGCCTCATCTGCCCATGGCCCTGCTCGCACAGAGGCACAGAGATTGGTGCTGCTTGCTTGTTTTGCCACCTGAAACTTCAAACGTAGCCCTAGGATGGGGTGGGTCCCTGCTGTGCGTCTCCAGTAGCCCTGTTCCGAAAAATCGAAAGTCTCCAGATAGCTCGCAGACAGAAGGACATAGACAGGAAAGCTATTGCTCAGCCTGATTTGCCCATGGCACTGCTCGCACAGAGGCACAGAGACTGGGGCTGCTTGCTTGTCTTACCACCTCAAAATTTAAACGTAGCCCTGGGATGGGGGTGTCCGTGCCTGGCGCCTCCAGCAGCCCTTCTCGGAAAATACGAATGTCTCCAGATAAGTCTCACGCAGAAGGGGCTAGCCTGGGAAGCTGTTGCTCAGCCTCATCTGCCCATGGCACTGCTCGCACAGAGGCAGAGAGACTGGGGCTGCTTGCTTGTCTTGACACCTTGAACTTCAAACGTAACCCGGGGATTGGGGGTACCTACCGGGCTCGTTTTGCAGCCCTGCTCTGAAAATGTGAGTGTCTGCACATAACTGGCAGCCAGAAGGGGCTAGCCTGGAAAGCTGTTGCTCAGCCTCATCTGTCCATGGCCCTGCTCGCAGAGAGGCACAGAGACTGGGGCTGCTTACTTGTCTTGCCACCTCAAACTTCAAATGTAGCGTAAGGTGTCCGTGCCGTGTGCCTCCACTAGCCCTGCTCAAAAAATGCGAATGTCTCCAGATAGCTGGCAGCCAGAAGGGGCTAGCCTGGAAAGCTGTTGCTCAGCCTGATTTGCCCATGGCACTGCTCGCACAGAGGCACAGAGACTGGAGCTGCTTGCTTGTCTTGCTACCTAAACTTCAAATGTAGCGTAAGGTGTCCGTGCCGGGTGCCTCCACTAGCCCTGCTCCGAAAATGCGAACGTCTGAAGATAGCTGGCAGCCAGAAGGGGCTAGCCTGGAAAGCTGTTGCTCAGCCCGATTTGCCCATGGCACTGCTCGCACAGAGGCAAAGAGACTGGGGCTGCTTGCTTGTCTTGCCACCTCAAACTTGAAACGTAGCCCGGGGATGGAGGTGTCCGTGCGTGGCGCCTCCAGCAGCCCTGCTCAGAAAATACGAATGTCTCCAGATAACTCTCAGGCAGAAGGGGCTAGCCTGGGAAGCTGTTCCTCAGCCTCATCTGCCCATGGCACTGCTCGCACAGAGGCACAGAGACTGGGGCTGCTTGCTTGTCTTGCCACCTCAAACTTCAAATGTAGCATAAGGTGTCCCAGCTGGGCGCCTCCAGCAGCCCTGCTCCGAAAATACGAATGTCTCCAGATAACTCTCAGGCAGAAGGGGCTAGCCTGGAAAGCTGTTGCTCAGCCTCATCTGCCCATGGCACTGCTCGCACAGAGGCACAGAGACTGGGGCTGCTTGCTTGTCTTGCCACCTCAAACTTCAAATGTAGCTTATGGGGTCCCAGCTGGGCGCCTCCAGCAGCCATGCTCCGAAAATACGAATGTCTCCAGATAACTCTCAGGCAGAAGGGGCTAGCCTGGAAAGCTGTTGCTCAGCCTCATCTGCCCAAGGCCCTGCTCGCACAGAGGCACAGAGATTGGTGCTGCTTGCTTGTTTTGCCACCTGAAACTTCAAACGTAGCCCTAGGATGGGGTGTGTCCCTGCTGTGCGCCTCCAGTAGCCCTGCTCCGAAAATGCGAACGTCTCCAGATAGCTCGCAGACAGAAGGAGATATACAGGAAAGCTGTTGCTCAGCCTGATTTGCCCATGGCACTGCTCGCACAGAGGCACAGAGACTGGGGCTGCTTGCTTGTCTTACCACCTCAAACTTGAAACGTATCTTATGGGTCCCTGCTGGGCACATTTCGCAGCCCTGCTCTGAAAAGGCGAACGTCTCCAGATAGCTTGCAGCCAGAATGGGCTATCTTGGAAAGCTGTTGCTCAGCATCATGTGCCCATTGCACTGCTCGCACAGAGGCAGAGAGACTGGGGCTGCTTGCTTGTCTTGCCACCTCAAACTTCAAACGTAACCCGGGGATTGGGGTTATCTACCGGGCTCTTTTTGCAGCCCTGCTCTGAAAATGTGAGTGTCTGCACATAACTGGCAGCCAGAAGGGGCTAGCCTGGAAAGGTGTTGCTCAGCCTCATCTGTCCATGGCCCTGCTCGCAGAGAGGCACAGAGACTGGGGCTGCTTACTTGTCTTGCCACCTCAAACTTCAAATGTAGCGTAAGGTGTCCGTGCCGTGTGCCTCCAGTAGCCCTGCTCCGAAAATGCGAACGTCTCCAGATAGCTGGAAGCCAGAAGGGGCTAGCCTGGAAAGCTGTGGCTCAGCCTGATTTGCCCATGGCACTGCTCGCAGAGAGGCACAGAGACTGGGGCTGCTTGCTTGTCTTGCCACCTCAAACTTCAAATGTAGCATAAGGTGTCCCAGCTGGGCGCCTCCAGCAGCCCTGCTCCGAAAATACGAATGTCTCCAGATAACTCTCAGGCAGAAGGGGCTAGCCTGGAAAGCTTTTGCTCAGCCTCATCTGCCCATGGCACTGCTCGCACAGAGGCACAGAGACTGGGGCTGCTTGCTTGTCTTGCCACCTCAAACTTCAAATGTAGCTTATGGGGTCCCAGCTGGGCGCCTCCAGCAGCCCTGCTCCGAAAATACGAATGTCTCCAGATAACTCTCAGGCAGAAGGGGCTAGCCTGGAAAGCTGTTGCTCAGCCTCATCTGCCCAAGGCCCTGCTCGCACAGAGGCACAGAGATTGGTTCTGCTTGCTTGTTTTGCCACCTGAAACTTCAAACGTAGCCCTAGGATGGGGTGTGTCCCTGCTGTGCGCCTCCAGTAGCCCTGCTCCGAAAATGCGAACGTCTCCAGATAGCTCGCAGACAGAAGGAGATATACAGGGAAGCTGTTGCTCAGCCTGATTTGCCCATGGCACTGCTCGCACAGAGGCACAGAGACTGGGGCTGCTTGCTTGTCTTACCACCTCAAACTTGAAACGTTTCGCAGCCCTGCTCTGAAAAGGCGAACGTCTCCAGATAGCTTGCAGCCAGAATGGGCTATCTTGGAAAGCTTTTGCTCAGCATCATGTGCCCATTGCACTGCTCGCACAGAGGCAGAGAGACTGGGGCTGCTTGCTTGTCTTGCCACCTCAAACTTCAAACGTAACCCGGGGATTGGGGTTATCTACCGGGAAGCTGTTGCTCAGCCTCATCTGCCCATGGCACTGCTCGCACAGAGGCAGAGAGACTGGGGCTGCTTGCTTGTCTTGACACCTTGAACTTCAAACGTAACCCGGGGATTGGGGTTACCTACCGGGCTCGTTTTGCAGCCCTGCTCTGAAAATGTGAGTGTCTGCACATAACTGGCAGCCAGAAGGGGCTAGCCTGGAAAGCTGTTGCTCAGCCTCATCTGTTCATGGCCCTGCTCGCAGAGAGGCACAGAGACTGGGGCTGCTTACTTGTCTTGCCACCTTAAACTTCAAATGTAGCGTAAGGTGTCCGTGCCGTGTGCCTCCACTAGCCCTGCTCCAAAAATGCGAATGTCTCCAGATAGCTGGCAGCCAGAAGGGGCTAGCCTGGAAAGCTGTTGCTCAGCCTGATTTGCCCATGGCACTGCTCGCACAGAGGCACAGAGATTGGGGCTGCTTGCTTGTCTTGCCACCTCAAACTTGAAACGTAGCCCGGGGATGGAGGTGTCCGTGCGTGGCGCCTCCAGCAGCCCTGCTCAGAAAATACGAATGTCTCCAGATAACTCTCAGGCAGAAGGGGCTAGCCTGGGAAGCTGTTGCTCAGCCTCATCTGCCCATGGCACTGCTCGCACACAGGCACAGAGACTGGGGCTGCTTGCTTGTCTTGCCACCTCAAACTTCAAATGTAGCATGAGGTGTCCCAGCTGGGCGCCTCCAGCAGCCCTGCTCCGAAAATACGAATGTCTCCAGATAACTCTCAGGCAGAAGGGGCTAGCCTGGAAAGCTGTTGCTCAGCCTCATCTGCCCAAGGCCCTGCTCGCACAGAGGCACAGAGATTGGTGCTGCTTGCTTGTTTTGCCACCTGAAACTTCAAACGTAGCCCTAGGATGGGGTGTGTCCCTGCTGTGCGCCTCCAGTAGCCCTGCTCCGAAAATGCGAATGTCTCCAGATAGCTCGCAGACAGAAGGAGATAGACAGGAAAGCTGTTGCTCAGCCTTATTTGCCCATGGCACTGCTCGCACAGAGGCACAGAGACTGGGGCTGCTTGCTTGTCTTACCACCTCAAACTTGAAACGTATCTTATGGGTCCCTGCTGGGCACATTTCGCAGCCCTGCTCTGAAAAGGCGAACGTCTCCAGATAGCTTGCAGCCAGAATGGGCTATCTTGGAAAGCTGTTGCTCAGCATCATGTGCCCATTGCACTGCTCGCACAGAGGCAGAGAGACTGGGGCTGCTTGCTTGTCTTGCCATCTCAAACTTCAAACGTAACCCGGGGATTGGTGTTATCTACCGGGCTCTTTTTGCAGCCCTGCTCTGAAAATGTGAGTGTCTGCACATAACTGGCAGCCAGAAGGGGCTAGCCTGGAAAGGTGTTGCTCAGCCTCATCTGTCCATGGCCCTGCTCGCAGAGAGGCACAGAGACTGGGACTGCTTACTTGTCTTGCCACCTCAAACTTCAAATGTAGCGTAAGGTGTCCGTGCCGGGTGCCTCCACCTGCCCTGCTCCAAAAATGCGAATGTCTCCAGATAGCTGGCAGCCAGAAGGGGCTAGCCTGGAAAGCTGTTGCTCAGCCTGATTTGCCCATGGCACTGCTCGCAAAGAGGCAAAGAGACTGGGGCTGCTTGCTTGTCTTGCCACCTCAAACTTGAAACGTAGCCCGGGGATGGAGGTGTCCGTGCGTGGCGCCTCCAGCAGCCCTGCTCAGAAAATACGAATGTCTCCAGATAACTCTCAGGCAGAAGGGGCTAGCCTGGGAAGCTGTTGCTCAGCCTCATCTGCCCATGGCACTGCTCGCACACAGGCACAGAGACTGGGGCTGCTTGCTTGTCTTGCCACCTCAAACTTCAAATGTAGCATAAGGTGTCCCAGCTGGGCGCCTCCAGCAGCCCTGCTCCGAAAATACGAATGTCTCCAGATAACTCTCAGGCAGAAGGGGCTAGCCTGGAAAGCTGTTGCTCAGCCTCATCTGCCCAAGGCCCTGCTCGCACAGAGGCACAGAGATTGGTGCTGCTTGCTTGTTTTGCCACCTGAAACTTCAAACGTAGCCCTAGGATGGGGTGTGTCCCTGCTGTGCGCCTCCAGTAGCCCTGCTCCGAAAATGCGAACGTCTCCAGATAGCTCGCAGACAGAAGGAGATATACAGGAAAGCTGTTGCTCAGCCTGATTTGCCCATGGCACTGCTCGCACAGAGGCACAGAGACTGGGGCTGCTTGCTTGTCTTACCACCTCAAACTTGAAACGTATCTTATGGGTCCCTGCTGGGCACATTTCGCAGCCCTGCTCTGAAAAGGCGAACGTCTCCAGATAGCTTGCAGCCAGAATGGGCTATCTTGGAAAGCTGTTGCTCAGCATCATGTGCCCATTGCACTGCTCGCACAGAGGCAGAGAGACTGGGGCTGCTTGCTTGTCTTGCCACCTCAAACTTCAAACGTAACCCGGGGATTGGGGTTATCTACCGGGCTCGTTTTGCAGCCCTGCTCTGAAAATGTGAGTGTCTGCACATAACTGGCAGCCAGAAGGGGCTAGCCTGGAAAGGTGTTGCTCAGCCTCATCTGTCCATGGCCCTGCTCGCAGAGAGGCACAGAGACTGGGACTGCTTACTTGTCTTGCCACCTCAAACTTCAAATGTAGCGTAAGGTGTCCGTGCCGGGTGCCTCCACTAGCCCTGCTCCGAAAATGCGAACGTCTGAAGATAGCTGGCAGCCAGAAGGGGCTAGCCTGGAAAGCTGTTGCTCAGCCTGATTTGCCCATGGCACTGCTCGCACAGAGGCAAAGAGACAGGGGCTTCTTGCTTGTCATGCCACCTCAAACTTGAAACGTATCCCGGGGATGGATGTGTCCGTGCGTGGCGCCACCAGCAGCCCTGCTCAGAAAATACGAATGTCTCCAGATAACTCTCAGGCAGAAGGGGCTAGCCTGGAAAGCTGTTGCTCAGCCTCATCTGCCCAAGGCCCTGCTCGCACAGAGGCACAGAGATTGGTGCTGCTTGCTTGTTTTGCCACCTGAAACTTCAAACGTAGCCCTAGGATGGGGTGTGTCCCTGCTGTGCGCCTCCAGTAGCCCTGCTCCGAAAATGCGAACGTCTCCAGATAGCTCGCAGACAGAAGGAGATATACAGGAAAGCTGTTGCTCAGCCTGATTTGCCCATGGCACTGCTCGCACAGAGGCACAGAGACTGGGGCTGCTTGCTTGTCTTACCACCTCAAACTTGAAACGTATCTTATGGGTCCCTGCTGGGCACATTTCGCAGCCCTGCTCTGAAAAGGCGAACGTCTCCAGATAGCTTGCAGCCAGAATGGGCTATCTTGGAAAGCTGTTGCTCAGCATCATGTGCCCATTGCACTGCTCGCACAGAGGCAGAGAGACTGGGGCTGCTTGCTTGTCTTGCCA
This sequence comes from Opisthocomus hoazin, assembly GCF_030867145.1. Taxonomy (NCBI): domain Eukaryota; kingdom Metazoa; phylum Chordata; class Aves; order Opisthocomiformes; family Opisthocomidae; genus Opisthocomus; species Opisthocomus hoazin. The sequence continues at coordinate 44,238,636 of NC_134418.1, read as the reverse complement.
CCTCAAACTTCAAACGTAACCCGGGGATTGGGGTTATCTACCGGGCTCGTTTTGCAGCCCTGCTCTGAAAATGTGAGTGTCTGCACATAACTGGCAGCCAGAAGGGGCTAGCCTGGAAAGGTGTTGCTCAGCCTCATCTGTCCATGGCCCTGCTCGCAGAGAGGCACAGAGACTGGGACTGCTTACTTGTCTTGCCACCTCAAACTTCAAATGTAGCGTAAGGTGTCCGTGCCGGGTGCCTCCACTAGCCCTGCTCCGAAAATGCGAACGTCTGAAGATAGCTGGCAGCCAGAAGGGGCTAGCCTGGAAAGCTGTTGCTCAGCCTGATTTGCCCATGGCACTGCTCGCACAGAGGCAAAGAGACAGGGGCTTCTTGCTTGTCATGCCACCTCAAACTTGAAACGTATCCCGGGGATGGATGTGTCCGTGCGTGGCGCCTCCAGCAGCCCTGCTCAGAAAATACGAATGTCTCCAGATAACTCTCAGGCAGAAGGGGCTAGCCTGGGAAGTTGTTGCTCAGCCTCATCTGCCCATGGCACTGCTCGCACAGAGGCACAGAGATTGGTGCTGCTTGGTTGTTTTGCCACCTGAAACTTCAAACGTAGCCCTAGGATGGGGTGTGTCCCTGCTTTGTGCCTCCAGTAGCCCTGCTCCGAAAATGCGAACGTCTCCAGATAGCTCTCAGACAGAAGGAGATAGACAGGAAAGCTGTTGCTCAGCCTGATTTGCCCATGGCACTGCTCGCACAGAGGCACAGAGACTGGGGCTGCTTGCTTGTCTTACCACCTCAAAATTTAAACGTAGCCCTGGGATGGGGGTGTCCGTGCCTGGCGCCTCCAGCAGCCGTTCACGGAAAATACGAATGTCTCCAGATAAGTCTCACGCAGAAGGGGCTAGCCTGGGAAGCTGTTGCTCAGCCTCATCTGCCCATGGCACTGCTCGCACAGAGGCAGAGAGACTGGGGCTGCTTGCTTGTCTTGACACCTTGAACTTCAAACGTAACCCGGGGATTGGGGTTACCTACCGGGCTCGTTTTGCAGCCCTGCTCTGAAAATGTGAGTGTCTGCACATAACTGGCAGCCAGAAGGGGCTAGCCTGGAAAGCTGTTGCTCAGCCTCATCTGTCCATGGCCCTGCTCGCAGAGAGGCACAGAGACTGGGATTGCTTACTTGTCTTGCCACCTCAAACTTAAAATGAAGCATAAGGTGTCCGTGCCGTGTGCCTCCACTAGCCCTGCTCCAAAAATGCGAATGTCTCCAGATAGCTGGCAGCCAGAAGGGGCTAGCCTGGAAAGCTGTTGCTCAGCCTGATTTGCCCATGGCACTGCTCGCACAGAGGCACAGAGACTGGAGCTGCTTGCTTGTCTTGCTACCTAAACTTCAAATGTAGCGTAAGGTGTCCGTGCCGGGTGCCTCCACTAGCCCTGCTCCGAAAATGCGAACGTCTGAAGATAGCTGGCAGCCAGAAGGGGCTAGCCTGGAAAGCTGTTGCTCATCCTGATTTGCCTATGGCACTGCTCGCACAGAGGCACAGAGATTGGGGCTGCTTGCTTGTCTTGCCACCTCAAACTTGAAACATAGGCCGGGGATGGAGGTGTCCGTGCGTGGCGCCTCCAGCAGCCCTGCTCAGAAAATACGAATGTCTCCAGATAACTCTCAGGCAGAAGGGGCTAGCCTGGGAAGCTGTTGCTCAGCCTCATCTGCCCATGGCACTGCTCGCACAGAGGCAAAGAGACTGGGGCTGCTTGCTTGTCTTGCCACCTCAAACTTCAAATGTAGCTTATGAGGTCCCAGCTGGGCGCCTCCAGCAGCCCTGCTCCGAAAATACGAATGTCTCCAGATAACTCTCAGGCAGAAGGGGCTAGCCTGGAAAGCTGTTGCTCAGCCTCATCTGCCCATGGCACTGCTCGCACAGAGGCACAGAGATTGGTGCTGCTTGCTTGTTTTGCCACCTGAAACTTCAAACGTAGCCCTAGGATGGGGTGTGTCCCTGCTGTGCGCCTCCAGTAGCCCTGCTCCGAAAATGCGAACGTCTCCAGATAGCTCGCAGACAGAAGGAGATATACAGGGAAGCTGTTGCTCAGCCTGATTTGCCCATGGCACTGCTCGCACAGAGGCACAGAGACTGGGGCTGCTTGCTTGTCTTACCACCTCAAACTTGAAACGTTTCGCAGCCCTGCTCTGAAAAGGCGAACGTCTCCAGATAGCTTGCAGCCAGAATGGGCTACCTTGGAAAGCTGTTGCTCAGCATCATGTGCCCATTGCACTGCTCGCACAGAGGCAGAGAGACTGGGGCTGCTTGCTTGTCTTGCCACCTCAAACTTCAAACGTAACCCGGGGATTGGGGTTATCTACCGGGAAGCTGTTGCTCAGCCTCATCTGCCCATGGCACTGCTCGCACAGAGGCAGAGAGACTGGGGCTGCTTGCTTGTCTTGACACCTTGAACTTCAAACGTAACCCGGGGATTGGGGTTACCTACCGGGCTCGTTTTGCAGCCCTGCTCTGAAAATGTGAGTGTCTGCACATAACTGGCAGCCAGAAGGGTCCAGCCTGGAAAGCTGTTGCTCAGCCTCATCTGTCCATGGCCCGGCTCGCAGAGAGGCACAGAGACTGGGGCTGCTTACTTGTCTTGCCACCTCAAACTTCAAATGTAGCGTAAGGTGTCCGTGCCGTGTGCCTCCACTAGCCCTGCTCCAAAAATGCGAATGTCTCCAGATAGCTGGCAGCCAGAAGGGGCTAGCCTGGAAAGCTGTTGCTCAGCCTGATTTGCCCATGGCACTGCTCGCACAGAGGCACAGAGATTGGGGCTGCTTGCTTGTCTTGCCACCTCAAACTTGAAACGTAGCCCGGGGATGGAGGTGTCCGTGCGTGGCGCCTCCAGCAGCCCTGCTCAGATAATACGAATGTCTCCAGATAACTCTCAGGCAGAAGGGGCTAGCCTGGGAAGCTGTTGCTCAGCCTCATCTGCCCATGGCACTGCTCGCACAGAGGCAGAGAGACTGGGACTGCTTACTTGTCTTGCCACCTCAAACTTCAAACGTAACCCGGGGATTGGGGTTATCTACCGTGCTCTTTTTGCAGCCCTTCTCTGAAAATGTGAGTGTCTGCACATAACTGGCAGCCAGAAGGGGCTAGCCTGGAAAGCTGTTGCTCAGCCTGATTTGCCCATGGCACTGCTCGCACAGAGGCACAGAGATTGGGGCTGCTTGCTTGTCTTGCCACCTCAAACTTGAAACATAGCCAGGGGATGGAGGTGTCCGTGCGTGTCGCCTCCAGCAGCCCTGCTCAGAAAATACGAATGTCTCCAGATAACTCTCAGGCAGAAGGGGCTAGCCTGGGAAGCTGTTGCTCAGCCTCATCTGCCCATGGCACTGCTCGCACACAGGCACAGAGACTGGGGCTGCTTGCTTGTCTTGCCACCTCAAACTTCAAATGTAGCATAAGGTGTCCCAGCTGGGCGCCTCCAGCAGCCCTGCTCAGAAAATACGAATGTCTCCAGATAACTCTCAGGCAGAAGGGGCTAGCCTGGAAAGCTGTTGCTCAGCCTCATCTGCCCATGGCACTGCTCTCACAGAGGCACAGAGACTGGGGCTGCTTGCTTGTCTTGCCACCTCAAACTTCAAATGTAGCTTATGGGGTCCCATCTGGGCGCCTCCAGCAGCCCTGCTCCGAAAATACGAATGTCTCCAGATAACTCTCAGGCAGAAGGGGCTAGCCTGGAAAGCTGTTGCTCAGCCTCATCTGCCCATGGCACTGCTCGCACAGAGGCACAGAGATTGGTGCTGCTTGCTTGTTTTGCCACCTGAAACTTCAAACGTAGCCCTAGGATGGGGTGGGTCCCTGCTGTGCGCCTCCAGTAGCCCTGCTCCGAAAATGCGAACGTCTCCAGATAGCTCGCAGACAGAAGGAGATATACAGGGAAGCTATTGCTCAGCCTGATTTGCCCATGGCACTGCTCGCACAGAGGCACAGAGACTGGGGCTGCTTGCTTGTCTTACCACCTCAAAATTTAAACGTATCTTATGGGTCCCTCCTGGGCACATTTCGCAGCCCTGCTCTGAAAAGGCGAACGTCTCCAGATAGCTTGCAGCCAGAATGGGCTATCTTGGAAAGCTGTTGCTCAGCATCATGTGCCCATTGCACTGCTCGCACAGAGGCAGAGAGACTGGGGCTGCTTGCTTGTCTTGCCACCTCAAACTTCAAACGTAACCCGGGGATTGGGGTAATCTACCGGGCTCGTTTTGCAGCCCTGCTCTGAAAATGTGAGTGTCTGCACATAACTGGCAGCCAGAAGGGGCTAGCCTGGAAAGGTGTTGCTCAGCCTCATCTGTCCATGGCCCTGCTCGCAGAGAGGCACAGAGACTGGGACTGCTTACTTGTCTTGCCACCTCAAACTTCAAATGTAGCGTAAGGAGTCCGTGCCGGGTGCCTCCACTAGCCCTGCTCCGAAAATGCGAACGTCTGAAGATAGCTGGCAGCCAGAAGGGGCTAGCCTGGAAAGATGTTGCTCAGCCTGATTTGCCCATGGCACTGCTCGCACAGAGGCAAAGAGATAGGGGCTTCTTGCTTGTCATGCCACCTCAAACTTGAAACGTATCCCGGGGATGGATGTGTCCGTGCGTGGCGCCTCCAGCAGCCCTGCTCAGAAAATACGAATGTCTCCAGATAACTCTCAGGCAGAAGGGGCTAGCCTGGGAAGTTGTTGCTCAGCCTCATCTGCCCATGGCACTGCTCGCACAGAGGCACAGAGATTGGTGCTGCTTGCTTGTTTTGCCACCTGAAACTTCAAACGTAGCCCTAGGATGGGGTGTGTCCCTGCTTTGTGCCTCCAGTAGCCCTGCTCCGAAAATGCGAACGTCTCCAGATAGCTCGCAGACAGAAGGAGATAGACAGGAAAGCTGTTGCTCAGCCTGATTTGCCCATGGCACTGCTCGCACAGAGGCACAGAGACTGGGGCTGCTTGCTTGTCTTACCACCTCAAAATTTAAACGTAGCCCTGGGATGGGGGTGTCCGTGCCTGGCGCCTCCAGCAGCCGTTCTCGGAAAATACGACTGTCTCCAGATAAGTCTCACGCAGAAGGGGCTAGCCTGGGAAGCTGTTGCTCAGCCTCATCTGCCCATGGCACTGCTCGCACAGAGGCAGAGAGACTGGGGCTGCTTGCTTGTCTTGACACCTTGAACTTCAAACGTAACCCGGGGATTGGGGTTACCTACCGGGCTCGTTTTGCAGCCCTGCTCTGAAAATGTGAGTGTCTGCACATAACTGGCAGCCAGAAGGGGCTAGCCTGGAAAGCTGTTGCTCAGCCTCATCTGTCCATGGCCCTGCTCGCAGAGAGGCACAGAGACTGGGATTGCTTACTTGTCTTGCCACCTCAAACTTAAAATGAAGCATAAGGTGTCCGTGCCGTGTGCCTCCACTAGCCCTGCTCCAAAAATGCGAATGTCTCCAGATAGCTGGCAGCCAGAAGGGGCTAGCCTGGAAAGCTGTTGCTCAGCCTGATTTGCCCATGGCACTGCTCGCACAGAGGCACAGAGACTGGAGCTGCTTGCTTGTCTTGCTACCTAAACTTCAAATGTAGCGTAAGGTGTCCGTGCCGGGTGCCTCCACTAGCCCTGCTCCGAAAATGCGAACGTCTGAAGATAGCTGGCAGCCAGAAGGGGCTAGCCTGGAAAGCTGTTGCTCAGCCTGATTTGCCCATGGCACTGCTCGCACAGAGGCAAAGAGACTGGGGCTGCTTGCTTGTCTTGCCACCTCAAACTTGAAACGTAGCCCGGGGATGGAGCTGTCCGTGCGTGGCGCCTCCAGGAGCCCTGCTCAGAAAATACGAATGTCTCCAGATAACTCTCAGGCAGAAGGGGCTAGCCTGGGAAGCTGTTGCTCAGCCTCATCTGCCCATGGCACTGCTCGCACAGAGGCACAGAGACTGGGGCTGCTTGCTTGTCTTGCCACCTCAAACTTCAAATGTAGCTTATGGGGTCCCAGCTGGGCGCCTCCAGCAGCCCTGCTCCGAAAATACGAATGTCTCCAGATAACTCTCAGGCAGAAGGGGCTAGCCTGGGAAGCTGTTGCTCAGCCTCATCTGCCCATGGCACTGCTCGCACAGAGGCACAGAGACTGGGACTGCTTACTTGTCTTGCCACCTCAAACTTCAAACGTAACCCGGGGATTGGGGTTATCTACCGGGCTCTTTTTGCAGCCCTTCTCTGAAAATGTGAGTGTCTGCACATAACTGGCAGCCAGAAGGGGCTAGCCTGGAAAGCTGTTGCTCAGCCTGATTTGCCCATGGCACTGCTCGCACAGAGGCACAGAGATTGGGGCTGCTTGCTTGTCTTGCCACCTCAAACTTGAAACATAGCCCGGGGATGGAGGTGTCCGTGCGTGGCGCCTCCAGCAGCCCTGCTCAGAAAATACGAATGTCTCCAGATAACTCTCAGGCAGAAGGGGCTAGCCTGGGAAGCTGTTGCTCAGCCTCATCTGCCCATGGCACTGCTCGCACACAGGCACAGAGACTGGGGCTGCTTGCTTGTCTTGCCACCTCAAACTTCAAATGTAGCATAAGGTGTCCCAGCTGGGCGCCTCCAGCAGCCCTGCTCAGAAAATACGAATGTCTCCAGATAACTCTCAGGCAGAAGGGGCTAGCCTGGAAAGCTGTTGCTCAGCCTCATCTGCCCATGGCACTGCTCGCACAGAGGCACAGAGACTGGGGCTGCTTGCTTGTCTTGCCACCTCAAACTTCAAATGTAGCTTATGGGGTCCCAGCTGGGCGCCTCCAGCAGCCCTGCTCCGAAAATACGAATGTCTCCAGATAACTCTCAGGCAGAAGGGGCTAGCCTGGAAAGCTGTTGCTCAGCCTCATCTGCCCATGGCACTGCTCGCACAGAGGCACAGAGATTGGTGGTGCTTGCTTGTTTTGCCACCTGAAACTTCAAACGTAGCCCTAGGATGGGGTGTGTCCCTGCTGTGCGCCTCCAGTAGCCCTGCTCCGAAAATGCGAACGTCTCCAGATAGCTCGCAGACAGAAGGAGATATACAGGGAAGCTATTGCTCAGCCTGATTTGCCCATGGCACTGCTCGCACAGAGGCACAGAGACTGGGGCTGCTTGCTTGTCTTACCACCTCAAAATTTAAACGTATCTTATGGGTCCCTCCTGGGCACATTTCGCAGCCCTGCTCTGAAAAGGCGAACGTCTCCAGATAGCTTGCAGCCAGAATGGGCTATCTTGGAAAGCTGTTGCTCAGCATCATGTGCCCATTGCACTGCTCGCACAGAGGCAGAGAGACTGGGGCTGCTTGCTTGTCTTGCCACCTCAAACTTCAAACGTAACCCGGGGATTGGGGTAATCTACCGGGCTCGTTTTGCAGCCCTGCTCTGAAAATGTGAGTGTCTGCACATAACTGGCAGCCAGAAGGGGCTAGCCTGGAAAGGTGTTGCTCAGCCTCATCTGTCCATGGCCCTGCTCGCAGAGAGGCACAGAGACTGGGACTGCTTACTTGTCTTGCCACCTCAAACTTCAAATGTAGCGTAAGGTGTCCGTGCCGGGTGCCTCCACTAGCCCTGCTCCGAAAATGCGAACGTCTGAAGATAGCTGGCAGCCAGAAGAGGCTAGCCTGGAAAGATGTTGCTCAGCCTGATTTGCCCATGGCACTGCTCGCACAGAGGCAAAGAGATAGGGGCTTCTTGCTTGTCATGCCACCTCAAACTTGAAACGTATCCCGGGGATGGATGTGTCCGTGCGTGGCGCCTCCAGCAGCCCTGCTCAGAAAATACGAATGTCTCCAGATAACTCTCAGGCAGAAGGGGCTAGCCTGGGAAGTTGTTGCTCAGCCTCATCTGCCCATGGCACTGCTCGCACAGAGGCACAGAGATTGGTGCTGCTTGCTTGTTTTGCCACCTGAAACTTCAAACGTAGCCCTAGGATGGGGTGTGTCCCTGCTTTGTGCCTCCAGTAGCCCTGCTCCGAAAATGCGAACGTCTCCAGATAGCTCGCAGACAGAAGGAGATAGACAGGAAAGCTGTTGCTCAGCCTGATTTGCCCATGGCACTGCTCGCACAGAGGCACAGAGACTGGGGCTGCTTGCTTGTCTTACCACCTCAAAATTTAAACGTAGCCCTGGGATGGGGGTGTCCGTGCCTGGCGCCTCCAGCAGCCGTTCTCGGAAAATACGACTGTCTCCAGATAAGTCTCACGCAGAAGGGGCTAGCCTGGGAAGCTGTTGCTCAGCCTCATCTGCCCATGGCACTGCTCGCACAGAGGCAGAGAGACTGGGGCTGCTTGCTTGTCTTGACACCTTGAACTTCAAACGTAACCCGGGGATTGGGGTTACCTACCGGGCTCGTTTTGCAGCCCTGCTCTGAAAATGTGAGTGTCTGCACATAACTGGCAGCCAGAAGGGGCTAGCCTGGAAAGGTGTTGCTCAGCCTCATATGTCCATGGCCCTGCTCGCAGAGAGGCACAGAGACTGGGATTGCTTACTTGTCTTGCCACCTCAAACTTCAAATGAAGCATAAGGTGTCCGTGCCGTGTGCCTCCACTAGCCCTGCTCCAAAAATGCGAATGTCTCCAGATAGCTGGCAGCCAGAAGGGGCTAGCCTGGAAAGCTGTTGCTCAGCCTGATTTGCCCATGGCACTGCTCGCACAGAGGCACAGAGACTGGAGCTGCTTGCTTGTCTTGCTACCTAAACTTCAAATGTAGCGTAAGGTGTCCGTGCCGGGTGCCTCCACTAGCCCTGCTCCGAAAATGCGAACGTCTGAAGATAGCTGGCAGCCAGAAGGGGCTAGCCTGGAAAGCTGTTGCTCAGCCTGATTTGCCCATGGCACTGCTCGCACAGAGGCAAAGAGACTGGGGCTGCTTGCTTGTCTTGCCACCTCAAACTTGAAACGTAGCCCGGGGATGGAGCTGTCCGTGCGTGGCGCCTCCAGGAGCCCTGCTCAGAAAATACGAATGTCTCCAGATAACTCTCAGGCAGAAGGGGCTAGCCTGGGAAGCTGTTGCTCAGCCTCATCTGCCCATGGCACTGCTCGCACAGAGGCACAGAGACTGGGGCTGCTTGCTTGTCTTGCCACCTCAAACTTCAAATGTAGCTTATGGGGTCCCAGCTGGGCGCCTCCAGCAGCCCTGCTCCGAAAATACGAATGTCTCCAGATAACTCTCAGGCAGAAGGGGCTAGCCTGGAAAGCTGTTGCTCAGCCTCATCTGCCCAAGGCCCTGCTCGCACAGAGGCACAGAGATTGGTGCTGCTTGCTTGTTTTGCCACCTGAAACTTCAAACGTAGCCCTAGGATGGGGTGTGTCCCTGCTGTGCGCCTCCAGTAGCCCTGCTCCGAAAATGCGAACGTCTCCAGATAGCTCGCAGACAGAAGGAGATATACAGGAAAGCTGCTGCTCAGCCTGATTTGCCCATGGCACTGCTCGCACAGAGGCACAGAGACTGGGGCTGCTTGCTTGTCTTACCACCTCAAACTTGAAACTTATCTTATGGGTCCCTGCTGGGCACATTTCGCAGCCCTGCTCTGAAAAGGCGAACGTCTCCTGATATCTTGCAGCCAGAATGGGCTATCTTGGAAAGCTGTTGCTCAGCATCATGTGCCCATTGCACTGCTCGCACAGAGGCAGAGAGACTGGGACTGCTTACTTGTCTTGCCACCTCAAACTTCAAACGTAACCCGGGGATTGGGGTTATCTACCGGGCTCTTTTTGCAGCCCTGCTCTGAAAATGTGAGTGTCTGCACATAACTGGCAGCCAGAAGGGGCTAGCCTGGAAAGCTGTTGCTCAGCCTGATTTGCCCATGGCACTGCTCGCACAGAGGCACAGAGATTGGGGCTGCTTGCTTGTCTTGCCACCTCAAACTTGAAACATAGCCCGGGGATGGAGGTGTCCGTGCGTGGCGCCTCCAGCAGCCCTGCTCAGAAAATACGAATGTCTCCAGATAACTCTCAGGCAGAAGGGGCTAGCCTGGGAAGCTGTTGCTCAGCCTCATCTGCCCATGGCACTGCTCGCACACAGGCACAGAGACTGGGGCTGCTTGCTTGTCTTGCCACCTCAAACTTCAAATGTAGCATAAGGTGTCCCAGCTGGGCGCCTCCAGCAGCCCTGCTCAGAAAATACGAATGTCTCCAGATAACTCTCAGGCAGAAGGGGCTAGCCTGGAAAGCTGTTGCTCAGCCTCATCTGCCCATGGCACTGCTCGCACAGAGGCACAGAGACTGGGGCTGCTTGCTTGTCTTGCCACCTCAAACTTCAAATGTAGCTTATGGGGTCCCAGCTGGGCGCCTCCAGCAGCCCTGCTCCGAAAATACGAATGTCTCCAGATAACTCTCAGGCAGAAGGGGCTAGCCTGGGAAGCTGTTGCTCAGCCTCATCTGCCCATGGCACTGCTCGCACAGAGGCACAGAGACTGGGGCTGCTTGCTTGTCTTGCCACCTCAAACTTCAAATGTAGCTTATGGGGTCCCAGCTGGGCGCCTCCAGCAGCCCTGCTCCGAAAATACGAATGTCTCCAGATAACTCTCAGGCAGAAGGGGCTAGCCTGGAAAGCTGTTGCTCAGCCTCATCTGCCCAAGGCCCTGCTCGCACAGAGGCACAGAGATTGGTGCTGCTTGCTTGTTTTGCCACCTGAAACTTCAAACGTAGCCCTAGGATGGGGTGTGTCCCTGCTGTGCGCCTCCAGTAGCCCTGCTCCGAAAATGCGAACGTCTCCAGATAGCTCGCAGACAGAAGGAGATATACAGGAAAGCTGTTGCTCAGCCTGATTTGCCCATGGCACTGCTCGCACAGAGGCACAGAGACTGGGGCTGCTTGCTTGTCTTACCACCTCAAACTTGAAACTTATCTTATGGGTCCCTGCTGGGCACATTTCGCAGCCCTGCTCTGAAAAGGCGAACGTCTCCTGATATCTTGCAGCCAGAATGGGCTATCTTGGAAAGCTGTTGCTCAGCATCATGTGCCCATTGCACTGCTCGCACAGAGGCAGAGAGACTGGGACTGCTTACTTGTCTTGCCACCTCAAACTTCAAACGTAACCCGGGGATTGGGGTTATCTACCGGGCTCTTTTTGCAGCCCTTCTCTGAAAATGTGAGTGTCTGCACATAACTGGCAGCCAGAAGGGGCTAGCCTGGAAAGCTGTTGCTCAGCCTGATTTGCCCATGGCACTGCTCGCACAGAGGCACAGAGATTGGGGCTGCTTGCTTGTCTTGCCACCTCAAACTTGAAACATAGCCCGGGGATGGAGGTGTCCGTGCGTGGCGCCTCCAGCAGCCCTGCTCAGAAAATACGAATGTCTCCAGATAACTCTCAGGCAGAAGGGGCTAGCCTGGGAAGCTGTTGCTCAGCCTCATCTGCCCATGGCACTGCTCGCACACAGGCACAGAGACTGGGGCTGCTTGCTTGTCTTGCCACCTCAAACTTCAAATGTAGCATAAGGTGTCCCAGCTGGGCGCCTCCAGCAGCCCTGCTCAGAAAATACGAATGTCTCCAGATAACTCTCAGGCAGAAGGGGCTAGCCTGGAAAGCTGTTGCTCAGCCTCATCTGCCCATGGCACTGCTCGCACAGAGGCACAGAGACTGGGGCTGCTTGCTTGTCTTGCCACCTCAAACTTCAAATGTAGCTTATGGGGTCCCAGCTGGGCGCCTCCAGCAGCCCTGCTCCGAAAATACGAATGTCTCCAGATAACTCTCAGGCAGAAGGGGCTAGCCTGGGAAGCTGTTGCTCAGCCTCATCTGCCCATGGCACTGCTCGCACAGAGGCACAGAGATTGGTGCTGCTTGCTTGTTTTGCCACCTGAAACTTCAAACGTAGCCCTAGGATGGGGTGTGTCCCTGCTGTGCGCCTCCAGTAGCCCTGCTCCGAAAATGCGAACGTCTCCAGATAGCTCGCAGACAGAAGGAGATATACAGGGAAGCTATTGCTCAGCCTGATTTGCCCATGGCACTGCTCGCACAGAGGCACAGAGACTGGGGCTGCTTGCTTGTCTTACCACCTCAAAATTTAAACGTATCTTAGGGGTCCCTGCTGGGCACATTTCGCAGCCCTGCTCTGAAAAGGCGAACGTCTCCAGATAGCTTGCAGCCAGAATGGGCTATCTTGGAAAGCTGTTGCTCAGCATCATGTGCCCATTGCACTGCTCGCACAGAGGCACAGAGACTGGGGCTGCTTGCTTGTCTTGCCACCTCAAACTTCAAACGTAACCCAGGGATTGGGGTTATCTACCGGGCTCGTTTTGCAGCCCTGCTCTGAAAATGTGAGTGTCTGCACATAACTGGCAGCCAGAAGGGGCTAGCCTGGAAAGGTGTTGCTCAGCCTCATCTGTCCATGGCCCTGCTCGCAGAGAGGCACAGAGACTGGGACTGCTTACTTGTCTTGCCACCTCAAACTTCAAATGTAGCGTAAGGTGTCCGTGCCGGGTGCCTCCACTAGCCCTGCTCCGAAAATGCGAACGTCTGAAGATAGCTGGCAGCCAGAAGGGGCTAGCCTGGAAAGATGTTGCTCAGCCTGATTTGCCCATGGCACTGCTCGCACAGAGGCAAAGAGACTGGGGCTTCTTGCTTGTCATGCCACCTCAAACTTGAAACGTATCCCGGGGATGGATGTGTCCGTGCGTGGCGCCTCCAGCAGCCCTGCTCAGAAAATACGAATGTCTCCAGATAACTCTCAGGCAGAAGGGGCTAGCCTGGGAAGTTGTTGCTCAGCCTCATCTGCCCATGGCACTGCTCGCACAGAGGCACAGAGATTGGTGCTGCTTGCTTGTTTTGCCACCTGAAACTTCAAACGTAGCCCTAGGATGGGGTGTGTCCCTGCTTTGTGCCTCCAGTAGCCCTGCTCCGAAAATGCGAACGTCTCCAGATAGCTCTCAGACAGAAGGAGATAGACAGGAAAGCTGTTGCTCAGCCTGATTTGCCCATGGCACTGCTCGCACAGAGGCACAGAGACTGGGGCTGCTTGCTTGTCTTACCACCTCAAAATTTAAACGTAGCCCTGGGATGGGGGTGTCCGTGCCTGGCGCCTCCAGCAGCCGTTCTCGGAAAATACGACTGTCTCCAGATAAGTCTCACGCAGAAGGGGCTAGCCTGGGAAGCTGTTGCTCAGCCTCATCTGCCCATGGCACTGCTCGCACAGAGGCAGAGAGACTGGGGCTGCTTGCTTGTCTTGACACCTTGAACTTCAAACGTAACCCGGGGATTGGGGTTACCTACCGGGCTCGTTTTGCAGCCCTGCTCTGAAAATGTGAGTGTCTGCACATAACTGGCAGCCAGAAGGGGCTAGCCTGGAAAGCTGTTGCTCAGCCTCATCTGTCCATGGCCCTGCTCGCAGAGAGGCACAGAGACTGGGATTGCTTACTTGTCTTGCCACCTCAAACTTCAAATGAAGCATAAGGTGTCCGTGCCGTGTGCCTCCACTAGCCCTGCTCCAAAAATGCGAATGTCTCCAGATAGCTGGCAGCCAGAAGGGGCTAGCCTGGAAAGCTGTTGCTCAGCCTGATTTGCCCATGGCACTGCTCGCACAGAGGCACAGAGACTGGAGCTGCTTGCTTGTCTTGCTACCTAAACTTCAAATGTAGCGTAAGGTGTCCGTGCCGGGTGCCTCCACTAGCCCTGCTCCGAAAATGCGAACGTCTGAAGATAGCTGGCAGCCAGAAGGGGCTAGCCTGGAAAGCTGTTGCTCAGCCTGATTTGCCCATGGCACTGCTCGCACAGAGGCAAAGAGACTGGGGCTGCTTGCTTGTCTTGCCACCTCAAACTTGAAACGTAGCCCGGGGATGGAGCTGTCCGTGCGTGGCGCCTCCAGGAGCCCTGCTCAGAAAATACGAATGTCTCCAGATAACTCTCAGGCAGAAGGGGCTAGCCTGGGAAGCTGTTGCTCAGCCTCATCTGCCCATGGCACTGCTCGCACAGAGGCACAGAGACTGGGGCTGCTTGCTTGTCTTGCCACCTCAAACTTCAAATGTAGCTTATGGGGTCCCAGCTGGGCGCCTCCAGCAGCCCTGCTCCGAAAATACGAATATCTCCAGATAACTCTCAGGCAGAAGGGGCTAGCCTGGAAAGCTGTTGCTCAGCCTCATCTGCCCAAGGCCCTGCTCGCACAGAGGCACAGAGATTGGTGCTGCTTGCTTGTTTTGCCACCTGAAACTTCAAACGTAGCCCTAGGATGGGGTGTGTCCCTGCTGTGCGCCTCCAGTAGCCCTGCTCCGAAAATGCGAACGTCTCCAGATAGCTCGCAGACAGAAGGAGATATACAGGAAAGCTGTTGCTCAGCCTGATTTGCCCATGGCACTGCTCGCACAGAGGCACAGAGACTGGGGCTGCTTGCTTGTCTTACCACCTCAAACTTGAAACTTATCTTATGGGTCCCTGCTGGGCACATTTCGCAGCCCTGCTCTGAAAAGGCGAACGTCTCCTGATATCTTGCAGCCAGAATGGGCTATCTTGGAAAGCTGTTGCTCAGCATCATGTGCCCATTGCACTGCTCGCACAGAGGCAGAGAGACTGGGACTGCTTACTTGTCTTGCCACCTCAAACTTCAAACGTAACCCGGGGATTGGGGTTATCTACCGGGCTCTTTTTGCAGCCCTGCTCTGAAAATGTGAGTGTCTGCACATAACTGGCAGCCAGAAGGGGCTAGCCTGGAAAGCTGTTGCTCAGCCTGATTTGCCCATGGCACTGCTCGCACAGAGGCACAGAGATTGGGGCTGCTTGCTTGTCTTGCCACCTCAAACTTGAAACATAGCCCGGGGATGGAGGTGTCCGTGCGTGGCGCCTCCAGCAGCCCTGCTCAGAAAATACGAATGTCTCCAGATAACTCTCAGGCAGAAGGGGCTAGCCTGGGAAGCTGTTGCTCAGCCTCATCTGCCCATGGCACTGCTCGCACACAGGCACAGAGACTGGGGCTGCTTGCTTGTCTTGCCACCTCAAACTTCAAATGTAGCATAAGGTGTCCCAGCTGGGCGCCTCCAGCAGCCCTGCTCCGAAAATACGAATGTCTCCAGATAACTCTCAGGCAGAAGGGGCTAGCCTGGAAAGCTGTTGCTCAGCCTCATCTGCCCATGGCACTGCTCGCACAGAGGCACAGAGACTGGGGCTGCTTGCTTGTCTTGCCACCTCAAACTTCAAATGTAGCTTATGGGGTCCCAGCTGGGCGCCTCCAGCAGCCCTGCTCCGAAAATACGAATGTCTCCAGATAACTCTCAGGCAGAAGGGGCTAGCCTGGGAAGCTGTTGCTCAGCCTCATCTGCCCATGGCACTGCTCGCACAGAGGCACAGAGACTGGGGCTGCTTGCTTGTCTTGCCACCTCAAACTTCAAATGTAGCTTATGGGGTCCCAGCTGGGCGCCTCCAGCAGCCCTGCTCCGAAAATACGAATGTCTCCAGATAACTCTCAGGCAGAAGGGGCTAGCCTGGAAAGCTGTTGCTCAGCCTCATCTGCCCAAGGCCCTGCTCGCACAGAGGCACAGAGATTGGTGCTGCTTGCTTGTTTTGCCACCTGAAACTTCAAACGTAGCCCTAGGATGGGGTGTGTCCCTGCTGTGCGCCTCCAGTAGCCCTGCTCCGAAAATGCGAACGTCTCCAGATAGCTCGCAGACAGAAGGAGATATACAGGAAAGCTGTTGCTCAGCCTGATTTGCCCATGGCACTGCTCGCACAGAGGCACAGAGACTGGGGCTGCTTGCTTGTCTTACCACCTCAAACTTGAAACTTATCTTATGGGTCCCTGCTGGGCACATTTCGCAGCCCTGCTCTGAAAAGGCGAACGTCTCCTGATATCTTGCAGCCAGAATGGGCTATCTTGGAAAGCTGTTGCTCAGCATCATGTGCCCATTGCACTGCTCGCACAGAGGCAGAGAGACTGGGACTGCTTACTTGTCTTGCCACCTCAAACTTCAAACGTAACCCGGGGATTGGGGTTATCTACCGGGCTCTTTTTGCAGCCCTTCTCTGAAAATGTGAGTGTCTGCACATAACTGGCAGCCAGAAGGGGCTAGCCTGGAAAGCTGTTGCTCAGCCTGATTTGCCCATGGCACTGCTCGCACAGAGGCACAGAGATTGGGGCTGCTTGCTTGTCTTGCCACCTCAAACTTGAAACATAGCCCGGGGATGGAGGTGTCCGTGCGTGGCGCCTCCAGCAGCCCTGCTCAGAAAATACGAATGTCTCCAGATAACTCTCAGGCAGAAGGGGCTAGCCTGGGAAGCTGTTGCTCAGCCTCATCTGCCCATGGCACTGCTCGCACACAGGCACAGAGACTGGGGCTGCTTGCTTGTCTTGCCACCTCAAACTTCAAATGTAGCATAAGGTGTCCCAGCTGGGCGCCTCCAGCAGCCCTGCTCAGAAAATACGAATGTCTCCAGATAACTCTCAGGCAGAAGGGGCTAGCCTGGAAAGCTGTTGCTCAGCCTCATCTGCCCATGGCACTGCTCGCACAGAGGCACAGAGACTGGGGCTGCTTGCTTGTCTTGCCACCTCAAACTTCAAATGTAGCTTATGGGGTCCCAGCTGGGCGCCTCCAGCAGCCCTGCTCCGAAAATACGAATGTCTCCAGATAACTCTCAGGCAGAAGGGGCTAGCCTGGAAAGCTGTTGCTCAGCCTCATCTGCCCATGGCACTGCTCGCACAGAGGCACAGAGATTGGTGCTGCTTGCTTGTTTTGCCACCTGAAACTTCAAACGTAGCCCTAGGATGGGGTGTGTCCCTGCTGTGCGCCTCCAGTAGCCCTGCTCCGAAAATGCGAACGTCTCCAGATAGCTCGCAGACAGAAGGAGATATACAGGGAAGCTATTGCTCAGCCTGATTTGCCCATGGCACTGCTCGCACAGAGGCACAGAGACTGGGGCTGCTTGCTTGTCTTACCACCTCAAAATTTAAACGTATCTTAGGGGTCCCTGCTGGGCACATTTCGCAGCCCTGCTCTGAAAAGGCGAACGTCTCCAGATAGCTTGCAGCCAGAATGGGCTATCTTGGAAAGCTGTTGCTCAGCATCATGTGCCCATTGCACTGCTCGCACAGAGGCACAGAGACTGGGGCTGCTTGCTTGTCTTGCCACCTCAAACTTCAAACGTAACCCAGGGATTGGGGTTATCTACCGGGCTCGTTTTGCAGCCCTGCTCTGAAAATGTGAGTGTCTGCACATAACTGGCAGCCAGAAGGGGCTAGCCTGGAAAGGTGTTGCTCAGCCTCATCTGTCCATGGCCCTGCTCGCAGAGAGGCACAGAGACTGTGACTGCTTACTTGTCTTGCCACCTCAAACTTCAAATGTAGCGTAAGGTGTCCGTGCCGGGTGCCTCCACTAGCCCTGCTCCGAAAATGCGAACGTCTGAAGATAGCTGGCAGCCAGAAGGGGCTAGCCTGGAAAGATGTTGCTCAGCCTGATTTGCCCATGGCACTGCTCGCACAGAGGCAAAGAGACAGGGGCTTCTTGCTTGTCATGCCACCTCAAACTTGAAACGTATCCCGGGGATGGATGTGTCCGTGCGTGGCGCCTCCAGCAGCCCTGCTCAGAAAATACGAATGTCTCCAGATAACTCTCAGGCAGAAGGGGCTAGCCTGGGAAGTTGTTGCTCAGCCTCATCTGCCCATGGCACTGCTCGCACAGAGGCACAGAGATTGGTGCTGCTTGCTTGTTTTGCCACCTGAAACTTCAAACGTAGCCCTAGGATGGGGTGTGTCCCTGCTTTGTGCCTCCAGTAGCCCTGCTCCGAAAATGCGAACGTCTCCAGATAGCTCGCAGACAGAAGGAGATAGACAGGAAAGCTGTTGCTCAGCCTGATTTGCCCATGGCACTGCTCGCACAGAGGCACAGAGACTGGGGCTGCTTGCTTGTCTTACCACCTCAAAATTTAAACGTAGCCCTGGGATGGGGGTGTCCGTGCCTGGCGCCTCCAGCAGCCGTTCTCGGAAAATACGAATGTCTCCAGATAAGTCTCACGCAGAAGGGGCTAGCCTGGGAAGCTGTTGCTCAGCCTCATCTGCCCATGGCACTGCTCGCACAGAGGCAGAGAGACTGGGGCTGCTTGCTTGTCTTGACACCTTGAACTTCAAACGTAACCCGGGGATTGGGGTTACCTACCGGGCTCGTTTTGCAGCCCTGCTCTGAAAATGTGAGTGTCTGCACATAACTGGCAGCCAGAAGGGGCTAGCCTGGAAAGCTGTTGCTCAGCCTCATCTGTCCATGGCCCTGCTCGCAGAGAGGCACAGAGACTGGGATTGCTTACTTGTCTTGCCACCTCAAACTTCAAATGAAGCATAAGGTGTCCGTGCCGTGTGCCTCCACTAGCCCTGCTCCAAAAATGCGAATGTCTCCAGATAGCTTGCAGCCAGAAGGGGCTAGCCTGGAAAGCTGTTGCTCAGCCTGATTTGCCCATGGCACTGCTCGCACAGAGGCACAGAGACTGGAGCTGCTTGCTTGTCTTGCCACCTCAAACTTGAAACGTAGCCCGGGGATGGAGGTGTCCGTGCGTGGCGCCTCCAGCAGCCCTGCTCTGAAAATACGAATGTCTGCAGATAACTCTCAGGCACAAGGGGCTAGCCTGGGAAGCTGTTGCTCAGCCTCATCTGTCCATGGCCCTGCTCGCAGAGAGGCACAGAGACTGGGATTGCTTACTTGTCTTGCCACCTCAAACTTCAAATGAAGCATAAGGTGTCCGTGCCGTGTGCCTCCACTAGCCCTGCTCCAAAAATGCGAATGTCTGCAGATAACTCTCAGGCAGAAGGGGCTAGCCTGGGAAGCTGTTGCTCAGCCTCATCTGCCCATGGCACTGCTCGCACAGAGGCACAGAGACTGGGGCTGCTTGCTTGTCTTGCCACCTCAAACTTCAAATGTATCATATGGGGTCCCAGCTGGGCGCCTCCAGCAGCCCTGCTCCTAAAATACGAATGTCTCCAGATAACTCTCAGGCAGAAGGGGCTAGCCTGGAAAGCTGTTGCTCAGCCTCATCTGCCCATGGCACTGCTCGCACAGAGGCACAGAGATTGGTGCTGCTTGCTTGTTTTGCCACCTGAAACTTCAAACGTAGCCCTAGGATGGGGTGTGTCCCTGCTGTGCGCCTCCAGTAGCCCTGCTCCGAAAATGCGAACGTCTCCAGATAGCTCGCAGACAGAAGGAGATATACAGGGAAGCTGTTGCTCAGCCTGATTTGCCCATGGCACTGCTCGCACAGAGGCACAGAGACTGGGGCTGCTTGCTTGTCTTACCACCTCAAACTTGAAATGTTTCGCAGCCCTGCTCTGAAAAGGCGAACGTCTCCATATAGCTTGCAGCCAGAATGGGCTATCTTGGAAAGCTGTTGCTCAGCATCATGTGCCCATTGCACTGCTCGCACAGAGGCAGAGAGACTGGGGCTGCTTGCTTGTCTTGCCACCTCAAACTTCAAACGTAACCCGGGGATTGGGGTTATCTACCGGGAAGCTGTTGCTCAGCCTCATCTGCCCATGGCACTGCTCGCACAGAGGCACAGAGACTGGGGCTGCTTGCTTGTCTTGCCACCTCAAACTTCAAATGTATCATATGGGGTCCCAGCTGGGCGCCTCCAGCAGCCCTGCTCCTAAAATACGAATGTCTCCAGATAACTCTCAGGCAGAAGGGGCTAGCCTGGAAAGCTGTTGCTCAGCCTCATCTGCCCATGGCACTGCTCGCACAGAGGCACAGAGATTGGTGCTGCTTGCTTGTTTTGCCACCTGAAACTTCAAACGTAGCCCTAGGATGGGGTGTGTCCCTGCTTTGCGCCTCCAGTAGCCCTGCTCCGAAAATGCGAACGTCTCCAGATAGCTCGCAGACAGAAGGAGATATACAGGGAAGCTGTTGCTCAGCCTGATTTGCCCATGGCACTGCTCGCACAGAGGCACAGAGACTGGGGCTGCTTGCTTGTCTTACCACCTCAAACTTGAAATGTTTCGCAGCCCTGCTCTGAAAAGGCGAACGTCTCCATATAGCTTGCAGCCAGAATGGGCTATCTTGGAAAGCTGTTGCTCAGCATCATGTGCCCATTGCACTGCTCGCACAGAGGCAGAGAGACTGGGGCTGCTTGCTTGTCTTGCCACCTCAAACTTCAAACGTAACCCGGGGATTGGGGTTATCTACCGGGAAGCTGTTGCTCAGCCTCATCTGCCCATGGCACTGCTCGCACAGAGGCACAGAGACTGGGGCTGCTTGCTTGTCTTGCCACCTCAAACTTCAAATGTAGCTTATGGGGTCCCAGCTGGGCGCCTCCAGCAGCCCTGCTCCGAAAATACGAATGTCTCCAGATAACTCTCAGGCAGAAGGGGCTAGCCTGGAAAGCTGTTGCTCAGCCTCATCTGCCCATGGCACTGCTCGCACAGAGGCACAGAGATTGGTGCTGCTTGCTTGTTTTGCCACCTGAAACTTCAAACGTAGCCCTAGGATGGGGTGTGTCCCTGCTGTGCGCCTCCAGTAGCCCTGCTCCGAAAATGCGAACGTCTCCAGATAGCTCGCAGACAGAAGGAGATATACAGGGAAGCTATTGCTCAGCCTGATTTGCCCATGGCACTGCTCGCACAGAGGCACAGAGACTGGGGCTGCTTGCTTGTCTTACCACCTCAAACTTGAAACGTATCTTAGGGGTCCCTGCTGGGCACATTTCGCAGCCCTGCTCTGAAAAGGCGAACGTCTCCAGATAGCTTGCAGCCAGAATGGGCTATCTTGGAAAGCTGTTGCTCAGCATCATGTGCCCATTGCACTGCTCGCACAGAGGCACAGAGACTGGGGCTGCTTGCTTGTCTTGCCACCTCAAACTTCAAACGTAACCCAGGGATTGGGGTTATCTACCGGGCTCGTTTTGCAGCCCTGCTCCGAAAATGTGAGTGTCTGCACATAACTGGCAGCCAGAAGGGGCTAGCCTGGAAAGGTGTTGCTCAGCCTCATCTGTCCATGGCCCTGCTCGCAGAGAGGCACAGAGACTGGGACTGCTTACTTGTCTTGCCACCTCAAACTTCAAATGTAGCGTAAGGTGTCCGTGCCGGGTGCCTCCACTAGCCCTGCTCCGAAAATGCGAACGTCTGAAGATAGCTGGCAGCCAGAAGGGGCTAGCCTGGAAAGATGTTGCTCAGCCTGATTTGCCCATGGCACTGCTCGCACAGAGGCAAAGAGACAGGGGCTTCTTGCTTGTCATGCCACCTCAAACTTGAAACGTATCCCGGGGATGGATGTGTCCGTGCGTGGCGCCTCCAGCAGCCCTGCTCAGAAAATACGAATGTCTCCAGATAACTCTCAGGCAGAAGGGGCTAGCCTGGGAAGTTGTTGCTCAGCCTCATCTGCCCATGGCACTGCTCGCACAGAGGCAGAGAGACTGGGGCTGCTTGCTTGTCTTGACACCTTGAACTTCAAACGTAACCCGGGGATTGGGGTTACCTACCGGGCTCGTTTTGCAGCCCTGCTCTGAAAATGTGAGTGTCTGCACATAACTGGCAGCCAGAAGGGGCTAGCCTGGAAAGCTGTTGCTCAGCCTCATCTGTCCATGGCCCTGCTCGCAGAGAGGCACAGAGACTGGGATTGCTTACTTGTCTTGCCACCTCAAACTTCAAATGAAGCATAAGGTGTCCGTGCCGTGTGCCTCCACTAGCCCTGCTCCAAAAATGCGAATGTCTCCAGATAGCTGGCAGCCAGAAGGGGCTAGCCTGGAAAGCTGTTGCTCAGCCTCATCTGCCCATGGCACTGCTCGCACACAGGCACAGAGACTGGGGCTGCTTGCTTGTCTTGCCACCTCAAACTTCAAATGTAGCTTATGGGGTCCCAGCTGGGCGCCTCCAGCAGCCCTGCTCCGAAAATACGAATGTCTCCAGATAACTCTCAGGCAGAAGGGGCTAGCCTGGAAAGCTGTTGCTCAGCCTCATCTGCCCATGGCACTGCTCGCACAGAGGCACAGAGATTGGTGCTGCTTGCTTGTTTTGCCACCTGAAACTTCAAACGTAGCCCTAGGATGGGGTGTGTCCCTGCTGTGCGCCTCCAGTACCCCTGCTCCGAAAATGCGAACGTCTCCAGATAGCTCGCAGACAGAAGGAGATATACAGGAAAGCTGTTGCTCAGCCTGATTTGCCCATGGCACTGCTCGCACAGAGGCACAGAGACTGGGGCTGCTTGCTTGTCTTACCACCTCAAACTTGAAACGTAACCCGGGGATTGGGGTTATCTACCGGGCTCTTTTTGCAGCCCTGCTCTGAAAATGTGAGTGTCTGCACATAACTGGCAGCCAGAAGGGGCTAGCCTGGAAAGCTGTTGCTCAGCCTGATTTGCCCATGGCACTGCTCGCACAGAGGCACAGAGATTGGGGCTGCTTGCTTGTCTTGCCACCTCAAACTTGAAACATAGCCCGGGGATGGAGGTGTCCGTGCGTGGCGCCTCCAGCAGCCCTGCTCAGAAAATACGAATGTTTCCAGATAACTCTCAGGCAGAAGGGGCTAGCCTGGGAAGCTGTTGCTCAGCCTCATCTGCCCATGGCACTGCTCGCACAGAGGCAGAGAGACTGGGACTGCTTACTTGTCTTGCCACCTCAAACTTCAAACGTAACCCGGGGATTGGGGTTACCTACCGGGCTCTTTTTGCAGCCCTGCTCTGAAAATGTGAGTGTCTGCACATAACTGGCAGCCAGAAGGGGCTAGCCTGGAAAGCTGTTGCTCAGCCTGATTTGCCCATGGCACTGCTCGCACAGAGGCACAGAGATTGGGGCTGCTTGCTTGTCTTGCCACCTCAAACTTGAAACATAGCCCGGGGATGGAGGTGTCCGTGCGTGGCGCCTCCAGCAGCCCTGCTCAGAAAATACGAATGTCTCCAGATAACTCTCAGGCAGAAGGGGCTAGCCTGGGAAGCTGTTGCTCAGCCTCATCTGCCCATGGCACTGCTCGCACACAGGCACAGAGACTGGGGCTGCTTGCTTGTCTTGCCACCTCAAACTTCAAATGTAGCATAAGGTGTCCCAGCTGGGCGCCTCCAGCAGCCCTGCTCCGAAAATACGAATGTCTCCAGATAACTCTCAGGCAGAAGGGGCTAGCCTGGAAAGCTGTTGCTCAGCCTCATCTGCCCATGGCACTGCTCGCACAGAGGCACAGAGACTGGGGCTGCTTGCTTGTCTTGCCACCTCAAACTTCAAATGTAGCTTATGGGGTCCCAGCTGGGCGCCTCCAGCAGCCCTGCTCCGAAAATACGAATGTCTCCAGATAACTCTCAGGCAGAAGGGGCTAGCCTGGAAAGCTGTTGCTCAGCCTCATCTGCCCAAGGCCCTGCTCGCACAGAGGCACAGAGATTGGTGCTGCTTGCTTGTTTTGCCACCTGAAACTTCAAACGTAGCCCTAGGATGGGGTGTGTCCCTGCTGTGCGCCTCCAGTAGCCCTGCTCCGAAAATGCGAACGTCTCCAGATAGCTCGCAGACAGAAGGAGATATACAGGAAAGCTGTTGCTCAGCCTGATTTGCCCATGGCACTGCTCGCACAGAGGCACAGAGACTGGGGCTGCTTGCTTGTCTTACCACCTCAAACTTGAAACTTATCTTATGGGTCCCTGCTGGGCACATTTCGCAGCCCTGCTCTGAAAAGGCGAACGTATCCTGATATCTTGCAGCCAGAATGGGCTATCTTGGAAAGCTGTTGCTCAGCATCATGTGCCCATTGCACTGCTCGCACAGAGGCAGAGAGATTGGGGCTGCTTGCTTGTCTTGCCACCTCAAACTTCAAACGTAACCCGGGGATTGGGGTTATCTACCGGGCTCTTTTTGCAGCCCTGCTCTGAAAATGTGAGTGTCTGCACATAACTGGCAGCCAGAAGGGGCTAGCCTGGAAAGCTGTTGCTCATCCTGATTTGCCCATGGCACTGCTCGCACAGAGGCACAGAGATTGGGGCTGCTTGCTTGTCTTGCCACCTCAAACTTGAAACATAGGCCGGGGATGGAGGTGTCCGTGCGTGGCGCCTCCAGCAGCCCTGCTCAGAAAATACGAATGTCTCCAGATAACTCTCAGGCAGAAGGGGCTAGCCTGGGAAGCTGTTGCTCAGCTTCATCTGCCCATGGCACTGCTCGCACACAGGCACAGAGACTGGGGCTGCTTGCTTGTCTTGCCACCTCAAACTTCAAATGTAGCATAAGGTGTCCCAGCTGGGCGCCTCCAGCAGCCCTGCTCCGAAAATACGAATGTCTCCAGATAACTCTCAGGCAGAAGGGGCTAGCCTGGAAAGCTGTTGCTCAGCCTCATCTGCCCATGGCACTGCTCGCACAGAGGCACAGAGACTGGGGCTGCTTGCTTGTTTTGCCACCTGAAACTTCAAACGTAGCCCTAGGATGGGGTGTGTCCCTGCTGTGCGCCTCCAGTAGCCCTGCTCCGAAAATGCGAACGTCTCCAGATAGCTCGCAGACAGAAGGAGATATACAGGGAAGCTGTTGCTCAGCCTGATTTGCCCATGGCACTGCTCGCACAGAGGCACAGAGACTGGGGCTGCTTGCTTGTCTTACCACCTCAAACTTGAAACGTTTCGCAGCCCTGCTCTGAAAAGGCGAACGTCTCCAGATAGCTTGCAGCCAGAATGGGCTACCTTGGAAAGCTGTTGCTCAGCATCATGTGCCCATTGCACTGCTCGCACAGAGGCAGAGAGACTGGGGCTGCTTGCTTGTCTTGCCACCTCAAACTTCAAACGTAACCCGGGGATTGGGGTTATCTACCGGGAAGCTGTTGCTCAGCCTCATCTGCCCATGGCACTGCTCGCACAGAGGCAGAGAGACTGGGGCTGCTTGCTTGTCTTGACACCTTGAACTTCAAACGTAACCCGGGGATTGGGGTTACCTACCGGGCTCGTTTTGCAGCCCTGCTCTGAAAATGTGAGTGTCTGCACATAACTGGCAGCCAGAAGGGGCTAGCCTGGAAAGCTGTTGCTCAGCCTCATCTGTCCATGGCCCTGCTCGCAGAGAGGCACAGAGACTGGGATTGCTTACTTGTCTTGCCACCTCAAACTTCAAATGAAGCGTAAGGTGTCCGTGCCGTGTGCCTCCACTAGCCCTGCTCCAAAAATGCGAATGTCTCCAGATAGCTGGCAGCCAGAAGGGGCTAGCCTGGAAAGCTGTTGCTCAGCCTGATTTGCCCATGGCACTGCTCGCACAGAGGCACAGAGACTGGGGCTGCTTGCTTGTCTTGCTACCTAAACTTCAAATGTAGCGTAAGGTGTCCGTGCCGGGTGCCTCCACTAGCCCTGCTCCGAAAATGCGAACGTCTGAAGATAGCTGGCAGCCAGAAGGGGCTAGCCTGGAAAGCTGTTGCTCAGCCTCATCTGCCCATGGCACTGCTCGCACAGAGGCACAGAGACTGGGGCTGCTTGCTTGTCTTGCCACCTCAAACTTCAAATGTAGCTTATGGGGTCCCAGCTGGGCGCCTCCAGCAGCCCTGCTCCGAAAATACGAATGTCTCCAGATAACTCTCAGGCAGAAGGGGCTAGCCTGGAAAGCTGTTGCTCAGCCTCATCTGCCCATGGCACTGCTCGCACAGAGGCACAGAGATTGGTGCCGCTTGCTTGTTTTGCCACCTGAAACTTCAAACGTAGCCCTAGGATGGGGTGTGTCCCTGCTGTGCGCCTCCAGTAGCCCTGCTCCGAAAATGCGAACGTCTCCAGATAGCTCGCAGACAGAAGGAGATAGACAGGAAAGCTGTTGCTCAGCCTGATTTGCCCATGGCACTGCTCGCACAGAGGCACAGAGACTGGGGCTGCTTGCTTGTCTTACCACCTCAAAATTTAAACGTAGCCCTGGGATGGGGGTGTCCGTGCCTGGCGCCTCCAGCAGCCGTTCTCGGAAAATACGAATGTCTCCAGATAACTCTCAGGCAGAAGGGGCTAGCCTGGGAAGCTGTTGCTCAGCCTCATCTGCCCATGGCACTGCTCGCACAGAGGCAGAGAGACTGGGGCTGCTTGCTTGTCTTGACACCTTGAACTTCAAACGTAACCCGGGGATTGGGGTTACCTACCGGGCTCGTTTTGCAGCCCTGCTCTGAAAATGTGAGTGTCTGCACATAACTGGCAGCCAGAAGGGGCTAGCCTGGGAAGCTGTTGCTCAGCCTCATCTGCCCATGGCACTGCTCGCACAGAGGCACAGAGACTGGGGCTGCTTGCTTGTCTTGCCACCTCAAACTTCAAATGTAGCTTATGGGGTCCCAGCTGGGCGCCTCCAGCAGCCCTGCTCCGAAAATACGAATGTCTCCAGATAACTCTCAGGCAGAAGGGGCTAGCCTGGAAAGCTGTTGCTCAGCCTCATCTGCCCAAGGCCCTGCTCGCACAGAGGCACAGAGATTGGTGCTGCTTGCTTGTTTTGCCACCTGAAACTTCAAACGTAGCCCTAGGATGGGGTGTGTCCCTGCTGTGCGCCTCCAGTAGCCCTGCTCCGAAAATGCGAACGTCTCCAGATAGCTCGCAGACAGAAGGAGATATACAGGAAAGCTGTTGCTCAGCCTGATTTGCCCATGGCACTGCTCGCACAGAGGCACAGAGACTGGGGCTGCTTGCTTGTCTTACCACCTCAAACTTGAAACTTATCTTATGGGTCCCTGCTGGGCACATTTCGCAGCCCTGCTCTGAAAAGGCGAACGTATCCTGATATCTTGCAGCCAGAATGGGCTATCTTGGAAAGCTGTTGCTCAGCATCATGTGCCCATTGCACTGCTCGCACAGAGGCAGAGAGACTGGGACTGCTTACTTGTCTTGCCACCTCAAACTTCAAACGTAACCCGGGGATTGGGGTTATCTACCGGGCTCTTTTTGCAGCCCTGCTCTGAAAATGTGAGTGTCTGCACATAACTGGCAGCCAGAAGGGGCTAGCCTGGAAAGCTGTTGCTCAGCCTGATTTGCCCATGGCACTGCTCGCACAGAGGCACAGAGATTGGGGCTGCTTGCTTGTCTTGCCACCTCAAACTTGAAACATAGCCCGGGGATGGAGGTGTCCGTGCGTGGCGCCTCCAGCAGCCCTGCTCAGAAAATACGAATGTCTCCAGATAACTCTCAGGCAGAAGGGGCTAGCCTGGGAAGCTGTTGCTCAGCCTCATCTGCCCATGGCACTGCTCGCACACAGGCACAGAGACTGGGGCTGCTTGCTTGTCTTGCCACCTCAAACTTCAAATGTAGCATAAGGTGTCCCAGCTGGGCGCCTCCAGCAGCCCTGCTCAGAAAATACGAATGTCTCCAGATAACTCTCAGGCAGAAGGGGCTAGCCTGGGAAGCTGTTGCTCAGCCTCATCTGCCCATGGCACTGCTCGCACAGAGGCAAAGAGACTGGGGCTGCTTGCTTGTCTTGCCACCTCAAACTTCAAATGTAGCTTATGGGGTCCCAGCTGGGCGCCTCCAGCAGCCCTGCTCCGAAAATACGAATGTCTCCAGATAACTCTCAGGCAGAAGGGGCTAGCCTGGAAAGCTGTTGCTCAGCCTCATCTGCCCATGGCACTGCTCGCACAGAGGCACAGAGATTGGTGCTGCTTGCTTGTTTTGCCACCTGAAACTTCAAACGTAGCCCTAGGATGGGGTGTGTCCCTGCTGTGCGCCTCCAGTAGCCCTGCTCCGAAAATGCGAACGTCTCCAGATAGCTCGCAGACAGAAGGAGATATACAGGGAAGCTATTGCTCAGCCTGATTTGCCCATGGCACTGCTCGCACAGAGGCACAGAGACTGGGGCTGCTTGCTTGTCTTACCACCTCAAAATTTAAACGTATCTTAGGGGTCCCTGCTGGGCACATTTCGCAGCCCTGCTCTGAAAAGGCGAACGTCTCCAGATAGCTTGCAGCCAGAATGGGCTATCTTGGAAAGCTGTTGCTCAGCATCATGTGCCCATTGCACTGCTCGCACAGAGGCACAGAGACTGGGGCTGCTTGCTTGTCTTGCCACCTCAAACTTCAAACGTAACCCAGGGATTGGTGTTATCTACCGGGCTCGTTTTGCAGCCCTGCTCTGAAAATGTGAGTGTCTGCACATAACTGGCAGCCAGAAGGGGCTAGCCTGGAAAGGTGTTGCTCAGCCTCATCTGTCCATGGCCCTGCTCGCAGAGAGGCACAGAGACTGGGACTGCTTACTTGTCTTGCCACCTCAAACTTCAAATGTAGCGTAAGGTGTCCGTGCCGGGTGCCTCCACTAGCCCTGCTCCGAAAATGCGAACGTCTGAAGATAGCTGGCAGCCAGAAGGGGCTAGCCTGGAAAGCTGTTGCTCAGCCTGATTTGCCCATGGCACTGCTCGCACAGAGGCAAAGAGACTGGGGCTGCTTGCTTGTCTTGCCACCTCAAACTTGAAACGTAGCCCGGGGATGGAGCTGTCCGTGCGTGGCGCCTCCAGCAGCCCTGCTCAGAAAATACGAATGTCTCCAGATAACTCTCAGGCAGAAGGGGCTAGCCTGGGAAGCTGTTGCTCAGCCTCATCTGCCCATGGCACTGCTCGCACAGAGGCACAGAGACTGGGGCTGCTTGCTTGTCTTGCCACCTCAAACTTCAAATGTAGCTTATGGGGTCCCAGCTGGGCGCCTCCAGCAGCCCTGCTCCGAAAATACGAATGTCTCCAGATAACTCTCAGGCAGAAGGGGCTAGCCTGGAAAGCTGTTGCTCAGCCTCATCTGCCCAAGGCCCTGCTCGCACAGAGGCACAGAGATTGGTGCTGCTTGCTTGTTTTGCCACCTGAAACTTCAAACGTAGCCCTAGGATAGGGTGTGTCCCTGCTGTGCGCCTCCAGTAGCCCTGCTCCGAAAATGCGAACGTCTCCAGATAGCTCGCAGACAGAAGGAGATATACAGGAAAGCTGTTGCTCAGCCTTATTTGCCCATGGCACTGCTCGCACAGAGGCACAGAGACTGGGGCTGCTTGCTTGTCTTACCACCTCAAACTTGAAACTTATCTTATGGGTCCCTGCTGGGCACATTTCGCAGCCCTGCTCTGAAAAGGCGAACGTCTCCTGATATCTTGCAGCCAGAATGGGCTATCTTGGAAAGCTGTTGCTCAGCATCATGTGCCCATTGCACTGCTCGCACAGAGGCAGAGAGACTGGGAATGCTTACTTATCTTGCCACCTCAAACTTCAAACGTAACCCGGGGATTGGGGTTATCTACCGGGCTCTTTTTGCAGCCCTTCTCTGAAAATGTGAGTGTCTGCACATAACTGGCAGCCAGAAGGGGCTAGCCTGGAAAGCTGTTGCTCAGCCTGATTTGCCCATGGCACTGCTCGCACAGAGGCACAGAGATTGGGGCTGCTTGCTTGTCTTGCCACCTCAAACTTGAAACATAGCCCGGGGATGGAGGTGTCCGTGCGTGGCGCCTCCAGCAGCCCTGCTCAGAAAATACGAATGTCTCCAGATAACTCTCAGGCAGAAGGGGCTAGCCTGGGAAGCTGTTGCTCAGCCTCATCTGCCCATGGCACTGCTCGCACACAGGCACAGAGACTGGGGCTGCTTGCTTGTCTTGCCACCTCAAACTTCAAATGTAGCATAAGGTGTCCCAGCTGGGCGCCTCCAGCAGCCCTGCTCAGAAAATACGAATGTCTCCAGATAACTATCAGGCAGAAGGGGCTAGCCTGGAAAGCTGTTGCTCAGCCTCATCTGCCCATGGCACTGCTCGCACAGAGGCACAGAGACTGGGGCTGCTTGCTTGTCTTGCCACCTCAAACTTCAAATGTAGCTTATGGGGTCCCAGCTGGGCGCCTCCAGCAGCCCTGCTCCGAAAATACGAATGTCTCCAGATAACTCTCAGGCAGAAGGGGCTAGCCTGGAAAGCTGTTGCTCAGCCTCATCTGCCCATGGCACTGCTCGCACAGAGGCACAGAGATTGGTGCTGCTTGCTTGTTTTGCCACCTGAAACTTCAAACGTAGCCCTAGGATGGGGTGTGTCCCTGCTGTGCGCCTCCAGTAGCCCTGCTCCGAAAATGCGAACGTCTCCAGATAGCTCGCAGACAGAAGGAGATATACAGGGAAGCTATTGCTCAGCCTGATTTGCCCATGGCACTGCTCGCACAGAGGCACAGAGACTGGGGCTGCTTGCTTGTCTTACCACCTCAAACTTGAAACGTATCTTAGGGGTCCCTGCTGGGCACATTTCGCAGCCCTGCTCTGAAAAGGCGAACGTCTCCAGATAGCTTGCAGGCAGAAGGGGCTATCTGGGAAAGCTGTTGCTCAGCATCATGTGCCCATTGCACTGCTCGCACAGAGGCACAGAGACGGGGGCTGCTTGCTTGTCTTGCCACCTCAAACTTCAAACGTAACCCAGGGATTGGGGTTATCTACCGGGCTCGTTTTGCAGCCCTGCTCTGAAAATGTGAGTGTCTGCACATAACTGGCAGCCAGAAGGGGCTAGCCTGGAAAGGTGTTGCTCAGCCTCATCTGTCCATGGCCCTGCTCGCAGAGAGGCACAGAGACTGGGACTGCTTACTTGTCTTGCCACCTCAAACTTCAAATGTAGCGTAAAGGTGTCCGTGCCGGGTGCCTCCACTAGCCCTGCTCCGAAAATGCGAACGTCTGAAGATAGCTGGCAGCCAGAAGGGGCTAGCCTGGAAAGATGTTGCTCAGCCTGATTTGCCCATGGCACTGCTCGCACAGAGGCAAAGAGACAGGGGCTTCTTGCTTGTCATGCCACCTCAAACTTGAAACGTATCCCGGGGATGGATGTGTCCGTGCGTGGCGCCTCCAGCAGCCCTGCTCAGAAAATACGAATGTCTCCAGATAACTCTCAGGCAGAAGGGGCTAGCCTGGGAAGTTGTTGCTCAGCCTCATCTGCCCATGGCACTGCTCGCACAGAGGCACAGAGATTGGTGCTGCTTGCTTGTTTTGCCACCTGAAACTTCAAACGTAGCCCTAGGATGGGGTGTGTCCCTGCTTTGTGCCTCCAGTAGCCCTGCTCCGAAAATGCGAACGTCTCCAGATAGCTCGCAGACAGAAGGAGATAGACAGGAAAGCTGTTGCTCAGCCTGATTTGCCCATGGCACTGCTCGCACAGAGGCACAGAGACTGGGGCTGCTTGCTTGTCTTACCACCTCAAAATTTAAACGTAGCCCTGGGATGGGGGTGTCCGTGCCTGGCGCCTCCAGCAGCCGTTCTCGGAAAATACGAATGTCTCCAGATAACTCTCAGGCAGAAGGGGCTAGCCTGGGAAGCTGTTGCTCAGCCTCATCTGCCCATGGCACTGCTCGCACAGAGGCAGAGAGACTGGGGCTGCTTGCTTGTCTTGACACCTTGAACTTCAAACGTAACCCGGGGATTGGGGTTACCTACCGGGCTCGTTTTGCAGCCCTGCTCTGAAAATGTGAGTGTCTGCACATAACTGGCAGCCAGAAGGGGCTAGCCTGGAAAGCTGTTGCTCAGCCTCATCTGTCCATGGCCCTGCTCGCAGAGAGGCACAGAGACTGGGATTGCTTACTTGTCTTGCCACCTCAAACTTCAAATGAAGCATAAGGTGTCCGTGCCGTGTGCCTCCACTAGCCCTGCTCCAAAAATGCGAATGTCTCCAGATAGCTGGCAGCCAGAAGGGGCTAGCCTGGAAAGCTCTTGCTCAGCCTGATTTGCCCATGGCACTGCTCGCACAGAGGCACAGAGACTGGAGCTGCTTGCTTGTCTTGCTACCTAAACTTCAAATGTAGCGTAAGGTGTCCGTGCCGGGTGCCTCCACTAGCCCTGCTCCGAAAATGCGAACGTCTGAAGATAGGTGGCAGCCAGAAGGGGCTAGCCTGGAAAGCTGTTGCTCAGCCTGATTTGCCCATGGCACTGCTCGCACAGAGGCAAAGAGACTGGGGCTGCTTGCTTGTCTTGCCACCTCAAACTTGAAACGTAGCCCGGGGATGGAGGTGTCCGTGCGTGGCGCCTCCAGCAGCCCTGCTCAGAAAATACGAATGTCTCCAGATAACTCTCAGGCAGAAGGGGCTAGCCTGGGAAGCTGTTGCTCAGCCTCATCTGCCCATGGCACTGCTCGCACAGAGGCACAGAGACTGGGGCTGCTTGCTTGTCTTGCCACCTCAAACTTCAAATGTAGCTTATGGGGTCCCAGCTGGGCGCCTCCAGCAGCCCTGCTCCGAAAATACGAATGTCTCCAGATAACTCTCAGGCAGAAGGGGCTAGCCTGGAAAGCTGTTGCTCAGCCTCATCTGCCCAAGGCCCTGCTCGCACAGAGGCACAGAGATTGGTGCTGCTTGCTTGTTTTGCCACCTGAAACTTCAAACGTAGCCCTAGGATGGGGTGTGTCCCTGCTGTGCGCCTCCAGTAGCCCTGCTCCGAAAATGCGAACGTCTCCAGATAGCTCGCAGACAGAAGGAGATAGACAGGAAAGCTGTTGCTCAGCCTGATTTGCCCATGGCACTGCTCGCACAGAGGCACAGAGACTGGGGCTGCTTGCTTGTCTTACCACCTCAAACTTGAAACGTATCTTATGGGTCCCTGCTGGGCACATTTCGCAGCCCTGCTCTGAAAAGGCGAACGTCTCCTGATATCTTGCAGCCAGAATGGGCTATCTTGGAAAGCTGTTGCTCAGCATCATGTGCCCATTGCACTGCTCGCACAGAGGCAGAGAGATTGGGGCTGCTTGCTTGTCTTGCCACCTCAAACTTCAAACGTAACCCGGGGATTGGGGTTATCTACCGGGCTCTTTTTGCAGCCCTGCTCTGAAAATGTGAGTGTCTGCACATAACTGGCAGCCAGAAGGGGCTAGCCTGGAAAGCTGTTGCTCATCCTGATTTGCCCATGGCACTGCTCGCACAGAGGCACAGAGATTGGGGCTGCTTGCTTGTCTTGCCACCTCAAACTTGAAACATAGGCCGGGGATGGAGGTGTCCGTGCGTGGCGCCTCCAGCAGCCCTGCTCAGAAAATACGAATGTCTCCAGATAACTCTCAGGCAGAAGGGGCTAGCCTGGGAAGCTGTTGCTCAGCTTCATCTGCCCATGGCACTGCTCGCACACAGGCACAGAGACTGGGGCTGCTTGCTTGTCTTGCCACCTCAAACTTCAAATGTAGCATAAGGTGTCCCAGCTGGGCGCCTCCAGCAGCCCTGCTCCGAAAATACGAATGTCTCCAGATAACTCTCAGGCAGAAGGGGCTAGCCTGGAAAGCTGTTGCTCAGCCTCATCTGCCCATGGCACTGCTCGCACAGAGGCACAGAGACTGGGGCTGCTTGCTTGTTTTGCCACCTGAAACTTCAAACGTAGCCCTAGGATGGGGTGTGTCCCTGCTGTGCGCCTCCAGTAGCCCTGCTCCGAAAATGCGAACGTCTCCAGATAGCTCGCAGACAGAAGGAGATATACAGGGAAGCTGTTGCTCAGCCTGATTTGCCCATGGCACTGCTCGCACAGAGGCACAGAGACTGGGGCTGCTTGCTTGTCTTACCACCTCAAACTTGAAACGTTTCGCAGCCCTGCTCTGAAAAGGCGAACGTCTCCAGATAGCTTGCAGCCAGAATGGGCTACCTTGGAAAGCTGTTGCTCAGCATCATGTGCCCATTGCACTGCTCGCACAGAGGCAGAGAGACTGGGGCTGCTTGCTTGTCTTGCCACCTCAAACTTCAAACGTAACCCGGGGATTGGGGTTATCTACCGGGAAGCTGTTGCTCAGCCTCATCTGCCCATGGCACTGCTCGCACAGAGGCAGAGAGACTGGGGCTGCTTGCTTGTCTTGACACCTTGAACTTCAAACGTAACCCGGGGATTGGGGTTACCTACCGGGCTCGTTTTGCAGCCCTGCTCTGAAAATGTGAGTGTCTGCACATAACTGGCAGCCAGAAGGGGCTAGCCTGGAAAGCTGTTGCTCAGCCTCATCTGTCCATGGCCCTGCTCGCAGAGAGGCACAGAGACTGGGATTGCTTACTTGTCTTGCCACCTCAAACTTCAAATGAAGCGTAAGGTGTCCGTGCCGTGTGCCTCCACTAGCCCTGCTCCAAAAATGCGAATGTCTCCAGATAGCTGGCAGCCAGAAGGGGCTAGCCTGGAAAGCTGTTGCTCAGCCTGATTTGCCCATGGCACTGCTCGCACAGAGGCACAGAGACTGGGGCTGCTTGCTTGTCTTGCTACCTAAACTTCAAATGTAGCGTAAGGTGTCCGTGCCGGGTGCCTCCACTAGCCCTGCTCCGAAAATGCGAACGTCTGAAGATAGCTGGCAGCCAGAAGGGGCTAGCCTGGAAAGCTGTTGCTCAGCCTCATCTGCCCATGGCACTGCTCGCACAGAGGCACAGAGACTGGGGCTGCTTGCTTGTCTTGCCACCTCAAACTTCAAATGTAGCTTATGGGGTCCCAGCTGGGCGCCTCCAGCAGCCCTGCTCCGAAAATACGAATGTCTCCAGATAACTCTCAGGCAGAAGGGGCTAGCCTGGAAAGCTGTTGCTCAGCCTCATCTGCCCATGGCACTGCTCGCACAGAGGCACAGAGATTGGTGCCGCTTGCTTGTTTTGCCACCTGAAACTTCAAACGTAGCCCTAGGATGGGGTGTGTCCCTGCTGTGCGCCTCCAGTAGCCCTGCTCCGAAAATGCGAACGTCTCCAGATAGCTCGCAGACAGAAGGAGATATACAGGGAAGCTATTGCTCAGCCTGATTTGCCCATGGCACTGCTCGCACAGAGGCACAGAGACTGGGGCTGCTTGCTTGTCTTACCACCTCAAACTTGAAACGTATCTTAGGGGTCCCTGCTGGGCACATTTTGCAGCCCTGCTCTGAAAAGGCGAACGTCTCCTGATATCTTGCAGCCAGAATGGGCTATCTTGGAAAGCTGTTGCTCAGCATCATGTGCCCATTGCACTGCTCGCACAGAGGCAGAGAGATTGGGGCTGCTTGCTTGTCTTGCCACCTCAAACTTCAAACGTAACCCGGGGATTGGGGTTACCTACCGGGCTCTTTTTGCAGCCCTGCTCTGAAAATGTGAGTGTCTGCACATAACTGGCAGCCAGAAGGGGCTAGCCTGGAAAGCTGTTGCTCAGCCTCATCTGTCCATGGCCCTGCTCGCAGAGAGGCACAGAGACTGGGATTGCTTACTTGTCTTGCCACCTCAAACTTCAAATGAAGCGTAAGGTGTCCGTGCCGTGTGCCTCCACTAGCCCTGCTCCAAAAATGCGAATGTCTCCAGATAGCTGGCAGCCAGAAGGGGCTAGCCTGGAAAGCTGTTGCTCAGCCTGATTTGCCCATGGCACTGCTCGCACAGAGGCACAGAGACTGGGGCTGCTTGCTTGTCTTGCTACCTAAACTTCAAATGTAGCGTAAGGTGTCCGTGCCGGGTGCCTCCACTAGCCCTGCTCCGAAAATGCGAACGTCTGAAGATAGCTGGCAGCCAGAAGGGGCTAGCCTGGAAAGCTGTTGCTCAGCCTCATCTGCCCATGGCACTGCTCGCACAGAGGCACAGAGACTGGGGCTGCTTGCTTGTCTTGCCACCTCAAACTTCAAATGTAGCTTATGGGGTCCCAGCTGGGCGCCTCCAGCAGCCCTGCTCCGAAAATACGAATGTCTCCAGATAACTCTCAGGCAGAAGGGGCTAGCCTGGAAAGCTGTTGCTCAGCCTCATCTGCCCATGGCACTGCTCGCACAGAGGCACAGAGATTGGTGCCGCTTGCTTGTTTTGCCACCTGAAACTTCAAACGTAGCCCTAGGATGGGGTGTGTCCCTGCTGTGCGCCTCCAGTAGCCCTGCTCCGAAAATGCGAACGTCTCCAGATAGCTCGCAGACAGAAGGAGATATACAGGGAAGCTATTGCTCAGCCTGATTTGCCCATGGCACTGCTCGCACAGAGGCACAGAGACTGGGGCTGCTTGCTTGTCTTACCACCTCAAACTTGAAACGTATCTTAGGGGTCCCTGCTGGGCACATTTTGCAGCCCTGCTCTGAAAAGGCGAACGTCTCCTGATATCTTGCAGCCAGAATGGGCTATCTTGGAAAGCTGTTGCTCAGCATCATGTGCCCATTGCACTGCTCGCACAGAGGCAGAGAGACTGGGGCTGCTTGCTTGTCTTGCCACCTCAAACTTCAAACGTAACCCGGGGATTGGGGTTATCTACCGGGCTCTTTTTGCAGCCCTGCTCTGAAAATGTGAGTGTCTGCACATAACTGGCAGCCAGAAGGGGCTAGCCTGGAAAGCTGTTGCTCAGCCAGATTTGCCCATGGCGCTGCTCGCACAGAGGCACAGAGATTGGGGCTGCTTGCTTGTCTTGCCACCTCAAACTTGAACGTAGCCCGGGGATGGAGGTGTCCGTGCGTGGCGCCTCCAGCAGCCCTGCTCAGAAAATACGAATGTCTCCAGATAACTCTCAGGCAGAAGGGGCTAGCCTGGGAAGCTGTTGCTCAGCCTCATCTGCCCATGGCACTGCTCGCACAGAGGCACAGAGACTGGGGCTGCTTGCTTGTCTTGCCACCTCAAACTTCAAATGTAGCATGAGGTGTCCCAGCTGGGCGCCTCCAGCAGCCCTGCTCCGAAAATACGAATGTCTCCAGATAACTCTCAGGCAGAAGGGGCTAGCCTGGAAAGCTGTTGCTCAGCCTCATCTGCCCATGGCACTGCTCGCACAGAGGCACAGAGACTGGGGCTGCTTGCTTGTCTTGCCACCTCAAACTTCAAATGTAGCTTATGGGGTCCCAGCTGGGCGCCTCCAGCAGCCCTGCTCCGAAAATACGAATGTCTCCAGATAACTCTCAGGCAGAAGGGGCTAGCCTGGAAAGCTGTTGCTCAGCCTCATCTGCCCATGGCACTGCTCGCACAGAGGCACAGAGATTGGTGCTGCTTGCTTGTTTTGCCACCTGAAACTTCAAACGTAGCCCTAGGATGGGGTGTGTCCCTGCTGTGCGCCTCCAGTAGCCCTGCTTCGAAAATGCGAACGTCTGCAGATAGCTCGCAGACAGAAGGAGATAGACAGGAAAGCTGTTGCTCAGCCTGATTTGCCCATGGCACTGCTCGCACAGAGGCACAGAGACTGGGGCTGCTTGCTTGTCTTACCACTTTAAACTTGAAACGTATCTTAGGGGTCCCTGCTGGGCACATTTCGCAGCCCTGCTCTGAAAAGGCGAACGTCTCCAGATAGCTTGCAGCCAGAATGGGCTATCTTGGAAAGCTGTTGCTCAGCATCATGTGCCCATTGCACTGCTCGCACAGAGGCAGAGAGACTGGGGCTGCTTGCTTGTCTTGCCACCTCAAACTTCAAACGTAACCCGGGGATTGGGGTTATCTACCGGGCTCGTTTTGCAGCCCTGCTCTGAAAATGTGAGTGTCTGCACATAACTGGCAGCCAGAAGGGGCTAGCCTGGAAAGGTGTTGCTCAGCCTCATCTGTCCATGGCCCTGCTCGCAGAGAGGCACAGAGACTGGGACTGCTTACTTGTCTTGCCACCTCAAACTTCAAATGTAGCGT
Organism: Opisthocomus hoazin; assembly: GCF_030867145.1. Lineage (NCBI taxonomy): Eukaryota > Metazoa > Chordata > Aves > Opisthocomiformes > Opisthocomidae > Opisthocomus > Opisthocomus hoazin. The sequence continues at coordinate 44,201,354 of NC_134418.1, read as the reverse complement.
AAGGTGTCCGTGCCGGGTGCCTCCACTAGCCCTGCTCCGAAAATGCGAATGTCTCCAGATAGCTGGCAGCCAGAAGGGGCTAGCCTGGAAAGCTGTTGCTCAGCCTGATTTGCCCATGGCACTGCTCGCACAGAGGCAAAGAGACAGGGGCTTCTTGCTTGTCATGCCACCTCAAACTTGAAACGTATCCCGGGGATGGATGTGTCCGTGCGTGGCGCCTCCAGCAGCCCTGCTCAGAAAATACGAATGTCTCCAGATAACTCTCAGGCAGAAGGGGCTAGCCTGGGAAGTTGTTGCTCAGCCTCATCTGCCCATGGCACTGCTCGCACAGAGGCACAGAGATTGGTGCTGCTTGCTTGTTTTGCCACCTGAAACTTCAAACGTAGCCCTAGGATGGGGTGTGTCCCTGCTTTGTGCCTCCAGTAGCCCTGCTCCGAAAATGCGAACGTCTCCAGATAGCTCGCAGACAGAAGGAGATAGACAGGAAAGCTGTTGCTCAGCCTGATTTGCCCATGGCACTGCTCGCACAGAGGCACAGAGACTGGGGCTGCTTGCTTGTCTTACCCCCTCAAACTTCAAACGTATCTTAGGGGGTCCCTGCTGGGCACATTTCGCAGCCCTGCTCTGAAAAGGCGAACGTCTCCAGATAGCTTGCAGCCAGAATGGGCTATCCTGGAAAGCTGTTGCTCAGCCTCATCTGCCCATGGCACTGCTCGCACAGAGGCAGAGAGACTGGGGCTGCTTGCTTGTCTTGACACCTCAAACTTCAAACGTAACCCGGGGATTGGGGTTACCTACCGGGCTCGTTTTGCAGCTCTGCTCTGAAAATGTGAATATCTGCACATAACTGGCAGCCAGAAGGGGCTAGCCTGGAAAGCTGTTGCTCAGCCTCATCTGTCCATGGCCCTGCTCGCAGAGAGGCACAGAGACTGGGACCGCTTACTTGTCTTGCCACCTCAAACTTCAAATGTAGCATAAAGTGTCCCAGCTGGGCGCCTCCAGCAGCCCTGCTCCGAAAATACGAATGTCTCCAGATAACTCTCAGGCAGAAGGGGCTAGCCTGGGAAGCTGTTGCTCAGCCTGATTTGCCCATGGCACTGCTCGCACAGAGGCACAGAGACTGGGGCTGCTTGCTTGTCTTACCCCCTCAAACTTGAAACGTATCTTAGGGGGTCCCTGCTGGGCACATTTCGCAGCCCTGCTCTGAAAATGTGAGTGTCTGCACATAACTGGCAGCCAGAAGGGGCTAGCCTGGAAAGCTGTTGCTCAGCCTCATCTGCCCATGGCCCTGCTCGCACAGAGGCACAGAGATTGGTGCTGCTTGCTTGTTTTGCCACCTGAAACTTCAAACGTAGCCCTAGGATGGGTTGGGTCCCTGTTGTTCGCCCCCAGTAGCCCTGCTCCGAAAAATCGGACGTCTCCAGATAGCTCGCAGACAGAAGGAGATAGACAGGAAAGCTGTTGCTCAGCCTGATTTGCCCATGGCACTGCTCGCACAGAGGCACAGAGACTGGGGCTGCTTGCTTGTCTTACCACCTCAAAATTTAAACGTAGCCCTGGGATGGGGGTGTCCGTGCCTGGCGCCTCCAGCAGCCCTTCTCGGAAAATACGAATGTCTCCAGATAACTCTCAAGCAGAAGGGGCTAGCCTGGGAAGCTGTTGCTCAACCTCATCTGCCCATGGCACTGCTCGCACAGAGGCAGAGAGACTGGGGCTGCTTGCTTGTCTTGCCACCTCAAACTTCAAACGTAACCCGGGGATTGGGGTTACCTACCGGGCTCGTTTTGCAGCCCTGCTCTGAAAATGTGAGTGTCTGCACATAACTGGCAGCCAGAAGGGGCTAGCCTGGAAAGCTGTTGCTCAGCCTCATCTGTCCATGGCCCTGCTCGCAGAGAGGCACAGAGACTGGGACTGCTTACTTGTCTTGCCACCTCAAACTTCAAATGTAGCATAAGGTGTCCCAGCTGGGCGCCTCCAGCAGCCCTGCTCCGAAAATACGAATGTCTCCAGATAACTCTCAGGCAGAAGGGGCTAGCCTGGAAAGCTGTTGCTCAGCCTCATCTGCCCATGGCACTGCTCGCACAGAGGCACAGAGACTGGGGCTGCTTGCTTGTCTTGCCACCTCAAACTTCAAATGTAGCTTATGGGGTCCCAGCTGGGCGCCTCCAGCAGCCCTGCTCAGAAAATACGAATGTCTCCAGATAACTCTCAGGCAGAAGGGGCTAGCCTGGAAAGTTGTTGCTCAGCCTCATCTGCCCATGGCACTGCTCGCACAGAGGCACAGAGATTGGTGCTGCTTGCTTGTTTTGCCACCTGAAACTTCAGACGTAGCCCTAGGATGGGGTGTGTCCCTGCTTTGTGCCTCCAGTAGCCCTGCTCCGAAAATGCGAACGTCTCCAGATAGCTCGCAGACAGAAGGAGATAGACAGGAAAGCTGTTGCTCAGCCTGATTTGCCCATGGCACTGCTCGCACAGAGGCACAGAGACTGGGGCTGCTTGCTTGTCTTACCCCCTCAAACTTCAAACGTATCTTAGGGGGTCCCTGCTGGGCACATTTCGCAGCCCTGCTCTGAAAAGGCGAACGTCTCCAGATAGCTTGCAGCCAGAATGGGCTATCCTGGAAAGCTGTTGCTCAGCCTCATCTGCCCATGGCACTGCTCGCACAGAGGCAGAGAGACTGGGGCTGCTTGCTTGTCTTGACACCTCAAACTTCAAACGTAACCCGGGGATTGGGGTTACCTACCGGGCTCGTTTTGCAGCTCTGCTCTGAAAATGTGAGTGTCTGCACATAACTGGCAGCCAGAAGGGGCTAGCCTGGAAAGCTGTTGCTCAGCCTCATCTGTCCATGGCCCTGCTCGCAGAGAGGCACAGAGACTGGGACCGCTTACTTGTCTTGCCACCTCAAACTTCAAATGTAGCATAAGGTGTCCCAGCTGGGCGCCTCCAGCAGCCCTGCTCCGAAAATACGAATGTCTCCAGATAACTCTCAGGCAGAAGGGGCTAGCCTGGGAAGCTGTTGCTCAGCCTCATCTGCCCATGGCACTGCTCGCACAGAGGCAGAGAGACTGGGGCTGCTTGCTTGTCTTGCCACCTCAAACTTCAAACGTAACCCGGGGATTGGGGTTGCCTACCGGGCTTGTTTTGCAGCCCTGCTCTGAAAATGTGAGTGTCTGCACATAACTGGCAGCCAGAAGGGGCTAGCCTGGAAAGCTGTTGCTCAGCCTCATCTGCCCATGGCCCTGCTCGCACAGAGGCACAGAGATTGGTGCTGCTTGCTTGTTTTGCCTCCTGAAACTTCAAACCTAGCCCTAGGATGGGGTGGGTCCCTGCTGTGCGCCTCCAGTAGCCCTGTTCCGAAAGATCGAACGTCTCCAGATAGCTCGCAGACAGAAGGAGATAGACAGGAAAGCTATTGCTCAGCCTGATTTGCCCATGGCACTGCTCGCACAGAGGCACAGAGACTGGGGCTGCTTGCTTGTCTTACCACCTCAAAATTTAAACGTAGCCCTGGGATGGGCGTGTCCGTGCGTGGCGCCTCCAGCAGCCCTGCTCAGAAAATACGAATGTCTCCAGATAACTCTCAGGCAGAAGGGGCTAGCCTGGGAAGCTGTTGCTCAGCCTGATTTGCCCATGGCACTGCTCGCACAGAGGCACAGAGACTGGGGCTGCTTGCTTGTCTTGCCACCTCAAACTTCAAATGTAGCATAAGGTGTCCCAGCTGGGCGCCTCCAGCAGCCCTGCTCCGAAAATACGAATGTCTCCAGATAACTCTCAGGCAGAAGGGGCTAGCCTGGAAAGCTGTTGCTCAGCCTGATTTGCCCATGGCATTGCTCGCACAGAGGCACAGAGACTGGGGCTGCTTGCTTGTCTTGCTACCTAAACTTCAAATGTAGCGTAAGGTGTCCGTGCCGGGTGCCTCCACTAGCCCTGCTCCGAAAATGCGAACGTCTGAAGATAGCTGGCAGCCAGAAGGGGCTAGCCTGGAAAGCTGTTGCTCAGCCTGATTTGCCCATGGCACTGCTCGCACAGAGGCAAAGAGACTGGGGCAGCTTTTTTGTCTTGCCACCTCAAACTTGAAACGTAGCACGGGGATGGAGGTGTCCGTGCGTGGCGCCTCCAGCAGCCCTGCTCAGAAAATACGAATGTCTCCAGATAACTCTCAGGCAGAAGGGGCTAGCCTGGGAAGCTGTTGCTCAGCCTCATCTGCCCATGGCACTGCTCGCACAGAGGCACAGAGATTGGTGCTGCTTGGTTGTTTTGCCACCTGAAACTTCAAACGTAGCCCTAGGATGGGGTGTGTACCTGCTTTGCGCCTCCAGTAGCCCTGCTCCGAAAATGCGAACGTCTCCAGATAGCTCGCAGACAGAAGGGGCTAGCCTGGAAAGCTGTTGCTCAGCCTGATTTGCCCATGGCACTGCTCGCACAGAGGCACAGAGACTGGGGCTGCTTGCTTGTCTTACCCCCTCAAACTTGAAACGTATCTTAGGGGGTCCCTGCTGGGCACATTTCGCAGCCCTGCTCTGAAAATGTGAGTGTCTGCACATAACTGGCAGCCAGAAGGTGCTAGCCTGGAAAGCTGTTGCTCAGCCTCATCTGCCCATGGCCCTGCTCGCACAGAGGCACAGAGATTGGTGCTGCTTGCTTGTTTTGCCACCTGAAACTTCAAACGTAGCCCTAGGATGGGTTGGGTCCCTGTTGTTCGCCCCCAGTAGCCCTGCTCCGAAAAATCGGACGTCTCCAGATAGCTCGCAGACAGAAGGAGATAAACAGGAAAGCTGTTGCTCAGCCTGATTTGCCCATGGCACTGCTCGCACAGAGGCACAGAGACTGGGGCTGCTTGCTTGTCTTACCACCTCAAAATTTAAACGTAGCCCTGGGATGGGGGTGTCCGTGCCTGGCGCCTCCAGCAGCCCTTCTCGGAAAATACGAATGTCTCCAGATAACTCTCAAGCAGAAGGGGCTAGCCTGGGAAGCTGTTGCTCAACCTCATCTGCCCATGGCACTGCTCGCACAGAGGCAGAGAGACTGGGGCTGCTTGCTTGTCTTGCCACCTCAAACTTCAAATGTAGCATAAGGTGTCCCAGCTGGGCGCCTCCAGCAGCCCTGCTCCGAAAATACGAATGTCTCCAGATAACTGGCAGCCAGAAGGGGCAGGCCTGGAAAGCTGTTGCTCAGCCTCATCTGCCCATGGCACTGCTCGCACAGAGGCACAGAGACTGGGGCTGCTTGCTTGTCTTGCCACCTCAAACTTCAAATGTAGCTTATGGGGTCCCAGCTGGGCGCCTCCAGCAGCCCTGCTCAGAAAATACGAATGTCTCCAGATAACTCTCAGGCAGAAGGGGCTAGCCTGGGAAGTTGTTGCTCAGCCTCATCTGCCCATGGCCCTGCTCGCACAGAGGCACAGAGATTGGTGCTGCTTGCTTGTTTTGCCACCTGAAACTTCAAACGTAGCCCTAGGATGGGGTGTGTCCCTGCTTTGTGCCTCCAGTAGCCCTGCTCCGAAAATGCGAACGTCTCCAGATAGCTCGCAGACAGAAGGAGATAGACAGGAAAGCTGTTGCTCAGCCTGATTTGCCCATGGCACTGCTCGCACAGAGGCACAGAGACTGGGGCTGCTTGCTTGTCTTACCCCCTCAAACTTCAAACGTATCTTAGGGGGTCCCTGCTGGGCACATTTCGCAGCCCTGCTCTGAAAAGGCGAACGTCTCCAGATAGCTTGCAGCCAGAATGGGCTATCCTGGAAAGCTGTTGCTCAGCCTCATCTGCCCATGGCACTGCTCGCACAGAGGCAGAGAGACTGGGGCTGCTTGCTTGTCTTGACACCTCAAACTTCAAACGTAACCCGGGGATTGGGGTTACCTACCGGGCTCGTTTTGCAGCTCTGCTCTGAAAATGTGAATATCTGCACATAACTGGCAGCCAGAAGGGGCTAGCCTGGAAAGCTGTTGCTCAGCCTCATCTGTCCATGGCCCTGCTCGCAGAGAGGCACAGAGACTGGGACCGCTTACTTGTCTTGCCACCTCAAACTTCAAATGTAGCATAAAGTGTCCCAGCTGGGCGCCTCCAGCAGCCCTGCTCCGAAAATACGAATGTCTCCAGATAACTCTCAGGCAGAAGGGGCTAGCCTGGGAAGCTGTTGCTCAGCCTGATTTGCCCATGGCACTGCTCGCACAGAGGCACAGAGACTGGGGCTGCTTGCTTGTCTTACCCCCTCAAACTTGAAACGTATCTTAGGGGGTCCCTGCTGGGCACATTTCGCAGCCCTGCTCTGAAAATGTGAGTGTCTGCACATAACTGGCAGCCAGAAGGGGCTAGCCTGGAAAGCTGTTGCTCAGCCTCATCTGCCCATGGCCCTGCTCGCACAGAGGCACAGAGATTGGTGCTGCTTGCTTGTTTTGCCACCTGAAACTTCAAACGTAGCCCTAGGATGGGTTGGGTCCCTGTTGTTCGCCCCCAGTAGCCCTGCTCCGAAAAATCGGACGTCTCCAGATAGCTCGCAGACAGAAGGAGATAGACAGGAAAGCTGTTGCTCAGCCTGATTTGCCCATGGCACTGCTCGCACAGAGGCACAGAGACTGGGGCTGCTTGCTTGTCTTACCACCTCAAAATTTAAACGTAGCCCTGGGATGGGGGTGTCCGTGCCTGGCGCCTCCAGCAGCCCTTCTCGGAAAATACGAATGTCTCCAGATAACTCTCAAGCAGAAGGGGCTAGCCTGGGAAGCTGTTGCTCAACCTCATCTGCCCATGGCCCTGCTCGCACAGAGGCAGAGAGACTGGGGCTGCTTGCTTGTCTTGCCACCTCAAACTTCAAACGTAACCCGGGGATTGGGGTTACCTACCGGGCTCGTTTTGCAGCCCTGCTCTGAAAATGTGAGTGTCTGCACATAACTGGCAGCCAGAAGGGGCAGGCCTGGAAAGCTGTTGGTCAGCCTCATCTGTCCATGGCCCTGCTCGCAGAGAGGCACAGAGACTGGGACTGCTTACTTGTCTTGCCACCTCAAACTTCAAATGTAGCATAAGGTGTCCCAGCTGGGCGCCTCCAGCAGCCCTGCTCCGAAAATACGAATGTCTCCAGATAACTCTCAGGCAGAAGGGGCTAGCCTGGGAAGCTGTTGCTCAGCCTCATCTGCCCATGGCACTGCTCGCACAGAGGCACAGAGACTGGGGCTGCTTGCTTGTCTTGCCACCTCAAACTTCAAATGTAGCTTATGGGGTCCCAGCTGGGCGCCTCCAGCAGCCCTGCTCAGAAAATACGAATGTCTCCAGATAACTCTCAGGCAGAAGGGGCTAGCCTGGGAAGTTGTTGCTCAGCCTCATCTGCCCATGGCACTGCTCGCACAGAGGCACAGAGATTGGTGCTGCTTGCTTGTTTTGCCACCTGAAACTTCAAACGTAGCCCTAGGATGGGGTGTGTCCCTGCTTTGTGCCTCCAGTAGCCCTGCTCCGAAAATGCGAACGTCTCCAGATAGCTCGCAGACAGAAGGAGATAGACAGGAAAGCTGTTGCTCAGCCTGATTTGCCCATGGCACTGCTCGCACAGAGGCACAGAGACTGGGGCTGCTTGCTTGTCTTACCCCCTCAAACTTCAAACGTATCTTAGGGGGTCCCTGCTGGGCACATTTCGCAGCCCTGCTCTGAAAAGGCGAACGTCTCCAGATAGCTTGCAGCCAGAATGGGCTATCCTGGAAAGCTGTTGCTCAGCCTCATCTGCCCATGGCACTGCTCGCACAGAGGCAGAGAGACTGGGGCTGCTTGCTTGTCTTGACACCTCAAACTTCAAACGTAACCCGGGGATTGGGGTTACCTACCGGGCTCGTTTTGCAGCTCTGCTCTGAAAATGTGAATATCTGCACATAACTGGCAGCCAGAAGGGGCTAGCCTGGAAAGCTGTTGCTCAGCCTCATCTGTCCATGGCCCTGCTCGCAGAGAGGCACAGAGACTGGGACCGCTTACTTGTCTTGCCACCTCAAACTTCAAATGTAGCATAAGGTGTCCCAGCTGGGCGCCTCCAGCAGCCCTGCTCCGAAAATACGAATGTCTCCAGATAACTCTCAGGCAGAAGGGGCTAGCCTGGGAAGCTGTTGCTCAGCCTCATCTGCCCATGGCACTGCTCGCACAGAGGCAGAGAGACTGGGGCTGCTTGCTTGTCTTGCCACCTCAAACTTCAAACGTAACCCGGGGATTGGGGTTACCTACCAAGCTTGTTTTGCAGCCCTGCTCTGAAAATGTGAGTGTCTGCACATAACTGGCAGCCAGAAGGGGCTAGCCTGGAAAGCTGTTGCTCAGCCTCATCTGCCCATGGCCCTGCTCGCACAGAGGCACAGAGATTGGTGCTGCTTGCTTGTTTTGCCACCTGAAACTTCAAACGTAGCCCTAGGATGGGGTGGGTCCCTGCTGTGCTCCTCCAGTAGCCCTGTTCCGAAAGATCGAACGTCTCCAGATAGCTCGCAGACAGAAGGAGATAGACAGGAAAGCTATTGCTCAGCCTGATTTGCCCATGGCACTGCTCGCACAGAGGCACAGAGACTGGGGCTGCTTGCTTGTCTTACCACCTCAAAATTTAAACGTAGCCCTGGGATGGGGGTGTCCGTGCGTGGCGCCTCCAGCAGCCCTGCTCAGAAAATACGAATGTCTCCAGATAACTCTCAGGCAGAAGGGGCTAGCCTGGGAAGCTGTTGCTCAGCCTCATCTGCCCATGGCACTGCTCGCACAGAGGCACAGAGACTGGGGCTGCTTGCTTGTCTTGCCACCTCAAACTTCAAATGTAGCATAAGGTGTCCCAGCTGGGCGCCTCCAGCAGCCCTGCTCCGAAAATACGAATGTCTCCAGATAACTCTCAGGCAGAAGGGGCTAGCCTGGAAAGCTGTTGCTCAGCCTCATCTGCCCATGGCACTGCTCGCACAGAGCACAGAGACTGGGGCTGCTTGCTTCTCTTGACACCTTGAACTTCAAACGTATCTTAGGGGATCCCTGCTGGCCTGTTTTCGCAGTCCTGGTCTGAAAATGCGAACGTCTCCAGATATCTCGCAGCCAGAAAGGGCTAGACTGGAAAGCTACTGCTCAGCCTCAGCTGCCCATGGCCCTGCTCACACAGAGGAAGAGAGACTGGGGCTGTTGGTTCTTTTGCCACCTCAAAGTTCAAACGTATCTTAGGGGGTCCCTGCCGGGTGCCTCCAGCAGACCTGCTCTGACAATGCGAATGTCTGCAGAGAGCTGGCAGGCAGAAGGGGGTAGCCTGGAAAGCTGTTGCTCAGCCTCATCTGCCCATGGCAGTGCTCGCACAGAGGCACAGAGACTGGGGCTGCTTGCTTGTCTTACCACCTCAGACTTGAAACGTATCTTAGGTGGTCCCTGATGGGCACATTTCGCAGCCCTGCTCTGAAAAGGCGAACGTCTCCAGATAGCTTGCAGACAGAATGGGCTATCCTGGAAAGCTGTTGCTCAGCCTCATCTGCCCATGGCACTGCTCGCACAGAGACACAGAGACTGGGGCTGCTTGCTTGTCTTGACACCTCAAACTTCAAATGTAACCCGGGGATTGGGGTTACCTACCGGGCTCGTTTTGCAGCCCTGCTCTGAAAATGTGAGTGTCTGCACATAACTGGCAGCCAGAAGGGGCTAGCCTGGAAAGCTGTTGCTCAGCCTCATCTGCCCATGGCCCTGCTCGCACAGAGGCACAGAGATTGGTGCTGCTTGCTTGTTTTGCCAACTGAAACTTCAAACGTAGCCCTAGGATGGGGTGGGTCCCTGCTGTGCGCCTCCAGTAGCCCTGTTCCGAAAAATCGAAAGTCTCCAGATAGCTCGCAGACAGAAGGAGATAGACAGGAAAGCTATTGCTCAGCCTGATTTGCCCATGGCACTGCTCGCACAGAGGCACAGAGACTGGGGCTGCTTGCTTGTCTTGCCACCTCAAAATTTAAACGTAGCCCTGGGATGGGGGTGTACGTGCCTGGCGCCTCCAGCAGCCCTGCTCGGAAAATACGAATGTCTCCAGATAACTCTCAGGCAGAAGGGGCTAGCCTGGGAAGCTCTTGCTCAGCCTGATTTGCCCATGGCACTGCTCGCACAGAGGCACAGAGACTGGGGCTGCTTGCTTGTCTTGCTACCTAAACTTCAAATGTAGCGTAAGGTGTCCGTGCCGGGTGCCTCCACTAGCCCTGCTCCGAAAATGCGAACGTCTGAAGATAGCTGGCAGCCAGAAGGGGCTAGCCTGGAAAGCTGTTGCTCAGCCTGATTTGCCCATGGCACTGCTCGCACAGAGGCAAAGAGACTGGGGCACCTTTTTTGTCTTGCCACCTCAAACTTGAAACGTAGCCCGGGGATGGAGGTGTCCGTGCGTGGCGCCTCCAGCAGCCCTGCTCAGAAAATACGAATGTCTCCAGATAACTCTCAGGCAGAAGGGGCTAGCCTGGGAAGCTGTTGCTCAGCCTCATCTGCCCATGGCACTGCTCGCACAGAGGCACAGAGATTGGTGCTGCTTGGTTGTTTTGCCACCTGAAACTTCAAACGTAGCCCTAGGATGGGGTGTGTACCTGCTTTGCGCCTCCAGTAGCCCTGCTCCGAAAATGCGAACGTCTCCAGATAGCTCGCAGACAGAAGGGGCTAGCCTGGAAAGCTGTTGCTCAGCCTGATTTGCCCATGGCACTGCTCGCACAGAGGCACAGAGACTGGGGCTGCTTGCTTGTCTTACCCCCTCAAACTTCAAACGTATCTTAGGGGGTCCCTGCTGGGCACATTTCGCAGCCCTGCTCTGAAAATGTGAGTGTCTGCACATAACTGGCAGCCAGAAGGTGCTAGCCTGGAAAGCTGTTGCTCAGCCTCATCTGCCCATGGCCCTGCTCGCACAGAGGCACAGAGATTGGTGCTGGTTGCCTTTTTTGCCACCTGAAACTTCAAACGTAGCCCTAGGATGGGTTGGGTCCCTGTTGTTCGCCCCCAGTAGCCCTGCTCCGAAAAATCGGACGTCTCCAGATAGCTCGCAGACAGAAGGAGATAGACAGGAAAGCTGTTGCTCAGCCTGATTTGCCCATGGCACTGCTCGCACAGAGGCACAGAGACTGGGGCTGCTTGCTTGTCTTACCACCTCAAAATTTAAACGTAGCCCTGGGATGGGGGTGTCCGTGCCTGGCGCCTCCAGCAGCCCTTCTCGGAAAATACGAATGTCTCCAGATAACTCTCAAGCAGAAGGGGCTAGCCTGGGAAGCTGTTGCTCAACCTCATCTGCCCATGGCCCTGCTCGCACAGAGGCAGAGAGACTGGGGCTGCTTGCTTGTCTTGCCACCTCAAACTTCAAACGTAACCCGGGGATTGGGGTTACCTACCGGGCTCGTTTTGCAGCCCTGCTCTGAAAATGTGAGTGTCTGCACATAACTGGCAGCCAGAAGGGGCTAGCCTGGAAAGCTGTTGCTCAGCCTCATCTGTCCATGGCCCTGCTCGCAGAGAGGCACAGAGACTGGGACTGCTTACTTGTCTTGCCACCTCAAACTTCAAATGTAGCGTAAGGTGTCCGTGCCGTGTGCCTCCACTAGCCCTGCTCCAAAAATGCGAATGTCTCCAGATAGCTGGCAGCCAGAAGGGGCTAGCCTGGAAAGCTGTTGCTCAGCCTCATCTGCCCATGGCACTGCTCGCACAGAGGCACAGAGATTGGTGCTGCTTGGTTGTTTTGCCACCTGAAACTTCAAACGTAGCCCTAGGATGGGGTGTGTCCCTGCTTTGCGCCTCCAGTAGCCCTGCTCCAAAAATGCGAATGTCTCCAGATAGCTCGCAGACAGAAGGAGATAGACAGGAAAGCTGTTGCTCAGCCTCATCTGCCCATGGCACTGCTCGCACAGAGGCACAGAGACTGGGGCTGCTTGCTTGTCACCCCCTCAAACTTCAAACGTATCTTAGGGGGTCCCTGCTGGGCACATTTCGCAGCCCTGCTCTGAAAAGGCGAACGTCTCCAGATAGCTTGCAGCCAGAAGGGGCTATCCTGGAAAGCTGTTGCTCAGCCTCATCTGCCCATGGCACTGCTCGCACAGAGGCAGAGAGACTGGGGCTGCTTGCTTGTCTTGACACCTCAAACTTCAAACATAACCCGGGGATTGGGGTTACCTACCGGGCTCGTTTTGCAGCCCTGCTCTGAAAATGTGAGTGTCTGCACATAACTGGCAGCCAAAAGGGGCTAGCCTGGAAAGCTGTTGCTCAGCCTCATCTGTCCATGGCCCTGCTCGCAGAGAGGCACAGAGACTGGGACTGCTTGCTTGTCTTGCCACCTCAAACTTCAAATGTAGCGTAAGGTGTCCGTGCCGTGTGCCTCCACTAGCCCTGCTCCAAAAATGCGAATGTCTCCAGATAGCTGGCAGCCAGAAGGGGCTAGCCTGGAAAGCTCTTGCTCAGCCTGATTTGCCCATGGCACTGCTCGCACAGAGGCACAGAGACTGGGGCTGCTTGCTTGTCTTGCTACCTAAACTTCAAATGTAGCGTAAGGTGTCCGTGCCGGGTGCCTCCACTAGCCCTGCTCCGAAAATGCGAACGTCTGAAGATAGCTGGCAGCCAGAAGGGGCTAGCCTGGAAAGCTGTTGCTCAGCCTGATTTGCCCATGGCACTGCTCGCACAGAGGCAAAGAGACTGGGGCACCTTTTTTGTCTTGCCACCTCAAACTTGAAACGTAGCCCGGGGATGGAGGTGTCCGTGCGTGGCGCCTCCAGCAGCCCTGCTCAGAAAATACGAATGTCTCCAGATAACTCTCAGGCAGAAGGGGCTAGTCTGGGAAGCTGTTGCTCAGCCTCATCTGCCCATGGCACTGCTCACACAGAGGCACAGAGATTGGTGCTGCTTGGTTGTTTTGCCACCTGAAACTTCAAACGTAGCCCTAGGATGGGGTGTGTACCTGCTTTGCGCCTCCAGTAGCCCTGCTCCGAAAATGCGAACGTCTCCAGATAGCTCGCAGACAGAAGGGGCTAGCCTGGAAAGCTGTTGCTCAGCCTGATTTGCCCATGGCACTGCTCGCACAGAGGCACAGAGACTGGGGCTGCTTGCTTGTCTTACCCCCTCAAACTTGAAACGTATCTTAGGGGGTCCCTGCTGGGCACATTTCGCAGCCCTGCTCTGAAAATGTGAGTGTCTGCACATAACTGGCAGCCAGAAGGGGCTAGCCTGGAAAGCTGTTGCTCAGCCTCATCTGCCCATGGCCCTGCTCGCACAGAGGCACAGAGATTGGTGCTGCTTGCCTTTTTTGCCACCTGAAACTTCAAACGTAGCCCTAGGATGGGTTGGGTCCCTGTTGTTCGCCCCCAGTAGCCCTGCTCCGAAAAATCGGACGTCTCCAGATAGCTCGCAGACAGAAGGAGATAGACAGGAAAGCTGTTGCTCAGCCTGATTTGCCCATGGCACTGCTCGCACAGAGGCACAGAGACTGGGGCTGCTTGCTTGTCTTACCACCTCAAAATTTAAACGTAGCCCTGGGATGGGGGTGTCCGTGCCTGGCGCCTCCAGCAGCCCTTCTCGGAAAATACGAATGTCTCCAGATAACTCTCAAGCAGAAGGGGCTAGCCTGGGAAGCTGTTGCTCAACCTCATCTGCCCATGGCCCTGCTCGCACAGAGGCAGAGAGACTGGGGCTGCTTGCTTGTCTTGCCACCTCAAACTTCAAACGTAACCCGGGGATTGGGGTTACCTACCGGGCTCGTTTTGCAGCCCTGCTCTGAAAATGTGAGTGTCTGCACATAACTGGCAGCCAGAAGGGGCAGGCCTGGAAAGCTGTTGGTCAGCCTCATCTGTCCATGGCCCTGCTCGCACAGAGGCACAGAGATTGGTGCTGCTTACTTGTCTTGCCACCTCAAACTTCAAATGTAGCGTAAGGTGTCCGTGCCGTGTGCCTCCACTAGCCCTGCTCCAAAAATGCGAATGTCTCCAGATAGCTGGCAGCCAGAAGGGGCTAGCCTGGAAAGCTGTTGCTCAGCCTCATCTGCCCATGGCACTGCTCGCACAGAGGCACAGAGATTGGTGCTGCTTGGTTGTTTTGCCACCTGAAACTTCAAACGTAGCCCTAGGATGGGGTGTGTCCCTGCTTTGCGCCTCCAGTAGCCCTGCTCCAAAAATGCGAATGTCTCCAGATAGCTCGCAGACAGAAGGAGATAGACAGGAAAGCTGTTGCTCAGCCTCATCTGCCCATGGCACTGCTCGCACAGAGGCACAGAGACTGGGGCTGCTTGCTTGTCTTACCCCCTCAAACTTCAAACGTATCTTAGGGGGTCCCTGCTGGGCACATTTCGCAGCCCTGCTCTGAAAAGGCGAACGTCTCCAGATAGCTTGCAGCCAGAATGGGCTATCCTGGAAAGCTGTTGCTCAGCCTCATCTGCCCATGGCACTGCTCGCACAGAGGCAGAGAGACTGGGGCTGCTTGCTTGTCTTGCCACCTCAAACTTCAAACGTAACCCGGGGATTGGGGTTACCTACCAAGCTTGTTTTGCAGCCCTGCTCTGAAAATGTGAGTGTCTGCACATAACTAGCAGCCAGAAGGGGCTAGCCTGGAAAGCTGTTGCTCAGCCTCATCTGCCCATGGCCCTGCTCGCACAGAGGCACAGAGATTGGTGCTGCTTGCTTGTTTTGCCACCTGAAACTTCAAACGTAGCCCTAGGATGGGGTGGGTCCCTGCTGTGCTCCTCCAGTAGCCCTGTTCCGAAAGATCGAACGTCTCCAGATAGCTCGCAGACAGAAGGAGATAGACAGGAAAGCTATTGCTCAGCCTGATTTGCCCATGGCACTGCTCGCACAGAGGCACAGAGACTGGGGCTGCTTGCTTGTCTTACCACCTCAAAATTTAAACGTAGCCCTGGGATGGGGGTGTCCGTGCCTGGCGCCTCCAGCAGCCCTGCTCAGAAAATACGAATGTCTCCAGATAACTCTCAGGCAGAAGGGGCTAGCCTGGGAAGCTGTTGCTCAGCCTCATCTGCCCATGGCACTGCTCGCACAGAGGCACAGAGACTGGGGCTGCTTGCTTGTCTTGCCACCTCAAACTTCAAATGTAGCATAAGGTGTCCCAGCTGGGCGCCTCCAGCAGCCCTGCTCCGAAAATACGAATGTCTCCAGATAACTCTCAGGCAGAAGGGGCTAGCCTGGAAAGCTGTTGCTCAGCCTCATCTGCCCATGGCACTGCTCGCACAGAGCACAGAGACTGGGGCTGCTTGCTTCTCTTGACACCTTGAACTTCAAACGTATCTTAGGGGATCCCTGCTGGCCTGTTTTCGCAGTCCTGGTCTGAAAATGCGAACGTCTCCAGATATCTCGCAGCCAGAAAGGGCTAGACTGGAAAGCTACTGCTCAGCCTCAGCTGCCCATGGCCCTGCTCACACAGAGGAAGAGAGACTGGGGCTGTTGGTTCTTTTGCCACCTCAAAGTTCAAACGTATCTTAGGGGGTCCCTGCCAGGTGCCTCCAGCAGACCTGCTCTGACAATGCGAATGTCTGCAGAGAGCTGGCAGGCAGAAGGGGGTAGCCTGGAAAGCTGTTGCTCAGCCTCATCTGCCCATGGCAGTGCTCGCACAGAGGCACAGAGACTGGGGCTGCTTGCTTGTCTTACCACCTCAGACTTGAAACGTATCTTAGGTGGTCCCTGATGGGCACATTTCGCAGCCCTGCTCTGAAAAGGCGAACGTCTCCAGATAGCTTGCAGACAGAATGGGCTATCCTGGAAAGCTGTTGCTCAGCCTCATCTGCCCATGGCACTGCTCGCACAGAGACACAGAGACTGGGGCTGCTTGCTTGTCTTGACACCTCAAACTTCAAATGTAACCCGGGGATTGGGGTTACCTACCGGGCTCGTTTTGCAGCCCTGCTCTGAAAATGTGAGTGTCTGCACATAACTGGCAGCCAGAAGGGGCTAGCCTGGAAAGCTGTTGCTCAGCCTCATCTGCCCATGGCCCTGCTCGCACAGAGGCACAGAGATTGGTGCTGCTTGCTTGTTTTGCCACCTGAAACTTCAAACGTAGCCCTAGGATGGGGTGGGTCCCTGCTGTGCGCCTCCAGTAGCCCTGTTCCGAAAAATCGAAAGTCTCCAGATAGCTCGCAGACAGAAGGAGATAGACAGGAAAGCTATTGCTCAGCCTGATTTGCCCATGGCACTGCTCGCACAGAGGCACAGAGACTGGGGCTGCTTGCTTGTCTTACCACCTCAAAATTTAAACGTAGCCCTGGGATGGGGGTGTACGTGCCTGGCGCCTCCAGCAGCCCTGCTCGGAAAATACGAATGTCTCCAGATAACTCTCAGGCAGAAGGGGCTAGCCTGGGAAGCTGTTGCTCAGCCTCATCTGCCCATGGCACTGCTCGCACAGAGGCAGAGAGACTGGGGCTGCTTGCTTGTCTTGACACCTCAAACTTCAAACGTAACCCGGGGATTGGGGTTACCTACCGGGCTCGTTTTGCAGCCCTGCTCTGAAAATGTGAGTGTCTGCACATAACTGGCAGCCAGAAGGGGATAGCCTGGAAAGCTGTTGCTCAGCCTCATCTGTCCATGGCCCTGCTCGCAGAGAGGCACAGAGACTGGGACCGCTTACTTGTCTTGCCACCTCAAACTTCAAATGTAGCATAAGGTGTCCCAGCTGGGCGCCTCCAGCAGCCCTGCTCCGAAAATACGAATGTCTCCAGATAACTCTCAGGCAGAAGGGGCTAGCCTGGGAAGCTCTTGCTCAGCCTCATCTGCCCATGGCACTGCTCGCACAGAGGCAGAGAGACTGGGGCTGCTTGCTTGTCTTGCCACCTCAAACTTCAAACGTAACCCGGGGATTGGGGTTACCTACCAAGCTTGTTTTGCAGCCCTGCTCTGAAAATGTGAGTGTCTGCACATAACTAGCAGCCAGAAGGGGCTAGCCTGGAAAGCTGTTGCTCAGCCTCATCTGCCCATGGCCCTGCTCGCACAGAGGCACAGAGATTGGTGCTGCTTGCTTGTTTTGCCACCTGAAACTTCAAACGTAGCCCTAGGATGGGGTGGGTCCCTGCTGTGCTCCTCCAGTAGCCCTGTTCCGAAAGATCGAACGTCTCCAGATAGCTCGCAGACAGAAGGAGATAGACAGGAAAGCTATTGCTCAGCCTGATTTGCCCATGGCACTGCTCGCACAGAGGCACAGAGACTGGGGCTGCTTGCTTGTCTTACCACCTCAAAATTTAAACGTAGCCCTGGGATGGGGGTGTCCGTGCGTGGCGCCTCCAGCAGCCCTGCTCAGAAAATACGAATGTCTCCAGATAACTCTCAGGCAGAAGGGGCTAGCCTGGGAAGCTGTTGCTCAGCCTCATCTTCCCATGGCACTGCTCGCACAGAGGCACAGAGACTGGGGCTGCTTGCTTGTCTTGCCACCTCAAACTTCAAATGTAGCATAAGGTGTCCCAGCTGGGCGCCTCCAGCAGCCCTGCTCCGAAAATACGAATGTCTCCAGATAACTCTCAGGCAGAAGGGGCTAGCCTGGAAAGCTGTTGCTCAGCCTCATCTGCCCATGGCACTGCTCGCACAGAGCACAGAGACTGGGGCTGCTTGCTTCTCTTGACACCTTGAACTTCAAACGTATCTTAGGGGATCCCTGCTGGCCTGTTTTCGCAGTCCTGGTCTGAAAATGCGAACGTCTCCAGATATCTCGCAGCCAGAAAGGGCTAGACTGGAAAGCTACTGCTCAGCCTCAGCTGCCCATGGCCCTGCTCACACAGAGGAAGAGAGACTGGGGCTGTTGGTTCTTTTGCCACCTCAAAGTTCAAACGTATCTTAGGGGGTCCCTGCCGGGTGCCTCCAGCAGACCTGCTCTGACAATGCGAATGTCTGCAGAGAGCTGGCAGGCAGAAGGGGGTAGCCTGGAAAGCTGTTGCTCAGCCTCATCTGCCCATGGCAGTGCTCGCACAGAGGCACAGAGACTGGGGCTGCTTGCTTGTCTTACCACCTCAGACTTGAAACGTATCTTAGGTGGTCCCTGATGGGCACATTTCGCAGCCCTGCTCTGAAAAGGCGAACGTCTCCAGATAGCTTGCAGACAGAATGGGCTATCCTGGAAAGCTGTTGCTCAGCCTCATCTGCCCATGGCACTGCTCGCACAGAGACACAGAGACTGGGGCTGCTTGCTTGTCTTGACACCTCAAACTTCAAATGTAACCCGGGGATTGGGGTTACCTACCGGGCTCGTTTTGCAGCCCTGCTCTGAAAATGTGAGTGTCTGCACATAACTGGCAGCCAGAAGGGGCTAGCCTGGAAAGCTGTTGCTCAGCCTCATCTGCCCATGGCCCTGCTCGCACAGAGGCACAGAGATTGGTGCTGCTTGCTTGTTTTGCCACCTGAAACTTCAAACGTAGCCCTAGGATGGGATGGGTCCCTGCTGTGCGCCTCCAGTAGCCCTGTTCCGAAAAATCGAAAGTCTCCAGATAGCTCGCAGACAGAAGGAGATAGACAGGAAAGCTATTGCTCAGCCTGATTTGCCCATGGCACTGCTCGCACAGAGGCACAGAGACTGGGGCTGCTTGCTTGTCTTACCACCTCAAAATTTAAACGTAGCCCTGGGATGGGGGTGTACGTGCCTGGCGCCTCCAGCAGCCCTGCTCGGAAAATACGAATGTCTCCAGATAACTCTCAGGCAGAAGGGGCTAGCCTGGGAAGCTGTTGCTCAGCCTCATCTGCCCATGGCACTGCTCGCACAGAGGCAGAGAGACTGGGGCTGCTTGCTTGTCTTGCCACCTCAAACTTCAAATGTAGCGTAAGGTGTCCGTGCCGTGTGCCTCCACTAGCCCTGCTCCAAAAATGTGAATGTCTCCAGATAGCTGGCAGCCAGAAGGGGCTAGCCTGGAAAGCTCTTGCTCAGCCTGATTTGCCCATGGCACTGCTCGCACAGAGGCACAGAGACTGGGGCTGCTTGCTTGTCTTGCTACCTAAACTTCAAATGTAGCGTAAGGTGTCCATGCCGGGTGCCTCCACTAGCCCTGCTCCGAAAATGCGAACGTCTGAAGATAGCTGGCAGCCAGAAGGGGCTAGCCTGGAAAGCTGTTGCTCAGCCTGATTTGCCCATGGCACTGCTCGCACAGAGGCAAAGAGACTGGGGCACCTTTTTTGTCTTGCCACCTCAAACTTGAAACGTAGCCCGGGGATGGAGGTGTCCGTGCGTGGCGCCTCCAGCAGCCCTGCTCAGAAAATACGAATGTCTCCAGATAACTCTCAGGCAGAAGGGGCTAGTCTGGGAAGCTGTTGCTCAGCCTCATCTGCCCATGGCACTGCTCACACAGAGGCACAGAGATTGGTGCTGCTTGGTTGTTTTGCCACCTGAAACTTCAAACGTAGCCCTAGGATGGGGTGTGTACCTGCTTTGCGCCTCCAGTAGCCCTGCTCCGAAAATGCGAACGTCTCCAGATAGCTCGCAGACAGAAGGGGCTAGCCTGGAAAGCTGTTGCTCAGCCTGATTTGCCCATGGCACTGCTCGCACAGAGGCACAGAGACTGGGGCTGCTTGCTTGTCTTACCCCCTCAAACTTGAAACGTATCTTAGGGGGTCCCTGCTGGGCACATTTCGCAGCCCTGCTCTGAAAATGTGAGTGTCTGCACATAACTGGCAGCCAGAAGGGGCTAGCCTGGAAAGCTGTTGCTCAGCCTCATCTGCCCATGGCCCTGCTCGCACAGAGGCACAGAGATTGGTGCTGCTTGCCTTTTTTGCCACCTGAAACTTCAAACGTAGCCCTAGGATGGGTTGGGTCCCTGTTGTTCGCCCCCAGTAGCCCTGCTCCGAAAAATCGGACGTCTCCAGATAGCTCGCAGACAGAAGGAGATAGACAGGAAAGCTGTTGCTCAGCCTGATTTGCCCATGGCACTGCTCGCACAGAGGCACAGAGACTGGGGCTGCTTGCTTGTCTTACCACCTCAAAATTTAAACGTAGCCCTGGGATGGGGGTGTCCGTGCCTGGCGCCTCCAGCAGCCCTTCTCGGAAAATACGAATGTCTCCAGATAACTCTCAAGCAGAAGGGGCTAGCCTGGGAAGCTGTTGCTCAACCTCATCTGCCCATGGCCCTGCTCGCACAGAGGCAGAGAGACTGGGGCTGCTTGCTTGTCTTGCCACCTCAAACTTCAAACGTAACCCGGGGATTGGGGTTACCTACCGGGCTCGTTTTGCAGCCCTGCTCTGAAAATGTGAGTGTCTGCACATAACTGGCAGCCAGAAGGGGCTAGCCTGGAAAGCTGTTGCTCAGCCTCATCTGTCCATGGCCCTGCTCGCAGAGAGGCACAGAGACTGGGACTGCTTACTTGTCTTGCCACCTCAAACTTCAAATGTAGCGTAAGGTGTCCGTGCCGTGTGCCTCCACTAGCCCTGCTCCAAAAATGCGAATGTCTCCAGATAGCTGGCAGCCAGAAGGGGCTAGCCTGGAAAGCTGTTGCTCAGCCTCATCTGCCCATGGCACTGCTCGCACAGAGGCACAGAGATTGGTGCTGCTTGGTTGTTTTGCCACCTGAAACTTCAAACGTAGCCCTAGGATGGGGTGTGTCCCTGCTTTGCGCCTCCAGTAGCCCTGCTCCAAAAATGCGAATGTCTCCAGATAGCTCGCAGACAGAAGGAGATAGACAGGAAAGCTGTTGCTCAGCCTCATCTGCCCATGGCACTGCTCGCACAGAGGCACAGAGACTGGGGCTGCTTGCTTGTCTTACCCCCTCAAACTTCAAACGTATCTTAGGGGGTCCCTGCTGGGCACATTTCGCAGCCCTGCTCTGAAAAGGCGAACGTCTCCAGATAGCTTGCAGCCAGAATGGGCTATCCTGGAAAGCTGTTGCTCAGCCTCATCTGCCCATGGCACTGCTCGCACAGAGGCAGAGAGACTGGGGCTGCTTGCTTGTCTTGACACCTCAAACTTCAAACATAACCCGGGGATTGGGGTTACCTACCGGGCTCGTTTTGCAGCCCTGCTCTGAAAATGTGAGTGTCTGCACATAACTGGCAGCCAAAAGGGGCTAGCCTGGAAAGCTGTTGCTCAGCCTCATCTGTCCATGGCCCTGCTCGCAGAGAGGCACAGAGACTGGGACTGCTTACTTGTCTTGCCACCTCAAACTTCAAATGTAGCGTAAGGTGTCCGTGCCGGGTGCCTCCACTAGCCCTGCTCCAAAAATGCGAATGTCTCCAGATAGCTGGCAGCCAGAAGGGGCTAGCCTGGAAATCTGTTGCTCAGCCTGATTTGCCCATGGCACTGCTCGCACAGAGGCACAGAGACTGGGGCTGCTTGCTTGTCTTGCTACCTAAACTTCAAATGTAGCGTAAGGTGTCCGTGCCGGGTGCCTCCACTAGCCCTGCTCCGAAAATGCGAACGTCTGAAGATAGCTGGCAGCCAGAAGGGGCTAGCCTGGAAAGCTGTTGCTCAGCCTGATTTGCCCATGGCACTGCTCGCACAGAGGCACAGAGACTGGGGCAGCTTTTTTGTCTTGCCACCTCAAACTTGAAACGTAGCCCGGGGATGGAGGTGTCCGTGCGTGGCGCCTCCAGCAGCCCTGCTCAGAAAATACGAATGTCTCCAGATAACTCTCAGGCAGAAGGGGCTAGCCTGGGAAGCTGTTGCTCAGCCTCATCTGCCCATGGCACTGCTCGCACAGAGGCACAGAGATTGGTGCTGCTTGGTTGTTTTGCCACCTGAAACTTCAAACGTAGCCCTAGGATGGGGTGTGTACCTGCTTTGCGCCTCCAGTAGCCCTGCTCCGAAAATGCGAACGTCTCCAGATAGCTCGCAGACAGAAGGGGCTAGCCTGGAAAGCTGTTGCTCAGCCTGATTTGCCCATGGCACTGCTCGCACAGAGGCACAGAGACTGGGGCTGCTTGCTTGTCTTACCCCCTCAAACTTGAAACGTATCTTAGGGGGTCCCTGCTGGGCACATTTCGCAGCCCTGCTATGAAAATGTGAGTGTCTGCAGATAACTGGCAGCCAGAAGGGGCTAGCCTGGAAAGCTGTTGCTCAGCCTCATCTGCCCATGGCCCTGCTCGCACAGAGGCACAGAGATTGGTGCTGCTTGCTTGTTTTGCCACCTGAAACTTCAAACGTAGCCCTAGGATGGGTTGGGTCCCTGTTGTTCGCCCCCAGTAGCCCTGCTCCGAAAAATCGGACGTCTCCAGATAGCTCGCAGACAGAAGGAGACAGACAGGAAAGCTGTTGCTCAGCCTGATTTGCCCATGGCACTGCTCGCACAAAGGCACAGAGACTGGGGCTGCTTGCTTGTCTTACCACCTCAAAATTTAAACGTAGCCCTGGGATGGGGGTGTCCGTGCCTGGCGCCTCCAGCAGCCCTTCTCGGAAAATACGAATGTCTCCAGATAACTCTCAAGCAGAAGGGGCTAGCCTGGGAAGCTGTTGCTCAACCTCATCTGCCCATGGCACTGCTCGCACAGAGGCAGAGAGACTGGGGCTGCTTGCTTGTCTTGACACCTCAAACTTCAAACGTAACCCGGGGATTGGGGTTACCTACCGGGCTCGTTTTGCAGCCCTGCTCTGAAAATGTGAGTGTCTGCACATAACTGGCAGCCAGAAGGGGATAGCCTGGAAAGCTGTTGCTCAGCCTCATCTGTCCATGGCCCTGCTCGCACAGAGGCACAGAGACTGGGACCGCTTACTTGTCTTGCCACCTCAAACTTCAAATGTAGCATAAGGTGTCCCAGCTGGGCGCCTCCAGCAGCCCTGCTCCGAAAATACGAATGTCTCCAGATAACTCTCAGGCAGAAGGGGCTAGCCTGGGAAGCTGTTGCTCAGCCTCATCTGCCCATGGCACTGCTCGCACAGAGGCAGAGACACTGGGGCTGCTTGCTTGTCTTGCCACCTCAAACTTCAAACGTAACCCGGGGATTGGGGTTACCTACCAAGCTTGTTTTGCAGCCCTGCTCTGAAAATGTGAGTGTCTGCACATAACTGGCAGCCAGAAGGGGCTAGCCTGGAAAGCTGTTGCTCAGCCTCATCTGCCCATGGCCCTGCTCGCACAGAGGCACAGAGATTGGTGCTGCTTGCTTGTTTTGCCACCTGAAACTTCAAACGTAGCCCTAGGATGGGGTGGGTCCCTGCTGTGCTCCTCCAGTAGCCCTGTTCCGAAAGATCGAACGTCTCCAGATAGCTCGCAGACAGAAGGAGATAGACAGGAAAGCTATTGCTCAGCCTGATTTGCCCATGGCACTGCTCGCACAGAGGCACAGAGACTGGGGCTGCTTGCTTGTCTTACCACCTCAAAATTTAAACGTAGCCCTGGGATGGGGGTGTCCGTGCCTGGCGCCTCCAGCAGCCCTGCTCAGAAAATACGAATGTCTCCAGATAACTCTCAGGCAGAAGGGGCTAGCCTGGGAAGCTGTTGCTCAGCCTCATCTGCCCATGGCACTGCTCGCACAGAGGCACAGAGACTGGGGCTGCTTGCTTGTCTTGCCACCTCAAACTTCAAATGTAGCATAAGGTGTCCCAGCTGGGCGCCTCCAGCAGCCCTGCTCCGAAAATACGAATGTCTCCAGATAACTCTCAGGCAGAAGGGGCTAGCCTGGAAAGCTGTTGCTCAGCCTCATCTGCCCATGGCACTGCTCGCACAGAGCACAGAGACTGGGGCTGCTTGCTTCTCTTGACACCTTGAACTTCAAACGTATCTTAGGGGATCCCTGCTGGCCTGTTTTCGCAGTCCTGGTCTGAAAATGCGAACGTCTCCAGATATCTCGCAGCCAGAAAGGGCTAGACTGGAAAGCTACTGCTCAGCCTCAGCTGCCCATGGCCCTGCTCACACAGAGGAAGAGAGACTGGGGCTGTTGGTTCTTTTGCCACCTCAAAGTTCAAACGTATCTTAGGGGGTCCCTGCCGGGTGCCTCCAGCAGACCTGCTCTGACAATGCGAATGTCTGCAGAGAGCTGGCAGGCAGAAGGGGGTAGCCTGGAAAGCTGTTGCTCAGCCTCATCTGCCCATGGCAGTGCTCGCACAGAGGCACAGAGACTGGGGCTGCTTGCTTGTCTTACCACCTCAGACTTGAAACGTATCTTAGGTGGTCCCTGATGGGCACATTTCGCAGCCCTGCTCTGAAAAGGCGAACGTCTCCAGATAGCTTGCAGACAGAATGGGCTATCCTGGAAAGCTGTTGCTCAGCCTCATCTGCCCATGGCACTGCTCGCACAGAGACACAGAGACTGGGGCTGCTTGCTTGTCTTGACACCTCAAACTTCAAATGTAACCCGGGGATTGGGGTTACCTACCGGGCTCGTTTTGCAGCCCTGCTCTGAAAATGTGAGTGTCTGCACATAACTGGCAGCCAGAAGGGGCTAGCCTGGAAAGCTGTTGCTCAGCCTCATCTGTCCATGGCCCTGCTCGCAGAGAGGCACAGAGACTGGGACTGCTTACTTGTCTTGCCACCTCAAACTTCAAATGTAGCGTAAGGTGTCCGTGCCGGGTGCCTCCACTAGCCCTGCTCCAAAAATGCGAATGTCTCCAGATAGCTGGCAGCCAGAAGGGGCTAGCCTGGAAAGCTGTTGCTCAGCCTCATCTGCCCATGGCACTGCTCGCACAGAGGCACAGAGATTGGTGCTGCTTGGTTGTTTTGCCACCTGAAACTTCAAACGTAGCCCTAGGATGGGGTGTGTCCCTGCTTTGCGCCTCCAGTAGCCCTGCTCCAAAAATGCGAATGTCTCCAGATAGCTCGCAGACAGAAGGAGATAGACAGGAAAGCTGTTGCTCAGCCTCATCTGCCCATGGCACTGCTCGCACAGAGGCACAGAGACTGGGGCTGCTTGCTTGTCTTACCCCCTCAAACTTCAAACGTATCTTAGGGGGTCCCTGCTGGGCACATTTCGCAGCCCTGCTCTGAAAAGGCGAACGTCTCCAGATAGCTTGCAGCCAGAATGGGCTATCCTGGAAAGCTGTTGCTCAGCCTCATCTGCCCATGGCACTGCTCGCACAGAGGCAGAGAGACTGGGGCTGCTTGCTTGTCTTGACACCTCAAACTTCAAACATAACCCGGGGATTGGGGTTACCTACCGGGCTCGTTTTGCAGCCCTGCTCTGAAAATGTGAGTGTCTGCACATAACTGGCAGCCAAAAGGGGCTAGCCTGGAAAGCTGTTGCTCAGCCTCATCTGTCCATGGCCCTGCTCGCAGAGAGGCACAGAGACTGGGACTGCTTACTTGTCTTGCCACCTCAAACTTCAAATGTAGCGTAAGGTGTCCGTGCCGGGTGCCTCCACTAGCCCTGCTCCAAAAATGCGAATGTCTCCAGATAGCTGGCAGCCAGAAGGGGCTAGCCTGGAAATCTGTTGCTCAGCCTGATTTGCCCATGGCACTGCTCGCACAGAGGCACAGAGACTGGGGCTGCTTGCTTGTCTTGCTACCTAAACTTCAAATGTAGCGTAAGGTGTCCGTGCCGGGTGCCTCCACTAGCCCTGCTCCGAAAATGCGAACGTCTGAAGATAGCTGGCAGCCAGAAGGGGCTAGCCTGGAAAGCTGTTGCTCAGCCTGATTTGCCCATGGCACTGCTCGCACAGAGGCACAGAGACTGGGGCAGCTTTTTTGTCTTGCCACCTCAAACTTGAAACGTAGCCCGGGGATGGAGGTGTCCGTGCGTGGCGCCTCCAGCAGCCCTGCTCAGAAAATACGAATGTCTCCAGATAACTCTCAGGCAGAAGGGGCTAGCCTGGGAAGCTGTTGCTCAGCCTCATCTGCCCATGGCACTGCTCGCACAGAGGCACAGAGATTGGTGCTGCTTGGTTGTTTTGCCACCTGAAACTTCAAACGTAGCCCTAGGATGGGGTGTGTACCTGCTTTGCGCCTCCAGTAGCCCTGCTCCGAAAATGCGAACGTCTCCAGATAGCTCGCAGACAGAAGGGGCTAGCCTGGAAAGCTGTTGCTCAGCCTGATTTGCCCATGGCACTGCTCGCACAGAGGCACAGAGACTGGGGCTGCTTGCTTGTCTTACCCCCTCAAACTTGAAACGTATCTTAGGGGGTCCCTGCTGGGCACATTTCGCAGCCCTGCTATGAAAATGTGAGTGTCTGCAGATAACTGGCAGCCAGAAGGGGCTAGCCTGGAAAGCTGTTGCTCAGCCTCATCTGCCCATGGCCCTGCTCGCACAGAGGCACAGAGATTGGTGCTGCTTGCTTGTTTTGCCACCTGAAACTTCAAACGTAGCCCTAGGATGGGTTGGGTCCCTGTTGTTCGCCCCCAGTAGCCCTGCTCCGAAAAATCGGACGTCTCCAGATAGCTCGCAGACAGAAGGAGATAGACAGGAAAGCTGTTGCTCAGCCTGATTTGCCCATGGCACTGCTCGCACAGAGGCACAGAGACTGGGGCTGCTTGCTTGTCTTACCACCTCAAAATTTAAACGTAGCCCTGGGATGGGGGTGTCCGTGCCTGGCGCCTCCAGCAGCCCTTCTCGGAAAATACGAATGTCTCCAGATAACTCTCAAGCAGAAGGGGCTAGCCTGGGAAGCTGTTGCTCAACCTCATCTGCCCATGGCCCTGCTCGCACAGAGGCAGAGAGACTGGGGCTGCTTGCTTGTCTTGCCACCTCAAACTTCAAACGTAACCCGGGGATTGGGGTTACCTACCGGGCTCGTTTTGCAGCCCTGCTCTGAAAATGTGAGTGTCTGCACATAACTGGCAGCCAGAAGGGGCTAGCCTGGAAAGCTGTTGCTCAGCCTCATCTGTCCATGGCCCTGCTCGCAGAGAGGCACAGAGACTGGGACTGCTTACTTGTCTTGCCACCTCAAACTTCAAATGTTACGTAAGGTGTCCGTGCCGTGTGCCTCCACTAGCCCTGCTCCAAAAATGCGAATGTCTCCAGATAGCTGGCAGCCAGAAGGGGCTAGCCTGGAAAGCTGTTGCTCAGCCTCATCTGCCCATGGCACTGCTCGCACAGAGGCACAGAGATTGGTGCTGCTTGGTTGTTTTGCCACCTGAAACTTCAAACGTAGCCCTAGGATGGGGTGTGTCCCTGCTTTGCGCCTCCAGTAGCCCTGCTCCAAAAATGCGAATGTCTCCAGATAGCTCGCAGACAGAAGGAGATAGACAGGAAAGCTGTTGCTCAGCCTCATCTGCCCATGGCACTGCTCGCACAGAGGCACAGAGACTGGGGCTGCTTGCTTGTCTTGCCCCCGTCAAACTTCAAACGTTTCTTCAGTGGTCCGTGCCGGGCGCATTTCGCAGCCCTGCTCTGAAAAGGCGAACGTCTCCAGATAGCTTGCAGCCAGAATGGGCTATCCTGGAAAGCTGTTGCTCAGCCTCATCTGCCCATGGCACTGCTCGCACAGAGGCAGAGAGACTGGGGCTGCTTGCTTGTCTTGACACCTCAAACTTCAAACATAACCCGGGGATTGGGGTTACCTACCGGGCTCGTTTTGCAGCCCTGCTCTGAAAATGTGAGTGTCTGCACATAACTGGCAGCCAAAAGGGGCTAGCCTGGAAAGCTGTTGCTCAGCCTCATCTGTCCATGGCCCTGCTCGCAGAGAGGCACAGAGACTGGGACTGCTTACTTGTCTTGCCACCTCAAACTTCAAATGTAGCGTAAGGTGTCCGTGCCGGGTGCCTCCACTAGCCCTGCTCCAAAAATGCGAATGTCTCCAGATAGCTGGCAGCCAGAAGGGGCTAGCCTGGAAATCTGTTGCTCAGCCTGATTTGCCCATGGCACTGCTCGCACAGAGGCACAGAGACTGGGGCTGCTTGCTTGTCTTGCTACCTAAACTTCAAATGTAGCGTAAGGTGTCCGTGCCGGGTGCCTCCACTAGCCCTGCTCCGAAAATGCGAACGTCTGAAGATAGCTGGCAGCCAGAAGGGGCTAGCCTGGAAAGCTGTTGCTCAGCCTGATTTGCCCATGGCACTGCTCGCACAGAGGCACAGAGACTGGGGCAGCTTTTTTGTCTTGCCACCTCAAACTTGAAACGTAGCCCGGGGATGGAGGTGTCCGTGCGTGGCGCCTCCAGCAGCCCTGCTCAGAAAATACGAATGTCTCCAGATAACTCTCAGGCAGAAGGGGCTAGCCTGGGAAGCTGTTGCTCAGCCTCATCTGCCCATGGCACTGCTCGCACAGAGGCACAGAGATTGGTGCTGCTTGGTTGTTTTGCCACCTGAAACTTCAAACGTAGCCCTAGGATGGGGTGTGTACCTGCTTTGCGCCTCCAGTAGCCCTGCTCCGAAAATGCGAACGTCTCCAGATAGCTCGCAGACAGAAGGGGCTAGCCTGGAAAGCTGTTGCTCAGCCTGATTTGCCCATGGCACTGCTCGCACAGAGGCACAGAGACTGGGGCTGCTTGCTTGTCTTACCCCCTCAAACTTGAAACGTATCTTAGGGGGTCCCTGCTGGGCACATTTCGCAGCCCTGCTATGAAAATGTGAGTGTCTGCAGATAACTGGCAGCCAGAAGGGGCTAGCCTGGAAAGCTGTTGCTCAGCCTCATCTGCCCATGGCCCTGCTCGCACAGAGGCACAGAGATTGGTGCTGCTTGCTTGTTTTGCCACCTGAAACTTCAAACGTAGCCCTAGGATGGGTTGGGTCCCTGTTGTTCGCCCCCAGTAGCCCTGCTCCGAAAAATCGGACGTCTCCAGATAGCTCGCAGACAGAAGGAGATAGACAGGAAAGCTGTTGCTCAGCCTGATTTGCCCATGGCACTGCTCGCACAGAGGCACAGAGACTGGGGCTGCTTGCTTGTCTTACCACCTCAAAATTTAAACGTAGCCCTGGGATGGGGGTGTCCGTGCCTGGCGCCTCCAGCAGCCCTTCTCGGAAAATACGAATGTCTCCAGATAACTCTCAAGCAGAAGGGGCTAGCCTGGGAAGCTGTTGCTCAACCTCATCTGCCCATGGCACTGCTCGCACAGAGGCAGAGAGACTGGGGCTGCTTGCTTGTCTTGCCACCTCAAACTTCAAACGTAACCCGGGGATTGGGGTTACCTACCGGGCTCGTTTTGCAGCCCTGCTCTGAAAATGTGAGTGTCTGCACATAACTGGCAGCCAGAAGGGGCTAGCCTGGAAAGCTGTTGCTCAGCCTCATCTGTCCATGGCCCTGCTCGCAGAGAGGCACAGAGACTGGGACTGCTTACTTGTCTTGCCACCTCAAACTTCAAATGTAGCGTAAGGTGTCCGTGCCGTGTGCCTCCACTAGCCCTGCTCCAAAAATGCGAATGTCTCCAGATAGCTGGCAGCCAGAAGGGGCTAGCCTGGAAAGCTCTTGCTCAGCCTGATTTGCCCATGGCACTGCTCGCACAGAGGCACAGAGACTGGGGCTGCTTGCTTGTCTTGCTACCTAAACTTCAAATGTAGCGTAAGGTGTCCGTGCCGGGTGCCTCCACTAGCCCTGCTCCGAAAATGCGAACGTCTGAAGATAGCTGGCAGCCAGAAGGGGCTAGCCTGGAAAGCTGTTGCTCAGCCTGATTTGCCCATGGCACTGCTCGCACAGAGGCAAAGAGACTGGGGCAGCTTTCTTGTCTTGCCACCTCAAACTTGAAACGTAGCCCGGGGATGGAGGTGTCCGTGCGTGGCGCCTCCAGCAGCCCTGCTCCGAAAATACGAATGTCTCCAGATAACTCTCAGGCAGAAGGGGCTAGCCTGGGAAGCTGTTGCTCAGCCTCATCTGCCCATGGCACTGCTCGCACAGAGGCACAGAGATTGTTACTGCTTGCTTGTTTTGCCACCTGAAACTTCAAACGTAGCCGTAGGATGGGGTGGGTCCCTGCTTTGTGCCTCCAGTAGCCTTGCTCCGAAAATGCGAACGTCTCCAGATAGCTCGCAGACAGAAGGAGATATACAGGAAAGCTGTTGCTCAGCCTGATTTGCCCATGGCACTGCTCGCACAGAGGCACAGAGACTGGGGCTGCTTGCTTGTCTTACCCACTCAAACTTGAAACGTATCTTAGGGGGTCCCTGCTGGGCACATTTCGCAGACCTGCTCTAAAAAGGCGAACGTCTCCAGATAGCTAGCAGCCAGAATGGGCTATCCTGGAAAGCTGTTGCTCAGCCTCATCTGCCCATGGCACTGCTCGCGCAGAGGCAGAGAGACTGGGACTGCTTACTTGTCTTGCCACCTCAAACTTCAAATGTAGCATATGGTGTCCCAGCTGGGCGCCTCCAGCAGCCCTGCTCCGAAAATACGAATGTCTCCAGATAACTCTCAGGCAGAAGGGGCTAGCCTGGAAAGCTGTTGCTCAGCCTCATCTGCCCATGGCCCTGCTCGCACAGAGGCACAGAGATTGGTGCTGCTTGCTTGTTTTGCCACCTGAAACCTCAAACGTAGCCCTAGGATGTGTTGGGTCCCTGTTGTTCGCCCCCAGTAGCCCTGCTCCGAAAAATCGGACGTCTCCAGATAGCTCGCAGACAGAAGGAGATAGACAGGAAAGCTGTTGCTCAGCCTGATTTGCCCATGGCACTGCTCGCACAGAGGCACAGAGACTGGGGCTGCTTGCTTGTCTTACCACCTCAAAATTTAAACGTAGCCCTGGGATGGGGGTGTCCGTGCCTGGCGCCTCCAGCAGCCCTTCTCGGAAAATACGAATGTCTCCAGATAACTCTCAAGCAGAAGGGGCTAGCCTGGGAAGCTGTTGCTCAACCTCATCTGCCCATGGCACTGCTCGCACAGAGGCAGAGAGACTGGGGCTGCTTGCTTGTCTTGCCACCTCAAACTTCAAACGTAACCCGGGGATTGGGGTTACCTACCGGGCTCGTTTTGCAGCCCTGCTCTGAAAATGTGAGTGTCTGCACATAACTGGCAGCCAGAAGGGGATAGCCTGGAAAGCTGTTGCTCAGCCTCATCTGTCCATGGCCCTGCTCGCAGAGAGGCACAGAGACTGGGACTGCTTACTTGTCTTGCCACCTCAAACTTCAAATGTAGCGTAAGGTGTCCGTGCCGTGTGCCTCCACTAGCCCTGCTCCAAAAATGCGAATGTCTCCAGATAGCTGGCAGCCAGAAGGGGCTAGCCTGGGAAGCTGTTGCTCAGCCTCATCTGCCCATGGCACTGCTCGCACAGAGGCACAGAGATTGGTGCTGCTTGGTTGTTTTGCCTCCTGAAACTTCAAACGTAGCCCTAGGATGGGGTGTGTCCCTGCTTTGCGCCTCCAGTAGCCCTGCTCCAAAAATGCGAACGTCTCCAGATAGCTCGCAGACAGAAGGAGATAGACAGGAAAGCTGTTGCTCAGCCTCATCTGCCCATGGCACTGCTCGCACAGAGGCACAGAGACTGGGGCTGCTTGCTTGTCTTACCCCCTCAAACTTGAAACGTATCTTAGGGGGTCCCTGCTGGGCACATTTCGCAGCCCTGCTCTGAAAAGGCGAACGTCTCCAGATAGCTTGCAGCCAGAATGGGCTATCCTGGAAAGCTGTTGCTCAGCCTCATCTGCCCATGGCACTGCTCGCACAGAGGCAGAGAGACTGGGGCTGCTTGCTTGTCTTGACACCTCAAACTTCAAACATAACCCGGGGATTGGGGTTACCTACCGGGCTCGTTTTGCAGCCCTGCTCTGAAAATGTGAGTGTCTGCACATAACTGGCAGCCAAAAGGGGCTAGCCTGGAAAGCTGTTGCTCAGCCTCATCTGTCCATGGCCCTGCTCGCAGAGAGGCACAGAGACTGGGACTGCTTACTTGTCTTGCCACCTCAAACTTCAAATGTAGCGTAAGGTGTCCGTGCCGGGTGCCTCCACTAGCCCTGCTCCAAAAATGCGAATGTCTCCAGATAGCTGGCAGCCAGAAGGGGCTAGCCTGGAAATCTGTTGCTCAGCCTGATTTGCCCATGGCACTGCTCGCACAGAGGCACAGAGACTGGGGCTGCTTGCTTGTCTTGCTACCTAAACTTCAAATGTAGCGTAAGGTGTCCGTGCCGGGTGCCTCCAGTAGCTCTGCTCCGAAAATGCGAACGTCTGAAGATAGCTGGCAGCCAGAAGGGTCTAGCCTGGAAAGCTGTTGCTCAGCCTGATTTGCCCATGGCACTGCTCGCTCAGAAGCAAAGAGAATGGGGCTTCTTGCTTGTCTTGCCACCTCAAACTTGAAACGTAGCACGGGGATGGAGGTGTCCGTGCGTGGCGCCTCCAGCAGCCCTGCTCAGAAAATACGAATGTCTCCAGATAACTCTCAGGCAGAAGGGGCTAGCCTGGGAAGCTGTTGCTCAGCCTCATCTGCCCATGGCACTGCTCGCACAGAGGCACAGAGATTGTTACTGCTTGCTTGTTTTGCCACCTGAAACTTCAAACGTAGCCCTAGGATGGGGTGGGTCCCTGCTTTGTGCCTCCAGTAGCCTTGCTCCGAAAATGCGAACGTCTCCAGATAGCTCGCAGACAGAAGGAGATAGACAGGAAAGCTGTTGCTCAGCCTCATCTGCCCATGGCACTGCTCGCACAGAGGCACAGAGACTGGGGCTGCTTGCTTGTCTTACCCACTCAAACTTGAAACGTATCTTAGGGGGTCCCTGCTGGGCACATTTCGCAGCCCTGCTCTGAAAAGGCGAACGTCTCCAGATAGCTTGCAGCCAGAATGGGCTATCCTGGAAAGCTGTTGCTCAGCCTCATCTGCCCATGGCACTGCTCGCACAGAGGCAGAGAGACTGGGACTGCTTACTTGTCTTGCCACCTCAAACTTCAAATGTAGCATATGGTGTCCCAGCTGGGCGCCTCCAGCAGCCCTGCTCCGAAAATACGAATGTCTCCAGATAACTCTCAGGCAGAAGGGGCTAGCCTGGGAAGCTGTTGCTCAGCCTCATCTGCCCATGGCACTGCTCACACAGAGGCACAGAGACTGGGGCTCTTGCTTGTCTTGCCACCTCAAACTTCAAACGTAACCCGGGGATTGGGGTTACCTACCGGGCTCGTTTTGCAGCCCTGCTCTGAAAATGTGAGTGTCTGCACATAACTGGCAGCCAGAAGGGGCTAGCCTGGAAAGCTGTTGCTCAGCCTCATCTGCCCATGGCCCTGCTCGCACAGAGGCACAGAGATTGGTGCTGCTTGCTTGTTTTGCCACCTGAAACTTCAAACGTAGCCCTAGGATGGGGTGGGTCCCTGCTGTGCGCCTCCAGTAGCCCTGCTCCGAAAAATCGAAAGTCTCCAGATAGCTCGCAGACAGAAGGAGATAGACAGGAAAGCTATTGCTCAGCCTGATTTGCCCATGGCACTGCTCGCACAGAGGCACAGAGACTGGGGCTGCTTGCTTGTCTTACCCCCTCAAACTTCAAACGTATCTTAGGGGGTCCCTGCTGGGCACATTTCGCAGCCCTGCTCTGAAAATGTGAGTGTCTGCACATAACTGGCAGCCAGAAGGGGCTAGCCTGGAAAGCTGTTGCTCAGCCTCATCTGCCCATGGCCCTGCTCGCACAGAGGCACAGAGATTGGTGCTGCTTGCTTGTTTTGCCACCTGAAACTTCAAACGTAGCCCTAGTATGGGTTGGGTCCCTGTTGTTCGCCCCCAGTAGCCCTGCTCCGAAAAATCGGACGTCTCCAGATAGCTCGCAGACAGAAGGAGATAGACAGGAAAGCTGTTGCTCAGCCTGATTTGCCCATGGCACTACTCGCACAGAGGCACAGAGACTGGGGCTGCTTGCTTGTCTTACCACCTCAAAATTTAAACGTAGCCCTGGGATGGGGGTGTCCGTGCCTGGCGCCTCCAGCAGCCCTTCTCGGAAAATACGAATGTCTCCAGATAACTCTCAAGCAGAAGGGGCTAGCCTGGGAAGCTGTTGCTCAACCTCATCTGCCCATGGCACTGCTCGCACAGAGGCAGAGAGACTGGGGCTGCTTGCTTGTCTTGCCACCTCAAACTTCAAACGTAACCCGGGGATTGGGGTTACCTACCGGGCTCGTTTTGCAGCCCTGCTCTGAAAATGTGAGTGTCTGCACATAACTGGCAGCCAGAAGGGGATAGCCTGGAAAGCTGTTGCTCAGCCTCATCTGTCCATGGCCCTGCTCGCAG
Organism: Opisthocomus hoazin; assembly: GCF_030867145.1. Taxonomy (NCBI): domain Eukaryota; kingdom Metazoa; phylum Chordata; class Aves; order Opisthocomiformes; family Opisthocomidae; genus Opisthocomus; species Opisthocomus hoazin. The sequence continues at coordinate 44,167,504 of NC_134418.1, read as the reverse complement.
AGAGGCACAGAGACTGGGACTGCTTACTTGTCTTGCCACCTCAAACTTCAAATGTAGCGTAAGGTGTCCGTGCCGTGTGCCTCCACTAGCCCTGCTCCAAAAATGCGAATGTCTCCAGATAGCTGGCAGCCAGAAGGGGCTAGCGTGGAAAGCTGTTGCTCAGCCTGATTTGCCCATGGCACTGCTCGCAGAGAGGCACAGAGACTGGGGCTGCTTGCTTGTCTTGCTACCTAAACTTCAAATGTAGCGTAAGGTGTCCGTGCCGGGTGCCTCCACTAGCCCTGCTCCGAAAATGCGAACGTCTGAAGATAGCTGGCAGCCAGAAGGGGCTAGCCTGGAAAGCTGTTGCTCAGCCTGATTTGCCCATGGCACTGCTCGCACAGAGGCAAAGAGACTGGGGCAGCTTGCTTGTCTTGCCACCTCAAACTTGAAACGTATCCCGGGGATGGAGGTGTCCGTGCGTGGCGCCTCCAGCAGCCCTGCTCCGAAAATACGAATGTCTCCAGATAACTCTCAGGCAGAAGGGGCTAGCCTGGGAAGCTGTTGCTCAGCCTCATCTGCCCATGGCACTGCTCGCACAGAGGCACAGAGATTGGTGCTGCTTGCTTGTTTTGCCACCTGAAACTTCAAACGTAGCCCTAGGATGGGGTGTGTCCCTGCTTTGCGCCTCCAGTAGCCCTGCTCCAAAAATGCGAACGTCTCCAGATAGCTCGCAGACAGCAGGAGATAGACAGGAAAGCTGTTGCTCAGCCTCATCTGCCCATGGCACTGCTCGCACAGAGACTGGGGCTGCTTGCTTGTCTTACCCTATCAAACTTGAAACGTATCTTAAGGGGTCCCTGCTGGGCACATTTCGCAGCCCTGCTCTGAAAAGGCGAACGTCTCCAGATAGCTTGCAGCCAGAATGGGCTATCCTGGAAAGCTGTTGCTCAGCCTCATCTGCCCATGGCACTGCTCGCACAGAGGCAGAGAGACTGGGGCTGCTTGCTTGTCTTGACACCTCAAACTTCAAACATAACCCGGGGATTGGGGTTACCTACCGGGCTCGTTTTGCAGCCCTGCTCTGAAAATGTGAGTGTCTGCACATAACTGGCAGCCAAAAGGGGCTAGCCTGGAAAGCTGTTGCTCAGCCTCATCTGTCCATGGCCCTGCTCGCAGAGAGGCACAGAGACTGGGACTGCTTACTTGTCTTGCCACCTCAAACTTCAAATGTAGCGTAAGGTGTCCGTGCCGGGTGCCTCCACTAGCCCTGCTCCAAAAATGCGAATGTCTCCAGATAGCTGGCAGCCAGAAGGGGGTAGCCTGGAAAGCTGTTGCTCAGCCTGATTTGCCCATGGCACTGCTCGCACAGAGGCACAGAGACTGGGGCTGCTTGCTTGTCTTGCTACCTAAACTTCAAATGTAGCGTAAGGTGTCCGTGCCGAGTGCCTCCAGTAGCTCTGCTCCGAAAATGCGAACGTCTGAAGATAGCTGGCAGCCAGAAGTGTCTAGCCTGGAAAGCTGTTGCTCAGCCTGATTTGCCCATGGCACTGCTCGCACAGAGGCAGAGAGACTGGGACTGCTTACTTGTCTTGCCACCTCAAACTTCAAATGTAGCATATGTTGTCCCAGCTGGGCGCCTCCAGCAGCCCTGCTCCGAAAATACGAATGTCTTCAGATAACTCTCAGGCAGAAGGGGCTAGCCTGGGAAGCTGTTGCTCAGCCTCATCTGCCCATGGCACTGCTCACACAGAGGCACAGAGACTGGGGCTCTTGCTTGTCTTGCCACCTCAAACTTGAAACGTAACCCGGGTATTGGGGTTACCTACCGGGCTCGTTTTGCAGCCCTGCTCTGAAAATGTGAGTGTCTGCACATAACTGGCAGCCAGAAGGGGCTAGCCTGGAAAGCTGTTGCTCAGCCTCATCTGCCCATGGCCCTGCTCGCACAGAGGCACAGAGATTGGTGCTGCTTGCTTGTTTTGCCACCTGAAACTTCAAACGTAGCCCTAGGATGGGGTGGGTCCCTGCTGTGCGCCTCCAGTAGCCCTGTTCCGAAAAATCGAAAGTCTCCAGATAGCTCGCAGACAGAAGGAGATAGACAGGAAAGCTATTGCTCAGCCTGATTTGCCCATGGCACTGCTCGCACAGAGGCACAGAGACTGGGGCTGCTTGCTTGTCTTACCACCTCAAAATTTAAACGTACCCCTGGGATGGGGGTGTCCGTGCCTGGCGCCTCCAGCAGCCCTTCTCGGAAAATACGAATGTGTCCAGATAACTCTCACGCAGAAGGGGCTAGCCTGGGAAGCTGTTGCTCAGCCTCATCTGCCCATGGCACTGCTCGCACAGAGGCAGAGAGACTGGGGCTGCTTGCTTGTCTTGACACCTTGAACTTCAAACGTAACCCGGGGATTGGGGTTACCTACCGGGCTCGTTTTGCAGCCCTGCTCTGAAAATGTGAGTGTCTGCACGTAACTGGCAGCCAGAAGGGGCTAGCCTGGAAAGCTGTTGCTCAGCCTCATCTGTCCATGGCCCTGCTCGCAGAGAGGCACAGAGACTGGGGCTGCTTACTTGTCTTGCCACCTCAAACTTCAATTGTAGCGTAAGGTGTCCGTGCCGGGTGCCTCCACTAGCCCTGCTCCGAAAATGCGAACGTCTGAAGATAGCTGGCAGCCAGAAGGGGCTAGCCTGGAAAGCTGTTGCTCAGCCTGATTTGCCCATGGCACTGCTCGCACAGAGGCACAGAGACTGGAGCTGCTTGCTTGTCTTGCTACCTAAACTTCAAATGTAGCGTAAGGTGTCCGTGCCGGGTGCCTCCACTAGCCCTGCTCCGAAAATGCGAACGTCTGAAGATAGCTGGCAGCCAGAAGGGGCTAGCCTGGAAAGCTGTTGCTCAGCCTGATTTGCCCATGGCACTGCTCGCACAGAGGCAAAGAGACTGGGGCAGCTTGCTTGTCTTGCCACCTCAAACTTGAAACGTAGCCCGGGGATGGAGGTGTCCGTGCGTGGCGCCTCCGGCAGCCCTGCTCAGAAAATACAAATGTCTCCAGATAACTCTCAGGCAGAAGGGGCTAGCCTGGGAAGCTGTTGCTCAGCCTCATCTGCCCATGGCACTGCTCGCACACAGGCACAGAGACTGGGGCTGCTTGCTTGTCTTGCCACCTCAAACTTCAAATGTAGCATAAGGTGTCCCAGCTGGGCGCCTCCAGCAGCCCTGCTCCGAAAATACGAATGTCTCCAGATAACTCTCAGGCAGAAGGGGCTAGCCTGGAAAGCTGTTGCTCAGCCTCATCTGCCCATGGCACTGCTCGCACAGAGGTACAGAGATTGGGGCTGCTTGCTTGTCTTGCCACCTGAAACTTCAAACGTAGCCCTAGGATGGGGTGTGTCCCTGCTGTGCGCCTCCAGTAGCCCTGCTCCGAAAATGCGAAAGTCTCCAGATAGCTCGCAGACAGAAGGAGATAGACAGGAAAGCTGTTGCTCAGCCTGATTTGCCCATGGCACTGCTCGCACAGAGGCACAGAGACTGGGGCTGCTTGCTTGTCTTACCACCTCAAACTTGAAACGTAGCCCTGGGATGGGGTGTCCGTGCCTGGCGCCTCCAGCAGCCCTTCTCGGAAAATACGAATGTCTCCAGATAACTCTCACGCAGAAGGGGCTAGCCTGGGAAGCTGTTGCTCAGCCTCATCTGCCCATGGCACTGCTCGCACAGAGGCAGAGAGACTGGGGCTGCTTGCTTGTCTTGCCACCTCAAACTTCAAACGTAACCCGGGGATTGGGGTTATCTACGGGGCTCGTTTTGCAGCCCTGCTCTGAAAATGTGAGTGTCTGCACATAACTGGCAGCCAGAAGGGGCTAGCCTGGAAAGCTGTTGCTCAGCCTCATCTGTCCATGGCCCTGCTCGCAGAGAGGCACAGAGACTGGGGCTGCTTACTTGTCTTGCCACCTCAAACTTCAAATGTAGCGTAAGGTGTCCGTGCCGTGTGCCTCCACTAGCCCTGCTCAAAAATGCGAATGTCTCCAGATAGCTGGCAGCCAGAAGGGGCTAGCCTGGAAAGCTGTTGCTCAGCCTGATTTGCCCATGGCACTGCTCGCACAGAGGCACAGAGAATGGGGCTGCTTGCTTGTCTTACCACCTCAAACTTGAAACGTATCTTAGGGGTCCCTGCTGGGCACATTTCGCAGCCCTGCTCTGAAAAGGCGAACGTCTCCAGATAGCTTGCAGCCAGAATGGGCTATCTTGGAAAGCTGTTGCTCAGCATCATGTGCCCATTGCACTGCTCGCACAGAGGCACAGAGACTGGGGCTGCTTGCTTGTCTTGCCACCTCAAACTTCAAACGTAACCCGGGGATTGGGGTTATCTACCGGGCTCATTTTGCAGCCCTGCTCTGAAAATGTGAGTGTCTGCACATAACTGACAGCCAGAAGGGGCTAGCCTGGAAAGCTGTTGCTCAGCCTCATCTGTCCATGGCCCTGCTCGCAGAGAGGCACAGAGACTGGGACTGCTTACTTGTCTTGCCACCTCAAACTTCAATGTAGCATATGGTGTCCCAGCTGGCGCCTCCAGCAGCCCTGCTCCGAAAATACGAATGTCTCCAGATAACTCTCAGGCAGAAGGGGCTAGCCTGGGAAGCTGTTGCTCAGCCTCATCTGCCCATGGCACTGCTCACACAGAGGCACAGAGACTGGGGCTCTTGGTTGTCTTGCCACCTCAAACTTCAAACGTAACCCGGGGATTGGGGTTACCTACCGGGCTCGTTTTGCAGCCCTGCTCTGAAAATGTGAGTGTCTGCACATAACTGGCAGCCAGAAGGGGCTAGCCTGGAAAGCTGTTGCTCAGCCTCATCTGTCCATGGCCCTGCTCGCAGAGAGGCACAGAGACTGGGACTGCTTACTTGTCTTGCCACCTCAAACTTCAAATGTAGCGTAAGGTGTCCGTGCCGGGTGCCTCCACTAGCCCTGCTCCAAAAATGCGAATGTCTCCAGATAGCTGGCAGCCAGAAGGGGCTAGCCTGGAAAGCTGTTGCTCAGCCTGATTTGCCCATGGCACTGCTCGCACAGAGGCACAGAGATTGGGGCTGCTTGCTTGTCTTGCCACCTCAAACTTGAAACGTAGCCCGGGGATGGAGGTGTCCGTGCGTGACGCCTCCAGCAGCCCTGCTCAGAAAATACGAATGTCTCCAGATAACTCTCAGGCAGAAGGGGCTAGCCTGGGAAGCTGTTGCTCAGCCTCATCTGCCCATGGCACTGCTCACACAGAGGCACAGAAACTGGGGCTCTTGCTTGTCTTGCCACCTCAAACTTCAAACGTAACCCGGGGATTGGGGTTACCTACCGGGCTCGTTTTGCAGCCCTGCTCTGAAAATGTGAGTGTCTTGCACATAACTGGCAGCCAGAAGGGGCTAGCCTGGAAAGCTGTTGCTCAGCCTCATCTACCCATGGCCCTGCTCGCACAGAGGCACAGAGATTGGTGCTGCTTGCTTGTTTTGCCACCTGAAACTTCAAACGTAGCCCTAGGATGGGGTGGGTCCCTGCTGTGCGCCTCCAGTAGCCCTGTTCCGAAAAATCGAACGTCTCCAGATAGCTCGCAGACAGAAGGAGATAGACAGGAAAGCTATTGCTCAGCCTGATTTGCCCATGGCACTGCTCGCACAGAGGCACAGAGACTGGGGCTGCTTGCTTGTCTTACCACCTCAAAATTTAAACGTAGCCCTGGGATGGGGGTGTCCGTGCCTGGCGCCTCCAGCAGCCCTTCTCGGAAAATACGAATGTCTCCAGATAACTCTCACGCAGAAGGGGCTAGGCTGGGAAGCTGTTGCTCAGCCTCATCTGCCCATGGCACTGCTCGCACAGAGGCAGAGAGACTGGGGCTGCTTGCTTGTCTTGACACCTTGAACTTCAAACGTAACCCGGGGATTTGGGTTACCTACCGGGCTCGTTTTGCAGCCCTGCTCTGAAAATGTGAGTGTCTGCACGTAATTGGCAGCCAGAAGGGGCTAGCCTGGAAAGCTGTTGCTCAGCCTCATCTGTCCATGGCCCTGCTCGCAGAGAGGCACAGAGACTGGGGCTGCTTACTTGTCTTGCCACCTCAAACTTCAAATGTAGCGTAAGGTGTCCGTGCCGTGTGCCTCCACTAGCCCTGCTCCAAAAATGCGAATGTCTCCAGATAGCTGGCAGCCAGAAGGGGCTAGCCTGGAAAGCTGTTGCTCAGCCTGATTTGCCCATGGCACTGCTCGCACAGAGGCACAGAGACTGGAGCGGCTTGCTTGTCTTGCTACCTAAACTTCAAATGTAGCGTAAGGTGTCCGTGCCGGGTGCCTCCACTAGCCCTGCTCTGAAAATGCGAACGTCTGAAGATAGCTGGCAGCCAGAAGGGGCTAGCCTGGAAAGCTGTTGCTCAGCCTGATTTGCCCATGGCACTGCTCGCACAGAGGCAAAGAGACTGGGGCAGCTTGCTTGTCTTGCCACCTCAAACTTGAAACGTAGCCCGGGGATGGAGGTGTCCGTGCGTGGCGCCTCCAGCAGCCCTGCTCAGAAAATACGAATGTCTCCAGACAACTCTCAGGCAGAAGGGGCTAGCCTGGGAAGCTGTTGCTCAGCCTCATCTGCCCATGGCACTGCTCGCACACAGGCACAGAGACTGGGGCTGCTTGCTTGTCTTGCCACCTCAAACTTCAAATGTAGCATAAGGTGTCCCAGCTGGGCGCCTCCAGCAGCCCTGCTCCGAAAATACGAATGTCTCCAGATAACTCTCAGGCAGAAGGGGCTAGCCTGGAAAGCTGTTGCTCAGCCTCATCTGCCCATGGCACTGCTCGCACAGAGGCACAGAGACTGGGGCTGCTTGCTTGTCTTGCCACCTCAAACTTCAAATGTAGCTTATGGGGTCCCAGCTGGGCCCCTCCAGCAGCCCTGCTCCGAAAATACGAATGTCTCCAGATAACTCTCAAGCAGAAGGGGCTAGCCTGGAAAGCTGTTGCTCAGCCTCATCTGCCCAAGGTCCTGCTCGCACAGAGGCACAGAGATTGGTGCTGCTTGCTTGTTTTGCCACCTGAAACTTCAAACGTAGCCCTAGGATGGGGTGTGTCCCTGCTGTGCGCCTCCAGTAGCCCTGCTCCGAAAATGCGAACGTCTCCAGATAGCTCGCAGACAGAAGGAGATATACAGGAAAGCTGTTGCTCAGCCTGATTTGCCCATGGCACTGCTAGCACAGAGGCACAGAGACTGGGGCTGCTTGCTTGTCTTACCACCTCAAACTTGAAACGTATCTTGTGGGTCCCTGCTGGGCATATTTCGCAGCCCTGCTCTGAAAAGGCGAACGTCTCCAGATAGCTTGCAGCCAGAATGGGCTATCTTGGAAAGCTGTTGCTCAGCATCATGTGCCCATTGCACTGCTCGCACAGAGGCAGAGAGACTGGGGCTGCTTGCTTGTCTTGCCACCTCAAACTTCAAACGTAACCCGGGGATTGGGGTTATCTACCGGGCTCTTTTTGCAGCCCTGCTCTGAAAATGTGAGTGTCTGCACATAACTGGCAGCCAGAAGGGGCTAGCCTGGAAAGCTGTTGCTCAGCCTCATCTGTCCATGGCCCTGCTCGCAGAGAGGCACAGAGACTGGGACTGCTTACTTGTCTTGCCACCTCAAACTTCAAATGTAGCATATGGTGTCCCAGCTGGGCGCTTCCAGCAGCCCTGCTCCGAAAATACGAATGTCTCCAGATAACTCTCAGGCAGGAGGGGGTAGCCTGGAAAGCTGTTGCTCAGCCTCATCTGCACATGGCCCTGCTCGCACAGAGGCACAGAGATTGGTGCTGCTTGCTTGTTTTGCCACCTGAAACTTCAAACGTAGCCCTAGGATGGGGTGGGTCCCTGCTGTGCTCCTCCAGTAGCCCTGTTCCGAAAAATCGAAAGTCTCCAGATAGCTCGCAGACAGAAGGAGATAGACAGGAAAGCTATTGCTCAGCCTGATTTGCCCATGGCACTGCTCGCACAGAGGCACAGAGACTGGGGCTGCTTGCTTGTCTTACCACCTCAAAATTTAAACGTAGCCCTGGGATGGGGGTGTCCGTGCCTGGCGCCTCCAGCAGCCCTTCTCGGAAAATACGAATGTCTCCAGATAACTCTCACGCAGAAGGGGCTAGCCTGGGAAGCTGTTGCTCAGCCTCATCTGCCCATGGCACTGCTCGCACAGAGGCAGAGAGACTGGGGCTGCTTGCTTGTCTTGACACCTTGAACTTCAAACGTAACCCGGGGATTGGGGTTACCTACCGGGCTCGTTTTGCAGCCCTGCTCTGAAAATGTGAGTGTCTGCACATAACTGGCAGCCAGAAGGGGCTAGCCTGGAAAGCTGTTGCTCAGCCTCATCTGCCCACGGCACTGCTCGCACAGAGGCACAGAGACTGGGGCTGCTTGCTTCTCTTGACACCTTGAGCTTCAAACGTATCTTAGGGGATCCCTGCTGGGCTGTTTTCGCAGTCCTGGTCTGAAAATGCGAACGTCTCCAGATATCTCGCAGCCAGAAAGGGCTAGACTGGAAAGCTACTGCTCAGCCTCAGCTGCCCATGGCCCTGCTCACACAGAGGAAGAGAGACTGGGGCTGCTTGCTTCTGTTGCCACCTCAAAGTTCAAACGTATCTTAGGAGGTCCCTGCCGGGTGCCTCCAGCAGACCTGCTCTGACAATGCGAATGTCTGCAGAGAGCTGGCAGGCAGAAGGGGCTAGCCTGGAAAGCTGTTGCTCAGCCTCATCTGCCCATGGCCCTGCTCGCACAGAGGCACAGAGATTGGTGCTGCTTGCTTGTTTTGCCACCTGAAACTTCAAACGTAGCCCTAGGATGGGGTGTGTCCCTGCTGTGCGCCTCCAGTAGCCCTGCTCCGAAAATGCGAACGTCTCCAGATAGCTCGCAGACAGAAGGAGATATACAGGAAAGCTGTTGCTCAGCCTGATTTGCCCATGGCACTGCTCGCACAGAGGCACAGAGACTGGGGCTGCTTGCTTGTCTTACCACCTCAAACTTGAAACGTATCTTAGGGGTCCCTGCTGGGCACATTTCGCAGCCCTGCTCTGAAAAGGCGAACGTCTCCAGATAGCTTGCAGCCAGAATGGGCTATCTTGGAAAGCTCTTGCTCAGCATCATCTGCCCATTGCACTGCTCGCACAGAGGCAGAGAGACTGGGGCTGCTTTCTTGTCTTGCCACCTCAAACTTCAAACGTAACCCGGGGATTGGGGTTATCTACCGGGCTCTTTTTGCAGACCTGCTCTGAAAATGTGAGTGTCTGCACATAACTGGCAGCCAGAAGGGGCTAGCCTGGAAAGCTGTTGCTCAGCCTCATCTGTCCATGGCCCTGCTCGCAGAGAGGCACAGAGACTGGGACTGCTTGCTTGTCTTGCCACCTCAAACTTCAAATGTAGCGTAAGGTGTCCGTGCCGGGTGCCTCCACTAGCCCTGTTCCAAAAATGCGAATGTCTCCAGATAGCTGGCAGCCAGAAGGGGCTAGCCTGGAAAGCTTTTGCTCAGCCTGATTTGCCCATGGCACTGCTCGCACAGAGGCACAGAGACTGGGGCTGCTTGCTTGTCTTGCTACCTAAACTTCAAATGTAGCGCAAGGTGTCCGTGCCGGGTGCCTCCAGTAGCCCTGCTCCGAAAATGCGAACGTCTGAAGATAGCTGGCAGCCAGAAGTGTCTAGCCTGGAAAGCTGTTGCTCAGCCTGATTTGCCCATGGCACTGCTCGCACAGAGGCAGAGAGACTGGGGCTGCTTGCATGTCTTGACACTTCAAACTTCAAACGTAACCCGGGGATTGGGGTTACCTACCGGGCTCGTTTTGCAGCCCTGCTCTGAAAATGTGAGTGTCTGCACATAACTGGCAGCCAGAAGGGGCTAGCCTGGAAAGCTGTTGCTCAGCCTCATCTGCCCATGGCACTGCTCGCACAGAGGCACAGAGACTGGGGCTGCTTGCTTGTCTTGCCACCTCAAACTTCAAATGTAGCATAAGGTGTCCCAGCTGGGCGCCTCCAGCAGCCCTGCTCCGAAAATACGAATGTCTCCAGATAACTCTCAGGCAGAAGGGGCTAGCCTGGAAAGCTGTTGCTCAGCCTCATCTGCCCATGGCACTGCTCGCACAGAGGCACAGAGACTGGGGCTGCTTGCTTCTCTTGACACCTTGAGCTTCAAACGTATCTTAGGGGATCCCTGCTGGGCTGTTTTCGCAGTCCTGGTCTGAAAATGCGAACGTCTCCAGATATCTCGCAGCCAGAAAGGGCTAGACTGGAAAGCTACTGCTCAGCCTCAGCTGCCCATGGCCCTGCTCACACAGAGGAAGAGAGACTGGGGCTGCTTGCTTCTGTTGCCACCTCAAAGTTCAAACGTATCTTAGGAGGTCCCTGCCGGGTGCCTCCAGCAGACCTGCTCTGACAATGCGAATGTCTGCAGAGAGATGGCAGGCAGATAGAGCTAGCCTGGAAAGCTGTTGCTCAGCCTCATCTGCCCATGGCACTGCTCGCACAGAGGCACAGAGACTGGGGCTGCTTGCTTGTCTTGCCACCTCAAACTTCAAATGTAGCTTATGGGGTCCCAGCTGGGCGCCTCCAGCAGCCCTGCTCCGAAAATACGAATGTCTCCAGATAACTCTCAGGCAGAAGGGGCTAGCCTGGAAAGCTGTTGCTCAGCCTCATCTGCCCAAGGCCCTGCTCGCACAGAGGCACAGAGATTGGTGCTGCTTGCTTGTTTTGCCACCTGAAACTTCAAACGTAGCCCTAGGATGGGGTGTGTCCCTGCTGTGCGCCTCCAGTAGCCCTGCTCCGAAAATGCGAACGTCTCCATATAGCTCGCAGACAGAAGGAGATATACAGGAAAGCTGTTGCTCAGCCTGATTTGCCCATGGCACTGCTCGCACAGAGGCACAGAGACTGGGGCTGTTTGCTTGTCTTACCACCTCAAACTTGAAACGTATCTTGTGGGTCCCTGCTGGGCATATTTCGCAGCCCTGCTCTGAAAAGGCGAACGTCTCCAGATAGCTTGCAGCCAGAATGGGCTATCTTGGAAAGCTGTTGCTCAGCATCATGTGCCCATTGCACTGCTCGCACAGAGGCAGAGAGACTGGGGTTGCTTGCTTGTCTTGCCACCTCAAACTTCAAACGTAACCCGGGGATTGGGGTTATCTACCGGGCTCTTTTTGCAGCCCTGCTCTGAAAATGTGAGTGTCTGCACATAACTGGCAGCCAGAAGGGGCTAGCCTGGAAAGCTGTTGCTCAGCCTCATCTGTCCATGGCCCTGCTCGCAGAGAGGCACAGAGACTGGGACTGCTTACTTGTCTTGCCACCTCAAACTTCAAATGTAGCATATGGTGTCCCAGCTGGGCGCTTCCAGCAGCCCTGCTCCGAAAATACGAATGTCTCCAGATAACTCTCAGGCAGGAGGGGGTAGCCTGGAAAGCTGTTGCTCAGCCTCATCTGCACATGGCCCTGCTCGCACAGAGGCACAGAGATTGGTGCTGCTTGCTTGTTTTGCCACCTGAAACTTCAAACGTAGCCCTAGGATGGGGTGGGTCCCTGCTGTGCGCCTCCAGTAGCCCTGTTCCGAAAAATCGAAAGTCTCCAGATAGCTCGCAGACAGAAGGAGATAGACAGGAAAGCTATTGCTCAGCCTGATTTGCCCATGGCACTGCTCGCACAGAGGCACAGAGACTGGGGCTGCTTGCTTGTCTTACCACCTCAAAATTTAAACGTAGCCCTGGGATGGGGGTGTCCGTGCCTGGCGCCTCCAGCAGCCCTTCTCGGAAAATACGAATGTCTCCAGATAACTCTCACGCAGAAGGGGCTAGCCTGGGAAGCTGTTGCTCAGCCTCATCTGCCCATGGCACTGCTCGCACAGAGGCAGAGAGACTGGGGCTGCTTGCTTGTCTTGACACCTTGAACTTCAAACGTAACCCGGGGATTGGGGTTACCTACCGGGCTCGTTTTGCAGCCCTGCTCTGAAAATGTGAGTGTCTGCACATAACTGGCAGCCAGAAGGGGCTAGCCTGGAAAGCTGTTGCTCAGCCTCATCTGCCCACGGCACTGCTCGCACAGAGGCACAGAGACTGGGGCTGCTTGCTTCTCTTGACACCTTGAGCTTCAAACGTATCTTAGGGGATCCCTGCTGGGCTGTTTTCGCAGTCCTGGTCTGAAAATGCGAACGTCTCCAGATATCTCGCAGCCAGAAAGGGCTAGACTGGAAAGCTACTGCTCAGCCTCAGCTGCCCATGGCCCTGCTCACACAGAGGAAGAGAGACTGGGGCTGCTTGCTTCTGTTGCCACCTCAAAGTTCAAACGTATCTTAGGAGGTCCCTGCCGGGTGCCTCCAGCAGACCTGCTCTGACAATGCGAATGTCTGCAGAGAGCTGGCAGGCAGAAGGGGCTAGCCTGGAAAGCTGTTGCTCAGCCTCATCTGCCCATGGCCCTGCTCGCACAGAGGCACAGAGATTGGTGCTGCTTGCTTGTTTTGCCACCTGAAACTTCAAACGTAGCCCTAGGATGGGGTGTGTCCCTGCTGTGCGCCTCCAGTAGCCCTGCTCCGAAAATGCGAACGTCTCCAAATAGCTCGCAGACAGAAGGAGATATACAGGAAAGCTGTTGCTCAGCCTGATTTGCCCATGGCACTGCTCGCACAGAGGCACAGAGACTGTGGCTGCTTGCTTGTCTTACCACCTCAAACTTGAAACGTATCTTAGGGGTCCCTGCTGGGCACATTTCGCAGCCCTGCTCTGAAAAGGCGAACGTCTCCAGATAGCTTGCAGCCAGAATGGGCTATCTTGGAAAGCTCTTGCTCAGCATCATCTGCCCATTGCACTGCTCGCACAGAGGCAGAGAGACTGGGGCTGCTTTCTTGTCTTGCCACCTCAAACTTCAAACGTAACCCGGGGATTGGGTTTATCTACCGGGCTCTTTTTGCAGACCTGCTCTGAAAATGTGAGTGTCTGCACATAACTGGCAGCCAGAAGGGGATAGCCTGGAAAGCTGTTGCTCAGCCTCATCTGTCCATGGCCCTGCTCGCAGAGAGGCACAGAGACTGGGACTGCTTGCTTGTCTTGCCACCTCAAACTTCAAATGTAGCGTAAGGTGTCCGTGCCGGGTGCCTCCACTAGCCCTGTTCCAAAAATGCGAATGTCTCCAGATAGCTGGCAGCCAGAAGGGGCTAGCCTGGAAAGCTTTTGCTCAGCCTGATTTGCCCATGGCACTGCTCGCACAGAGGCACAGAGACTGGAGCTGCTTGCTTGTCTTGCTACCTAAACTTCAAATGTAGCGCAAGGTGTCCGTGCCGGGTGCCTCCAGTAGCCCTGCTCCGAAAATGCGAACGTCTGAAGATAGCTGGCAGCCAGAAGTGTCTAGCCTGGAAAGCTGTTGCTCAGCCTGATTTGCCCATGGCACTGCTCGCACAGAGGCAGAGAGACTGGGGCTGCTTGCTTGTCTTGACACTTCAAACTTCAAACGTAACCCGGGGATTGGGGTTACCTACCGGGCTCGTTTTGCAGCCCTGCTCTGAAAATGTGAGTGTCTGCACATAACTGGCAGCCAGAAGGGGCTAGCCTGGAAAGCTGTTGCTCAGCCTCATCTGCCCATGGCACTGCTCGCACAGAGGCACAGAGACTGGGGCTGCTTGCTTGTCTTGCCACCTCAAACTTCAAATGTAGCATAAGGTGTCCCAGCTGGGCGCCTCCAGCAGCCCTGCTCCGAAAATACGAATGTCTCCAGATAACTCTCAGGCAGAAGGGGCTAGCCTGGAAAGCTGTTGCTCAGCCTCATCTGCCCATGGCACTGCTCGCACAGAGGCACAGAGACTGGGGCTGCTTGCTTCTCTTGACACCTTGAGCTTCAAACGTATCTTAGGGGATCCCTGCTGGGCTGTTTTCGCAGTCCTGGTCTGAAAATGCGAACGTCTCCAGATATCTCGCAGCCAGAAAGGGCTAGACTGGAAAGCTACTGCTCAGCCTCAGCTGCCCATGGCCCTGCTCACACAGAGGAAGAGAGACTGGGGCTGCTTGCTTCTGTTGCCACCTCAAAGTTCAAACGTATCTTAGGAGGTCCCTGCCGGGTGCCTCCAGCAGACCTGCTCTGACAATGCGAATGTCTGCAGAGAGCTGGCAGGCAGAAGGGGCTAGCCTGGAAAGCTGTTGCTCAGCCTCATCTGCCCATGGCCCTGCTCGCACAGAGGCACAGAGATTGGTGCTGCTTGCTTGTTTTGCCACCTGAAACTTCAAACGTAGCCCTAGGATGGGGTGTGTCCCTGCTGTGCGCCTCCAGTAGCCCTGCTCCGAAAATGCGAACGTCTCCATATAGCTCGCAGACAGAAGGAGATATACAGGAAAGCTGTTGCTCAGCCTGATTTGCCCATGGCACTGCTCGCACAGAGGCACAGAGACTGGGGCTGCTTGCTTGTCTTACCACCTCAAACTTGAAACGTATCTTAGGGGTCCCTGCTGGGCACATTTCGCAGCCCTGCTCTGAAAAGGCGAACGTCTCCAGATAGCTTGCAGCCAGAATGGGCTATCTTGGAAAGTTCTTGCTCAGCATCATCTGCCCATTGCACTGCTCGCACAGAGGCAGAGAGACTGGGGCTGCTTTCTTGTCTTGCCACCTCAAACTTCAAACGTAACCCGGGGATTGGGGTTATCTACCGGGCTCTTTTTGCAGCCCTGCTCTGAAAATGTGAGTGTCTGCACATAACTGGCAGCCAGAAGGGGCTAGCCTGGAAAGGTGTTGCTCAGCCTCATCTGTCCATGGCCCTGCTCGCAGAGAGGCACAGAGACTGGGACTGCTTGCTTGTCTTGCCACCTCAAACTTCAAACGTAGCGTAAGGTGTCCGTGCCGGGTGCCTCCACTAGCCCTGTTCCAAAAATGCGAATGTCTCCAGATAGCTGGCAGCCAGAAGGGGCTAGCCTGGAAAGCTTTTGCTCAGCCTGATTTGCCCATGGCACTGCTCGCACAGAGGCACAGAGACTGGGGCTGCTTGCTTGTCTTGCTACCTAAACTTCAAATGTAGCGCAAGGTGTCCGTGCCGGGTGCCTCCAGTAGCCCTGCTCCGAAAATGCGAACGTCTGAAGATAGCTGGCAGCCAGAAGTGTCTAGCCTGGAAAGCTGTTGCTCAGCCTGATTTGCCCATGGCACTGCTCGCACAGAGGCAGAGAGACTGGGGCTGCTTGCTTGTCTTGACACTTCAAACTTCAAACGTAACCCGGGGATTGGGGTTACCTACCGGGCTCGTTTTTCAGCCCTGCTCTGAAAATGTGAATGCCTGCACATAACTGGCAGCCAGAAGGGGCTAGCCTGGAAAGCTGTTGCTCAGCCTCATCTGTCCATGGCCCTGCTCGCAGAGAGGCACAGAGACTGGGACTGCTTACTTGTCTTGCCACCTCAAACTTCAAATGTAGCATAAGGTGTCCCAGCTGGGCGCCTCCAGCAGCCCTGCTCCGAAAATACGAATGTCTCCAGATAACTCTCAGGCAGAAGGGGCTAGCCTGTGAAGCTGTTGCTCAGCCTCATCTGCCCATGGCACTGCTCGCACAGAGGCACAGAGACTGGGGCTGCTTGCTTGTCTTGCCACCTCAAACTTCAAACGTAACCCGGGGATTGGGGTTACCTACCGGGCTCGTTTTGCAGCCCTGCTCCGAAAATGCGAACGTCTGAAGATAGCTGGCAGCCAGAAGGGGCTAGCCTGGAAAGCTGTTGCTCAGCCTGATTTGCCCATGGCACTGCTCGCACAGAGGCAAAGAGACTGGGGCAGCTTGCTTGTCTTGCCACCTCAAACTTGAAACGTAGCCCTGGGATGGATGTGTCCGTGTGTGGCGCCTCCAGCAGCCCTGCTCAGAAAATATGAATGTCTCCAGATAACTCTCAGGCAGAAGGGGCTAGCCTGGGAAGCTGTTGCTCAGCCTCATCTGCCCATGGCACTGCTCGCACAGAGGCACAGAAACTGGGGCTGCTTGCTTGTCTTGCCTCCTCAAACTTCAAACGTATCTTAGGGGGTCCCTGCTGGGCACCTTTTGCAGCCCTGCTCTGAAAAGGCGAACGTCTCCAGATAGCTTGCAGCCAGAATGGGCTATCCTGGAAAGCTGTTGCTCAGCTTCAGCTGCCCATGGCACTGCTCGCAGAGAGGCACAGAGACTGGGGCTGCTTGCTTGTCTTGCCACCTCAAAATTTAAACGTAGCATGGGGATTGGGGGTCCCTGCTGAGCTCCTTTCGCAGCCCTGCTCCGAAAATGCGAATCTCTGCAGATAGCTGGCAGCCACAAGAGGGTAGCCTGGAAAGCCGTTGCTCAGCCTGATTTGCCCATGGCACTGCTCGCACAGATGCACAGAAACTGGGGCTGCTTGCTTGTCTTACCACCTCAAACTTGAAACGTAGCCCTGGGATGGGAGTGTCCGTGCCTGGCGCCTCCAGCAGCCCTGCTCGGAAAATACGAATGTCTCCAGATAACTCTCAGGAAGAAGGGGCTAGCCTGGAAAGCTGTTGCTCAGCCTCAGCTGCCCATGGCCCCTCTCACGCAGAGGCAGAGAGACTGGGGCTGCTTTCTTGTGTTGCCACCTCAAACTTCAAACGTATCCCGGAGATTGGGGTTACCTACCCGGCTCCTTTCGCAGCCCTGCTCCGAAAATGTGAAAGTCTGCACTTAAAAGGCAGCCAGAAGGGGCTAGCCTGGAAAGCTGTTCCTCAGCCTCATCTGCCCATGGCACTGCTCGCAGAGAGGCACAGAGACTGGGGCTGCTTGCTTGTCTTGACACCTCAAACTTCAAAAGTAGCCCTAGGATGGGGTGTGTCCCTGCTGGGCGCCTCCAGCAGCACTGCTCCGAAAATGTGAACGTCTTCAGATAGCTAGAGCCACAAGGGGCTAGCCTGGAAAGCTGTTGCTTAGCCTCATCTGCCCATGGCCCTGCTCGCACAGAGGCACAGAGAATGGGGCTGCTTGCTTGTCTTGCCACCTCAAACTTCAAACATAGCTTCGGTGGTCCCTACAAGACGCCTCCAGTAGCCCTGCTCTGAAAAGGCGAACATCTCCAGATAGCTCGCAGCCAGAAGGGGCTAGCCTGGAAAGCTGTTGCTCAGCATCAGCTGCCCATGGCACCGCTCGCGCAGAGGCAGAGAGACTGGGGCTGCTTGCTTGTCTTGCCACCTCAAACTTCAAACTTAACCCGGGCATTGGGGTTACCTACCGGTCTCGTTTTGCAGCCCTGCTCTGAAAATGTGAATGTCTGCACATAACTGGCAGCCAGAAGGGGCTCGCCTGGAAAGCTGTTGCTCAGCCTCATCTGTCCATGGCCCTGCTCGGATAGAGGCACAGAGTCTGGGGCTGCTTGCTTCTCTTGACACCTTGAACTTCAAACGTATCTTAGGGGATCCCTGCTGGGCTCTTTGCGCAGTCCTGGTCTGAAAATGCGAACTTCTCCAGAGAGCTCGCAGGCAGAATGGGCTAGACTGGAAAACAATTGCTCAGCCTCATCTGCCCATGGCCCTGCTCACACAGAGGCAGAGAGACTGGGGTTGCTTGCTTGTCTTGCCACCTCAAAGTTCAAACTTATCTTTGGGGGTCCCTGCCGGGTGCCTCCAGCAGCCCTGCTCTGAGAATGCGAATGTCTGCAGAGAGCTGGCAGGCAGAAGGGGCTAGCCTGGGAAGCTGTTGCTCTGCCTCATCTGCCCAAGGCACGGCTCGCAGAGAGGCACAGAGACTGGGACTGCTTGCTTGTCTTGCCACCTCAAACTTCAAATGTAGCGTAAGGTGTCCGTGCCGGGAGCCTCCAGTAGCCCTGCTCCGAAAATGCGAACGTATGAAGATAGCTGGCAGCCAGAAGGGGATGGCCTGGAAAGCTGTTGCTCAGCCTGATTTGCCCATGGCACTGCTCGCACAGAGCCACAGATACTGGGGCAGCTTGCTCGTCTTGCCACCTCAAACTTGAAACGTAGCCCTGGGATGGGTGTGTCCGTGCCTGGCGCCTCCAGCAGCCCTGCTCAGAAAATAGGAATGTCTCCAGATAACTCTCAGGCAGAAGGGGCTAGCCTGGGAAGCTGTTGCTCAGCCTCATCTGCCCATGGCACTGCTCGCACAGAGGCACAGAGACTGGGGCTGCTTGCTTGTCTTGCCACCTCAAACTTTAAATGTATCTTAGGGGGTCCCTGCTGGGCACATTTCGCAGCCCTGCTCTGAAAATGCGAACGTCTCCAGATAGCTTGCAGGCAGAATGGGCTATCCTGGAAAGCTGTTGCTCATCCTTATCTGCCCATGGCCCTGCTCGCAGAGAGGCACAGAGACTGGGGCTGCTTGCTTGTCTTGCCACCTCAAACTTCAAATGTAGCATAAGGTGTCCAAGCTGGGCGCCTCCAGCAGCCCTGCTCCGAAAATACGAATGTCTCCAGATAACTCTCATCCAGAAGGGGGTAGCCTGGAAAGCTGTTGCTCAGCCTCACCTGCCCATGGCCCTGCTTGAACAGAGGCACAGAGACTGGGTCTGCTTGCTTGTCTTGCCACCTCAAACTTCAAACGTATCTTAGGGGCTCCCTGCCAGGCTCCCTTTGCCCTGCTCTGAAAATGCGAACGTCTCCAGGTAGCTCGGAATCAGAAGGGGCTAGCCTGGAAAGCTATTGCTCAGCCTCAGCTGCCCATGGCACTGCTCGCACAAAGGCACAGAGACTGGGGCTGCTTGCTTGTCTTGCCACCTCAAACTTCAAACGTAGCCCTAGGATGGGGTGTGTCCCTGCCGTGCGCCTCCAGTAGCCCTGTTCCGAAAATGCGAACGTCTCCAGATAGCTCGCACACAGAAGGAGATAAACTGGTAAGCTGTTGCTCAGCATGATTTGCCCATGGCACTGCTCGCACGGAGGCAAAGAGACTGGGGCTGCTTGCTTGTCTTGCCACCTCAAACTTTAAACGTATCTTAGGGGGTCCCTGCTGGGCACATTTCGCAGCCCTGCTCTGAAAATGCGAACGTCTCCAGATAGCTCGCAGCCAGAATGGGCTATCTTGGAAAGCTATTGCTCAGCCTCATCTGCCCATGGCCCTATCAAACAGAGGCACAGAGACTGGGACTGCTTGCTTGTTTTGCCACCTCAAAGTTCAAACGTATCTTAGGGGTTCCCAGCCGGGTGCCTCCAGCAGACCAGCTCTGAGAATGCGAATGTCTGCAGAGAGCTGGCAGGCAGAAGGGGCTAGCCTGGAAAGCTGTTGCTCAGCCTCATCTGCCCATGGCACTGCTTGAACAGAGGCACAGAGACTGGGACTGCTTACTTGTCTTGCCACCTTATACTTCAAATGTAGAGTAAGGTGTCCGTGCCGGGTGCCTCCAGTAGCCCTGCTCCGAAAATGCGAACGTCTCCAGATAGCTTGCAGGCAGAATGGGCTATCCTGGAAAGCTGTTGCTCAGCCTGATTTGCCCATGGCACTGCTCGCACAGAGGCACAGAGACTGGGGGTGCTTGCTTGTCTTGCCACCTCAAACTTCAAATGTAGCATAAGGTGTCCCAGCTGGGCGCCTCCAGCAGCCCTGCTCCGAAAATACGAATGTCTCCAGATAACTCTCATCCAGAAGGGGGTAGCCTGGAAAGCTGTTGCTCAGCGCATCTGCCCATGGCCCTGCTTGAACAGAGGCACAGAGACTGGGGCTGCTTGCTTGTCTTGCCACCTCAAACTTCAAACGTATCTTTGGGTCTCCCTGCCGGGCTCCCTTTGCCTTGCTCTGAAAATGCGAACGTCTCCAGATAGCTCTGAACCAGAAGGGGCTAGCCTGGAAAGCTATTGCTCAGCCTCAGCTGCCCATGGCACTGCTCGCACAAAGGCACAGAAACTGGGGCTGCTTGCTTGTCTTGCCACCTCAAACTTCAAACGTAGCCCTAGGATGGGGTGTGTCCCTGCTGTGCGCCTCCAGTAGCCCTGCTCCGAAAATGCGAACGTCTCCAGATAGCTCGCAGACAGAAGGAGATAGACTGGTAAGCTGTTGCTCAGCCTGATTTGCCCATGGCACTGCTCGCACGGAGGCACAGAGACTGGGACTGCTTGCTTGTTTTGCCACCTCAAAGTTCAAACGTATCTTAGGGGTTCCCAGCCGGGTGCCTCCAGCAGATCGGCTCTGAGAATGCGAATGTCTGCAGAGAGCTGGCAGGCAGAAGGGGCTAGCCTGGAAAGCTGTTGCTCAGCCTCATCTGCCCATGGCACTGCTTGAACAGAGGCACAGAGACTGGGACTGCTTACTTGTCTTGCCAACTCAAACTTCAAATGTAGCGTAAGGTGTCCGTTCCGGGTGCCTCCAGTAGCCCTGCTCCGAAAATGCGAACGTATGAAGATAGCTGGCAGCCAGAAGGGAATAGCCTGGAAAGCTGTTGCTCAGCCTGATTTGCCCATGGCACTGCTCGCACAGAGGCACAGAGACTGGGGCAGCTTGCTTGTCTTGCCAACTCAAACTTTAAACGTATCTTAGGGGGTCCCTGCTGGGCACATTTCGCAGCCCTGCTCTGAAAATGCGAACGTCTCCAGATAGCTCGCAGCCAGAATGGGCTAGACTGGAAAGCTATTGCTCAGCCTCATCTGCCCATGGCCCTATCAAACAGAGGCACAGAGACTGGGACTGCTTGCTTGTTTTGCCACCTCAAAGTTCAAACGTATCTTAGGGGTTCCCAGCCGGGTGCCTCCAGCAGACCAGCTCTGAGAATGCGAATGTCTGCAGAGAGCTGGCAGGCAGAAGGGGCTAGCCTGGAAAGCTGTTGCTCAGCCTCATCTGCCCATGGCACTGCTTGAACAGAGGCACAGAGACTGGGACTGCTTACTTGTCTTGCCACCTTAAACTTCAAATGTAGAGTAAGGTGTCCGTGCCGGGTGCCTCCAGTAGCCCTGCTCCGAAAATGCGAACGTCTCCAGATAGCTTGCAGGCAGAATGGGCTATCCTGGAAAGCTGTTTCTCAGCCTCAGCTGCCCATGGCACTGCTCGCACAGAGGCAAAAAGAATGGGGGAGCTTGCTTGTCTTGCCACCTCAAACTTCAAACGTATCTTAGGGTGTCCCTGCTTGGAACCTTTTGCAGCCTTGCTCTGAAAATGCAAACGTCTGCAGATAGCTCGCTGCCAGAAAGGGGCTAGCCTGGAAAGCTTTTGCTCAGCTGATTTGCCCATAGCACTGCTCGCACAGACGCACAGAGCCTGGCGCTGCTTGCTTGTCTTGCCACCTCAAACTTGAAACGTAGGCCGGGGATGGGGGTGTGTGTGCCTGGCGCCTCCAGCAGCCCTGCTTCGAAAATACGAATGTCTCCAGATAACTCTCAGGCAGAAGGGGCTAGCCTGGGAAGCTGTTGCTCAGCCTCATCTGCCCATGGCCCTGCTCACACAGAGGCACAGAGACTGGGGCTGCTTGCTTCTCTTGACACCTTAAACTTCAAACGTATCTTAGGGGATCCCTGCTGGGCTCCTTTCTCAGTCCTGGTCTGAAAATGCGAACGTCTCCAGATAGCTCGCAGCCAGAATGGGCTAGACTGGGAAGCTGTTTCTCATCCTCATCTGCACATGGCCTGGGGATTCCCTGCTTTGCGCATTAAGCAGCCCTGCCCCGAAGATGAAAAAATCTCCAGATATATCGCAGCTAGAAGAGTTAGCCTTGAAATCTCTTGCTCAGCCTCGTCTACGCATTTCACTGCTCGCACAGAAGCACAGAGACCGGGGGTGCTTTCTTGTCTTTCTATCTTAAACTTCACACGTAGCCCAGGGATGGGGGTCCTTGCCGGTCTCCTCCAGCAGCCCTGCTCTGAAAATGCGAATGTCGTCAGACAGCTGGCAGCCAGAAGGGGATAGCCTGGAAAGCTGATTCTCCGCCTCATCTGCCCATGGCCCTGGTGGCACAGAGGCACAGACAGTGAGGCTGCTTGCTTGTCTTGCCACCTCAATCTTCAAATGTATCCCGGGGACGGAGGTTCCCTGTGGTGAGTCTCAAACAGTCCTGCTCCAAAAATGCGAAAGTCTCCAGATAATTCGCAGCCAAAAGGGACTAGCCTGGAAAGCTTTTGCTCAGCCTCATGTGCCCACGGCACTGCTCGCACAGAGGCACAGAGACTGGGACTTCTTGCTTGTCTTGCCACCTCAATCTTCAAAAGTATCATGGGGATTACATGCTGGGCAACTCCATCAGCTCTGCTCTGAAAATCCGAAAATCTCCAGATAGCTCGCAGCCAGAAGGTTCTAGCCTTGTAAGCTGTTGCTCAGCCGCATCTGCCCATGGCACTGCTTGCACTCTGTGCCTCTGTGCGAGCAGGGACATGGGCACATGAGGCTGAGCAAGTTTTCCAATCTAGCCCCTTCTGGCTGCGAGCTATCTGGAGATGTTCGCATTTTATTAGCCAGGGGTGATGGAAGCGCCCGGCAGGGACACTACCATACCAAGGGTTACGTTTGTAGTTTGAGGCGGCAAGACAAGCCAGCATGCCCAGTCTCTGTGCCTCTGTGCAAGCACTGCCATGTGCCGATGAGGGTGAGCAACAGCTTTCCAGGCTAGCCCCTTCTGGCTGCCATCTATCTGGAGACGTTCGCATTTTTGGAGCAGGGATGCTGGAGAAGTGTACAAGGGACACCTTATGCTACATTTGAAGGCTGCGGTGGCAAGACAAGCAAGCAGCCCCACTCTCTGTGCCTCTGTGCGAGCAGTGCCATGGGCAGATGAGGCTGAGCAACAGCTTTCCAGGCTAGCCCCTTTTGGCTGCGAATTATCTGGAGACGTTCGCATTTTCGGAGCAGGGCTGCTGGAGGCGCCCAAGAGGGAATCCCAAGGCTACATTTGAAGTTTGAGATGGCAAGTCAAGCAAGCAGCCCCAGTCTCTGTGCCTCTGTGCGAGCAGGGACATGGGCACATGAGGCTGAGCAACAGCTTTCCAGGCTAGCCCCTTCTGGCTGCCATCTATCTGGAGACGTTCGCATTTTTGGAGAAGGCATGCTGGAGAAGTGTGGAAGGGACAACTTATGCTACATTTGAAGGTTGAGGTGGAAAGAGAAGCAAGCAGCCCCACTCTCAGTGCGTCTGTGCGAGAGGTGCCATGGGCACATGATGCTGAGCAACACCTTTCCAGGATAGCCCCTTCTGGCTGCGAGTTATCTGGAGACGTTCGCATTTTCGGAGCAGGGCTGCTGGAGGCGCCCATCAGGGAATCCCCAGGCTACATTTGAAGTTTGAGGTGGCGAGAGAAGCAAGCAGCCCCAGTCTCTCTGCCACTTTGCGAGCAGTGCCATGGGCAGATGAGGCTGAGCAAAAGATTTCCAGGCTAGACTGTTCTGGCTGCGAGCTCTCTGGAGACATTCAAATTTTCACAGCAGGGCTATTAGATATGCTCGGCAGGGACCCCATATCCCCGGGCTACGCTTGAATTGTGAGGTGGCAAGACAAGCAAGCACCCCCATTATTTTTTGCCTCTGTGTGAGCAGTGCCATGGGCAGATGAGTCTGAGCAACAGCTTTCAAGGCTAGCTCTTTCTGCCTGCGGGCTATCTGCAGACGTTCGCATTTTCAGAGCAAGGCTGCCGGAGGCACCCTGCACAGACCGCCAAATATATGTTTGAAGTTTGAGGAAGCAAGACAAGCAAGCAGCCCCAGTCTCTGTGCCTCTGTGCGAGCAGGGCCATGGGCAGATGAGGCTGAGCAACAGCTTTTCAGGCTAGCCCATTCTGAGCAAGATCTCCCTGGAGACGTTCGCATTTTCGGAGCAGGGCTGCTGATGGTTGCCGCCATGGACCCCGTGTTATTGCTTTGAAGATTGAGGTGACAATACAAGCATGCAGCCCTTACACTCTGTGCCTCTGTGCGAGCAGGGACATGGGCACATGAGGCTGAGCAAGTTTTCCAATCTAGCCCCTTCTGGCTGCGAGCTATCTGGAGATGTTCGCATTTTATTAGCCAGGGGTGATGGAAGCGCCCGGCAGGGACACTACCATACCAGGGTTGCGTTTGTAGTTTGAGGCGGCTAGACAAGCCAGCATGACCAGTCTCTGTGCCTCTGTGCAAGCACTGCCATGTGCCGATGAGGGTGAGCAACAGCTTTCCAGGCTAGCCCCTTCTGGCTGCCATCTATCTGGAGACGTTCGCATTTTTGGAGCAGGGATGCTGGAGAAGTGTACAAGGGACACCTTATGCTACATTTGAAGGCTGAGGTGGCAAGACAAGCAAGCAGCCCCACTCTCTGTGCCTCTGTGCGAGCAGTGCCATGGGCAGATGAGGCTGAGCAAGAGCTTTCCAGGATAGCTCTTTCTGGCTGCGAGCTATCTGCAGACATTCGCATTTTTTAGCAGGGCTGCCGGAAGAAACCGGCAGAGACCCCCAAAGTTACGTTTGAAGTTTAGGTGGCAAGACAAGCAAGCAGCCCCAGTCTCTGTGCCTCTGTGCGAGCAGTGCCATGGGCAGATGAGGCTGAGCAACAGCTTTCCAGGCTAGCCCCTTTTGGCTGCGAATTATCTGGAGACGTTCGCATTTTCGGAGCAGGGCTGCTGGAGGCGCCCAAGAGGGAATCCCAAGGCTACATTTGAAGTTTGAGATGGCAAGTCAAGCAAGCAGCCCCAGTCTCTGTGCCTCTGTGCGAGCAGGGACATGGGCAGATGAGGCTGAGCAACAGCTTTCCAGGCTAGCCCCTTCTGGCTGCCATCTATCTGGAGACGTTCGCATTTTTGGAGAAGGCATGCTGGAGAAGTGTGGAAGGGACAACTTATGCTACATTTGAAGTTTGAGGTAGCAAGACAAGCAAGCAGCCCCAGTCTCTGTGCCTCTGTGCGAGCAGTGCCATGGGCAGATGAGGCTGAGCAACAGCTTTCCAGGCTAGCCCCTTCTGGCTGCCATCTATCTGGAGACGTTCGCATTTTTGGAGCAGGGATGCTGGAGAAGTGTACAAGGGACACCCTATGCTACATTTGAATGTTGAGGTGGAAAGAGAAGCAAGCAGCCCCACTCTCAGTGCGTCTGTGTGAGAGGTGCCATGGGCACATGATGCTGAGCAACACCTTTCCAGGATAGCCCCTTCTGGCTGCGAGTTATCTGGAGACGTTCGCATTTTCGGAGCAGGGCTGCTGGAGGCGCCCAACAGGGAATCCCCAGGATACATTTGAATTTTGAGGTAGCAAGACAAGCAAGCAGACCCAGTCTCTCTGCCACTTTGCGAGCAGTGCCATGGGCAGATGAGGCTGAGCAAAAGCTTTCCTGGCTAGACCCTTCTGGATGCGAGCTCTCTGGAGACATTCAAATTTTCACAGCAGGGCTATTAGACACGCTCGGGAGGGACCCCATATCCCCGGGCTACGCTTGAATTTTGAGGTGGCAAGACAAGCAAGCAGACCCATTATTTTTTGCCTCTGTGTGAGCAGTGCCATGGGCAGATGAGGCTGAGCAACAGCTTTCCAGGATAGCCCCTTCTGGCTGCAAGCTATCTGGAGACGTTCGCCTTTTCAGAGCAGGGCTGCTGGAGGCGCCCATCAGGGAATCCCCAGGCTACATTTGAAGTTTGAGGTGGCGAGAGAAGCAAGCAGCCCCAGTCTCTCTGCCACTTTGCGAGCAGTGCCATGGGCAGATGAGGCTGAGCAAAAGATTTCCAGGCTAGACTGTTCTGGCTGCGAGCTCTCTGGAGACATTCAAATTTTCACAGCAGGGCTATTAGATATGCTCGGCAGGGACCCCATATCCCCGGGCTACGCTTGAATTGTGAGGTGGCAAGACAAGCAAGCACCCCCATTATTTTTTGCCTCTGTGTGAGCAGTGCCATGGGCAGATGAGTCTGAGCAACAGCTTTCAAGGCTAGCTCTTTCTGCCTGCGGGCTATCTGCAGACGTTCGCATTTTCAGAGCAAGGCTGCCGGAGGCACCCTGCACAGACCGCCAAATATATGTTTGAAGTTTGAGGAAGCAAGACAAGCAAGCAGCCCCAGTCTCTGTGCCTCTGTGCGAGCAGGGCCATGGGCAGATGAGGCTGAGCAACAGCTTTTCAGGCTAGCCCATTCTGAGCAAGATCTCCCTGGAGACGTTCGCATTTTCGGAGCAGGGCTGCTGATGGTTGCCGCCATGGACCCCGTGTTATTGCTTTGAAGATTGAGGTGACAATACAAGCATGCAGCCCTTACACTCTGTGCCTCTGTGCGAGCAGGGACATGGGCACATGAGGCTGAGCAAGTTTTCCAATCTAGCCCCTTCTGGCTGCGAGCTATCTGGAGATGTTCGCATTTTATTAGCCAGGGGTGATGGAAGCGCCCGGCAGGGACACTACCATACCAGGGTTGCGTTTGTAGTTTGAGGCGGCTAGACAAGCCAGCATGACCAGTCTCTGTGCCTCTGTGCAAGCACTGCCATGTGCCGATGAGGGTGAGCAACAGCTTTCCAGGCTAGCCCCTTCTGGCTGCCATCTATCTGGAGACGTTCGCATTTTTGGAGCAGGGATGCTGGAGAAGTGTACAAGGGACACCTTATGCTACATTTGAAGGCTGAGGTGGCAAGACAAGCAAGCAGCCCCACTCTCTGTGCCTCTGTGCGAGCAGTGCCATGGGCAGATGAGGCTGAGCAAGAGCTTTCCAGGATAGCTCTTTCTGGCTGCGAGCTATCTGCAGACATTCGCATTTTTTAGCAGGGCTGCCGGAAGAAACCGGCAGAGACCCCCAAAGTTACGTTTGAAGTTTAGGTGGCAAGACAAGCAAGCAGCCCCACTCTCTGTGCCTCTGTGCGAGCAGTGCCATGGGCAGATGAGGCTGAGCAACAGCTTTCCAGGCTAGCCCCTTTTGGCTGCGAATTATCTGGAGACGTTCGCATTTTCGGAGCAGGGCTGCTGGAGGCGCCCAAGAGGGAATCCCAAGGCTACATTTGAAGTTTGAGATGGCAAGTCAAGCAAGCAGCCCCAGTCTCTGTGCCTCTGTGCGAGCAGGGACATGGGCACATGAGGCTGAGCAACAGCTTTCCAGACTAGCCCCTTCTGGCTGCCATCTATCTGGAGACGTTCGCATTTTTGGAGAAGGCATGCTGGAGAAGTGTGGAAGGGACAACTTATGCTACATTTGAAGTTTGAGGTAGCAAGACAAGCAAGCAGCCCCAGTCTCTGTGCCTCTGTGCGAGCAGTGCCATGGGCAGATGAGGCTGAGCAACAGCTTTCCAGGCTAGCCCCTTCTGGCTGCCATCTATCTGGAGACGTTCGCATTTTTGGAGCAGGGATGCTGGAGAAGTGTACAAGGGACACCCTATGCTACATTTGAATGTTGAGGTGGAAAGAGAAGCAAGCAGCCCCACTCTCAGTGCGTCTGTGTGAGAGGTGCCATGGGCACATGATGCTGAGCAACACCTTTCCAGGATAGCCCCTTCTGGCTGCGAGTTATCTGGAGACGTTCGCATTTTCGGAGCAGGGCTGCTGGAGGCGCCCAACAGGGAATCCCCAGGATACATTTGAATTTTGAGGTAGCAAGACAAGCAAGCAGACCCAGTCTCTCTGCCACTTTGCGAGCAGTGCCATGGGCAGATGAGGCTGAGCAAAAGCTTTCCTGGCTAGACCCTTCTGGATGCGAGCTCTCTGGAGACATTCAAATTTTCACAGCAGGGCTATTAGACACGCTCGGCAGGGACCCCATATCCCCGGGCTACGCTTGAATTTTGAGGTGGCAAGACAAGCAAGCAGACCCATTATTTTTTGCCTCTGTGTGAGCAGTGCCATGGGCAGATGAGGCTGAGCAACAGCTTTCCAGGATAGCCCCTTCTGGCTGCGAATTATCTGGAGACGTTCGCATTTTCGGAGCAGGGCTGCTGGAGGCGCCCAACAGGGAATCCCCAGGCTACATTTGAAATTTGACGGGAGCAAGACAAGCAAGCAGCCCCAGGCTCTGTGCCTCTCTGCGAGCCTGTCCATGGGCAGATGTGGAGGAGGAACAGCTTTCCAGTCAAGACCCTTCTGGCTGTGAGCTACTTGGAGGCTTTCGCATTTTCGGAGCAGGGCTGCTGGAGGCGCCCGGCAGAGACCCACCATCCCCGTGTTACGTTTGAAGTTTGAGGTGGCAAGACACGAAGGCAGTCCCAGTCTCTGTGCCTCTCTGTGAGCAGATCCATGGGCAGATGACGCTGAGCATCAGCTTTCCAGTCTAGCCCCTCCTGGCTGTCAGCTATACGGAGACTTTCGCATATTTGGAGCAGGGCTGCTGGAGGCACCCGACAGGGAATCCGCAGGCTACGTTTGAAGTTTGAGGTGGCAAGACAAGCAAGCATGCCCTGTCTCTGTGCCTCTGTGCGAGCAGTGCCATGGGCAGATGAGGCTGAGCAACAGCTTTCCAGGCTAGCCCCTTCTGGCTGCCATCTATCTGGAGACGTTCGCATTTTTGGAGCAGGGATGCTGGAGAAGTGTGGAAGGGACACCTTATGCTACATTTGAAAGCTGAGGTGGCAGGACAAGCAAGCAGCCCCAGTCTCTGTGCCTCTGTGCGAGCAGTGCCATGGGCAGATGACGCCGAGCAACAGCTTTCCAGGCTAGCTCTATCTGGCTGCGAGCTATCTGCAGACATTCGCATTTTTGAGCAGGGCTGCCGGAAGCAACCGACAGAGAGCGCCAAAGTTACGTTTGAAGTTTGAGGTGGCAAGAGAAGCAAGCAGCCCCAGTCTCTGTGCCTCTGTGCGAGCAGTGCCATGGGCAGATGAGGCTGAGCAACAGCTTTCCAGGCTAGGCCCTTTTGGCTGCCATCTATCTGGAGACGTTCGCATTTTTGGAGCAGGGATGCTGGAGAAGTGTACAAGGGACACCTTATGCTACATTTGAATGTTGAGGTGGAAAGACAAGCCAGCATGCCCAGTCTCTGTGCCTCTGTGCGAGCGGTGCCATGGGCACATGATGCTGAGCAACACCTTTCCAGGATAGCCCCTTCTGGCTGCGAGTTATCTGGAGACGTTCGCATTTTTGGAGCAGGGCTGCTGGAGGCGCCCAACAGGGAATCCCCAGGCTACATTTGAAGTTTGAGGTGGCAAGACAAGCAAGCAGCCCCAGTCTCTCTGCCACTTTGCGAGCAGTGCCATGGGCAGATGAGGCTGAGCAAAAGCTTTCCAGGCTAGACCCTTCTGGCTGCGAGCTCTCTGGAGACATTCAAATTTTCACAGCAGGGCTAATAGATACGCTCGGCAGGGACCCCATATCCCCGGGCTATGCTTGAATTTTGAGGTGGCAAGACAAGCAAGCACCCGCATTATTTTTTGCCTCTGTGTGAGCAGTGCCATGGGCAGATGAGTCTGAGCAACAGCTTTTAAGGCTAGCTCTTTCTGCCTGCGGGCTATCTGCAGACGTTCGCATTTTCAGAGCAAGGCTGCCGGAGGCACCCTGCACAGAACGCCAAATGTATGTTTGAAGTTTGAGGAAGCAAGACAAGCAAGCAGCCCCAGTCTCTGTGCCTCTGTGCGAGCAGGGACATGGGCACATGAGGCTGAGCAACAGCTTTCCAGGCTAGCCCCTTCTGGCTGCCATCTATCTGGAGACGTTCGCATTTTTGGAGCAGGCATGCTGGAGGAGTGTGGAAGGGACACCTTATGCTACATTTGAAGGTTGAGGTGGAAAGACAAGCAAACAGCCCCAGTCTCTCTGCCTCTGTGCGAGAAGGGCCATGGGCAGATGAGGCTGAGCAACAGCTTTTCAGGCTAGCCCATTCTGAGCAAGATCTCCCTGGAGACGTTCGCATTTTCGGAGCAGGGCTGCTGATGGTTGCCGCCATGGACCCCGTGTTATTGCTTTGAAGATTGAGGTGACAATACAAGCATGCAGCCCTTACACTCTGTGCCTCTGTGCGAGCAGGGACATGGGCACATGAGGCTGAGCAAGTTTTCCAATCTAGCCCCTTCTGGCTGCGAGCTATCTGGAGATGTTCGCATTTTATTAGCCAGGGGTGATGGAAGCGCCCGGCAGGGACACTACCATACCAAGGGTTACGTTTGTAGTTTGAGGCGGCAAGACAAGCCAGCATGCCCAGTCTCTGGGCCTCTGTGCAAGCACTGCCATGTGCCGATGAGGGTGAGCAACAGCTTTCCAGGCTAGCCCCTTCTGGCTGCCATCTATCTGGAGACGTTCGCATTTTTGGAGCAGGGATGCTGGAGAAGTGTACAAGGGACACCTTATGCTACATTTGAAGGCTGAGGTGGCAAGACAAGCAAGCAGCCCCACTCTCTGTGCCTCTGTGCGAGCAGTGCCATGGGCAGATGAGGCTGAGCAAGAGCTTTCCAGGATAGCTCTTTCTGGCTGCGAGCTATATGCAGACATTCGCATTTTTTAGCAGGGCTGCCGGAAGAAACCGGCAGAGACCCCCAAAGTTACGTTTGAAGTTTAGGTGGCAAGACAAGCAAGCAGCCCCAGTCTCTGTGCCTCTGTGCGAGCAGTGCCATGGGCAGATGAGGCTGAGCAACAGCTTTCCAGGCTAGCCCCTTTTGGCTGCGAATTATCTGGAGACGTTCGCATTTTCGGAGCAGGGCTGCTGGAGGCGCCCAAGAGGGAATCCCAAGGCTACATTTGAAGTTTGAGATGGCAAGTCAAGCAAGCAGCCCCAGTCTCTGTGCCTCTGTGCGAGCAGGGACATGGGCAGATGAGGCTGAGCAACAGCTTTCCAGGCTAGCCCCTTCTGGCTGCCATCTATCTGGAGACGTTCGCATTTTTGGAGAAGGCATGCTGGAGAAGTGTGGAAGGGACAACTTATGCTACATTTGAAGTTTGAGGTAGCAAGACAAGCAAGCAGCCCCAGTCTCTGTGCCTCTGTGCGAGCAGTGCCATGGGCAGATGAGGCTGAGCAACAGCTTTCCAGGCTAGCCCCTTCTGGCTGCCATCTATCTGGAGACGTTCGCATTTTTGGAGCAGGGATGCTGGAGAAGTGTACAAGGGACACCCTATGCTACATTTGAATGTTGAGGTGGAAAGAGAAGCAAGCAGCCCCACTCTCAGTGCGTCTGTGTGAGAGGTGCCATGGGCACATGATGCTGAGCAACACCTTTCCAGGATAGCCCCTTCTGGCTGCGAGTTATCTGGAGACGTTCGCATTTTCGGAGCAGGGCTGCTGGAGGCGCCCAACAGGGAATCCCCAGGATACATTTGAATTTTGAGGTAGCAAGACAAGCAAGCAGACCCAGTCTCTCTGCCACTTTGCGAGCAGTGCCATGGGCAGATGAGGCTGAGCAAAAGCTTTCCTGGCTAGACCCTTCTGGATGCGAGCTCTCTGGAGACATTCAAATTTTCACAGCAGGGCTATTAGACACGCTCGGGAGGGACCCCATATCCCCGGGCTACGCTTGAATTTTGAGGTGGCAAGACAAGCAAGCAGACCCATTATTTTTTGCCTCTGTGTGAGCAGTGCCATGGGCAGATGAGGCTGAGCAACAGCTTTCCAGGATAGCCCCTTCTGGCTGCGAATTATCTGGAGACGTTCGCATTTTCGGAGCAGGGCTGCTGGAGGCGCCCAACAGGGAATCCCCAGGCTACATTTGAAATTTGACGGGAGCAAGACAAGCAAGCAGCCCCAGGCTCTGTGCCTCTCTGCGAGCCTGTCCATGGGCAGATGTGGAGGAGGAACAGCTTTCCAGTCAAGACCCTTCTGGCTGTGAGCTACTTGGAGGCTTTCGCATTTTCGGAGCAGGGCTGCTGGAGGCGCCCGGCAGAGACCCACCATCCCCGTGTTACGTTTGAAGTTTGAGGTGGCAAGACACGAAGGCAGTCCCAGTCTCTGTGCCTCTCTGTGAGCAGATCCATGGGCAGATGACGCTGAGCATCAGCTTTCCAGTCTAGCCCCTCCTGGCTGTCAGCTATACGGAGACTTTCGCATATTTGGAGCAGGGCTGCTGGAGGCACCCGACAGGGAATCCGCAGGCTACGTTTGAAGTTTGAGGTGGCAAGACAAGCAAGCATGCCCTGTCTCTGTGCCTCTGTGCGAGCAGTGCCATGGGCAGATGAGGCTGAGCAACAGCTTTCCAGGCTAGCCCCTTCTGGCTGCCATCTATCTGGAGACGTTCGCATTTTTGGAGCAGGGATGCTGGAGAAGTGTGGAAGGGACACCTTATGCTACATTTGAAAGCTGAGGTGGCAGGACAAGCAAGCAGCCCCAGTCTCTGTGCCTCTGTGCGAGCAGTGCCATGGGCAGATGACGCCGAGCAACAGCTTTCCAGGCTAGCTCTATCTGGCTGCGAGCTATCTGCAGACATTCGCATTTTTGAGCAGGGCTGCCGGAAGCAACCGACAGAGAGCGCCAAAGTTACGTTTGAAGTTTGAGGTGGCAAGAGAAGCAAGCAGCCCCAGTCTCTGTGCCTCTGTGCGAGCAGTGCCATGGGCAGATGAGGCTGAGCAACAGCTTTCCAGGCTAGGCCCTTTTGGCTGCCATCTATCTGGAGACGTTCGCATTTTTGGAGCAGGGATGCTGGAGAAGTGTACAAGGGACACCTTATGCTACATTTGAATGTTGAGGTGGAAAGACAAGCCAGCATGCCCAGTCTCTGTGCCTCTGTGCGAGCGGTGCCATGGGCACATGATGCTGAGCAACACCTTTCCAGGATAGCCCCTTCTGGCTGCGAGTTATCTGGAGACGTTCGCATTTTTGGAGCAGGGCTGCTGGAGGCGCCCAACAGGGAATCCCCAGGCTACATTTGAAGTTTGAGGTGGCAAGACAAGCAAGCAGCCCCAGTCTCTCTGCCACTTTGCGAGCAGTGCCATGGGCAGATGAGGCTGAGCAAAAGCTTTCCAGGCTAGACCCTTCTGGCTGCGAGCTCTCTGGAGACATTCAAATTTTCACAGCAGGGCTAATAGATACGCTCGGCAGGGACCCCATATCCCCGGGCTATGCTTGAATTTTGAGGTGGCAAGACAAGCAAGCACCCGCATTATTTTTTGCCTCTGTGTGAGCAGTGCCATGGGCAGATGAGTCTGAGCAACAGCTTTTAAGGCTAGCTCTTTCTGCCTGCGGGCTATCTGCAGACGTTCGCATTTTCAGAGCAAGGCTGCCGGAGGCACCCTGCACAGAACGCCAAATGTATGTTTGAAGTTTGAGGAAGCAAGACAAGCAAGCAGCCCCAGTCTCTGTGCCTCTGTGCGAGCAGGGACATGGGCACATGAGACTGAGCAACAGCTTTCCAGGGTAGCCCATTCTAGCTGCCATCTATCTGGAGACGTTCGCATATTTGGAGCAGGGATGCTGGAGAAGTGTACAAGGGACACCTTATGCTACATTTGAAGTTTGAGGTGGCAAGACAAGCCAGCATGCCCAGTCTCTGTGCCTCTGTGCGAGCAGTGCCATGGGCAGATGACGCCGAGCAACAGCTTTCCAGGCTAGCTCTATCTGGCTGCGAGCTATCTGCAGACATTCGCATTTTTGAGCAGGGCTGCCGGAAGCAACCGGCAGAGAGCGCCAAAGTTACGTTTGAAGTTTGAGGTGGCAAGAGAAGCAAGCAGCCCCAGTCTCTGTGCGTCTGTGCGAGCAGTGCCATGGGCAGATGAGGCTGAGCAACAGCTTTCCAGGCTAGGCCCTTTTGGCTGCGAATTATCTGGAGACGTTCGCATTTTCGGAGCAGGGCTGCTGGAGGCGCCCAACAGGGAATCCCAAGGCTACCTTTGACGTTTGAGGTTGCAAGACAAGCAAGCAGCCCCAGTCTCTGTGCCTCTGTGCGAGCAGGGTCATGGGCACATGAGGCTGAGCAAGTTTTCTAATCTAGCCCCTTCTGGCTGCGAGCTATCTGGAGATGTTCGCATTTTATTAGCCAGGGGTGATGGAAGCGCCCGGCAGGGACACTACCATAGCAGGGTTACGTTTGTAGTTTGAGGTGGCAAGACAAGCCAGCATGCCCAGTCTCTGTGCCTCTGTGCAAGCACTGCCATGGGCCGATGAGGGTGAGCAACAGCTCTCCAGGCTGGCCCCTTCTGGCTGCGAGCTATCTTCAGACGTTCGCATTTTCGGAGCAGGGCTGCTGGAGGCTTCTAGCAGGGACACCTTATGTAATTTTGAAGTTTGAGATGGCAAGACAAGCAATTAGCCCCACTATCTGTGCCTCTGTGCGAACCTGGCCATGGGCAGATTAGGCTGAGCAACAGCTTTCCAGTCTAGCCCCTTCTGGCTGCGAGTTATCTAGAGACATTCGCATTTTCGGAGCAGGGCTACTGGAGGCGTCCGGCAGGGCCACCTTATGTAACGTCTGAAGTTTGAGGTGGCAAGAGAAGCAAGCAGCTCCAGTTTCTGTGCCTCTGTGTGAGCAGTGCCATGGGCAGATGAGGCTGAGCAACAGCTTTAAAGGCTAGACCCTTCTGGCTGCGAGCTCTCTGGAAACATTCAAATTTTCACAGCAGGGCTATTAGATACGCTCGGCCAGGGACCCGGGCTACGCCTGAATTTTGAGGTGGCAAGACAAGCAAGCACCCCCATTCTTTTTGCCTCTGTGCGAGCAGTGCCATGGGCAGATGAGGCTGAGCAACAGCTTTCCAGGGTATCCCGTTCTGGATGGGAGCTATCTGGAGACATTCGCTTTTTCGGAGTAGTGCTTCTGGAGGAGACCGGCAGGGCCCCCCATCCCCGGGCTACTTTTGAAGTTTGAGGTAGCAAGACAAGCAAGCAGCCCCAGTCTCTGTGCCTCTGTTCGAGCAGTGCCATGGGCAGATGAGGCTGAGCAACAGCTTTCCAGGCTAGCCCCTTCTGGCTGCCATCTATCTGGAGACGTTCGCATTTTTGGAGCAGGGATGCTGGAGAAGTGTGGAAGGGACACCTTATGCTACATTTGAAGTTTGAGGTGGCAAGACAAGCCAGCATGCCCAGTCTCTGTGCCTCTGTGCGAGCAGTGCCATGGGCAGATGAGGCTGAGCAACAGCTTTCCTGGCTAGCCCCTTCTGGCTGCCATCTGTGTGGAGACGTTCGCAGTTTTGGAGAAGGCATGCTGGAGAAGTGTGGAAGGGACACCTTATGCTACATTTGAAAGCTGAGGTGGCAGGACAAGCAAGCAGCCCCAGTCTCTGTGCCTCTGTGCGAGCAGTGCCATGGGCAGATGACGCCGAGCAACAGCTTTCCAGGCTAGCTCTATCTGGCTGCGAGCTATCTGCAGACATTCTCATTTTTGAGAAGGGCTGCCGGAATCAACCGGCAGAGAGCGCCAAAGTTACGTTTGAAGTTTGTGGTGGCAAGAGAAGCAAGCAGCCCCAGTCTCTGTGCCTCTGTGCGAGCAGTGCCATGGGCAGATGAGGCTGAGCAACACCTTTCCAGGATAGCCCCTTCTGGCTGCGAGTTATCTGGAGACGTTCGCATTTTCAGAGCAGGGCTGCTGGAGGCGCCCAACAGGGAATCCCCAGGCTACATTTGAAGTTTGAGGTGGCAAGACAAGCAAGCAGCCCCAGTCTCTCTGCCACTTTGCGAGCAGTGCCATGGGCAGATGAGGCTGAGCAACAGCTTTCCAGGCTAGGCACTTTTGGCTGCGAATTATCTGGAGACGTTCGCATTTTCGGAGCAGGGCTGCTGGAGGCGCCCAACAGGGAATCCCAAGGCTACATTTGACGTTTGAGGTTGCAAGACAAGCAAGCAGCCCCAGTCTCTGTGCCTCTGTGCGAGCAGGGTCATGGGCACATGAGGCTGAGCAAGTTTTCTAATCTAGCCCCTTCTGGCTGCGAGCTATCTGGAGATGTTCGCATTTTATTAGCCAGGGGTGATGGAAGCGCCCGGCAGGGACACTACCATACCAGGGTTACGTTTGTAGTTTGAGGTGGCAAGACAAGCCAGCATGCCCAGTCTCTGTGCCTCTGTGCAAGCACTGCCATGGGCCGATGAGGGTGAGCAACAGCTCTCCAGGCTGGCCCCTTCTGGCTGCGAGCTATCTTCAGACGTTCGCATTTTCGGAGCAGGGCTGCTGGAGGCTTCTAGCAGGGACACCTTATGTAATTTTGAAGTTTGAGATGGCAAGACAAGCAATTAGCCCCACTATCTGTGCCTCTGTGCGAACCTGGCCATGGGCAGATTAGGCTGAGCAACAGCTTTCCAGTCTAGCCCCTTCTGGCTGCGAGTTATCTAGAGACATTCGCATTTTCGGAGCAGGGCTACTGGAGGCGTCCGGCAGGGCCACCTTATGTAACGTCTGAAGTTTGAGGTGGCAAGAGAAGCAAGCAGCCCCAGTCTCTGTGCCTCTGTTCGAGCAGTGCCATGGGCAGATGAGGCTGAGCAACAGCTTTCCAGGCTAGCCCCTTCTGGCTGCCATCTATCTGGAGACGTTCGCATTTTTGGAGCAGGGATGCTGGAGAAGTGTACAAGGGACACCTTATGCTACATTTGAAGTTTGAGGTGGCAAGACAAGCCAGCATGCCCAGTCTCTGTGCCTCTGTGCGAGAAGGGCCATGGGCAGATGAGGCTGAGCAACAGCTTTCCAGGCTAGCCCCTTCTGGCTGCCATCTGTGTGGAGACGTTCGCAGTTTTGGAGAAGGCATGCTGGAGAAGTGTACAAGGGACACCTTATGCTACATTTGAAAGCTGAGGTGGCAGGACAAGCAAGCAGCCCCAGTCTCTGTGCCTCTGTGCGAGCAGTGCCATGGGCAGATGACGCCGAGCAACAGCTTTCCAGGCTAGCTCTATCTGGCTGCGAGCTATCTGCAGACATTCGCATTTTTGAGCAGGGCTGCCGGAAGCAACCGACAGAGAGCGCCAAAGTTACGTTTGAAGTTTGAGGTGGCAAG
Source organism: Opisthocomus hoazin (assembly GCF_030867145.1). Classification (NCBI taxonomy): domain Eukaryota; kingdom Metazoa; phylum Chordata; class Aves; order Opisthocomiformes; family Opisthocomidae; genus Opisthocomus; species Opisthocomus hoazin. Next base: position 44,130,901 of record NC_134418.1, on the reverse strand, counting down.
ACAAGCAAGCACCCCCATTATTTTTTGCCTCTGTGTGAGCAGTGTCATGGGCAGATGAGTCTGAGCAACAGCTTTCCAGGCTAGGCCCTTTTGGCTCCGAATTATCTGGAGACGTTCGCATTTTCGGAGCAGGGCTGCTGGAGGCGCCCAACAGGGAATCCCAAGGCTACATTTGACGTTTGAGGTTGCAAGACAAGCAAGCAGCCCCAGTCTCTGTGCCTCTGTACGAGCAGGGTCATGGGCACATGAGGCTGAGCAAGTTTTCTAATCTAGCCCCTTCTGGCTGCGAGCTATCTGGAGATGTTCGCATTTTATTAGCCAGGGGTGATGGAAGCGCCCGGCAGGGACACTACCATACCAGGGTTACGTTTGTAGTTTGAGGTGGCAAGACAAGCCAGCATGCCCAGTCTCTGTGCCTCTGTGCAAGCACTGCCATGGGCCGATGAGGGTGAGCAACAGCTCTCCAGGCTGGCCCCTTCTGGCTGCGAGCTATCTTCAGACGTTCGCATTTTCGGAGCAGGGCTGCTGGAGGCTTCTAGCAGGGACACCTTATGTAATTTTGAAGTTTGAGATGGCAAGACAAGCAATTAGCCCCACTATCTGTGCCTCTGTGCGAACCTGGCCATGGGCAGATTAGGCTGAGCAACAGCTTTCCAGTCTAGCCCCTTCTGGCTGCGAGTTATCTAGAGACATTCGCATTTTCGGAGCAGGGCTACTGGAGGCGTCCGGCAGGGCCACCTTATGTAACGTCTGAAGTTTGAGGTGGCAAGAGAAGCAAGCAGCTCCAGTTTCTGTGCCTCTGTGTGAGCAGTGCCATGGGCAGATGAGGCTGAGCAACAGCTTTAAAGGCTAGACCCTTCTGGCTGCGAGCTCTCTGGAAACATTCAAATTTTCACAGCAGGGCTATTAGATACGCTCGGCAGGGATCCCATATCCCCGGGATACGCCTGAATTTTGAGGTGGCAAGACAAGCAAGCACCCCCATTCTTTTTGCCTCTGTGCGAGCAGTGCCATGGGCAGATGAGGCTGAGCAACAGCTTTCCAGGGTATCCCGTTCTGGATGGGAGCTATCTGGAGACATTCGCTTTTTCGGAGTAGTGCTTCTGGAGGAGACCGGCAGGGCCCCCCATCCCCGGGCTACTTTTGAAGTTTGAGGTAGCAAGACAAGCAAGCAGCCCCAGTCTCTGTGCCTCTGTTCGAGCAGTGCCATGGGCAGATGAGGCTGAGCAACAGCTTTCCAGGCTAGCCCCTTCTGGCTGCCATCTATCTGGAGACGTTCGCATTTTTGGAGCAGGGATGCTGGAGAAGTGTACAAGGGACACCTTATGCTACATTTGAATGTTGAGATGGAAAGAGAAGCAAGCAGCCCCACTCTCAGTGCGTCTGTGCGAGCGGTGCCATGGGCACATGATGCTGAGCAACACCTTTCCAGGATAGCCCCTTCTGGCTGCGAGTTATCTGGAGACGTTCGCATTTTCGGAGCAGGGCTGCTGGAGGCGCCCAACAGGGAATCCCCAGGCTACATTTGAAGTTTGAGGTGGCAAGACAAGCAAGCAGCCCCAGTCTCTCTGCCACTTTGCGAGCAGTGCCATGGGCAGATGAGGCTGAGCAAAAGCTTTCCTGGCTAGACCCTTCTGGCTGCGAGCTCTCTGGAGACATTCAAATTTTCACAGCAGGGCTAATAGATACGCTCGGCAGGGACCCCATATCCCCGGGCTATGCTTGAATTTTGAGGTGGCAAGACAAGCAAGCACCCCCATTATTTTTTGCCTCTGTGTGAGCAGTGCCATGGGCAGATGAGTCTGAGCAACAGCTTTCAAGGCTAGCTCTTTCTGCCTGCGGGCTATCTGCAGACGTTCGCATTTTCAGAGCAAGGCTGCCGGAGGCACCCTGCACAGAACGCCAAATGTATGTTTGAAGTTTGAGGAAGCAAGACAAGCAAGCAGCCCCAGTCTCTGTGCCTCTGTGCGAGCAGTGCCATGGGCAGATGAGGCTGAGCAACAGCTTTCCAGGCTAGCCCCTTCTGGCTGCCATCTGTGTGGAGACGTTCGCAGTTTTGGAGCAGGCATGCTGGAGATGTGTGGAAGGGACACCTTATGCTAGATTTGAAAGCTGAGGTGGCAGGACAAGCAAGCAGCCCCAGTCTCTGTGCCTCTGTGCGAGCAGTGCCATGGGCAGATGAAGCCGAGCAACAGCTTTCCAGGCTAGCTCTATCTGGCTGCGAGCTATCTGCAGACATTCGCATTTTTGAGCAGGGCTGCCGGAAGCAACCGGCAGAGAGCGCCAAAGTTACGTTTGAAGTTTGAGGTGGCAAGAGAAGCAAGCAGCCCCAGTCTCTGTGCGTCTGTGCGAGCAGTGCCATGGGCAGATGAGGCTGAGCAACAGCTTTCCAGGCTATCCTCTTCTGGATGGGAGCTATCTGGAGACGTTCGCATTTTTGGAGAAGGCATGCTGGAGAAGTGTGGAAGGGACAGCTTATGCTATATTTGAAGGTTGAGGTGGAAAGACAAGCAAACAGCCCCAGTCTCTCTGCATCTGTGCGAGAAGGGCCATGGGCAGATGAGGCTGAGCAACAGCTTTTCAGGCTAGCCCATTCTGAGCAAGATCTCCCTGGAGACGTTCGCATTTTCGGAGCAGGGCAGCTGATGGTTGCCGCCATGGACACCGTGATATTGCTTTGAAGACTGAGGTGACAATACAAGCGTGCAGCCCTTACACTCTGTACGAGCAGGGACATTGGCACATGAGGCTGAGCAAGTTTTCCAATCTAGCCCCTTCTGGCTGCGAGCTATCTGGAGATGTTCGCATTTTATTAGCCAGGGGTGATGGAAGCGCCCGGCAGGGACACTACCATACCAGGGTTACGTTTGTAGTTTGAGGTGGCAAGACAAGCCAGCATGCCCAGTCTCTGTGCCTCTGTGCAAGCAGTTACATGGGCACATGAGGGTGAGCAACAGCTTTCCAGGCTAGCCCATTCTGGCTGCCATCTATCTGGAGACGTTCGCATTTTTGGAGCAGGCATGCTGGAGAAGTGTACAAGGGACACCTTATGCTACATTTGAAGTTTGAGGTGGCAAGACAAGCCAGCATGCCCAGTCTCTGTGCCTCTGTGCGAGAAGGGCCATGGGCAGATGAGGCTGAGCAACAGCTTTCCAGGCTAGCCCCTTCTGGCTGCCATCTGTGTGGAGACGTTCGCAGTTTTGGAGAAGGCATGCTGGAGAACTGTGGAAGGGACACCTTATGCTACATTTGAAGGCTGAGGTGGCAGGACAAGCAAGCAGCCCCAGTCTCTGTGCCTCTGTGCGAGCAGTGCCATGGGCAGATGACGCCGAGCAACAGCTTTCCAGGCTAGCTATTTCTGGCTGCGAGCTATCTGCAGACATTCGCATTTTCGGAGCAGGGCTTCTGAAGGCGCCCAACAGGGAATCCCAAGGCTACATTTGAAGTTTGAGGTTGCAAGACAAGCAAGCAGCCCCAGTCTCTGTGCCTCTGTGCGAGCAGTGCCATGGGCAGATGAGGCTGAGCAACAGCTTTACAGGCTTGCCCCTTTTGGCTGCGAATTATCTGGAGACGTTCGCATTTTCGGAGCAGGGCTTCTGAAGGCGCCTAACAGGGAATCCCAAGGCTACATTTGAAGTTTGAGGTTGCAAGACAAGCAAGCAGCCCCAGTCTCTGTGCCTCTGTGCGAGCAGGGACATGGGCACATGAGGCTGAGCAAGTTTTCCAATCTAGCCCCTTCTGGCTGCGAGCTATCTGGAGATGTTCGCATTTTATTAGCCAGGGGTGATGGAAGCGCCCGGCAGGGACACTACCATACCAGGGTTACGTTTGTAGTTTGAGGTGGCAAGACAAGCCAGCATGCCCAGTCTCTGTGCCTCTGTGCAAGCACTGCCATGTGCCGATGAGGGTGAGCAACTGCTCTCCAGGCTGGCCCCTTCTGGCTGCGAGCTATCTTCAGACGTTCGCATTTTCGGAGCAGGGCTGCTGGAGGCTTCTAGCAGGGACACCTTATGTAATTTTGAAGTTTGAGATGGCAAGACAAGCAATTAGCCCCACTATCTGTGCCTCTGTGCGAACCTGGCCAAGGGCAGATTAGGCTGAGCAACAGCTTTCCAGTCTAGCCCCTTCTGGCTGCGAGTTATCTAGAGACATTCGCATTTTCGGAGCAGGGCTACTGGAGGCGTCCGGCAGGGCCACCTTATGTAACGTCTGAAGTTTGAGGTGGCAAGAGAAGCAAGCAGCTCCAGTTTCTGTGCCTCTGTGTGAGCAGTGCCATGGGCAGATGAGGCTGAGCAACCGCTTTAAAGGCTAGACCCTTCTGGCTGCGAGCTCTCTGGAAACATTCAAATTTTCACAGCAGGGCTATTAGATACGCTCGGCAGGGACCCCATATCCCCGGGCTACGCTTGAATTTTGAGGTGGCAAGACAAGCAAGCAGCCCCAGTCTCTGTGCCTCTGTGCGAGCAGTGCCATGGGCAGATGAGGCTGAGCAACAGCTTTCCAGGGTATCCCGTTCTGGATGGGAGCTATCTGGAGACATTCGCTTTTTCGGAGTAGTGCTTCTGGAGGAGACCGGCAGGGCCCCCCATCCCCGGGCTACTTTTGAAGTTTGAGGTAGCAAGACAAGCAAGCAGCCCCAGTCTCTGTGCCTCTGTGCGAGCAGTGCCATGGGCAGATGAGGCTGAGCAACAGCTTTCCAGGCTAGGCCCTTTTGGCTGCCATCTATCTGGAGACGTTCGCATTTTTGGAGCAGGGATGCTGGAGAAGTGTACAAGGGACACCTTATGCTACATTTGAATGTTGAGGTGGAAAGACAAGCCAGCATGCCCAGTCTCTGTGCCTCTGTGCGAGCGGTGCCATGGGCACATGATGCTGAGCAACACCTTTCCAGGATAGCCCCTTCTGGCTGCGAGTTATCTGGAGACGTTCGCATTTTTGGAGCAGGGCTGCTGGAGGCGCCCAACAGGGAATCCCCAGGCTACATTTGAAGTTTGAGGTGGCAAGACAAGCAAGCAGCCCCAGTCTCTCTGCCACTTTGCGAGCAGTGCCATGGGCAGATGAGGCTGAGCAAAAGCTTTCCAGGCTAGACCCTTCTGGCTGCGAGCTCTCTGGAGACATTCAAATTTTCACAGCAGGGCTAATAGATACGCTCGGCAGGGACCCCATATCCCCGGGCTATGCTTGAATTTTGAGGTGGCAAGACAAGCAAGCACCCGCATTATTTTTTGCCTCTGTGTGAGCAGTGCCATGGGCAGATGAGTCTGAGCAACAGCTTTTAAGGCTAGCTCTTTCTGCCTGCGGGCTATCTGCAGACGTTCGCATTTTCAGAGCAAGGCTGCCGGAGGCACCCTGCACAGAACGCCAAATGTATGTTTGAAGTTTGAGGAAGCAAGACAAGCAAGCAGCCCCAGTCTCTGTGCCTCTGTGCGAGCAGGGACATGGGCACATGAGACTGAGCAACAGCTTTCCAGGGTAGCCCATTCTAGCTGCCGTCTATCTGGAGACGTTCGCATATTTGGAGCAGGGATGCTGGAGAAGTGTACAAGGGACACCTTATGCTACATTTGAAGTTTGAGGTGGCAAGACAAGCCAGCATGCCCAGTCTCTGTGCCTCTGTGCGAGCAGTGCCATGGGCAGATGACGCCGAGCAACAGCTTTCCAGGCTAGCTCTATCTGGCTGCGAGCTATCTGCAGACATTCGCATTTTTGAGCAGGGCTGCCGGAAGCAACCGGCAGAGAGCGCCAAAGTTACGTTTGAAGTTTGAGGTGGCAAGAGAAGCAAGCAGCCCCAGTCTCTGTGCATCTGTGCGAGCAGTGCCATGGGCAGATGAGGCTGAGCAACAGCTTTCCAGGCTAGGCCCTTTTGGCTGCGAATTATCTGGAGACGTTCGCATTTTCGGAGCAGGGCTGCTGGAGGCGCCCAACAGGGAATCCCAAGGCTACCTTTGACGTTTGAGGTTGCAAGACAAGCAAGCAGCCCCAGTCTCTGTGCCTCTGTGCGAGCAGGGTCATGGGCACATGAGGCTGAGCAAGTTTTCTAATCTAGCCCCTTCTGGCTGCGAGCTATCTGGAGATGTTCGCATTTTATTAGCCAGGGGTGATGGAAGCGCCCGGCAGGGACACTACCATAGCAGGGTTACGTTTGTAGTTTGAGGTGGCAAGACAAGCCAGCATGCCCAGTCTCTGTGCCTCTGTGCAAGCACTGCCATGGGCCGATGAGGGTGAGCAACAGCTCTCCAGGCTGGCCCCTTCTGGCTGCGAGCTATCTTCAGACGTTCACATTTTCGGAGCAGGGCTGCTGGAGGCTTCTAGCAGGGACACCTTATGTAATTTTGAAGTTTGAGATGGCAAGACAAGCAATTAGCCCCACTATCTGTGCCTCTGTGCGAACCTGGCCATGGGCAGATTAGGCTGAGCAACAGCTTTCCAGTCTAGCCCCTTCTGGCTGCGAGTTATCTAGAGACATTCGCATTTTCGGAGCAGGGCTACTGGAGGCGTCCGGCAGGGCCATCTTATGTAACGTCTGAAGTTTGAGGTGGCAAGAGAAGCAAGCAGCTCCAGTTTCTGTGCCTCTGTGTGAGCAGTGCCATGGGCAGATGAGGCTGAGCAACAGCTTTAAAGGCTAGACCCTTCTGGCTGCGAGCTCTCTGGAAACATTCAAATTTTCACAGCAGGGCTATTAGATACGCTCGGCAGGGACCCCATATCCCCGGGCTACGCTTGAATTTTGAGGTGGCAAGACAAGCAAGCACCCCCATTCTTTTTGCCTCTGTGCGAGCAGTGCCATGGGCAGATGAGGCTGAGCAACAGCTTTCCAGGGTATCCCGTTCTGGATGGGAGCTATCTGGAGACATTCGCTTTTTCGGAGTAGTGCTTCTGGAGGAGACCGGCAGGGCCCCCCATCCCCGGGCTACTTTTGAAGTTTGAGGTAGGAAGACAAGCAAGCAGCCCCAGTCTCTGTGCCTCTGTTCGAGCAGTGCCATGGGCAGATGAGGCCGAGCAACAGCTTTCCATGCTAGCCCCTTCTGGCTGCCATCTATCTGGAGACGTTCGCATTTTTGGAGCAGGGATGCTGGAGAAGTGTGGAAGGGACACCTTATGCTACATTTGAAGTTTGAGGTGGCAAGACAAGCCAGCATGCCCAGTCTCTGTGCCTCTGTGCGAGCAGTGCCATGGGCAGATGAGGCTGAGCAACAGCTTTCCAGGCTAGCCCCTTCTGGCTGCCATCTGTGTGGAGACGTTCGCAGTTTTGGAGAAGGCATGCTGGAGAAGTGTGGAAGGGACACCTTATGCTACATTTGAAAGCTGAGGTGGCAGGACAAGCAAGCAGCCCCAGTCTCTGTGCCTCTGTGCGAGCAGTGCCATGGGCAGATGACGCCGAGCAACAGCTTTCCAGGCTAGCTCTATCTGGCTGCGAGCTATCTGCAGACATTCTCATTTTTGAGAAGGGCTGCCGGAAGCAACCGGCAGAGAGCGCCAAAGTTACGTTTGAAGTTTGTGGTGGCAAGAGAAGCAAGCAGCCCCAGTCTCTGTGCCTCTGTGCGAGCAGTGCCATGGGCAGATGAGGCTGAGCAACACCTTTCCAGGATAGCCCCTTCTGGCTGCGAGTTATCTGGAGACGTTCGCATTTTCGGAGCAGGGCTGCTGGAGGCGCCCAACAGGGAATCCCCAGGCTACATTTGAAGTTTGAGGTGGCAAGACAAGCAAGCAGCCCCAGTCTCTCTGCCACTTTGCGAGCAGTGCCATGGGCAGATGAGGCTGAGCAAAAGCTTTCCAGGCTAGACTCTTCTGGCTGCGAGCTCTCTGGAGACATTCAAATTTTCACAGCAGGGCTAATAGATACGCTCGGCAGGGACCCCATATCCCCGGGCTATGCTTGAATTATGAGGTGGCAAGACAAGCAAGCACCCGCATTATTTTTTGCCTCTGTGTGAGCAGTGCCATGGGCAGATGAGTCTGAGCAACAGCTTTCAAGGCTAGCTCTTTCTGCCTGCGGGCTATCTGCAGACGTTCGCATTTTCAGAGCAAGGCTGCCGGAGGCACCCTGCACAGAACGCCAAATGTATGTTTGAAGTTTGAGGAAGCAAGACAAGCAAGCAGCCCCAGTCTCTGTGCCTCTGTGCGAGCAGGGACATGGGCACATGAGGGTGAGCAACAGCTTTCCAGGCTAGCCCATTCTGGCTGCCATCTATCTGGAGACGTTCGCATATTTGGAGCAGGGATGCTGGAGAAGTGTACAAGGGACACCTTATGCTACATTTGAAGTTTGAGGTGGCAAGACAAGCCAGCATGCCCAGTCTCTGTGCCTCTGTGCGAGCAGTGCCATGGGCAGATGACGCCGAGCAACAGCTTTCCAGGCTAGCTCTATCTGGCTGCGAGCTATCTGCAGACATTCGCATTTTTGAGCAGGGCTGCCGGAAGCAACCGGCAGAGAGCGCCAAAGTTACGTTTGAAGTTTGAGGTGGCAAGAGAAGCAAGCAGCCCCAGTCTCTGTGCATCTGTGCGAGCAGTGCCATGGGCAGATGAGGCTGAGCAACAGCTTTCCAGGCTAGGCCCTTTTGGCTGCGAATTATCTGGAGACGTTCGCATTTTCGGAGCAGGGCTGCTGGAGGCGCCCAACAGGGAATCCCAAGGCTACCTTTGACGTTTGAGGTTGCAAGACAAGCAAGCAGCCCCAGTCTCTGTGCCTCTGTGCGAGCAGGGTCATGGGCACATGAGGCTGAGCAAGTTTTCTAATCTAGCCCCTTCTGGCTGCGAGCTATCTGGAGATGTTCGCATTTTATTAGCCAGGGGTGATGGAAGCGCCCGGCAGGGACACTACCATAGCAGGGTTACGTTTGTAGTTTGAGGTGGCAAGACAAGCCAGCATGCCCAGTCTCTGTGCCTCTGTGCAAGCACTGCCATGGGCCGATGAGGGTGAGCAACAGCTCTCCAGGCTGGCCCCTTCTGGCTGCGAGCTATCTTCAGACGTTCACATTTTCGGAGCAGGGCTGCTGGAGGCTTCTAGCAGGGACACCTTATGTAATTTTGAAGTTTGAGATGGCAAGACAAGCAATTAGCCCCACTATCTGTGCCTCTGTGCGAACCTGGCCATGGGCAGATTAGGCTGAGCAACAGCTTTCCAGTCTAGCCCCTTCTGGCTGCGAGTTATCTAGAGACATTCGCATTTTCGGAGCAGGGCTACTGGAGGCGTCCGGCAGGGCCATCTTATGTAACGTCTGAAGTTTGAGGTGGCAAGAGAAGCAAGCAGCTCCAGTTTCTGTGCCTCTGTGTGAGCAGTGCCATGGGCAGATGAGGCTGAGCAACAGCTTTAAAGGCTAGACCCTTCTGGCTGCGAGCTCTCTGGAAACATTCAAATTTTCACAGCAGGGCTATTAGATACGCTCGGCAGGGACCCCATATCCCCGGGCTACGCTTGAATTTTGAGGTGGCAAGACAAGCAAGCACCCCCATTCTTTTTGCCTCTGTGCGAGCAGTGCCATGGGCAGATGAGGCTGAGCAACAGCTTTCCAGGGTATCCCGTTCTGGATGGGAGCTATCTGGAGACATTCGCTTTTTCGGAGTAGTGCTTCTGGAGGAGACCGGCAGGGCCCCCCATCCCCGGGCTACTTTTGAAGTTTGAGGTAGGAAGACAAGCAAGCAGCCCCAGTCTCTGTGCCTCTGTTCGAGCAGTGCCATGGGCAGATGAGGCCGAGCAACAGCTTTCCATGCTAGCCCCTTCTGGCTGCCATCTATCTGGAGACGTTCGCATTTTTGGAGCAGGGATGCTGGAGAAGTGTGGAAGGGACACCTTATGCTACATTTGAAGTTTGAGGTGGCAAGACAAGCCAGCATGCCCAGTCTCTGTGCCTCTGTGCGAGCAGTGCCATGGGCAGATGAGGCTGAGCAACAGCTTTCCAGGCTAGCCCCTTCTGGCTGCCATCTGTGTGGAGACGTTCGCAGTTTTGGAGAAGGCATGCTGGAGAAGTGTGGAAGGGACACCTTATGCTACATTTGAAAGCTGAGGTGGCAGGACAAGCAAGCAGCCCCAGTCTCTGTGCCTCTGTGCGAGCAGTGCCATGGGCAGATGACGCCGAGCAACAGCTTTCCAGGCTAGCTCTATCTGGCTGCGAGCTATCTGCAGACATTCTCATTTTTGAGAAGGGCTGCCGGAAGCAACCGGCAGAGAGCGCCAAAGTTACGTTTGAAGTTTGTGGTGGCAAGAGAAGCAAGCAGCCCCAGTCTCTGTGCCTCTGTGCGAGCAGTGCCATGGGCAGATGAGGCTGAGCAACACCTTTCCAGGATAGCCCCTTCTGGCTGCGAGTTATCTGGAGACGTTCGCATTTTCGGAGCAGGGCTGCTGGAGGCGCCCAACAGGGAATCCCCAGGCTACATTTGAAGTTTGAGGTGGCAAGACAAGCAAGCAGCCCCAGTCTCTCTGCCACTTTGCGAGCAGTGCCATGGGCAGATGAGGCTGAGCAAAAGCTTTCCAGGCTAGACTCTTCTGGCTGCGAGCTCTCTGGAGACATTCAAATTTTCACAGCAGGGCTAATAGATACGCTCGGCAGGGACCCCATATCCCCGGGCTATGCTTGAATTATGAGGTGGCAAGACAAGCAAGCACCCGCATTATTTTTTGCCTCTGTGTGAGCAGTGCCATGGGCAGATGAGTCTGAGCAACAGCTTTCAAGGCTAGCTCTTTCTGCCTGCGGGCTATCTGCAGACGTTCGCATTTTCAGAGCAAGGCTGCCGGAGGCACCCTGCACAGAACGCCAAATGTATGTTTGAAGTTTGAGGAAGCAAGACAAGCAAGCAGCCCCAGTCTCTGTGCCTCTGTGCGAGCAGGGACATGGGCACATGAGGGTGAGCAACAGCTTTCCAGGCTAGCCCATTCTGGCTGCCATCTATCTGGAGACGTTCGCATATTTGGAGCAGGGATGCTGGAGAAGTGTACAAGGGACACCTTATGCTACATTTGAAGTTTGAGGTGGCAAGACAAGCCAGCATGCCCAGTCTCTGTGCCTCTGTGCGAGCAGTGCCATGGGCAGATGACGCCGAGCAACAGCTTTCCAGGCTAGCTCTATCTGGCTGCGAGCTATCTGCAGACATTCACATTTTTGAGCAGGGCTGCCGGAAGCAACCGACAGAGAGCGCCAAAGTTACGTTTGAAGTTTGAGGTGGCAAGACAAGCAAGCAGCCCCAGTCTCTGTGCCTCTGTGCGAGCAGTGCCATGGGCAGATGAGGCTGAGCAACAGCTTTCCAGGCTAGGCCCTTTTGGCTGCGAATTATCTGGAGACGTTCGCATTTTCGGAGCAGGGCTGCTGGAGGCGCCCAACAGGGAATCCCAAGGCTACATTTGACGTTTGAGGTTGCAAGACAAGCAAGCAGCCCCAGTCTCTGTGCCTCTGTGCGAGCAGGGTCATGGGCACATGAGGCTGAGCAAGTTTTCTAATCTAGCCTCTTCTGGCTGCGAGCTATCTGGAGATGTTCGCATTTTATTAGCCAGGGGTGATGGAAGCGCCCGGCAGGGACACTACCATACCAGGGTTACGTTTGTAGTTTGAGGTGGCAAGACAAGCCAGCATGCCCAGTCTCTGTGCCTCTGTGCAAGCACTGCCATGGGCCGATGAGGGTGAGCAACAGCTCTCCAGGCTGGCCCCTTCTGGCTGCGAGCTATCTTCAGACGTTCGCATTTTCGGAGCAGGGCTGCTGGAGGCTTCTAGCAGGGACACCTTATGTAATTTTGAAGTTTGAGATGGCAAGACAAGCAATTAGCCCCACTATCTGTGCCTCTGTGCGAACCTGGCCATGGGCAGATTAGGCTGAGCAACAGCTTTCCAGTCTAGCCCCTTCTGGCTGCGAGTTATCTAGAGACATTCGCATTTTCGGAGCAGGGCTACTGGAGGCGTCCGGCAGGGCCACCTTATGTAACGTCTGAAGTTTGAGGTGGCAAGAGAAGCAAGCAGCCCCAGTCTCTGTGCCTCTGTTCGAGCAGTGCCATGGGCAGATGAGGCTGAGCAACAGCTTTCCAGGCTAGCCCCTTCTGGCTGCCATCTGTGTGGAGACGTTCGCAGTTTTGGAGAAGGCATGCTGGAGAAGTGTGGAAGGGACACCTTATGCTAGATTTGAAAGCTGAGGTGGCAGGACAAGCAAGCAGCCCCAGTCTCTGTGCCTCTGTGCGAGCAGTGCCATGGGCAGATGGCGCCGAGCAACAGCTTTCCAGGCTAGCTCTATCTGGCTGCGAGCTATCTGCAGACATTCGCATTTTTGAGCAGGGCTGCCGGAAGCAACCGACAGAGAGCGCCAAAGTTACGTTTAAAGTTTGAGGAAGCAAGACAAGCAAGCACCCCCATTATTTTTTGCCTCTGTGTGAGCAGTGTCATGGGCAGATGAGTCTGAGCAACAGCTTTCCAGGCTAGGCCCTTTTGGCTCCGAATTATCTGGAGACGTTCGCATTTTCGGAGCAGGGCTGCTGGAGGCGCCCAACAGGGAATCCCAAGGCTACATTTGACGTTTGAGGTTGCAAGACAAGCAAGCAGCCCCAGTCTCTGTGCCTCTGTGCGAGCAGGGTCATGGGCACATGAGGCTGAGCAAGTTTCCTAATCTAGCCCCTTCTGGCTGCGAGCTATCTGGAGATGTTCGCATTTTATTAGCCAGGGGTGATGGAAGCGCCCGGCAGGGACACTACCATAGCAGGGTTACGTTTGTAGTTTGAGGTGGCAAGACAAGCCAGCATGCCCAGTCTCTGTGCCTCTGTGCAAGCACTGCCATGGGCCGATGAGGGTGAGCAACAGCTCTCCAGGCTGGCCCCTTCTGGCTGCGAGCTATCTTCAGACGTTCGCATTTTCGGAGCAGGGCTGCTGGAGGCTTCTAGCAGGGACACCTTATGTAATTTTGAAGTTTGAGATGGCAAGACAAGCAATTAGCCCCACTATCTGTGCCTCTGTGCGAACCTGGCCATGGGCAGATTAGGCTGAGCAACAGCTTTCCAGTCTAGCCCCTTCTGGCTGCGAGTTATCTAGAGACATTCGCATTTTCGGAGCAGGGCTACTGGAGGCGTCCGGCAGGGCCACCTTATGTAACGTCTGAAGTTTGAGGTGGCAAGAGAAGCAAGCAGCTCCAGTTTCTGTGCCTCTGTGTGAGCAGTGCCATGGGCAGATGAGGCTGAGCAACAGCTTTAAAGGCTAGACCCTTCTGGCTGCGAGCTCTCTGGAAACATTCAAATTTTCACAGCAGGGCTATTAGATACGCTCGGCAGGGACCCCATATCCCCGGGCTACGCCTGAATTTTGAGGAGGCAAGACAAGCAAGCACCCCCATTCTTTTTGCCTCTGTGCGAGCAGTGCCATGGGCAGATGAGGCTGAGCAACAGCTTTCCAGGGTATCCCGTTCTGGATGGGAGCTATCTGGAGACATTCGCTTTTTCGGAGTAGTGCTTCTGGAGGAGACCGGCAGGGCCCCCCATCCCCGGGCTACTTTTGAAGTTTGAGGTAGCAAGACAAGCAAGCAGCCCCAGTCTCTGTGCCTCTGTTCGAGCAGTGCCATGGGCAGATGAGGCTGAGCAACAGCTTTCCAGGCTAGCCCCTTCTGGCTGCCATCTATCTGGAGACGTTCGCATTTTTGGAGCAGGGATGCTGGAGAAGTGTACAAGGGACACCTTATGCTACATTTGAATGTTGAGGTGGAAAGAGAAGCAAGCAGCCCCACTCTCAGTGCGTCTGTGCGAGCGGTGCCATGGGCACATGATGCTGAGCAACACCTTTCCAGGATAGCCCCTTCTGGCTGCGAGTTATCTGGAGACGTTCGCATTTTCGGAGCAGGGCTGCTGGAGGCGCCCAACAGGGAATCCCCAGGCTACATTTGAAGTTTGAGGTGGCAAGACAAGCAAGCAGCCCCAGTCTCTCTGCCACTTTGCGAGCAGTGCCATGGGCAGATGAGGCTGAGCAAAAGCTTTCCAGGCTAGACCCTTCTGGCTGCGAGCTCTCTGGAGACATTCAAATTTTCACAGCAGGGCTAATAGATACGCTCGGCAGGGACCCCATATCCCCGGGCTATGCTTGAATTTTGAGGTGGCAAGACAAGCAAGCACCCCCATTATTTTTTGCCTCTGTGTGAGCAGTGCCATGGGCAGATGAGTCTGAGCAACAGCTTTCAAGGCTAGCTCTTTCTGCCTGCGGGCTATCTGCAGACGTTCGCATTTTCAGAGCAAGGCTGCCGGAGGCACCCTGCACAGAACGCCAAATGTATGTTTGAAGTTTGAGGAAGCAAGACAAGCAAGCAGCCCCAGTCTCTGTGCCTCTGTGCGAGCAGGGACATGGGCACATGAGGCTGAGCAACAGCTTTCCAGGGTAGCCCATTCTGGCTGCCATCTATCTGGAGACGTTCGCATATTTGGAGCAGGGATGCTGGAGAAGTGTACAAGGGACACCTTATGCTACATTTGAAGTTTGAGGTGGCAAGACAAGCCAGCATGCCCAGTCTCTGTGCCTCTGTGCGAGCAGTGCCATGGGCAGATGAGGCTGAGCAACAGCTTTCCAGGCTAGCCCCTTCTGGCTGCCATCTGTGTGGAGACGTTCGCAGTTTTGGAGAAGGCATGCTGGAGATGTGTGGAAGGGACACCTTATGCTAGATTTGAAAGCTGAGGTGGCAGGACAAGCAAGCAGCCCCAGTCTCTGTGCCTCTGTGCGAGCAGTGCCATGGGCAGATGAAGCCGAACAACAGCTTTCCAGGCTAGCTCTATCTGGCTGCGAGCTATCTGCAGACATTCGCATTTTTGAGCAGGGCTGCCGGAAGCAACCGGCAGAGAGCGCCAAAGTTACGTTTGAATTTTGAGGTGTCAAGAGAAGCAAGCAGCCCCAGTCTCTGTGCCTCTGTGCGAGCAGTGCCATGGGCAGATGAGGCTGAGCAACAGCTTTCCAGGCTAGCCCCTTCTGGCTGCCATCTATCTGGAGACGTTCGCATTTTTGGAGAAGGCATGCCGGAGAAGTGTGGAAGGGACACCTTATGCTATATTTGAAGGTTGAGGTGGAAAGACAAGCAAACAGCCCCAGTCTCTCTGCATCTGTGCGAGAAGGGCCATGGGCAGATGAGGCTGAGCAACAGCTTTTCAGGCTAGCCCATTCTGAGCAAGATCTCCCTGGAGACGTTCGCATTTTCGGAGCAGGGCAGCTGATGGTTGCCGCCATGGACACCGTGATATTGCTTTGAAGACTGAGGTGACAATACAAGCGTGCAGCCCTTACACTCTGTACGAGCAGGGACATTGGCACATGAGGCTGAGCAAGTTTTCCAATCTAGCCCCTTCTGGCTGCGAGCTATCTGGAGATGTTCACATTTTATTAGCCAGGGGTGATGGAAGCGCGCGGCAGGGACACTACCATACCAGGGTTACGTTTGTAGTTTGAGGTGGCAAGACAAGCCAGCATGCCCAGTCTCTGTGCCTCTGTGCAAGCAGTTACATGGGCACATGAGGGTGAGCAACAGCTTTCCAGGCTAGCCCATTCTGGCTGCCATCTATCTGGAGACGTTCGCATATTTGGAGCAGGGATGCTGGAGAAGTGTACAAGGGACACCTTATGCTACATTTGAAGTTTGAGGTCGCAAGACAAGCAAGCAGCCCCATTCTCTGTGCCTCTGTGCGAGCAGTGCCATGGGCAGATGAGTCTGAGCAACTGCTTTCAAGGCTAGCTCTTTCTGCCTGCGAGCTATCTGCAGACGTTCGCAATTTCAGAGCAAGGCTGCCGGAGGCACCCTGCACAGACCGCCAAATGTATGTTTGAAGTTTGAGGAAGCAAGACAAGCAAGCAGCCCCAGTCTCTGTGCCTCTGTGCGAGCAGTGCCATGGGCAGATAAGGCTGAGCAACAGCTTTCCAGGCTAGCCCCTTCTGGCTGCCATCTATCTGGAGACGTTTGCAGTTTTGGAGAAGGCATGCTGGAGAAGTGTACAAGGGACACCTTGTGTTACATTTGAAGGCTGAGGTGGCAGGACAAGCAAGCAGCCCCACTCTCTGTGCCTCTGTGCGAGCAGTGCCATGGGCAGATGAGGCTGAGCAACAACTTTTAAGGCTAGCTCTATCTGGCTGCGAGCTATCTGCAGACTTTCGCATTTTTGAGCAGGGCTGCCGGAAGCAACCGGCAGAGACCGCCAAAGTTATGTTTGAAGTTTGTGGTGGCAAGAGAAGCAAGCAGCCCCAGTCTCTGTGCCTCTGTGCGAGCAGTGCCATGGGCAGATGAGGCTGAGCAACAGCTTTCCAGGCTAGCCCCTTCTGGCTGCCATCTATCTGGAGACGTTCGCATTTTTGGAGAAGGCATGCTGGAGAAGTGTGGAAGGGACACCTTATGCTATATTTGAAGGTTGAGGTGGAAAGACAAGCAAACAGCCCCAGTCTCTCTGCATCTGTGCGAGAAGGGCCATGGGCAGATGAGGCTGAGCAACAGCTTTTCAGGCTAGCCCATTCTGAGCAAGATCTCCCTGGAGACGTTCGCATTTTCGGAGCAGGGCAGCTGATGGTTGCCGCCATGGACACCGTGATATTGCTTTGAAGACTGAGGTGACAATACAAGCGTGCAGCCCTTACACTCTGTACGAGCAGGGACATTGGCACATGAGGCTGAGGAAGTTTTCCAATCTAGCCCCTTCTGGCTGCGAGCTATCTGGAGATGTTCGCATTTTATTAGCCAGGGGTGATGGAAGCGCCCGGCAGGGACACTACCATACCAGGGTTACGTTTGTAGTTTGAGGTGGCAAGACAAGCCAGCATGCCCAGTCTCTGTGCCTCTGTGCAAGCAGTTACATGGGCAGATGAGGCTGAGCAACAGCTTTCCAGGCTTGCCCCTTTTGGCTGCGAATTATCTGGAGACGTTCGCATTTTCGGAGCAGGGCTTCTGAAGGCGCCCAACAGGGAATCCCAAGGCTACATTTGAAGTTTGAGGTTGCAAGACAAGCAAGCAGCCCCAGTCTCTGTGCCTCTGTGCGAGCAGGGACATGGGCACATGAGGCTGAGCAAGTTTTCCAATCTAGCCCCTTCTGGCTGCGAGCTATCTGGAGATGTTCGCATTTTATTAGCCAGGGGTGATGGAAGCGCCCGGCAGGGACACTACCATACCAGGGTTACGTTTGTAGTTTGAGGTGGCAAGACAAGCCAGCATGCCCAGTCTCTGTGCCTCTGTGCAAGCACTGCCATGTGCCGATGAGGGTGAGCAACAGCTCTCCAGGCTGGCCCCTTCTGGCTGCGAGCTATCTTCAGACGTTCGCATTTTCGGAGCAGGGCTGCTGGAGGCTTCTAGCAGGGACACCTTATGTAATTTTGAAGTTTGAGATGGCAAGACAAGCAATTAGCCCCACTATCTGTGCCTCTGTGCGAACCTGGCCAAGGGCAGATTAGGCTGAGCAACAGCTTTCCAGTCTAGCCCCTTCTGGCTGCGAGTTATCTAGAGACATTCGCATTTTCGGAGCAGGGCTACTGGAGGCGTCCGGCAGGGCCACCTTATGTAACGTCTGAAGTTTGAGGTGGCAAGAGAAGCAAGCAGCTCCAGTTTCTGTGCCTCTGTGTGAGCAGTGCCATGGGCAGATGAGGCTGAGCAACCGCTTTAAAGGCTAGACCCTTCTGGCTGCGAGCTCTCTGGAAACATTCAAATTTTCACAGCAGGGCTATTAGATACGCTCGGCAGGGACCCCATATCCCCGGGTTACGCTTGAATTTTGAGGTGGCAAGACAAGCAAGCAGCCCCAGTCTCTGTGCCTCTGTGCGAGCAGTGCCATGGGCAGATGAGGCTGAGCAACAGCTTTCCAGGGTATCCCGTTCTGGATGGGAGCTATCTGGAGACATTCGCTTTTTCGGAGTAGTGCTTCTGGAGGAGACCGGCAGGGCCCCCCATCCCCGGGCTACTTTTGAAGTTTGAGGTAGCAAGACAAGCAAGCAGCCCCAGTCTCTGTGCCTCTGTTCGAGCAGTGCCATGGGCAGATGAGGCTGAGCAACAGCTTTCCAGGCTAGCCCCTTCTGGCTGCCATCTATCTGGAGACGTTCGCATTTTTGGAGCAGGGATGCTGGAGAAGTGTACAAGGGACACCTTATGCTACATTTGAATGTTGAGGTGGAAAGAGAAGCAAGCAGCCCCACTCTCAGTGCGTCTGTGCGAGAGGTGCCATGGGCACATGATGCTGAGCAACACCTTTCCAGGATAGCCCCTTCTGGCTGCGAGTTATCTGGAGACGTTCGCATTTTCGGAGCAGGGCTGCTGGAGGCGCCCAACAGGGAATCCCCAGGCTACATCTGAAGTTTGAGGTGGCAAGACAAGCAAGCAGCCCCAGTCTCTCTGCCACTTTGCGAGCAGTGCCATGGGCATATGAGGCTGAGTAAAAGCTTTCCAGGCTAGACCCTTCTGGCTGCGAGCTCTCTGGAGACATTCAAATTTTCACAGCAGGGCTATTAGATACGCTCGGCAGGGACCCCATATCCCCGGGCTATGATTGAATTTTGAGGTGGCAAGACAAGCAAGCACCCCCATTATTTTTTGCCTCTGTGTGAGCAGTGCCATGGGCAGATGAGTCTGAGCAACAGCTTTCAAGGCTAGCTCTTTCTGCCTGCGGGCTATCTGCAGACGTTCGCATTTTCAGAGCAAGGCTGCCGAGGCACCCTGCACAGACCGCCAAATTTATGTTTGAAGTTTGAGGAAGCAAGACAAGCAAGCAGCCCCAGTCTCTGTGCCTCTGTGCGAGCAGTGCCATGGGCAGATGAGGCTGAGCAACAGCTTTCCAGGCTAGCCCCTTCTGGCTGCCTTCTATCTGGAGACGTTCGCATTTTTGGAGCAGGCATGCTGGAGAAGTGTGGAAGGGACACCTTATGCTACATTTGAAGGTTGAGGTGGAAAGACAAGCAAACAGCCCCAGTCTCTGTGCCTCTGTGCGAGCAGGGACATGGGCACATGAGGCTGAGTAAGGTTTCCAATCTAGCCCCTTCTGGCTGCGAGCTATCTGGAGATGTTCGCATTTTATTAGCCGGGGTGATGGAAGCGCCCGGCAGGGACACTACCATACCATGGTTACGTTTGTAGTTCGAGATGGCAAGACAAGCCAGCATGCCCAGTCTCTGTGCCTCTGTGCAAGCACTGCCATGGACCGATGAGGGTGAGCAACAGCTCTCCAGGCTGGCCCCTTCTGGCTGCGAGCTATCTTCAGACGTTTGCATTTTCGGAGCAGGGCTGCTGGAGGCTTCTTGCAGGGACACCTTATGTAATTTTGAAGTTTGAGATGGCAAGACAAGCAATTAGCCCCACTATCTGTGCCTCTGTGCGAGCCTGGCCATGGGCAGATTAGGCTGAGCAACAGCTTTCCAGTCTAGCCCCTTCTGGCTGCGAGTTACTGAGAGACATTCGCATTTTCGGAGCAGGGCTACTGGAGGCGTCTGGCAGGGCCACCTAATGTAACGTCTGAAGTTTGAGGTGGCAAGACAAGCAAGCAGCTCCAGTTTCTGTGCCTCTGTGTGAGCAGTGCCATGGGCAGATGAGGCTGAGCAACAGCTTTAAAGGCTAGACCCTTCTGGCTGCGAGCTCTCTGGAAACATTCAAATTTTCACAGCAGGGCTATTAGATACGCTCGGCAGGGACCCCATATCCCCGGGCTACGCCTGAATTTTGAGGTGGCAAGACAAGCAAGCACCCCCATTCTTTTTGCCTCTGTGCGAGCAGTGCCATGGGCAGATGAGGCTGAGCAACAGCTTTCCAGGGTATCCCGTTCTGGATGGGAGCTATCTGGAGACATTCGCTTTTTCGGAGTAGTGCTTCTGGAGGAGACCGGCAGGGCCCCCCATCCCCGGGCTACTTTTGAAGTTTGAGGTAGCAAGACAAGCAAGCACCACCATTATTTTTTGCCTCTGTGCAAGCACTGCCATGGACCGATGAGGCTGAGCAACAGCTTTCCAGGCTAGCCCCTTCTGGCTGCCATCTATCTGGAGACGTTCGCATATTTGGAGCAGGGATGCTGGAGAAGTGTACAAGGGACACCTTATGCTACATTTGAAGTTTGAGGTCGCAAGACAAGAAAGCAGCCCCAGTCTCTGTGCCTCTGTGCGAGCAGTGCCATGGGCAGATGAGTCTGAGCAACTGCTTTCAAGGCTAGCTTTCTGCCTGCGAGCTGTCTGCAGACGTTCGCAATTTCAGAGCAAGGCTGCCGGAGGCACCCTGCACAGACCGCCAAATGTATGTTTGAAGTTTGAGGAAGCAAGACAAGCAAGCAGACCCAGTCTCTGTGCCTCTGTGCGAGCAGTGCCATGGGCACATGAGGGTGAGCAACAGCTTTCCAGGCTAGCCCCTTCTGGCTGCCATCTATCTGGAGACGTTTGCAGTTTTGGAGAAGGCATGCTGGAGAAGTGTACAAGGGACACCTTATGCTACATTTGAAGGCTGAGGTGGCAGGACAAGCAAGCAGCCCCACTCTCTGTGCCTCTGTGCGAGCAGTGCCATGGGCAGATGAGGCTGAGCAACAACTTTTCAGGCTAGCTCTTTCTGGCTGCGAGCTATCTGCAGACTTTCGCATTTTGGGAGCAGGGCTGCCTGAAGCAACCGGCATAGACCGCCAAAGTTACGTTTGAAGTTTGAGGTGGCAAGACAAGCAAGCAGCCCCAGTGTCTGTGCCTCTGTGCGAGCAGTGCCATGGGCAGATGAGGTTGAGAAACAGCTTTCCACGCTAGCCCCTTCTGGCTGCGAGCTCTCTGGAGACATTCAAATTTTCACAGCAGGGTTATTAGATACGCACAGCAGGGACCCCATATCCCCGGGCTATGTTTGAATTGTGAGGTGGCAAGACAAGCAAGCACCCCCATTCTTTTTGCCTCTGTGCGAGCAGTGCCATGGGCAGATGAGGCTGAGCAACAGCTTTCCAGGGTATCCCGTTCTGGATGGGAGCTATCTGGAGACATTAGCATTTTCGGAGTAGTGCTTCTGGAGGAGACCGGCAGGGCACCCATCCCCGGCCTACTTTTGAAGTCTGAGGGGGCAAGAAAAGCAAGCAGCCCCAGTCTCTGTGCTTCTGTGCGAGCAGTGTCATGGGCAGATGAGGCTGAGGAACAGCTTTTCAGGCTAGCCCATTCTGAGCAAGATCTCCCTGGAGACGTTCGCATTTTCGGAGCAGGGCTGCTGATGGTTGCCGCCATGGACCCCGTGATATTGCTTTGAAGATTGAGGTGACAATACAAGCATGCAGCCCTTACACTCTGTGCCTCTGTGCGAGCAGGGACATTGGCACATGAGGCTGAGCAAGTTTTCCAATCTAGCCCCTTCTGGCTGCGAGCTACCTGGAGATGTTCGCATTTTATTAGCCAGGGGTGATGGAAGCGCCCGGCAGGGACACTACCATACCAGGGTGGCGTTTGTAGTTTGAGGCGGCAAGACAAGCCAGCATGCTCAGTCTCTGTGCCTCTGTGCGAGCAGTGCCATGGGCAGATGAGGCTGAGCAACAGCTTTCCAGGCTATCCCCTTCTGGCTGCCATCTATCTGGAGACGTTCGCATTTTTGGAGCAGGGATGCTGAAGAAGTGTACAAGGGACACCTTATGCTACATTTGAATGTTGAGGTGGAAAGAGAAGCAAGCAGCCCCACTCTCAGTGCGTCTGTGCGAGCGGTGCCACGGGCACATGATGCTGAGCAACACCTTTCCAGGATAGCCCCTTCTGGCTGCGAGTTATCTGGAGACGTTCGCATTTTCGGAGCAGGGCTGCTGGAGGCGCCCAACAGGGAATCCCCAGGCTACATTTGAAGTTTGAGGTGGCAAGACAAGCAAGCAGCCCCAGTCTCTCTGCCACTTTGCGAGCAGTGCCATGGGCAGATGAGGCTGAGGAAAAGCTTTCCAGGCTAGACCCTTCTGGCTGCGAGCTCTCTGGAGAAATTCAAATTTTCACAACAGGGCTATTAGATACGCTCGGCAGGGACCCCATATCCCCGGGCTACGTTTGAATTTTGAGGTGGCAAGACAAGCCAGCACCCCCATTATTTTTTGCCTCTGTGTGAGCAGTGCCGTGGGCAGATGAGGCTGAGCAACAGCTTTCCATTCTAGCCCCTTCTGGCTGCGAATTATCTGGAGACGTTCGCATTTTCGGAGCAGGGCTGCTGGAGGTGCCCAACAGGGAATCCCCAGGCTACATTTGAAGTTTGAGGTGGCAAGACAAGCAAGCAGCCCCAGTCTCTCTGCCACTTTGCGAGCAGTGCCATGGGCAGATGAGGCTGAGCAAAAGCTTTCCAGGCTAGACCCTTCTGGCTGCGAGCTCTCTCTAGACATTCAAATTTTCACAGCAGGGCTATTAGATACGCTCGGCAGGGACCCCATATCCCCGGGCTACGCTTGAATTTTGCGGTGGCAAGACAAGCAAGCAGCCCCATTATTTTTTGCCTCTGTGTGAGTAGTGCCATGGGCAGATGAGTCTGAGCAATAGCTTTCAAGGCTAGCTCTTTCTGCCTGCGGGCTATCTGCAGACGTTCGCATTTTCAGAGCAAGGCTGCCGGAGGCACCCTGCACAGACCGCCAAATGTATGTTTGAAGTTTGAGGTGGCAAGACAAGCAAGCAGCCCCATTCTCTGTGCCTCTGTGTGAGCAGTGCCATGGGCAGATGAGGCTGAGCAACAGCTTTCAAGGCTAGCTCTTTCTGCCTGCGGGCTATCTGCAGACGTTCGCATTTTCAGAGCAAGGCTGCCGGAGGAACCCTGCACAGACCGCCAAATATATGTTTGAAGTTTGAGTGGTCAAGACAAGCAAGCAGCCCCATTCTCTGTGCCTCTGTGCGAGCAGTGCCATGGGCAGATGAGGGTGAGCAACAGCTTTCCAGGCTAGCCCCTTCTGGCTGCCATCTATCTGGAGACGTTCGCATTTTTGGAGAAGGCATGCTGGAGAAGTGTGGAAGGGACACCTTATGCTACATTTGAAGGTTGAGGTGGAAATACAAGCAAACAGCCCCAGTCTCTCTGCCTCTGTGCGAGAAGGGCCATGGGCAGATGAGGCTGAGAAACAGCTTTTCAGGCTAGCCCATTCTGAGCAAGATCTCCCTGGAGACGTTCGCATTTTTGAGCAGGGCTGCTGATGGTTGCCGCCATGGACCCCGTGATATTGCTTTGAAGATTGAGGTGATAATACAAGCATGCAGCCCTTACACTCTGTGCCTCTGTGCGAGCAGGGACATTGGCACATGAGGCTGAGCAAGTTTTCCAATCTAGCCCCTTCTGGCTGCGAGCTATCTGGAGATGTTCGCATTTTATTAGCCAGGGGTGCTGGAAGCGCCCGACAGGGACACTACCATACCAAGGGTTACGTTTGTAGTTTGAGGCGGCAAGACAAGCCAGCATGACCAGTCTCTGTGCCTCTGTGCAAGCACTGCCATGGGCACATGAGGGTGAGCAACAGCTTCCCAGGCTAGCCCCTTCTGGCTGCCATCTATCTGGAGACGTTCGCATATTTGGAGCAGGGATGCTGGAGAAGTGTACAAGGGACACCTTATGCTACATTTGTAGGCTGAGGAAGCAAGACAAGCAAGCAGCCCCAGTCTCTGTGCCTCTGTGCGAGCAGTGCCATGGGCAGATAAGGCTGAGCAACAGCTTTCCAGGCTAGCCCCTTCTGGCTTCCATCTATCTGGAGACCTTCGCAGTTTTGGAGAAGGCATGCTGGAGAAGTGTACAAGGGACACCTTATGCTACATTTGAAGGCTGAGGTGGCAGGACAAGCAAGCAGCCCCACTCTCTGTGCCTCTGTGCGAGCAGTGCCATGGGCAGATGAGGCTGAGCAACAACTTTTCAGGCTAGCTCTTTCTGGCTGCGAGCTATCTGCAGACTTTCGCATTTTCGGAGCAGGGCTGCTGATGGTTGCCGCCATGGACCCCGTGATATTGCTTTGAAGATTGAGGTGACAATACAAGCATGCAGCCCTTACACTCTGTGCCTCTGTGCGAGCAGGGACATTGGCACATGAGGCTGAGCAAGTTTTCCAATCTAGCCCCTTCTGGCTGCGAGCTATCTGGAGATGTTCGCATTTTATTAGCCAGGGGTGATGGAAGCGCCCGGCAGGGACACTACCATACCAGGGTTGCGTTTGTAGTTTGAGGCGGCAAGACAAGCCAGCATGCCCAGTCTCTGTGCCTCTGTGCGAGCAGTGCCATGGGCAGATGAGGCTGAGCAACAGCTTTCCAGGATAGCCCCTTCTGCCTGCGAGCTATCTGCAGACGTTCGCAATTTCAGAGCAAGGCTGCCGGAGGCACCCTGCACAGACCGCCAAATGTATGTTTGAAGTTTGAGGAAGCAAGACAAGCAAGCAGCCCCAGTCTCTGTGCCTCTGTGCGAGCAGTGCCATGGGCAGATAAGGCTGAGCAACAGCTTTCAAGGCTAGCCCCTTCTGGCTGCCATCTATCTGGAGACGTTCGCAGTTTTGGAGAAGGCATGCTGGAGAAGTGTACAAGGGACACCTTATGCTACATTTGAAGGCTGAGGTGGCAGGACAAGCAAGCAGCCCCACTCTCTGTGCCTCTGTGCGAGCAGTGCCATGGGCAGATGAGGCTGAGCAACAACTTTTCAGGCTAGCTCTTTCTGGCTGCGAGCTATCTGCAGACTTTCGCATTTTGGGAGCAGGGCTGCCTGAAGCAACCGGCATAGACCGCCAAAGTTACGTTTGAAGTTTGAGGTGGCAAGACAAGCAAGCAGCCCCAGTCTCTGTGCCTCTGTGCGAGCAGTGCCATGGGCAGATGAGGTTGAGAAACAGCTTTCCAGGCTAGCCCCTTCTGGCTGCGAATTATCTGGAGACGTTCGCATTTTCGGAGCAGGGCTGCTGGAGGCACCCAACAGGGAATCCCCAGGCTGCATTTGAAGTTTGACGGGGCAAGACAAGCAAGCAGCTCCAGTCTCTGTGCCTCTGTGCGAGCCTGGCCATGGGCAGATTAGGCTGAGCAACAGCTTTCCAGTCTAGCCCCTTCTGGCTGCGAGTTATCTAGAGACATTCGCATTTTCGGAGCAGGGCTACTGGAGGCGTCCGGCAGGGCCACCTTATGTAACGTCTGAAGTTTGAGGTGGCAAGACAAGCAAGCAGCTCCAGTTTCTGTGCCTCTGTGTGAGCAGTGCCATGGGCAGATGAGGCTGAGCAACAGCTTTAAAGGCTAGACCATTCTGGCTGCGAGCTCTCTGGAAACATTCAAATTTTCACAGCAGGGCTATTGGATAAGCTCGGCAGGGACCCCATATCCCCTGGCTATGCTTGAATTTTGAGGTGGCAAGACAAGCAAGCACCCCCATTCTTTTTGCCTCTGTTCGAGCAGTGCCATGTGCAGATGAGGCTAAGAGCTTTCCAGGGTATCCCGTTCTGGATGGCAGATATCTGGAGACATTCGCTTTTTCAGAGTAGTGCTTCTGGAGGAGACCGGCAGGACCCCCCATCCCCGGGCTACTTTTGAAGTTTGAGGTAGCAAGACAAGCAAGCAGCCCCAGTCTCTGTGCCTCTGTGCGAGCAGTGCCATGGGCAGATGAGGCTGAGCAACAGCTTTCCAGGCTAGCCCCTTCTGGCTGCCATCTATCTGGAGACGTTCGCATTTTTGGAGCAGGGATGCTGGAGAAGTGTACAAGGGACACCCTATGCTACATTTGAATGTTGAGGTGGAAAGAGAAGCAAGCAGCCCCACTCTCAGTGCGTCTGTGCGAGAGGTGCCATGGGCACATGATGCTGAGCAACACCTTTCCAGGATAGCCCCTTCTGGCTGCGAGTTATCTGGAGACGTTCGCATTTTCGGAGCAGGGCTGCTGGAGGCGCCCAACAGGGAATCCCCAGGCTGCATTTGAAGTTTGAGGTGGCAAGACAAGCAAGCAGCCCCAGTCTCTGTGCCTCTGTGCGAGCCTGGCCATGGGCAGATTAGGCTGAGCAACAGCTTTCCAGTCTAGCCCCTTCTGGCTGCGAGTTGTCTAGAGACATTCGCATTTTCGGAGCAGGGCTACTGGAGGCGTCCGGCAGGGCCACCTTATGTAACGTCTGAAGTTTGAGGTGGCAAGACAAGCAAGCAGCTCCAGTTTCTGTGCCTCTGTGTGAGCAGTGCCATGGGCAGATGAGGCTGAGCAACAGCTTTAAAGACTAGACCCTTCTGGCTGCGAGCTCTCTGGAAACATTCAAATTTTCACAGCAGGGCTATTAGATACGCTCGGCAGGGACCCCATATCCCCGGGCTACGTTTGAATTTTGAGGTGGCAAGACAAGCAAGCACCCCCATTATTTTTTGCCTCTGTGCGAGCAGTGCCATGGGCAGATGAGGGTGAGCAACAACTTTTCAGGCTAGCTCTTTCTGGCTGCGAGCTATCTGCAGACTTTCGCATTTTGGGAGCAGGGCTGCCTGAAGCAACCGGCATAGACCGCCAAAGTTACGTTTGAAGTTTGAGGTGGCAAGACAAGCAAGCAGCCCCAGTCTCTGTGCCTCTGTGCGAGCAGTGCCATGGGCAGATGAGGTTGAGAAACAGCTTTCCAGGCTAGCCCCTTCTGGCTGCGAGCTCTCTGGAGACATTCAAATTTTCACAGCCGGGCTATTAGATACACACGGCAGGGACCCCATATCCCCGGGCTATGTTTGAATTGTGAGGTGGCAAGACAAGCAAGCACCCCCATTCTTTTTGCCTCCGTGCGAGCAGTGCCATGGGCAGATGAGGCTGAGCAACAGCTTTTCAGGCTAGCCCATTCTGAGCAAGATCTCCCTGGAGACGTTCGCATTTTCGGAGCAGGGCTGCTGATGGTTGCCGCCATGGACCCTGTGATATTGCTTTGAAGATTGAGGTGACAATACAAGCATGCAGCCCTTACACTCTGTGCCTCTGTGCGAGCAGGGACATTGGCACATGAGGCTGAGCAAGTTTTCCAATCTAGCCCCTTCTGGCTGCGAGCTATCTGGAGATGTTCGCATTTTATTAGCCAGGGGTGATGGAAGCGCCCGGCAGGGACACTACCATACCAGGGTTGCGTTTGTAGTTTGAGGCGGCAAGACAAGCCAGCATGCCCAGTCTCTGTGCCTCTGTGCAAGCACTGCCATGGGCACATGAGGGTGAGCAACAGCTTTCCAGTCTAGCCCCTTCTGGCTGCCATCTATCTGGAGACGTTCGCATATTTGGAGCAGGGATGCTGGAGAAGTGTACAAGGGACACCTTATGCTACATTTGAAGGCTGAGGTGGCATGACAAGCAAGCAGCCCCAGTCTCTGTGCCTCTGTGCGAGCAGTGCCATGGGCAGATGAGGCTGAGCAACAGCTTTCAAGGCTAGCTCTTTCTGCCTGCGAGCTATCTGCAGACGTTCGCAATTTCAGAGCAAGGCTGCCGGAGGCACCCTGCACAGACCGCCAAATGTATGTTTGAAGTTTGAGGAAGCAAGACAAGCAAGCAGCCCCAGTCTCTGTGCCTCTGTGCGAGCAGTGCCATGGGCAGATAAGGCTGAGCAACAGCTTTCCAGGCTAGCCCCGTCTGGCTGCCATCTATCTGGAGACGTTTGCAGTTTTGGAGAAGGCATGCTGGAGAAGTGTACAAGGGACGCCTTATGCTACATTTGAAGGCTGAGGTGGCAGGACAAGCAAGCAGCCCCACTCTCTGTGCCTCTGTGCGAGCAGTGCCATGGGCAGATGAGGCTGAGCAACAACTTTTCAGGCTAGCTCTTTCTGGCTGCGAGCTATCTGCAGACTTTCGCATTTTGGGAGCAGGGCTGCCTGAAGCAACCGGCATAGACCGCCAAAGTTACGTTTGAAGTTTGAGGTGGCAAGACAAGCAAGCAGCCCCAGTCTCTGTGCCTCTGTGCGAGCAGTGCCATGGGCAGATGAGGTTGAGAAACAGCTTTCCACGCTAGCCCCTTCTGGCTGCGAGCTCTCTGGAGACATTCAAATTTTCACAGCAGGGCTATTAGATACGCACGGCAGGGACCCCATATCCCCGGGCTATGTTTGAATTGTGAGGTGGCAAGACAAGCAAGCACCCCCATTCTTTTTGCCTCTGTGCGAGCAGTGCCATGGGCAGATGAGGCTGAGCAACAGCTTTCCAGGGTATCCCGTTCTGGATGGGAGCTATCTGGAGACATTCGCATTTTCGGAGTAGTGCTTCTGGAGGAGACCGGCAGGGCCCCCATCCCCGGGCTACTTTTGAAGTTTGAGGGGTCAAGACAAGCAAGCAGCCCCAGTCTCTGTGCTTCTGTGCGAGCAGTGTCATGGGCAGATGAGGCTGAGCAACAGCTTTTCAGGCTAGCCCATTCTGAGCAAGATCTCCCTGGAGACGTTCGCATTTTCGGAGCAGGGCTGCTGATGGTTGCCGCCATGGACCCTGTGATATTGCTTTGAAGATTGAGGTGACAATACAAGCATGCAGCCCTTACACTCTGTGCCTCTGTGCGAGCAGGGACATTGGCACATGAGGCTGAGCAAGTTTTCCAATCTAGCCCCTTCTGGCTGCGAGCTATCTGGAGATGTTCGCATTTTATTAGCCAGGGGTGATGGAAGCGCCCGGCAGGGACACTACCATACCAGGGTTGCGTTTGTAGTTTGAGGTGGCAAGACAAGCCAGCATGCCCAGTCTCTGTGCCTCTGTGCGAGCAGTGCCATGGGCAGATGAGGCTGAGCAACAGCTTTCCAGGATAGCCCCTTCTGGCTGCGAGTTATCTGGAGACGTTCGCATTTTCGGAGCAGGGCTGCTGGAGGCGCCCAACAGGGAATCCCCAGGCTACATTTGAAGTTTGAGGTGGCAAGACAAGCAAGCAGCCCCAGTCTCTCTGCCACTTTGCGAGCAGTGCCATGGGCAGATGAGACTGAGGAAAAGCTTTCCAGGCTAGACCCTTCTGGCTGCGAGCTCTCTGGAGAAATTCAAATTTTCACAACAGGGCTATTAGATACGCTCGGCAGGGACCCCATATCCCCGGGCTACGTTTGAATTTTGAGGTGGCAAGACAAGCCAGCACCCCCATTATTTTTTGCCTCTGTGTGAGCAGTGCCGTGGGCAGATGAGGCTGAGCAACAGCTTTCCATTCTAGCCCCTTCTGGCTGCGAATTATCTGGAGACGTTCGCATTTTCGGAGCAGGGCTGCTGGAGGTGCCCAACAGGGAATCCCCAGGCTACATTTGAAGTTTGAGGTGGCAAGACAAGCAAGCAGCCCCAGTCTCTCTGCCACTTTGCGAGCAGTGCCATGGGCAGATGAGGCTGAGCAACAGCTTTAAAGGCTAGACCCTTCTGGCTGCGAGCTCTCTGGAAACATTCAAATTTTCACAGCAGGGCTATTAGATACGCTCGGCAGGGACCCCATATCCCCAGGCTACGCTTGAATTTTGCGGTGGCAAGACAAGCAAGCAGCCCCATTATTTTTTGCCTCTGTGTGAGCAGTGCCATGGGCAGATGAGTCTGAGCAATAGCTTTCAAGGCTAGCTCTTTCTGCCTGCGGGCTATCTGCAGACGTTCGCATTTTCAGAGCAAGGCTGCCGGAGGCACCCTGCACAGACCGCCAAATGTATGTTTGAAGTTTGAGGTGGCAAGACAAGCAAGCAGCCCCAGTCTCTGTGCCTCTGTGCGAGCAGTGCCATGGGCAGATGAGGTTGAGAAACAGCTTTCCAGGCTAGCCCCTTCTGGCTGCGAATTATCTGGAGACGTTCGCATTTTCGGAGCAGGGCTGCTGGAGGCACCCAACAGGGAATCCCCAGGCTGCATTTGAAGTTTGAGTGGTCAAGACAAGCAAGCAGCTCCAGTCTCTGTGCCTCTCTGCGAGCCTGGCCATGGGCAGATTAGGCTGAGCAACAGCTTTCCAGTCTAGCCCCTTCTGGCTGCGAGTTATCTAGAGACATTCGCATTTTCGGAGCAGGGCTACTGGAGGCGTCCGGCAGGGCCACCTTATGTAACGTCTGAAGTTTGAGGTGGCAAGACAAGCAAGCAGCTCCAGTTTCTGTGCCTCTGTGTGAGCAGTGCCATGGGCAGATGAGGCTGAGCAACAGCTTTAAAGGCTAGACCATTCTGGCTGCGAGCTCTCTGGAAACATTCAAATTTTCTCAGCAGGGCTATTGGATAAGCTCGGCAGGGACCCCATATCCCCTGGCTATGCTTGAATTTTGAGGTGGCAAGACAAGCAAGCACCCCCATTCTTTTTGCCTCTGTTCGAGCAGTGCCATGGGCAGATGAGGCTAAGAGCTTTCCAGGGTATCCCGTTCTGGATGGCAGATATCTGGAGACATTCGCTTTTTCAGAATAGTGCTTCTGGAGGAGACCGGCAGGACCCCCCATCCCCGGGCTACTTTTGAAGTTTGAGGTAGCAAGACAAGCAAGCAGCCCCAGTCTCTGTGCCTCTGTGCGAGCAGTGCCATGGGCAGATGAGGCTGAGCAACAGCTTTCCAGGCTAGCCCCTTCTGGCTGCCATCTATCTGGAGACATTCGCATTTTTGGAGCAGGGATGCTGGAGAAGTGTACAAGGGACACCCTATGCTACATTTGAATGTTGAGGTGGAAAGAGAAGCAAGCAGCCCCACTCTCAGTGCGTCTGTGCGAGAGGTGCCATGGGCACATGATGCTGAGCAACACCTTTCCAGGATAGCCCCCTTCTGGCTGCGAGTTATCTGGAGACGTTCGCATTTTCGGAGCAGGGCTGCTGGAGGCGCCCAACAGGGAATCCCCAGGCTGCATTTGAAGTTTGAGGTGGCAAGACAAGCAAGCAGCCCCAGTCTCTGTGCCTCTGTGCGAGCCTGGCCATGGGCAGATTAGGCTGAGCAACAGCTTTCCAGTCTAGCCCCTTCTGGCTGCGAGTTGTCTAGAGACATTCGCATTTTCGGAGCAGGGCTACTGGAGGCGTCCGGCAGGGCCACCTTATGTAACGTCTGAAGTTTGAGGTGGCAAGACAAGCAAGCAGCTCCAGTTTCTGTGCCTCTGTGTGAGCAGTGCCATGGGCAGATGAGGCTGAGCAACAGCTTTAAAGGCTAGACCCTTCTGGCTGCGAGCTCTCTGGAAACATTCAAATTTTCACAGCAGGGCTATTAGATACGCTCGGCAGGGACCCCATATCCCCGGGCTACGCTTGAATTTTGAGGTGGCAAGACAAGCAAGCACCCCCATTATTTTTTGCCTCTGTGCGAGCAGTGCCATGGGCAGATGAGGGTGAGCAACAACTTTTCAGGCTAGCTCTTTCTGGCTGCGAGCTATCTGCAGACTTTCGCATTTTGGGAGCAGGGCTGCCTGAAGCAACCGGCATAGACCGCCAAAGTTACGTTTGAAGTTTGAGGTGGCAAGACAAGCAAGCAGCCCCAGTCTCTGTGCCTCTGTGCGAGCAGTGCCATGGGCAGATGAGGTTGAGAAACAGCTTTCCAGGCTAGCCCCTTCTGGCTGCGAGCTCTCTGGAGACATTCAAATTTTCACAGCAGGGCTATTAGATACGCACAGCAGGGACCCCATATCCCCGGGCTATGTTTGAATTGTGAGGTGGCAAGACAAGCAAGCACCCCCATTCTTTTTGCCTCTGTGCGAGCAGTGCCATGGGCAGATGAGGCTGAGCAACAGCTTTCAAGGCTATCCCGTTCTGGATGGGAGCTATCTGGAGACATTCGCATTTTCGGAGTAGTGCTTCTGGAGGAGACCGGCAGGGCCCCCATCCCCGGGCTACTTTTGAAGTTTGAGGGGTCAAGACAAGCAAGCAGCCCCAGTCTCTGTGCTTCTGTGCGAGCAGTGTCATGGGCAGATGAGGCTGAGCAACAGCTTTTCAGGCTAGCCCATTCTGAGCAAGATCTCCCTGGAGACGTTCGCATTTTCGGAGCAGGGCTGCTGATGGTTGCCGCCATGGACCCCGTGATATTGCTTTGAAGATTGAGGTGACAATACAAGCATGCAGCCCTTACACTCTGTGCCTCTGTGCGAGCAGGGACATTGGCACATGAGGCTGAGCAAGTTTTCCAATCTAGCCCCTTCTGGCTGCGAGCTATCTGGAGATGTTCGCATTTTATTAGCCAAGGGTGATGGAAGCGCCCGGCAGGGACACTACCATACCAGGGTTGCGTTTGTAGTTTGAGGCGGCAAGACAAGCCAGCATGCCCAGTCTCTGTGCCTCTGTGCGAGCAGTGCCATGGGCAGATGAGGCTGAGCAACAGCTTTCCAGGATAGCCCCTTCTGGCTGCGAGTTATCTGGAGACGTTCGCATTTTCGGAGCAGGGCTGCTGGAGGCGCCCAACAGGGAATCCCCAGGCTACATTTGAAGTTTGAGGTGGCAAGACAAGCAAGCAGCCCCAGTCTCTCTGCCACTTTGCGAGCAGTGCCATGGGCAGATGAGGCTGAGGAAAAGCTTTCCAGGCTAGACCCTTCTGGCTGCGAGCTCTCTGGAGAAATTCAAATTTTCACAACAGGGCTATTAGATACGCTCGGCAGGGACCCCATATCCCCGGGCTACGTTTGAATTTTGAGGTGGCAAGACAAGCCAGCACCCCCATTATTTTTTGCCTCTGTGTGAGCAGTGCCGTGGGCAGATGAGGCTGAGCAACAGCTTTCCATTCTAGCCCCTTCTGGCTGCGAATTATCTGGAGACGTTCGCATTTTCGGAGCAGGGCTGCTGGAGGTGCCCAACAGGGAATCCCCAGGCTACATTTGAAGTTTGAGGTGGCAAGACAAGCAAGCAGCCCCAGTCTCTCTGCCACTTTGCGAGCAGTGCCATGGGCAGATGAGGCTGAGCAACAGCTTTAAAGGCTAGACCCTTCTGGCTGCGAGCTCTCTGGAAACATTCAAATTTTCACAGCAGGGCTATTAGATACGCTCGGCAGGGACCCCATATCCCCAGGCTACGCTTGAATTTTGCGGTGGCAAGACAAGCAAGCAGCCCCATTATTTTTTGCCTCTGTGTGAGCAGTGCCATGGGCAGATGAGTCTGAGCAATAGCTTTCAAGGCTAGCTCTTTCTGCCTGCGGGCTATCTGCAGACGTTCGCATTTTCAGAGCAAGGCTGCCGGAGGCACCCTGCACAGACCGCCAAATGTATGTTTGAAGTTTGAGGTGGCAAGACAAGCAAGCAGCCCCAGTCTCTGTGCCTCTGTGCGAGCAGTGCCATGGGCAGATGAGGTTGAGAAACAGCTTTCCAGGCTAGCCCCTTCTGGCTGCGAATTATCTGGAGACGTTCGCATTTTCGGAGCAGGGCTGCTGGAGGCACCCAACAGGGAATCCCCAGGCTGCATTTGAAGTTTGACGGGGCAAGACAAGCAAGCAGCTCCAGTCTCTGTGCCTCTGTGCGAGCCTGGCCATGGGCAGATTAGGCTGAGCAACAGCTTTCCAGTCTAGCCCCTTCTGGCTGCGAGTTATCTAGAGACATTCGCATTTTCGGAGCAGGGCTACTGGAGGCGTCCGGCAGGGCCACCTTATGTAACGTCTGAAGTTTGAGGTGGCAAGACAAGCAAGCAGCTCCAGTTTCTGTGCCTCTGTGTGAGCAGTGCCATGGGCAGATGAGGCTGAGCAACAGCTTTAAAGGCTAGACCATTCTGGCTGCGAGCTCTCTGGAAACATTCAAATTTTCTCAGCAGGGCTATTGGATAAGCTCGGCAGGGACCCCATATCCCCTGGCTATGCTTGAATTTTGAGGTGGCAAGACAAGCAAGCACCCCCATTCTTTTTGCCTCTGTTCGAGCAGTGCCATGGGCAGATGAGGCTAAGAGCTTTCCAGGGTATCCCGTTCTGGATGGCAGATATCTGGAGACATTCGCTTTTTCAGAATAGTGCTTCTGGAGGAGACCGGCAGGACCCCCCATCCCCGGGCTACTTTTGAAGTTTGAGGTAGCAAGACAAGCAAGCAGCCCCAGTCTCTGTGCCTCTGTGCGAGCAGTGCCATGGGCAGATGAGGCTGAGCAACAGCTTTCCAGGCTAGCCCCTTCTGGCTGCCATCTATCTGGAGACATTCGCATTTTTGGAGCAGGGATGCTGGAGAAGTGTACAAGGGACACCCTATGCTACATTTGAATGTTGAGGTGGAAAGAGAAGCAAGCAGCCCCACTCTCAGTGCGTCTCTGCGAGAGGTGCCATGGGCACATGATGCTGAGCAACACCTTTCCAGGATAGCCCCCTTCTGGCTGCGAGTTATCTGGAGACGTTCGCATTTTCGGAGCAGGGCTGCTGGAGGCGCCCAACAGGGAATCCCCAGGCTGCATTTGAAGTTTGAGGTGGCAAGACAAGCAAGCAGCCCCAGTCTCTGTGCCTCTGTGCGAGCCTGGCCATGGGCAGATTAGGCTGAGCAACAGCTTTCCAGTCTAGCCCCTTCTGGCTGCGAGTTGTCTAGAGACATTCGCATTTTCGGAGCAGGGCTACTGGAGGCGTCCGGCAGGGCCACCTTATGTAACGTCTGAAGTTTGAGGTGGCAAGACAAGCAAGCAGCTTCAGTTTCTGTGCCTCTGTGTGAGCAGTGCCATGGGCAGATGAGGCTGAGCAACAGCTTTAAAGGCTAGACCCTTCTGGCTGCGAGCTCTCTGGAAACATTCAAATTTTCACAGCAGGGCTATTAGATACGCTCGGCAGGGACCCCATATCCCCGGGCTACGCTTGAATTTTGAGGTGGCAAGACAAGCAAGCACCCCCATTATTTTTTGCCTCTGTGCGAGCAGTGCCATGGGCAGATGAGGGTGAGCAACAACTTCTCAGGCTAGCTCTTTCTGGCTGCGAGCTATCTGCAGACTTTCGCATTTTGGGAGCAGGGCTGCCTGAAGCAACCGGCATAGACCGCCAAAGTTACGTTTGAAGTTTGAGGTGGCAAGACAAGCAAGCAGCCCCAGTCTCTGTGCCTCTGTGCGAGCAGTGCCATGGGCAGATGAGGTTGAGAAACAGCTTTCCACGCTAGCCCCTTCTGGCTGCGAGCTCTCTGGAGACATTCAAATTTTCACAGCAGGGCTATTAGATACGCACAGCAGGGACCCCATATCCCCGGGCTATGTTTGAATTGTGAGGTGGCAAGACAAGCAAGCACCCCCATTCTTTTTGCCTCTGTGCGAGCAGTGCCATGGGCAGATGAGGCTGAGCAACAGCTTTCCAGGCTATCCCGTTCTGGATGGGAGCTATCTGGAGACATTCGCATTTTCGGAGTAGTGCTTCTGGAGGAGACCGGCAGGGCCCCCATCCCCGGGCTACTTTTGAAGTTTGAGGGGTCAAGACAAGCAAGCAGCCCCAGTCTCTGTGCTTCTGTGCGAGCAGTGTCATGGGCAGATGAGGCTGAGCAACAGCTTTTCAGGCTAGCCCATTCTGAGCAAGATCTCCCTGGAGACGTTTGCATTTTCGGAGCAGGGCTGCTGATGGTTGCCGCCATGGACCCCGTGATATTGCTTTGAAGATTGAGGTGACAATACAAGCATGCAGCCCTTACACTCTGTGCCTCTGTGCGAGCAGGGACATTGGCACATGAGGCTGAGCAAGTTTTCCAATCTAGCCCCTTCTGGCTGCGAGCTATCTGGAGATGTTCGCATTTTATTAGCCAGGGGTGATGGAAGCGCCCGGCAGGGACACTACCATACCAGGGTTGCGTTTGTAGTTTGAGGCGGCAAGACAAGCCAGCATGCCCAGTCTCTGTGCCTCTGTGCGAGCAGTGCCATGGGCAGATGAGGCTGAGCAACAGCTTTCCAGGATAGCCCCTTCTGGCTGCGAGTTATCTGGAGACGTTCGCATTTTCGGAGCAGGGCTGCTGGAGGCGCCCAACAGGGAATCCCCAGGCTACATTTGAAGTTTGAGGTGGCAAGACAAGCAAGCAGCCCCAGTCTCTCTGCCACTTTGCGAGCAGTGCCATGGGCAGATGAGGCTGAGGAAAAGCTTTCCAGGCTAGACCCTTCTGGCTGCGAGCTCTCTGGAGAAATTCAAATTTTCACAACAGGGCTATTAGATACGCTCGGCAGGGACCCCATATCCCCGGGCTACGTTTGAATTTTGAGGTGGCAAGACAAGCCAGCACCCCCATTATTTTTTGCCTCTGTGTGAGCAGTGCCGTGGGCAGATGAGGCTGAGCAACAGCTTTCCATTCTAGCCCCTTCTGGCTGCGAATTATCTGGAGACGTTCGCATTTTCGGAGCAGGGCTGCTGGAGGTGCCCAACAGGGAATCCCCAGGCTACATTTGAAGTTTGAGGTGGCAAGACAAGCAAGCAGCCCCAGTCTCTCTGCCACTTTGCGAGCAGTGCCATGGGCAGATGAGGCTGAGCAACAGCTTTAAAGGCTAGACCCTTCTGGCTGCGAGCTCTCTGGAAACATTCAAATTTTCACAGCAGGGCTATTAGATACGCTCGGCAGGGACCCCATATCCCCAGGCTACGCTTGAATTTTGCGGTGGCAAGACAAGCAAGCAGCCCCATTATTTTTTGCCTCTGTGTGAGCAGTGCCATGGGCAGATGAGTCTGAGCAATAGCTTTCAAGGCTAGCTCTTTCTGCCTGCGGGCTATCTGCAGACGTTCGCATTTTCAGAGCAAGGCTGTCGGAGGCACCCTGCACAGACCGCCAAATGTATGTTTGAAGTTTGAGGTGGAAAGACAAGCAAGCAGCCCCAGTCTCTGTGCCTCTGTGCGAGCAGTGCCATGGGCAGATGAGGTTGAGAAACAGCTTTCCAGGCTAGCCCCTTCTGGCTGCGAATTATCTGGAGACGTTCGCATTTTCGGAGCAGGGCTGCTGGAGGCACCCAACAGGGAATCCCCAGGCTGCATTTGAAGTTTGACGGGGCAAGACAAGCAAGCAGCTCCAGTCTCTGTGCCTCTGTGCGAGCCTGGCCATGGGCAGATTAGGCTGAGCAACAGCTTTCCAGTCTAGCCCCTTCTGGCTGCGAGTTATCTAGAGACATTCGCATTTTCGGAGCAGGGCTACTGGAGGCGTCCGGCAGGGCCACCTTATGTAACGTCTGAAGTTTGAGGTGGCAAGACAAGCAAGCAGCTCCAGTTTCTGTGCCTCTGTGTGAGCAGTGCCATGGGCAGATGAGGCTGAGCAACAGCTTTAAAGGCTAGACCATTCTGGCTGCGAGCTCTCTGGAAACATTCAAATTTTCTCAGCAGGGCTATTGGATAAGCTCGGCAGGGACCCCATATCCCCTGGCTATGCTTGAATTTTGAGGTGGCAAGACAAGCAAGCACCCCCATTCTTTTTGCCTCTGTTCGAGCAGTGCCATGGGCAGATGAGGCTAAGAGCTTTCCAGGGTATCCCGTTCTGGATGGCAGATATCTGGAGACATTCGCTTTTTCAGAATAGTGCTTCTGGAGGAGACCGGCAGGACCCCCCATCCCCGGGCTACTTTTGAAGTTTGAGGTAGCAAGACAAGCAAGCAGCCCCAGTCTCTGTGCCTCTGTGCGAGCAGTGCCATGGGCAGATGAGGCTGAGCAACAGCTTTCCAGGCTAGCCCCTTCTGGCTGCCATCTATCTGGAGACATTCGCATTTTTGGAGCAGGGATGCTGGAGAAGTGTACAAGGGACACCCTATGCTACATTTGAATGTTGAGGTGGAAAGAGAAGCAAGCAGCCCCACTCTCAGTGCGTCTGTGCGAGAGGTGCCATGGGCACATGATGCTGAGCAACACCTTTCCAGGATAGCCCCCTTCTGGCTGCGAGTTATCTGGAGACGTTCGCATTTTCGGAGCAGGGCTGCTGGAGGCGCCCAACAGGGAATCCCCAGGCTGCATTTGAAGTTTGAGGTGGCAAGACAAGCAAGCAGCCCCAGTCTCTGTGCCTCTGTGCGAGCCTGGCCATGGGCAGATTAGGCTGAGCAACAGCTTTCCAGTCTAGCCCCTTCTGGCTGCGAGTTGTCTAGAGACATTCGCATTTTCGGAGCAGGGCTACTGGAGGCGTCCGGCAGGGCCACCTTATGTAACGTCTGAAGTTTGAGGTGGCAAGACAAGCAAGCAGCTCCAGTTTCTGTGCCTCTGTGTGAGCAGTGCCATGGGCAGATGAGGCTGAGCAACAGCTTTAAAGGCTAGACCCTTCTGGCTGCGAGCTCTCTGGAAACATTCAAATTTTCACAGCAGGGCTATTAGATACGCTCGGCAGGGACCCCATATCCCCTGGCTACGCTTGAATTTTGAGGTGGCAAGACAAGCAAGCACCCCCATTATTTTTTGCCTCTGTGCGAGCAGTGCCATGGGCAGATGAGGGTGAGCAACAACTTCTCAGGCTAGCTCTTTCTGGCTGCGAGCTATCTGCAGACTTTCGCATTTTGGGAGCAGGGCTGCCTGAAGCAACCGGCATAGACCGCCAAAGTTACGTTTGAAGTTTGAGGTGACAAGACAAGCAAGCAGCCCCAGTCTCTGTGCCTCTGTGCGAGCAGTGCCATGGGCAGATGAGGTTGAGAAACAGCTTTCCACGCTAGCCCCTTCTGGCTGCGAGCTCTCTGGAGACATTCAAATTTTCACAGCAGGGCTATTAGATACGCACAGCAGGGACCCCATATCCCCGGGCTATGTTTGAATTGTGAGGTGGCAAGACAAGCAAGCACCCCCATTCTTTTTGCCTCTGTGCGAGCAGTGCCATGGGCAGATGAGGCTGAGCAACAGCTTTCCAGGCTAGCCCCTTCTGGATGGGAGCTATCTGGAGACATTCGCATTTTCGGAGTAGTGCTTCTGGAGGAGACCGGCAGGGCCCCCATCCCCGGGCTACTTTTGAAGTTTGAGGGGGCAAGACAAGCAAGCAGCCCCAGTCTCTGTGCTTCTGTGCGAGCAGTGTCATGGGCAGATGAGGCTGAGCAACAGCTTTTCAGGCTAGCCCATTCTGAGCAAGATCTCCCTGGAGACGTTCGCATTTGCGGAGCAGGGCTGCTGATGGTTGCCGCCATGGACCCCGTGATATTGCTTTGAAGATTGAGGTGACAATACAAGCATGCAGCCCTTACACTCTGTGCCTCTGTGCGAGCAGGGACATTGGCACATGAGGCTGAGCAAGTTTTCCAATCTAGCCCCTTCTGGCTGCGAGCTATCTGGAGATGTTCGCATTTTATTAGCCAGGGGTGATGGAAGCGCCCGGCAGGGACACTACCATACCAGGGTTGCGTTTGTAGTTTGAGGCGGCAAGACAAGCCAGCATGCCCAGTCTCTGTGCCTCTGTGCGAGCAGTGCCATGGGCAGATGAGGCTGAGCAACAGCTTTCCAGGATAGCCCCTTCTGGCTGCGAGTTATCTGGAGACGTTCGCATTTTCGGAGCAGGGCTGCTGGAGGCGCCCAACAGGGAATCCCCAGGCTACGTTTGAAGTTTGAGGTGGCAAGACAAGCAAGCAGCCCCAGTCTCTCTGCCACTTTGCGAGCAGTGCCATGGGCAGATGAGGCTGAGGAAAAGCTTTCCAGGCTAGACCCTTCTGGCTGCGAGCTCTCTGGAGAAATTCAAATTTTCACAACAGGGCTATTAGATACGCTCGGCAGGGACCCCATATCCCCGGGCTACGTTTGAATTTTGAGGTGGCAAGACAAGCCAGCACCCCCATTATTTTTTGCCTCTGTGTGAGCAGTGCCGTGGGCAGATGAGGCTGAGCAACAGCTTTCCATTCTAGCCCCTTCTGGCTGCGAATTATCTGGAGACGTTCGCATTTTCGGAGCAGGGCTGCTGGAGGTGCCCAACAGGGAATCCCCAGGCTACATTTGAAGTTTGAGGTGGCAAGACAAGCAAGCAGCCCCAGTCTCTCTGCCACTTTGCGAGCAGTGCCATGGGCAGATGAGGCTGAGCAACAGCTTTAAAGGCTAGACCCTTCTGGCTGCGAGCTCTCTGGAAACATTCAAATTTTCACAGCAGGGCTATTAGATACGCTCGGCAGGGACCCCATATCCCCGGGCTACGCTTGAATTTTGCGGTGGCAAGACAAGCAAGCAGCCCCATTATTTTTTGCCTCTGTGTGAGCAGTGCCATGGGCAGATGAGTCTGAGCAATAGCTTTCAAGGCTAGCTCTTTCTGCCTGCGGGCTATCTGCAGACGTTCGCATTTTCAGAGCAAGGCTGCCGGAGGCACCCTGCACAGACCGCCAAATGTATGTTTGAAGTTTGAGGTGGCAAGACAAGCAAGCAGCCCCATTCTCTGTGCCTCTGTGTGAGCAGTGCCATGGGCAGATGAGTCTGAGCAACAGCTTTCAAGGCTAGCTCTTTCTGCCTGCGGGCTATCTGCAGACGTTCGCATTTTCAGAGCAAGGCTGCAGGAGGAACCCTGCACAGACCGCCAAATATATGTTTGAAGTTTGAGTGGTCAAGACAAGCAAGCAGCCCCATTCTCTGTGCCTCTGTGCGAGCAGTGCCATGGGCAGATGAGGGTGAGCAACAGCTTTCCAGGCTAGCCCCTTCTGGCTGCCATCTATCTGGAGACGTTCGCATTTTTGGAGAAGGCATGCTGGAGAAGTGTGGAAGGGACACCTTATGCTACATTTGAAGGTTGAGGTGGAAATACAAGCAAACAGCCCCAGTCTCTCTGCCTCTGTGCGAGAAGGGCCATGGGCAGATGAGGCTGAGCAACAGCTTTTCAGGCTAGCCCATTCTGAGCAAGATCTCCCTGGAGACGTTCGCATTTTCGGAGCAGGGCTGCTGATGGTTGCTGCCATGGACCCCGTGATATTGCTTTGAAGATTGAGGTGACAATACAAGCATGCAGCCCTTACACTCTGTGCCTCTTTGCGAGCAGGGACATTGGCACATGAGGCTGAGCAAGTTTTCCAATCTAGCCCCTTCTGGCTGCGAGCTATCTGGAGATGTTCGCATTTTATTAGCCAGGGGTGATGGAAGCGCCCGGCAGGGACACTACCATACCAAGGGTTACGTTTGTAGTTTGAGGCGGCAAGACAAGCCAGCATGACCAGTCTCTGTGCCTCTGTGCAAGCACTGCCATGGGCACATGAGGGTGAGCAACAGCTTTCCAGGCTAGCCCCTTCTGGCTGCCATCTATCTGGAGACGTACGCATATTTGGAACAGGGATGCTGGAGAAGTGTACAAGGGACACCTTATGCTACATTTGTAGGCTGAGGTGGCAAGACAAGCAAGCAGCCCCAGTGTCTGTGCCTCTGTGCGAGCAGTGCCATGGGCAGATGAGGCTGAGCTACAGCTTTCAAGGCTAGCTCTTTCTGCCTGCGAGCTATCTGCAGACGTTCGCAATTTCAGAGCAAGGCTGCCGGAGGCACCCTGCACAGACCGCCAAATGTATGTTTGAAGTTTGAGGAAGCAAGACAAGCAAGCAGCCCCAGTCTCTGTGCCTCTGTGCGAGCAGTGCCATGGGCAGATAAGGCTGAGCAGCAGCTTTCCAGGCTAGCCCCTTCTGGCTGCCATCTATCTGGAGACCTTCGCAGTTTTGGAGAAGGCATGCTGGAGAAGTGTACAAGGGACACCTTATGCTACATTTGAAGGCTGAGGTGGCAGGACAAGCAAGCAGCCCCACTCTCTGTGCCTCTGTGCGAGCAGTGCCATGGGCAGATGAGGCTGAGCAACAACTTTTCAGGCTAGCTCTTTCTGGCTGCGAGCTATCTGCAGACTTTCGCATTTTGGGAGCAGGG
This sequence comes from Opisthocomus hoazin, assembly GCF_030867145.1. NCBI lineage: Eukaryota > Metazoa > Chordata > Aves > Opisthocomiformes > Opisthocomidae > Opisthocomus > Opisthocomus hoazin. The sequence goes on along the minus strand of NC_134418.1, from coordinate 44,089,499 downwards.
CTGCCTGAAGCAACCGGCATAGACCGCCAAAGTTACGTTTGAAGTTTGAGGTGGCAAGACAAGCAAGCAGCCCCAGTCTCTGTGCCTCTGTGCGAGCAGTGATATGGGCAGATGAGGTTGAGAAACAGCTTTCCAGGCTAGCCCCTTCTGGCTGCGAGCTCTCTGGAGACATTCAAATTTTCACAGCAGGGCTATTAGATACGCACGGCAGGGACCCCATATCCCCGGGCTATGTTTGAATTGTGAGGTGGCAAGACAAGCAAGCACCCCCATTCTTTTTGCCTCCGTGCGAGCAGTGCCATGGGCAGATGAGGCTGAGCAACAGCTTTCCAGGGTATCCCGTTCTGGATGGGAGCTATCTGGAGACATTCGCATTTTCGGAGTAGTGCTTCTGGAGGAGACCGGCAGGGCCCCCATCCCCGGCCTACTTTTGAAGTTTGAGGGGGCAAGACAAGCAAGCAGCCCCAGTCTCTGTGCTTCTGTTCGATCAGTGCCATGGGCAGATGAGGCTGAGCAACAGCTTTTCAGGCTAGCCCATTCTGAGCAAGATCTCCCTGGAGACGTTCGCATTTGCGGAGCAGGGCTGCTGATGGTTGCCGCCATGGACCCCGTGATATTGCTTTGAAGATTGAGGTGACAATACAAGCATGCAGCCCTTACACTCTGTGCCTCTGTGCGAGCAGGGACATTGGCACATGAGGCTGAGCAAGTTTTCCAATCTAGCCCCTTCTGGCTGCGAGCTATCTGGAGATGTTCGCATTTTATTAGCCAGGGGTGATGGAAGCGCCCGGCAGGGACACTACCATACCAGGGTTGCGTTTGTAGTTTGAGGCGGCAAGACAAGCCAGCATGACCAGTCTCTGTGCCTCTGTGCAAGCACTGCCATGGGCACATGAGGGTGAGCAACAGCTTTCCAGTCTAGCCCCTTCTGGCTGCCATCTATCTGGAGACGTTCGCATATTTGGAGCAGGGATGCTGGAGAAGTGTACAAGGGACACCTTATGCTACATTTGAAGGCTGAGGTGGCATGACAAGCAAGCAGCCCCAGTCTCTGTGCCTCTGTGCGAGCAGTGCCATGGGCAGATGAGGCTGAGCAACAGCTTTCAAGGCTAGCTCTTTCTGCCTGCGAGCTATCTGCAGACGTTCGCAATTTCAGAGCAAGGCTGCCGGAGGCACCCTGCACAGACCGCCAAATGTATGTTTGAAGTTTGAGGAAGCAAGACAAGCAAGCAGCCCCAGTCTCTGTGCCTCTGTGCGAGCAGTGCCATGGGCAGATAAGGCTGAGCAACAGCTTTCCAGGCTAGCCCCTTCTGGCTGCCATCTATCTGGAGACGTTCGCAGTTTTGGAGAAGGCATGCTGGAGAAGTGTACAAGGGACACCTTATGCTACATTTGAAGGCTGAGGTGGCAGGACAAGCAAGCAGCCCCACTCTCAGTGCCTCTGTGCGAGCAGTGCCATGGGCAGATGAGGCTGAGCAACAACTTTTCAGGCTAGCTCTTTCTGGCTGCGAGCTATCTGCAGACTTTCGCATTTTGGGAGCAGGGCTGCCTGAAGCAACCGGCATAGACCGCCAAAGTTACGTTTGAAGTTTGAGGTGGCAAGAAAAGCAAGCAGCCCCAGTCTCTGTGCCTCTGTGCGAGCAGTGCCATGGGCAGATGAGGTTGAGAAACAGCTTTCCACGCTAGCCCCTTCTGGCTGCGAGCTCTCTGGAGACATTCAAATTTTCACAGCAGGGCTATTAGATACGCACAGCAGGGACCCCATATCCCCGGGCTATGTTTGAATTGTGAGGTGGCAAGACAAGCAAGCACCCCCATTCTTTTTGCCTCTGTGCGAGCAGTGCCATGGGCAGATGAGGCTGAGCAACAGCTTTCCAGGGTATCCCGTTCTGGATGGGAGCTATCTGGAGACATTCGCATTTTCGGAGTAGTGCTTCTGGAGGAGACCGGCAGGGCCCCCATCCCCGGGCTACTTTTGAAGTTTGAGGGGTCAAGACAAGCAAGCAGCCCCAGTCTCTGTGCTTCTGTGCGAGCAGTGTCATGGGCAGATGAGGCTGAGGAACAGCTTTTCAGGCTAGCCCATTCTGAGCAAGATCTCCCTGGAGACGTTCGCATTTTCGGAGCAGGGCTGCTGATGGTTGCCGCCATGGACCCCGTGATATTGCTTTGAAGATTGAGGTGACAATACAAGCATGCAGCCCTTACACTCTGTGCCTCTGTGCGAGCAGGGACATTGGCACATGAGGCTGAGCAAGTTTTCCAATCTAGCCCCTTCTGGCTGCGAGCTATCTGGAGATGTTCGCATTTTATTAGCCAGGGGTGATGGAAGCGCCCGGCAGGGACACTACCATACCAGGGTTGCGTTTGTAGTTTGAGGCGGCAAGACAAGCCAGCATGCCCAGTCTCTGTGCCTCTGTGCGAGCAGTGCCATGGGCAGATGAGGCTGAGCAACAGCTTTCCAGGATAGCCCCTTCTGGCTGCGAGTTATCTGGAGACGTTCGCATTTTCGGAGCAGGGCTGCTGGAGGCGCCCAACAGGGAATCCCCAGGCTACATTTGAAGTTTGAGGTGGCAAGACAAGCAAGCAGCCCCAGTCTCTCTGCCACTTTGCGAGCAGTGCCATGGGCAGATGAGGCTGAGGAAAAGCTTTCCAGGCTAGACCCTTCTGGCTGCGAGCTCTCTGGAGAAATTCAAATTTTCACAACAGGGCTATTAGATACGCTCGGCAGGGACCCCATATCCCCGGGCTACGTTTGAATTTTGAGGTGGCAAGACAAGCCAGCACCCCCATTATTTTTTGCCTCTGTGTGAGCAGTGCCGTGGGCAGATGAGGCTGAGCAACAGCTTTCCATTCTAGCCCCTTCTGGCTGCGAATTATCTGGAGACGTTCGCATTTTCGGAGCAGGGCTGCTGGAGGTGCCCAACAGGGAATCCCCAGGCTACATTTGAAGTTTGAGGTGGCAAGACAAGCAAGCAGCCCCAGTCTCTCTGCCACTTTGCGAGCAGTGCCATGGGCAGATGAGGCTGAGCAACAGCTTTCCAGGCTAGACCCTTCTGGCTGCGAGCTCTCTGGAAACATTCAAATTTTCACAGCAGGGCTATTAGATACGCTCGGCAGGGACCCCATATCCCCGGGCTACGCTTGAATTTTGCGGTGGCAAGACAAGCAAGCAGCCCCATTATTTTTTGCCTCTGTGTGAGCAGTGCCATGGGCAGATGAGTCTGAGCAATAGCTTTCAAGGCTAGCTCTTTCTGCCTGCGGGCTATCTGCAGACGTTCGCATTTTCAGAGCAAGGCTGCCGGAGGCACCCTGCACAGACCGCCAAATGTATGTTTGAAGTTTGAGGTGGCAAGACAAGCAAGCAGCCCCATTCTCTGTGCCTCTGTGTGAGCAGTGCCATGGGCAGATGAGTCTGAGCAACAGCTTTCAAGGCTAGCTCTTTCTGCCTGCGGGCTATCTGCAGACGTTCGCATTTTCAGAGCAAGGCTGCCGGAGGAACCCTGCACAGACCGCCAAATATATGTTTGAAGTTTGAGTGGTCAAGACAAGCAAGCAGCCCCATTCTCTGTGCCTCTGTGCGAGCAGTGCCATGGGCAGATGAGGGTGAGCAACAGCTTTCCAGGCTAGCCCCTTCTGGCTGCCATCTATCTGGAGACGTTCGCATTTTTGGAGAAGGCATGCTGGAGAAGTGTGGAAGGGACACCTTATGCTACATTTGAAGGTTGAGGTGGAAATACAAGCAAACAGCCCCAGTCTCTCTGCCTCTGTGCGAGAAGGGCCATGGGCAGATGAGGCTGAGCAACAGCTTTTCAGGCTAGCCCATTCTGAGCAAGATCTCCCTGGAGACGTTCGCATTTTCGGAGCAGGGCTGCTGATGGTTGCTGCCATGGACCCCGTGATATTGCTTTGAAGATTGAGGTGACAATACAAGCATGCAGCCCTTACACTCTGTGCCTCTTTGCGAGCAGGGACATTGGCACATGAGGCTGAGCAAGTTTTCCAATCTAGCCCCTTCTGGCTGCGAGCTATCTGGAGATGTTCGCATTTTATTAGCCAGGGGTGATGGAAGCGCCCGGCAGGGACACTACCATACCAAGGGTTACGTTTGTAGTTTGAGGCGGCAAGACAAGCCAGCATGACCAGTCTCTGTGCCTCTGTGCAAGCACTGCCATGGGCACATGAGGGTGAGCAACAGCTTTCCAGGCTAGCCCCTTCTGGCTGCCATCTATCTGGAGACGTACGCATATTTGGAGCAGGGATGCTGGAGAAGTGTACAAGGGACACCTTATGCTACATTTGTAGGCTGAGGTGGCAAGACAAGCAAGCAGCCCCAGTGTCTGTGCCTCTGTGCGAGCAGTGCCATGGGCAGATGAGGCTGAGCTACAGCTTTCAAGGCTAGCTCTTTCTGCCTGCGAGCTATCTGCAGACGTTCGCAATTTCAGAGCAAGGCTGCCGGAGGCACCCTGCACAGACCGCCAAATGTATGTTTGAAGTTTGAGGAAGCAAGACAAGCAAGCAGCCCCAGTCTCTGTGCCTCTGTGCGAGCAGTGCCATGGGCAGATAAGGCTGAGCAGCAGCTTTCCAGGCTAGCCCCTTCTGGCTGCCATCTATCTGGAGACCTTCGCAGTTTTGGAGAAGGCATGCTGGAGAAGTGTACAAGGGACACCTTATGCTACATTTGAAGGCTGAGGTGGCAGGACAAGCAAGCAGCCCCACTCTCTGTGCCTCTGTGCGAGCAGTGCCATGGGCAGATGAGGCTGAGCAACAACTTTTCAGGCTAGCTCTTTCTGGCTGCGAGCTATCTGCAGACTTTCGCATTTTGGGAGCAGGGCTGCCTGAAGCAACCGGCATAGACCGCCAAAGTTACGTTTGAAGTTTGAGGTGGCAAGACAAGCAAGCAGCCCCAGTCTCTGTGCCTCTGTGCGAGCAGTGATATGGGCAGATGAGGTTGAGAAACAGCTTTCCAGGCTAGCCCCTTCTGGCTGCGAGCTCTCTGGAGACATTCAAATTTTCACAGCAGGGCTATTAGATACGCACGGCAGGGACCCCATATCCCCGGGCTATGTTTGAATTGTGAGGTGGCAAGACAAGCAAGCACCCCCATTCTTTTTGCCTCCGTGCGAGCAGTGCCATGGGCAGATGAGGCTGAGCAACAGCTTTCCAGGCTAGCCCGTTCTGGATGGGAGCTATCTGGAGACATTCGCATTTTCGGAGTAGTGCTTCTGGAGGAGACCGGCAGGGCCCCCATCCCCGGCCTACTTTTGAAGTTTGAGGGGGCAAGACAAGCAAGCAGCCCCAGTCTCTGTGCTTCTGTTCGATCAGTGCCATGGGCAGATGAGGCTGAGCAACAGCTTTTCAGGCTAGCCCATTCTGAGCAAGATCTCCCTGGAGACGTTCGCATTTGCGGAGCAGGGCTGCTGATGGTTGCCGCCATGGACCCCGTGATATTGCTTTGAAGATTGAGGTGACAATACAAGCATGCAGCCCTTACACTCTGTGCCTCTGTGCGAGCAGGGACATTGGCACATGAGGCTGAGCAAGTTTTCCAATCTAGCCCCTTCTGGCTGCGAGCTATCTGGAGATGTTCGCATTTTATTAGCCAGGGGTGATGGAAGCGCCCGGCAGGGACACTACCATACCAGGGTTGCGTTTGTAGTTTGAGGCGGCAAGACAAGCCAGCATGACCAGTCTCTGTGCCTCTGTGCAAGCACTGCCATGGGCACATGAGGGTGAGCAACAGCTTTCCAGTCTAGCCCCTTCTGGCTGCCATCTATCTGGAGACGTTCGCATATTTGGAGCAGGGATGCTGGAGAAGTGTACAAGGGACACCTTATGCTACATTTGAAGGCTGAGGTGGCATGACAAGCAAGCAGCCCCAGTCTCTGTGCCTCTGTGCGAGCAGTGCCATGGGCAGATGAGGCTGAGCAACAGCTTTCAAGGCTAGCTCTTTCTGCCTGCGAGCTATCTGCAGACGTTCGCAATTTCAGAGCAAGGCTGCCGGAGGCACCCTGCACAGACCGCCAAATGTATGTTTGAAGTTTGAGGAAGCAAGACAAGCAAGCAGCCCCAGTCTCTGTGCCTCTGTGCGAGCAGTGCCATGGGCAGATAAGGCTGAGCAACAGCTTTCCAGGCTAGCCCCTTCTGGCTGCCATCTATCTGGAGACGTTCGCAGTTTTGGAGAAGGCATGCTGGAGAAGTGTACAAGGGACACCTTATGCTACATTTGAAGGCTGAGGTGGCAGGACAAGCAAGCAGCCCCACTCTCTGTGCCTCTGTGCGAGCAGTGCCATGGGCAGATGAGGCTGAGCAACAACTTTTCAGGCTAGCTCTTTCTGGCTGCGAGCTATCTGCAGACTTTCGCATTTTGGGAGCAGGGCTGCCTGAAGCAACCGGCATAGACCGCCAAAGTTACGTTTGAAGTTTGAGGTGGCAAGAAAAGCAAGCAGCCCCAGTCTCTGTGCCTCTGTGCGAGCAGTGCCATGGGCAGATGAGGTTGAGAAACAGCTTTCCACGCTAGCCCCTTCTGGCTGCGAGCTCTCTGGAGACATTCAAATTTTCACAGCAGGGCTATTAGATACGCACAGCAGGGACCCCATATCCCCGGGCTATGTTTGAATTGTGAGGTGGCAAGACAAGCAAGCACCCCCATTCTTTTTGCCTCTGTGCGAGCAGTGCCATGGGCAGATGAGGCTGAGCAACAGCTTTCCAGGGTATCCCGTTCTGGATGGGAGCTATCTGGAGACATTCGCATTTTCGGAGTAGTGCTTCTGGAGGAGACCGGCAGGGCCCCCATCCCCGGGCTACTTTTGAAGTTTGAGGGGTCAAGACAAGCAAGCAGCCCCAGTCTCTGTGCTTCTGTGCGAGCAGTGTCATGGGCAGATGAGGCTGAGGAACAGCTTTTCAGGCTAGCCCATTCTGAGCAAGATCTCCCTGGAGACGTTCGCATTTTCGGAGCAGGGCTGCTGATGGTTGCCGCCATGGACCCCGTGATATTGCTTTGAAGATTGAGGTGACAATACAAGCATGCAGCCCTTACACTCTGTGCCTCTGTGCGAGCAGGGACATTGGCACATGAGGCTGAGCAAGTTTTCCAATCTAGCCCCTTCTGGCTGCGAGCTATCTGGAGATGTTCGCATTTTATTAGCCAGGGGTGATGGAAGCGCCCGGCAGGGACACTACCATACCAGGGTTGCGTTTGTAGTTTGAGGCGGCAAGACAAGCCAGCATGCCCAGTCTCTGTGCCTCTGTGCGAGCAGTGCCATGGGCAGATGAGGCTGAGCAACAGCTTTCCAGGATAGCCCCTTCTGGCTGCGAGTTATCTGGAGACGTTCGCATTTTCGGAGCAGGGCTGCTGGAGGCGCCCAACAGGGAATCCCCAGGCTACATTTGAAGTTTGAGGTGGCAAGACAAGCAAGCAGCCCCAGTCTCTCTGCCACTTTGCGAGCAGTGCCATGGGCAGATGAGGCTGAGGAAAAGCTTTCCAGGCTAGACCCTTCTGGCTGCGAGCTCTCTGGAGAAATTCAAATTTTCACAACAGGGCTATTAGATACGCTCGGCAGGGACCCCATATCCCCGGGCTACGTTTGAATTTTGAGGTGGCAAGACAAGCCAGCACCCCCATTATTTTTTGCCTCTGTGTGAGCAGTGCCGTGGGCAGATGAGGCTGAGCAACAGCTTTCCATTCTAGCCCCTTCTGGCTGCGAATTATCTGGAGACGTTCGCATTTTCGGAGCAGGGCTGCTGGAGGTGCCCAACAGGGAATCCCCAGGCTACATTTGAAGTTTGAGGTGGCAAGACAAGCAAGCAGCCCCAGTCTCTCTGCCACTTTGCGAGCAGTGCCATGGGCAGATGAGGCTGAGCAACAGCTTTCCAGGCTAGACCCTTCTGGCTGCGAGCTCTCTGGAAACATTCAAATTTTCACAGCAGGGCTATTAGATACGCTCGGCAGGGACACCATATCCCCGGGCTACGCTTGAATTTTGCGGTGGCAAGACAAGCAAGCAGCCCCATTATTTTTTGCCTCTGTGTGAGCAGTGCCATGGGCAGATGAGTCTGAGCAATAGCTTTCAAGGCTAGCTCTTTCTGCCTGCGGGCTATCTGCAGACGTTCGCATTTTCAGAGCAAGGCTGCCGGAGGCACCCTGCACAGACCGCCAAATGTATGTTTGAAGTTTGAGGTGGCAAGACAAGCAAGCAGCCCCATTCTCTGTGCCTCTGTGTGAGCAGTGCCATGGGCAGATGAGTCTGAGCAACAGCTTTCAAGGCTAGCTCTTTCTGCCTGCGGGCTATCTGCAGACGTTCGCATTTTCAGAGCAAGGCTGCCGGAGGAACCCTGCACAGACCGCCAAATATATGTTTGAAGTTTGAGTGGTCAAGACAAGCAAGCAGCCCCATTCTCTGTGCCTCTGTGCAAGCAGGGCCATGGGCAGATGAGGCTGAGCAACAGCTTTCCAGGCTAGCCCCTTCTGGCTGCCATCTATCTGGAGACGTTCGCATTTTTGGAGAAGGCATGCTGGAGAAGTGTGGAAGGGACACCTTATGCTATATTTGAAGGTTGAGGTGGAAATACAAGCAAACAGCCCCAGTCTCTCTGCCTCTGTGCGAGAAGGGCCATGGGCAGATGAGGCTGAGCAACAGCTTTTCAGGCTAGCCCATTCTGAGCAAGATCTCCCTGGAGACGTTCGCATTTTCGGAGCAGGGCTGCTGATGGTTGCTGCCATGGACCCCGTGATATTGCTTTGAAGATTGAGGTGACAATACAAGCATGCAGCCCTTACACTCTGTGCCTCTGTGCGAGCAGGGACATTGGCACATGAGGCTGAGCAAGTTTTCCAATCTAGCCCCTTCTGGCTGCGAGCTATCTGGAGATGTTCGCATTTTATTAGCCAGGGGTGATGGAAGCGCCCGGCAGGGACACTACCATACCAAGGGTTACGTTTGTAGTTTGAGGCGGCAAGACAAGCCAGCATGACCAGTCTCTGTGCCTCTGTGCAAGCACTGCCATGGGCACATGAGGGTGAGCAACAGTTTTCCAGGCTAGCCCCTTCTGGCTGCCATCTATCTGGAGACGTTCGCATATTTGGAGCAGGGATGCTGGAGAAGTGTACAAGGGACACCTTATGCTACATTTGTAGGCTGAGGTGGCAAGACAAGCAAGCAGCCCCAGTGTCTGTGCCTCTGTGCGAGCAGTGCCATGGGCAGATGAGGCTGAGCTACAGCTTTCAAGGCTAGCTCTTTCTGCCTGCGAGCTATCTGCAGACGTTCGCAATTTCAGAGCAAGGCTGCCGGAGGCACCCTGCACAGACCGCCAAATGTATGTTTGAAGTTTGAGGAAGCAAGACAAGCAAGCAGCCCCAGTCTCTGTGCCTCTGTGCGAGCAGTGCCATGGGCAGATAAGGCTGAGCAACAGCTTTCCAGGCTAGCCCCTTCTGGCTGCCATCTATCTGGAGACGTTCGCAGTTTTGGAGAAGGCATGCTGGAGAAGTGTACAAGGGACACCTTATGCTACATTTGAAGGCTGAGGTGGCAGGACAAGCAAGCAGCCCCACTCTCTGTGCCTCTGTGCGAGCAGTGCCATGGGCAGATGAGGCTGAGCAACAACTTTTCAGGCTAGCTCTTTCTGGCTGCGAGCTATCTGCAGACTTTCGCATTTTGGGAGCAGGGCTGCCTGAAGCAACCGGCATAGACCGCCAAAGTTACGTTTGAAGTTTGAGGTGGCAAGACAAGCAAGCAGCCCCAGTCTCTGTGCCTCTGTGCGAGCAGTGCCATGGGCAGATGAGGTTGAGAAACAGCTTTCCATGCTAGCCCCTTCTGGCTGCGAGCTCTCTGGAGACATTCAAATTTTCACAGCAGGGCTATTAGATACGCACGGCAGGGACCCCATATCCCCGGGCTATGTTTGAATTGTGAGGTGGCAAGACAAGCAAGCACCCCCATTCTTTTTGCCTCCGTGCGAGCAGTGCCATGGGCAGATGAGGCTGAGCAACAGCTTTCCAGGCTAGCCCGTTCTGGATGGGAGCTATCTGGAGACATTCGCATTTTCGGAGTAGTGCTTCTGGAGGAGACCGGCAGGGCCCCCATCCCCGGGCTACTTTTGAAGTTTGAGGGGGCAAGACAAGCAAGCAGCCCCAGTCTCTGTGCTTCTGTGCGAGCAGTGTCATGGGCAGATGAGGCTGAGCAACAGCTTTTCAGGCTAGCCCATTCTGAGCAAGATCTCCCTGGAGACGTTCGCATTTTCGAAGCAGGGCTGCTGATGGTTGCCGCCATGGACCCCGTGATATTGCTTTGAAGATTGAGGTGACAATACAAGCATGCAGCCCTTACACTCTGTGCCTCTGTGCGAGCAGGGACATTGGCACATGAGGCTGAGCAAGTTTTCCAATCTAGCCCCTTCTGGCTGCGAGCTATCTGGAGATGTTCGCATTTTATTAGCCAGGGGTGATGGAAGCGCCCGGCAGGGACACTACCATACCAGGGTTGCGTTTGTAGTTTGAGGCGGCTAGACAAGCCAGCATGACCAGTCTCTGTGCCTCTGTGCAAGCACTGCCATGGGCACATGAGGGTGAGCAACAGCTTTCCAGGCTAGCCCCTTCTGGCTGCCATCTATCTGGAGACGTTCGCATATTTGGAGCAGGGATGCTGGAGAAGTGTACAAGGGACACCTTATGGTACATTTGAAGTTTGAGGTGGCATGACAAGCAAGCAGTCCCAGTCTCTGTGCCTCTGTGCGAGCAGTGCCATGGGCAGATGAGGCTGAGCAACAGCTTTCAAGGCTAGCTCTTTCTGCCTGCGAGCTATCTGCAGACGTTCGCAATTTCAGAGCAAGGCTGCCGGAGGCACCCTGCACAGACCGCCAAATGTATGTTTGAAGTTTGAGGAAGCAAGACAAGCAAGCAGCCCCAGTCTCTGTGCCTCTGTGCGAGCAGTGCCATGGGCAGATAAGGCTGAGCAACAGCTTTCCAGGCTAGCCCCTTCTGGCTGCCATCTATCTGGAGACGTTCGCATTTTTGGAGCAGGGATGCTGGAGAAGTGTACAAGGGACACCTTATGCTACATTTGAAGGCTGAGGTGGCAGGACAAGCAAGCAGCCCCACTCTCTGTGCCTCTGTGCGAGCAGTGCCATGGGCAGATGAGGCTGAGCAACAACTTTTCAGGCTAGCTCTTTCTGGCTGCGAGCTATCTGCAGACTTTCGCATTTTGGGAGCAGGGCTGCCTGAAGCAACCGGCATAGACCGCCAAAGTTACGTTTGAAGTTTGAGGTGGCAAGACAAGCAAGCAGCCCCAGTCTCTGTGCCTCTGTGCGAGCAGTGCCATGGGCAGATGAGGCTGAGCAACACCTTTCCAGGCTAGCCCCTTCTGGCTGCGAATTATCTGGAGACGTTCGCATTTTCGGAGCAGGGCTTCTGGAGGCGCCCAACAGGGAATCCCCAGGCTGCATTTGAAGTTTGACGGGGAAAGACAAGCAAGCAGCTCCAGTCTCTGTGCCTCTGTGCGAGCCTGGCCATGGGCAGATTAGGCTGAGCAACAGCTTTCCAGTCTAGCCCCTTCTGGCTGCGAGTTATCTAGAGACATTCGCATTTTCGGAGCAGGGCTACTGGAGGCGTCCGGCAGGGCCACCTTATGTAACGTCTGAAGTTTGAGGTGGCAAGACAAGCAAGCAGCACCAGTCTCTCTGCCACTTTGCGAGCAGTGCCATGGGCAGATGAGGCTGAGCAAAAGCTTTCCAGGCTAGACTATTCTGGATGTGAGCTCTCTGGAGACATTCGAATTTTCACAGCAGGGCTATTAGATACGCTCGACAGGGACCCCATATCCCCGGGCTACGCTTGAATTTTGAGGTGGCAAGACAAGCAAGCAGCCCCAGTCTCTCTGCCTCTGTGCGAGCGGGGCCGTGGGCAGATGAGGCTGAACAAAAGTTTTCCAGGCTAGCCCCTTCTGTCTGCGAGCTATCTGGAGACGATCGCGTTTTCAGAGCAGGGCTGCTGGAGGAGACCGGCAGGGACACCCCCCATCCACGGGTTACGTTTGAAGTTTGAGGTGGCAAGAAAAGCCACAATCCCCAGTCTCTGTGTCTCTGTGCGTGCAGTGCCATGGGCAGATAAGGTGGATGTTTTGGTTTCGGCTGCCGCCGGCAACAAAAGTGCCACGCGGCCGCCCCTCCCCCCGCCGGCGTGCGGAGGAGAAATGGAAAGAAAGAGGCAGAAACTGGTGGGTCGGGATAAGGGCAGTTTAACAGAACAGCAAACAGAGGGAAAACAGGAACAACAACGATACAAATAAGGAGAAAACACAACCACGAACCGTACAACAGCCGCTCTCCCGAAACCGGACCGGCGCTGCGCCCGCCCAAGCCGCGAGTGCCTTCCCGCCGCACCGCCCCCCCCACCGGAACCCAGCGTGACGTCACATGGTATGGAATACCCGGCTCTGTATGGCCAGGTGGGGTCAGCCCCCACCCCCCGGCTGTGCCCCTTCCTGGAGTCCGGTGAAAATTAACCCTGTTCTGGCCAAACCCAGGACAGTGGAGCAACAGGTTTCCTGTCTAGCCCTTTCTGGATGCGAGCTATCTGGAGACTTTGACATTTTTGGAGCAGGGCTGCGAAAAGAAATGGGGAGGGATCCTCTATACCTGGGATACGTTTGAATTTTGAGGTGGCAAGACAAGCAAGCTGCCCCAGTCTCTCTGCCTCTGTGCGAGAAGGGCCATGGGCAGATGAGGCTGAGCAACAGCTTTTCAGGCTAGCCCCTTCTGAGCAAGATCTCTCTGGAGACGTTCGCATTTTTTGAGCAGGGCTGCTGATGGTGGCCGCCATGGACCCCCTGATATAGCTTTGAAGATTGAGGTGACAATACAAGCAAGCAGCCCTACTCTCTGTGCCTCAGTGCGAGCAGGGCCATGGGCAGATGAGGCTGAGCAACACCTTTCCAGGCTAGTCCCTTCTAGCTGCGAGTTATCTGGAGACGTTTGCATTTTCGAAGCAGGGCTGCAGAAGGAGCCAGGCAGGGACCCCGTATACCCGGGCTACGTTTGATCTTTGAGGTGGCAAGACAAACCAGCATGCCCGGTGACTGTTCCTCTGTGCGAGCAGTGCATGGGCAGATGAGGCTGAGCAACAGCTTTCAAGGTTAGACCCTTCTGGCTACCAGCTATCTGCAGAAATTCCACATTTTTGGAGCAGCGCTGATGTAGGAGACCGGCAGGGACCTCACATCCCCGGGATACGTTTGAAGTTTGAGGTGGCAAGACAAGCAAGCAGCCCCAGTCTCTGTGCCTCTGTGCGAGCAGGTCCATGGGCAGATGTGGAGGAGGAACAGCTTTCCAGTCAAGACCCTTCTGGCTGTGAGCTATCTGGAGGCTTTCGCATTTTCGGAGCAGGGCTGCTGGAGGCGCCCGGAAGAGACCCACCATCCCCGTGATACTTTTGAAGTTTGACGTGGCAAGACAAGAAGGCAGTCCCAGTCTTTGTGCCTCTCTGCGAGCAGATCCACGGGCAGATGACGCTGAGCAACACCTTTCCAGTCAAGCCCCTCCTGGCTGTCAGCTATACGGAGACGTTCGCATTTTTGGAGCAGGGCTGCTGGAGGCACCCGACAGGGAATTCGCAGGCTACGTTTGAAGTTTGAGATGGCAAGACAAGCAAGCAGCCCCAGTCTCTCTGCCACTTTGCGAGCAGTGCCATGGGCAGATGAGGCTGAGCAACGGCTTTAAAGGCTAGACCCTTCTGGCTGCGAGCTCTCTGGAGACATTCAAATTTTCACAGCAGGGCTATTAGATATGCTCGGCAGGGACCCCATATCCCCGGGCTACGCTTGAATTTTGAGGTGGCAAGACAAGCAAGCACTCCCATTATTTTTTGCCTCTGTGTGAGCAGTGCCATGGGCAGATGAGGCTGAGCAACAGCTTTCCAGGCTAGCCCCTTCTGGCTGCCATCTATCTGGAGACGTTCGCATTTTTGGAGCAGGGATGCTGGAGAAGTGTACAAGGGACACCTTATGCTACATTTGAAGGCTGAGGTGGCAAGACAAGCAAGCAGCCCCACTCTCTGTGCCTCTGTGTGAGCAGTGCCATGGGCAGATGAGGCTGAGAAACAGCTTTCCAGGATAGCCCCTTCTGGCTGCGAATTATCTGGAGACGTTCGCATTTTCGGAGTAGGGCTGCTGGAGGCGCTCAACAGGGAATCCCCAGGCTACATTTGAAGTTTGAGGTGGCAAGACAACCAAGCAGCCCCAGTCTCTCTGCCACTTTGCGAGCAGTGCCATGGGCAGATGAGGCTGAGCCAAAGCTTTCCAGGCTAGACCCTACTGACTGCCAACTATCTGGAGACTTTCGCATTTTCAGAGAAGGACTACTGGAGGCATCCGACAGGGATATACCCCATGCCAAGTATACGTTTGAAGTTTGAGATGGCAAGACAAGCAAGCAGCCCCAGTCTCTCTGCCACTTTGCGAGCACTGCCATGGGCAGATGAGGCTGAGCAAGTTTTCCAATCTAGCCCCTTCTGGCTGCCAGCTATCTGGAGACGTTCGCATTTTCGAAGCAGGGCTGCAGAAGGAGCCAGGCAGGGACCCCCTATACCCGGGCTACGTTTGAAGTTTGAGGTGGTAGGACAAGCAAGAATCCCCAGCCTCTGTGCCTCTCTGCGAGCAGGGCCATGGGCAGATGAGGTTGAGAAACAGCTTTCCAGGCTAGCCCGTTCTGGCTGCGAGCTCTCTGGAGACATTCGAATTTTCACAGCGGGACTATTAGATACGCATGGCAGGGACCCCATATCCCCAGGCTACGTTTGAATTGTGAGGTGGCAAGACAAGCAAGCACCCCCATTCTTTTTGCCTCTGTGCGAGCAGTGCCATGGGCAGATGAGACTGAGCAACAGCTTTCAAGGCTATCCCCTTCTGGACGGAAGCTATCTGGAGACGTTCGCATTTTCGGAGTAGTGCTTCTGGAGGAGACCGGCAGCCCCGCAATCCCCGGGCTACTTTTGAAGTTTGAGGTAGCAAGACAAGCAAGCAGCCCCAGTCTTTGTGCCTCTGTGCGAGCAGGGCCATGGGCAGATGAGGCTGAACAAAAGTTTTCCAGGCTATCCCCTTCTGGCTGCGAGCTATCTGGAGACGATCGCATTTTCAGAGCAGGGCTGCTGGAGGAGTCCGGCAGGGACACCCCCCATCCACGGGTTACGTTTGAAGTTTGAGGTGGCAAGAAAAGCCACAATCCCCAGTCTCTGTGTCTCTGTGCGTGCAGTGCCATGGGCAGATAAGGTGGAGCAACAGGTTTCCTGTCTCGCCCTTTCTGGATGCGAGCTATCTGGAGACTTTGGCATTTTTGGAGCATGGCTGCGAAACGAAATGGGGAGGGATCCTCTGTCCCTCGGATACGTTTGAATTTTGAGGTGGCAAGACAAGCAAGCAGCCCCAGTCTCTCTGCCTCTGTGCGAGAAGGGCCATGGGCAGATGAGGCTGAGCAACAGCTTTTCAGGCTAGCCCCTTCTGAGCAAGATCTCTCTGGAGACGTTCGCATTTTCGGAGCAGGGCTGCTGATGGTGGCCGCCATGGACCCCCTGATATAGCTTTGAAGATTGAGGTGACAATACAAGCAAGCAGCCCTACTCTCTGTGCCTCTGTGCGAGCAGGGCCATGGGCAGATGAGGCTGAGCAACACCTTTCCAGGCTAGCTCCTTCTGGCTGCGAGCTATCTGGAGATTTTCGCATTATCAGAGCATGGCTGCTGGAGGCTCCCGGCAGGCACCACAATTCCCGGGATACATTTGAAATTTGAGGTGGCAAGACAACCAAGCAGCCCCAGTCTCTGTGCCTCTGTGCGAGCAGTGCCATGGGCAGATGAGGCTGAGCAACAGCTTTCCAGTCTAGCCCCTTCTGGCTGCCATCTATCTGGAGACGTTCGCATTTTTGGAGCAGGGATGCTGGAGAAGTGTACCAGGGACACCCTATGCTACATTTGAATGTTGAGGTGGAAAGAGAAGCAAGCAGCCCCACTCTCAGTGCGTCTGTGCGAGAGGTGCCATGGGCACATGATGCTGAGCAACACCTTTCCAGGATAGCCCCTTCTGGCTGCGAGTTACCTGGAGACGTTCGCATTTTCGGAGCAGGGCTGCTGGAGGCGCCCAACAGGCAATCCCCAGGATACATTTGAATTTTGAGGTGGCAAGACAAGCAAGCAGCCCCAGTCTCTCTGCCACTTTGCGAGCAGTGCCATGGGCAGATGAGGCTGAGCAAAAGCTTTCCTGGCTAGACCCTTCTGGATGGGAGCTATCTGGAGACATTCGCATTTTCGGAGCAGGGCTGCTGGAGGAGACCGGCAGGGCCCCCATCCCCGGGCTACTTTTGAAGTTTGACGGGGCAAGACAAGCAAGCAGCCCCACTCTCTGTGCCTCTGTGCGAGCAGTGTCATGGGCAGATGAGGCTGAGCAACAGCTTTCCAGGATAGCCCCTCTGGCTGCGAATTATCTGGACACGTTCGCATTTTCGGAGCAGGGCTGCTGGAGGCGCCCAACAGGGAATCCCCAGGCTACATTTGAAGTTTGACGGGGGCAAGACAAGCAAGCAGCCCCAGTCTCTGTGCCTCTCTGCGAGCCTGTCCATGGGCAGATGTGGCGAATGAACAGCTTTCCAGTCAAGACCCTTCTGGCTGTGAGCTATCTGGAGGCTTTCACATTTTCGGAGCAGGGCTGCTGGAGGCGCCCGGCAGAGACCCACCGTCCCCGTGTTACTTTTGAAGTTTGAGTTGGAAAGACAAGAAGGCAGTCCCAGTCTCTGTGCCTCTCTGTGAGCAGATCCATGGGCAGATGACGCTGAGCAACAGCTTTGCAGTCTAGCCCCTCCTGGCTGTCAGCTATACAGAGACGTTCGCATATTTGGAGCAGGGCTGCTGGAGGCACCCGACAGGGAATCCGCAGGCTACGTTTGAAGTTTGAGGTGGCAAGACAAGCAAGCAGCCCCAGTCTCTGTGCCTCTGTGCGAGCAGTGCCATGGGCAGATGAGGTTGAGAAACAGCTTTCCAGGCTAGTCCCTTCTGACTGCGAGCTCTTTGGAGACTTTCGCATTTTCAGAGAAGGAATACTGGAGGCATCCGACAGGGATATACCCCATCCCAAGTATACGTTTGAAGTTTGAGATGGCAAGACAAGCAAGCAGACCCAGCCTCTCTGCCACTTTGCGAGTACTGCCATGGGCAGATGAGGCTGAGCAAGTTTTCCAATCTAGCCCCTTCTGGCTGCCAGCTGTCTGGAGACGTTCGCATTTTCGAAGCAGGGCTGCAGAAGGAGCGAGGCAGGGACCCCCTATCCCCGGGCTACGTTTGAAGTTTGAGGTGGTAGGACAAGCAAGAATCCCCAGCCTCTGTGCCTCTCTGCGAGCAGGGCCAAGGGCAGATGAGACTGAGCAACCGCTTTCCAGGCCAGCCCCTTCTGGCTGCGAGCTCTCTGGAGACATTCGAATTTTCACAGCAGGACTATTAGATACGCACGGCAGGGACCCCATATCCCCAGGCTACGTTTGAATTTTGAGGTGGCAAGACAAGCAAGCACCCCCATTCTTTTTGCCTCTGTGCGAGCAGTGCCATGGGCAGATGAGGCTGAGCAACAGCTTTCAAGGCTATCCCCTTCTGGACGGAAGCTATCTGGACACATTCGCATTTTCGGAGTAGTGCTTCTGGAGGGGACCGGCAGCCCCGCAATCCCCGGGCTACTTTTGAAGTTTGAGGTAGCAAGACAAGCAAGCATCCGCAGTCTCTGTGCCTCTCTGCGAGCAGGGCCGTGGGCAGATGAGGCTGAACAAAAGTTTTCCAGGCTAGCCCCTTCTGGCTGCCATCTATCTGGAGACGATCGCATTTTCAGAGCAGGGCTGCTGGAGGAGACCGGCAGGGACACCCCCCATCCACGGGTTACGTTTGAAGTTTGAGGTGGCAAGAAAAGCCACAATCCCCAGTCTCTGTGTCTCTGTGCGTGCAGTGCCATGGGCAGATAAGGTGGAGCAACAGGTTTCCTGTCTAGCCCTTTCTGGATGCGAGCTATCTGGAGACTTTGACATTTTTGGAGCATGGCTGCGAAAAGAAATGGGGAGGGATCCTCTATACCTGGGATACGTTTGAATTTTGAGGTGGCAAGACAAGCAAGCAGCCCCAGTCTCTCTGCCTCTGTGCGAGAAGGGCCATGGGCAGATGAGGCTGAGCAACAGCTTTTCAGGCTAGCCCCTTCTGAGCAAGATCTCTCTGGAGACGTTCGCATTTTTTGAGCAGGGCTGCTGATGGTGGCCGCCATGGACCCCCTGATATAGCTTTGAAGATTGAGGTGACAATACAAGCAAGCAGCCCTACTCTCTGTGCCTCTGTGCGAGCAGGGCCATGGGCAGATGAGGCTGAGCAACACCTTTCCAGGCTAGCTCTTTCTGGCTGCGAGCTATCTGGAGATTTTCGCATTATCAGAGCATGGCTGCTGGAGGCTCCCGGCAGGCACCACAATTCCCGGGATACATTTGAAAT
Source organism: Opisthocomus hoazin (assembly GCF_030867145.1). Classification (NCBI taxonomy): domain Eukaryota; kingdom Metazoa; phylum Chordata; class Aves; order Opisthocomiformes; family Opisthocomidae; genus Opisthocomus; species Opisthocomus hoazin. The sequence continues at coordinate 44,071,007 of NC_134418.1, read as the reverse complement.
TTGAGGTGGCAAGACAACCAAGCAGCCCTAGTCTCTGTGCCTCTGTGCGAGCAGGGCCATGAGCAGATTAGGCTGAGCAACAGCTTTCCAGGCTAGTCCCTTCTGGCTGCCAGCTATCTGGACACGTTCGCATTTTCGAAGCAGGGCTGCAGAAGGAGCCAGGCAGGGACCCCGTATACCCGGGCTACGTTTGATCTTTGAGGCGGCAAGACAAACCAGCATGCCCGGTGACTGTTCCTCTGTGCGAGCAGTGCATGGGCAGATGAGGCTGAGCAACAGCTTTCCAGGCTAGACCCTTCTGGCTACCAGCTATCTGCAGAAATTCCACATTTTTGGAGCAGCGCTGATGTAGGAGACCGGCAGGGACCTCACATCCCCGGGATAAGTTTGAAGTTTGAGGCAGCAAGACAAGCAAGCCGCCCCATCTCTGTGCCTCTGTGCGAGCAGGTCCATGGGCAGATGTGGAGGAGGAACAGCTTTCCAGTCAAGACCCTTCTGGCTGTGAGCTATCTGGAGATATTCGCATTTTCAGAGCAGAGCTGCTGGAGTTGCTCTGCAGGAAATGCCCTGGATACGTTTGAGGTGGCAAGACAAGCAAGCAGCCTCAAACTCTGAGCCTCTGTGCAAGCGGTGCCATGGGCACATGAGGCTGCGCAACAGGTTTCCAGGCTAACCCCTTCTGGTTGCGAGCTATTTGGAGATGTTCGCTTTTTTGGAGCAGGGCTGCTGCAGGAGTCTTGCAGGGAAATACCATCCCCGAGATACGTTTCAATTTTGAGGTGGCAAGACAAGCAAGCAGCCCCAGTCTCTGTGCCTCTGTGCGAGCAGGTCCATGGGCAGATGTGGAGGAGGAACAGCTTTCCAGTCAAGACCCTTCTGGCTGTGAGCTATCTGGAGGCTTTCGCATTTTCGGAGCAGGGCTGCTGGAGGCGCCCGGAAGAGACCCACCATTCCTGTGATACGTTTGAAGTTTGAGGTGGCAAGACAAGAAGGCAGTCCCAGTCTTTGTGCCTCTCTGCGAGCAGAGCCACGGGCAGATGACGCTGAGCAACGGCTTTTCAGTCTAGCCCCTCCTGGCTGTCAGCTATACGGAGACGTTCGCATTTTTGGAGCAGGGCTGCTGGAGGCACCCGACAGGGAATTCGCAGGCTACGTTTGAAGTTTGAGATGGCAAGACAAGCAAGCAGCCCCAGTCTCTCTGCCACTTTGCGAGCAGTGCCATGGGCAGATGAGGCTGAGCAAAGGCTTTAAAGGCTAGACACTTCTGGCTGCGAGCTCTCTGGAGACATTCAAATTTTCACAGCAGGGCTATTAGATATGCTCGGCAAGGACCCCATATCCCTGGGCTACGCTTGAATTTTGAGTTGGCAAGACAAGCAAGCACCCCCATTATTTTTTGCCTCTGTGTGAGCAGTGCCATGGGCAGATGAGGCTGAACAACAGCTTTCCAGGCTATCCTCTTCTGGATGGGAGCTATCTGGAGACATTCGCATTTTCGGAGTAGTGCTTCTGGAGGAGACCGGCATGGCGCCCCATCCCCGGGCTACTTTTGAAGTTTGAGGTAGCAAGACAAGCAAGCAGCTCCAGTTTCTGTGCCTCTGTGTGAGCAGTGCCATGGGCAGATGAGACTGAGCAACAGCTTTTCAGGCTAGCCCCTTCTGGCTGCCATCTATCTGGAGACGTTCGCATTTTCGGAGCAGGGCTGCTGATGGTTGCCGCCATGGACCCCGTGATATTGCTTTGAAGATTGAGGTGACAATACAAGCATGCAGCCCTTACACTCTGTGCCTCTGTGCGAGCAGGGACATGGGCACATGAGGCTGAGCGAGTTTTCCAATCTAGCCCCTTCTGGTTGCGAGCTATCTGAATATGTTCGCATTTTATTAGCCAGGCGTGATGGAAGCGCCCGGCAGGGACACTACCATACCAGGGTTACGTTTGTAGTTTGAGGTGGCAAGACAAGCCAGCATGCCCAGTCTCTGTGCCTCTGTGCAAGCACTGCCATGGGCCGATGAGGGTGAGCAACAGCTTTCCAGGCTGGCCCCTTCTGGCTGCGAGCTATCTTCAGACGTTCGCATTTTCGGAGCAGGGCTGCTGGAGGCTTCTAGCAGGGACACCTTATGTAATTTTGAAGTTTGAGATGGCAAGACAAGCAATTAGCCCCACTATCTGTGCCTCTGTGCGAGCCTGACCATGGGCAGAGTAGGCTGAGCAACAGCTTTCCAGTCTAGCCCCTTCTGGCTGCGAGTTATCTAGAGACATTCGCATTTTCGGAGCAGGGCTACTGGAGGCGTCCGGCAGGGCCACCTTATGTAACGTCTGAAGTTTGAGGTGGCAAGACAAGGAAGCAGCTCCAGTTTCTGTGCCTCTGTGCGAGCAGTGCCATGGGCAGATGAGGCTGAGCAACAGCTTTCCAGGCTAGCCCCTTCTGGCTGCCATCTATCTGGAGACGTTCGCTTTTTTGGAGCAGGGCTGCTTGAGAAGTGTACAAGGGACACCTTATGCTACATTTGAAGGCTGAGGTGGCAAGACAAGCAAGCAGCCCCAGTCTCTGTGCCTCTGTGCGAGCAGTGCCATGGGCAGATGAGGCTGAGCAACAGCTTTCCAGGATAGCTCCTTCTGGCTGCGAAGTATCTGGAGACGTTTGCATTTTCGGAGCAGGGCTGCTGGAGGCGCCCAACAGGGAATCCCCAGGCTACATTTGAAGTTTGAGATGGCAAGACAAGCAAGCAGACCCAGTCTCTCTGCCACTTTGCGAGCACTGCCATGGGCAGATGAGGCTGAGCAAGTTTTCCAATCTAGCCCCTTCTGGCTGCCAGCTATCTGGAGACGTTCACATTTTCGAAGCAGGGCTGCAGAAGGAGCGAGGCAAGGACCCCCTATCCCCGGGCTACGTTTGAAGTTTGAGGTGTTAGGACAAGCAAGAATCCCCAGCCTCTGTGCCTCTCTGCGAGCAGGGCCATGGGCAGATGAGACTGAGTAACAGCTTTCCAGGCTAGCCCCTTCTGGCTGCGAGCTCTCTGGAGACATTCGAATTTTCACAGCGGGACTATTAGATACGCATGGCAGGGACCCCATATCCCCAGGCTACGTTTGAATTTTGAGGTGGCAAGACAAGCAAGCACCCCCATTCTTTTTGCCTCTGTGCGATCAGTGCCATGGGCAGATGAGACTGAGCAACAGCTTTCAAGGCTATCCCCTTCTGGACGGAAGCTATCTGGAGACATTCGCATTTTCGGAGTAGTGCTTCTGGAAGAGACCGGCAGCCCCGCAATCCCCGGGCTACTTTTGAAGTTTGAGGTAGCAAGACAAGCAAGCATCCGCAGTCTCTGTGCCTCTGTGCGAGCAATGCCATGGGCAGATGAGGCTGAACAAAAGTTTTCCAGGCTAGCCCCTTCTGGCTGCGAGCTATCTGGAGACGATCGCATTTTCAGAGCAGGGCTGCTGGAGGAGACCGGCAGGGACACCCCCCATCCACGGGTTACGTTTGAAGTTTGAGGTGGCAAGAAAAGCCACAATCCCCAGTCTCTGTGTCTCTGTGCGTGCAGTGCCATGGGCAGATAAGGTGGAGCAACAGGTTTCCTGTCTAGCCCTTTCTGTATGCGAGCTATCTGGAGACTTTGGCATTTTTGGAGCATGGCTGCGAAACGAAATGGGGAGGGATCCTCTGTCCCTCGGATACGTTTGAATTTTGAGGTGGCAAGACAAGCAAGCAGCCCCAGTCTCTCTGCCTCTGTGCGAGAAGGGCCATGGGCAGATGAGGCTGAGCAACAGCTTTTCAGGCTAGCCCCTTCTGAGCAAGATCTCTCTGGAGATGTTCGCATTTTCGGAGCAGGGCTGCTGATGGTGGCCGCCATGGACCCCCTGATATAGCTTTGAAGATTGAGGTGAAAATACAAGCAAGCAGCCCTACTCTCTGTGCCTCAGTGCGAGCAGGGCCATGGGCAGATGAGGCTGAGCAACACCTTTCCAGGCTAGTCCCTTCTAGCTGCGAGTTATCTGGAGACGTTTGCATTTTCGAAGCAGGGCTGCAGAAGGAGCCAGGCAGGGACCCCGTATACCCGGGCTACGTTTGATCTTTGAGGTGGCAAGACAAACCAGCATGCCCGGTGACTGTTCCTCTGTGCGAGCAGTGCATGGGCAGATGAGGCTGAGCAACAGCTTTCCAGGTTAGACCCTTCTGGCTACCAGCTATCTGCAGAAATTCCACATTTTTGGAGCAGCGCTGATGTAGGAGACCGGCAGGGACCTCACATCCCCGGGATACGTTTGAAGTTTGAGGTGGCAAGACAAGCAAGCAGCCCCAGTCTCTGTGCCTCTGTGCGAGCAGGTCCATGGGCAGATGTGGAGGAGGAACAGCTTTCCAGTCAAGACCCTTCTGGCTGTGAGCTATCTGGAGATATTCGCATTTTCAGAGCAGAGCTGCTGGAGTTTCTCTGCAGGAAATGCCCTGGATACGTTTGAGGTGGCAAGACAAGCAAGCAGCCTCAAACTCTGAGCCTCTGTGCAAGCGGTGCCATGGGCACATGAGGCTGCGCAACAGGTTTCCAGGCTAACCCCTTCTGGTTGCGAGCTATTTGGAGATGTTCGCTTTTTTGGAGCAGGGCTGCTGCAGGAGTCTTGCAGGGAAATACCATCCCCGAGATACGTTTCAATTTTGAGGTGGCAAGACAAGCAAGCAGCCCCAGTCTCTGTGCCTCTGTGCGAGCAGGTCCATGGGCAGATGTGGAGGAGGAACAGCTTTCCAGTCAAGACCCTTCTGGCTGTGAGCTATCTGGAGGCTTTCGCATTTTCGGAGCAGGGCTGCTGGAGGCGCCCGGAAGAGACCCACCATCCCCGTGATACGTTTGAAGTTTGACGTGGCAAGACAAGAAGGCAGTCCCAGTCTTTGTGCCTCTCTGCGAGCAGATCCACGGGCAGATGACGCTGAGCAACACCTTTCCAGTCTAGCCCCTCCTGGCTGTCAGCTATACGGAGACGTTCGCAGTTTTGGAGCAGGGCTGCTGGAGGCACCCAACAGGGAATTCGCAGGCTACGTTTGAAGTTTGAGATGGCAAGACAAGCAAGCAGCCCCAGTCTCTCTGCCACTTTGCGAGCAGTGCCATGGGCAGATGAGGCTGAGCAACGGCTTTAAAGGCTAGACCCTTCTGGCTGCGAGCTCTCTGGAGACATTCAAATTTTCACAGCAGGGCTATTAGATACGCTCGGCAGGGACCCCATATCCCCGGGCTACGCTTGAATTTTAAGGTGGCAAGACAAGCAAGCACTCCCATTATTTTTTGCCTCTGTGTGAGCAGTGCCATGGGCAGATGAGGCTGAGCAACAGCTTTCCAGGCTAGCCCCTTCTGGCTGCCATCTATCTGGAGACGTTCGCATCTTTGGAGCAGGGATGCTGGAGAAGTGTACAAGGGACACCTTATGCTACATTTGAAGGCTGAGGTGGCAAGACAAGCAAGCAGCCCTACTCTCTGTGCCTCTGTGTGAGCAGTGCCATGGGCAGATGAGGCTGAGCAACAGCTTTCCAGGATAGCCCCTTCTGGCTGCGAATTATCTGGAGACGTTCGCATTTTCGGAGTAGGGCTGCTGGAGGCGCCCAACAGGGAATCCCCAGGCTACATTTGAAGTTTGAGGTGGCAAGACAACCAAGCAGCCCCAGTCTCTCTGCCACTTTGCGAGCAGTGCCATGGGCAGATGAGGCTGAGCCAAAGCTTTCCAGGCTAGACCCTACTGACTGCCAACTATCTGGAGACTTTCGCATTTTCAGAGAAGGACTACTGGAGGCATCCGACAGGGATATACCCCATGCCAAGTATACGTTTGAAGTTTGAGATGGCAAGACAAGCAAGCAGCCCCAGTCTCTCTGCCACTTTGCGAGCACTGCCATGGGCAGATGAGGCTGAGCAAGTTTTCCAATCTAGCCCCTTCTGGCTGCCAGCTATCTGGAGACGTTCGCATTTTCGAAGCAGGGCTGCAGAAGGAGCCAGGCAGGGACCCCCTATCCCCGGGCTACGTTTGAAGTTTGAGGTGGTAGGACAAGCAAGAATCCCCAGCCTCTGTGCCTCTCTGCGAGCAGGGCCATGGGCAGATGAGGTTGAGAAACAGCTTTCCAGGTTAGCCCCTTCTGGCTGCGAGCTCTCTGGAGACATTCGAATTTTCACAGCGGGACTATTAGATACGCATGGCAGGGACCCCATATCCCCAGGCTACGTTTGAATTGTGAGGTGGCAAGACAAGCAAGCACCCCCATTCTTTTTGCCTCTGTGCGAGCAGTGCCATGGGCAGATGAGACTGAGCAACAGCTTTCAAGGCTATCCCCTTCTGGACGGAAGCTATCTGGAGACATTCGCATTTTCGGAGTAGTGCTTCTGGAGGAGACCGGCAGCCCCGCAATCCCCGGGCTAATTTTGAAGTTTGAGGTAGCAAGACAAGCAAGCAGCCCCAGTCTCTGTGCCTCTGTGCGAGCAGGGCCATGGGCAGATGAGGCTGAACAAAAGTTTTCCAGGCTAGCCCCTTCTGGCTGCGAGCTATCTGGAGACGATCGCATTTTCAGAGCAGGGCTGCTGGAGGAGACCGGCAGGGACACCCCTCATCCATGGGTTACGTTTGAAGTTTGAGGTGGCAAGAAAAGCCACAATCCCCAGTCTCTGTGTCTCTGTGTGTGCAGTGCCATGGGCAGATAAGGTGGAGCAACAGGTTTCCTGTCTAGCCCTTTCTGGATGCGAGCTATCTGGAGACTTTGGCATTTTTGGAGCATGGCTGCGAAACGAAATGGGGAGGGATCCTCTGTCCCTCGGATACGTTTGAATTTTGAGGTGGCAAGACAAGCAAGCAGCCCCAGTCTCTCTGCCTCTGTGCGAGAAGGGCCATGGGCAGATGAGGCTGAGCAACAGCTTTTCAGGCTAGCCCCTTCTGAGCAAGATCTCTCTGGAGACGTTCGCATTTTCGGAGCAGGGCTGCTGATGGTGGCCGCCATGGACCCCCTGATATAGCTTTGAAGATTGAGGTGACAATACAAGCAAGCAGCCCTACTCTCTGTGCCTCTGTGCGAGCAGGGCCATGGGCAGATGAGGCTGAGCAACACCTTTCCAGGCTAGCTCTTTCTGGCTGCGAGCTATCTGGAGATTTTCGCATTATCAGAGCATGGCTGCTGGAGGCTCCCGGCAGGCACCACAATTCCCGGGATACATTTGAAATTTGAGGTGGCAAGACAATCAAGCAGCCCTAGTCTCTGTGCCTCTGTGCGAGCAGGGCCATGAGCAGATTAGGCTGAGCAACAGCTTTCCAGGCTAGTCCCTTCTGGCTGCCAGCTATCTGGAGACGTTCGCATTTTCGAAGCAGGGCTGCAGAAGGAGCCAGGCAGGGACCCCGTATACCCGGGCTACGTTTGATCTTTGAGGTGGCAAGACAAACCAGCATGCCCGGTGACTGTTCCTCTGTGCAAGCGGTGCCATGGGCACATGAGGCTGCGCAACAGGTTTCCAGGCTAACCCCTTCTGGTTGCGAGCTATTTGGAGATGTTCGCTTTTTTGGAGCAGGGCTGCTGCAGGAGTCTTGCAGGGAAATACCATCCCCGAGATACGTTTCAATTTTGAGGTGGCAAGACAAGCAAGCAGCCCCAGTCTCTGTGCCTCTGTGCGAGCAGGTCCATGGGCAGATGTGGAGGAGGAACAGCTTTCCAGTCAAGACCCTTCTGGCTGTGAGCTATCTGGAGGCTTTCGCATTTTCGGAGCAGGGCTGCTGGAGGCGCCCGGAAGAGACCCACCATCCCCGTGATACGTTTGAAGTTTGAGGTGGCAAGACAAGAAGGCAGTCCCAGTCTTTGTGCCTCTCTGCGAGCAGAGCCACGGGCAGATGACGCTGAGCAACGGCTTTTCAGTCTAGCCCCTCCTGGCTGTCAGCTATACGGAGACGTTCGCATTTTTGGAGCAGGGCTGCTGGAGGCACCCGACAGGGAATTCGCAGGCTACGTTTGAAGTTTGAGATGGCAAGACAAGCAAGCAGCCCCAGTCTCTCTGCCACTTTGCGAGCAGTGCCATGGGCAGATGAGGCTGAGCAAAGGCTTTAAAGGCTAGACACTTCTGGCTGCGAGCTCTCTGGAGACATTCAAATTTTCACAGCAGGGCTATTAGATACGCTCGGCAAGGACCCCATAACCCCGGGCTACGCTTGAATTTTGAGTTGGCAAGACAAGCAAGCACCCCCATTATTTTTTGCCTCTGTGTGAGCAGTGCCATGGGCAGATGAGGCTGAACAACAGCTTTCCAGGCTATCCTCTTCTGGATGGGAGCTATCTGGAGACATTCGCATTTTCGGAGTAGTGCTTCTGGAGGAGACCGGCATGGCGCCCCATCCCCGGGCTACTTTTGAAGTTTGAGGTAGCAAGACAAGCAAGCAGCTCCAGTTTCTGTGCCTCTGTGCGAGCAGTGCCATGGGCAGATGAGACTGAGCAACAGCTTTTCAGGCTAGCCCCTTCTGGCTGCCATCTATCTGGAGACGTTCGCATTTTCGGAGCAGGGCTGCTGATGGTTGCCGCCATGGACCCCGTGATATTGCTTTGAAGATTGAGGTGACAATACAAGCATGCAGCCCTTACACTCTGTGCCTCTGTGCGAGCAGGGACATGGGCACATGAGGCTGAGCGAGTTTTCCAATCTAGCCCCTTCTGGTTGCGAGCTATCTGAATATGTTCGCATTTTATTAGCCAGGCGTGATGGAAGCGCCCGGCAGGGACACTACCATAGCAGGGTTACGTTTGTAGTTTGAGGTGGCAAGACAAGCCAGCATGCCCAGTCTCTGTGCCTCTGTGCAAGCACTGCCATGGGCCGATGAGGGTGAGCAACAGCTTTCCAGGCTGGCCCCTTCTGGCTGCGAGCTATCTTCAGACGTTCGCATTTTCGGAGCAGGGCTGCTGGAGGCTTCTAGCAGGGACACCTTATGTAATTTTGAAGTTTGAGATGGCAAGACAAGCAATTAGCCCCACTATCTGTGCCTCTGTGCGAGCCTGGCCATGGGCAGAGTAGGCTGAGCAACAGCTTTCCAGTCTAGCCCCTTCTGGCTGCGAGTTATCTAGAGACATTCGCATTTTCGGAGCAGGGCTACTGGAGGCGTCCGGCAGGGCCACCTTATGTAACGTCTGAAGTTTGAGGTGGCAAGACAAGGAAGCAGCTCCAGTTTCTGTGCCTCTGTGCGAGCAGTGCCAAGGGCAGATGAGGCTGAGCAACAGCTTTCCAGGCTAGCCCCTTCTGGCTGCCATCTATCTGGAGACGTTCGCTTTTTTGGAGCAGGGCTGCTTGAGAAGTGTACAAGGGACACCTTATGCTACATTTGAAGGCTGAGGTGGCAAGACAAGCAAGCAGCCCCAGTCTCTGTGCCTCTGTGCGAGCAGTGCCATGGGCAGATGAGGCTGAGCAACAGCTTTCCAGGATAGCTCCTTCTGGCTGCGAAGTATCTGGAGACGTTTGCATTTTCGGAGCAGGGCTGCTGGAGGCGCCCAACAGGGAATCCCCAGGCTACATTTGAATTTTGAGATGGCAAGACAAGCAACCAGACCCAGTCTCTCTGCCACTTTGCGAGCACTGCCATGGGCAGATGAGGCTGAGCAAGTTTTCCAATCTAGGCCCTTCTGGCTGCCAGCTATCTGGAGACGTTCACATTTTCGAAGCAGGGCTGCAGAAGGAGCGAGGCAAGGACCCCCTATCCCCGGGCTACGTTTGAAGTTTGAGGTGTTAGGACAAGCAAGAATCCCCAGCCTCTGTGCCTCTCTGCGAGCAGGGCCATGGGCAGATGAGACTGAGTAACAGCTTTCCAGGCTAGCCCCTTCTGGCTGCGAGCTCTCTGGAGACATTCGAATTTTCACAGCAGGACTATTAGATACGCACGGCAGGGACCCCATATCCCCAGGCTACGTTTGAATTTTGAGGTGGCAAGACAAGCAAGCACCCCCATTCTTTTTGCCTCTGTGCGATCAGTGCCATGGGCAGATGAGACTGAGCAACAGCTTTCAAGGCTATCCCCTTCTGGACGGAAGCTATCTGGAGACATTCGCATTTTCGGAGTAGTGCTTCTGGAAGAGACCGGCAGCCCCGCAATCCCCGGGCTACTTTTGAAGTTTGAGGTAGCAAGACAAGCAAGCAGCCCCAGTCTCTGTGCCTCTGTGCGAGCAGGGACATTGGCACATGAGGCTGAACAAAAGTTTTCCAGGCTAGCCCCTTCTGGCTGCCATCTATCTGGAGACGATCGCATTTTCAGAGCAGGGCTGCTGGAGGAGACCGGCAGGGACACCCCCCATCCACGGGTTACGTTTGAAGTTTGAGGTGGCAAGAAAAGCCACAATCCCCAGTCTCTGTGTCTCTGTGCGTGCAGTGCCATGGGCAGATAAGGTGGAGCAACAGGTTTCCTGTCTCGCCCTTTCTGGATGCGAGCTATCTGGAGACTTTGGCATTTTTGGAGCATGGCTGCGAAACGAAATTTGGAGGGATCCTCTGTCCCTCGGATACGTTTGAATTTTGAGGTGGCAAGACAAGCAAGCAGCCCCAGTCTCTCTGCCTCTGTGCGAGAAGGGCCATGGGCAGATGAGGCTGAGCAACAGCTTTTCAGGCTAGCCCCTTCTGAGCAAGATCTCTCTGGAGATGTTCGCATTTTCGGAGCAGGGCTGCTGATGGTGGCCGCCATGGACCCCCTGATATAGCTTTGAAGATTGAGGTGACAATACAAGCAAGCAGCCCTACTCTCTGTGCCTCAGTGCGAGCAGGGCCATGGGCAGATGAGGCTGAGCAACACCTTTCCAGGCTAGTCCCTTCTAGCTGCGAGTTATCTGGAGACGTTTGCATTTTCGAAGCAGGGCTGCAGAAGGAGCCAGGCAGGGACCCCGTATACCCGGGCTACGTTTGATCTTTGAGGTGGCAAGACAAACCAGCATGCCCGGTGACTGTTCCTCTGTGCGAGCAGTGCATGGGCAGATGAGGCTGAGCAACAGCTTTCCAGGTTAGACCCTTCTGGCTACCAGCTATCTGCAGAAATTCCACATTTTTGGAGCAGCGCTGATGTAGGAGACCGGCAGGGACCTCACATCCCCGGGATACGTTTGAAGTTTGAGGTGGCAAGACAAGCAAGCAGCCCCAGTCTCTGTGCCTCTGTGCGAGCAGGTCCATGGGCAGATGTGGAGGAGGAACAGCTTTCCAGTCAAGACCCTTCTGGCTGTGAGCTATCTGGAGATATTCGCATTTTCAGAGCAGAGCTGCTGGAGTTTCTCTGCAGGAAATGCCCTGGATACGTTTGAGGTGGCAAGACAAGCAAGCAGCCTCAAACTCTGAGCCTCTGTGCAAGCGGTGCCATGGGCACATGAGGCTGCGCAACAGGTTTCCAGGCTAACCCCTTCTGGTTGCGAGCTATTTGGAGATGTTCGCTTTTTTGGAGCAGGGCTGCTGCAGGAGTCTTGCAGGGAAATACCATCCCCGAGATACGTTTCAATTTTGAGGTGGCAAGACAAGCAAGCAGCCCCAGTCTCTGTGCCTCTGTGCGAGCAGGTCCATGGGCAGATGTGGAGGAGGAACAGCTTTCCAGTCAAGACCCTTCTGGCTGTGAGCTATCTGGAGGCTTTCGCATTTTCGGAGCAGGGCTGCTGGAGGCGCCCGGAAGAGACCCACCATCCCCGTGATACGTTTGAAGTTTGACGTGGCAAGACAAGAAGGCAGTCCCAGTCTTTGTGCCTCTCTGCGAGCAGATCCACGGGCAGATGACGCTGAGCAACACCTTTCCAGTCTAGCCCCTCCTGGCTGTCAGCTATACGGAGACGTTCGCATTTTTGGAGCAGGGCTGCTGGAGGCACCCAACAGGGAATTCGCAGGCTACGTTTGAAGTTTGAGATGGCAAGACAAGCAAGCAGCCCCAGTCTCTCTGCCACTTTGCGAGCAGTGCCATGGGCAGATGAGGCTGAGCAACGGCTTTAAAGGCTAGACCCTTCTGGCTGCGAGCTCTCTGGAGACATTCAAATTTTCACAGCAGGGCTATTAGATACGCTCGGCAGGGACCCCATATCCCCGGGCTACGCTTGAATTTTAAGGTGGCAAGACAAGCAAGCACTCCCATTATTTTTTGCCTCTGTGTGAGCAGTGCCATGGGCAGATGAGGCTGAGCAACAGCTTTCCAGGCTAGCCCCTTCTGGCTGCCATCTATCTGGAGACGTTCGCATCTTTGGAGCAGGGATGCTGGAGAAGTGTACAAGGGACACCTTATGCTACATTTGAAGGCTGAGGTGGCAAGACAAGCAAGCAGCCCTACTCTCTGTGCCTCTGTGTGAGCAGTGCCATGGGCAGATGAGGCTGAGCAACAGCTTTCCAGGATAGCCCCTTCTGGCTGCGAATTATCTGGAGACGTTCGCATTTTCGGAGTAGGGCTGCTGGAGGCGCCCAACAGGGAATCCCCAGGTTACATTTGAAGTTTGAGGTGGCAAGACAAGCAAGCAGCCCCAGTCTCTCTGCCACTTTGCGAGCAGTGCCATGGGCAGATGAGGCTGAGCCAAAGCTTTCCAGGCTAGACCCTACTGACTGCCAACTATCTGGAGACTTTCGCATTTTCAGAGAAGGACTACTGGAGGCATCCGACAGGGATATACCCCATGCCAAGTATACGTTTGAAGTTTGAGATGGCAAGACAAGCAAGCAGCCCCAGTCTCTCTGCCACTTTGCGAGCACTGCCATGGGCAGATGAGGCTGAGCAAGTTTTCCAATCTAGCCCCTTCTGGCTGCCAGCTATCTGGAGACGTTCGCATTTTCGAAGCAGGGCTGCAGAAGGAGCCAGGCAGGGACCCCCTATACCCGGGCTACGTTTGAAGTTTGAGGTGGTAGGACAAGCAAGAATCCCCAGCCTCTGTGCCTCTCTGCGAGCAGGGCCATGGGCAGATGAGGTTGAGAAACAGCTTTCCAGGTTAGCCCCTTCTGGCTGCGAGCTCTCTGGAGACATTCGAATTTTCACAGCGGGACTATTAGATACGCATGGCAGGGACCCCATATCCCCAGGCTACGTTTGAATTGTGAGGTGGCAAGACAAGCAAGCACCCCCATTCTTTTTGCCTCTGTGCGAGCAGTGCCATGGGCAGATGAGACTGAGCAACAGCTTTCAAGGCTATCCCCTTCTGGACGGAAGCTATCTGGAGACATTCGCATTTTCGGAGTAGTGCTTCTGGAGGAGACCGGCAGCCCCGCAATCCCCGGGCTACTTTTGAAGTTTGAGGTAGCAAGACAAGCAAGCAGCCCCAGTCTCTGTGCCTCTGTGCGAGCAGGGCCATGGGCAGATGAGGCTGAGCAACAGCTTTCCAGGCTAGACCCTTCTGGCTACCAGCTATCTGCAGAAATTCCACATTTTTGGAGCAGCGCTGATGTAGGAGACCGGCAGGGACCTCACATCCCCGGGATAAGTTTGAAGTTTGAGGCAGCAAGACAAGCAAGCCGCCCCATCTCTGTGCCTCTGTGCGAGCAGGTCCATGGGCAGATGTGGAGGAGGAACAGCTTTCCAGTCAAGACCCTTCTGGCTGTGAGCTATCTGGAGGCTTTCGCATTTTCGGAGCAGGGCTGCTGGAGGCGCCCGGAAGAGACCCACCATCCCCGTGATACGTTTGAAGTTTGACGTGGCAAGACAAGAAGGCAGTCCCAGTCTTTGTGCCTCTCTGCGAGCAGATCCACGGGCAGATGACGCTGAGCAACACCTTTCCAGTCTAGCCCCTCCTGGCTGTCAGCTATACGGAGACGTTCGCATTTTTGGAGCAGGGCTGCTGGAGGCACCCGACAGGGAATTCGCAGGCTACGTTTGAAGTTTGAGATGGCAAGACAAGCAAGCAGCCCCAGTCTCTCTGCCACTTTGCGAGCAGTGCCATGGGCAGATGAGGCTGAGCAACGGCTTTAAAGGCTAGACCCTTCTGGCTGCGAGCTCTCTGGAGACATTCAAATTTTCACAGCAGGGCTATTAGATACGCTCGGCAGGGACCCCATATCCCCGGGCTACGCTTGAATTTTAAGGTGGCAAGACAAGCAAGCACTCCCATTATTTTTTGCCTCTGTGTGAGCAGTGCCATGGGCAGATGAGGCTGAGCAACAGCTTTCCAGGCTAGCCCCTTCTGGCTGCCATCTATCTGGAGACGTTCGCATCTTTGGAGCAGGGATGCTGGAGAAGTGTACAAGGGACACCTTATGCTACATTTGAAGGCTGAGGTGGCAAGACAAGCAAGCAGCCCTACTCTCTGTGCCTCTGTGTGAGCAGTGCCATGGGCAGATGAGGCTGAGCAACAGCTTTCCAGGATAGCCCCTTCTGGCTGCGAATTATCTGGAGACGTTCGCATTTTCGGAGTAGGGCTGCTGGAGGCGCCCAACAGGGAATCCCCAGGCTACATTTGAAGTTTGAGGTGGCAAGACAACCAAGCAGCCCCAGTCTCTCTGCCACTTTGCGAGCAGTGCCATGGGCAGATGAGGCTGAGCCAAAGCTTTCCAGGCTAGACCCTACTGACTGCCAACTATCTGGAGACTTTCGCATTTTCAGAGAAGGACTACTGGAGGCATCCGACAGGGATATACCACATGCCAAGTATACGTTTGAAGTTTGAGATGGCAAGACAAGCAAGCAGCCCCAGTCTCTCTGCCACTTTGCGAGCACTGCCATGGGCAGATGAGGCTGAGCAAGTTTTCCAATCTAGCCCCTTCTGGCTGCCAGCTATCTGGAGACGTTCGCATTTTCGAAGCAGGGCTGCAGAAGGAGCCAGGCAGGGACCCCCTATCCCCGGGCTACGTTTGAAGTTTGAGGTGGTAGGACAAGCAAGAATCCCCAGCCTCTGTGCCTCTCTGCGAGCAGGGCCATGGGCAGATGAGGTTGAGAAACAGCTTTCCAGGTTAGCCCCTTCTGGCTGCGAGCTCTCTGGAGACATTCGAATTTTCACAGCGGGACTATTAGATACGCATGGCAGGGACCCCATATCCCCAGGCTACGTTTGAATTGTGAGGTGGCAAGACAAGCAAGCACCCCCATTCTTTTTGCCTCTGTGCGAGCAGTGCCATGGGCAGATGAGACTGAGCAACAGCTTTCAAGGCTATCCCCTTCTGGACGGAAGCTATCTGGAGACATTCGCATTTTCGGAGTAGTGCTTCTGGAGGAGACCGGCAGCCCCGCAATCCCCGGGCTACTTTTGAAGTTTGAGGTAGCAAGACAAGCAAGCAGCCCCAGTCTCTGTGCCTCTGTGCGAGCAGGGCCATGGGCAGATGAGGCTGAGCAACAGCTTTCCAGGCTAGACCCTTCTGGCTACCAGCTATCTGCAGAAATTCCACATTTTTGGAGCAGCGCTGATGTAGGAGACCGGCAGGGACCTCACATCCCCGGGATAAGTTTGAAGTTTGAGGCAGCAAGACAAGCAAGCCGCCCCATCTCTGTGCCTCTGTGCGAGCAGGTCCATGGGCAGATGTGGAGGAGGAACAGCTTTCCAGTCAAGACCCTTCTGGCTGTGAGCTATCTGGAGATATTCGCATTTTCAGAGCAGAGCTGCTGGAGTTGCTCTGCAGGAAATGCCCTGGATACGTTTGAGGTGGCAAGACAAGCAAGCAGCCTCAAACTCTGAGCCTCTGTGCAAGCGGTGCCATGGGCACATGAGGCTGCGCAAGAGCTTTCCAGGCTAACCCCTTCTGGTTGCGAGCTATTTGGAGATGTTCGCTTTTTTTGAGCAGGGCTGCTGCAGGAGTCTTGCAGGGAAATACCATCCCCGAGATACGTTTCAATTTTGAGGTGGCAAGACAAGCAAGCAGCCCCAGTCTCTGTGCCTCTGTGCGAGCAGGTCCATGGGCAGATGTGGAGGAGGAACAGCTTTCCAGTCAAGACCCTTCTGGCTGTGAGCTATCTGGAGGCTTTCGCATTTTCGGAGCAGGGCTGCTGGAGGCGCCCGGAAGAGACCCACCATCCCTGTGATACGTTTGAAGTTTGAGGTGGCAAGACAAGAAGGCAGTCCCAGTCTTTGTGCCTCTCTGCGAGCAGAGCCACGGGCAGATGACGCTGAGCAACGGCTTTTCAGTCTAGCCCCTCCTGGCTGTCAGCTATACGGAGACGTTCGCATTTTTGGAGCAGGGCTGCTGGAGGCACTCGACAGGGAATTCGCAGGCTACGTTTGAAGTTTGAGATGGCAAGACAAGCAAGCAGCCCCAGTCTCTCTGCCACTTTGCGAGCAGTGCCATGGGCAGATGAGGCTGAGCAAAGGCTTTAAAGGCTAGACACTTCTGGCTGCGAGCTCTCTGGAGACATTCAAATTTTCACAGCAGGGCTATTAGATACGCTCGGCAAGGACCCCATATCCCCGGGCTACGCTTGAATTTTGAGTTGGCAAGACAAGCAAGCACCCCCATTATTTTTTGCCTCTGTGTGAGCAGTGCCATGGGCAGATGAGGCTGAGCAACAGCTTTCCAGGCTATCCTCTTCTGGATGGGAGCTATCTGGAGACATTCGCATTTTCGGAGTAGTGCTTCTGGAGGAGACCGGCATGGCGCCCCATCCCCGGGCTACTTTTGAAGTTTGAGGTAGCAAGACAAGCAAGCAGCTCCAGTTTCTTTGCCTCTGTGTGAGCAGTGCCATGGGCAGATGAGACTGAGCAACAGCTTTTCAGGCTAGCCCCTTCTGGCTGCCATCTATCTGGAGACGTTCGCATTTTCGGAGCAGGGCTGCTGATGGTTGCCGCCATGGACCCCGTGATATTGCTTTGAAGATTGAGGTGACAATACAAGCATGCAGCCCTTACACTCTGTGCCTCTGTGCGAGCAGGGACATGGGCACATGAGGCTGAGCGAGTTTTCCAATCTAGCCCCTTCTGGTTGCGAGCTATCTGAATATGTTCGCATTTTATTAGCCAGGCGTGATGGAAGCGCCCGGCAGGGACACTACCATACCAGGGTTACGTTTGTAGTTTGAGGTGGCAAGACAAGCCAGCATGCCCAGTCTCTGTGCCTCTGTGCAAGCACTGCCATGGGCCGATGAGGGTGAGCAACAGCTTTCCAGGCTGGCCCCTTCTGGCTGCGAGCTATCTTCAGACGTTCGCATTTTCGGAGCAGGGCTGCTGGAGGCTTCTAGCAGGGACACCTTATGTAATTTTGAAGTTTGAGATGGCAAGACAAGCAATTAGCCCCACTATCTGTGCCTCTGTGCGAGCCTGGCCATGGGCAGAGTAGGCTGAGCAACAGCTTTCCAGTCTAGCCCCTTCTGGCTGCGAGTTATCTAGAGACATTCGCATTTTCGGAGCAGGGCTACTGGAGGCGTCCGGCAGGGCCACCTTATGTAACATCTGAAGTTTGAGGTGGCAAGACAAGGAAGCAGCTCCAGTTTCTGTGCCTCTGTGCGAGCAGTGCCATGGGCAGATGAGGCTGAGCAACAGCTTTCCAGGCTAGCCCCTTCTGGCTGCCATCTATCTGGAGACGTTCGCTTTTTTGGAGCAGGGCTGCTTGAGAAGTGTACGAGGGACACCTTATGCTACATTTGAAGGCTGAGGTGGCAAGACAAGCAAGCAGCCCCAGTCTCTGTGCCTCTGTGCGAGCAGTGCCATGGGCAGATGAGGCTGAGCAACAGCTTTCCAGGATAGCTCCTTCTGGCTGCGAAGTATCTGGAGACGTTTGCATTTTCGGAGCAGGGCTGCTGGAGGCGCCCAACAGGGAATCCCCAGGCTACATTTGAAGTTTGAGATGGCAAGACAAGCAAGCAGACCCAGTCTCTCTGCCACTTTGCGAGCACTGCCATGGGCAGATGAGGCTGAGCAAGTTTTCCAATCTAGCCCCTTCTGGCTGCCAGCTATCTGGAGACGTTCACATTTTCGAAGCAGGGCTGCAGAAGGAGCGAGGCAAGGACCCCCTATCCCCGGGCTACGTTTGAAGTTTGAGGTGTTAGGACAAGCAAGAATCCCCAGCCTCTGTGCCTCTCTGCGAGCAGGGCCATGGGCAGATGAGACTGAGTAACAGCTTTCCAGGCTAGCCCCTTCTGGCTGCGAGCTCTCTGGAGACATTCGAATTTTCACAGCAGGACTATTAGATACGCACGGCAGGGACCCCATATCCCCAGGCTACGTTTGAATTTTGAGGTGGCAAGACAAGCAAGCACCCCCATTCTTTTTGCCTCTGTGCGATCAGTGCCATGGGCAGATGAAACTTAGCAACAGCTTTCAAGGCTATCCCCTTCTGGACGGAAGCTATCTGGAGACGTTCGCATTTTCGGAGTAGTGCTTCTGGAGGAGACCGGCAGCCCCGCAATCCCCGGGCTACTTTTGAAGTTTGAGGTAGCAAGACAAGCAAGCATCCGCAGTCTCTGTGCCTCTGTGCGAGCAGGGCCATGGGCAGATGAGGCTGAACAAAAGTTTTCCAGGCTAGCCCCTTCTGGCTGCCATCTATCTGGAGACGATCACATTTTCAGAGCAGGGCTGCTGGAGGAGACCGGCAGGGACACCCCCCATCCACGGGTTACGTTTGAAGTTTGAGGTGGCAAGAAAAGCCACAATCCCCAGTCTCTGTGTCTCTGTGCGTGCAGTGCCATGGGCAGATAAGGTGGAGCAACAGGTTTCCTGTCTAGCCCTTTCTGGATGCGAGCTATCTGGAGACTTTGGCATTTTTGGAGCATGGCTGCGAAACGAAATGGGGAGGGATCCTCTGTCCCTCGGATACGTTTGAATTTTGAGGTGGCAAGACAAGCAAGCAGCCCCAGTCTCTCTGCCTCTGTGCGAGAAGGGCCATGGGCAGATGAGGCTGAGCAACAGCTTTTCAGGCTAGCCCCTTCTGAGCAAGATCTCTCTGGAGACGTTCGCATTTTCGGAGCAGGGCTGCTGATGGTGGCCGCCATGGACCCCCTGATATAGCTTTGAAGATTGAGGTGAAAATACAAGCAAGCAGCCCTACTCTCTGTGCCTCTGTGCGAGCAGGGCCAGGGGCAGATGAGGCTGAGCAACACCTTTCCAGGCTAGCTCTTTCTGGCTGCGAGTTATCTGGAGATTTTCGCATTATCAGAGCATGGCTGCTGGAGGCTCCCGGCAGGCACCACAATTCCCGGGATACATTTGAAATTTGAGGTGGCAAGACAACCAAGCAGCCCCAGTCTCTGTGCCTCTGTGCGAGCAGGGCCATGAGCAGATGAGGCTGAGCAAAAGCTTTCCAGGCTAGTCCCTTCTGGCTGCCAGCTATCTGGAGACGTTCGCATTTTCGAAGCAGGGCTGCAGAAGGAGCCAGGCAGGGACCCCGTATACCCGGGCTACGTTTGATCTTTGAGGTGGCAAGACAAACCAGCATGCCCGGTGACTGTTCCTCTGTGCGAGCAGTGCATGGGCAGATGAGGCTGAGCAACAGCTTTCCAGGCTAGACCCTTCTGGCTACCAGCTATCTGCAGAAATTCCGCATTTTTGGAGCAGCGCTGATGTAGGAGACCGGCAGGGACCTCACATCCCCGGGATACGTTTGAAGTTTGAGGTGGCAAGACAAGCAAGCAGCCCCAGTCTCTGTGCCTCTGTGCGAGCAGGTCCATGGGCAGATGACGCTGAGCAACAGCTTTGCAGTCTAGGCCCTCCTGGCTGTCAGCTATACGGAGACGTTCGCATATTTGGAGCAGGGCTGCTGAAGGCACCCGACAGGGAATCCGCATGCTACGTTTGAAGTTTGAGGTGGCAAGACAAGCAAGCAGCCCCAGTCTCTGTGCCTCTGTACGAGCAGTGCCATGGGCAGATGAGGTTGAGAAAGAGCTTTCCAGGCTAGCCCCTTCTGGCTGCGAGCTCGTGGAGACATTCAAATTTTCTTAGCAGGGTATTAGATACGCACGGCAGGGACCCCATATCCCCGGGCTATGTTTGAATTGTGAGGTGGCAAGACAAGCAAGCACCCCCATTCTTTTTGCCTCTGTGCGAGCAGTGCCATGGGCAGATGAGGCTGAGCAACAGCTTTCCAGGCTATCCCGTTCTGGATGTGAGCTATCTGGAGACATTCGCTTTTTCAGAGTAGTGCTTCTGGAGGAGACCGGCAGGGCCCTCCATCCCCGGGCTACTTTTGACGTCTGCGGTAGCAAGAGAAGCAAGCAGCCCCAGTCTCTGTGCCTCTGTGCGAGCAGTGCCATGGGCAGATGAGGCTGAGCAACAGCTTTCCAGGCTAGCGCCTTCTGGCTGCCATCTATCTGGAGACGTTCGCATTTTTGGAGCAGGGATGCTAGAGAAGTGTACAAGGGACACCTTATGCTACATTTGAATGTTGAGGTGGAAAGAGAAGCAAGCAGCCCCACTCTCAGTGCGTCTGTGCGAGCGGTGCGACGGGCACATGATGCTGAGCAAAACCTTTCCAGGATAGCCCTTTCTGGCTGCGAGTTATCTGGAGACGTTCGCATTTTCGGAGCAGGGCTGCTGGAGGCGCCCAACAGGGAATCCCCAGGGTACATTTGAAGTTTGAGGTGGCAAGATAAGCAAGCAGCCCCAGTCTCTGTGCCTCTGTGCGAGCAGTGCCATGGGCAGATGAGGCTGAGCAACAGCTTTCCAGGCTAGCCCCTTCTGGCTGCCATCTATCTGGAGACGTTCGCATTTTTGGAGCAGGCATGCTGGAGAAGTGTGGAAGGGACACCTTATGCTACATTTGAAGTTTGAGGTGGAAAGACAAGCAAGCAGCCCCTGTCTCTCTGCCTCTGTGCGAGAAGGGCCATGGGCAGATGAGACTGAGCAACAGCTTTTCAGGCTAGGCCATTCTGAGCAAGATCTCCCTGGAGACGTTCGCATTTTCGGAGCAGGGCTGCTAATGGTTGCCGCCATGGACCCCGTGATATTGCTTTGAAGATTGAGGTGACAATACAAGCATACAGCCCTTACACTCTGTGCCTCTGTGCGAGCAGGGACATTGGCACATGAGGCTGAGCAAGTTTTCCAATCTAGCCCCTTCTGGCTGCGAGCTATCTGGAGATGTTCGCATTTTATTAGCCAGGGGTGACTGAAGCGCCCGGCAGGGACACTGCCATACCAGGGTTACGTTTGTAGTTTGAGGTGGCAAGACAAGCCAGCATGCCCAGTCTCTGTGCCTCTGTGCGAGCAGTGCCATGGGCCGATGAGGGTGAGCAACAGCTTTCCAGGCTGGCCCCTTCTGGCTGCGAGCTATCTTCAGACGTTTGCATTTTCGGAGCAGGGCTGCTGGAGGCTTCTAGCAGGGACACCTTATGTAATTTTGAAGTTTGAGATGGCAAGACAAGCAATTAGCCCCACTATCTGTGCCTCTGTGTGAGCAGTGCCATGGGCAGATGAGGCTGAGCAACAGCTTTCCAGGCTAGCCCCTTCTGGCTGCCTTCTATCTGGAGACGTTCGCATTTTTGGAGCAGGGATGCTGGAGAAGTGTACAAGGGACAGCTTATGCTACATTTGAAGGCTGAGGTGGCAAGACAAGCAAGCAGCCCCAGTCTCTGTGCCTCTGTGCGAGCACTGCCATGCGCCGATGAGGCTGAGCCAATGCTTTCCAGGCTGGCCCCTTCTGGCTGCGAGCTATCTTCAGACGTTCGCATTTTCGAAGCACGGCTGCTGGAGGGGCCCAACAGGGAATCCCGAGGCTACATTTGAAGTTTGAGGTGGCAAGACAACCAAGCAGCCCCAGTCTCTCTGCCACTTTGCGAGCAGTGCCATGGGCAGATGAGGCTGAGCCAAAGATTTCCAGGCTAGACCCTTCTGACTGCCAACTATCTGGAGACTTTCGCATTTTTAGAGAAGGACTACTGGAGGCATCCGACAGGGATATACCCCATGCCAAGTATACGTTTGAAGTTTGAGATGGCAAGACAAGCAAGCAGACCCAGTCTCTCTGCCACTTTGCGAGCACTGCCATGGGCAGATGAGGCTGAGCAAGTTTTCCAATCTAGCCCCTTCTGGCTGCCAGCTATCTGGAAACGTTCGCATTTTCGAAGCAGGGCTGCAGAAGGAGCGAGGCAAGGACCCCCTATACCCGGGCTACGTTTGAAGTTTGAGGTGGTAGGACAATCAAGAATCCCCAGCCTCTGTGCCTCTCTGCGAGCAGGGCCATGGGCAGATGAGACTGAGCAACAGCTTTCCAGGCTAAACCCTTCTGGCTACCAGCTATCTGCAGAAATTCCGCATTTTTGGAGCAGCGCTGATGTAGGAGACCGGCAGGGACCTCACATCCCCGGGATACGTTTGAAGTTTCAGGTGGCAAGACAAGCAAGCAGCCCCAGTCTCTGTGACTCTCTGGGAGCACTGCCATGGGCAGATGAGGCTGAGGAAGAGCTTTCCAGGGTAGCCCCTCCTGCCTGCGAGCTATCTGGAGACATTCGCGTTATTGAAGCAGGGTTGTTGGAGACGCCCATCAGGGAATCACCGTCCCGGGACTATGTTTGAAGTTTGAGTTAGCAAGACAAGGAAGCAGCTCCAGTCTCTGTGCCTCTGTGTGTGTAGTGATATGGGCAGATGAGGCTGAGCAAAAGCTTTACAGGTTAGCTACTTCTGGCTGCGATATATCTGGAGGTGTTCACATTTTCGGAGTAAGGCTACTGGAGGAGACTGGCAGGGACCCGCATTCCCGGGCTGCTTTTGAAGTTTGAGGTAGCAAGACAAGCAAGCAGCCCCAGTCTCTCTGCCTCTGTGCGAGAAGGGCCATGGGCAGATGAGGCTGAGCAACAGCTTTTCAGGCTAGCCCATTCTGAGCAAGATCTCCCTGGAGACGTTCGCATTTTCGGAGCAGGGCTGCTGATGATTGCCGCCATGGATCCCGTGATATTGCTTTGAAGATTGAGGTAACAATACAAGCATGCAGCCCTTACACTCTGTGCCTCTGTGCGAGCAGGGACATTGGCACATGAGGCTGAGCAAGTTTTCCAATCTAGCCCCTTCTGGCTGCGAGCTATCTGGAGATGTTCGCATTTTATTAGCCAGGGGTGATGGAAGCGCCCGGCAGGGACACTACCATACCAGGGTTACGTTTGTAGTTTGAGGTGGCAAGACAAGCCAGCATGCCCAGTCTCTGTGCCTCTGTGCGAGCAGTGCCATGGGCCGATGAGGGTGAGCAACAGCTTTGCAGGCTGGGCCCTTCTCCCTGCGAGCTATCTTCAGACGTTTGCATTTTCGGAGCAGGGCTGCTGGAGGCTTCTAGCAGGGACACCTTATGTAATTTTGAAGTTTGAGATGGCAAGACAAGCAATTAGCCCCACTATCTGTGCCTCTGTGCGAGCAGTGCCATGGGCAGATGAGACTGAGCAACAGCTTTCCGGGCTAGCCCCTTCTGGCTGCTATCTATCTGGAGACGTTCGCATTTTCGGAGCAGGGCTGCTGGAGGCTTCTAGCAGGGCCACCTTATGTAATGTCTGAAGTTTGAGGTTTCAAGACAAGCAAGCAGCTCCAGTTTCTGTGCCTCTGTGCGAGCAGTGCCATGGGCAGATGAGGCTGAGCAACAGCTTTCCAGGCTAGCCCCTTCTGGCTGCCATCTATCTGGAGACGTTCGCATTTTTGGAGCAGGGATGCTGGAGAAGTGTACAAGGGACACCTTATGCTACATTTGAAGGCTGAGGTGGCAAGACAAGCAAGCAGCCCCAGTCTCTGTGCCTCTGTGTGAGCAGTGCCATACGCCGACGAGGGTGAGCAGCAGCTTTCCAGGCTGGTCCCTTCTGGCTGCGAGCTATCTTCAGACGTTAGCGTTTTCGAAGCAGGGTTTGCTGGAGGCGCCCAACACGGAATCCGCAGGCTACGTTTGAAGTTTGAGGTGGCAAGAGAAGCAAGCAGCCCCAGTCTCTGTGCCTCTGTGCGAGCAGGGACATTGGCACATGAGGCTGAGCAACAGCTTTCCAGGCTAGCGCCTTCTGGCTGCCATCTATCTGGAGACGTTCGCATTTTTGGAGCAGGGATGCTAGAGAAGTGTACAAGGGACACCTTATGCTACATTTGAATGTTGAGGTGGAAAGAGAAGCAAGCAGCCCCACTCTCAGTGCGTCTGTGCGAGCGGTGCGACGGGCACATGATGCTGAGCAAAACCTTTCCAGGATAGCCCTTTCTGGCTGCGAGTTATCTGGAGACGTTCGCATTTTCGGAGCAGGGCTGCTGGAGGCGCCCAACAGGGAATCCCCAGGGTACATTTGAAGGCTGAGGTGGCAAGACAAGCAAGCAGCCCCAGTCTCTGTGCCTCTGTGCGAGCAGTGCCATGGGCAGATGAGGCTGAGCAACAGCTTTCCAGGCTAGCCCCTTCTGGCTGCCATCTATCTGGAGACGTTCGCATTTTTGGAGCAGGCATGCTGGAGAAGTGTGGAAGGGACACCTTATGCTACATTTGAAGGTTGAGGTGGAAAGACAAGCAAGCAGCCCCAGTCTCTCTGCCTCTGTGCGAGAAGGGCCATGGGCAGATGAGACTGAGCAACAGCTTTTCAGGCTAGCCCATTCTGAGCAAGATCTCCCTGGAGACGTTCGCATTTTCGGAGCAGGGCTGCTGATGGTTGCCGCCATGGACCCCGTGATATTGCTTTGAAGATTGAGGTGACAATACAAGCATGCAGCCCTTACACTCTGTGCCTCTGTGCGAGCAGGGACATTGGCACATGAGGCTGAGCAAGTTTTCCAATCTAGCCCCTTCTGGCTGCGAGCTATCTGGAGATGTTCGCATTTTATTAGCCAGGGGTGATGGAAGCGCCCGGCAGGGACACTACCATACCAGGGTTACGTTTGTAGTTTGAGGTGGCAAGACAAGCCAGCATGCCCAGTCTCTGTGACTCTGTGCAAGCACTGCAATGGGCCGATGAGGGTGAGCAACAGCTTTCCAGGCTAGCCCCTTCTGGCTGCCATCTATCTGGAGACGTTCGCATTTTTGGAGCAGGGATGCTGGAGAAGTGTACAAGGGACACCTTATGCTACATTTGAAGGCTGAGGTGGCAAGACAACCAAGCAGCCCCAGTCTCTGTGCCTCTGTGCGAGCAGTGCCATGCGCCGATGAGGGTGAGCAGCAGCTTTCCAGGCTAGCCCCTTCTGGCTGCGAGCTATCTTCAGACGTTAGCATATTCGAAGCAGGGGTGCTGGAGGCGCCCAACAAGGAATCCGCAGGCTACGTTTGAAGTTTGAGGTGGCAAGACAAGCAAGCAGACCCAGTCTCTGTGCCTCTGTGCGAGCAGTGCCATGGGCAGATGAGGTTGAGAAACAGCTTTCCAGGCTGGCCCCTTCTGGCTGCGAGCTCTCTGGAGACATTCAAATTTTCACAGCAGGGCTATTAGATACGCACTGCAGGGACCCCATATCCCCGGGCTACGTTTGAATTGTGAGGTGGCAAGACAAGCAAGCACCCCCATTCTTTTTGCCTCTGTGCGAGCAGTGCCATGGGCAGATGAGGCTGAGCAACAGCTTTCCAGGCTATCCCGTTCTGGATGGGAGCTATCTGGAGACATTCGCTTTTTCAGAGTAGTGCTTCTGGAGGAGATCGGCATGGCGCCCCATCCCCGGACTACTTTTGAAGTTTGAGGTAGCAAGAGAAGCAAGCAGCCCCAGTCTCTGTGCCTCTGTTCGAGCAGTGCCATGGGCAGATGAGGCTGAGCAACAGCTTTCCAGGCTAGCTCCTTCTGGCTGCCATCTATCTGGAGACGTTCGCATTTTTGGAGCAGGGATGCTGGAGAAGTGTACAAGGGACACCTTATGCTACATTTGAATGTTGAGGTGGAAAGAGAAGCAAGCAGCCCCACTCTCAGTGCGTCTGTGCGAGCGGTGCCACGTGCACATGATGCTGAGCAACACCTTTCCAGGATAGCCCTTTCTGGCTGCGAGTTATCTGGAGACGTTCGCATTTTCGGAGCAGGGCTGCTGGAGGCGCCCAACAGGGAATCCCCAGGCTGCATTTGAAGATTGAGGTGGCAAGACAAGCAAGCAGCCCCAGTCTCTCTGCCACTTTGCGAGCAGTGCCATGGGCAGATGAGGCTGAGCAAAAGTTTTCCAGGCTAGACCCTTCTGGCTGCGAGCTCTCTGGAGACATTCAAATTTTCACAGCAGGGCTATTAGATACGCACGGCAGGGACCCCATATCCCCGGGCTACGCTTGAATTTTGAGGTGGCAAGACAAGCAAGCACCCCCATTATTTTTTGCCTCTGTGTGAGCAGTGCCATGGGTAGATGAGGCTGAGCAACAGCTTTCCAGGATATCCCCTTCTGGATGGGAGCTATCTGGAGACATTCGCATTTTCGGAGTAGTGCTTCTGGAGGAGACCGGCAGGGCACCATCCCCGGGCTACTTTAGAAGTTTGAGTGGTCAAGACAAGCAAGCAGCCCCAGTCTCTGTGCCTCTGTGCGAGCAGGGCCATGGGCAGATGAGGCTGAGCAACAGCTTTCCAGGCTAGCCCCTTCTGGCTGCCATCTATCTGGAGACGTTCGCATTTTTGGAGCAGGCATGCTGGAGAAGTGTGGAAGGGACACCTTATGCTACATTTGAAGGTTGAGGTGGAGAGACAAGCAAGCAGCCCCAGTCTCTCTGCCTCTGTGCGAGAAGGGCCATGGGCAGATGAGGCTGAGCAACAGCTTTTCAGGCTAGCCCATTCTGAGCAAGATCTCCCTGGAGACGTTCGCATTTTCGGAGCAGGGCTGCTGATGGTTGCCGCCATGGATCCCGTGATATTGCTTTGAAGATTGAGGTGACAATACAAGCATGCAGCCCTTACACTCTGTGCCTCTGTGCGAGCAGGGACATTGGCACATGAGGCTGAGCAAGTTTTCCAATCTAGCCCCTTCTGGCTGCGAGCTATCTGGAGATGTTCGCATTTTATTAGCCAGGGGTGATGGAAGCGCCCGGCAGGGACACTACCATACCAGGGTTACGTTTGTAGTTTGAGGTGGCAAGACAAGCCAGCATGCCAAGTCTCTGTGACTCTGTGCGAGCAGTGCCATGGGCCGATGAGGCTGAGCAACAGCTTTCCAGGCTAGCCCCTTCTGGCTGCCATCTATCTGGAGACGTTCGCATTTTTGGAGCAGGGATGCTGGAGAAGTGTACAAGGGACACCTTATGCTACATTTGAAGGCTGAGGTGGCAAGACAACCAAGCAGCCCCAGTCTCTGTGCCTCTGTGCGAGCAGTGCCATGCGCCGATGAGGGTGAGCAGCAGCTTTCCAGGGTAGCCCCTTCTGGCTGCGAGCTATCTTCAGACGTTAGCATATTCGAAGCAGGGGTGCTGGAGGCGCCCAACAGGGAATCCGCAGGCTACGTTTGAAGTTTGAGGTGGCAAGACAAGCAAGCAGCCCCAGTCTCTGTGCCTCTGTGCGAGCAGTGCCATGCGCCGATGAGGGTGAGCAGCAGCTTTCCAGGCTGGCCCCTTCTGGCTGCGAGCTCTCTGGAGACATTCAAATTTTCACAGCAGGGCTATTAGATACGCACGGCAGGGACCCCATATCCCCGGGCTACGTTTGAATTGTGAGGTGGCAAGAGAAGCAAGCACCCCCATTCTTTTTGCCTCTGTGCGAGCAGTGCCATGGGCAGATGAGGCTGAGCAACAGCTTTCCAGGCTATCCCGTTCCGGATGGGAGCTATCTGGAGACATTCGCTTTTTCAGAGTAGTGCTTCTGGAGGAGACCGGCATGGCGCCCCATCCCCAGACTACTTTTGAAGTTTGAGGTAGCAAGAGAAGCAAGCAGCCCCAGTCTCTGTGCCTCTGTGCGAGCAGTGCCATGGGCAGATGAGGCTGAGCAACAGCTTTCCAGGCTAGCCCCTTCTGGCTGCCATCTATCTGGAGACGTTCGCATTTTTGGAGCAGGAATGCTGGAGAAGTGTACAAGGGACACCTTATGCTACATTTGAATGTTGAGGTGGAAAGAGAAGCAAGCAGCCCCACTCTCAGTGCGTCTGTGCGAGCGGTGCCACGTGCACATGATGCTGAGCAACACCTTTCCAGGATAGCCCTTTCTGGCTGCGAGTTATCTGGAGACGTTCGCATTTTCGGAGCAGGGCTGCTGGAGGCGCCCAACAGGGAATCCCCAGGCTGCATTTGAAGTTTGAGGTGGCAAGACAAGCAAGCAGCCCCAGTCTCTCTGCCACTTTGCGAGCAGTGCCATGGGCAGATGAGGCTGAGCAAAAGTTTTCCAGGCTAGACCCTTCTGGCTGCGAGCTCTCTGGAGACATTCAAATTTTCACAGCAGGGCTATTAGATACGCACGGCAGGGACCCCATATCCCCGGGCTACGCTTGAATTTTGAGGTGGCAAGACAAGCAAGCACCCCCATTATTTTTTGCCTCTGTGTGAGCAGTGCCATGGGTAGATGAGGCTGAGCAACAGCTTTCCAGGATATCCCCTTCTGGATGGGAGCTATCTGGAGACATTCGCATTTTCGGAGTAGTGCTTCTGGAGGAGACCGGCAGGGCACCATCCCCGGGCTACTTTAGAAGTTTGAGTGGTCAAGACAAGCAAGCAGCCCCAGTCTCTGTGCCTCTGTGCGAGCAGGGCCATGGGCAGATGAGGCTGAGCAACAGCTTTCCAGGCTAGCCCCTTCTGGCTGCCATCTATCTGGAGACGTTCGCATTTTTGGAGCAGGCATGCTGGAGAAGTGTGGAAGGGACACCTTATGCTACATTTGAAGGTTGAGGTGGAAAGACAAGCAAGCAGCCCCAGTCTCTCTGCCTCTGTGCGAGAAGGGCCATGGGCAGATGAGACTGAGCAACAGCTTTTCAGGCTAGCCCATTCTGAGCAAGATCTCCCTGGAGACGTTCGCATTTTCGGAGCAGGGCTGCTGATGGTTGCCGCCATGGACCCCGTGATATTGCTTTGAAGATTGAGGTGACAATACAAGCATGCAGCCCTTACACTCTGTGCCTCTGTGCGAGCAGGGACATTGGCACATGAGGCTGAGCAAGTTTTCCAATCTAGCCCCTTCTGGCTGCGAGCTATCTGGAGATGTTCGCATTTTATTAGCCAGGGGTGATGGAAGCGCCCGGCAGGGACACTACCATACCAGGGTTACGTTTGTAGTTTGAGGTGGCAAGACAAGCCAGCATGCCCAGTCTCTGCGCCTCTGTGCAAGCACTGCCATGGGCCGATGAGGGTGAGCAACAGCTTTCCAGGCTGGCCCCTTCTGGCTGCGAGCTATCTTCAGACGTTTGCATTTTCGGAGCAGGGCTGCTGGAGGCTTCTAGCAGGGACACCTTATGTAATTTTGAAGTTTGAGATGGTAAGACAAGCAATTAGCCCCACTATCTGTGCCTCTGTGCGAGCAGTGCCATGGGCAGATGAGGCTGAGCAACAGCTTTCCAGGCTAGCCCCTTCTGGCTGCCTTCTATCTGGAGACGTTCGCATTTTTGGAGCAGGCATGCTGGAGAAGTGTGGAAGGGACACCTTATGCTACATTTGAAGGTTGAGGTGGAAAGACAAGCAAGCAGCCCCAGTCTCTCTGCCTCTGTGCGAGAAGGGCCATGGGCAGATGAGGCTGAGCAACAGCTTTTCAGGCTAGCCCATTCTGAGCAAGATCTCCCTGGAGACGTTCGCATTTTCGGAGCAGGGCTGCTGATGGTTGCCGCCATGGACCCCGTGATATTGCTTTGAAGATTGAGGTGACAATACAAGCATGCAGCCCTTACACTCTGTGCCTCTGTGCGAGCAGGGACATTGGCACATGAGGCTGAGCAAGTTTTCCAATCTAGCCCCTTCTGGCTGCGAGCTATCTGGAGATGTTCGCATTTTATTAGCCAGGGGTGATGGAAGCGCCCGGCAGGGACACTACCATACCAGGGTTACGTTTGTAGTTTGAGGTGGCAAGACAAGCCAGCATGCCCAGTCTCTGTGCCTCTGTGCGAGCAGTGCCATGGGCCGATGAGGCTGAGCAACAGCTTTCCAGGCTAGCCCCTTCTGGCTGCCATCTATCTGGAGACGTTCGCATTTTTGGAGCAGGGATGCTGGAGAAGTGTACAAGGGACACCTTATGCTACATTTGAAGGCTGAGGTGGAAAGACAAGCAAGCAGCCCCAGTCTCTGTGCCTCTGTGCGAGCAGTGCCATGCGCCGATGAGGGTGAGCAGCAGCTTTCGAGGCTGGCTACTTCTGGCTGCGAGCTCTCTGGAGACATTCAAATTTTCACAGCAGGGCTATTAGATACGCACGGCAGGGACCCCATATCCCCGGGCTACGTTTGAATTGTGAGGTGGCAAGAGAAGCAAGCACCCCCATTCTTTTTGCCTCTGTGCGAGCAGTGCCATGGGCAGATGAGGCTGAGCAACAGCTTTCCAGGGTATCCCGTTCTGGATGGGAGCTATCTGGAGACATTCGCTTTTTCAGAGTAGTGCTTCTGGAGGAGACCGGCATGGCGCCCCATCCCCAGACTACTTTTGAAGTTTGAGGTAGCAAGAGAAGCAAGCAGCCCCAGTCTCTGTGCCTCTGTGCGAGCAGTGCCATGGGCAGATGAGGCTGAGCAACAGCTTTCCAGGCTAGCCCCTTCTGGCTGCCATCTATCTGGAGACGTTCGCATTTTTGGAGCAGGAATGCTGGAGAAGTGTACAAGGGACACCTTATGCTACATTTGAATGTTGAGGTGGAAAGAGAAGCAAGCAGCCCCACTCTCAGTGCGTCTGTGCGAGCGGTGCCACGTGCACATGATGCTGAGCAACACCTTTCCAGGATAGCCCTTTCTGGCTGCGAGTTATCTGGAGACGTTCACATTTTCGGAGCAGGGCTGCTGGAGGCGCCCAACAGGGAATCCCCAGGCTACATTTGAAGTTTGAGGTGGCAAGACAAGCAAGCAGCCCCAGTCTCTCTGCCACTTTGCGAGCAGTGCCATGGGCAGATGAGGCTGAGCAAAAGTTTTCCAGGCTAGACCCTTCTGGCTGCGAGCTCTCTGGAGACATTCAAATTTTCACAGCAGGGCTATTAGATACGCACGGCAGGGACCCCATATCCCCGGGCTACGCTTGAATTTTGAGGTGGCAAGACAAGCAAGCACCCCCATTATTTTTTGCCTCTGTGTGAGCAGTGCCATGGGCAGATGAGGCTGAGCAACAGCTTTCCAGGATATCCCGTTCTGGATGGGAGCTATCTGGAGACATTCGCATTTTCGGAGTAGTGCTTCTGGAGGAGACCGGCAGGGCCCCCATCCCCGGGCTACTTTTGAAGTTTGAGGGGTCAAGACAAGCAAGCAGCCCCAGTCTCTGTGCCTCTGTGCGAGCAGGGCCATGGGCAGATGAGGCTGAGCAACAGCTTTCCAGGCTAGCCCCTTCTGGCTGCCATCTATCTGGAGACGTTCGCATTTTTGGAGAAGGCATGCTGGAGAAGTGTGGAAGGGACACCTTATGCTACATTTGAAGGTTGAGGTGGAAAGACAAGCAAGCAGCCCCAGTCTCTCTGCCTCTGTGCGAGAAGGGCCATGGGCAGATGAGGCTGAGCAACAGCTTTTCAGGCTAGTCCATTCTGAGCAAGATCTCCCTGGAGACGTTCGCATTTTCGGAGCAGGGCTGCTGATGGTTGCCGCCATGGACCCCGTGATATTGCTTTGAAGATTGAGGTGACAATACAAGCATGCAGCCCTTACACTCTGTGCCTCTGTGCGAGCAGGGACATTGGCACATGAGGCTGAGCAAGTTTTCCAATCTAGCCCCTTCTGGCTGCGAGCTATCTGGAGATGTTCGCATTTTATTAGCCAGGGGTGATGGAAGCGCCCGGCAGGGACACTACCATACCAGGGTTACGTTTGTAGTTTGAGGTGGCAAGACAAGCAAGCACCCCCATTATTTTTTGCCTCTGTGTGAGCAGTGCCATGGGCAGATGAGGCTGAGCAACAGCTTTCCAGGATATCCCGTTCTGGATGGGAGCTATCTGGAGACATTCGCATTTTCGGAGTAGTGCTTCTGGAGGAGACCGGCAGGGCCCCCATCCCCGGGCTACTTTTGAAGTTTGAGGGGTCAAGACAAGCAAGCAGCCCCAGTCTCTGTGCCTCTGTGCGAGCAGGGCCATGGGCAGATGAGGCTGAGCAACAGCTTTCCAGGCTAGCCCCTTCTGGCTGCCATCTATCTGGAGACGTTCGCATTTTTGGAGAAGGCATGCTGGAGAAGTGTGGAAGGGACACCTTATGCTACATTTGAAGGTTGAGGTGGAAAGACAAGCAAGCAGCCCCAGTCTCTCTGCCTCTGTGCGAGAAGGGCCATGGGCAGATGAGGCTGAGCAACAGCTTTTCAGGCTAGCCCATTCTGAGCAAGATCTCCCTGGAGACGTTCGCATTTTCGGAGCAGGGCTGCTGATGGTTGCCGCCATGGACCCCGTGATATTGCTTTGAAGATTGAGGTGACAATACAAGCATGCAGCCCTTACACTCTGTGCCTCTGTGCGAGCAGGGACATTGGCACATGAGGCTGAGCAAGTTTTCCAATCTAGCCCCTTCTGGCTGCGAGCTATCTGGAGATGTTCGCATTTTATTAGCCAGGGGTGATGGAAGCGCCCGGCAGGGACACTACCATACCAGGGTTACGTTTGTAGTTTGAGGTGGCAAGACAAGCCAGCATGCCCAGTCTCTGTGCCTCTGTGCGAGCAGTGCCATGGGCCGATGAGGCTGAGCAACAGCTTTCCAGGCTAGCCCCTTCTGGCTGCCATCTATCTGGAGACGTTCGCATTTTTGGAGCAGGGATGCTGGAGAAGTGTACAAGGGACACCTTATGCTACATTTGAAGGCTGAGGTGGAAAGACAAGCAAGCAGCCCCAGTCTCTGTGCCTCTGTGCGAGCAGTGCCATGCGCCGATGAGGGTGAGCAGCAGCTTTCCAGGCTGGCCCCTTCTGGCTGCGAGCTCTCTGGAGACATTCAAATTTTCACAGCAGGGCTATTAGATACGCACGGCAGGGACCCCATATCCCCGGGCTACGTTTGAATTGTGAGGTGGCAAGAGAAGCAAGCACCCCCATTCTTTTTGCCTCTGTGCGAGCAGTGCCATGGGCAGATGAGGCTGAGCAACAGCTTTCCAGGCTATCCCGTTCCGGATGGGAGCTATCTGGAGACATTCGCTTTTTCAGAGTAGTGCTTCTGGAGGAGACCGGCATGGCGCCCCATCCCCAGACTACTTTTGAAGTTTGAGGTAGCAAGAGAAGCAAGCAGCCCCAGTCTCTGTGCCTCTGTGCGAGCAGTGCCATGGGCAGATGAGGCTGAGCAACAGCTTTCCAGGCTAGCCCCTTCTGGCTGCCATCTATCTGGAGACGTTCGCATTTTTGGAGCAGGAATGCTGGAGAAGTGTACAAGGGACACCTTATGCTACATTTGAATGTTGAGGTGGAAAGAGAAGCAAGCAGCCCCACTCTCAGTGCGTCTGTGCGAGCGGTGCCACGTGCACATGATGCTGAGCAACACCTTTCCAGGATAGCCCTTTCTGGCTGCGAGTTATCTGGAGACGTTCGCATTTTCGGAGCAGGGCTGCTGGAGGCGCCCAACAGGGAATCCCCAGGCTGCATTTGAAGTTTGAGGTGGCAAGACAAGCAAGCAGCCCCAGTCTCTCTGCCACTTTGCGAGCAGTGCCATGGGCAGATGAGGCTGAGCAAAAGTTTTCCAGGCTAGACCCTTCTGGCTGCGAGCTCTCTGGAGACATTCAAATTTTCACAGCAGGGCTATTAGATACGCACGGCAGGGACCCCATATCCCCGGGCTACGCTTG
This sequence comes from Opisthocomus hoazin, assembly GCF_030867145.1. NCBI lineage: Eukaryota > Metazoa > Chordata > Aves > Opisthocomiformes > Opisthocomidae > Opisthocomus > Opisthocomus hoazin. The sequence goes on along the minus strand of NC_134418.1, from coordinate 44,037,437 downwards.
AATTTTGAGGTGGCAAGACAAGCAAGCACCCCCATTATTTTTTGCCTCTGTGTGAGCAGTGCCATGGGTAGATGAGGCTGAGCAACAGCTTTCCAGGATATCCCCTTCTGGATGGGAGCTATCTGGAGACATTCGCATTTTCGGAGTAGTGCTTCTGGAGGAGACCGGCAGGGCACCATCCCCGGGCTACTTTAGAAGTTTGAGTGGTCAAGACAAGCAAGCAGCCCCAGTCTCTGTGCCTCTGTGCGAGCAGGGCCATGGGCAGATGAGGCTGAGCAACAGCTTTCCAGGCTAGCCCCTTCTGGCTGCCATCTATCTGGAGACGTTCGCATTTTTGGAGCAGGCATGCTGGAGAAGTGTGGAAGGGACACCTTATGCTACATTTGAAGGTTGAGGTGGAAAGACAAGCAAGCAGCCCCAGTCTCTCTGCCTCTGTGCGAGAAGGGCCATGGGCAGATGAGACTGAGCAACAGCTTTTCAGGCTAGCCCATTCTGAGCAAGATCTCCCTGGAGACGTTCGCATTTTCGGAGCAGGGCTGCTGATGGTTGCCGCCATGGACCCCGTGATATTGCTTTGAAGATTGAGGTGACAATACAAGCATGCAGCCCTTACACTCTGTGCCTCTGTGCGAGCAGGGACATTGGCACATGAGGCTGAGCAAGTTTTCCAATCTAGCCCCTTCTGGCTGCGAGCTATCTGGAGATGTTCGCATTTTATTAGCCAGGGGTGATGGAAGCGCCCGGCAGGGACACTACCATACCAGGGTTACGTTTGTAGTTTGAGGTGGCAAGACAAGCCAGCATGCCCAGTCTCTGCGCCTCTGTGCAAGCACTGCCATGGGCCGATGAGGGTGAGCAACAGCTTTCCAGGCTGGCCCCTTCTGGCTGCGAGCTATCTTCAGACGTTTGCATTTTCGGAGCAGGGCTGCTGGAGGCTTCTAGCAGGGACACCTTATGTAATTTTGAAGTTTGAGATGGTAAGACAAGCAATTAGCCCCACTATCTGTGCCTCTGTGCGAGCAGTGCCATGGGCCGATGAGGCTGAGCAACAGCTTTCCAGGCTAGCCCCTTCTGGCTGCCATCTATCTGGAGACGTTCGCATTTTTGGAGCAGGGATGCTGGAGAAGTGTACAAGGGACACCTTATGCTACATTTGAAGGCTGAGGTGGAAAGACAAGCAAGCAGCCCCAGTCTCTGTGCCTCTGTGCGAGCAGTGCCATGCGCCGATGAGGGTGAGCAGCAGCTTTCCAGGCTGGCCCCTTCTGGCTGCGAGCTCTCTGGAGACATTCAAATTTTCACAGCAGGGCTATTAGATACGCACGGCAGGGACCCCATATCCCCGGGCTACGTTTGAATTGTGAGGTGGCAAGAGAAGCAAGCACCCCCATTCTTTTTGCCTCTGTGCGAGCAGTGCCATGGGCAGATGAGGCTGAGCAACAGCTTTCCAGGCTATCCCGTTCCGGATGGGAGCTATCTGGAGACATTCGCTTTTTCAGAGTAGTGCTTCTGGAGGAGACCGGCATGGCGCCCCATCCCCAGACTACTTTTGAAGTTTGAGGTAGCAAGAGAAGCAAGCAGCCCCAGTCTCTGTGCCTCTGTGCGAGCAGTGCCATGGGCAGATGAGGCTGAGCAACAGCTTTCCAGGCTAGCCCCTTCTGGCTGCCATCTATCTGGAGACGTTCGCATTTTTGGAGCAGGAATGCTGGAGAAGTGTACAAGGGACACCTTATGCTACATTTGAATGTTGAGGTGGAAAGAGAAGCAAGCAGCCCCACTCTCAGTGCGTCTGTGCGAGCGGTGCCACGTGCACATGATGCTGAGCAACACCTTTCCAGGATAGCCCTTTCTGGCTGCGAGTTATCTGGAGACGTTCGCATTTTCGGAGCAGGGCTGCTGGAGGCGCCCAACAGGGAATCCCCAGGCTGCATTTGAAGTTTGAGGTGGCAAGACAAGCAAGCAGCCCCAGTCTCTCTGCCACTTTGCGAGCAGTGCCATGGGCAGATGAGGCTGAGCAAAAGTTTTCCAGGCTAGACCCTTCTGGCTGCGAGCTCTCTGGAGACATTCAAATTTTCACAGCAGGGCTATTAGATACGCACGGCAGGGACCCCATATCCCCGGGCTACGCTTGAATTTTGAGGTGGCAAGACAAGCAAGCACCCCCATTATTTTTTGCCTCTGTGTGAGCAGTGCCATGGGTAGATGAGGCTGAGCAACAGCTTTCCAGGATATCCCCTTCTGGATGGGAGCTATCTGGAGACATTCGCATTTTCGGAGTAGTGCTTCTGGAGGAGACCGGCAGGGCACCATCCCCGGGCTACTTTAGAAGTTTGAGTGGTCAAGACAAGCAAGCAGCCCCAGTCTCTGTGCCTCTGTGCGAGCAGGGCCATGGGCAGATGAGGCTGAGCAACAGCTTTCCAGGCTAGCCCCTTCTGGCTGCCATCTATCTGGAGACGTTCGCATTTTTGGAGCAGGCATGCTGGAGAAGTGTGGAAGGGACACCTTATGCTACATTTGAAGGTTGAGGTGGAAAGACAAGCAAGCAGCCCCAGTCTCTCTGCCTCTGTGCGAGAAGGGCCATGGGCAGATGAGACTGAGCAACAGCTTTTCAGGCTAGCCCATTCTGAGCAAGATCTCCCTGGAGACGTTCGCATTTTCGGAGCAGGGCTGCTGATGGTTGCCGCCATGGACCCCGTGATATTGCTTTGAAGATTGAGGTGACAATACAAGCATGCAGCCCTTACACTCTGTGCCTCTGTGCGAGCAGGGACATTGGCACATGAGGCTGAGCAAGTTTTCCAATCTAGCCCCTTCTGGCTGCGAGCTATCTGGAGATGTTCGCATTTTATTAGCCAGGGGTGATGGAAGCGCCCGGCAGGGACACTACCATACCAGGGTTACGTTTGTAGTTTGAGGTGGCAAGACAAGCCAGCATGCCCAGTCTCTGCGCCTCTGTGCAAGCACTGCCATGGGCCGATGAGGGTGAGCAACAGCTTTCCAGGCTGGCCCCTTCTGGCTGCGAGCTATCTTCAGACGTTTGCATTTTCGGAGCAGGGCTGCTGGAGGCTTCTAGCAGGGACACCTTATGTAATTTTGAAGTTTGAGATGGTAAGACAAGCAATTAGCCCCACTATCTGTGCCTCTGTGCGAGCAGTGCCATGGGCCGATGAGGCTGAGCAACAGCTTTCCAGGCTAGCCCCTTCTGGCTGCCATCTATCTGGAGACGTTCGCATTTTTGGAGCAGGGATGCTGGAGAAGTGTACAAGGGACACCTTATGCTACATTTGAAGGCTGAGGTGGAAAGACAAGCAAGCAGCCCCAGTCTCTGTGCCTCTGTGCGAGCAGTGCCATGCGCCGATGAGGGTGAGCAGCAGCTTTCCAGGCTGGCTACTTCTGGCTGCGAGCTCTCTGGAGACATTCAAATTTTCACAGCAGGGCTATTAGATACGCACGGCAGGGACCCCATATCCCCGGGCTACGTTTGAATTGTGAGGTGGCAAGAGAAGCAAGCACCCCCATTCTTTTTGCCTCTGTGCGAGCAGTGCCATGGGCAGATGAGGCTGAGCAACAGCTTTCCAGGGTATCCCGTTCTGGATGGGAGCTATCTGGAGACATTCGCTTTTTCAGAGTAGTGCTTCTGGAGGAGACCGGCATGGCGCCCCATCCCCAGACTACTTTTGAAGTTTGAGGTAGCAAGAGAAGCAAGCAGCCCCAGTCTCTGTGCCTCTGTGCGAGCAGTGCCATGGGCAGATGAGGCTGAGCAACAGCTTTCCAGGCTAGCCCCTTCTGGCTGCCATCTATCTGGAGACGTTCGCATTTTTGGAGCAGGAATGCTGGAGAAGTGTACAAGGGACACCTTATGCTACATTTGAATGTTGAGGTGGAAAGAGAAGCAAGCAGCCCCACTCTCAGTGCGTCTGTGCGAGCGGTGCCACGTGCACATGATGCTGAGCAACACCTTTCCAGGATAGCCCTTTCTGGCTGCGAGTTATCTGGAGACGTTCACATTTTCGGAGCAGGGCTGCTGGAGGCGCCCAACAGGGAATCCCCAGGCTACATTTGAAGTTTGAGGTGGCAAGACAAGCAAGCAGCCCCAGTCTCTCTGCCACTTTGCGAGCAGTGCCATGGGCAGATGAGGCTGAGCAAAAGTTTTCCAGGCTAGACCCTTCTGGCTGCGAGCTCTCTGGAGACATTCAAATTTTCACAGCAGGGCTATTAGATACGCACGGCAGGGACCCCATATCCCCGGGCTACGCTTGAATTTTGAGGTGGCAAGACAAGCAAGCACCCCCATTATTTTTTGCCTCTGTGTGAGCAGTGCCATGGGCAGATGAGGCTGAGCAACAGCTTTCCAGGATATCCCGTTCTGGATGGGAGCTATCTGGAGACATTCGCATTTTCGGAGTAGTGCTTCTGGAGGAGACCGGCAGGGCCCCCATCCCCGGGCTACTTTTGAAGTTTGAGGGGTCAAGACAAGCAAGCAGCCCCAGTCTCTGTGCCTCTGTGCGAGCAGGGCCATGGGCAGATGAGGCTGAGCAACAGCTTTCCAGGCTAGCCCCTTCTGGCTGCCATCTATCTGGAGACGTTCGCATTTTTGGAGAAGGCATGCTGGAGAAGTGTGGAAGGGACACCTTATGCTACATTTGAAGGTTGAGGTGGAAAGACAAGCAAGCAGCCCCAGTCTCTCTGCCTCTGTGCGAGAAGGGCCATGGGCAGATGAGGCTGAGCAACAGCTTTTCAGGCTAGTCCATTCTGAGCAAGATCTCCCTGGAGACGTTCGCATTTTCGGAGCAGGGCTGCTGATGGTTGCCGCCATGGACCCCGTGATATTGCTTTGAAGATTGAGGTGACAATACAAGCATGCAGCCCTTACACTCTGTGCCTCTGTGCGAGCAGGGACATTGGCACATGAGGCTGAGCAAGTTTTCCAATCTAGCCCCTTCTGGCTGCGAGCTATCTGGAGATGTTCGCATTTTATTAGCCAGGGGTGATGGAAGCGCCCGGCAGGGACACTACCATACCAGGGTTACGTTTGTAGTTTGAGGTGGCAAGACAAGCAAGCACCCCCATTATTTTTTGCCTCTGTGTGAGCAGTGCCATGGGCAGATGAGGCTGAGCAACAGCTTTCCAGGATATCCCGTTCTGGATGGGAGCTATCTGGAGACATTCGCATTTTCGGAGTAGTGCTTCTGGAGGAGACCGGCAGGGCCCCCATCCCCGGGCTACTTTTGAAGTTTGAGGGGTCAAGACAAGCAAGCAGCCCCAGTCTCTGTGCCTCTGTGCGAGCAGGGCCATGGGCAGATGAGGCTGAGCAACAGCTTTCCAGGCTAGCCCCTTCTGGCTGCCATCTATCTGGAGACGTTCGCATTTTTGGAGAAGGCATGCTGGAGAAGTGTGGAAGGGACACCTTATGCTACATTTGAAGGTTGAGGTGGAAAGACAAGCAAGCAGCCCCAGTCTCTCTGCCTCTGTGCGAGAAGGGCCATGGGCAGATGAGGCTGAGCAACAGCTTTTCAGGCTAGCCCATTCTGAGCAAGATCTCCCTGGAGACGTTCGCTTTTTCGGAGCAGGGCTGCTGATGGTTGCCGCCATGGACCCCGTGATATTGCTTTGAAGATTGAGGTGACAATACAAGCATGCAGCCCTTACACTCTGTGCCTCTGTGCGAGCAGGGACATTGGCACATGAGGCTGAGCAAGTTTTCCAATCTAGCCCCTTCTGGCTGCGAGCTATCTGGAGATGTTCGCATTTTATTAGCCAGGGGTGATGGAAGCGCCCGGCAGGGACACTACCATACCAGGGTTACGTTTGTAGTTTGAGGTGGCAAGACAAGCCAGCATGCCCAGTCTCTGTGCCTCTGTGCGAGCAGTGCCATGGGCCGATGAGGGTGAGCAACAGCTTTCCAGGCTGGCCCCTTCTCCCTGCGAGCTATCTTCAGACGTTTGCATTTTCGGAGCAGGGCTGCTGGAGGCTTCTAACAGGGACACCTTATGTAATTTTGAAGTTTGAGATGGCAAGACAAGCAATTAGCCCCACTATCTGTGCCTCTGTGCGAGCAGTGCCATGGGCAGATGAGGCTGAGCAACAGCTTTCCAGGCTAGCCCCTTCTGGCTGCCATCTATCTGGAGACGTTCGCATTTTTGGAGCAGGGATGCTGGAGAAGTGTACAAGGGACACCTTATGCTACATTTGAAGGCTGAGGTGGCAAGACAAGCAAGCAGCCCCAGTCTCTGTGCCTCTGTGCGAGCAGTGCCATACGCCGATGAGGGTGAGCAGCAGCTTTCCAGGCTGGTCCCTTCTGGCTGCGAGCTATCTTCAGACGTTAGCATTTTCGAAGCAGGGCTGCTGGAGGCGCCCAACAGGGAATCCGCAGGCTACGTTTGAAGTTTGAGGTGGCAAGACAAGCAAGCAGCCCCAGTCTCTGTGCCTCTGTGCGAGCAGTGCCATGGGCAGATGAGGCTGAGCAACAGATTTCCCGGCTAGCCCCTTCTGGCTGCCATCTATCTGGAGACGTTCGCATTTTTGGAGCAGGGATGCTGGAGAAGTGTACAAGGGACACCTTATGCTACATTTGAATGTTGAGGTGGAAAGAGAAGCAAGCAGCCCCACTCTCAGTGCGTCTGTGTGAGCGGTGCCACGGGCACATGATGCTGAGCAACACCTTTCCAGGATAGCCCTTTCTGGCTGCGAGTTATCTGGAGACGTTCGCATTTTGGGAGCAGGGCTGCTGGAGGCGCCCAACAGGGAATCCCCAGGCTACATTTGAAGTTTGAGGTGGCAAGACAAGCAAGCAGCCCCAGTCTCTCTGCCACTTTGCGAGCAGTGCCATGGGCAGATGAGGCTGAGCAAAAGATTTCCAGGCTAGACCCTTCTGGCTGCGAGCTCTCTGGAGACATTCAAATTTTCACAGCAGGGCTATTAGATACGCACGGCAGGGACCCCATATCCCCGGGCTACGCTTGAATTTTGAGGTGGCAAGACAAGCAAGCACCCCCATTATTTTTTGCCTCTGTGTGAGCAGTGCCATGGGCAGATGAGGCTGAGCAACAGCTTTCCAGGATATCCCGTTCTGGATGGGAGCTATCTGGAGACATTCGCATTTTCGAAGTAGTGCTTCCGGAGAAGACCGTCAGGGCCCCCATCCCCGGGCTACTTTTGAAGTTTGAGGGGTCAAGACAAGCAAGCAGCCCCAGTCTCTGTGCCTCTGTGCGAGCAGGGCCATGGGCAGATGAGGCTGAGCAACAGCTTTCCAGGCTAGCCCCTTCTGGCTGCCATCTATCTGGAGACGTTCGCATTTTTGGAGAAGGCATGCTGGAGAAGTGTGGAAGGGACACCTTATGCTACATTTGAAGGTTGAGGTGGAAAGACAAGCAAGCAGCCCCAGTCTCTCTGCCTCTGTGCGAGAAGGGCCATGGGCAGATGAGGCTGAGCAACAGCTTTTCAGGCTAGCCCATTCTGAGCAAGATCTCCCTGGAGACGTTCGCATTTTCGGAGCAGGGCTGCTGATGGTTGCCGCCATGGACCCCCTGATATTGCTTTGAAGATTGAGGTGACAATACAAGCATGCAGCCCTTACACTCTGTGCCTCTGTGCGAGCAGGGACATTGGCACATGAGGCTGAGCAAGTTTTCCAATCTAGCCCCTTCTGGCTGCGAGCTATCTGGAGATGTTCGCATTTTATTAGCCAGGGGTGATGGAAGCGCCCGGCAGGGACACTACCATACCAGGGTTACGTTTGTAGTTTGAGGTGGCAAGACAAGCCAGCATGCCCAGTCTCTGTGCCTCTGTGCGAGCAGTGCCATGGGCCGATGAGGCTGAGCAACAGCTTTCCAGGCTGGCCCCTTCTCCCTGCGAGCTATCTTCAGACGTTTGCATTTTCGGAGCAGGGCTGCTGGAGGCTTCTAGCAGGGACACCTTATGTAATTTTGAAGTTTGAGATGGCAAGACAAGCAATTAGCCCCACTATCTGTGCCTCTGTGCGAGCAGTGCCATGGGCAGATGAGGCTGAGCAACAGCTTTCCAGGCTAGCCCCTTCTGGCTGCCTTCTATCTGGAGACGTTCGCATTTTTGGAGCAGGCATGCTGGAGAAGTGTGGAAGGGACACCTTATGCTACATTTGAAGGTTGAGGTGGAAAGACAAGCAAGCAGCCCCAGTCTCTCTGCCTCTGTGCGAGAAGGGCCATGGGCAGATGAGGCTGAGCAACAGCTTTTCAGGCTAGCCCATTCTGAGCAAGATCTCCCTGGAGACGTTCGCATTTTCGGAGCAGGGCTGCTGATGGTTGCCGCCATGGACCCCGTGATATTGCTTTGAAGATTGAGGTGACAATACAAGCATGCAGCCCTTACACTCTGTGCCTCTGTGCGAGCAGGGACATTGGCACATGAGGCTGAGCAAGTTTTCCAATCTAGCCCCTTCTGGCTGCGAGCTATCTGGAGATGTTCGCATTTTATTAGCCAGGGGTGATGGAAGCGCCCGGCAGGGACACTACCATACCAGGGTTACGTTTGTAGTTTGAGGTGGCAAGACAAGCCAGCATGCCCAGTCTCTGTGCCTCTGTGCAAGCAGTGCCATGGGCCGATGAGGCTGAGCAACAGCTTTCCAGGCTGGCCCCTTCTGGCTGCGAGCTATCTTCAGACGTTTGCATTTTCGGAGCAGGGCTGCTGGAGGCTTCTAGCAGGGACACCTTATGTAATTTTGAAGTTTGAGATGGCAAGACAAGCAATTAGCCCCACTATCTGTGCCTCTGTGCGAGCAGTGCCATGGGCAGATGAGGCTGAGCAACAGCTTTCCAGGCTAGCCCCTTCTGGCTGCCTTCTATCTGGAGACGTTCGCATTTTTGGAGCAGGCATGCTGGAGAAGTGTGGAAGGGACACCTTATGCTACATTTGAAGGTTGAGGTGGAAAGACAAGCAAGCAGCCCCAGTCTCTCTGCCTCTGTGCGAGAAGGGCCATGGGCAGATGAGGCTGAGCAACAGCTTTTCAGGCTAGCCCATTCTGAGCAAGATCTCCCTGGAGACGTTCGCATTTTCGGAGCAGGGCTGCTGATGGTTGCCGCCATGGACCCCGTGATATTGCTTTGAAGATTGAGGTGACAATACAAGCATGCAGCCCTTACACTCTGTGCCTCTGTGCGAGCAGGGACATTGGCACATGAGGCTGAGCAAGTTTTCCAATCTACCCCCTTCTGGCTGTGAGCTATCTGGAGATGTTCGCATTTTATTAGCCAGGGGTGATGGAAGCGCCCGGCAGGGACACTACCATACCAGGGTTACATTTGTAGTTTGAGGTGGCAAGACAAGCCAGCATGCCCAGTCTCTGTGCCTCTGTGCGAGCAGTGCCATGGGCCGATGAGGGTGAGCAACAGCTTTCCAGGCTGGCCCCTTCTGGCTGCGAGCTATCTTCAGACGTTTGCATTTTCGGAGCAGGGCTGCTGGAGGCTTCTAGCAGGGACACCTTATGTAATTTTGAAGTTTGAGATGGCAAGACAAGCAATTAGCCCCACTATCTGTGCCTCTGTGTGAGCAGTGCCATGGGCAGATGAGGCTGAGCAACAGCTTTCCAGGCTAGCCCCTTCTGGCTGCCTTCTATCTGGAGACGTTCGCATTTTTGGAGCAGGCATGCTGGAGAAGTGTGGAAGGGACACCTTATGCTACATTTGAAGGTTGAGGTGGAAAGACAAGCAAGCAGCCCCAGTCTCTCTGCCTCTGTGCGAGAAGGGCCATGGGCAGATGAGGCTGAGCAACAGCTTTTCAGGCTAGCCCATTCTGAGCAAGATCTCCCTGGAGACGTTCGCATTTGCGGAGCAGGGCTGCTGATGGTTGCCGCCATGGACCCCGTGATATTGCTTTGAAGATTGAGGTGACAATACAAGCATGCAGCCCTTACACTCTGTGCCTCTGTGCGAGCAGGGACATTGGCACATGAGGCTGAGCAAGTTTTCCAATCTAGCCCCTTCTGGCTGCGAGCTATCTGGAGATGTTCGCATTTTATTAGCCAGGGGTGATGGAAGCGCCCGGCAGGGACACTACCATACCAGGGTTACGTTTGTAGTTTGAGGTGGCAAGACAAGCCAGCATGCCCAGTCTCTATGCCTCTGTGCGAGCAGTGCCATGGGCCGATGAGGCTGAGCAACAGCTTTCCAGGCTAGCCCCTTCTGGCTGCCATCTATCTGGAGACGTTCGCATTTTTGGAGCAGGGATGCTGGAGAAGTGTACAAGGGACACCTTATGCTACATTTGAAGGCTGAGGTGGCAAGACAAGCAAGCAGCCCCAGTCTCTGTGCCTCTGTGCGAGCAGTGCCATACGCCGATGAGGGTGAGCAGCAGCTTTCCAGGCTGGTCCCTTCTGGCTGCGAGCTATCTTCAGACGTTAGCATTTTCGAAGCAGGGCTGCTGGAGGCGCCCAACAGGGAATCCGCAGGCTACGTTTGAAGTTTGAGGTGGCAAGACAAGCAAGCAGCGCCAGTCTCTGTGCCTCTGTGCGAGCAGTGCCATGGGCAGATGAGGTTGAGAAACAGCTTTCCAAGCTAGCCCTTTCTGGCTGCCATCTATCTGGAGACGTTCGCATTTTTGGAGCAGGGATGCTGGAGAAGTGTACAAGGGACACCTTATGCTACATTTGAAGGCTGAGGTGGCAAGACAAGCAAGCAGCCCCAGTCTCTGTGCCTCTGTGCGAGCAGTGCCATACGCCGATGAGGGTGAGCAGCAGCTTTCCAGGCTGGTCCCTTCTGGCTGCGAGCTATCTTCAGACGTTAGCATTTTCGAAGCAGGTCTGCTGGAGGCGCCCAACAGGGAATCCGCAGGCTACGTTTGAAGTTTGAGATGGCAAGACAAGCAAGCAGCCCCAGTCTCTGTGCCTCTGTGCGAGCAGTGCCATGGGCAGATGAGGTTGAGAAACAGCTTTCCAGGCTAGCCCTTTCTGGCTGCGAGCTCTCTGGAGACATTCAAATTTTCATAGCAGGGCTATTAGATACGCACGGTAGGGACCCCATATCCCCAGGCTACGTTTGAATTGTGAGGTGGCAAGACAAGCAAGCACCCCCATTCTTTTTGCCTCTGTGCGAGCAGTGCCATGGGCAGATGAGGCTGAGCAATAGCTTTCCAGGATATCCCCTTCTGGATGGGAGCTATCTGGAGACATTCGCTTTTTCAGAGTAGTGCTTCTGGAGGAGACCGGCAGGGCCCCCCATCCGCAGACTACTTTTGAAGTTTGAGGTAGCAAGAGAAGCAAGCAGCCCCAGTCTCTGTGCCTCTGTTCGAGCAGTGCCATGGGCAGATGAGGCTGAGCAACAGCTTTCCAGGCTAGCCCCTTCTGGCTGCCATCTATCTGGAGACGTTCGCATTTTTGGAGCAGGGATGCTGGAGAAGTGTACAAGGGACACCTTATGCTACATTTGAATGTTGAGGTGGAAAGAGAAGCAAGCAGCCCCACTCTCAGTGCGTCTGTGTGAGCGGTGCCACGGGCATATAATGCTGAGCAACACCTTTCCAGGATAGCCCTTTCTGGCTGCGAGTTATCTGAAGACGTTCGCATTTTGGGAGCAGGGCTGTTGGAGGCGCCCAACAGGGAATCCCCAGGCTACATTTGAAGTTTGAGGTGGCAAGACAAGCAAGCAGCCCCAGTCTCTCTGCCACTTTGCGAGCAGTGCCATGGGCAGATGAGGCTGAGCAAAAGATTTCCAGGCTAGACCCTTCTGGCTGCGAGCTCTCTGGAGACATTCAAATTTTCACAGCAGGGCTATTAGATACGCACGGCAGGGACCCCATATCCCCGGGCTACGCTTGAATTTTGAGGTGGCAAGACAAGCAAGCACCCCCATTCTTTTTGCCTCTGTGTGAGCAGTGCCATGGGCAGATGAGGCTGAGCAACAGCTTTCCAGGATATCCCGTTCTGGATGGGAGCTATCTGGAGACATTCGCTTTTTCGGAGTAGTGCTTCTGGAGGAGACCGGCAGGGCCCCCATCCCCGGGCTACTTTTGAAGTTTGAGGGGTCAAGACAAGCAAGCAGCCCCAGTCTCTGTGCCTCTGTGCGAGCAGGGCCATGGGCAGATGAGGCTGAGCAACAGCTTTCCAGGCTAGCCCCTTCTGGCTGCCATCTATCTGGAGACGTTCGCATTTTTGGAGAAGGCATGCTGGAGAAGTGTGGAAGGGACACCTTATGCTACATTTGAAGGTTGAGGTGGAAAGACAAGCAAGCAGCCCCAGTCTCTCTGCCTCTGTGCGAGAAGGGCCATGGGCAGATGAGGCTGAGCAACAGCTTTTCAGGCTAGCCCATTCTGAGCAAGATCTCCCTGGAGACGTTCGCATTTGCGGAGCAGGGCTGCTGATGGTTGCCGCCATGGACCCCGTGATATTGCTTTGAAGATTGAGGTGACAATACAAGCATGCAGCCCTTACACTCTGTGCCTCTGTGCGAGCAGGGACATTGGCACATGAGGCTGAGCAAGTTTTCCAATCTAGCCCCTTCTGGCTGCGAGCTATCTGGAGATGTTCGCATTTTATTAGCCAGGGGTGATGGAAGCGCCCGGCAGGGACACTACCATACCAGGGTTACGTTTGTAGTTTGAGGTGGCAAGACAAGCCAGCATGCCCAGTCTCTGTGCCTCTGTGCAAGCACTGCCATGGGCCGATGAGGGTGAGCAACAGCTTTCCAGGCTGGCCCCTTCTGGCTGCGAGCTATCTTCAGACGTTTGCATTTTCGGAGCAGGGCTGCTGGAGGCTTCTAGCAGGGACACCTTATGTAATTTTGAAGTTTGAGATGGCAAGACAAGCAATTAGCCCCACTATCTGTGCCTCTGTGCGAGCAGTGCCATGGGCAGATGAGGCTGAGCAACAGCTTTCCAGGCTAGCCCCTTCTGGCTGCCTTCTATCTGGAGACGTTCGCATTTTTGGAGCAGGCATGCTGGAGAAGTGTGGAAGGGACACCTTATGCTACATTTGAAGGTTGAGGTGGAAAGACAAGCAAGCAGCCCCAGTCTCTCTGCCTCTGTGCGAGAAGGGCCATGGGCAGATGAGGCTGAGCAACAGCTTTTCAGGCTAGCCCATTCTGAGCAAGATCTCCCTGGAGACGTTCGCATTTTCGGAGCAGGGCTGCTGATGGTTGCCGCCATGGACCCCGTGATATTGCTTTGAAGATTGAGGTGACAATACAAGCATGCAGCCCTTACACTCTGTGCCTCTGTGCGAGCAGGGACATTGGCACATGAGGCTGAGCAAGTTTTCCAATCTAGCCCCTTCTGGCTGCGAGCTATCTGGAGATGTTCGCATTTTATTAGCCAGGGGTGATGGAAGCGCCCGGCAGGGACACTACCATACCAGGGTTACGTTTGTAGTTTGAGGTGGCAAGACAAGCCAGCATGCCCAGTCTCTGTGCCTCTGTGCAAGCACTGCCATGGGCCGATGAGGGTGAGCAACAGCTTTCCAGGCTGGCCCCTTCTGGCTGCGAGCTATCTTCAGACGTTTGCATTTTCGGAGCAGGGCTGCTGGAGGCTTCTAGCAGGGACACCTTATGTAATTTTGAAGTTTGAGATGGCAAGACAAGCAATTAGCCCCACTCTCTGTGCCTCTGTGTGAGCAGTGCCATGGGCAGATGAGGCTGAGCAACAGCTTTCCAGGCTAGCCCCTTCTGGCTGCCTTCTATCTGGAGACGTTCGCATTTTTGGAGCAGGCATGCTGGAGAAGTGTGGAAGGGACACCTTATGCTACATTTGAAGGTTGAGGTGGAAAGACAAGCAAGCAGCCCCAGTCTCTCTGCCTCTGTGCGAGAAGGGCCATGGGCAGATGAGGCTGAGCAACAGCTTTTCAGGCTAGCCCATTCTGAGCAAGATCTCCCTGGAGACGTTCGCATTTTCGGAGCAGGGCTGCTGATGGTTGCCGCCATGGACCCCGTGATATTGCTTTGAAGATTGAGGTGACAATACAAGCATGCAGCCCTTACACTCTGTGCCTCTGTGCGAGCAGGGACATTGGCACATGAGGCTGAGCAAGTTTTCCAATCTAGCCCCTTCTGGCTGCGAGCTATCTGGAGATGTTCGCATTTTATTAGCCAGGGGTGATGGAAGCGCCCGGCAGGGACACTACCATACCAGGGTTACGTTTGTAGTTTGAGGTGGCAAGACAAGCCAGCATGCCCATTCTCTATGCCTCTGTGCGAGCAGTGCCATGGGCAGATGAGGCTGAGCAACAGCTTTCCAGGCTAGCCCCTTCTGGCTGCCATCTATCTGGAGACGTTCGCATTTTCGGAGCAGGGCTGCTGGAGGCTTCTAGCAGGGACACCTTATGTAATGTCTGAAGTTTGAGGTTTCAAGACAAGGAAGCAGCTCCAGTTTCTGTGCCTCTGTGCGAGCAGTGCCATGGGCAGATGAGGCTGAGCAACAGCTTTCCAGGCTAGCCCCTTCTGGCTGCCATCTATCTGGAGACGTTCGCATTTTTGGAGCAGGGATGCTGGAGAAGTGTACAAGGGACACCTTATGCTACATTTGAAGGCTGAGGTGGCAAGACAAGCAAGCAGCCCCAGTCTCTGTGCCTCTGTGCGAGCAGTGCCATACGCCGATGAGGGTGAGCAGCAGCTTTCCAGGCTGGTCCCTTCTGGCTGCGAGCTATCTTCAGACGTTAGCATTTTCGAAGCAGGGCTGCTGGAGGCGCCCAACAGGGAATCCGCAGGCTACGTTTGAAGTTTGAGATGGCAAGACAAGCAAGCAGCCCCAGTCTCTGTGCCTCTGTGCGAGCAGTGCCATGGGCAGATGAGGTTGAGAAACAGCTTTCCAGGCTAGCCCTTTCTGGCTGCGAGCTCTCTGGAGACATTCAAATTTTCATAGCAGGGCTATTAGATACGCACGGCAGGGACCCCATATCCCCGGGCTACGTTTGAATTGTGAGGTGGCAAGACAAGCAAGCACCCCCATTCTTTTTGCCTCTGTGCGAGCAGTGCCATGGGCAGATGAGGATGAGCAACAGCTTTCCAGGCTATCCCGTTCTGGATGGGAGCTATCTGGAGACATTCGCTTTTTCAGAGTAGTGCTTCTGGAGGAGACCGGCAGGGCCCCCCATCCGCAGACTACTTTTGAAGTTTGAGGTAGCAAGAGAAGCAAGCAGCCCCAGTCTCTGTGCCTCTGTTCGAGCAGTGCCATGGGCAGATGAGGCTGGGCAACAGCTTTCCAGGCTAGCCCCTTCTGGCTGCCATCTATCTGGAGACGTTCGCATTTTTGGAGCAGGGATGCTGGAGAAGTGTACAAGGGACACCTTATGCTACATTTGAATGTTGAGGTGGAAAGAGAAGCAAGCAGCCCCACTCTCAGTGCGTCTGTGTGAGCGGTGCCACGGGCATATAATGCTGAGCAACACCTTTCCAGGATAGCCCTTTCTGGCTGCGAGTTATCTGGAGACGTTCGCATTTTGGGAGCAGGGCTGCTGGAGGCGCCCAACAGGGAATCCCCAGGCTACATTTGAAGTTTGAGGTGGCAAGACAAGCAAGCAGCCCCAGTCTCTCTGCCACTTTGCGAGCAGTGCCATGGGCAGATGAGGCTGAGCAAAAGATTTCCAGGCTAGACCCTTCTGGCTGCGAGCTCTCTGGAGACATTCAAATTTTCACAGCAGGGCTTTAGATACGCACGGCAGGGACCCCATATCCCCGGGCTACGCTTGAATTTTGAGGTGGCAAGACAAGCAAGCACCCCCATTATTTTTTGCCTCTGTGTGAGCAGTGCCATGGGCAGATGAGGCTGAGCAACAGCTTCCCAGGATATCCCGTTCTGGATGGGAGCTATCTGGAGACATTCGCTTTTTCGGAGTAGTGCTTCTGGAGGAGACCGGCAGGGCCCCCATCCCCGGGCTACTTTTGAAGTTTGAGGGGTCAAGACAAGCAAGCAGCCCCAGTCTCTGTGCCTCTGTGCGAGCAGGGCCATGGGCAGATGAGGCTGAGCAACAGCTTTCCAGGCTAGCCCCTTCTGGCTGCCATCTATCTGGAGACGTTCGCATTTTTGGAGAAGGCATGCTGGAGAAGTGTGGAAGGGACACCTTATGCTACATTTGAAGGTTGAGGTGGAAAGACAAGCAAGCAGCCCCAGTCTCTCTGCCTCTGTGCGAGAAGGGCCATGGGCAGATGAGGCTGAGCAACAGCTTTTCAGGCTAGCCCATTCTGAGCAAGATCTCCCTGGAGACGTTCGCATTTTCGGAGCAGGGCTGCTGATGGTTGCCGCCATGGACCCCGTGATATTGCTTTGAAGATTGAGGTGACAATACAAGCATGCAGCCCTTACACTCTGTGCCTCTGTGCGAGCAGGGACATTGGCACATGAGGCTGAGCAAGTTTTCCAATCTAGCCCCTTCTGGCTGCGAGCTATCTGGAGATGTTCGCATTTTATTAGCCAGGGGTGATGGAAGCGCCCGGCAGGGACACTACCATACCAGGGTTACGTTTGTAGTTTGAGGTGGCAAGACAAGCCAGCATGCCCATTCTCTATGCCTCTGTGCGAGCAGTGCCATGGGCAGATGAGGCTGAGCAACAGCTTTCCAGGCTAGCCCCTTCTGGCTGCCATCTATCTGGAGACGTTCGCATTTTCGGAGCAGGGCTGCTGGAGGCTTCTAGCAGGGACACCTTATGTAATGTCTGAAGTTTGAGGTTTCAAGACAAGCAAGCAGCTCCAGTTTCTGTGCCTCTGTGCGAGCAGTGCCATGGGCAGATGAGGCTGAGCAACAGCTTTCCAGGCTAGCCCCTTCTGGCTGCCATCTATCTGGAGACGTTCGCATTTTTGGAGCAGGGATGCTGGAGAAGTGTACAAGGGACACCTTATGCTACATTTGAAGGCTGAGGTGGCAAGACAAGCAAGCAGCCCCAGTCTCTGTGCCTCTGTGCGAGCAGTGCCATATGCCGATGAGGGTGAGCAGCAGCTTTCCAGGCTGGTCCCTTCTGGCTGCGAGCTATCTTCAGACGTTAGCATTTTCGAAGCAGGGCTGCTGGAGGCGCCCAACAGGGAATCCGCAGGCTACGTTTGAAGTTTGAGGTGGCAAGACAAGCAAGCAGCCCCAGTCTCTGTGCCTCTGTGCAAGCAGTGCCATGGGCAGATGAGGTTGAGAAACAGCTTTCCAGGCTAGCCCTTTCTGGCTGCGAGCTCTCTGGAGACATTCAAATTTTCATAGCAGGGCTATTAGATACGCACGGCAGGGACCCCATATCCCCGGGCTACGTTTGAATTGTGAGGTGGCAAGACAAGCAAGCACCCCCATTCTTTTTGCCTCTGTGCGAGCAGTGCCATGGGCAGATGAGGCTGAGCAACAGCTTTCCAGGCTATCCCGTTCTGGATGGGAGCTATCTGGAGACATTCGCTTTTTCAGAGTAGTGCTTCTGGAGGAGACCGGCAGGGCCCCCCATCCGCAGACTACTTTTGAAGTTTGAGGTAGCAAGAGAAGCAAGCAGCCCCAGTCTCTGTGCCTCTGTTCGAGCAGTGCCATGGGCAGATGAGGCTGAGCAACAGCTTTCCAGGCTAGCCCCTTCTGGCTGCCATCTATCTGGAGACATTCGCATTTTTGGAGCAGGGATGCTGGAGAAGTGTACAAGGGACACCTTATGCTACATTTGAATGTTGAGGTGGAAAGAGAAGCAAGCAGCCCCACTCTCAGTGCGTCTGTGTGAGCGGTGCCACGGGCATATAATGCTGAGCAACACCTTTCCAGGATAGCCCTTTCTGGCTGCGAGTTATCTGGAGACGTTCGCATTTTGGGAGCAGGGCTGCTGGAGGCGCCCAACAGGGAATCCCCAGGCTACATTTGAAGTTTGAGGTGGCAAGACAAGCAAGCAGCCCCAGTCTCTCTGCCACTTTGCGAGCAGTGCCATGGGCAGATGAGGCTGAGCAAAAGATTTCCAGGCTAGACCCTTCTGGCTGCGAGCTCTCTGGAGACATTCAAATTTTCACAGCAGGGCTTTAGATACGCACGGCAGGGACCCCATATCCCCGGGCTACGCTTGAATTTTGAGGTGGCAAGACAAGCAAGCACCCCCATTCTTTTTGCCTCTGTGTGAGCAGTTGCATGGGCAGATGAGGCTGAGCAACAGCTTTCCAGGATATCCCGTTCTGGATGGGAGCTATCTGGAGACATTCGCTTTTTCGGAGTAGTGCTTCTGGAGGAGACCGGCAGGGCCCCCATCCCCGGGCTACGCTTGAATTTTGAGGTAGCAAGACAAGCAAGCAGCCCCAGTCTCTGTGCCTCTGTGCGAGCAGGGCCATGGGCAGATGAGGCTGAGCAACAGCTTTCCAGGCTAGCCCCTTCTGGCTGCCATCTATCTGGAGACGTTCGCATTTTTGGAGAAGGCATGCTGGAGAAGTGTGGAAGGGACACCTTATGCTACATTTGAAGGTTGAGGTGGAAAGACAAGCAAGCAGCCCCAGTCTCTCTGCCTCTGTGCGAGAAGGGCCATGGGCAGATGAGGCTGAGCAACAGCTTTTCAGGCTAGCCCATTCTGAGCAAGATCTCCCTGGAGACGTTCGCATTTTCGGAGCAGGGCTGCTGATGGTTGCCGCCATGGACCCCGTGATATTGCTTTGAAGATTGAGGTGACAATACAAGCATGCAGCCCTTACACTCTGTGCCTCTGTGCGAGCAGGGACATTGGCACATGAGGCTGAGCAAGTTTTCCAATCTAGCCCCTTCTGGCTGCGAGCTATCTGGAGATGTTCGCATTTTATTAGCCAGGGGTGATGGAAGCGCCCGGCAGGGACACTACCATACCAGGGTTACGTTTGTAGTTTGAGGTGGCAAGACAAGCCAGCATGCCCAGTCTCTGTGCCTCTGTGCAAGCACTGCCATGGGCCGATGAGGGTGAGCAACAGCTTTCCAGGCTGGCCCCTTCTGGCTGCGAGCTATCTTCAGACGTTTGCATTTTCGGAGCAGGGCTGCTGGAGGCTTCTAGCAGGGACACCTTATGTAATTTTGAAGTTTGAGATGGCAAGACAAGCAATTAGCCCCACTATCTGTGCCTCTGTGCGAGCAGTGCCATGGGCAGATGAGGCTGAGCAACAGCTTTCCAGGCTAGCCCCTTCTGGCTGCCTTCTATCTGGAGACGTTCGCATTTTTGGAGCAGGCATGCTGGAGAAGTGTGGAAGGGACACCTTATGCTACATTTGAAGGTTGAGGTGGAAAGACAAGCAAGCAGCCCCAGTCTCTCTGCCTCTGTGCGAGAAGGGCCATGGGCAGATGAGGCTGAGCAACAGCTTTTCAGGCTAGCCCATTCTGAGCAAGATCTCCCTGGAGACGTTCGCATTTTCGGAGCAGGGCTGCTGATGGTTGCCGCCATGGACCCCGTGATATTGCTTTGAAGATTGAGGTGACAATACAAGCATGCAGCCCTTACACTCTGTGCCTCTGTGCGAGCAGGGACATTGGCACATGAGGCTGAGCAAGTTTTCCAATCTAGCCCCTTCTGGCTGCGAGCTATCTGGAGATGTTCGCATTTTATTAGCCAGGGGTGATGGAAGCGCCCGGCAGGGACACTACCATACCAGGGTTACGTTTGTAGTTTGAGGTGGCAAGACAAGCCAGCATGCCCAGTCTCTGTGCCTCTGTGCAAGCACTGCCATGGGCCGATGAGGGTGAGCAACAGCTTTCCAGGCTGGCCCCTTCTGGCTGCGAGCTATCTTCAGACGTTTGCATTTTCGGAGCAGGGCTGCTGGAGGCTTCTAGCAGGGACACCTTATGTAATTTTGAAGTTTGAGATGGCAAGACAAGCAATTAGCCCCACTCTCTGTGCCTCTGTGTGAGCAGTGCCATGGGCAGATGAGGCTGAGCAACAGCTTTCCAGGCTAGCCCCTTCTGGCTGCCTTCTATCTGGAGACGTTCGCATTTTTGGAGCAGGCATGCTGGAGAAGTGTGGAAGGGACACCTTATGCTACATTTGAAGGTTGAGGTGGAAAGACAAGCAAGCAGCCCCAGTCTCTCTGCCTCTGTGCGAGAAGGGCCATGGGCAGATGAGGCTGAGCAACAGCTTTTCAGGCTAGCCCATTCTGAGCAAGATCTCCCTGGAGACGTTCGCATTTTCGGAGCAGGGCTGCTGATGGTTGCCGCCATGGACCCCGTGATATTGCTTTGAAGATTGAGGTGACAATACAAGCATGCAGCCCTTACACTCTGTGCCTCTGTGCGAGCAGGGACATTGGCACATGAGGCTGAGCAAGTTTTCCAATCTAGCCCCTTCTGGCTGCGAGCTATCTGGAGATGTTCGCATTTTATTAGCCAGGGGTGATGGAAGCGCCCGGCAGGGACACTACCATACCAGGGTTACGTTTGTAGTTTGAGGTGGCAAGACAAGCCAGCATGCCCATTCTCTATGCCTCTGTGCGAGCAGTGCCATGGGCAGATGAGGCTGAGCAACAGCTTTCCAGGCTAGCCCCTTCTGGCTGCCATCTATCTGGAGACGTTCGCATTTTCGGAGCAGGGCTGCTGGAGGCTTCTAGCAGGGACACCTTATGTAATGTCTGAAGTTTGAGGTTTCAAGACAAGGAAGCAGCTCCAGTTTCTGTGCCTCTGTGCGAGCAGTGCCATGGGCAGATGAGGCTGAGCAACAGCTTTCCAGGCTAGCCCCTTCTGGCTGCCATCTATCTGGAGACGTTCGCATTTTTGGAGCAGGGATGCTGGAGAAGTGTACAAGGGACACCTTATGCTACATTTGAAGGCTGAGGTGGCAAGACAAGCAAGCAGCCCCAGTCTCTGTGCCTCTGTGCGAGCAGTGCCATACGCCGATGAGGGTGAGCAGCAGCTTTCCAGGCTGGTCCCTTCTGGCTGCGAGCTATCTTCAGACGTTAGCATTTTCGAAGCAGGGCTGCTGGAGGCGCCCAACAGGGAATCCGCAGGCTACGTTTGAAGTTTGAGATGGCAAGACAAGCAAGCAGCCCCAGTCTCTGTGCCTCTGTGCGAGCAGTGCCATGGGCAGATGAGGTTGAGAAACAGCTTTCCAGGCTAGCCCTTTCTGGCTGCGAGCTCTCTGGAGACATTCAAATTTTCATAGCAGGGCTATTAGATACGCACGGCAGGGACCCCATATCCCCGGGCTACGTTTGAATTGTGAGGTGGCAAGACAAGCAAGCACCCCCATTCTTTTTGCCTCTGTGCGAGCAGTGCCATGGGCAGATGAGGATGAGCAACAGCTTTCCAGGCTATCCCGTTCTGGATGGGAGCTATCTGGAGACATTCGCTTTTTCAGAGTAGTGCTTCTGGAGGAGACCGGCAGGGCCCCCCATCCGCAGACTACTTTTGAAGTTTGAGGTAGCAAGAGAAGCAAGCAGCCCCAGTCTCTGTGCCTCTGTTCGAGCAGTGCCATGGGCAGATGAGGCTGAGCAACAGCTTTCCAGGCTAGCCCCTTCTGGCTGCCATCTATCTGGAGACGTTCGCATTTTTGGAGCAGGGATGCTGGAGAAGTGTACAAGGGACACCTTATGCTACATTTGAATGTTGAGGTGGAAAGAGAAGCAAGCAGCCCCACTCTCAGTGCGTCTGTGTGAGCGGTGCCACGGGCATATAATGCTGAGCAACACCTTTCCAGGATAGCCCTTTCTGGCTGCGAGTTATCTGGAGACGTTCGCATTTTGGGAGCAGGGCTGCTGGAGGCGCCCAACAGGGAATCCCCAGGCTACATTTGAAGTTTGAGGTGGCAAGACAAGCAAGCAGCCCCAGTCTCTCTGCCACTTTGCGAGCAGTGCCATGGGCAGATGAGGCTGAGCAAAAGATTTCCAGGCTAGACCCTTCTGGCTGCGAGCTCTCTGGAGACATTCAAATTTTCACAGCAGGGCTTTAGATACGCACAGCAGGGACCCCATATCCCCGGGCTACGCTTGAATTTTGAGGTGGCAAGACAAGCAAGCACCCCCATTATTTTTTGCCTCTGTGTGAGCAGTGCCATGGGCAGATGAGGCTGAGCAACAGCTTCCCAGGATATCCCGTTCTGGATGGGAGCTATCTGGAGACATTCGCTTTTTCGGAGTAGTGCTTCTGGAGGAGACCGGCAGGGCCCCCATCCCCGGGCTACTTTTGAAGTTTGAGGGGTCAAGACAAGCAAGCAGCCCCAGTCTCTGTGCCTCTGTGCGAGCAGGGCCATGGGCAGATGAGGCTGAGCAACAGCTTTCCAGGCTAGCCCCTTCTGGCTGCCATCTATCTGGAGACGTTCGCATTTTTGGAGAAGGCATGCTGGAGAAGTGTGGAAGGGACACCTTATGCTACATTTGAAGGTTGAGGTGGAAAGACAAGCAAGCAGCCCCAGTCTCTCTGCCTCTGTGCGAGAAGGGCCATGGGCAGATGAGGCTGAGCAACAGCTTTTCAGGCTAGCCCATTCTGAGCAAGATCTCCCTGGAGACGTTCGCATTTTCGGAGCAGGGCTGCTGATGGTTGCCGCCATGGACCCCGTGATATTGCTTTGAAGATTGAGGTGACAATACAAGCATGCAGCCCTTACACTCTGTGCCTCTGTGCGAGCAGGGACATTGGCACATGAGGCTGAGCAAGTTTTCCAATCTAGCCCCTTCTGGCTGCGAGCTATCTGGAGATGTTCGCATTTTATTAGCCAGGGGTGATGGAAGCGCCCGGCAGGGACACTACCATACCAGGGTTACGTTTGTAGTTTGAGGTGGCAAGACAAGCCAGCATGCCCATTCTCTATGCCTCTGTGCGAGCAGTGCCATGGGCAGATGAGGCTGAGCAACAGCTTTCCAGGCTAGCCCCTTCTGGCTGCCATCTATCTGGAGACGTTCGCATTTTCGGAGCAGGGCTGCTGGAGGCTTCTAGCAGGGACACCTTATGTAATGTCTGAAGTTTGAGGTTTCAAGACAAGCAAGCAGCTCCAGTTTCTGTGCCTCTGTGCGAGCAGTGCCATGGGCAGATGAGGCTGAGCAACAGCTTTCCAGGCTAGCCCCTTCTGGCTGCCATCTATCTGGAGACGTTCGCATTTTTGGAGCAGGGATGCTGGAGAAGTGTACAAGGGACACCTTATGCTACATTTGAAGGCTGAGGTGGCAAGACAAGCAAGCAGCCCCAGTCTCTGTGCCTCTGTGCGAGCAGTGCCATATGCCGATGAGGGTGAGCAGCAGCTTTCCAGGCTGGTCCCTTCTGGCTGCGAGCTATCTTCAGACGTTAGCATTTTCGAAGCAGGGCTGCTGGAGGCGCCCAACAGGGAATCCGCAGGCTACGTTTGAAGTTTGAGGTGGCAAGACAAGCAAGCAGCCCCAGTCTCTGTGCCTCTGTGCAAGCAGTGCCATGGGCAGATGAGGTTGAGAAACAGCTTTCCAGGCTAGCCCTTTCTGGCTGCGAGCTCTCTGGAGACATTCAAATTTTCATAGCAGGGCTATTAGATACGCACGGCAGGGACCCCATATCCCCGGGCTACGTTTGAATTGTGAGGTGGCAAGACAAGCAAGCACCCCCATTCTTTTTGCCTCTGTGCGAGCAGTGCCATGGGCAGATGAGGCTGAGCAACAGCTTTCCAGGCTATCCCGTTCTGGATGGGAGCTATCTGGAGACATTCGCTTTTTCAGAGTAGTGCTTCTGGAGGAGACCGGCAGGGCCCCCCATCCGCAGACTACTTTTGAAGTTTGAGGTAGCAAGAGAAGCAAGCAGCCCCAGTCTCTGTGCCTCTGTTCGAGCAGTGCCATGGGCAGATGAGGCTGAGCAACAGCTTTCCAGGCTAGCCCCTTCTGGCTGCCATCTATCTGGAGACATTCGCATTTTTGGAGCAGGGATGCTGGAGAAGTGTACAAGGGACACCTTATGCTACATTTGAATGTTGAGGTGGAAAGAGAAGCAAGCAGCCCCACTCTCAGTGCGTCTGTGTGAGCGGTGCCACGGGCATATAATGCTGAGCAACACCTTTCCAGGATAGCCCTTTCTGGCTGCGAGTTATCTGGAGACGTTCGCATTTTGGGAGCAGGGCTGCTGGAGGCGCCCAACAGGGAATCCCCAGGCTACATTTGAAGTTTGAGGTGGCAAGACAAGCAAGCAGCCCCAGTCTCTCTGCCACTTTGCGAGCAGTGCCATGGGCAGATGAGGCTGAGCAAAAGATTTCCAGGCTAGACCCTTCTGGCTGCGAGCTCTCTGGAGACATTCAAATTTTCACAGCAGGGCTTTAGATACGCACGGCAGGGACCCCATATCCCCGGGCTACGCTTGAATTTTGAGGTGGCAAGACAAGCAAGCACCCCCATTCTTTTTGCCTCTGTGTGAGCAGTTGCATGGGCAGATGAGGCTGAGCAACAGCTTTCCAGGATATCCCGTTCTGGATGGGAGCTATCTGGAGACATTCGCTTTTTCGGAGTAGTGCTTCTGGAGGAGACCGGCAGGGCCCCCATCCCCGGGCTACGCTTGAATTTTGAGGTAGCAAGACAAGCAAGCAGCCCCAGTCTCTGTGCCTCTGTGCGAGCAGGGCCATGGGCAGATGAGGCTGAGCAACAGCTTTCCAGGCTAGCCCCTTCTGGCTGCCATCTATCTGGAGACGTTCGCATTTTTGGAGAAGGCATGCTGGAGAAGTGTGGAAGGGACACCTTATGCTACATTTGAAGGTTGAGGTGGAAAGACAAGCAAGCAGCCCCAGTCTCTCTGCCTCTGTGCGAGAAGGGCCATGGGCAGATGAGGCTGAGCAACAGCTTTTCAGGCTAGCCCATTCTGAGCAAGATCTCCCTGGAGACGTTCGCATTTTCGGAGCAGGGCTGCTGATGGTTGCCGCCATGGACCCCGTGATATTGCTTTGAAGATTGAGGTGACAATACAAGCATGCAGCCCTTACACTCTGTGCCTCTGTGCGAGCAGGGACATTGGCACATGAGGCTGAGCAAGTTTTCCAATCTAGCCCCTTCTGGCTGCGAGCTATCTGGAGATGTTCGCATTTTATTAGCCAGGGGTGATGGAAGCGCCCGGCAGGGACACTACCATACCAGGGTTACGTTTGTAGTTTGAGGTGGCAAGACAAGCCAGCATGCCCAGTCTCTGTGCCTCTGTGCAAGCACTGCCATGGGCCGATGAGGGTGAGCAACAGCTTTCCAGGCTGGCCCCTTCTGGCTGCGAGCTATCTTCAGACGTTTGCATTTTCGGAGCAGGGCTGCTGGAGGCTTCTAGCAGGGACACCTTATGTAATTTTGAAGTTTGAGATGGCAAGACAAGCAATTAGCCCCACTATCTGTGCCTCTGTGCGAGCAGTGCCATGGGCAGATGAGGCTGAGCAACAGCTTTCCAGGCTAGCCCCTTCTGGCTGCCTTCTATCTGGAGACGTTCGCATTTTTGGAGCAGGCATGCTGGAGAAGTGTGGAAGGGACACCTTATGCTACATTTGAAGGTTGAGGTGGAAAGACAAGCAAGCAGCCCCAGTCTCTCTGCCTCTGTGCGAGAAGGGCCATGGGCAGATGAGGCTGAGCAACAGCTTTTCAGGCTAGCCCATTCTGAGCAAGATCTCCCTGGAGACGTTCGCATTTTCGGAGCAGGGCTGCTGATGGTTGCCGCCATGGACCCCGTGATATTGCTTTGAAGATTGAGGTGACAATACAAGCATGCAGCCCTTACACTCTGTGCCTCTGTGCGAGCAGGGACATTGGCACATGAGGCTGAGCAAGTTTTCCAATCTAGCCCCTTCTGGCTGCGAGCTATCTGGAGATGTTCGCATTTTATTAGCCAGGGGTGATGGAAGCGCCCGGCAGGGACACTACCATACCAGGGTTACGTTTGTAGTTTGAGGTGGCAAGACAAGCCAGCATGCCCAGTCTCTGTGCCTCTGTGCAAGCACTGCCATGGGCCGATGAGGGTGAGCAACAGCTTTCCAGGCTGGCCCCTTCTGGCTGCGAGCTATCTTCAGACGTTTGCATTTTCGGAGCAGGGCTGCTGGAGGCTTCTAGCAGGGACACCTTATGTAATTTTGTAGTTTGAGGTGGCAAGACAAGCCAGCATGCCCAGTCTCTGTGCCTCTGTGCGAGCAGTGCCATGGGCAGATGAGGCTGAGCAACAGCTTTCCAGGCTAGCCCCTCCTGGCTGCCATCTATCTGGAGACGTTCACATTTTTGGAGCAGGGATGCTGGAGAAGTGTACAAGGGACACCTTATGCTACATTTGAAGGCTGAGGTGGAAAGACAAGCAAGCAGCCCCAGTCTCTGTGCCTCTGTGCGAGCAGTGCCATACGCCGATGAGGGTGAGCAGCAGCTTTCCAGGCTGGCCCCTTCTGGCTGCGAGCTCTCTGGAGACATTCAAATATTCAAAGCAGGGCTATTAGATACGCACAGCAGGGACCCCATATCCCCGGGCTACGTTTGAATTGTGAGGTGGCAAGACAAGCAAGCACCCCCATTCTTTTTGCCTCTGTGCGAGCAGTGCCATGGGCAGATGAGGCTGAGCAACAGCTTTCCAGTCTATCCCGTTCTGGATGGGAGCTATCTGGAGACATCCGCTTTTTCAAAGTAGTGTTTCTGGAGGAGACCGGCATGGCGCCCCATCCCCAGACTACTTTTGAAGTTTGAGGTAGCAAGAGAAGCAAGCAGCCCCAGTCTCTGTGCCTCTGTTCGAGCAGTGCCATGGGCAGATGAGGCTGAGCAACAGCTTTCCAGGCTAGCCCCTTCTGGCTGCCATCTATCTGGAGACGTTCGCATTTTTGGAGCAGGGATGCTGGAGAAGTGTACAAGGGACACCTTATGCTACATTTGAATGTTGAGGTGGAAAGAGAAGCAAGCAGCCCCACTCTCAGTGCGTCTGTGCGAGCGGTGCCACGTGCACATGATGCTGAGCAACACCTTTCCAGGATAGCCCTTTCTGGCTGCGAGTTATCTGGAGACGTTCGCATTTTCGGAGCAGGGCTGCTGGAGGCGCCCAACAGGGAATCCCCAGGCTACATTTGAAGTTTGAGGTGGCAAGACAAGCAAGCAGCACCAGTCTCTCTGCCTCTTTGCGAGCAGTGCCATGGGCAGATGAGGCTGAGCAACGGCTTTAAAGGCTAGACCCTTCTGGCTGTGAGCTCTCTGGAGACATTCAAATTTTCACAGCAGGGCTATTAGATACGCACGGCAGGGACCCCATATCCCCGGGCTACGCTTGAATTTTGAGGTGGCAAGACAAGCAAGCACCCCCATTATTTTTTGCCTCTGTGTGAGCAGTGCCATGGGCAGATGAGGCTGAGCAACAGCTTTCCAGGATATCCCGTTCTGGATGGGAGCTATCTGGAGACATTCGCATTTTCGGAGTAGTGCTTCTGGAGGAGACCGGCAGGGCCCCCATCCCCGGGCTACTTTTGAAGTTTGAGGGGTCAAGACAAGCAAGCAGCCCCAGTCTCTGTGCCTCTGTGCGAGCAGGGCCATGGGCAGATGAGGCTGAGCAACAGCTTTCCAGGCTAGCCCCTTCTGGCTGCCATCTATCTGGAGACGTTCGCATTTTTGGAGAAGGCATGCTGGAGAAGTGTGGAAGGGACACCTTATGCTACATTTGAAGGTTGAGGTGGAAAGACAAGCAAGCAGCCCCAGTCTCTCTGCCTCTGTGCGAGAAGGGCCATGGGCAGATGAGGCTGAGCAACAGCTTTTCAGGCTAGCCCATTCTGAGCAAGATCTCCCTGGAGACGTTCGCATTTTCGGAGCAGGGCTGCTGATGGTTGCCGCCATGGACCCCGTGATATTGCTTTGAAGATTGAGGTGACAATACAAGCATGCAGCCCTTACACTCTGTGCCTCTGTGCGAGCAGGGACATTGGCACATGAGGCTGAGCAAGTTTTCCAATCTAGCCCCTTCTGGCTGCGAGCTATCTGGAGATGTTCGCATTTTATTAGCCAGGGGTGATGGAAGCGCCCGGCAGGGACACTACCATACCAGGGTTACGTTTGTAGTTTGAGGTGGCAAGACAAGCCAGCATGCCCATTCTCTATGCCTCTGTGCGAGCAGTGCCATGGGCAGATGAGGCTGAGCAACAGCTTTCCAGGCTAGCCCCTTCTGGCTGCCATCTATCTGGAGACGTTCGCATTTTCGGAGCAGGGCTGCTGGAGGCTTCTAGCAGGGACACCTTATGTAATGTCTGAAGTTTGAGGTTTCAAGACAAGCAAGCAGCTCCAGTTTCTGTGCCTCTGTGCGAGCAGTGCCATGGGCAGATGAGGCTGAGCAACAGCTTTCCAGGCTAGCCCCTTCTGGCTGCCATCTATCTGGAGACGTTCGCATTTTTGGAGCAGGGATGCTGGAGAAGTGTACAAGGGACACCTTATGCTACATTTGAAGGCTGAGGTGGCAAGACAAGCAAGCAGCCCCAGTCTCTGTGCCTCTGTGCGAGCAGTGCCATATGCCGATGAGGGTGAGCAGCAGCTTTCCAGGCTGGTCCCTTCTGGCTGCGAGCTATCTTCAGACGTTAGCATTTTCGAAGCAGGGCTGCTGGAGGCGCCCAACAGGGAATCCGCAGGCTACGTTTGAAGTTTGAGGTGGCAAGACAAGCAAGCAGCCCCAGTCTCTGTGCCTCTGTTCGAGCAGTGCCATGGGCAGATGAGGTTGAGAAACAGCTTTCCAGGCTAGCCCTTTCTGGCTGCGAGCTCTCTGGAGACATTCAAATTTTCATAGCAGGGCTATTAGATACGCACGGCAGGGACCCCATATCCCCGGGCTACGTTTGAAGTTTGAGGTGGCAAGACAAGCAAGCACCCCCATTCTTTTTGCCTCTGTGCGAGCAGTGCCATGGGCAGATGAGGCTGAGCAACAGCTTTCCAGGCTATCCCGTTCTGGATGGGAGCTATCTGGAGACATTCGCTTTTTCAGAGTAGTGCTTCTGGAGGAGACCGGCAGGGCCCCCCATCCGCAGACTACTTTTGAAGTTTGAGGTAGCAAGAGAAGCAAGCAGCCCCAGTCTCTGTGCCTCTGTTCGAGCAGTGCCATGGGCAGATGAGGCTGAGCAACAGCTTTCCAGGCTAGCCCCTTCTGGCTGCCATCTATCTGGAGACATTCGCATTTTTGGAGCAGGGATGCTGGAGAAGTGTACAAGGGACACCTTATGCTACATTTGAATGTTGAGGTGGAAAGAGAAGCAAGCAGCCCCACTCTCAGTGCGTCTGTGTGAGCGGTGCCACGGGCATATAATGCTGAGCAACACCTTTCCAGGATAGCCCTTTCTGGCTGCGAGTTATCTGGAGACGTTCGCATTTTGGGAGCAGGGCTGCTGGAGGCGCCCAACAGGGAATCCCCAGGCTACATTTGAAGTTTGAGGTGGCAAGACAAGCAAGCAGCCCCAGTCTCTCTGCCACTTTGCGAGCAGTGCCATGGGCAGATGAGGCTGAGCAAAAGATTTCCAGGCTAGACCCTTCTGGCTGCGAGCTCTCTGGAGACATTCAAATTTTCACAGCAGGGCTTTAGATACGCACGGCAGGGACCCCATATCCCCGGGCTACGCTTGAATTTTGAGGTGGCAAGACAAGCAAGCACCCCCATTCTTTTTGCCTCTGTGTGAGCAGTTGCATGGGCAGATGAGGCTGAGCAACAGCTTTCCAGGATATCCCGTTCTGGATGGGAGCTATCTGGAGACATTCGCTTTTTCGGAGTAGTGCTTCTGGAGGAGACCGGCAGGGCCCCCATCCCCGGGCTACTTTTGAAGTTTGAGGGGTCAAGACAAGCAAGCAGCCCCAGTCTCTGTGCCTCTGTGCGAGCAGGGCCATGGGCAGATGAGGCTGAGCAACAGCTTTCCAGGCTAGCCCCTTCTGGCTGCCATCTATCTGGAGACGTTCGCATTTTTGGAGAAGGCATGCTGGAGAAGTGTGGAAGGGACACCTTATGCTACATTTGAAGGTTGAGGTGGAAAGACAAGCAAGCAGCCCCAGTCTCTCTGCCTCTGTGCGAGAAGGGCCATGGGCAGATGAGGCTGAGCAACAGCTTTTCAGGCTAGCCCATTCTGAGCAAGATCTCCCTGGAGACGTTCGCATTTTCG
Source organism: Opisthocomus hoazin (assembly GCF_030867145.1). NCBI lineage: Eukaryota > Metazoa > Chordata > Aves > Opisthocomiformes > Opisthocomidae > Opisthocomus > Opisthocomus hoazin. Next base: position 44,007,552 of record NC_134418.1, on the reverse strand, counting down.
GAGCAGGGCTGCTGATGGTTGCCGCCATGGACCCCCTGATATTGCTTTGAAGATTGAGGTGACAATACAAGCATGCAGCCCTTACACTCTGTGCCTCTGTGCGAGCAGGGACATTGGCACATGAGGCTGAGCAAGTTTTCCAATCTAGCCCCTTCTGGCTGCGAGCTATCTGGAGATGTTCGCATTTTATTAGCCAGGGGTGATGGAAGCGCCCGGCAGGGACACTACCATACCAGGGTTACGTTTGTAGTTTGAGGTGGCAAGACAAGCCAGCATGCCCAGTCTCTGTGCCTCTGTGCGAGCAGTGCCATGGGCCGATGAGGCTGAGCAACAGCTTTCCAGGCTGGCCCCTTCTCCCTGCGAGCTATCTTCAGACGTTTGCATTTTCGGAGCAGGGCTGCTGGAGGCTTCTAGCAGGGACACCTTATGTAATTTTGAAGTTTGAGATGGCAAGACAAGCAATTAGCCCCACTATCTGTGCCTCTGTGCGAGCAGTGCCATGGGCAGATGAGGCTGAGCAACAGCTTTCCAGGCTAGCCCCTTCTGGCTGCCTTCTATCTGGAGACGTTCGCATTTTTGGAGCAGGCATGCTGGAGAAGTGTGGAAGGGACACCTTATGCTACATTTGAAGGTTGAGGTGGAAAGACAAGCAAGCAGCCCCAGTCTCTCTGCCTCTGTGCGAGAAGGGCCATGGGCAGATGAGGCTGAGCAACAGCTTTTCAGGCTAGCCCATTCTGAGCAAGATCTCCCTGGAGACGTTCGCATTTTCGGAGCAGGGCTGCTGATGGTTGCCGCCATGGACCCCGTGATATTGCTTTGAAGATTGAGGTGACAATACAAGCATGCAGCCCTTACACTCTGTGCCTCTGTGCGAGCAGGGACATTGGCACATGAGGCTGAGCAAGTTTTCCAATCTAGCCCCTTCTGGCTGCGAGCTATCTGGAGATGTTCGCATTTTATTAGCCAGGGGTGATGGAAGCGCCCGGCAGGGACACTACCATACCAGGGTTACGTTTGTAGTTTGAGGTGGCAAGACAAGCCAGCATGCCCATTCTCTATGCCTCTGTGCGAGCAGTGCCATGGGCAGATGAGGCTGAGCAACAGCTTTCCAGGCTAGCCCCTTCTGGCTGCCATCTATCTGGAGACGTTCGCATTTTCGGAGCAGGGCTGCTGGAGGCTTCTAGCAGGGACACCTTATGTAATGTCTGAAGTTTGAGGTTTCAAGACAAGCAAGCAGCTCCAGTTTCTGTGCCTCTGTGCGAGCAGTGCCATGGGCAGATGAGGCTGAGCAACAGCTTTCCAGGCTAGCCCCTTCTGGCTGCCATCTATCTGGAGACGTTCGCATTTTTGGAGCAGGGATGCTGGAGAAGTGTACAAGGGACACCTTATGCTACATTTGAAGGCTGAGGTGGCAAGACAAGCAAGCAGCCCCAGTCTCTGTGCCTCTGTGCGAGCAGTGCCATATGCCGATGAGGGTGAGCAGCAGCTTTCCAGGCTGGTCCCTTCTGGCTGCGAGCTATCTTCAGACGTTAGCATTTTCGAAGCAGGGCTGCTGGAGGCGCCCAACAGGGAATCCGCAGGCTACGTTTGAAGTTTGAGGTGGCAAGACAAGCAAGCAGCCCCAGTCTCTGTGCCTCTGTTCGAGCAGTGCCATGGGCAGATGAGGTTGAGAAACAGCTTTCCAGGCTAGCCCTTTCTGGCTGCGAGCTCTCTGGAGACATTCAAATTTTCATAGCAGGGCTATTAGATACGCACGGCAGGGACCCCATATCCCCGGGCTACGTTTGAAGTTTGAGGTGGCAAGACAAGCAAGCACCCCCATTCTTTTTGCCTCTGTGCGAGCAGTGCCATGGGCAGATGAGGCTGAGCAACAGCTTTCCAGGCTATCCCGTTCTGGATGGGAGCTATCTGGAGACATTCGCTTTTTCAGAGTAGTGCTTCTGGAGGAGACCGGCAGGGCCCCCCATCCGCAGACTACTTTTGAAGTTTGAGGTAGCAAGAGAAGCAAGCAGCCCCAGTCTCTGTGCCTCTGTTCGAGCAGTGCCATGGGCAGATGAGGCTGAGCAACAGCTTTCCAGGCTAGCCCCTTCTGGCTGCCATCTATCTGGAGACATTCGCATTTTTGGAGCAGGGATGCTGGAGAAGTGTACAAGGGACACCTTATGCTACATTTGAATGTTGAGGTGGAAAGAGAAGCAAGCAGCCCCACTCTCAGTGCGTCTGTGTGAGCGGTGCCACGGGCATATAATGCTGAGCAACACCTTTCCAGGATAGCCCTTTCTGGCTGCGAGTTATCTGGAGACGTTCGCATTTTGGGAGCAGGGCTGCTGGAGGCGCCCAACAGGGAATCCCCAGGCTACATTTGAAGTTTGAGGTGGCAAGACAAGCAAGCAGCCCCAGTCTCTCTGCCACTTTGCGAGCAGTGCCATGGGCAGATGAGGCTGAGCAAAAGATTTCCAGGCTAGACCCTTCTGGCTGCGAGCTCTCTGGAGACATTCAAATTTTCACAGCAGGGCTTTAGATACGCACGGCAGGGACCCCATATCCCCGGGCTACGCTTGAATTTTGAGGTGGCAAGACAAGCAAGCACCCCCATTCTTTTTGCCTCTGTGTGAGCAGTTGCATGGGCAGATGAGGCTGAGCAACAGCTTTCCAGGATATCCCGTTCTGGATGGGAGCTATCTGGAGACATTCGCTTTTTCGGAGTAGTGCTTCTGGAGGAGACCGGCAGGGCCCCCATCCCCGGGCTACTTTTGAAGTTTGAGGGGTCAAGACAAGCAAGCAGCCCCAGTCTCTGTGCCTCTGTGCGAGCAGGGCCATGGGCAGATGAGGCTGAGCAACAGCTTTCCAGGCTAGCCCCTTCTGGCTGCCATCTATCTGGAGACGTTCGCATTTTTGGAGAAGGCATGCTGGAGAAGTGTGGAAGGGACACCTTATGCTACATTTGAAGGTTGAGGTGGAAAGACAAGCAAGCAGCCCCAGTCTCTCTGCCTCTGTGCGAGAAGGGCCATGGGCAGATGAGGCTGAGCAACAGCTTTTCAGGCTAGCCCATTCTGAGCAAGATCTCCCTGGAGACGTTCGCATTTGCGGAGCAGGGCTGCTGATGGTTGCCGCCATGGACCCCGTGATATTGCTTTGAAGATTGAGGTGACAATACAAGCATGCAGCCCTTACACTCTGTGCCTCTGTGCGAGCAGGGACATTGGCACATGAGGCTGAGCAAGTTTTCCAATCTAGCCCCTTCTGGCTGCGAGCTATCTGGAGATGTTCGCATTTTATTAGCCAGGGGTGATGGAAGCGCCCGGCAGGGACACTACCATACCAGGGTTACGTTTGTAGTTTGAGGTGGCAAGACAAGCCAGCATGCCCAGTCTCTGTGCCTCTGTGCAAGCACTGCCATGGGCCGATGAGGGTGAGCAACAGCTTTCCAGGCTGGCCCCTTCTGGCTGCGAGCTATCTTCAGACGTTTGCATTTTCGGAGCAGGGCTGCTGGAGGCTTCTAGCAGGGACACCTTATGTAATTTTGTAGTTTGAGGTGGCAAGACAAGCCAGCATGCCCAGTCTCTGTGCCTCTGTGCGAGCAGTGCCATGGGCAGATGAGGCTGAGCAACAGCTTTCCAGGCTAGCCCCTCCTGGCTGCCATCTATCTGGAGACGTTCGCATTTTTGGAGCAGGGATGCTGGAGAAGTGTACAAGGGACACCTTATGCTACATTTGAAGGCTGAGGTGGCAAGACAAGCAAGCAGCCCCAGTCTCTGTGCCTCTGTGCGAGCAGTGCCATACGCCGATGAGGGTGAGCAGCAGCTTTCCAGGCTGGCCCCTTCTGGCTGCGAGCTCTCTGGAGACATTCAAATATTCAAAGCAGGGCTATTAGATACGCACAGCAGGGACCCCATATCCCCGGGCTACGTTTGAATTGTGAGGTGGCAAGACAAGCAAGCACCCCCATTCTTTTTGCCTCTGTGCGAGCAGTGCCATGGGCAGATGAGGCTGAGCAACAGCTTTCCAGTCTATCCCGTTCTGGATGGGAGCTATCTGGAGACATCCGCTTTTTCAAAGTAGTGTTTCTGGAGGAGACCGGCATGGCGCCCCATCCCCAGACTACTTTTGAAGTTTGAGGTAGCAAGAGAAGCAAGCAGCCCCAGTCTCTGTGCCTCTGTTCGAGCAGTGCCATGGGCAGATGAGGCTGAGCAACAGCTTTCCAGGCTAGCCCCTTCTGGCTGCCATCTATCTGGAGACGTTCGCATTTTTGGAGCAGGGATGCTGGAGAAGTGTACAAGGGACACCTTATGCTACATTTGAATGTTGAGGTGGAAAGAGAAGCAAGCAGCCCCACTCTCAGTGCGTCTGTGCGAGCGGTGCCACGTGCACATGATGCTGAGCAACACCTTTCCAGGATAGCCCTTTCTGGCTGCGAGTTATCTGGAGACGTTCGCATTTTCGGAGCAGGGCTGCTGGAGGCGCCCAACAGGGAATCCCCAGGCAACATTTGAAGTTTGAGGTGGCAAGACAAGCAAGCAGCACCAGTCTCTCTGCCACTTTGCGAGCAGTGCCATGGGCAGATGAGGCTGAGCCAAAGCTTTCCAGGCTAGACCCTTCTGACTGCCAACTATCTGGAGACTTTCTCATTTTCAGAGAAGGACTACTGGAGGCATCCGACAGGGATATACCCCATCCCAAGTATACGTTTGAAGTTTGAGATGGCAAGACAAGCAAGCAGCCCCAGTCTCTCTGCCACTTTGCGAGCACTGCCATGGGCAGATGAGGCTGAGCAAGTTTTCCAATCTAGCCCCTTCTGGCTGCCAGCTGTCTGGAGACTTTCGCATTTTCGAAGCAGGGCTGCAGAAGGAGCGAGGCAAGGACCCCCTATACCCGGGCTACGTTTGAAGTTTGAGGTGGTAGGACAAGCAAGAATCCCCAGCCTCTGTGCCTCTCTGCGAGCAGGGCCATGGGCAGATGAGACTGAGCAACAGCTTTCCAGGCTAGCCCCTTCTGGCTGCGAGCTCTCTGGAGACATTCGAATTTTCACAGCAGGACTATTAGATACGCACGGCAGGGAACCCATATTCCCAGGCTACGTTTGAATTTTGAGGTGGCAAGACAAGCAAGCACCCCCATTCTTTTTGCCTCTGTGCGAGCAGTGCCATGGGCAGATGAGGCTGAGCAACAGCTTTCAAGGCTATCCCCTTCTGGACGGAAGCTATCTGAAGACATTCGCATTTTCAGAGTAGTGCTTCTGGAGGAGTCCAGCAGCCCCCCAATCCCCGGGCTACTTTTGAAGTTTGAGGGGTCAAGACAAGCAAGCAGCCCCAGTCTCTGTGCCTCTGTGCGAGCAGGGCCATGGGCAGATGAGGCTGAACAAAAGTTTTCCAGGCTAGCCCCTTCTGGCTGCGAGCTATCTGGAGACATTCGCATTTTCAGAGTAGGGCTGCTGGAGGAGACCGGCAGGGACACCCCCCATCCACGGGTTACGTTTGAAGTTTGAGGTGGCAAGAAAAGCCACAATCCCCAGTCTCTGTGTCTCTGTGCGTGCAGTGCCATGGGCAGATAAGGTGGAGCAACAGGTTTCCTGTCTAGCCCTTTCTGGATGCGAGCTATCTGGAGACTTTGGCATTTTTGGAGCAGGGCTGCGAAACGAAATGGGGAGGGATCCTCTATCCCTGGGATACGTTTGAAATTTGAGGTGGCAAGACAAGCAAGCAGCCCCAGTCTCTCTGGCTCTGTGCGAGAAGGGCCATGGGCAGATGAGGCTGAGCAAAAGCTTTTCAGGCTAGCCCCTTCTGAGCAAGATCTCTCTGGAGACGTTCGCATTTTCGGAGCAGGGCTGCTGATGGTGGCCGCCGTGGACCCCCTGATATAGCTTTGAAGATTGAGGTGACAATACAAGCAAGCAGCCCTACTCTCTGTGCCTCTGTGCGAGCAGGGCCGGGGCAGATGAGGCTGAGCAACACCTTTCCAGGCTAGCTCCTTCTGGCTGCGAGCTATCTGGAGATTTTCGCATTATCAGAGCATGGCTGCTGGAGGCTCCCGGCAGGCACCACAATTCCCGGGATACATTTGAAATTTGAGGTGGCAAGACAACCAAGCAGCCCCAGTCTCTGTGCCTCTGTGCGAGCAGGGCCATGAGCAGATTAGGCTGAGCAGCAGCTTTCCAGGCTAGTCCCTTCTGGCTGCCAGCTATCTGGAGACGTTCGCATTTTCGAAGCAGGGCTGCAGAAGGAGCCAGGCAGGGACCCCGTATACCCGGGTTACGTTTGATCTTTGAGGTGGCAAGACAAACCAGCATGCCCGGTGACTGTTCCTCTGTGCGAGCAGTGCATGGGCAGATGAGGCTGAGCAACAGCTTTCCAGGCTAGACCCTTCTGGCTACCAGCTATCTGCAGAAATTTCGCATTTTTGGAGCAGCGCTGATGTAGGAGACCGGCAGGGACCTCACATCCCCGGGATACGTTTGAAGTTTCAGGTGGCAAGACAAGCAAGCAGCCCCAGTCTCTGTGACTCTCTGGGAGCAGTGCCATGGGCAGATGAGGCTGAGCAACAGCTTTCCAGGCTAGGCCCTTCTGGCTGCGAGCTATCTCGAGATATTCGCATTTTCAGAGCAGAGCTGCTGGAGTTGCTCAGCATTGAATGCCCTGGATACCTTTGAAGTGGCAAGACAAGCAAGCAGCCTCAAACTCTGAGCCTCTGTGCAAGCGGTGCCATGGGCAGATGAGGCTGCGCAAGAGCTTTCCAGGCTAACCCCTTCTGGTTGCGAGCTATTTGAAGATGTTCGCTTTTTTGGAGCAGGGCTGCTGGAGGAGTCTTGCAGAGAAATACCATCCCCGAGATACGTTTGAATTTTGAGGTGGCTAGACAAGCAAGCAGCCCCAGTCTCTGTGCCTCTGTGCGAGCAGGGCCATGGGCAGATGTGGAGGGGGAACAGCTTTCCAGTCAAGACCCTTCTGGCTGTGAGCTATCTGGAGGCTTTCGCATTATCAGAGCAGGGCTGCTGGAGGCGCCCGGCAGAGACCCACCATCCCCGTGTTACGTTTGAAGTTTGAGGTGGCAAGACAAGAAGGCAGTCCCAGTCTTTGTGCCTCTCTGCGAGCAGATCCATGGGCAGATGACGCTGATCAACAGGTTTCCAGTCTAGCCCCTCCTGGCTGTGAGCTATACGGAGACGTTCGCATATTTGGAGCAGGGCTGCTGGAGGCACCCGACAGGGAATCCGGAGGCTACGTTTGAAGTTTGAGGTGGCAAGACAAGCAATTAGCCCCACTATCTGTGCCTCTGTGCGAGCAGTGCCATGGGCAGATGAGGCTGAGCAACAGCTTTCCAGGCTAGCCCCTTCTGGCTGCCATCTATCTGGAGACGTTCGCATTTTCGGAGCAGGGCTGCTGGAGGCTTCTAGCAGGGACACCTTATGTAATGTCTGAAGTTTGAGGTTTCAAGACAAGCAAGCAGCTCCAGTTTCTGTGCCTCTGTGCGAGCAGTGCCATGGGCAGATGAGGCTGAGCAACAGCTTTCCAGGCTAGCCCCTTCTGGCTGCCATCTATCTGGAGACGTTCGCATTTTTGGAGCAGGGATGCTGGAGAAGTGTACAAGGGACACCTTATGCTACATTTGAAGGCTGAGGTGGCAAGACAAGCAAGCAGCCCCAGTCTCTGTGCCTCTGTGCGAGCAGTGCCATACGCCGATGAGGGTGAGCAGCAGCTTTCCAGGCTGGTCCCTTCTGGCTGCGAGCTATCTTCAGACGTTAGCATTTTCGAAGCAGGGCTGCTGGAGGCGCCCAACAGGGAATCCGCAGGCTACGTTTGAAGTTTGAGGTGGCAAGACAAGCAAGCAGCCCCAGTCTCTGTGCCTCTGTGCGAGCAGTGCCATGGGCAGATGAGGTTGAGAAACAGCTTTCCAGGCTAGCCCTTTCTGGCTGCGAGCTCTCTGGAGACATTCAAATTTTCATAGCAGGGCTATTAGATACGCACGGCAGGGACCCCATATCCCCGGGCTACGTTTGAATTGTGAGGTGGGAAGACAAGCAAGCACCCCCATTCTTTTTGCCTCTGTGCGAGCAGTGCCATGGGCAGATGAGGCTGAGCAACAGCTTTCCAGAATATCCCCTTCTGGATGGGAGCTATCTGGAGACATTCGCTTTTTCAGAGTAGTGCTTCTGGAGGAGACCGGCAGGGCCCCCCATCCGCAGACTACTTTTGAAGTTTGAGGTAGCAAGAGAAGCAAGCAGCCCCAGTCTCTGTGCCTCTGTTCGAGCAGTGCCATGGGCAGATGAGGCTGAGCAACAGCTTTCCAGGCTAGCCCCTTCTGGCTGCCATCTATCTGGAGACGTTCGCATTTTTGGACCAGGCATGCTGGAGAAGTGTGAAAGGGACACCATATGCTACATTTGAAGGTTGAGGTGGAAAGACAAGCAAGCAGCCCCAGTCTCTCTGCCTCTGTGCGAGAAGGGCCATGGGCAGATGAGGCTGAGCAACAGCTTTTCAGGCTAGCCCATTCTGAGCAAGATCTCCCTGGAGACGTTCGCATTTTCGGAGCAGGGCTGCTGATGGTTGCCGCCATGGACCCCGTGATATTGCTTTGAAGATTGAGGTGACAATACAAGCATGCAGCCCTTACACTCTGTGCCTCTGTGCGAGCAGGGACATTGGCACATGAGGCTGAGCAAGTTTTCCAATCTAGCCCCTTCTGGCTGCGAGCTATCTGGAGATGTTCGCATTTTATTAGCCAGGGGTGATGGAAGCGCCCGGCAGGGACACTACCATACCAGGGTTACGTTTGTAGTTTGAGGTGGCAAGACAAGCCAGCATGCCCAGTCTCTGTGCCTCTGTGCAAGCACTGCCATGGGCCGATGAGGGTGAGCAACAGCTTTCCAGGCTGGCCCCTTCTGGCTGCGAGCTATCTTCAGACGTTTGCATTTTCGGAGCAGGGCTGCTGGAGGCTTCTAGCAGGGACACCTTATGTAATTTTGAAGTTTGAGATGGCAAGACAAGCAATTAGCCCCACTATCTGTGCCTCTGTGCGAGCAGTGCCATGGGCAGATGAGGCTGAGCAACAGCTTTCCAGGCTAGCCCCTTCTGGCTGCCTTCTATCTGGAGACGTTTGCATTTTTGGAGCAGGGGTGCTGGAGAAGTGTATAAGAGACACCTTATGCTACATTTGAAGGCTGAGGTGGCAAGACAAGCAAGCAGCCCCAGTCTCTGTGCCTCTGTGCGAGCACTGCCATGCGCCGATGAGGGTGAGCAGCAGCTTTCCAGGATAGCCCCTTCTGGCTGCGAGCTCTCTGGAGACATTCGAATTTTCTCAGCAGGACTATTAGATACGCACGGCAGGGACCCCATATCCCCAGGCTACGTTTGAATTTTGAGGTGGCAAGACAAGCAAGGACCCCCATTCTTTTTGCCTCTGTGCGAGCAGTGCCATGGGCAGATGAGGCTGAGCAACAGCTTTCAAGGCTATCCCCTTCTGGACGGAAGCTATCTGAAGACATTCGAATTTTCAGAGTAGTGCTTCTGTAGGAGACCAGCAGCCCCCCAATCCCCGGGCTACTTTTGAAGTTTGAGTGGGCAAGACAAGCAAGCAGCCCCAGTCTCTCTGCCTCTGTGCGAGCAGGGCCATGGGCAGATGAGGCTGAGCAACAGCTTTGTAGGCTAGCCCCTTCTGAGCAAGATCTCTCTGAAGACGTTCGCATTTTCGGAGCAGGGCTGCTGATGTTGGCTGCCATGGACCCCCTGATATAGCTTTGAAGATTGAGGTGACAATACAAGCAAGCAGCCCTACTCTCTGTGCCTCTGTGCGAGCAGGGCCATGGGCAGATGAGGCTGAACAAAAGTTTTCCAGGCTAGCCCCTTCTGGCTGCGAGCTATGTGGAGACATTTGCATTTTCAGAGTAGGGCTGCTGGAGGAGACCGGCAGGGACACCCCCCATCCACGGGTTACGTTTGAATTTTGAGGTGGAAAGACAAGCAAGCAGCCCCAGTCTCTCTGCCTCTGTGCGAGCAGTGCCATGGGCAGATGAGGCTGAGCAACAGCTTTTCAGGCTAGCCCATTCTGGATGCGAGCTATCTGGAGACTTTGGCATTTTTGGAGCAGGGCTGCGAAACGAAATGGGGAGGGATCCTCTATCCCTGGGATACGTTTGAAATTTGAGGTGGCAAGACAAGCAAGCAGCCCCAGTCTCTCTGCCTCTGTGCGAGAAGGGCCATGGGCAGATGAGGCTGAGCAACAGCTTTCCAATCTAGCCCCTTCTGAGCAAGATCTCTCTGGAGACGTTCGCATTTTCGGAGCAGGGCTGCTGATGTTGGCTGCCATGGACCCCCTGATATAGCTTTGAAGATTGAGGTGACAATACAAGCAAGCAGCCCTACTCTCTGTGCCTCTGTGCGAGCAGGGCCGGGGCAGATGAGGCTGAGCAACACCTTTCCAGGCTAGCTCCTTCTGGCTGCGAGCTATCTGGAAATTTTTGCATTATCAGAGCATAGCTGCTGGAGGCTCCCGGCAGGCACCACAATTCCCGGGATACATTTGTAGTTTGAGGTGGCAAGACAACCAAGCAGCCCCAGTCTCTGTGCCTCTGTGCGAGCAGTGCCATGAGCAGATTAGGCTGGGCAACAGCTTTCCAGGCTAGTCCCTTCTGGCTGCCAGCTATCTGGAGACGTTCGCATTTTCGAAGCAGGGCTGCAGAAGGAGCCAGGCAGGGACCCCGTATACCCGGGCTACGTTTGATCTTTGAGGTGGCAAGACAAACCAGCATGCCCGGTGACTGTTCCTCTGTGCGAGCAGTGTATGGGCAGATGAGGCTGAGCAACAGCTTTCCAGGCTAAACCCTTCTGGCTACCAGCTATCTGCAGAAATTCCGCATTTTTGGAGCAGCGCTGATGTAGGAGACCGGCAGGGACCTCACATCCCCGGGATACGTTTGAAGTTTCAGGTGGCAAGACAAGCAAGCAGCCCCAGTCTCTGTGACTCTCTGGGAGCACTGCCATGGGCAGATGAGGCTGAGGAAGAGCTTTCCAGGGTAGCCCCTTCTGCCTGCGAGCTATCTGGAGACATTCGCGTTATTGAAGCAGGGTTGTTGGAGACGCCCGTCAGGGAATCACCATCCCGGGACTATGTTTGAAGTTTGAGTTAGCAAGACAAGGAAGCAGCTCCAGTCTCTGTGCCTCTGTGTGTGTAGTGATATGGGCAGATGAGGCTGAGCAAAAGCTTTACAGGTTAGCTACTTCTGGCTGCGATATATCTGGAGGTGTTCACATTTTCGGAGTAAGGCTACTGGAGGAGACTGGCAGGGACCCGCATTCCCGGGCTGCTTTTGAAGTTTGAGGTAGCAAGACAAGCAAGCAGCCCCAGTCTCTGTGCCTCTGTGCGAGCACTGCCATGGGCAGATGAGGCTGAGCAACAGCTTTCCAGGCTAGGCCCTTCTGGCTGCGAGCTATCTCGAGATATTCGCATTTTCAGAGCAGAGCTGCTGGAGTTGCTCAGCATTGAATGCCCTGGATACCTTTGAAGTGGCAAGACAAGCAAGCAGCCTCAAACTCTGAGCCTCTGTGCGAGCGGTGCCATGGGCAGATGAGGCTGCGCAAGAGCTTTCCAGGCTAACCCCTTCTGGTTGCGAGCTATTTGGAGATGTTCGCTTTTTTGGAGCAGGGCTGCTGGAGGAGTCTTGCAGAGAAATACCATCCCCGAGATACGTTTGAATTTTGAGGTGGCTAGACAAGCAAGCAGCCCCAGTCTCTGTGCCTCTGTGCGAGCAGGTCCATGGGCAGATGTGGAGGAGGAACAGCTTTCCAGTCAAGACCCTTCTGGCTGTGAGCTATCTGGAGGCTTTCGCATTATCAGAGCAGGGCTGCTGGAGGCGCCCGGCAGTGACCCACCATCCCCGTGTTACGTTTGAAGTTTGAGGTGGCAAGACAAGAAGGCAGTCCCAGTCTTTGTGCCTCTCTGCGAGCAGATCCATGGGCAGATGACGCTGAGCAACAGGTTTCCAGTCTAGCCCCTCCTGGCTGTCAGCTATGCGGAGACGTTCGCACATTTGGAGCAGGGCTGCTGGAGGCACCCAACAGGGAATCCGCAGGCTACGTTTGAAGTTTGAGGTGGCAAGACAAGCAAGCAGCCCCAGTCTCTGTGCCTCTGTGTGAGCAGTGCCATGGGCAGATGAGGTTGAGAAACAGCTTTCCAGGCTAGCCCCTTCTGGCTGCGAGCTCTCTGGAGACATTCAAATTTTCACAGCAGGGCTATTAGATACGCACGGCAGGGACCTCATATCCCCGGGCTACGTTTGAATTGTGACGTGGCTAGACAAGCAAGCAGCCCCAGTCTCTCTGCCTCTGTGCGAGAAGGGCCATGGGCAGATGAGGCTGAGCAACAGCTTTTCAGGCTAGCCCCTTCTGAGCAAGATCTCTCTGGAGACGTTCGCATTTTCGGAGCAGGGCTGCTGATGTTGGCTGCCATGGACCCCCTGATATAGCTTTGAAGATTGAGGTGACAATACAAGAAAGCAGCCCTACTCTCTGTGCCTCTGCGCGAGCAGGGCCGGGGCAGATGAGGCTGAGCAACACCTTTCCAGGCTAGCTTCTTCTGGCTGCGAGCTATCTGGAGATTTTCGCATTATCAGAGGATGGCTGCTGGAGGCTCCCGGCAGGCACCACAATTCCCGGGATACATTTGAAATTTGAGGTGGCAAGACAACCAAGCAGCCCCAGTCTCTGTGCCTCTGTGCGAGCAGGGCCATGAGCAGATTAGGCTGAGCAACAGCTTTCCAGGCTAGTCCCTTCTGGCTGCCAGCTATCTGGAGACGTTCGCATTTTCGAAGCAGGGCTGCAGAAGGAGCCAGGCAGGGACCCCGTATACTCGGGCTACGTTTGTTCTTTGAGGTGGCAAGACAAACCAGCATGCCCGGTGACTGTTCCTCTGTGCGAGCAGTGCATGGGCAGATGAGGCTGAGCAACAGCTTTCCAGGCTAGACCCTTCTGGCTACCAGCTATCTGCAGAAATTCCGCATTTTTGGAGCAGCGCTGATGTAGGAGACCGGCAGGGACCTCACATCCCCGGGATACGTTTGAAGTTTCAGGTGGCAAGACAAGCAAGCAGCCCCAGTCTCTGTGCCTCTGTGTGTGCAGTGATATGGGCAGATGAGGTTGAGCAAAAGCTTTACAGGTTAGCTACTTCTGGCTGCGATATATCTGGAGGTGTTCGCATTTTCGGAGTAAGGCTACTGGAGGAGACTGGCAGGGACCCCCATTCCCGGGCTGCTTTTGAAGTTTGAGGTAGCAAGAGAAGCAAGCATCCCCAGTCTCTGTGCCTCTGTGCGAGCAGTTCCATGGGCAGAGGAGGCTGAGCAACAGCTTTCCAGGCTAGCCCCTTCTGGCTGCGAGCTATCTGGAGATATTTGCATTTTTGGAGTTCGGCTGTTGAAGGAGAGCGGCAGGGACCTCCATCCCTGGGTTTTGTTTCAAGTTTGAGGTGGCAAGACAACCAAGCAGCCCCAGTCTCTGTGCCTCTGTGCGAGCAAGTGCCATGGGCAGATGAGGCTGAGCAACAGCTTTCCAGGCTAGGCCCTTCTGGTTGCGAGCTATTTGGAGATGTTCGCTTTTTTGGAGCAGGGCTGCTGGAGGAGTCTTGCAGGGAAATACCATCCCCGAGATACGTTTGAATTTTGAGTTGGCTAGACAAGCAAGCAGCCCCAGTCTCTGTGCCTCTGTGCGAGCAGGTCCATGGGCAGATGTGGAGGAGGAACAGCTTTCCAGTCAAGACCCTTCTGGCTGTGAGCTATCTGGAGGCTTTCACATTTTCGGAGCAGGGCTGCTGGAGGCGCCCGGCAGAGACCCACCACCCCCGTGTTACTTTTGAAGTTTGAGGTGGAAAGACAAGAAGGCAGTTCCAGTCTTTGTGCCTCTCTGCGAGCAGATCCACGGGCAGATGACGCTGAGCAACAGCTTTCCAGTCTAGCCCCTCCTGGCTGTCAGCTATACGGAGACGTTCGCATTTTTGGAGCAGGGCTGCCGGAGGAGACCGGCAGGGACACCCCCCTTCCAGGGGTTACGGTTGAAGTTTGAGGTGGCAAGAAAAGCCACAATCCCCAGTCTCTGTGTCTCTGTGCGTGCAGTGCCATGAGCAGATAAGGTGGAGCAACAGGTTTCCTGTCTAGCCCTTTCTGGATGCGAGCTATCAGGAGACTTTGCCATTTTTGGAGCAGGGCCGCTGATGGTGACTACCATGGACCCCCTGATATAGCTTTGAAGATTGAGGTGACAATACAAGTAAGCAGCCCTACTCTCTGTGCTTCTGTGCGAGCAGGGCCAGGGGCAGATGAGGCTGAGCAACAGCTTTCCAGGCTATCCCCTTCTGGACGGGAGCTATCTGGAGACATTCGCATTTTCGGAGTACTGCTGCTGGAGGAAACCGGCAGGACTCCCCATCCCCAGGATACGTTTGAAGTTTGAGGTACAAGACAAGCAAGCAGCCCCAGTATCTGTGCCTCTCTGCGAGCAGTGCCATGGGCAGTTGAGGGTGAGCAACAGCTTTCCAGGCTAGCCCCTTCTGTCTGCGAGCTATCTGCAGACGTTCGCATTTTCAGAGCAGGGCTGCTGGAGGCGTCAGGCAACGACACCCCCCATAGCAGGGGTACGTTTGAAGTATGAGTTTGCAAGACAAGCCAGCATGCCCCGTCTCTGTGCCTCTGTGCGAGCAGGGCCATGGGCAGATGAGGCTGAGCAACAGCTTTCCAGGATAGCTCTTTCTGGCTGCGAGTTATCTGCAGACGTTCGCATTTTCAGAGCAGGCCTGCTGGAAGCAACCGGCACAGACCCCCAAAGCTACGTTTGAAATTTGAGGGTGTAAGACAAGCAAGCAGCCCTAGGCTCTGTGCCTCTGTGCGAGCAGTGCCATGGGCAGATGATGTTGAGCAACAGCTTTCCAGGCCAGCTCTTTCTGCCTGCGCGATATCTGCAGACGTTCGCATTATCGGAGCAGGGCTGACGGAGGCAACCTGTAAAGAACGCCAAATGTATTTTTGAAGTTTGAGGTGGAAAGACAAGCAAGCAGCCCCAGTCTCTGTGCCTCTGTGCGAGCAGTGTCATGGGCAGATGAGGGTGAGCAACAGCTTTCCAGGCTAGCTCTTCCTGACTGTGAGCTATCTGCAGACGTTTGCATTTTCGGAGCAGGGCTGCCGGAGGCCCCCTGCACAGACTGCCAAATGTATGTTTGAAGTTTGAGGAAGCAAGACAAGCAAGCAGCCCCAGTCTCTGTGCCTCTGTGCGAGCAGGGCCATGGGCAGATGAGGCTGAGCAACAGCTTTTCAGGCTTGCCCATTGTGAGCAAGATCTCCCTGGAGACGTTCGCATTTTCGGAGCAGGGCTGCTGATGGTTGCCGCCATGGACCCCGTGATATTGCTTTGAAGATTGAGGTGACAATACAAGCATGCAGCCCTTACACTCTGTGCCTCTGTGCGAGCAGGGACATTGGCACATGAGGCTGAGCAAGTTTTCCAATCTAGCCCCTTCTGGCTGCGAGCTATCTGGAGATGTTCGCATTTTATTAGCCAGGGGTGATGGAAGCGCCCGGCAGGGACACTACCATACCAGGGTTACTTTTGTAGTTTGAGGTGGCAAGACAAGCCATCATGCCCAGTCTCTGTGCCTCGGTGCGAGCAGTGCCATGGGCGATGAGGCTGAGCAACAGCTTTCCAGGCTGGCCCCTTGTCCCTGCGAGCTATCTTCAGACGTTTGCATTTTCGGAGCAGGGCTGCTGGAGGCTTCTAGCAGGGACACCTTATGTAATTTTGAAGTTTGAGATGGCAAGACAAGCAAGCAGCCCCAGTCTCTGTGCCTCTGTGCGAGCAGTGCCATGGGCAGATGAGGGTGAGCAACAGCTTTCCAGGCTAGCCCATTCTGGCTGCCATCTATCTGGAGACGTTCGCATTTTCGGAGCAGGGCTGCTGGAGGCTTCTAGCAGGGACACCTTATGTAATGTCTGAAGTTTGAGGTTTCAAGACAAGCAAGCAGCCCCAGTCTCTGTGCCTCTGTGCGAGCAGTGCCATGGGCAGATGAGGGTGAGCAACAGCTTTCCAGGCTAGCCCCTTCTGGCTGCCATCTATCTGGAGACGTTCGCATTTTTGGAGCAGGGATGCTGGAGAAGTGTACAAGGGACACCTTATGCTACATTTGAAGGCTGAGGTGGCAAGACAAGCAAGCAGCCCCAGTCTCTGTGCCTCTGTGCGAGCACTGCCATGCGCCGATGAGGGTGAGCAGCAGCTTTCCAGGCTGGCCCCTTCTGGCTGCGAGCTATCTTCAGACTTTCGCATTTTTGGAGCACGGCTGCTGGAGGCGCCCAACAGGGAATCCCCAGGCTACATTTGAAGTTTGAGGTGGCAAGAGAAGCAAGCAGCCTCAGTCTCTCTGCCACTTTGCGAGCAGTGCCATGGGCAGATGAGGCTGAGCCAAAGCTTTCCAGGCTAGACCCTTCTGACTGCCAACTATCTGGAGACTTTCGCATTTTCAGAGAAGGACTACTGGAGGCATCCGACAGGGATATACCCCATCCCAAGTATACGTTTGAAGTTTGAGATGGCAAGACAAGCAAGCAGCCCCAGTCTCTCTGCCACTTTGCGAGCACTGCCATGGGCAGATGGGGCTGAGCAAGTTTTCCAATCTAGCCCCTTCTGGCTGCCAGCTATCTGGAGACGTTCGCATTTTCGAAGCAGGGCTGCAGAAGGAGCCAGGCAGGGACCCCGTATACCCGGGCTACTTTTGAAGTTTGAGGTGGTAGGACAAGCAAGTATCCCCAGCCTCTGTGCCTCTCTGCGAGCAGGGCCATGGGCAGATGAGACTGAGCAACAGCTTTCCAGGCTAGCCCTTTCTGGCTGCGAGCTCTCTGGAGACATTCGAATTTTCACAGCAGGACTATTAGATACGCTCGGCAGGGACCCCATATCCCCAGGCTACGTTTGAATTTTGAGGTGGCAAGACAAGCAAGCACCCCCATTCTTTTTGCCTCTGTGCGAGCGGTGCCATGGGCAGATGAGGCTGAGCAACAGCTTTCAAGGCTATCCCCTTCTGGACGGAAGCTATCTGAAGACATTCGCATTTTTGGAGTAATGCTTCTGGAGGCGACCGGCAGCCCCCCAATCCCTGGGCTACTTTTGAAGTTTGAGGGGTCAAGACAAGCAAGCAGCCCCAGTCTCTGTGCCTCTGTGCGAGCAGGGCCATGGGCAGATGAGGCTGAACAAAAGTTTTCCAGGCTAGCCCCTTCTGGCTGCGAGCTATCTGGAGACATTCGCATTTTCAGAGCAGGGCTGCTGGAGGAGACCGGCAGGGACACCCCCCATCCACGGGTTACGTTTGAAGTTTGAGGTGGCAAGAAAAGCCACAATCCCCAGTCTCTGTGTCTCTGTGCGTGCAGTGCCATGGGCAGATAAGGTGGAGCAACAGGTTTCCTGTCTAGCCCTTTCTGGATGCGAGCTATCTGGAGACTTTGGCATTTTTGGAGCAGGGCTGCGAAACGAAATGGGGAGGGATCCTCTATCCCTGGGATACGTTTGAAATTTGAGGTGGCAAGACAAGCAAGCAGCCCCAGTCTCTCTGCCACTTTGCGAGCAGTGCCATGGGCAGATGAGGCTGAGCAAAAGATTTCCAGGCTAGACCCTTCTGGCTGCGAGCTCTCTGGAGACATTCAAATTTTCACAGCAGGGCTATTAGATACGCACGGCAGGGACCCCATATCCCCGGGCTACGCTTGAATTTTGAGGTGGCAAGGCAAGCAAGCACCCCCATTCTTTTTGCGTCTGTGTGAGCAGTGCCATGGGCAGATGAGGCTGAGCAACAGCTTTCCAGGATATCCCGTTCTGGATGGGAGCTATCTGGAGACATTCGCATTTTCGGAGTAGTGCTTCTGGAGGAGACCGGCAGGGCCCCCATCCCCGGGCTACTTTTGAAGTTTGAGGGGTCAAGACAAGCAAGCAGCCCCAGTCTCTGTGCCTCTGTGCGAGCAGTGCCATGGGCAGATGAGGCTGAGCAACAGCTTTCCAGGCTAGCCCCTTCTGGCTGCCATCTATCTGGAGACGTTCGCATTTTTGGACCAGGCATGCTGGAGAAGTGTGGAAGGGACACCTTATGCTACATTTGAATGTTGAGGTGGAAAGACAAGCAAGCAGCCCCAGTCTCTCTGCCTCTGTGCGAGAAGGGCCATGGGCAGATGAGGCTGAGCAACAGCTTTTCAGGCTAGCCCATTCTGAGCAAGATCTCCCTGGAGACGTTCGCATTTTCGGAGCAGGGCTGCTGATGGTTGCCGCCATGGACCCCGTGATATTGCTTTGAAGATTGAGGTGACAATACAAGCATGCAGCCCTTACACTCTGTGCCTCTGTGCGAGCAGGGACATTGGCACATGAGGCTGAGCAAGTTTTCCAATCTAGCCCCTTCTGGCTGCGAGCTATCTGGAGATGTTCGCATTTTATTAGCCAGGGGTGATATAAGCGCCCGGCAGGGACACTACCATACCAGGGTTACGTTTGTAGTTTGAGGTGGCAAGACAAGCCAGCATGCCCAGTCTCTGTGCCTCTGTGCAAGAACTGCCATGGGCCGATGAGGGTGAGCAACAGCTTTCCAGGCTGGCCCCTTCTGGCTGCGAGCTATCTGGAGATTTTTGCATTATCAGAGCATAGCTGCTGGAGGCTCCCGGCAGGCACCACAATTCCCGGGATACATTTGTAGTTTGAGGTGGCAAGACAACCAAGCAGCCCCAGTCTCTGTGCCTCTGTGCGAGCAGGGCCATGAGCAGATGAGGCTGAGCAACAGCTTTCCAGGCTAGTCCCTTCTGGCTGCCAGCTATCTGGAGACGTTCGCATTTTCGAAGCAGGGCTGCAGAAGGAGCCAGGCAGGGACCCCGTATACCCGGGTTACGTTTGATCTTTGAGGCGGCAAGACAAACCAGCATGCCCGGTGACTGTTCCTCTGTGCGAGCAGTGTATGGGCAGATGAGGCTGAGCAACAGCTTTTCAGGCTAAACCCTTCTGGCTACCAGCTATCTGCAGAAATTCCGCATTTTTGGAGCAGCGCTGATGTAGGAGACCGGCAGGGACCTCACATCCCCGGGATACGTTTGAAGTTTCAGGTGGCAAGACAAGCAAGCAGCCCCAGTCTCTGTGACTCTCTGGGAGCACTGCCATGGGCAGATGAGGCTGAGGAAGAGCTTTCCAGGGTAGCCCCTTCTGCCTGCGAGCTATCTGGAGACATTCGCGTTATTGAAGCAGGGTTGTTGGAGACGCCCGTCAGGGAATCACCATCCCGGGACTATGTTTGAAGTTTGAGTTAGCAAGACAAGGAAGCAGCTCCAGTCTCTGTGCCTCTGTGTGTGTAGTGATATGGGCAGATGAGGCTGAGCAAAAGCTTTACAGGTTAGCTACTTCTGGCTGCGATATATCTGGAGGTGTTCACATTTTCGGAGTAAGGCTACTGGAGGAGACTGGCAGGGACCCGCATTCTCGGGCTGCTTTTGAAGTTTGAGGTAGCAAGACAAGCAAGCAGCCCCAGTCTCTGTGCCTCTGTGCGAGCATTGCCATGGGCAGATGAGGCTGAGCAACAGCTTTCCAGGCTAGGCCCTTCTGGCTGCGAGCTATCTGGAGATATTCGCATTTTCAGAGCAGAGCTGCTGGAGTTGCTCAGCATTGAATGCCCTGGATACCTTTGAAGTGGCAAGACAAGCAAGCAGCCTCAAACTCTGAGCCTCTGTGCGAGCGGTGCCATGGGCAGATGAGGCTGCGCAAGAGCTTTCCAGGCTAACCCCTTCTGGTTGCGAGCTATTTGGAGATGTTCGCTTTTTTGGAGCAGGGCTGCTGGAGGAGTCTTGCAGAGAAATACCATCCCCGAGATACGTTTGAATTTTGAGGTGGCTAGACAAGCAAGCAGCCCCAGTCTCTGTGCCTCTGTGCGAGCAGGTCCATGGGCAGATGTGGAGGAGGAACAGCTTTCCAGTCAAGACCCTTCTGGCTGTGAGCTATCTGGAGGCTTTCGCATTATCAGAGCAGGGCTGCTGGAGGCGCCCGGCAGTGACCCACCATCCCCGTGTTACGTTTGAAGTTTGAGGTGGCAAGACAAGAAGGCAGTCCCAGTCTTTGTGCCTCTCTGCGAGCAGATCCATGGGCAGATGACGCTGAGCAACAGGTTTCCAGTCTAGCCCCTCCTGGCTGTCAGCTATGCGGAGACGTTCGCACATTTGGAGCAGGGCTGCTGGAGGCACCCAACAGGGAATCCGGAGGCTACGTTTGAAGTTTGAGGTGGCAAGACAAGCAAGCAGCCCCAGTCTCTGTGCCTCTGTGTGAGCAGTGCCATGGGCAGATGAGGTTGAGAAACAGCTTTCCAGGCTAGCCCCTTCTGGCTGCGAGCTCTCTGGAGACATTCAAATTTTCACAGCAGGGCTATTAGATACGCACGGCAGGGACCTCATATCCCCGGGCTACGTTTGAATTGTGACGTGGCAAGACAAGCAAGCAGCCCCAGTCTCTCTGCCTCTGTGCGAGAAGGGCCATGGGCAGATGAGGCTGAGCAACAGCTTTTCAGGCTAGCCCCTTCTGAGCAAGATCTCTCTGGAGACGATCGCATTTTCGGAGCAGGGCTGCTGATGTTGGCTGCCATGGACCCCCTGATATAGCTTTGAAGATTGAGGTGACAATACAAGAAAGCAGCCCTACTCTCTGTGCCTCTGCGCGAGCAGGGCAGGGGCAGATGAGGCTGAGCAACACCTTTCCAGGCCAGCTTCTTCTGGCTGCGAGCTATCTGGAGATTTTCGCATTATCAGAGGATGGCTGCTGGAGGCTCCCGGCAGGCACCACAATTCCCGGGATACATTTGAAATTTGAGGTGGCAAGACAACCAAGCAGCCCCAGTCTCTGTGCCTCTGTGCGAGCAGGGCCATGAGCAGATTAGGCTGAGCAACAGCTTTCCAGGGTAGTCCCTTCTGGCTGCCAGCTATCTGGAGACGTTCGCATTTTCGAAGCAGGGCTGCAGAAGGAACCAGGCAGGGACCCCGTATACTCGGGCTACGTTTGTTCTTTGAGGTGGCAAGACAAACCAGCATGCCCGGTGACTGTTCCTCTGTGCGAGCAGTGCATGGGCAGATGAGGCTGAGCAACAGCTTTCCAGGCTAGACCCTTCTGGCTACCAGCTATCTGCAGAAATTCCGCATTTTTGGAGCAGCGCTGATGTAGGAGACCGGCAGGGACCTCACATCCCCGGGATACGTTTGAAGTTTGAGGTGGCAAGACAAGCAAGCAGCCCCAGTCTCTGTGCCTCTGTGTGTGCAGTGATATGGGCAGATGAGGTTGAGCAAAAGCTTTACAGGTTAGCTACTTCTGGCTGCGATATATCTGGAGGTGTTCGCATTTTCGGAGTAAGGCTACTGGAGGAGACTGGCAGGGACCCCCATTCCCGGGCTGCTTTTGAAGTTTGAGGTAGCAAGAGAAGCAAGCATCCCCAGTCTCTGTGCCTCTGTGCGAGCAGTTCCATGGGCAGAGGAGGCTGAGCAACAGCTTTCCAGGCTAGCCCCTTCTGGCTGCGAGCTATCTGGAGATATTTGCATTTTTGGAGTTCGGCTGTTGAAGGAGACCGGCAGGGACCTCCATCCCTGGGTTTTGTTTCAAGTTTGAGGTGGCAAGACAACCAAGCAGCCCCAGTCTCTGTGCCTCTGTGCGAGCAAGTGCCATGGGCAGATGAGGCTGAGCAACAGCTTTCCAGGCTAGGCCCTTCTGGTTGCGAGCTATTTGTAGATGTTCGCTTTTTTGGAGCAGGGCTGCTGGAGGAGTCTTGCAGGGAAATACCATCCCCGAGATACGTTTGAATTTTGAGTTGGCTAGACAAGCAAGCAGCCCCAGTCTCTGTGCCTCTGTGCGAGCAGGTCCATGGGCAGATGTGGAGGAGGAACAGCTTTCCAGTCAAGACCCTTCTGGCTGTGAGCTATCTGGAGGCTTTCACATTTTCGGAGCAGGGCTGCTGGAGGCGCCCGGCAGAGACCCACCATCCCCGTGTTACTTTTGAAGTTTGAGGTGGAAAGACAAGAAGGCAGTTCCAGTCTTTGTGCCTCTCTGCGAGCAGATCCACGGGCAGATGACGCTGAGCAACAGCTTTCCAGTCTAGCCCCTCCTGGCTGTCAGCTATGCGGAGACGTTCGCATTTTTGGAGCAGGGCTGCCGGAGGAGACCGGCAGGGACACCCCCCTTCCAGGGGTTACGGTTGAAGTTTGAGGTGGCAAGAAAAGCCACAATCCCCAGTCTCTGTGTCTCTGTGCGTGCAGTGCCATGAGCAGATAAGGTGGAGCAACAGGTTTCCTGTCTAGCCCTTTCTGGATGCGAGCTATCAGGAGACTTTGCCATTTTTGGAGCAGGGCCGCTGATGGTGACTACCATGGACCCCCTGATATAGCTTTGAAGATTGAGGTGACAATACAAGTAAGCAGCCCTACTCTCTGTGCTTCTGTGCGAGCAGTGCCATGGGCAGATGAGGCTGAGCAACAGCTTTCCAGGCTATCCCCTTCTGGACGGGAGCTATCTGGAGACATTCGCATTTTCGGAGTACTGCTGCTGGAGGAAACCGGCAGGACTCCCCATCCCCGGGATACGTTTGAAGTTTGAGGTACAAGACAAGCAAGCAGCCCCAGTATCTGTGCCTCTCTGCGAGCAGTGCCATGGGCAGTTGAGGCTGAGCAACAGCTTTCCAGGCTAGCCCCTTCTGTCTGCGAGCTATCTGCAGACGTTCGCATTTTCAGAGCAGGGCTGCTGGAGGCGTCAGGCAACGACACACCCCAATAGCAGGGGTACGTTTGAAGTATGAGTTTGCAAGACAAGCCAGCATGCCCCGTCTCTGTGCCTCTGTGCGAGCAGGGCCATGGGCAGATGAGGCTGAGCAACAGCTTTCCAGGATAGCTCTTTCTGGCTGCGAGTTATCTGCAGACGTTCGCATTTTCAGAGCAGGCCTGCTGGAAGCAACCGGCACAGACCCCCAAAGCTACGTTTGAAATTTGAGGGTGTAAGACAAGCAAGCAGCCCTAGGCTCTGTGCCTCTGTGCGAGCAGTGCCATGGGCAGATGATGTTGAGCAACAGCTTTCCAGGCCAGCTCTTTCTGCCTGCGCGATATCTGCAGACGTTCGCATTATCGGAGCAGGGCTGACGGAGGCAACCTGTAAAGAACGCCAAATGTATTTTTGAAGTTTGAGGTGGAAAGACAAGCAAGCAGCCCCAGTCTCTGTGCCTCTGTGCGAGCAGTGTCATGGGCAGATGAGGGTGAGCAACAGCTTTCCAGGCTAGCTCTTTCTGACTGTGAGCTATCTGCAGACGTTTGCATTTTCGGAGCAGGGCTGGCGGAGGCCCCCTGCACAGACTGCCAAATGTATGTTTGAAGTTTGAGGAAGCAAGACAAGCAAGCAGCCCCAGTCTCTGTGCCTCTGTGCGAGCAGGGCCATGGGCAGATGAGGCTGAGCAACAGCTTTTCAGGCTTGCCCATTCTGAGCAAGATCTCCCTGGAGACGTTCGCATTTTCGGTGCAGGGCTGCTGATGGTTGCCGCCATGGACCCCGTGATATTGCTTTGAAGATTGAGGTGACAATACAAGCATGCAGCCCTTACACTCTGTGCCTCTGTGCGAGCAGGGACATTGGCACATGAGGCTGAGCAAGTTTTCCAATCTAGCCCCTTCTGGGTGCGAGCTATCTGGAGATGTTCGCATTTTATTAGCCAGGGGTGATGGAAGCGCCCGGCAGGGACACTACCATACCAGGGATACTTTTGTAGTTTGAGGTGGCAAGACAAGCCAGCATGCCCAGTCTCTGTGCCTCTGTGCGAGCAGTGCCATGGGCGATAAGGCTGAGCAACAGCTTTCCAGGCTGGCCCCTTCTCCCTGCGAGCTATCTTCAGACGTTTGCATTTTCGGAGCAGGGCTGCTGGAGGCTTCTAGCAGGGACACCTTATGTAATTTTGAAGTTTGAGATGGCAAGACAAGCAAGCAGCCCCAGTCTCTGTGCCTCTGTGCGAGCAGTGCCATGGGCAGATGAGGGTGAGCAACAGCTTTCCAGGCTAGCCCATTCTGGCTGCCATCTATCTGGAGACGTTCGCATTTTCGGAGCAGGGCTGCTGGAGGCTTCTAGCAGGGACACCTTATGTAATGTCTGAAGTTTGAGGTTTCAAGACAAGCAAGCAGCTCCAGTTTCTGTGCCTCTGTGCGAGCAGTGCCATGGGCAGATGAGGGTGAGCAACAGCTTTCCAGGCTAGCCCCTTCTGGCTGCCATCTATCTGGAGACGTTCGCATTTTTGGAGCAGGGATGCTGGAGAAGTGTACAAGGGACACCTTATGCTACATTTGAAGGCTGAGGTGGCAAGACAAGCAAGCAGCCCCAGTCTCTGTGCCTCTGTGCGAGCACTGCCATGCGCCGATGAGGGTGAGCAGCAGCTTTCCAGGCTGGCCCCTTCTGGCTGCGAGCTATCTTCAGACTTTCGCATTTTTGGAGCACGGCTGCTGGAGGCGCCCAACAGGGAATCCCCAGGTTACATTTGAAGTTTGAGGTGGCAAGAGAAGCAAGCAGCCCCAGTCTCTCTGCCACTTTGCGAGCAGTGCCATGGGCAGATGAGGCTGAGCCAAAGCTTTCCAGGCTAGACCCTTCTGACTGCCAACTATCTGGAGACTTTCGCATTTTCAGAGAAGGACTACTGGAGGCATCCGACAGGGATATACCCCATCCCAAGTATACGTTTGAAGTTTGAGATGGCAAGACAAGCAAGCAGCCCCAGTCTCTCTGCCACTTTGCGAGCACTGCCATGGGCAGATGGGGCTGAGCAAGTTTTCCAATCTAGCCCCTTCTGGCTGCCAGCTATCTGGAGACGTTCGCATTTTCGAAGCAGGGCTGCAGAAGGAGCCAGGCAGGGACCCCGTATACCCGGGCTACTTTTGAAGTTTGAGGTGGTAGGACAAGCAAGTATCCCCAGCCTCTGTGCCTCTCTGCGAGCAGGGCCATGGGCAGATGAGACTGAGCAACAGCTTTCCAGGCTAGCCCCTTCTGGCTGCGAGCTCTCTGGAGACATTCGAATTTTCACAGCAGGACTATTAGATACGCACGGCAGGGACCCCATATCCCCAGGCTACGTTTGAATTTTGAGGTGGCAAGACAAGCAAGCACCCCCATTCTTTTTGCCTCTGTGCGAGCGGTGCCATGGGCAGATGAGGCTGAGCAACAGCTTTCAAGGCTATCCCCTTCTGGACGGAAGCTATCTGTAGACATTCGCATTTTTGGAGTAATGCTTCTGGAGGCGACCGGCAGCCCCCCCCAATCCCTGGGCTACTTTTGAAGTTTGAGGGGTCAAGACAAGCAAGCAGCCCCAGTCTCTGTGCCTCTGTGCGAGCAGGGCCATGGGCAGATGAGGCTGAACAAAAGTTTTCCAGGCTAGCCCCTTCTGGCTGCGAGCTATCTGGAGACATTCGCATTTTCAGAGTAGGGCTGCTGGAGGAGACCGGCAGGGACACCCCCCATCCACGGGTTACGTTTGAAGTTTGAGGTGGCAAGAAAAGCCACAATCCCCAGTCTCTGTGTCTCTGTGCGTGCAGTGCCATGGGCAGATAAGGTGGAGCAACAGGTTTCCTGTCTAGCCCTTTCTGGATGCGAGCTATCTGGAGACTTTGGCATTTTTGGAGCAGGGCTGCGAAACGAAATGGGGAGGGATCCTCTATCCCTGGGATACGTTTGAAATTTGAGGTGGCAAGACAAGCAAGCAGCCCCAGTCTCTCTGCCTCTGTGCGAGAAGGGCCATGGGCAGATGAGGCTGAGCAACAGCTTTTCAGGCTAGCCCCTTCTGAGCAAGATCTCTCTGGAGACGTTCGCATTTTCGGAGCAGGGCTGCTGATGTTGGCTGCCATGGACCCCCTGATATAGCTTTGAAGATTGAGGTGACAATACAAGCAAGCAGCCCTACTCTCTGTGCCTCTGCGCGAGCAGGGCCGGGGCAGATGAGGCTGAGCAACACCTTTCCAGGCTAGCTTCTTCTGGCTGCGAGCTATCTGGAGATTTTCGCATTATCAGAGGATGGCTGCTGGAGGCTCCCGGCAGGCACCACAATTCCCGGGATACATTTGAAATTTGAGGTGGCAAGACAACCAAGCATTCCCAGTCTCTGTGCCTCTGTGCGAGCAGGGCCATGAGCAGATGAGGCTGAGCAACAGCTTTCCAGGGTAGTCCCTTCTGGCTGCCAGCTATCTGGAGACGTTCGCATTTTCGAAGCAGGGCTGCAGAAGGAGCCAGGCAGGGACCCCGTATACTCGGGCTACGTTTGATCTTTGAGGTGGCAAGACAAACCAGCATGCCCGGTGACTGTTCCTCTGTGCGAGCAGTGCATGGGCAGATGAGGCTGAGCAACAGCTTTCCAGGCTAGACCCTTCTGGCTACCAGCTATCTGCAGAAATTCCGCATTTTTGGAGCAGCGCTGATGTAGGAGACCGGCAGGGACCTCACATCCCCGGGATACGTTTGAAGTTTCAGGTGGCAAGACAAGCAAGCAGCCCCAGTCTCTGTGCCTCTGTGTGTGCAGTGATATGGGCAGATGAGGTTGAGCAAAAGCTTTACAGGTTAGCTACTTCTGGCTGCGATATATCTGGAGGTGTTCGCATTTTCGGAGTAAGGCTACTGGAGGAGACTGGCAGGGACCCCCATTCCCGGGCTGCTTTTGAAGTTTGAGGTAGCAAGAGAAGCAAGCATCCCCAGTCTCTGTGCCTCTGTGCGAGCAGTTCCATGGGCAGAGGAGGCTGAGCAACAGCTTTCCAGGCTAGCCCCTTCTGGCTGCGACCTATCTGGAGATATTTGCATTTTTGGAGTTCGGCTGTTGGAGGAGACCGGCAGGGACCTCCATCCCTGGGTTTTGTTTCAAGTTTGAGGTGGCAAGACAACCAAGCAGCCCCAGTCTCTGTGCCTCTGTGCGAGCAAGTGCCATGAGCAGATGAGGCTAAGCAACAGCTTTCCAGGCTAGGCCCTTCTGGTTGCGAGCTATTTGGAGATGTTCGCTTTTTTGGAGCAGGGCTGCTGGAGGAGTCTTGCAGGGAAATACCATCCCCGAGATACGTTTGAATTTTGAGTTGGCTAGACAAGCAAGCAGCCCCAGTCTCTGTGCCTCTGTGCGAGCAGGTCCATGGGCAGATGTGGAGGAGGAACAGCTTTCCAGTCAAGACCCTTCTGGCTGTGAGCTATCTGGAGGCTTTCACATTTTCGGAGCAGGGCTGCTGGAGGCGCCCGGCAGAGACCCACCACCCCCGTGTTACTTTTGAAGTTTGAGGTGGAAAGACAAGAAGGCAGTTCCAGTCTTTGTGCGTCTCTGCGAGCAGATCCACGGGCAGATGACGCTGAGCAACAGCTTTCCAGTCTAGCCCCTCCTGGCTGTCAGCTATACGGAGACGTTCGCATTTTTGGAGCAGGGCTGCCGGAGGAGACCGGCAGGGACACCCCCCTTCCAGGGGTTACGGTTGAAGTTTGAGGTGGCAAGAAAAGCCACAATCCCCAGTCTCTGTGTCTCTGTGCGTGCAGTGCCATGAGCAGATAAGGTGGAGCAACAGGTTTCCTGTCTAGCCCTTTCTGGATGCGAGCTATCAGGAGACTTTGCCATTTTTGGAGCAGGGCCGCTGATGGTGACTACCATGGACCCCCTGATATAGCTTTGAAGATTGAGGTGACAATACAAGTAAGCAGCCCTACTCTCTGTGCTTCTGTGCGAGCAGGGCCAGGGGCAGATGAGGCTGAGCAACAGCTTTCCAGGCTATCCCCTTCTGGACGGGAGCTATCTGAAGACATTCGCATTTTCGGAGTACTGCTGCTGGAGGAAACCGGCAGGACTCCCCATCCCCGGGATACGTTTGAAGTTTGAGGTACAAGACAAGCAAGCAGCCCCAGTCTCTGTGCCTCTGTGCGAGCAGTGCCATGGGCAGATGAGGCTGAGCAACAGCTTTCCAGGCTAGCTCTTTCTGACTGTGAGCTATCTGCAGACGTTTGCATTTTCGAAGCAGGGCTGGCGGAGGCCCCCTGCACAGACTGCCAAATGTATGTTTGAAGTTTGAGGAAGCAAGACAAGCAAGCAGTCCCAGTCTCTGTGCCTCTGTGCGAGCAGTGCCATGGGCAGATGAGGCTGAGGAACAGCTTTCCAGGCTATCCTCTTCTGGCTGTGAGCTATTTGCAGACATTCGCATTTTCGGAGTACTGCTGATAGAGAAAACCGACAGGACCCCCCATGCCCGGGATACGTTTGATGTTTGAAGTTGCAAGACAAGCAAGCAGCCCCAGTCTCTGTGCCTCTGTGCGAGCAGTGACATGGGCAGATGAGGTTGAGCAACAGCTTTCCAGGCTAGCTCTTTCTGGCTGCCAGCTACCAGCAGACGTTTGCATTTTCAGAGCAGGACTGCCGGAGACCCCCTGCACAGTCCGCCAGATCTATATTTCAAGTTTGACGTGGGCAAGACAAGCAAGCAGCGCCAGTCTCTGTGCCTCTGTGCGAGCAGTGCCATGGGCAGATGAGGCTGAGCAACAGCTTTCCAGGCTAGCTCTGTCTGGCTGCGAGCTATCTGCAGACGTTCGCATTTTCAGAGTAGGGGTGTCGGAGGCGCCCGGCACGGACCACCGAATCTACGTTTGAAGTTTGACGGGTGCAAGACAAGCAAGCAGCCCCAGTCTCTGTGCCTCTGTGCGAGCAGTGACATGGGCAGATGAGGTTGAGCAACAGCTTTCCAGGCTAGCTCTTTCTGGCTGCCACCTACCTGCAGACGTTTTCATTTTCGGAGCAGGGCTGGCGGAGGCCCCCTGCACAGATCGCCAAATGTATGTTTGAAGTTTGAGGAAGCAAGACAAGCAAGCAGCCCCAGTCTCTGTGCCTCTGTGCGAGCAGTGCCATGGGCAGAGGAGGCTGAGCAACAGCTTTCCAGGCTAGCCCCTTCTGTCTGCGAGCTATCTGGAGTCGTTCGCATTTTTGAGGCAGAACTGCTGCAGACGCACAGCAGGGAACCCCCATCCCCGAGTTACGTTTCAAGTTTGAGTTGGCAAGACAAGCAAGCAACCCCAGTCTCTGTGCCTCTGTGCGAGCAGTGCCATGGGCAGATGAGGCGGAGCAACAGCTTTCCAGGCTATCCCCTTCTGGATGGGAGCTACCTGGAGACATTCGCATTTTCGGAGTACTGCTGCTGGAGGAAACCGGCAGGACCCCCCATCCCCGGGATACGTTTGAAGTTTGAGGTAGCAAGACAAGCAAGCAGCCTCAGTATCTGTGCCTCTCTGCGAGCAGTGCCATGGGCAGTTGAGGCTGAGCAACAGATTTCCAGGCTAGCCCCTTCTGTCTGCGAGCTATCTGCAGACGTTCGCATTTTCAGAGCAGGGCTGCTGGAGTCGCCAGGCAAGGACAGCCCCCATAGCAGGGGTACGTTTGAAGTATGAGTTGGCAAGAAAAGCCAGCATGCCCCGTCTCTCTGCCTCTGTGCGAGCAGGGCCATGGGCAGATGAGGCTGAGCAACAGCTTTCCAGGATAGCTCTTTCTGGCTGCGAGTTACCTGCAGACGTTCGCATTTTCAGAGCAGGCCTGCTGGAAGCAACCGACACAGACCCCCAAAACAACGTTTGAAATTTGAGGGTGTAAGACAAGCAAGCAGCCCCAGTCTCTGTGCCTCTGTGCGAGCAGTGCCATGGGCAGATGAGGCTGAGCAACAGCTTTCCAGGCTAGCTCTTTCTGGCTGTGAGCTATCTGCAGACGTTTGCATTTTCGGAGCAGGGCTGTCGGTGGCGCCCAGCACGGACCCCCAAAGCTACGTTTGAAATTTGAGGGTGTAAGACAAGCAAGCAGCCCCAGTCTCTGTGCCTCTGTGCAAGCAGTGCCATGGGCAGATGAGGCTGAGCAACAGCTATCCAGGCCAGCTCTTTCTGCCTGCGCGATATCTGCAGACGTTCGCATTATCGGAGCAGGGCTGCTGGAGGCAACCTGCAAAGAACGCCAAATGTATTTTTGAAGTTTGAGGTGGAAAGACAAGCAAGCAGCCCCAGTCTCTGTGTCTCTGTGCGAGCAGTGCCATGGGCAGATGAGGCTGAGCAACAGCTTTCCAGGCTAGCTCTTTCTGGCTGCGAGCTATCTGCAGACGTTCGCATTTTCAGAGCAAGCCTGCTTGAAGCAAGCGGCACAGACCCCCAAAGCTACATTTGAAGTTTGAGGGTGTAAGAGAAGCAAGCAGCCCCAGTCTCTGTGCCTCTGTGCGAGATGTGCAATGGGCAGATAAGGCTGAGCAACAGCTTTCCAGGCTAGCTCTTTCTGCCTACAAGCTATCTGCAGACGTTCGCATTTTCAGAGCAGGGCTGTCGGAGGCGCCCGGCACGGACCACGGAAGCTACGTTTGAAGTTTGAGGTTGGCAAGATAAGCAAGCAGCCCCAGTCTCTGTGCCTCTGTGCGAGCAGTGCCATGGGCAGATGAGGCTGAGCAACAGCTTTCCAGGCTAGCTCTTTCTGGCTGCGAGCTATCTGCAGACGTTTGCATTTTCAGAGCAGGGCTGCTAGAAGCAACCTGCACAGACCCCCCCAAAGGTAAGTTTGAAGTTGCAAGACAAGCAAGCAGCGCCAGTCTCTGTGCCTCTGTGCGAACAGTGCCATGGGCAGATGAGGCTGAGCAACAGCTTTCCAGGCTAGCTCTTTCTGGCTGTGAGCTATCTGCAGACGTTTGCATTTTCGGAGCAGGGCTGGCGGAGGCCCCCTGCACAGACTGCCAAATGTATGTTTGAAGTTTGAAGTTGCAAGACAAGCAAGCAGCCACAGTCTCTGTGCCTCTGTGCGAGCAGTGCCATGGGCAGATGAGGCTGAGCAACAGCTTTCCAGGCTAGCTCTTTCTGGCTGCGAGCTATCTGCAGACGTTCGCATTTTCAGAGCAGGGCTGACGGAAGCAACCTGCAGAGACGCCCGAAAGGTAAGTTTGAAGTTCGAAGTTGCAAGACAAGCAAGCAGCCCCAGTCTCTGTGCCTCTGTGCGAGCAGTGCCATGGGCAGATGAGGCTGAGCAACAGCTTTCCAGGCTAGCTCTTTTTGCCTGCGAGCTATCTTCAGACGTTCGCATTTTCAGAGCAGGGCTGCTGGAAGCAACCTGCACAGACCCCCCCCAAAGGTAAGTTTGAAATTGCAAGACAAACAAGCAGCCCCAGTCTCTGTGCCTCTGTGCGAGCAGTGCCATGGGCAGATGAGGCTGAGCAACAGCTTTCCAGGCTATCCCCTTCTGGATGGGAGCTATCTGGAGACATTCGCATTTTCGGAGTACTGCTGATAGAGGAAACCGTCAGGACCCCCCATCCCCGGGATAAGTGTGATGTTTGAGGAAGCAAGACAAGCAAGCAGCCCCAGTCTCTGTGCCTCTGTGTGAGCAGGGCCATGGGCAGATGAGGCTGAGCAACAGCTTTCCAGGCTAGCTCTTTCTGTCTGCGATCTATCTGCAGACGTTTGCATTTCCGGAGCAGGACTGACGGAGACCCCCTGCACAGTCCGCCAGATCTATATTTCAAGTTTGATGTGGGCAAGACAAGCAAGCAGCCCCAGTCTCTGTGCCTATGTGCGAGCAGTGCCATGGGCAGATGAGGATGAGCAACAGCTTTCCAGGCTACCTCTTTCTGGCTGTGAGCTATCTGCAGACGTTCGCATTTTCGGAGCAGGGCTGCCGGTGGCGCCCAGCACGGACCCCCAAAGCTACGTTTGAAATTTGAGGGTGTAAGACAAGCAAGCAGCCCTTCGGCTCTGTGCCTCTGTGCGAGCAGTGCCATGGGCAGATGAGGCTGAGCAACAGCTATCCAGGCCAGCTCTTTCTGCCTGCGCGATATCTGCAGACGTTCGCATTATCGGAGCAGGGCTGCTGGAGGCAACCTGTAAAGAACGCCAAATATATTTTTGAAGTTTGAGGTGGCAAGACAAGCAAGCAGCCCCAGTCTCTGTGCCTCTGTGCGAGCAGTGACATGGGCAAATGAGGTTGAGCAACAGCTTTCCAGGCTAGCTCTTTCTGGCTGCCACCTACCTGCAGACGTTTGCATTTCCGGAGCAGGACTACCGGAGACCCCCTGCACAGTCCGCCAAAACTATATTTCACGTTTGACGTGGGCAAGACAAGAGAGCAGCGCCAGTCTCTGTGCCTCTGTGCGAGCAGTGCCATGGGCAGATGAGGCTGAGCAACATCTATCCAGGCCAGCTCTTTCTGCCTGCGCGATATCTGCAGACGTTCGCATTATCGGAGCAGGGCTGCTGGAGGCAACCTGCAAAGAACGCCAAATGTATTTTTGAAGTTTGAGGTGGCAAGACAAGCAAGAAGCCCCAGTCTCTGTGCCTCTGTGCGAGCAGTGCCATGGGCAGATGAGGCTGAGCAACAGCTTTCCAGGCTAGCTCTTTCTGCCTGCGAGCTATCTGCAGACGTTCGCATTTTCAGAGCAGGGCTGCTGGAAGCAACCTGCACAGACCCCCCCCAAAGGTAAATTTGAAGTTGCAAGACAAACAAGCAGCCCCAGTCTCTGTGCCTCTGTGCGAGCACTGCCATGGGCAGATGAGGCTAAGCAACAGCTTTCCAGGCTAGCTCTTTCTGGCTGTGAGCTATCTGCAGACGTTTGCATTTTCGGAGCAGGGCTGGCGGAGGCCCCCTGCACAGACTGCCAAATGTATGTTTGAAGTTTGAGGAAGCAAGACAAGCAATCTACGCCAGTCTCTGTGCCTCTGTGCGAGCAGGGCCATGGGCAGATGAGGCTGAGCAACAGCTTTCCAGGCTAGCTCTTTCTGTCTGCGATCTATCTGCAGACGTTTGCATTTCCGGAGCAGGACTGACGGAGACCCCCTGCACAGTCCGCCAGATCTATATTTCAAGTTTGACGTGGGCAAGACAAACAAGCAGCCCCAGTCTCTGTGCCTATGTGCGAGCAGTGCCATGGGCAGATGAGGCTGAGCAACAGCTTTCCAGGCTAGCTCTTTCTGGCTGTGAGCTATCTGCAGACGTTTGCATTTTCGGAGCAGGGCTGTCGGTGGCGCCCAGCACGGACCCCCAAAGCTACGTTTGAAATTTGAGGGTGTAAGACAAGCAAGCAGCCCCAGTCTCTGTGCCTCTGTGCGAGCAGTGCCATGGGCAGATGAGGCTGAGCAACAGCTATCCAGGCCAGCTCTTTCTGCCTGCGCGATATCTGCAGACGTTCGCATTATCGGAGCAGGGCTGCTGGAGGCAACCTGTAAAGAACGCCAAATATATTTTTGAAGTTTGAGGTGGCAAGACAAGCAAGCAGACCCAGTCTCTGTGCCTCTGTGCGAGCAGTGCCATGGGCAGAGGAGGCTGAGCAACAGCTTTCCAGGCTAGCTCTTTCTGGCTGCCACCTACCTGCAGACGTTTGCATTTCCGGAGCAGGACTACCGGAGACCCCCTGGACAGTCCGCCAAAACTATATTTCAAGTTTGACGTGGGCAAGACAAGCAAGCAGCCCCAGTCTCTGTGCCTCTGTGCGAGCAGTGCCATGGGCAGATGAGGCTGAGCAACAGCTTTCCAGGCTAGCCCTTTGTGGCTGTAAGCTATCTGCAGACGTTTGCATTTTCAGAGCAGGGCTGGCGGAGGCCCCCTGCACAGACCGCCAAATGTATGTTTGAAGTTTGAGGAAGCAAGACAAGCAAGCAGCCACAGTCTCTGTGCCTCTGTGCGAGCAGTGCCATGGGCAGAGGAGGCTGAGCAACAGCTTTCCACTCTAGCTCTTTTTGCCTGCGAACTATCTGCAGACGTTCGCATTTTCAGAGCAGGGCTGTCGGATGCGCCCGGCACAGAACAACGAAGCTACGTTTGAAGTTTGAGGTTGACAAGACAAGCAAGCATCCCCAGTCTCTGTGCCTCTGTGCGAGCAGTGCCATGGGCAGATGAGGCTGAGCAACAGCTTTCCAGGCTAGCTCTTTCTGCCTGCGAGCTATCTGCAGACGTTCGCATTTTCAGAGCAGGGCTGCTGGAAGCAACCTGCACAGACCCCCCCAAAGGTAAGTTTGAAGTTGCAAGACAAGCAAGCAGCCCCAGTCTCTGTGCCTCTGTGCGAGCAGTGCCATGGGCAGATGAGGCTGAGCAACAGCTTTCCACTCTAGCTCTTTTTGCCTGCGAGCTATCTGCAGACGTTCGCATTTTCAGAGTAGGGGTGTCGGAGGCGCCCGGCACGGACCACCGAAGCTACGTTTGAATTTTAACGGGGGCAAGACAAGCAAGCAGCCCCAGTCTCTGTGCCTCTGTGCGAGCAGTGCCATTGGCAGATGAGGCTGAGCAACAGCTTTCCAGGCTATCCCCTTCTGGATGGGAGCTATCTGGAGACATTCGCATTTTCGGAGTACTGCTGATAGAGGAAACCGTCAGGACCCCCCATCCCCGGGATAAGTGTGATGTTTGAGGTAGCAAGACAAGCAAGCAGCCCCAGTCTCTGTGCCTCTGTGCGAGCAGGGCCATGGGCAGATGAGGCTGAGCAACAGCTTTCCAGGCTAGCTCTTTCTGTCTGCGATCTATCTGCAGACGTTTGCATTTCCGGAGCAGGACTGACGGAGACCCCCTGCACAGTCCGCCAGATCTATATTTCAAGTTTGACGTGGGCAAGACAAGCAAGCAGCCCCAGTCTCTGTGCCTCTGAGTGAGCAGTGCCATGGGCAGATGAGGCTGAGCAACAGCTTTCCAGGCTAGCTCTTTCTGGCTGTGAGCTATCTGCAGACGTTTGCATTTTCGGAGCAGGGCTGTCGGTGGCGCCCAGCACGGACCCCCAAAGCTACGTTTGAAATTTGAGGGTGTAAGACAAGCAAGCAGCCCCAGTCTCTGTGCCTCTGTGCGAGCAGTGCCATGGGCAGATGAGGCTGAGCAACAGCTATCCAGGCCAGCTCTTTCTGCCTGCGCGATATCTGCAGACGTTCGCATTATCGGAGCAGGGCTGCTGGAGGCAACCTGTAAAGAACGCCAAATATATTTTTGAAGTTTGAGGTGGCAAGACAAGCAAGCAGACCCAGTCTCTGTGCCTCTGTGCGAGCAGTGCCATGGGCAGAGGAGGCTGAGCAACAGCTTTCCAGGCTAGCTCTTTCTGGCTGCCACCTACCTGCAGACGTTTGCATTTCCGGAGCAGGACTACCGGAGACCCCCTGGACAGTCCGCCAAAACTATATTTCAAGTTTGACGTGGGCAAGACAAGCAAGCAGCCCCAGTCTCTGTGCCTCTGTGCGAGCAGTGCCATGGGCAGATGAGGCTGAGCAACAGCTTTCCAGGCTAGCCCTTTGTGGCTGTAAGCTATCTGCAGACGTTTGCATTTTCAGAGCAGGGCTGGCGGAGGCCCCCTGCACAGACCGTCAAATGTATGTTTGAAGTTTGAGGAAGCAAGACAAGCAAGCAGCCACAGTCTCTGTGCCTCTGTGCGAGCAGTGCCATGGGCAGAGGAGGCTGAGCAACAGCTTTCCACTCTAGCTCTTTTTGCCTGCGAACTATCTGCAGACGTTCGCATTTTCAGAGCAGGGCTGTCGGATGCGCCCGGCACAGAACAACGAAGCTACGTTTGAAGTTTGAGGTTGACAAGACAAGCAAGCAGCCCCAGTCTCTGTGCCTCTGTGCGAGCAGTGCCATGGGCAGATGAGGCTGAGCAACAGCTTTCCAGGCTAGCTCTTTCTGCCTGCGAGCTATCTGCAGACGTTCGCATTTTCAGAGCAGGGCTGCTGGAAGCAACCTGCACAGACCCCCCCAAAGGTAAGTTTGAAGTTGCAAGACAAGCAAGCAGCCCCAGTCTCTGTGCCTCTGTGCGAGCAGTGCCATGGGCAGATGAGGCTGAGCAACAGCTTTCCACTCTAGCTCTTTTTGCCTGCGAGCTATCTGCAGACGTTCGCATTTTCAGAGTAGGGGTGTCGGAGGCGCCCGGCACGGACCACCGAAGCTACGTTTGAATTTTAACGGGGGCAAGACAAGCAAGCAGCCCCAGTCTCTGTGCCTCTGTGCGAGCAGTGCCATTGGCAGATGAGGCTGAGCAACAGCTTTCCAGGCTATCCCCTTCTGGATGGGAGCTATCTGGAGACATTCGCATTTTCGGAGTACTGCTGATAGAGGAAACCGTCAGGACCCCCCATCCCCGGGATAAGTGTGATGTTTGAGGTAGCAAGACAAGCAAGCAGCCCCAGTCTCTGTGCCTCTGTGCGAGCAGGGCCATGGGCAGATGAGGCTGAGCAACAGCTTTCCAGGCTAGCTCTTTCTGTCTGCGATCTATCTGCAGACGTTTGCATTTCCGGAGCAGGACTGACGGAGACCCCCTGCACAGTCCGCCAGATCTATATTTCAAGTTTGACGTGGGCAAGACAAGCAAGCAGCCCCAGTCTCTGTGCCTCTGAGTGAGCAGTGCCATGGGCAGATGAGGCTGAGCAACAGCTTTACAGGCTAGCTCTTTCTGGCTGTGAGCTATCTGCAGACGTTCGCATTTTCGTAGCAGGGCTGTCGGTGGCGCCCAGCACGGACCCCCAAAGCTACGTTTGAAATTTGAGGGTGTAAGACAAGCAAGCAGCCCTTCGGCTCTGTGCCTCTGTGCGAGCAGTGCCATGGGCAGATGAGGCTGAGCAACAGCTATCCAGGCCAGCTCTTTCTGCCTGCGCGATATCTGCAGACGTTCGCATTATCGGAGCAGGGCTGCTGGAGGCAACCTGTAAAGAACGCCAAATATATTTTTGAAGTTTGAGGTGGCAAGACAAGCAAGCAGCCCCAGTCTCTGTGTCTCTGTGCGAGCAGTGCCATGGGCAGATGAGGCTGAGCAACAGCTTTCCAGGCTAGCTCTTTCTGGCTGCGAGCTATCTGCAGATGTTCGCATTTTCAGAGTAGGGGTGTCGGAGGCGCCCGGCACGGACCACTGAAGAAACGTTTGAAGTTTGACGGGGGCAAGACAAGCAAGCAGCCCCAGTCTCTGTGCCTCTGTGCGAGCAGTGACATGGGCAAATGAGGTTGAGCAACAGCTTTCCAGGCTAGCTCTTTCTGGCTGCCACCTACCTGCAGACGTTTGCATTTCCGGAGCAGGACTACCGGAGACCCCCTGCACAGTCCGCCAAAACTATATTTCACGTTTGACGTGGGCAAGACAAGCAAGCAGCCCCAGTCTCTGTGCCTCTGTGCGAGCAGTGCCATGGGCAGATGAGGCTGAGCAACATCTATCCAGGCCAGCTCTTTCTGCCTGCGCGATATCTGCAGACGTTCGCATTATCGGAGCAGGGCTGCTGGAGGCAACCTGCAAAGAACGCCAAATGTATTTTTGAAGTTTGAGGTGGCAAGACAAGCAAGAAGCCACAGTCTCTGTGCCTCTGTGCGAGCAGTGCCATGGGCAGATGAGGCTGAGCAACAGCTTTCCAGGCTAGCTCTTTCTGCCTGCGAGCTATCTGCAGACGTTCGCATTTTCAGAGCAGGGCTGCTGGGAGCAACCTGCACAGACCCCCCCCAAAAGGTAAATTTGAAGTTGCAAGACAAACAAGCAGCCCCAGTCTCTGTGCCTCTGTGCGAGCACTGCCATGGGCAGATGAGGCTAAGCAACAGCTTTCCAGGCTAGCTCTTTCTGGCTGTGAGCTATCTGCAGACGTTTCCATTTTCGGAGCAGGGCTGGCGGAGGCCCCCTGCACAGACTGCCAAATGTATGTTTGAAGTTTGAGGAAGCAAGACAAGCAATCTACGCCAGTCTCTGTGCCTCTGTGCGAGCAGGGCCATGGGCAGATGAGGCTGAGCAACAGCTTTCCAGGCTAGCTCTTTCTGTCTGCGATCTATCTGCAGACGTTTGCATTTCCGGAGCAGGACTGACGGAGACCCCCTGCACAGTCCGCCAGATCTATATTTCAAGTTTGACGTGGGCAAGACAAACAAGCAGCCCCAGTCTCTGTGCCTATGTGCGAGCAGTGCCATGGGCAGATGAGGCTGAGCAACAGCTTTCCAGGCTACCTCTTTCTGGCTGTGAGCTATCTGCAGACGTTCGCATTTTCGGAGCAGGGCTGTCGGTGGCGCCCAGCACGGACCCCCAAAGCTACGTTTGAAATTTGAGGGTGTAAGACAAGCAAGCAGCCCTTCGGCTCTGTGCCTCTGTGCGAGCAGTGCCATGGGCAGATGAGGCTGAGCAACAGCTATCCAGGCCAGCTCTTTCTGCCTGCGCGATATCTGCAGACGTTCGCATTATCGGAGCAGGGCTGCTGGAGGCAACCTGTAAAGAACGCCAAATATATTTTTGAAGTTTGAGGTGGCAAGACAAGCAAGCAGCCCCAGTCTCTGTGCCTCTGTGCGAGCAGTGCCATGGGCAGATGAGGCTGAGCAACAGCTTTCCAGGCTAGCTCTTTCTGGCTGCGAGCTATCTGCAGATGTTCGCATTTTCAGAGTAGGGGTGTCGGAGGCGCCCGGCACGGACCACTGAAGAAACGTTTGAAGTTTGACGGGGGCAAGACAAGCAAGCAGCCCCAGTCTCTGTGCCTCTGTGCGAGCAGTGACATGGGCAAATGAGGTTGAGCAACAGCTTTCCAGGCTAGCTCTTTCTGGCTGCCACCTACCTGCAGACGTTTGCATTTCCGGAGCAGGACTACCGGAGACCCCCTGCACAGTCCGCCAAAACTATATTTCACGTTTGACGTGGGCAAGACAAGAGAGCAGCGCCAGTCTCTGTGCCTCTGTGCGAGCAGTGCCATGGGCAGATGAGGCTGAGCAACATCTATCCAGGCCAGCTCTTTCTGCCTGCGCGATATCTGCAGACGTTCGCATTATCGGAGCAGGGCTGCTGGAGGCAACCTGCAAAGAACGCCAAATGTATTTTTGAAGTTTGAGGTGGCAAGACAAGCAAGAAGCCCCAGTCTCTGTGCCTCTGTGCGAGCAGTGCCATGGGCAGATGAGGCTGAGCAACAGCTTTCCAGGCTAGCTCTTTCTGCCTGCGAGCTATCTGCAGACGTTCGCATTTTCAGAGCAGGGCTGCTGGAAGCAACCTGCACAGACCCCCCCCAAAGGTAAATTTGAAGTTGCAAGACAAACAAGCAGCCCCAGTCTCTGTGCCTCTGTGCGAGCACTGCCATGGGCAGATGAGGCTAAGCAACAGCTTTCCAGGCTAGCTCTTTCTGGCTGTGAGCTATCTGCAGACGTTTGCATTTTCGGAGCAGGGCTGGCGGAGGCCCCCTGCACAGACTGCCAAATGTATGTTTGAAGTTTGAGGAAGCAAGACAAGCAATCTACGCCAGTCTCTGTGCCTCTGTGCGAGCAGGGCCATGGGCAGATGAGGCTGAGCAACAGCTTTCCAGGCTATCCCCTTCTGGATGGGAGCTATCTGGAGACATTCGCATTTTCGGAGTACTGCTGATAGAGGAAACCGTCAGGACCCCCCATCCCCGGGATAAGTGTGATGTTTGAGGTAGCAAGACAAGCAAGCAGCCCCAGTCTCTGTGCCTCTGTGCGAGCAGGGCCATGGGCAGATGAGGCTGAGCAACAGCTTTCCAGGCTAGCTCTTTCTGTCTGCGATCTATCTGCAGACGTTTGCATTTCCGGAGCAGGACTGACGGAGACCCCCTGCACAGTCCGCCAGATCTATATTTCAAGTTTGACGTGGGCAAGACAAGCAAGCAGCCCCAGTCTCTGTGCCTATGTGCGAGCAGTGCCATGGGCAGATGAGGATGAGCAACAGCTTTCCAGGCTACCTCTTTCTGGCTGTGAGCTATCTGCAGACGTTCGCATTTTCGGAGCAGGGCTGTCGGTGGCGCCCAGCACGGACCCCCAAAGCTACGTTTGAAATTTGAGGGTGTAAGACAAGCAAGCAGCCCTTCGGCTCTGTGCCTCTGTGCGAGCAGTGCCATGGGCAGATGAGGCTGAGCAACAGCTATCCAGGCCAGCTCTTTCTGCCTGCGCGATATCTGCAGACGTTCGCATTATCGGAGCAGGGCTGCTGGAGGCAACCTGTAAAGAACGCCAAATATATTTTTGAAGTTTGAGGTGGCAAGACAAGCAAGCAGCCCCAGTCTCTGTGCCTCTGTGCGAGCAGTGCCATGGGCAGATGAGGCTGAGCAACAGCTTTCCAGGCTAGCTCTTTCTGGCTGCGAGCTATCTGCAGATGTTCGCATTTTCAGAGTAGGGGTGTCGGAGGCGCCCGGCACGGACCACTGAAGAAACGTTTGAAGTTTGACGGGGGCAAGACAAGCAAGCAGCCCCAGTCTCTGTGCCTCTGTGCGAGCAGTGACATGGGCAAATGAGGTTGAGCAACAGCTTTCCAGGCTAGCTCTTTCTGGCTGCCACCTACCTGCAGACGTTTGCATTTCCGGAGCAGGACTACCGGAGACCCCCTGCACAGTCCGCCAAAACTATATTTCACGTTTGACGTGGGCAAGACAAGAGAGCAGCGCCAGTCTCTGTGCCTCTGTGCGAGCAGTGCCATGGGCAGATGAGGCTGAGCAACATCTATCCAGGCCAGCTCTTTCTGCCTGCGCGATATCTGCAGACGTTCGCATTATCGGAGCAGGGCTGCTGGAGGCAACCTGCAAAGAACGCCAAATGTATTTTTGAAGTTTGAGGTGGCAAGACAAGCAAGAAGCCCCAGTCTCTGTGCCTCTGTGCGAGCAGTGCCATGGGCAGATGAGGCTGAGCAACAGCTTTCCAGGCTAGCTCTTTCTGCCTGCGAGCTATCTGCAGACGTTTGCATTTTCGGAGCAGGGCTGGCGGAGGCCCCCTGCACAGACTGCCAAATGTATGTTTGAAGTTTGAGAAAGCAAGACAAGCAATCTACGCCAGTCTCTGTGCCTCTGTGCGAGCAGGGCCATGGGCAGATGAGGCTGAGATACAGCTTTCCAGGCTAGCTCTTTCTGTCTGCGATCTATCTGCAGACGTTTGCATTTCCGGAGCAGGACTGACGGAGACCCCCTGCACAGTCCGCCAGATCTATATTTCAAGTTTGACGTGGGCAAGACAAACAAGCAGCCCCAGTCTCTGTGCCTATGTGCGAGCAGTGCCATGGGCAGATGAGGCTGAGCAACAGCTTTCCAGGCTAGCTCTTTCTGGCTGTGAGCTATCTGCAGACGTTTGCATTTTCGGAGCAGGGCTGTCGGTGGCGCCCAGCACGGACCCCCAAAGCTACGTTTGAAATTTGAGTGTGTAAGACAAGCAAGCAGCCCCAGTCTCTGTGCCTCTGTGCGAGCAGTGCCATGGGCAGATGAGGCTGAGCAACAGCTATCCAGGCCAGCTCTTTCTGCCTGCGCGATATCTGCAGACGTTCGCATTATCGGAGCAGGGCTGCTGGAGGCAACCTGTAAAGAACGCCAAATATATTTTTGAAGTTTGAGGTGGCAAGACAAGCAAGCAGACCCAGTCTCTGTGCCTCTGTGCGAGCAGTGCCATGGGCAGATGATGCTGAGCAACAGCTTTCCAGGCTAGCTCTTTCTGGCTGCCACCTACCTGCAGACGTTTGCATTTCCGGAGCAGGACTACCGGAGATCCCCTGGACAGTCCGCCAAAACTATATTTCAAGTTTGACGTGGGCAAGACAAGCAAGCAGCCCCAGTCTCTGTGCCTCTGTGCGAGCAGTGCCATGGGCAGATGAGGCTGAGCAACAGCTTTCCAGGCTAGCCCTTTGTGGCTGTAAGCTATCTGCAGACGTTTGCATTTTCAGAGCAGGGCTGGCGGAGGCCCCCTGCACAGACCGCCAAATGTATGTTTGAAGTTTGAGGAAGCAAGACAAGCAAGCAGCCACAGTCTCTGTGCCTCTGTGCGAGCAGTGCCATGGGCAGAGGAGGCTGAGCAACAGCTTTCCACTCTAGCTCTTTTTGCCTGCGAACTATCTGCAGACGTTCGCATTTTCAGAGCAGGGCTGTCGGATGCGCCCGGCACAGAACAACGAAGCTACGTTTGAAGTTTGAGGTTGACAAGACAAGCAAGCAGCCCCAGTCTCTGTGCCTCTGTGCGAGCAGTGCCATGGGCAGATGAGGCTGAGCAACAGCTTTCCAGGCTAGCTCTTTCTGCCTGCGAGCTATCTGCAGACGTTCGCATTTTCAGAGCAGGGCTGCTGGAAGCAACCTGCACAGACCCCCCCAAAGGTAAGTTTGAAGTTGCAAGACAAGCAAGCAGCCCCAGTCTCTGTGCCTCTGTGCGAGCAGTGCCATGGGCAGATGAGGCTGAGCAACAGCTTTCCACTCTAGCTCTTTTTGCCTGCGAGCTATCTGCAGACGTTCGCATTTTCAGAGTAGGGGTGTCGGAGGCGCCCGGCACGGACCACCGAAGCTACGTTTGAATTTTAACGGGGGCAAGACAAGCAAGCAGCCCCAGTCTCTGTGCCTCTGTGCGAGCAGTGCCATTGGCAGATGAGGCTGAGCAACAGCTTTCCAGGCTATCCCCTTCTGGATGGGAGCTATCTGGAGACATTCGCATTTTCGGAGTACTGCTGATAGAGGAAACCGTCAGGACCCCCCATCCCCGGGATAAGTGTGATGTTTGAGGTAGCAAGACAAGCAAGCAGCCCCAGTCTCTGTGCCTCTGTGCGAGCAGGGCCATGGGCAGATGAGGCTGAGCAACAGCTTTCCAGGCTAGCTCTTTCTGTCTGCGATCTATCTGCAGACGTTTGCATTTCCGGAGCAGGACTGACGGAGACCCCCTGCACAGTCCGCCAGATCTATATTTCAAGTTTGACGTGGGCAAGACAAGCAAGCAGCCCCAGTCTCTGTGCCTCTGAGTGAGCAGTGCCATGGGCAGATGAGGCTGAGCAACAGCTTTCCAGGCTAGCTCTTTCTGGCTGTGAGCTATCTGCAGACGTTTGCATTTTCGGAGCAGGGCTGTCGGTGGCGCCCAGCACGGACCCCCAAAGCTACGTTTGAAATTTGAGGGTGTAAGACAAGCAAGCAGCCCCAGTCTCTGTGCCTCTGTGCGAGCAGTGCCATGGGCAGATGAGGCTGAGCAACAGCTATCCAGGCCAGCTCTTTCTGCCTGCGCGATATCTGCAGACGTTCGCATTATCGGAGCAGGGCTGCTGGAGGCAACCTGTAAAGAACGCCAAATATATTTTTGAAGTTTGAGGTGGCAAGACAAGCAAGCAGACCCAGTCTCTGTGCCTCTGTGCGAGCAGTGCCATGGGCAGAGGAGGCTGAGCAACAGCTTTCCAGGCTAGCTCTTTCTGGCTGCCACCTACCTGCAGACGTTTGCATTTCCGGAGCAGGACTACCGGAGACCCCCTGGACAGTCCGCCAAAACTATATTTCAAGTTTGACGTGGGCAAGACAAGCAAGCAGCCCCAGTCTCTGTGCCTCTGTGCGAGCAGTGCCATGGGCAGATGAGGCTGAGCAACAGCTTTCCAGGCTAGCCCTTTGTGGCTGTAAGCTATCTGCAGACGTTTGCATTTTCAGAGCAGGGCTGGCGGAGGCCCCCTGCACAGACCGCCAAATGTATGTTTGAAGTTTGAGGAAGCAAGACAAGCAAGCAGCCACAGTCTCTGTGCCTCTGTGCGAGCAGTGCCATGGGCAGAGGAGGCTGAGCAACAGCTTTCCACTCTAGCTCTTTTTGCCTGCGAACTATCTGCAGACGTTCGCATTTTCAGAGCAGGGCTGTCGGATGCGCCCGGCACAGAACAACGAAGCTACGTTTGAAGTTTGAGGTTGACAAGACAAGCAAGCAGCCCCAGTCTCTGTGCCTATGTGCGAGCAGTGCCATGGGCAGATGAGGCTGAGCAACAGCTTTCCAGGCTAGCTCTTTCTGCCTGCGAGCTATCTGCAGACGTTCGCATTTTCAGAGCAGGGCTGCTGGAAGCAACCTGCACAGACCCCCCCAAAGGTAAGTTTGAAGTTGCAAGACAAGCAAGCAGCCCCAGTCTCTGTGCCTCTGTGCGAGCAGTGCCATGGGCAGATGAGGCTGAGCAACAGCTTTCCACTCTAGCTCTTTTTGCCTGCGAGCTATCTGCAGACGTTCGCATTTTCAGAGTAGGGGTGTCGGAGGCGCCCGGCACGGACCACCGAAGCTACGTTTGAATTTTAACGGGGGCAAGACAAGCAAGCAGCCCCAGTCTCTGTGCCTCTGTGCGAGCAGTGCCATTGGCAGATGAGGCTGAGCAACAGCTTTCCAGGCTATCCCCTTCTGGATGGGAGCTATCTGGAGACATTCGCATTTTCGGAGTACTGCTGATAGAGGAAACCGTCAGGACCCCCCATCCCCGGGATAAGTGTGATGTTTGAGGTAGCAAGACAAGCAAGCAGCCCCAGTCTCTGTGCCTC
Organism: Opisthocomus hoazin; assembly: GCF_030867145.1. NCBI lineage: Eukaryota > Metazoa > Chordata > Aves > Opisthocomiformes > Opisthocomidae > Opisthocomus > Opisthocomus hoazin. Next base: position 43,963,363 of record NC_134418.1, on the reverse strand, counting down.
TGTGCGAGCAGGGCCATGGGCAGATGAGGCTGAGCAACAGCTTTCCAGGCTAGCTCTTTCTGTCTGCGATCTATCTGCAGACGTTTGCATTTCCGGAGCAGGACTGACGGAGACCCCCTGCACAGTCCGCCAGATCTATATTTCAAGTTTGACGTGGGCAAGACAAGCAAGCAGCCCCAGTCTCTGTGCCTCTGAGTGAGCAGTGCCATGGGCAGATGAGGCTGAGCAACAGCTTTACAGGCTAGCTCTTTCTGGCTGTGAGCTATCTGCAGACGTTCGCATTTTCGTAGCAGGGCTGTCGGTGGCGCCCAGCACGGACCCCCAAAGCTACGTTTGAAATTTGAGGGTGTAAGACAAGCAAGCAGCCCTTCGGCTCTGTGCCTCTGTGCGAGCAGTGCCATGGGCAGATGAGGCTGAGCAACAGCTATCCAGGCCAGCTCTTTCTGCCTGCGCGATATCTGCAGACGTTCGCATTATCGGAGCAGGGCTGCTGGAGGCAACCTGTAAAGAACGCCAAATATATTTCTGAAGTTTGAGGTGGCAAGACAAGCAAGCAGCCCCAGTCTCTGTGTCTCTGTGCGAGCAGTGCCATGGGCAGATGAGGCTGAGCAACAGCTTTCCAGGCTAGCTCTTTCTGGCTGCGAGCTATCTGCAGATGTTCGCATTTTCAGAGTAGGGGTGTCGGAGGCGCCCGGCACGGACCACTGAAGAAACGTTTGAAGTTTGACGGGGGCAAGACAAGCAAGCAGCCCCAGTCTCTGTGCCTCTGTGCGAGCAGTGACATGGGCAAATGAGGTTGAGCAACAGCTTTCCAGGCTAGCTCTTTCTGGCTGCCACCTACCTGCAGACGTTTGCATTTCCGGAGCAGGACTACCGGAGACCCCCTGCACAGTCCGCCAAAACTATATTTCACGTTTGACGTGGGCAAGACAAGCAAGCAGCCCCAGTCTCTGTGCCTCTGTGCGAGCAGTGCCATGGGCAGATGAGGCTGAGCAACATCTATCCAGGCCAGCTCTTTCTGCCTGCGCGATATCTGCAGACGTTCGCATTATCGGAGCAGGGCTGCTGGAGGCAACCTGCAAAGAACGCCAAATGTATTTTTGAAGTTTGAGGTGGCAAGACAAGCAAGAAGCCACAGTCTCTGTGCCTCTGTGCGAGCAGTGCCATGGGCAGATGAGGCTGAGCAACAGCTTTCCAGGCTAGCTCTTTCTGCCTGCGAGCTATCTGCAGACGTTCGCATTTTCAGAGCAGGGCTGCTGGGAGCAACCTGCACAGACCCCCCCCAAAAGGTAAATTTGAAGTTGCAAGACAAACAAGCAGCCCCAGTCTCTGTGCCTCTGTGCGAGCACTGCCATGGGCAGATGAGGCTAAGCAACAGCTTTCCAGGCTAGCTCTTTCTGGCTGTGAGCTATCTGCAGACGTTTGCATTTTCGGAGCAGGGCTGGCGGAGGCCCCCTGCACAGACTGCCAAATGTATGTTTGAAGTTTGAGGAAGCAAGACAAGCAATCTACGCCAGTCTCTGTGCCTCTGTGCGAGCAGGGCCATGGGCAGATGAGGCTGAGCAACAGCTTTCCAGGCTAGCTCTTTCTGTCTGCGATCTATCTGCAGACGTTTGCATTTCCGGAGCAGGACTGACGGAGACCCCCTGCACAGTCCGCCAGATCTATATTTCAAGTTTGACGTGGGCAAGACAAACAAGCAGCCCCAGTCTCTGTGCCTATGTGCGAGCAGTGCCATGGGCAGATGAGGCTGAGCAACAGCTTTCCAGGCTACCTCTTTCTGGCTGTGAGCTATCTGCAGACGTTCGCATTTTCGGAGCAGGGCTGTCGGTGGCGCCCAGCACGGACCCCCAAAGCTACGTTTGAAATTTGAGGGTGTAAGACAAGCAAGCAGCCCTTCGGCTCTGTGCCTCTGTGCGAGCAGTGCCATGGGCAGATGAGGGTGAGCAACAGCTATCCAGGCCAGCTCTTTCTGCCTGCGCGATATCTGCAGACGTTCGCATTATCGGAGCAGGGCTGCTGGAGGCAACCTGTAAAGAACGCCAAATATATTTTTGAAGTTTGAGGTGGCAAGACAAGCAAGCAGCCCCAGTCTCTGTGTCTCTGTGCGAGCAGTGCCATGGGCAGATGAGGCTGAGCAACAGCTTTCCAGGCTAGCTCTTTCTGGCTGCGAGCTATCTGCAGATGTTCGCATTTTCAGAGTAGGGGTGTCGGAGGCGCCCGGCACGGACAACTGAAGAAACGTTTGAAGTTTGACGGGGGCAAGACAAGCAAGCAGCCCCAGTCTCTGTGCCTCTGTGCGAGCAGTGCCATGGGCAGATGAGGCTGAGCAACAGCTTTCCAGGCTAGCTCTTTCTGGTGCCACCTACCTGCAGACGTTTGCATTTCCGGAGCAGGACTACCGGAGACCCCCTGCACAGTCCGCCAAAACTATATTTCACGTTTGACGTGGGCAAGACAAGCAAGCAGCCCCAGTCTCTGTGCCTCTGTGCGAGCAGTGCCATGGGCAGATGAGGCTGAGCAACATCTATCCAGGCCAGCTCTTTCTGCCTGCGCGATATCTGCAGACGTTCGCATTATCGGAGCAGGGGTGCTGGAGGCAACCTGCAAAGAACCCCAAATGTATTTTTGAAGTTTGAGGTGGCAAGACAAGCAAGAAGCCCCAGTCTCTGTGCCTCTGTGCGAGCAGTGCCATGGGCAGATGAGGCTGAGCAACAGCTTTCCAGGCTAGCTCTTTCTGCCTGCGAGCTATCTGCAGACGTTCGCATTTTCAGAGCAGGGCTGCTTGAAGCAACCTGCACAGACCCCCCCCAAAGGTAAATTTGAAGTTGTAAGACAAACAAGCAGCCCCAGTCTCTGTGCCTCTGTGCGAGCACTGCCATGGGCAGATGAGGCTAAGCAACAGCTTTCCAGGCTAGCTCTTTCTGGCTGTGAGCTATCTGCAGACGTTTGCATTTTCGGAGCAGGGCTGGCGGAGGCCCCCTGCACAGACTGCCAAATGTATGTTTGAAGTTTGAGGAAGGAAGACAAGCAATCTACGCCAGTCTCTGTGCCTCTGTGCGAGCAGGGCCATGGGCAGATGAGGCTGAGCAACAGCTTTCCAGGCTAGCTCTTTCTGTCTGCGATCTATCTGCAGACGTTTGCATTTCCGGAGCAGGACTGACGGAGACCCCCTGCACAGTCCGCCAGATCTATATTTCAAGTTTGACGTGGGCAAGACAAACAAGCAGCCCCAGTCTCTGTGCCTATGTGCGAGCAGTGCCATGGGCAGATGAGGCTGAGCAACAGCTTTCCAGGCTAGCTCTTTCTGGCTGTGAGCTATCTGCAGACGTTTGCATTTTCGGAGCAGGGCTGTCGGTGGCGCCCAGCACGGACCCCCAAAGCTACGTTTGAAATTTGAGGGTGTAAGACAAGCAAGCAGCCCCAGTCTCTGTGCCTCTGTGCGAGCAGTGCCATGGGCAGATGAGGCTGAGCAACAGCTATCCAGGCCAGCTCTTTCTGCCTGCGCGATATCTGCAGACTTTCGCATTTTCAGAGTAGGGGTGTCGGAGGCGCCCGGCACGGACCACCGAAGCTACGTTTGAATTTTAACGGGGGCAAGACAAGCAAGCAGCCCCAGTCTCTGTGCCTCTGTGCGAGCAGTGACATGGGCAGATGAGGTTGAGCAACAGCTTTCCAGGCTAGCTCTTTCTGGCTGCCAGCTACCTGCAGACGTTTGCATTTCCGGAGCAGGACTGCCGGAGACCCCCTGCACAGTCCGCCAAAACTATATTTCAAGTTTGACGTGGGCAATACAAGCAAGAAGCCCCAGTCTCTGTGCCTCTGTGCGAGCAGTGCCATGGGCAGATGAGGCTGAGCAACAGCTATTCAGGCCAGCTCTTTCTGCCTGCGCGATATCTGCAGACGTTCGCATTATCGGAGCAGGGCTGCTGGAGGCAACCTGTAAAGAACGCCAAATGTATTTTTGAAGTTTGAGGTGGGAAGACAAGCAAGCAGCCCCAGTCTCTGTGCCTCTGTGCGAGCAGTGCCATGGGCAGAGGAGGCTGAGCAACAGCTTTCCAGGCTAGCTCTTTCTGGCTGCGAGCTATCTGCAGATGTTCGCATTTTCAGAGTAGGGGTGTCGGAGGCGCCCGGCACGGACCACTGAAGAAACGTTTGAAGTTTGACGGGGGCAAGACAAGCAAGCAGCCCCAGTCTCTGTGCCTCTGTGCGAGCAGTGACATAGGCAAATGAGGTTGAGCAACAGCTTTCCAGGCTAGCTCTTTCTGGCTGCCACCTACCTGCAGACGTTTGCATTTCCGGAGCAGGACTACCGGAGACCCCCTGCACAGTCCGCCAAAACTATATTTCACGTTTGACGTGGGCAAGACAAGCAAGCAGCCCCAGTCTCTGTGCCTCTGTGCGAGCAGTGCCATGGGCAGATGAGGCTGAGCAACAGCTTTCCAGGCTAGCCCTTTCTGGCTGTAAGCTATCTGCAGACGTTTGCATTTTCAGAGCAGGGCTGGAGGAGGCCCCCTGCACAGACCGCCAAATGTATGTTTGAAGTTTGAGGAAGCAAGACAAGCAAGCAGCCCCAGTCTCTGTGCCTCTGTGCGAGCAGTGCCATGGGCAGATGAGGCTGAGCAACAGCTTTCCACGCTAGCTCTTTTTGCCTGCGAGGTATCTGCAGACGTTCGCATTTTCAGAGCAGGGCTGTCGGATGCGCCCAGCACGGAACACCGAAGCTACGTTTGAAGTTTGAGGTTGACAACACAAGCAAGCAGCCCCAGTCTCTGTGCCTCTGTGCGAGCAGTGCCATGGGCAGATGATGCTGAGCGACAGCTTTCCAGGCTAGCTCATTCTGGCTGCCACCTACCTGCAGACGTTTGCATTTCCGGAGCAGTACTACCAGAGACCCCCTGCACAGTCCGTCAAAAGTATATTTTACGTTTGACGTAAGCAAGACAAGCAAGCAGCCCCAGTCTCTGTGCCTCTGTGCGAGCAGTGCCATGGGCAGATGAGGCTGAGCAACAGCTATCCAGGCCAGCTCTTTCTGCCTGCGCGATATCTGCAGACGTTCGCATTATCGGAGCAGGGCTGCTGGAGGCAACCTGCAAAGAACGCTAAATGTATTTTTGAAGTTTGAGGTGGCAAGACAAGCAAGCAGCCCCAGTCTCTGTGCCTCTGTGCGAGCAGTGCCATGGGCAGATGAGGCTGAGCAACAGCTTTCCAGGCTAGCTCTTTCTGGCTGCCACCTACCTGCAGACGTTTGCATTTCCGGAGCAGGACTACCGGAGACCCCCTGCACAGTCCGCCAAAACTATATTTCACGTTTGACGTGGGCAAGACAAGCAAGCAGCCCCAGTCTCTGTGCCTCTGTGCGAGCAGTGCCATGGGCAGATGAGGCTGAGCAACATCTATCCAGGCCAGCTCTTTCTGCCTGCGCGATATCTGCGGACGTTCGCATTATCGGAGCAGGAGTGCTGGAGGCAACCTGCAAAGAACGCCAAATGTATTTTTGAAGTTTGAGGTGGCAAGACAAGCAAGAAGCCCCAGTCTCTGTGCCTCTGTGCGAGCAGTGCCATGGGCAGATGAGGCTGAGCAACAGCTTTCCAGGCTAGCTCTTTCTGCCTGCGAGCTATCTGCAGACGTTCGCATTTTCAGAGCAGGGCTGCTGGAAGCAACCTGCACAGACCCCCCCCAAAGTTAAATTTGAAGTTGTAAGACAAACAAGCAGCCCCAGTCTCTGTGCCTCTGTGCGAGCACTGCCATGGGCAGATGAGGCTAAGCAACAGCTTTCCAGGCTAGCTCTTTCTGGCTGTGAGCTATCTGCAGACGTTTGCATTTTCGGAGCAGGGCTGGCGGAGGCCCCCTGCACAGACTGCCAAATGTATGTTTGAAGTTTGAGGAAGCAAGACAAGCAATCTACGCCAGTCTCTGTGCCTCTGTGCGAGCAGGGCCATGGGCAGATGAGGCTGAGCAACAGCTTTCCAGGCTAGCACTTTCTGTCTGCGATCTATCTGCAGACGTTTGCATTTCCGGAGCAGGACTGACGGAGACCCCCTGCACAGTCCGCCAGATCTATATTTCAAGTTTGACGTGGGCAAGACAAACAAGCAGCCCCAGTCTCTGTGCCTATGTGCGAGCAGTGCCATGGGCAGATGAGGCTGAGCAACAGCTTTCCAGGCTAGCTCTTTCTGGCTGTGAGCTATCTGCAGACGTTTGCATTTTCGGAGCAGGGCTGTCGGTGGCGCCCAGCACGGACCCCCAAAGCTACGTTTGAAATTTGAGGGTGTAAGACAAGCAAGCAGCCCCAGTCTCTGTGCCTCTGTGCGAGCAGTGCCATGGGCAGATGAGGCTGAGCAACAGCTATCCAGGCCAGCTCTTTCTGCCTGCGCGATATCTGCAGACGTTCGCATTATCGGAGCAGGGCTGCTGGAGGCAACCTGTAAAGAACGCCAAATATATTTTTGAAGTTTGAGGTGGCAAGACAAGCAAGCAGACCCAGTCTCTGTGCCTCTGTGCGAGCAGTGCCATGGGCAGATGAGGCTGAGCAACAGCTTTCCAGGCTAGCTCTTTCTGGCTGCCACCTACCTGCAGACGTTTGCATTTCCGGAGCAGGACTACCGGAGACCCCCTGCACAGTCCGCCAAAACTATATTTCACGTTTGACGTGGGCAAGACAAGCAAGCAGCCCCAGTCTCTGTGCCTCTGTGCGAGCAGTGCCATGGGCAGATGAGGCTGAGCAACAGCTTTCCAGGCTAGCTCTTTCTGGCTGCCACCTACCTGCAGACGTTTGCATTTCCGGAGCAGGACTACCGGAGACCCCCTGCACAGTCCGCCAAAACTATATTTCAAGTTTGACGTGGGCAAGACAAGCAAGCAGCCCCAGTCTCTGTGCCTCTGTGCGAGCAGTGCCATGGGCAGATGAGGCTGAGCAACAGCTTTCCAGGCTAGCCCTTTCTGGCTGTAAGCTATCTGCAGACGTTTGCATTTTCAGAGCAGGGCTGGCGGAGGCCCCCTGCACAGACCGCCAAATGTATGTTTGAAGTTTGAGGAAGCAAGACAAGCAAGCAGCCACAGTCTCTGTGCCTCTGTGCGAGCAGTGCCATGGGCAGATGAGGCTGAGCAACAGCTTTCCACTCTAGCTCTTTTTGCCTGCGAACTATCTGCAGACGTTCGCATTTTCAGAGCAGGGCTGTCGGATGCGCCCGGCACGGAACACCGAAGATACGTTTGAAGTTTGAGGTTGACAAGACAAGCAAGCAGCCCCAGTCTCTGTGCCTCTGTGCAAGTAGTGCCATGAGCAGATGAGGCTGAGCAACAGCTTTCCAGGCTAGCTCTTTCTGCCTGCGAGCTATCTGCAGACGTTCGCATTTTCAGAGCAGGGCTGCTGGAAGCAACCTGCACAGACCCCCCCAAAGGTAAGTTTGAAGTTGCAAGACAAGCAAGCAGCCCCAGTCTCTGTGCCTCTGTGCGAGCAGTGCCATGGGCAGATGAGGCTGAGCAACAGCTTTCCAGGCTAGCACTTTCTGGCTGCGAGCTATCTGCAGACGTTCGCATTTTCAGAGTAGGGGTGTCGGAGGCGCCCGGCACGGACCACCGAAGCTACGTTTGAATTTTAACGGGGGCAAGACAAGCAAGCAGCCCCAGTCTCTGTGCCTCTGTGCGAGCAGTGACATGGGCAGATGAGGTTGAGCAACAGCTTTCCAGGCTAGCTCTTTCTGGCTGCCAGCTACCTGCAGACGTTTGCATTTCCGGAGCAGGACTGCCGGAGACACCCTGCACAGTCCGCCAAAACTATATTTCAAGTTTGACGTGGGCAATACAAGCAAGAAGCCTCAGTCTCTGTGCCTCTGTGCGAGCAGTGCCATGGGCAGATGAGGCTGAGCAACAGCTATTCAGGCCAGCTCTTTCTGCCTGCGCGATATCTGCAGACGTTCGCATTATCGGAGCAGGGCTGCTGGAGGCAACCTGCAAAGAACGCCAAATGTATTTTTGAAGTTTGAGGTGGGAAGACAAGCAAGCAGCCCCAGTCTCTGTGCCTCTGTGCGAGCAGTGCCATGGGCAGATGAGGCTGAGCAACAGCTTTCCAGGCTAGCTCTTTCTGGCTGCGAGCTATCTGCAGATGTTCGCATTTTCAGAGTAGGGGTGTCGGAGGCGCCCGGCACGGACCACTGAAGAAACGTTTGAAGTTTGACGGGGGCAAGACAAGCAAGCAGCCCCAGTCTCTGTGCCTCTGTGCGAGCAGTGACATAGGCAAATGAGGTTGAGCAACAGCTTTCCAGGCTAGCTCTTTCTGGCTGCCACCTACCTGCAGACGTTTGCATTTCCGGAGCAGGACTACCGGAGACCCCCTGCACAGTCCGCCAAAACTATATTTCACGTTTGACGTGGGCAAGACAAGCAAGCAGCCCCAGTCTCTGTGCCTCTGTGCGAGCAGTGCCATGGGCAGATGAGGCTGAGCAACAGCTTTCCAGGCTATCCCCTTCTGGATGGGAGCTATCTGCAGACGTTCGCATTTTCAGAGCAGGGTTGATGGAAGCAACCTGCAGAGACGCCCGAAAGGTAAGTTTGAAGTTTGAAGTTGCAAGACAAGCAAGCAGCCCCAGTTTCTGTGCCTCTGTGCGAGCAGTGCCATGGGCAGATGAGGCTGAGCAACAGCTTTCCAGGCTAGCTCTTTCTGGCTGCGAGCTATCTGCAGACTTTCGCATTTTCAGAGCAGGGCTGCTGGAAGCAACCTGCACAGACCCCCCCCAAAGGTAGGTTTGAAGTTGCAAGACAAGCAAGCAGCCCCAGTCTCTGTGCCTCTGTGCGAGCAGTGCCATGGGCAGATGAGGCTGAACAACAGCTTTCCAGGCTAGTTATTTCTGCCTATAAGCTATCTGCAGACGTTCGCATTTTCAGAGCAGGGCTCCTGAAGGCGCCAGGCAAGGACAACCCCCATAGCAGGGGTACGTTTGAAGTATGAGTTGGCAAGACAAGCAAGAAGCCCCAGTCTCTGTGCCTCTGTGCGAGCAGTGCCATGGGCAGATGAGGCTGAGCAACAGCTTTACAGGCTAGCTCTTTCTGGCTGCGAGTTATCTGCAGACGTTCGCATTTTCAGAGCAGGCCTGCTGGAAGAAACCGGCACAGACCCCCAAAGCCATGTTTGAAATTTGAGGGTGTAAGACAAGCAAGCAGCCCCAGTCTCTGTGCCTCTGTGCGAGCAGTGCCATGGGCAGATGAGGCTGAGGAACAGCTTTCCAGGCTAGCTCTTTCTGGCTGCTAGCTACCTGCACACGTTTGCATTTCCGGAGCAGGACTGCCGGAGACCCCCTGCACAGTCCGCCAAAACTATATTTCAAGTTTGACGTGGGCAATACAAGCAAGAAGCCACAGTCTCTGTGCCTCTGTGCAAGCAGTGCCATGGGCAGATGAGGCTGAGCAACAGCTTTCCAGGCTATCCCCTTCTGGATGGGAGCTATCTGCAGACGTTCGCATTTTCAGAGCAGGGTTGATGGAAGCAACCTGCAGAGACGCCCGAAAGGTAAGTTTGAAGTTTGAAGTTGCAAAACAAGCAAGCAGCCCCAGTTTCTGTGCCTCTGTGCGAGCAGTGCCATGGGCAGATGAGGCTGAGCAACAGCTTTCCAGGCTAGCTCTTTCTGGCTGCGAGCTATCTGCAGACGTTCGCATTTTGAGAGCAGGGCTGCTGGAAGCAACCTGCACAGACCCCCCCCAAAGGTAAGTTTGAAGTTGCAAGACAAGCAAGCAGCCCCAGTCTCTGTGGCTCTGTGCGAGCAGTGCCATGGGCAGATGAGGCTGAGCAACAGCTTTCCAGGCTAGCTCTTTCTGGCTGTGGGCTATCTGCAGACGTTTGCATTTTCGGAGCAGGGCTGCCGGAGGCCCCCTGCACAGACTGCCAAATGTATGTTTGAAGTTTGAGGAAGCAAGACAAGCAACCAGCCCCATTCTCTGTGCCTCTGTGCGAGCAGTGCCATGGGCAGATGAGGCTGAGCAACAGATTTCCAGGCTAGCCCCTTCTGGCTGTCAGCTACCTGCAGACGTTCATATTTTAAGAGCAGGGCTGCGAAAGGAGCCTGGCTGGGACACCACCATTCCCAGGCTACGTTTGAAGTTTGAGGTGGCAAGACAAGCAAGCAGCCCCAGTCTCTGTGCCTCTGTGCGAGCAGGGCCATGGGCAGATGAGGCTGAGCAACAGCTTTCCAGGCTAGCTCTTTCTGGCTGCGAGCTATCTGCAGACGTTCGCATTTTCAGAGTAGGGGTGTCGGAGGCGCCCGGCACGGACCACCGAAGCTACATTTGAATTTTAACGGGGGCAAGACAAGCAAGCAGCCCCAGTCTCTGTGCCTCTGTGCGAGTAGTGCCATGGGCAGATGAGGCTGAGGAACAGCTTTCCAGGCTAGCTCTTTCTGGCTGCTAGCTACCTGCACACGTTTGCATTTCCGGAGCAGGACTGCCGGAGACCCCCTGCACAGTCCGCCAAAACTATATTTCAAGTTTGACGTGGGCAATACAAGCAAGAAGCCACAGTCTCTGTGCCTCTGTGCAAGCAGTGCCATGGGCAGATGAGGCTGAGCAACAGCTTTCCAGGCTATCCCCTTCTGGATGGGAGCTATCTGCAGACGTTCGCATTTTCAGAGCAGGGTTGATGGAAGCAACCTGCAGAGACGCCCGAAAGGTAAGTTTGAAGTTTGAAGTTGCAAGACAAGCAAGCAGCCCCAGTTTCTGTGCCTCTGTGCGAGCAGTGCCATGGGCAGATGAGGCTGAGCAACAGCTTTCCAGGCTAGCTCTTTCTGGCTGCGAGCTATCTGCAGACGTTCGCATTTTCAGAGCAGGGCTGCTGGAAGCAACCTGCACAGACCCCCCCCAAAGGTAAGTTTGAAGTTGCAAGACAAGCAAGCAGCCCCAGTCTCTGTGCCTCTGTGCGAGCAGTGCCATGGGCAGATGAGGCTGAACAACAGCTTTCCAGGCTAGTTATTTCTGCCTATAAGCTATCTGCAGACGTTCGCATTTTCAGAGCAGGGCTCCTGAAGGCGCCAGGCAAGGACAACCCCCATAGCAGGGGTACGTTTGAAGTATGAGTTGGCAAGACAAGCAAGAAGCCCCAGTCTCTGTGCCTCTGTGCGAGCAGTGCCATGGGCAGATGAGGCTGAGCAACAGCTTTACAGGCTAGCTCTTTCTGGCTGCGAGTTATCTGCAGACGTTCGCATTTTCAGAGCAGGCCTGCTGTAAGAAACCGGCACAGACCCCCAAAGCTACGTTTGAAATTTGAGGGTGTAAGTCAAGCAAGCAGCCCCAGTCTCTGTGCCTCTGTGCGAGCAGTGCCATGGGCAGATGAGGCTGAGCAACAGCTTTCCAGGCTAGCTACTTCTGGCTGCGAGCTAGCTGCAGACGTCCGCATTTTCACAGCAGGGCTGTCGGTGGCGTCCGGCACGGACCCCTATGGCTACGTTTGAAATTTGAGAGTGTAAGACAAGCAAGCAGCGCTAGGCTCTGTGCCTCTGTGCGAGCAGTGCCATGGGCAGATGAGGTTGAGCAACAGCTTTCCAGGCTAGCTCTTTCTGGCTGCGAGCTACCTGCAGACGTTTGCATTTCCGGAGCAGGACTGCCGGAGACCCCCTGCACAGTCCGCCAAAACTATATTTTAAGTTTGACGTGGGCAACACAAGCAAGATGCCCCAGTCTCTGTGCCTCTGTGCGAGCAGTGCCATGGGCAGATGAGGCTGAGCAACAGCTTTCCAGGCTAGCTCTTTCTGGCTGTGAGCTATCTGCAGACGTTTACATTTCGGAGCAGGGCTGTCGGTGGCGCCCAGCACGGACCCCCAAAGCTACGTTTGAAATTTGAGGGTGTAAGACAAGCAAGCAGCCCCAGTCTCTGTGCCTCTGTGCGAGCAGTGCCATGGGCAGATGAGGCTGAGCAACAGCTATCCAGGCCAGCTCTTTCTGCCTGTGCGATATCTGCAGACGTTCGCATTATCGGAGCAGGGCTGCTGGAAGCAACCTGTAAAGAACGCCAAATGTATTTTTGAAGTTTGAGGTGGGAAGACAAGCAAGCAGCCCCAGTCTCTGTGCCTCTGTGCGAGCAGTGCCATGGGCAGATGAGGCTGAGCAACAGCTTTCCAGGGTAGCTCTTTCTGGCTGCGAGCTATCTGCAGACGTTCGCATTTTCAGAGTAGGGGTGTCGGAGGCGCCCGGCACGGAGCACCGAAGCTACGTTTGAATTTTAACGGGGGCAAGACAAGCAAGCAGCCCCAGTCTCTGTGCCTCTGTGCGAGCAGTGACATGGGCAGATGAGGTTGAGCAACAGCTTTCCAGGCTAGCTCTTTCTGGCTGCCACCTACCTGCAGACGTTTGCATTTCCGGAGCAGGACTACCGGAGAGCCCCTGCACAGTCCGCCAAAAGTATATTTCAAGTTTGACGTGGGCAATACAAGCAAGAAGCCCCAGTTTCTGTGCCTCTGTGCGAGCAGTGCCATGGGCAGATGAGGCTGAGCAACAGCTTTCCAGGCTAGCCCTTTCTTCCTGCGAGCTATCTGCAGACGTTTGCATTTTCGGAGCAGGGCTGCCGGAGGTCCCCTGCACATACTGCCAAATGTATGTTTGAAGTTTGAGGAAGCAAGACAAGCAATCTGCGCCAGTCTCTGTGCCTCTGTGCGAGCAGGGCCATGGGCAGATGAGGCTGAGCAACAGCTTTCCAGGCTATCCCCTTCTGGATGGGATCTATCTGGAGACATTCGCATTTTCGGAGTACTGCTGATAGAGGAAACCGGCAGGATCCCCCATCCCCGGGATACGTTTGATGTTTGAGGTAGCAAGACAAGCAAGCAGCCCCAGTCTCTGTGCCTCTGTGCGAGCAGTGCCATGGAAAGATGAGGCTGAGCAACAGCTTTCCAGGCCAGCTCTTTCTGTCTGCGATCTATCTGCAGACGTTTGCATTTCCGGAGCAGGACTGACGGAGACCCCCTGCACAGTCCGCCAGATCAATATTTCAAGTTTGACATGGCCAATACAAGCAAGCAGCCCCAGTGTCTGTGCCTCTGTGCGAGCAGTGCCATGGGCAGATGAGGCTGAGCAACAGCTTTCCAGGCTAGCTCTTTCTGCCTGCGAGCTATCTGCAGATGTTCGCATTTTCAGAGTAGGGGTGTCGGAGGCGCCCGGCACGGACCACTGAAGAAACGTTGGAAGTTTGACGGGGGCAAGACAAGCAAGCAGCCCCAGTGTCTGTGACTTTGTGCGAGCAGTGACATAGGCAAATGAGGTTGAGCAACAGCTTTCCAGGCTAGCTCTTTCTGGCTGCCACCTACCTGCAGACGTTTGCATTTCCGGAGCAGGACTGCCGGAGACCCCCTGCACAGTCCGCCAAAAGTATATTTCAAGTTTGACGTGGGCAAGACAAGCAAGCAGCCCCAGTCTCTGTGCCTCTGTGCGAGCAGTGCCATGGGCAGATGAGGCTGAGCAACAGCTTTCCAGGCTAGCCCTTTCTGGCTGTAAGCTATCTGCAGACGTTTGCATTTTCAGAGCAGGGCTGGCGGAGGCCCCCTGCACAGACCGCCAAATGTATGTTTGAAGTTTGAGGAAGCAAGACAAGCAAGCAGCCACAGTCTCTGTGCCTCTGTGCGAGCAGTGCCATGGGCAGATGAGGCTGAGCAACAGCTTTCCAGGCTAGCCCTTTCTGGCTGTAAGCTATCTGCAGACGTTTGCATTTTCAGAGCAGGGCTGTCGGAGGAGCCCGGCACGGACCACCGAAGCTACGTTTGAAGTTTGAGGTTGACAAGACAAGCAAGCAGCCTCAGTCTCTGTGCCTCTGTGCGAGCAGTGCCATGGGCAGATGAGGCTGAGCAACAGCTTTCCAGGCTAGCTCTTTCTGCCTGCGAGCTATCTGCAGACGTTCGCATTTTCAGAGCAGGGCTGCTGGAAGCAGCCTGCACAGACCCCCCGAAAGGTAAGTTTGAAGTTGCAAGACAAGCAAGCAGCCCCAGTCTCTGTGCCTCTGTGCGAGCAGTGCCATGGGCAGATGAGGCTGAGCAACAGCTTTCCAGGCTAGCTCTTTCTGGCTGCGAGCTATCTGCAGACGTTCGCATATTCAGAGTAGGGCTGTCGGAGGCGCCCGGCACGGACCACCGAAGCTACGTTTGAATTTTAACGGTGGCAAGACAAGCAAGCAGCCCCAGTCTCTGTGCCTCTGTGCGAGCAGTGCCATGGGCAGATGAGGCTGAGCAACAGCTTTCCAGGCTAGCTCTTTCTGGCTGTGAGCTATCTGCAGACGTTTGGATTTTCGGAGCAGGGCTGCCGGAGGCCCCCTGCACAGACTGCCAAATGTATTTTTGGAGTTTGAGGAAGCAAGACAAGCAAGCAGCGCCAGTCGCTGAGCCTCTGTGCGAGCAGTGCCATGGGCAGATGAGGCGGAGCAACAGCTTTCCAGGCTATCCCCTTCTGGATGGGAGCTGTCTGGAGACATTCGCATTTTCGGACTACTGCTGCTGGAGGAAACCGGCAGGACCCCCCATCCCCGGGATACGTTTGAAATTTGAGGTAGCAAGACAAGCAAGCAGACGCAGTACCTGTGCCACTCTGCGAGCAGTGCCATGGGCAGTTGAGGCTGAGCAACAGCTTTCCAGGCTAGCTAGTTCTGGCTGCGAGCTATCTGCAGACGTTCGCATTTTCAGAGCAGGGCTGCTGGAGTCGCCAGACAAGGACAACCCCCATAGCAGGGGTACGTTTGAAGTATGAGTTGGCAAGAAAAGCCAGCATGCCCCGTCTCTGTGCCTCTGTGCGAGCAGGGCCATGGGCAGATGAGGCTGAGCAACAGCTTTCCAGGCTAGCTCTTTCTGGCTGCGAGTTATCTGCAGACGTTCGCATTTTCAGAGCAGGCCTGCTGGAAGCAAACGACACAGAACCCCAAAACTACGTTTGAAATTTGAGGGTGTAAGACAAGCAAGCAGCCCCAGTCTCTGTGCCTCTGTGCGAGCAGTGCCATGGGCAGATGAGGCTGAGCAACAGCTTTCCAGGCTAACTCTTTCTGGCTGTGAGCTATCTGCAGACGTTTGCATTTTCAAAGCAGGGCTGTCGGTGGCGCCCAGCACGGACCCCCAAAGCTACGTTTGAAATTTGAGAGTGTAAGACAAGCAAGCAGCCCCAGTCTCTGTGCCTCTGTGCGAGCAGTGCCATGGGCAGATGAGGCTGAGCAACAGCTATCCAGGCCAGCTCTTTCTGCCTGCGCGATATCTGCAGACGTTCGCATTATCGGAGCAGGGCTGCTGGAGGCAACCTGCGAAGAACGCCAAATGTATTTTTGAAGTTTGAGGTGGCAAGACAAGCAAGCAGCCCCAGTCTCTGTGCCTCTGTGCGAGCAGTGCCAAGGGCAGATGAGGCTGAGCAACAGCTTTCCAGGCTAGCTCTTTCTGGCTGCGAGTTATCTGCAGACGTTCGCATTTTCAGAGCAGGCCTGCTGGAAGCAAACGACACAGACCCCCAAAGCTACGTTTGAAGTGTGAGGGTGTAAGAGAAGCAAGCAGCCCCAGTCTCTGTGCCTCTGTGCGAGCAGTGCCATGGGCAGATGAGGCTGAGCAACAGCTTTCCAGGCTAGCTCTTTCTGCCTACAAGCTATCTGCAGACGTTCGCATTTTCAGAGCAGTGCTGTCGGAGGCGCCCGGCACGGACCACCGAAGCTACGTTTGAAGTTTGAGGTTGGCAAGATAAGCAAGCAGCCCCAGTCTCTGTGCCTCTGTGCGAGCAGGGCCATGGGCAGATGAGGCTGAGCAACAGCTTTCCAGGCTAGCTACTTCTGGCTGCGAGCTATCTGCAGACGTTCGCATTTTCAGAGCAGGGTTGATGGAAGCAACCTGCAGAGACGCCCGAAAGGTAAGTTTGAAGTTTGAAGTTGCAAGACAAGCAAGCAGCCCCAGTTTCTGTGCCTCTGTGCGAGCAGTGCCATGGGCAGATGAGGCTGAGCAACAGCTTTCCAGGCTAGCTCTTTCTGCCTGTGCGATATCTGCAGACGTTCGCATTTTCACAGCAGGGCTGCTGAAAGCAACCTGCACAGACCCCCCCCAAAGGTAAGTTTGAAGTTGCAAGACAAGCAAGCAGCCCCAGTCTCTGTGCCTCTGTGCGAGCAGTGCCATGGGCAGATGAGGCTGAGCAACAGCTTTCCAGGCTAGCTCTTTCTGGCTGTGGGCTATCTGCAGACGTTTGCATTTTCGGAGCAGGGCTGCCGGAGGCCCCCTGCACAGACTGCCAAATGTATGTTTGAAGTTTGAGGAAGCAAGACAAGCAAGAAGCCCCAGTCTCTGTGCCTCTGTGCGAGCAGTGCCATGGGCAGATGAGGCTGAGCAACAGCTTTCCAGGCTAGCCCCTTCTGGCTGCCAGCTATCTGCAGACGTTTGCATTTTCAGAGTAGGTGTGTCGGAGGCGCCCGGCACGGACCACCGAAGCTACGTTTGAATTTTAACGGGGGCAAGACAAGCAAGCAGCCCCAGTCTCTGTGCCTCTGTGCGAGCAGTGCCATGGGCAGATGAGGTTGAGCAACAGCTTTCCAGGCTAGCTCTTTCTGGCTGCCAGCTACCTGCACACATTTGCATTTCCGGAGCAGGACTGCCGGAGACCCCCTGCACAGTCCGCCAAAACTATATTTCAAGTTTGACGTGGGCAATACAAGCAAGAAGCCCCAGTCTCTGTGCCTCTGTGCGAGCAGTGCCATGGGCAGATGAGGCTGAGCAACAGCTTTCCAGGCTATCCCCTTCTGGATGGGAGCTATCTGGAGACATTCGCATTTTCGGAGTACTGCTGATAGAGGAAACCGGCAGGAGCCCCCATCCCCGGGATACGTTTGATGTTTGAGGTAGCAAGACAAGCAAGCAGCCCCAGTCTCTGTGCCTCTGTGCGAGCAGTGCCATGGGCAGATGAGGCTGAGCAACAGGTTTACAGGCTAGCTCTTTCTGGCTGCGAGCTATCTGCAGACGTCCGCATTTTCACAGCAGGGCTGCCGGAGGCCCCCTGCACAGACCGCCAAATGTATGTTTGAAGTTTGAGGAAGCAAGACAAGCAAGCAGCGCCAGTCTCTGTGCCTCTGTGCGAGCAGTGCCATGGGCAGATGAGGCTGAGCAACAGCTTTCCAGGCTAGCCCCTTCTGGCTGCCAGCTATCTGCAGACGTTTGCATTTTCAGAGTTGGGGTGTCGGAGGCGCCCGGCACGGACCACCGAAGCTACGTTTGAATTTTAACGGGGGCAAGACAAGCAAGCAGCCCCAGTCTCTGTGCCTCTGTGCGAGCAGTGACATGGGCAGATGAGGTTGAGCAACAGCTTTCCAGGCTAGCTCTTTCTGGCTGCCAGCTACCTGCACACATTTGCATTTCCGGAGCAGGACTGCCGGAGACCCCCTGCAGAGTCCGCCAAAACTATATTTCAAGTTTGACGTGGGCAATACAAGCAAGAAGCCCCAGTCTCTGTGCCTCTGTGCGAGCAGTGCCATGGGCAGATGAGGCTGAGCAACAGCTTTCCAGGCTATCCCCTTCTGGATGGGAGCTATCTGGAGACATTCGCATTTTCGGAGTACTGCTGATAGAGGAAACCGGCAGGAGCCCCCATCCCCGGGATACGTTTGATGTTTGAGGTAGCAAGACAAGCAAGCAGCCCCAGTCTCTGTGCCTCTGTGCGAGCAGTGCCATGGGCAGATGAGGCTGAGCAACAGGTTTACAGGCTAGCTCTTTCTGGCTGCGAGCTATCTGCAGACGTCCGCATTTTCACAGCAGGGCTGCCGGAGGCCCCCTGCACAGACCGCCAAATGTATGTTTGAAGTTTGAGGAAGCAAGACAAGCAAGCAGCGCCAGTCTCTGTGCCTCTGTGCGAGCAGTGCCATGGGCAGATGAGGCTGAGCAACAGCTTTCCAGGCTATCCCCTTCTGGATCGGATCTATCTGGAGACCATCGCATTTTTGGAGTACTGCTGATAGAGGAAACCGGCAGGACCCCCGATCCCCGGGATACGTTTGAAGTTTGAAGTTGCAAGACAAGCAAGCTGCCCCAGTCTCTGTGCCTCTGTGCGA
The DNA here is from genome assembly GCF_030867145.1 of Opisthocomus hoazin. Classification (NCBI taxonomy): domain Eukaryota; kingdom Metazoa; phylum Chordata; class Aves; order Opisthocomiformes; family Opisthocomidae; genus Opisthocomus; species Opisthocomus hoazin. The sequence continues at coordinate 43,945,341 of NC_134418.1, read as the reverse complement.
GCAGTGCCATGGGCAGATGAGGCCGAGCAACAGCTTTCCAGGCCAGCTCTTTCTGCCTGCGCGATATCTGCAGACGTTTGCATTTCCGGAGCAGGAGTGCCGGAGACCCCCTGCACATTTTGCCAGATCTATATTTCAAGTTTGACGTGGGCAAGACAAGCAAGCAGCGCCAGTCTCTGTGCCTCTGTGCGAGCAGTGCCATGGGCAGATGAGGCTGAGCAACAGCTTTCCAGGCTAGCTCTTTCTGGCTGCGAGCTATCTGCAGACGTTCACATTTTCAGAGCAGGCCTGCTGGAAGCAAGCGGCACAGACCCCCAAAGCTACGTTTGAAGTGTGAGGGTGTAAGAGAAGCAAGCAGCCCCAGTCTCTGTGCCTCTGTGCGAGCAGTGACATGGGCAGATGAGGCTGAGCAACAGCTTTCCAGGCTAGCTCTTTCTGCCTACAAGCTATCTGCAGACGTTCGCATTTTCAGAGCAGTGCTGTCGGAGGCGCCCGGCACGGACCACCGAAGCTACGTTTGAAGTTTGAGGTTGGCAAGATAAGCAAGCAGCCCCAGTCTCTGTGCCTCTGTGCGAGCAGGGCCATGGGCAGATGAGGCTGAGCAACAGCTTTCCAGGCTAGCTCTTTCTGGCTGCGAGCTATCTGCAGACGTTCGCATTTTCAGAGCAGGGTTGATGGAAGCAACCTGCAGAGACGCCCGAAAGGTAAGTTTGAAGTTTGAAGTTGCAAGACAAGCAAGCAGCCCCAGTCTCTGTGCCTCTGTGCGAGCAGTGCCATGGGCAGATGAGGCTGAGCAACAGCTTTCCAGGCTAGCTCTTTCTGGCTGCGAGCTACCTGCAGACGTTCGCATTTTCAGAGCAGGGCTGCTGAAAGCAACCTGCACAGACCCCCCCCAAAGGTAAGTTTGAAGTTGCAAGACAAGCAAGCAGCCCCAGTCTCTGTGCCTCTGTGCGAGCAGTGCCATGGGCAGATGAGGCTGAGCAACAGCTTTCCACGCTAGCTCTTTCTGGCTGTGGGCTATCTGCAGACGTTTGCATTTTCGGAGCAGGGCTGCCGGAGGCCCCCTGCACAGACTGCCAAATGTATGTTTGAAGTTTGAGGAAGCAAGACAAGCAAGAAGCCCCAGTCTCTGTGCCTCTGTGCGAGCAGTGCCATGGGCAGATGAGGCTGAGCAACAGCTTTACAGGCTAGCCCCTTCTGGCTGCCAGCTATCTGCAGACGTTTGCATTTTCAGAGTAGGGGTGTCGGAGGCGCCCTTCACGGACCACCGAAGCTACGTTTGAATTTTAACGGGGGCAAGACAAGCAAGCAGCCCCAGTCTCTGTGCCTCTGTGCGAGCAGTGACATGGGCAGATGAGGTTGAGCAACAGCTTTCCAGGCTAGCTCTTTCTGGCTGCCAGCTACCTGCACACATTTGCATTTCCGGAGCAGGACTGCCGGAGACCCCCTGCAGAGTCCGCCAAAACTATATTTCAAGTTTGACGTGGGCAATACAAGCAAGAAGCCCCAGTCTCTGTGCCTCTGTGCGAGCAGTGACATGGGCAGATGAGGCTGAGCAACAGCTTTCCAGGCTATCCCCTTCTGGATGGGAGCTATCTGGAGACATTCGCATTTTCGGAGTACTGCTGATAGAGGAAACCGGCAGGAGCCCCCATCCCCGGGATACGTTTGATGTTTGAGGTAGCAAGACAAGCAAGCAGCCCCAGTCTCTGTGCCTCTGTGCGAGCAGTGCCATGGGCAGATGAGGCTGAGCAACAGGTTTACAGGCTAGCTCTTTCTGGCTGCGAGCTATCTGCAGACGTCCGCATTTTCACAGCAGGGCTGCCGGAGGCCCCCTGCACAGACCGCCAAATGTATGTTTGAAGTTTGAGGAAGCAAGACAAGCAAGCAGCGCCAGTCTCTGTGCCTCTGTGCGAGCAGTGCCATGGGCAGATGAGGCTGAGCAACAGCTTTCCAGGCTATCCCCTTCTGGATCGGATCTATCTGGAGACATTCGCATTTTTGGAGTACTGCTGATAGAGGAAACCGGCAGGACCCCCGATCCCCGGGATACGTTTGAAGTTTGAAGTTGCAAGACAAGCAAGCAGCCCCAGTCTCTGTGCCTCTGTGCGAGCAGTGCCATGGGCAGATGAGGCCGAGCAACAGCTTTCCAGGCCAGCTCTTTCTGCCTGCGCGATATCTGCAGACGTTTGCATTTCCGGAGCAGGAGTGCCGGAGACCCCCTGCACATTTTGCCAGATCTATATTTCAAGTTTGACGTGGGCAAGACAAGCAAGCAGCGCCAGTCTCTGTGCCTCTGTGCGAGCAGTGCCATGGGCAGATGAGGCTGAGCAACAGCTTTCCAGGCTAGCTCTTTCTGGCTGCGAGCTATCTGCAGACGTTCACACTTTCAGAGCAGGGCTGACGGAAGCAAGCGGCACAGACCCCCAAAGCTACGTTTGAAGTGTGAGGGTGTAAGAGAAGCAAGCAGCCCCGGTCTCTGTGCCTCTGTGCGAGCAGTGCCATGGGCAGATGAGGCTGAGCAACAGCTTTCCAGGCTAGCTCTTTCTGGCTGCGAGCTACCTGCAGACGTTCGCATTTTCAGAGCAGGGCTGCTGAAAGCAACCTGCACAGACCCCCCCCAAAGGTAAGTTTGAAGTTGCAAGACAAGCAAGCAGCCCCAGTCTCTGTGCCTCTGTGCGAGCAGTGCCATGGGCAGATGAGGCTGAGCAACAGCTTTCCAGGCTAGCTCTTTCTGGCTGTGGGCTATCTGCAGACGTTTGCATTTTCGGAGCAGGGCTCCCGGAGGCCCCCTGCACAGACTGCCAAATGTATGTTTGAAGTTTGAGGAAGCAAGACAAGCAAGAAGCCCCAGTCTCTGTGCCTCTGTGCGAGCAGTGCCATGGGCAGATGAGGCTGAGCAACAGCTTTCCAGGCTAGCCCCTTCTGGCTGCCAGCTATCTGCAGACGTTTGCATTTTCAGAGTAGGGGTGTCGGAGGCGCCCGGCACGGACCACCGAAGCTACGTTTGAATTTTAACGGGGGCAAGACAAGCAAGCAGCCCCAGTCTCTGTGCCTCTGTGCGAGCAGTGACATGGGCAGATGAGGTTGAGCAACAGCTTTCCAGGCTAGCTCTTTCTGGCTGCCAGCTACCTGCACACATTTGCATTTCCGGAGCAGGACTGCCGGAGACCCCCTGCACAGTCCGCCAAAACTATATTTCAAGTTTGACGTGGGCAATACAAGCAAGAAGCCCCAGTCTCTGTGCCTCTGTGCGAGCAGTGTCATGGGCAGATGAGGCTGAGCAACAGCTTTCCAGGCTATCCCCTTCTGGATGGGAGCTATATGGAGACATTCGCATTTTCGGAGTACTGCTGATAGAGGAAACCGGCAGGAGCCCCCATCCCTGGGATACGTTTGATGTTTGAGGTAGCAAGACAAGCAAGCAGCCCCAGTCTCTGTGCCTCTGTGCGAGCAGTGCCATGGGCAGATGAGGCTGAGCAACAGGTTTACAGGCTAGCTCTTTCTGGCTGCGAGCTATCTGCAGACGTCCGCATTTTCACAGCAGGGCTGCCGGAGGCCCCCTGCACAGACCGCCAAATGTATGTTTGAAGTTTGAGGAAGCAAGACAAGCAAGCAGTGCCAGTCTCTGTGCCTCTGTGCGAGCAGTGCCATGGGCAGATGAGGCTGAGCAACAGCTTTCCAGGCTAGCCCTTTCTGGCTGTAAGCTACCTGCAGACGTTTGCATTTCCGGAGCAGGACTGCCGGAGACCCCCTGCACAGTCCGCCAAAACTATATTTCAAGTTTGACGTGAGCAGTACAAGCAAGCAGACCCAGTCTCTGTGCCTCTGTGCGAGCAGTGCCAAGGGCAGATGAGGCTGAGCAACAGCTTTCCAGGCTAGCTCTTTCTGGCTGTGAGATATCTGCAGACGTTCGCATTTTCAGAGCAGGGCTGCTGGAAGCAACCTGCACAGACCCCCCCAAAGGTAAGTTTGAAGTTGCAAGACAAGCAAGCAGCCCCAGTCTCTGTGCCTCTGTGCGAGCAGTGCCATGGGCAGATGAGGCTGAGCAACAGCTTTCCAGGCTAGCTCTTTCTGGCTGCGAGCTATCTGCAGACGTTTGGATTTTCGGAGCAGGGCTGCCGGAGGCCCCCTGCACAGACTGCCAAATGTATGTTTGGAGTTTGAGGAAGCAAGACAAGCAAGCAGCGCCAGTCTCTGTGCCTCTGTGCGAGCAGTGCCATGGGCAGATGAGGCGGAGCAACAGCTTTCCAGGCTATCCCCTTCTGGATGGGAGCTGTCTGGAGACATTCGCATTTTCGGACTACTGCTGCTGGAGGAAACCGGCAGGACCCCCCATCCCCGGGATACGTTTGAAATTTGAGGTAGCAAGACAAGCAAGCAGCCTCAGTACCTGTGCCACTCTGCGAGCAGTGCCATGGGCAGTTGAGGCTGAGCAACAGCTTTCCAGGCTAGCTAGTTCTGTCTGCGAGCTATCTGCAGACGTTCGCATTTTCAGAGCAGGGCTGCTGGAGTCGCCAGGCAAGGACAACCCCCATAGCAGGGGTACGTTTGAAGTATGAGTTGGCAAGAAAAGCCAGCATGCCCCGTCTCTGTGCCTCTGTGCGAGCAGGGCTATGGGCAGATGAGGCTGAGCAACAGCTTTCCAGGCTAGCTCTTTCTAGCTGCGAGTTATCTGCAGACGTTCGCATTTTCAGAGCAGGCCTGCTGGAAGCAACCGACACAGACCCCCAAAAGTACGTTTGAAATTTGAGGGTGTAAGACAAGCAAGCAGCCCCAGTCTCTGTGCCTCTGTGCGAGCAGTGCCATGGGCAGATGAGGCTGAGCAACAGCTTTCCAGGCTAGCTCTTTCTGGCTGTGAGCTATCTGCAGACGTTTGCATTTTCGGAGCAGGGCTGTCGGTGGCGCCCAGCACGGACCCGCAAAGCTACGTTTGAAATTTGAGAGTGTAAGACAAGCAAGCAGCCCCAGTCTCTGTGCCTCTGTGCGAGCAGTGCCATGGGCAGATGAGGCTGAGCAACAGCTATCCAGGCCAGCTCTTTCTGCCTGCGCGATATCTGCAGACGTTCGCATTATCGAAGCAGGGCTGCTGGAGGCAACCTGCAAAGAACGCCAAATGTTTTTTTGAAGTTTGAGGTGGCAAGACAAGCAAGCAGCCCCAGTCTCTGTGCCTCTGTGCGAGCAGTGCCATGGGCAGATGAGGCTGAGCAACAGCTTTCCAGGCTAGCTCTTTCTGCCTACAAGCTATCTGCAGACGTTCGCATTTTCAGAGCAGTGCTGTCGGAGGCGCCCGGCACGGACCACCGAAGCTACGTTTGAAGTTTGAGGTTGGCAAGATAAGCAAGCAGCCCCAGTCTCTGTGCCTCTGTGCGAGCAGGGCCATGGGCAGATGAGGCTGAGCAACAGCTTTCCAGGCTAGCTACTTCTGGCTGCGAGCTATCTGCAGACGTTCGCATTTTCAGAGCAGGGTTGATGGAAGCAACCTGCAGAGACGCCCGAAAGGTAAGTTTGAAGTTTGAAGTTGCAAGACAAGCAAGCAGCCCCAGTTTCTGTGCCTCTGTGCGAGCAGTGCCATGGGCAGATGAGGCTGAGCAACAGCTTTCCAGGCTAGCTCTTTCTGGCTGCGAGCTATCTGCAGACGTTCGCATTTTCAGAGCAGGGCTGCTGAAAGCAACCTGCACAGACCCCCCCCAAAGGTAAGTTTGAAGTTGCAAGACAAGAAAGCAGCCCCAGTCTCTGTGCCTCTGTGCGAGCAGTGCCATGGGCAGATGAGGCTGAGCAACAGCTTTCCAGGCTAGCTCTTTCTGGCTGTGGGCTATCTGCAGACGTTTGCATTTCCGGTGCAGGTGTGCCTTAGACCCCCTGCACATTCTGCGAGATCTATATTTCAAGTTTGAAGTTGCAAGACAAGCAAGCAGCCCCAGTTTCTGTGCCTCTGTGCGAGCAGTGCCATGGGCAGATGAGGCTGAGCAACAGCTTTCCAGGCTAGCTCTTTCTGGCTGCGAGCTATCTGCAGACGTTCGCATTTTCAGAGCAGGGCTGCTGGAAGCAACCTGCACAGACCCCCCCCAAAGGTAAGTTTGAAGTTGCAAGACAAGCAAGCAGCCCCAGTCTCTGTGCCTCTGTGCGAGCAGTGCCATGGGCAGATGAGGCTGAAAAACAGCTTTCCAGGCTAGTTATTTCTGCCTATAAGCTATCTGCAGACGTTCGCATTTTCAGAGCAGGGCTGCTGAAGGCGCCAGGCAAGGACAACCCCCATAGCAGGGGTACGTTTGAAGTATGAGTTGGCAAGACAAGCAAGAAGCCCCAGTCTCTGTGCCTCTGTGCGAGCAGTGCCATGGGCATATGAGGCTGAGCAACAGCTTTACAGGCTAGCTCTTTCTGGCTGCGAGTTATCTGCAGACGTTCGCATTTTCAGAGCAGGCCTGCTGGAAGAAACCGGCACAGACCCCCAAAGCTACGTTTGAAATTTGAGGGTGTAAGAGAAGCAAGCAGCCCCAGTCTCTGTGCCTCTGTGCGAGCAGGGCCATGGGCAGATGAGGCTGAGCAACAGCTTTCCAGGCTAGCTACTTCTGGCTGCGAGCTAGCTGCAGACGTCCGCATTTTCACAGCAGGGCTGTCTGTGGCGCCCGGCACGGACCCCTATGGGTACGTTTGAAATTTGAGAGTGTAAGACAAGCAAGCAGCCCTAGGCTCTGTGCCTCTGTGCGAGCAGTGCCATGGGCAGATGAGGCTGAGCAACAGCTTTACAGGCTAGCTCTTTCTGGCTGCGAGCTATCTGCAGACGTTTGCATTTTCGGAGTAGGGCTGACGGAGGCCCCCTGCACAGACCGCCAAATGTATGTTTGAAGTTTGAAGTTGCAAGACAAGCAAGCAGCCCCAGTCTCTGTGCCTCTGTGCGAGCAGTGCCATGGGCAGATGAGGCTGAGCAACAGCTTTCCAGGCTAGCTTTTTCTGTCTGCGAGCTATTTGCAGACGTTTGCATTTCCGGAGCAGGACTGCCGGAGAACCCCTGCACAGTCCGCCAGTTCTGTATTTCAAGTTTGACGTGAGCAAGACAAGCAAGCAGCCCCAGTCTCTGTGCCTCTGTGCGAGCAGTGCCATGGGCAGATGAGGCTGAGCAACAGCTTTCCAGGCTAGCTCTTTCTGGCTGCGAGCTATCTGCAGACGTTCGCATTTTCAGAGTAGGGGTGTCGGAGGCGCCCGGCACGGACCACCGAAGCTACGTTTGAAGTTTGAGGGGGGCAAGACAAGGAAGCAGCCCCAGTCTCTGTGCCTCTGTGCGAGCAGTGACATGGGCAGATGAGGCTGAGCAACAGCTTTCTAGGCTAGTTCTTTCTGGCTGCCAGCTACCTGCACACGTTTGCATTTCCGGAGCAGAACTGCCGGAGACCCCCTGCACAGACCCCCAAAGCTACGTTTGAAGTTTGAGAGTGTAAGAGAAGCAAGCAGCCCCAGTCTCTGTGCCTCTGTGCGAGCCGTGCCATGGGCAGATGAGGCTGAACAACAGCTTTCCAGGCTAGATCTCTCTGCCTACAAGCTACCTGCAGACGTTCGCATTTTCAGAGCAGGGCTGTCGGAGGCGCCCGGCACGGACCACCAAAGCTACGTTTGAAGTTTGAGGTTGGCGAGACAAGCAAGCAGCCCCAGTCTCTGTGCCTCTGTGCGAGCAGTGCCATGGGCAGATGAGGCTGAGCAACAGCTTTCCAGGCTAGCTCTTTCTGCCTGCGAGCTATCTGCAGACGTTTGCATTTTCAGAGCAGGCCTGCTGGAAGCAACCTACACAGACCCCCCCAAAGGTAAGTTTGAAGTTGCAAGACAAGCAAGCAGCCCCGGTCTCTGTGCCTCTGTGCGAGCAGTGCCATGGGCAGATGAGGCTGAGCAACAGCTTTCCAGGCTAGCTACTTCTGGCTGCGAGCTATCTGCAGACGTTCGCATTTTCAGAGTAGGGGTGTCGGAGGCGCCCGGCACGGACCACCGAAGCTATGTTTGAACTTTGACGGGGGCAAGATAAGCAAGCAGCCCCAGTCTCTGTGCCTCTGTGTGAGCAGTGCCATGGGCAGATGAGGTTGAGCAACAGCTTTCCAGGCTAGCTCTTTCTGGCTGCCAGCTACCTGCAGACGTTTGCATTTCCGGAGCAGGACTGCCGGAGACACCCTGCACAGTCCGCCAAAACCATATTTCAAGTTTGACGTGGGCAATACAAGCAAGCAGCCCCAGTCTCTGTGCCTCTGTGCGAGCAGTGCCATGGGCAGATGAGGCTGAGCAACAGCTTTCCAGGCTAGATTTTTCTGGCTGCGAGCTATCAGCAAAAGTTCGGTTTTTCAGAGCAGGGCTGCTGGAGGCGCCAGGCAAGGACACCCCCCATAGCAGGGGTACGTTTGAAGTATGAGGTGGCAAGACAAGCCAGCATGCCCCGTCTCTGTGCCTCTGTGCGAGCAGTGCCATGGGCAGATGAGGTTGAACAACAGCTTTACAGGCTAGCTACTTCTGGCTGCGAGCTATCTGCAGGCGTTCGCATTTTCACAGCAGGGCTGTCGGTGGCGCCCGGCACGGACCCCTATGGCTACGTTTGAAATTTGGACTGTAAGACAAGCAAGCAGCCCTAGGGTCTGTGCCTCTGTGCGAGCAGTGCCATGGGCAGATGAGGCTGAGCAACAGCTTTCCAGGCTAGCTCTTTCTGGCTGTGAGCTATCTGCAGACGTTTGCATTTTCGGAGTAGGGCTGACGGAGGCCCCCTGCACAGACCGCCAAATGTATGTTTGAAGTTTGAAGTTGCAAGACAAGCAAGCAGCCCCAGTCTCTGTGCCTCTGTGCGAGCAGTGCCATGGGCAGATGAGGCTGAGCAACAGCTTTCCAGGCTAGCTTTTTCTGTCTGCGAGCTATTTGCAGACGTTTGCATTTCCGGAGCAGGACTGCCGGAGAACCCCTGCACAGTCCGCCAGTTCTATATTTCAAGTTTGACGTGGGCAAGACAAGCAAGCAGCCCCAGTCTCTGTGCCTCTGAGTGAGCAGTGCCATGGGCAGATGAGGCTGAGCAACAGCTTTCCAGGCTAGCTTTTTCTGTCTGCGAGCTATTTGCAGACGTTTGCATTTCCGGAGCAGGACTGCCGGAGAACCCCTGCACAGTCCGCCAGTTCTATATTTCAAGTTTGACGTGGGCAAGACAAGCAAGCAGCCCCAGTCTCTGTGCCTCTGTGCGAGCAGTGCCATGGGCAGATGAGGCTGAGCAACAGCTTTCCAGGCTAGCTCTTTCTGCCTGCGAGCTATCTGCAGACGTTCGCATTTTCAGAGCAGGGCTGCTGGAAGCAAGCGGCACAGACCCCCAAAGCTACGTTTGAAGTTTGAGAGTGTAAGAGAAGCAAGCAGCACCAGTCTCTGTGCCTCTGTGCGAGCAGTGCCATGGGCAGATGAGGCTGAGCAACAGCTTTCCAGGCTAGCTCTTTCTGGCTGCGAGCAATCTGCAGACGTTCGCATTTTCAGAGTAGGGGTGTCGGAGGCGCACGGCACGGACCACCGAAGCTACGTTTGAAGTTTGAGGGGGGCAAGACAAGGAAGCAGCCCCAGTCTCTGAGCCTGTGTGCGAGCAGTGACATGGGCAGATAAGGTTGAGCAACAGCTTTCCAGGCTAGTTCTTTCTGGCTGCCAGCTACCTGCACACGTTTGCATTTCCGGAGCAGAACTGCCGGAGACCCCCTGCACAGACCTCCAAAGCTACGTTTGAAGTTTGAGCGTGTAAGAGAAGGAAGCAGCCCCAGTCTCTGTGCCTCTGTGCGAGCAGTGACATGGGCAGATGAGGTTGAGCAACAGCTTTCCAGGCTAGCTCTTTCCGTCTGCCAGCTACCTGCAGACGTTTGCATTTCCGGAGCAGGACTGCCGGAGACCCCCTGCACAGTGCGCCAAAACCATATTTCAAGTTTGACGTGGGTAATGCAAGCAAGCAGCCCCAGTCTCTGTGATTCTGTGCGAGCAGTGCCATGGGCAGATGAGGCTGAGCAAGAGCTTTCCAGGCTAGCTACTTCTGGCTGCGAGCTATCAGCAAAAGTTTGCATTTTCAGAGCAGGGCTGCTGGAGACGCCAGGCAAGGACACCCCCCATAGCAGGGGAACGTTTGAAGTATGAGATGGCAAGACAAGCCAGCATGCCCCGTCTCTGTGCCTTTGTGCGAGCAGTGCCATGGGCAGATGAGGTTGAACAACAGCTTTACAGGGTAGCTCTTTCTGGCTGCGAGTTATCTGCAGACGTTCGCATTTTCAGAGCAGGCCTGCTGGAAGAAACCGGCACAGACCCCCAAAGATACGTTTGAAATTTGAGGGTGTAGGACAAGCAAGCAACCCCAGTCTCTGTGCCTCTGTGCGAGCAGTGCCATGGGCAGATAAGGCTGAGCAACAGCTTTCCAGGCTAGCTCTTCCTGCCTACAAGCTATCTGCAGACGTTCGCATTTTCAGAGCAGGGCTGTCGGAGGCGCCCGGCACGGACGCCCAAAGCTACTTTTGAAGTTTGAGGTTGTTAAGACAAGCAAGCAGCCCCAGTCTCTGTGACTCTGTGCGAGCAGTGCCATGGGCAGATGAGGCTGAGCAACAGCTTTCCAGGCTAGCTCTTTCTGCCTGCGAGCTATCTGCAGACGTTTGCATTTTCGGAGCAGGGCTGACGGAAGCAAGCGGCACAGACCCCAACACAGGTAAGTTTGAAGTTGCAAGACAAGCAAGCAGCCCCGGTCTCTGTGCCTCTGTGCGAGCAGTGCCATGGGCAGATGAGGCTGAGCAACAGCTTTCCAGGCTAGCTCTTTCTGGCTGTGAGCTATCTGCAGACGTTTGCATTTTCGGAGCAGGGCTGCCGGAGGCCCCCTGTACAGACCGCTAAATGTATGTTTGAAGTTTGAGGAAGCAAGACAAGCAAGCAGCCCCAGTCTCTGTGCCTCTGTGCGAGCAGTGCCATGGGCAGATGAGGCTGAGCAACAGCTTTCCAGGTTATCCCCTTCTGGATGGGAGCTATCTGGATACATTCGCATTTTCGGAGTACTACTGATAGAGGAAACCGGCAGGACCCCCCATCCCCGGGATACGTTTGAAGTTTGAAGTTGCAAGACAAGCAAGCAGCCCCAGTCTCTGTGCCTCTGTGCAAGCAGTGCCATGGGCAGATGAGGCTGAGCAACAGCTTTCCAGGCTAGCTCTTTCTGGCTGCGAGTTATCTGCAGACGTTCGCATTTTCAGAGCTGGCCTGCTGGAAGCAACCGGCACAGACCCTCAAAGCTACGTTTGAAATTTGAGGGTGTAAGACAAGCAAGCAGCCCCAGTCTCTGTTCCTCTGTGCAAGCAGTGCCATGGGCAGATGAGGCTGAGCAACAGCTTTCCAGGCTAGCTGTTTCTGTCTGCGAGCTATCTGCAGACGTTTGCATTTTCAGAGTAGGGGTGTCGGAGGCGCCCGGCACGGACCACCAAATCTACGTTTGAAGTTTGAATTTGGTGAGACAAGCAAGCAGCCCCAGTCTCTGTGCCTCTGTGCGAGCAGTGCCATGGGCAAATGAGGCTGAGCAACAGCTTTCCAGGCTAGATCTTTCTGCCTGCGAGCTATCTGCAGACGTTTGCATTTTCAGAGTAGGGGTGTCGGAGGCGCCCGGCACGGACCACCGAAGCTAAGTTTGAAGTTTGACGGGGGCAAGACAAGCAAGCAGCCCCAGTCTCTGTGCCTCTGTGCGAGCAGTGACATGGGCAGATGAGGTTGAGCAACAGCTTTCCAGGCTAGCCCTTTCTGGCTGCCAGCTACCTGCAGACGTTTTCATTTCCGGAGCAGAACTGCCGGAGACCCCCTGCACAGTCCGCCAAAGCTATATTTCATGTTTGACGTGGGCAAGAAAAGCAAGCAGCCCCAGTCTCTGTGCCTCTGTGCGAGCCGTGCCATGGGCAGATGAGGCTGAACAACAGCTTTCCAGGCTAGATCTCTCTGCCTACAAGCTACCTGCAGACGTTCGCATTTTCAGAGCAGGGCTGTCGGAGGCGCCCGGCACGGACCACCAAAGCTACGTTTGAAGTTTGAGGTTGGAGAGACAAGCAAGCAGCCCCAGTCTCTGTGCCTCTGTGCGAGCAGTGCCATGGGCAGATGAGGCTGAGCAACAGCTTTCCAGGCTAGCTCTTTCTGCCTGCGAGCTATCTGCAGACGTTTGCATTTTCAGAGCAGGCCTGCTGGAAGCAACCTACACAGACCCCCCCAAAGGTAAGTTTGAAGTTGCAAGAGAAGCAAGCAGCCCCGGTCTCTGTGCCTCTGTGCGAGCAGTGCCATGGGCAGATGAGGCTGAGCAACAGCTTTCCAGGCTAGCTCTTTCTGGCTGTGAGCTATCTGCAGACGTTTGCATTTTCGGAGCAGGGCTGCCGGAGGCCCCCTGCAGAGACCGCCAAATGTATGTTTGAAATTTGAGGAAGCAAGACAAGCAAGCAGCCCCAGTCTCTGTGCCTCTGTGCGAGCAGGGCCATGGGCAGATGAGGCTGAGCAACAGCTTTCCAGGCTGTCCCCTTCTGGATGGGAGCTATCTGGAGACATTCGCATTTTCGGAGTTCTGCTGATAGAGGAAACCGGCAGGAGCCCCGATCCCCGGGATACGTTTGACGTTTGAAGTTGCAAAACAAGCAAGCAGCCCCAGTCTCTGTGATTCTGTGCGAGCAGTGCCATGGGCAGATGAGGCTGAGCAACAGCTTTCCAGGCTAGCTCTTTCTGTCTGCGATCTATCTGCAGACGTTTGCATTTCCGGAGCAGGACTGCCGGAGACCCCCTGCACAGTCTGCCAGATCTATATTTCAAGTTTGACGTGGGCAAGACAAGCAAGCAGCCCCAGTCTCTGTGCCTCTGTGCGAGCAGTGCCATGGGCAGATGAGGCTGAGCAACAGCTTTCCAGGCTAGCTACTTCTGGCTGCGAGCTATCTGCAGACGTTCGCATTTTCAGAGTAGGGGTGTCGGAGGCGCCCGGCACGGACCACCGAAGCTATGTTTGAACTTTGACGGGGGCAAGATAAGCAAGCAGCCCCAGTCTCTGTGCCTCTGTGTGAGCAGTGCCATGGGCAGATGAGGTTGAGCAACAGCTTTCCAGGCTAGCTCTTTCTGGCTGCCAGCTACCTGCAGACGTTTGCATTTCCGGAGCAGGACTGCCGGAGACCCCCTGCACAGTCCGCCAAAACCATATTTCAAGTTTGACGTGGGCAATACAAGCAAGCAGCCCCAGTCTCTGTGCCTCTGTGCGAGCAGTGCCATGGGCAGATGAGGCTGAGCAACAGCTTTCCAGGCTAGATTTTTCTGGCTGCGAGCTATCAGCAAAAGTTCGGTTTTTCAGAGCAGGGCTGCTGGAGGCGCCAGGCAAGGACACCCCCCATAGCAGGGGTACGTTTGAAGTATGAGGTGGCAAGACAAGCCAGCATGCCCCGTCTCTGTGCCTCTGTGCGAGCAGCGCCATGGGCAGATGAGGTTGAACAACAGCTTTACAGGCTAGCTACTTCTGGCTGCGAGCTATCTGCAGACGTCCGCATTTTCACAGCAGGGCTGTCGGTGGCGCCCGGCACGGACCCCTATGGCTACGTTTGAAATTTGGAGTGTAAGACAAGCAAGCAGCCCTAGGGTCTGTGCCTCTGTGCGAGCAGTGCCATGGGCAGATGAGGCTGAGCAACAGCTTTCCAGGCTAGCTCTTTCTGGCTGTGAGGTATCTGCAGACGTTTGCATTTTCGGAGTAGGGCTGACGGAGGCCCCCTGCACAGACCGCCAAATGTATGTTTGAAGTTTGAAGTTGCAAGACAAGCAAGCAGCCCCAGTCTCTGTGCCTCTGTGCGAGCAGTGCCATGGGCAGATGAGGCTGAGCAACAGCTTTCCAGCCTAGCTTTTTCTGTCTGCGAGCTATTTGCAGACGTTTGCATTTCCGGAGCAGGACTGCCGGAGAACCCCTGCACAGTCCGCCAGTTCTATATTTCAAGTTTGACGTGGGCAAGACAAGCAAGCAGCCCCAGTCTCTGTGCCTCTGTGCGAGCAGTGCCATGGGCAGATGAGGCTGAGCAACAGCTTTCCAGGCTAGCTTTTTCTGTCTGCGAGCTATTTGCAGACGTTTGCATTTCCGGAGCAGGACTGCCGGAGAACCCCTGCACAGTCCGCCAGTTCTATATTTCAAGTTTGACGTGGGCAAGACAAGCAAGCAGCCCCAGTCTCTGTGCCTCTGTGCGAGCAGTGCCATGGGCAGATGAGGCTGAGCAACAGCTTTCCAGGCTAGCTCTTTCTGGCTGTGAGCTATCTGCAGACGTTCGCATTTTCAGAGCAGGACTGCTGGAAGCAAGCGGCACAGACCCCCAAAGCTACGTTTGAATTTTGAGAGTGTAAGAGAAGCAAGCAGCACCAGTCTCTGTGCCTCTGTGCGAGCAGTGCCATGGGCAGATGAGGCTGAGCAACAGCTTTCCAGGCTAGCTCTTTCTGGCTGCGAGCAATCTGCAGACGTTCGCATTTTCAGAGTAGGGGTGTCGGAGGCGCACGGCACGGACCACCGAAGCTACGTTTGAAGTTTGAGGGGGGCAAGACAAGGAAGCAGCCCCAGTCTCTGTGCCTGTGTGCGAGCAGTGACATGGGCAGATAAGGTTGAGCAACAGCTTTCCAGGCTAGTTCTTTCTGGCTGCCAGCTACCTGCACACGTTTGCATTTCCGGAGCAGAACTGCCGGAGACCCCCTGCACAGACCTCCAAAGCTACGTTTGAAGTTTGAGCGTGTAAGAGAAGGAAGCAGCCCCAGTCTCTGTGCCTCTGTGCGAGCAGTGACATGGGCAGATGAGGTTGAGCAACAGCTTTCCAGGCTAGCTCTTTCTGGCTGCCAGCTACCTGCAGACGTTTGCATTTCCGGAGCAGGACTGCCGGAGACCCCCTGCACAGTGCGCCAAAACCATATTTCAAGTTTGACGTGGGTAATACAAGCAAGCAGACCCAGTCTCTGTGATTCTGTGCGAGCAGTGCCATGGGCAGATGAGGCTGAGCAAGAGCTTTCCAGGCTAGCTACTTCTGGCTGCGAGCTATCAGCAAAAGTTCGGTTTTTCAGAGCAGGGCTGCTTGAGGCGCCAGGCAAGGACACCCCCCATAGCAGGGGTACGTTTGAAGTATGAGATGGCAAGACAAGCCAGCATGCCCCGTCTCTGTGCCTTTGTGCGAGCAGTGCCATGGGCAGATGAGGTTGAACAACAGCTTTACAGGGTAGCTCTTTCTGGCTGCGAGTTATCTGCAGACGTTCGCATTTTCAGAGCAGGCCTGCTGGAAGAAACCGGCACAGACCCCCAAAGATACGTTTGAAATTTGAGGGTGTAGGACAAGCAAGCAGCCCCAGTCTCTGTGCCTCTGTGCGAGCAGTGCCATGGGCAGATAAGGCTGAGCAACAGCTTTACAGGCTAGCTCTTCCTGCCTACAAGCTATCTGCAGACGTTCGCATTTTCAGAGCAGGGCTGTCGGAGGCGCCCGGCACGGACGCCCAAAGCTACTTTTGAAGTTTGAGGTTGTTAAGACAAGCAAGCAGCCCCAGTCTCTGTGACTCTGTGCGAGCAGTGCCATGGGCAGATGAGGCTGAGCAACAGCTTTCCAGGCTAGCTCTTTCTGCCTGCGAGCTATCTGCAGACGTTTGCATTTTCGGAGCAGGGCTGACGGAAGCAAGCGGCACAGACCCCAACACAGGTAAGTTTGAAGTTGCAAGACAAGCAAGCAGCCCCGGTCTCTGTGCCTCTGTGCGAGCAGTGCCATGGGCAGATGAGGCTGAGCAACAGCTTTCCAGGCTAGCTCTTTCTGGCTGTGAGCTATCTGCAGACGTTCACATTTTCGGAGCAGGGCTGCCGGAGGCCCCCTGCACAGACCGCCAAATGTATGTTTGAAGTTTGAGGAAGCAAGACAAGCAAGCAGCCCCAGTCTCTGTGCCTCTGTGCGAGCAGGGCCATGGGCAGATGAGGCTGAGCAACAGCTTCCCGGGTTATCCCCTTCTGGATGGGAGCTATCTGGATACATTCGCATTTTCGGAGTACTACTGATAGAGGAAAGCGGCAGGACCCCCCATCCCCGGGATACGTTTGAAGTTTGAAGTTGCAAGACAAGCAAGCAGCCCCAGTCTCTGTGCCTCTGTGCAAGCAGTGCCATGGGCAGATGAGGCTGAGCAACAGCTTTCCAGGCTAGCTCTTTCTGTCTGCGAGCTTTCTGCAGACGTTTGCATTTCCGGTGCAGGACTGCCGGAGACCCCCTGCACATTCTGCCAGATCTATATTTCACGTTTGACGTGGGCAAGACAAGCAAGCAGCCCCAGTCTCTGTGCCTCTGTGCGAGCAGGGCCATGGGCAGATGAGGCTGAGCAACAGCTTCCCGGGTTATCCCCTTCTGGATGGGAGCTATCTGGATACATTCGCATTTTCGGAGTACTACTGATAGAGGAAAGCGGCAGGACCCCCCATCCCCGGGATACGTTTGAAGTTTGAAGTTGCAAGACAAGCAAGCAGCCCCAGTCTCTGTGCCTCTGTGCAAGCAGTGCCATGGGCAGATGAGGCTGAGCAACAGCTTTCCAGGCTAGCTCTTTCTGTCTGCGAGCTTTCTGCAGACGTTTGCATTTCCGGTGCAGGACTGCCGGAGACCCCCTGCACATTCTGCCAGATCTATATTTCAAGTTTGACGTGGGCAAGACAAGCAAGCAGCCCCAGTCTCTGTGCCTCTGTGCGAGCAGGGCCATGGGCAGATGAGGCTGAGCAACAGCTTTCCAGGCTAGCTCTTTCTGGCTGCGAGTTATCTGCAGACGTTCGCATTTTCAGAGCTGGCCTGCTGGAAGCAACCAACACAGACCCCCAAAGCTACGTTTGAAATTTGAGGGTGTAAGACAAGCAAGCAGCCCCAGTCTCTGTTCCTCTGTGCAAGCAGTGCCATGGGCAGATGAGGCTGAGCAACAGCTTTCCAGGCTAGCTGTTTCTGTCTGCGAGCTATCTGCAGACGTTTGCATTTTCAGAGTAGGGGTGTCGGAGGCGCCCGGCACGGACCACCGAATCTACGTTTGAAGTTTGAATTTGGTGAGACAAGCAAGCAGCCCCAGTATCTGTGCCTCTGTGCGAGCAGTGCCATGGGCAAATGAGGCTGAGCAACAGCTTTCCAGGCTAGATCTTTCTGCCTGCGAGCTATCTGCAGACGTTTGCATTTTCAGAGTAGGGGTGTCGGAGGCGCCCGGCACGGACCACCGAAGCTAAGTTTGAAGTTTGACGGGGGCAAGACAAGCAAGCAGCCCCAGTCTCTGTGCCTCTGTGCGAGCAGTGACATGGGCAGATGAGGTTGAGCAACAGCTTTCCAGGCTAGCCGTTTCTGGCTGCCAGCTACCTGCAGACGTTTTCATTTCCGGAGCAGGACTGCCTGAGACCCCCTGCACAGTCCGCCAAAGCTATATTTCATGTTTGACGTGGGCAAGACAAGCAAGCAGCCCCAGTCTCTGTGCCTCTGTGCGAGCAGGGCCATGGGCAGATGAGGCTGAGCAACAGCTTTCCAGGCTAGCTCTTTCTGGCTGCGAGTTATCTGCAGACGTTCGCATTTTCAGAGCAGGCCTGCTGGAAGAAACCGGCACAGACCCCCAAAGCCACGTTTGAAATTTGAGGGTGTAAGACAAGCAAGCAGCCCCAGTCTCTGTGCCTCTGTGCGAGCAGTGCCATGGGCAGATGAGGCTGAGCAACAGCTTTCCAGGCTAGCTACTTCTGGCCGCGAGCTATCTGCAGACGTCTGCATTTTCACAGCAGGGCTGTCGGTGGCGCCCGTCACAGACCCCCAAAGCTACGTTTGAAATTTGAGAGTGTAAGACAAGCAAGCAGCCCTAGGGTCTGTGCCTCTGTGCGAGCAGTGCCATGGGCAGATGAGGCTGAGCAACAGCTTTCCAGGCTAGCTCTTTCTGGCTGTGAGCTATCTGCAGATGGTTGCATTTTCGGAGCAGTGGTGACGGAGGCCCCCTGCACAGACCGCCAAATGTATGTTTGAAGTTTGAGGAAGCAAGACAAGCAAGCAGCCCCAGTCTCTGTGCCTCTGTGCGAGCAGTGCCATGGGCAGATGAGGCTCAGCAACAGCTTGCCAGGATAGCTCTTTCTGCCTGCGAGCTATCTGCAGACGTTCGCATTTTCAGAGCAGGGCTGACGGAAGCAACCTGCACAGACCCCCCCAAAGGTAAGTTTGAAGTTGCAAGACAAGCAAGCAGCCCCGGTCTCTGTGCCTCTGTGCGAGCAGTGCCATGGACAGATGAGGCTGAGCAACAGCTTTCCAGGCTAGCTCTTTCTGGCTGCCAGCTACCTGCAGACGTTTGCATTTCCGGAGCAGGACTGCCGGAGACCCCCTGCACAGTCCGCCAAAACTATATTTCAAGTTTGAAGTTGCAAGACAAGCAAGCAGCCCCAGTCTCTGTGCCTCTGTGCGAGCAGTGCCATGGGCAGATGAGGCTGAGCAACAGCTTTCCAGGCTAGCTCTTTCTGCCTGCGAGCTATCTGCAGACGTTCGCATTTTCAGAGCAGTCCTGCTGGAAGCAAGCGGCACAGACCCCCAAAGCTACGTTTGAAGTTTGAGGGTGTAAGAGAAGCAAGCAGCCCCAGTCTCTGTGCCTCTGTGCGAGCAGTGCCATGGGCAGATGAGGCTGAGCAACAGCTTTCCAGGCTAGATCTTTCTGCCTACAAGCTACCTGCAGACGTTCGAATTTTCAGAGCAGGGCTGTCGGAGGCGCCCGGCACGGACCACCGAAGCTACGTTTGAAGTTTGAGGTTGGCGAGACAAGCAAGCAGCCCCAGTCTCTGTGCCTCTGTGCGAGCAGCGCCATGGGCAGATGAGGCTGAGCAACAGCTTTCAAGGCTAGCTCTTTCTGCCTGCGAGCTATCTGCAGACGTTCGCATTTTCAGAGCAGGGCTGACGGAAGCAAGCGGCACAGACCCCCCCAAAGGTAAGTTTGAAGTTGCAAGACAAGCAAGCAGCCCCGGTCTCTGTGCCTCTGTGCAAGCAGTGCCATGGGCAGATGAGGCTGAGCAACAGCTTTCCAGGCTAGCTCTTTCTGGCTGTGAGCTATCTGCAGACGTTTGCATTTTCGGAGCAGGGCTGCCGAAGGCCCCCTGCACAGACCGCCAAATGTATGTTTGAGTTTTGAGAAAGCAAGACAAGCAAGCAGCCCCAGTCTCTGTGCCTCTGTGCGAGCAGGGCCATGGGCAGATGAGGCTGAGCAACAGCTTTCCAGGCTATCCCCTTGTGGATGGGATCTATCTGGAGACTTTCGCATTTTTGGAGTACTGCTGATAGAGGAAACCGGCAGGAACCCCCATCCCCAGGATACGTTTCAAGTTTGAAGTTGCAAGACAAGCAAGCATCCCCAGTCTCTGTGCCTCTGTGCGAGCAGTGCCATGGGCAGATGAGGCTGAGCAACAGCTTTCCAGGCTACCTCTTTCTGTCTGCGAGCTATCTGCAGACGTTTGCATTTTCAGAGCAGGGCTGGCGAAGGCCCCCTGCACAGTCTGCCAGATGTATATTTCAAGTTTGACGAGGGCAAGACAAGCAAGCAGCCCCAGTCTCTGTGCCTCTGTGCGAGCAGTGTCATGGGCAGATGAGGCTGAGCAACAGCTTTCCAGGCTAGCTCTTTCTGCCTGCGAGCTATCTGCAGACGTTGGCATTTTCAGAGCAGGGCTGCTGGAACCAACCTGCACAGACCCCCCCAAAGGTAATTCTGAAGTTGCAAGACAAGCAAGCAGCCCCAGTATATGTGCCTCTGTGCGAGCAGTGCCATGGGCAGATGAGGCTGAGCACCAGCTTTCCAGGCTAGCTCTTTCTGCCTACAAGCTATCTGCAGACGTTCGCATTTTCAGAGCAGGGCTGTCGGAGGCGTCCGGCACGGACCATCGAAGCAACGTTTGAAGTTTGAGGTTGGCAAGACAAGCAAGCAGCCCCAGTCTCTGTGCCTCTGTGCGAGCAGTGCCATGGACAGATGAGGCTGAGCAACAGCTTTCCAGGCTAGCTCTTTCTGGCTGCCAGCTATCTGCAGACGTTTGCATTTTCGGAGCAGGGCTGCCGGAGGCCCCCTGCACAGACCGCCAAACCTACTTTGAAGTTTGACGGGTTCAAGACAAGCAAGCAGCCCCAGTCTCTGTGCCTCTGTGCGAGCAGTGCCATGGGCAGATGAGGCTGAGCAACAGCTTTACAGGCTAGCTATTTCTGGCTGCGAGATATCTGCAGACGTTCGCATTTTCAGAGCAGGGCTGTCGGAGGCGCTCGGCACGGACCACCGAAGCTACGTTTGAAGTTTGAGGTTGACAAGACAAGCAAGCAGCCCCAGTCTCTGTGCCTCTGTGCGAGCAGTGCCATGGGCAGATGAGGCTGAGCAACAGCTTTCCAGGCTAGCTGTTTCTGGCTGCGAGCTATCTGCAGACGTTCGCATTTTCAGAGCAGGGCTGCTGGAAGCAACCTGCACAGACCCCCCCAAAGGTAAGTTTGAAGTTGCAAGACAAGCAAGCAGCCCCAGTCTCTGTGCCTCTGTGCGAGCAGTGCCATGGGCAGATGAGGCTGAGCAACAGCTTTCCAGTCTATCCCCTTCTGGATGGGAGCTATCTGGAGACATTCGCGTTTTCGGAGTACTGCTGCTGGAAGAAACCGGCAGGATCCCCCATCCCCGGGATACGTTTGATGTTTGAGGTAGCAAGACAAGCAAGCAGCCCCAGTCTCTGTGCCTCTGTGCGAGCAGGGCCATGGGCAGATGAGGCTGAGCAACAGCTTTCCAGGCTAGGTCTTTCTGGCTGTGAGCTATCTGCAGACGTTTGCATTTTCGGAACAGGGCTGACGGAGGCCCCCTGCACAGAACGCCAAATGTATGTTTGAAGTTTGAGGAAGCAAGACAAGCAAGCAGCCCCAGTCTCTGTGCCTCTGTGCGAGCAGTGACATGGGCAGATGAGGTTGAGCAACAGCTATCCAGGCTAGATCTTTCTGGCTGCCAGCTACCTGCAGATGTTTGCATTTCCGGAGCAGTACTGCCGGAGACCCCCTGCACAGTCCGCCAGATCTATATTTCAAGTTTGACGTGGGCAAGACAAGCAAGCAGCCCCAGTCTCTGTGCCTCTGTGCGAGCAGTGCCATGGGCAGATGAGGCTGAGCAAAAGCTTTCAGGCTAGCCCTTTCTGGATGGGAGCTATCTGGAGACATTCGCATTTTCGGAATACTGCTGATAGAGGAAACCGGCAGGACTCCCCATTCCCGGGATACGTTTGATGTTTGAGGTAGCAAGACAAGCAAGCAGCCCCAGTCTCTGTGCCTCTCTGCGAGCAGTGCCATGGTCAGATGAGGCTGAGCAACAGCTTTCCAGGCTAGCTCTTTCTGCCTACAAGCTACCTGCAGACGTTCGAATTTTCAGAGCAGGGCAGTCGGAGGCGCCCAGCACGGACCACCGAAGCTACGTTTGAAGTTTGAGGTTAGCGAGACAAGCAAGCAGCCCCAGTCTCTGTGCCTCTGTGCGAGCAGTGCCATGGGCAGATGAGGCTGAGCAACAGCTTTCCAGGCTAGCTCTTTCTGCCTGGAGCTATCTGCAGACGTTTGCATTTGCGGAGCAGGGCTGCCGGAGGCCCCCTGCACAGACCGCCAAATGTATGTTTGAAGTTTGAGGAAGCAAGACAAGCAAGCAGCCCCAGTCTCTGTGCCTCTGTGCGAGCAGGGCCATGGGCAGATGAGGTTGAGCAACAGCTTTCCAGGCTATCCCCTTCTGGATGGGAGCTATCTGGAGACATTCGCATTTTTGGAGTACTGCTGATAGAGGAAACCGGCAGGACCCCCGATCCCCGGGATACGTTTGAAGTTTGAAGTTGCAAGACAAGCAAGCATCCCCAGTCTCTGTGCCTCTGTGCGAGCAGTGTCATGGGCAGATGAGGCTGAGCAACAGCTTTCCAGGCTGGCTCTTTCTGCCTACAAGCTATCTGCAGACGTTCGCATTTTCAGAGCAGGGCTGTCGGAGGCGCCCGGCACGGACCACCGAAGCTACGTTTGAAGTTTGAGGTTGACAAGACAAGCAAGCAGCCCCAGTCTCTGTGCCTCTGTGCGAGCAGTGCCATGGGCAGATGAGGCTGAGCAACATCTTTCCAGGCTAGCTCTATCTGGCTGCGAGCTATCTGCAGACGTTCGCATTTTCAGACCAGTGCTGCTGGAAGCAACCTGCACAGACCCCCCCAAAGGTAAGTTTGAAGTTGCAAGACAAGCAAGCAGCCCCAGTCTCTGTGCCTCTGTGCGAGCAGTGCCATGGGCAGATGAGGCTGAGCAACAGCTTTCCAGGCTAGCTCTTTCTGCCTACATGCTATCTGCAGACGTTTGCATTTTCAGAGCAGGGCTGTCGGAGGCGCCCGGAACAGACCACCGAAGATACGTTTGAAGTTTGAGGTTGGCAAGACAAGCAAGCAGCCCCAGTCTCTGTGCCTCTGTGCGAGCAGTGCCATGGGCAGATGAGGCTGAGCAACAGCTTTCCAGGCTAGCTCTTTCTGCCTGCGAGCTATCTGCAGACGTTTGCATTTTCAGAGCAGGGCTGCTGGAAGCAACCTTCAAAGACCCCTCCAAAGGTAAGTTTGAAGTTGCAAGACAAGCAAGCAGCCACAGTCTCTGTGTCTCTGTGCTAGCAGTGCCATGTGCAGATGAGGCTGAGCAACAGCTTTCCAGGCTAGCTACTTCTGGCTGCGAGCTACCTGCAGACTTTCGCATTTTCAGAGCAGGGCTGCCGGAGGCGCTCGGCACGGACCACCGAAGCTACGTTTGAAGTTTGAGGTAGCAAGACAAGCAAGCAGCCCCAGTCTCTGTGCCTCTGTGCGAGCAGTGCCATGGGCAGATGAGTCTGAGCAACAGCTTTCCAGGCTAGGTCTTTCTGGCTGCGAGCTATCTGCAGACGTTCGCATTTTCAGAGCAGGGCTGCTGGAAGCAACCTGCACAGACCCCCCCAAAGGTAAGTTTGAAGTTGCAAGACAAGCAAGCAGCCCCAGTCTCTGTGCCCCTGTGCGAGCAGTGCCATGGGCAGATGAGGCTGAGCAACAGCTTTCCAGTCTATCCCCTTCTGGATGGGAGCTATCTGGAGACATTCGCGTTTTCGGAGTACTGCTGCTGGAGGAAACCGGCAGGATCCCCCATCCCCGGGATACGTTTGATGTTTGAGTTAGCAAGACAAGCAAGCATCCCCAGTCTCTGTGCCTCTGTGCGAGCAGGGCCATGGGCAGATGAGGCTGAGCAACAGCTTTCCAGGCTAGGTCTTTCTGGCTGTGAGCTATCTGCAGACGTTTGCATTTTCGGAACAGGGCTGACGGAGGCCCCCTGCACAGAATGCCAAATGTATGTTTGAAGTTTGAGGAAGCAAGACAAGCAAGCAGCCTCAGTCTCTGTGCCTCTGTGCGAGCAGTGCCATGGGCACATGAGGCTGAGCAACAGCTTTCCAGGCTAGCTACTTCTTGCTGCGTGCTATCTGCAGACGTTCGCATTTTCAGAGCAGGGCTGCCGTAGGCGCCAGGCAAGGACACCCGCCATAGCAGGGGTACGTTTGAAATACGAGTTGGCAAGACAAGCCAGCATGCCCCGTCTCTGTGCCTCTGTGCGAGCAGTGGCATGGGCAGATGAGGCTCAGCAACAGCTTTCCAGGCTAGCCCTTTCTGCCTGCGAGCTATCTGCAGATGTTTGCATTTTCAGAGCAGGGCTGCTGGAAGCAACCTGCACAGACCGCCCCAAAGGTAAGTTTGAAGTTGCAAGACAAGCAAGCAGCCCCAGTCTCTGTGCCTCTGTGTGAGCAGTGCCATGGGCAGATGAGGCTGAGCAACAGCTTTCCAGGCTATCCCCTTCTAGATGGGAGCTATCTGGAGACATTCGCATATTCGGAGTACTGCTGATAGAGGAAACCAGCAGGACCCCCGGTACCCGGGATACGTTTGAAGTTTGAAGTTGCAAGACAAGCAAGCAGCCACAGTCTCTGTGTCTCTGTGCTAGCAGTGCCATGGGCAGATGAGGCTGAGCAACAGCTTTCCAGGCTAGCTCTTTCTGCCTGCGAGCTATCTGCAGACGTTCGCATTTTCAGAGCAGGGCTGACGGAAGAATCCTGCACAGATCCCTCCAAAAGGTAAGTTTGAAGTTGAAAGACAAGCAAGCAGCCCCAGTATATGTGCCTCTGTGCGAGCAGTGCCATGGGCAGATGAGGCTGAGCAACAGCTTTCCAGGCTAGCTCTTTCTGGCTGTGAGCTATCTGCAGACGTTTGCATTTTCGGAGCAGGTCTGCCGGAGGCCCCCTGCACAGACCGCCAAATGTATGTTTGAAGTTTGAGGAAGCAAGAGAAGCAAGCAGCCCCAGTCTCTGTGCCTCTGTGCGAGCAGTGGCATGGGCAGATGAGGCTGAGCTACAGCTTTCCAGGCTATCCCCTTCTGGATGGGAGCTATCTGGAGACATTCGCATTTTCGGAGTACTGCTGATAGAGGAAACCGGCAGGATACCCCATCCCCGGGATACGTTTGATGTTTGAGGTAGCAAGACAAGCAAGCAGCCCCAGTCTCTGTGCCTCTGTGCGAGCAGTGCCATGGGCAGATGAGGCTGAGCAACAGCTTTCCAGGCTAGCTCCTTCTGGCTGCGAGATATCTGCAGACGTTTGCATTTCCGGAGCACGACTGCCGGAGACCCCCTGCACAGTCTGCCAGATCTATATTTCAAGTTTGACGTGTGCAAGACAAGCAAGCAGCCCCAGTCTCTGTGCCTCTGTGCGAGCAGTGCCATGGGCAGATGAAGTTGAGCAACAGCTATCCAGGCTAGATCTTTCTGGCTGCCAGCTACCTGCAGATGTTTGCATTTCCGGAGCAGTACTGCCAGAGACCTCCTGCACAGTCCGCCAAAAATATATTTCAAGTTTGACGTGGGCAATACAAGCAAGCAGCCCCAGTCTCTGTGCCTCTGTGCGAGCAGTGCCATGGGCAGATGAGGCTGAGCAACAGCTTTCCAGGCTAGCTCTTTCTGGCTGCGAGCTATCTGCAGAGATTCGCATTTTCAGAGCCGGGCTGACGGAAGCAAGCGGCACAGACCCCCAAGGCTACGTTTGAAGTTTCAGCGTCTAAGAGAAGGAAGCAGCCCCAGTCTCTGTGCCTCTGTGCGAGCAGTGCCATGGGCAGACGAGGTTGAGAAACAGCTTTCCAGGCTATCCCCTTCTGGATGGGAGCTATCTGGAGACATTCGCATTTTCGGAATACTGCTGATAGAGGAAACCGGCAGGACCCCCCATCCCCGGGATACGTTTGATGTTTGAGGTAGCAAGACAAGCAAGCAGCCCCAGTCTCTGTGCCTCTGTGCGAGCAGTGCCATGGGCAGATGAGGCTGAGCAACAGCTTCCCAGGCTAGCTCTTTCTGCCTACAAGCTACCTGCAGACGTTCGAATTTTCAGAGCAGGGCAGTCGGAGGCGCCCAGCACGGACCACCGAAGCTACGTTTGAAGTTTGAGGTTAGCGAGACAAGCAAGCAGCCCCAGTCTCTGTGCCTCTGTGCGAGCAGTGCCATGGGCAGATGAGGCTGAGCAACAGCTTTCCAGGCTAGCTCTTTCTGCCTGCGAGCTATCTGCAGACGTTTGCATTTTCGGAGCAGGGCTGCCGGAGGACCCCTGCACAGACCGCCAAATGTATGTTTGAAGTTTGAGGAAGCAAGACAAGCAAGCAGCGCCAGTCTCTGTGCCTCTGTGCGAGCAGTGCAATGGGCAGATGAGGCTGAGCAACAGCTTTCCAGGCTATCCCCTTCTGGATGGGAGCTATCTGGAGACATTCGCATTTTTGGAGTACTGCTGACAGAGGAAACAGGCAGGACCCCCGATCCCCGGGATACGTTTGAAGTTTGAAGTTGCAAGACAAGCAAGCATCCCCAGTCTGTGTGCCTCTGTGCGAGCAGTGCCATGGGCAGATGAGGCTGAGCAACAGCTTTCCAGGCTAGCTCTTTCTGCCTGCGAGCTATCTGCAGACGTTTGCATTTCCGGAGCAGGACTGCCGGAGACCCCCTGCACAGTCTGCCAGATGTATATTTCAAGTTTGACAAGGGCAAGACAAGCAAGCAGCCCCAGTCTCTGTGCCTCTGTGCGAGCAGTGCCATGGGCAGATGAGGCTGAGCAACAGCTTTCCAGGCTACCTCTTTCTGGCTGCGAGCTATCTGCAGACGTTCTCATTTTCAGAGTGGGGTTGTCGGAGGCGCCGGGCACGGACCACCGAAGCTACGTTTGAAGTTTGACGTGTGCAAGACAAGCAAGCAGCCCCAGTCTCTGTGCCTCTGTGCGAGCAGTGCCATGGGCAGATGAGGTTGAGCAACAGCTTTCCAGGCTAGCTCTTTCTGGCTGCCAGCTACCTGCAGACGTTTGCATTTCCGGAGCACGACTGCCGGAGACCCCCTGCACAGTCCGCCAAAACTATATTTCAAGTTTGACGTGGGCAATACAAGCAAGCAGCCCCAGTCTCTGTGCCTCTGTGCGAGCAGTGCCATGGGCAGATGAGGCTGAGCAACAGCTTTCCAGGCTAGCCCTTTCTGGCTGTGAGCTATCTGCAGACGTTTGCATTTTCAGAGCAGGGCTGGCGAAGGCCCCCTGCACAGACCGCCAAATGTATGTTTGAAGTTTGAGGAAGCAAGACAAGCAAGCAGCCCCAGTCTCTGTGCCTCTGTGCGAGCAGTGCCATGGGCAGATGAGGCTGAGCAACAGCTTTCCAGGCTAGCTCTTTCTGTCTGCGAGCTATCTGCAGACGTTCGCATTTTCAGAGCAGGCCTGCTGGAAGCAAGCGGCACAGACCCCAAAAGCTACGTTTGAAGTTTGAGGGTGTAAGAGAAGCAAGCAGCCCCAGTCTCTGTGCCTCTGTGCGAGCAGTGCCATGGGCAGATAAGGCTGAGCAACAGCTTTCCAGGCTGGCTCTTTCTGCCTACAAGCTATCTGCAGACGTTCGCATTTTCAGAGCAGGGCTGTCGGAGGCGCCCGGCACGGACCACCGAAGCTACGTTTGAAGTTTGACTGGTGCAAGACAAGCAAGCAGCCCCAGTCTCTGTGCCTCTGTGCGAGCAGTGCCATGGGCAGATGAGGCTGAGCAACAGCTTTCCAGGCTAGCTCTTTCTGCCTGCGAGCTATCTGCAGACGTTCGCATTTTCGGAACAGGACTGACGGAGGCCCCCTGCACAGAACGCCAAATGTATGTTTGAAGTTTGAGGAAGCAAGACAAGCAAGCAGCCCCAGTCTCTGTGCCTCTGTGCGAGCAGTGCCATGGGCAGATGAGGCTGAGCAACAGCTTTCCAGGCTAGCCCTTTCTGGCTGTGAGCTATCTGCAGACGTTTGCATTTTCAGAGCAGGGCTGGCGAAGGCCCCCTGCACAGACCGCCAAATGTATGTTTGAAGTTTGAGGAAGCAAGACAAGCAAGCAGCCCCAGTCTCTGTGCCTCTGTGCGAGCAGTGCCATGGGCAGATGAGGCTGAGCAACAGCTTTCCAGGCTAGCTCTTTCTGTCTGCGAGCTATCTGCAGACGTTCGCATTTTCAGAGCAGGCCTGCTGGAAGCAAGCGGCACAGACCCCAAAAGCTACGTTTGAAGTTTGAGGGTGTAAGAGAAGCAAGCAGCCCCAGTCTCTGTGCCTCTGTGCGAGCAGTGCCATGGGCAGATAAGGCTGAGCAACAGCTTTCCAGGCTGGCTCTTTCTGCCTACAAGCTATCTGCAGACGTTCGCATTTTCAGAGCAGGGCTGTCGGAGGCGCCCGGCACGGACCGCCAAACCTACGTTTGAAGTTTGACTGGTGCAAGACAAGCAAGCAGCCCCAGTCTCTGTGCCTCTGTGCGAGCAGTGCCATGGGCAGATGAGGCTGAGCAACAGCTTTCCAGGCTAGCTCTTTCTGGCTGTGAGCTATCTGCAGACGTTTGCATTTTCGGAACAGGACTGACGGAGGCCCCCTGCACAGAACGCCAAATGTATGTTTGAAGTTTGAGGAAGCAAGACAAGCAAGCAGCCCCAGTCTCTGTGCCTCTGTGCGAGCAGTGCCATGGGCAGATGAGGCTGAGCAACAGCTTTCCAGGCTAGCTCCTTCTGGCTGCGAGCTATCTGCAGACGTTTGCATTTCCGGAACACGACTACCGGAGACCTCCTGCACAGTCCGCCAGATCTATATTTCAAGTTGGACGTGTGCAAGACAAGCAAGCAGCCCCAGTCTCTGTGCCTCTGTGCGAGCAGTGCCATGGGCACATGAGGCTGAGCAACAGCTTTCCAGGCTAGCTACTTCTTGCTGCGAGCTACCTGCAGATGTTTGCATTTCCGGAGCAGTACTGCCAGAGACCCCCTGCACAGTCCGCCAAAAATGTATTTCAATTTTGACGTGGGCAATACAAGCAAGCAGCCCCAGTCTCTGTGCCTCTGTGCGAGCAGTGCCATGGGCAGATGAGGCTGAGCAACAGCTTTCCAGGCTAGCTCTTTCTGCCTGCGAGCTATCTGCAGACGATCGCATTTTCAGAGCAGGCCTGCTGGAAGCAAGCGGCACAGACCCCGAAAGCTACGTTTGAAGTTTGAGGGTGTAAGAGAAGCAAGCAGCCCCAGTCTCTGTGCCTCTGTGCGAGCAGGGCCATGGGCAGATGAGGCTGAGCAACAGCTTTCCAGGCTATCCCCTTCCGGATGTAATCTATCTGGAGACATTTGCATTTTCGGAATACTGCTGATAGAGGAAACCGCCAGGATCCCCCATCCCCGGGATACGTTTGATGTTTGAGGTAGCAAGACAAGCAAGCAGCCCCAGTCTCTGTGCCTCTGTGCGAGCAGTGCCATGGGCAGATGAGGCCGAGCAACAGCTTTCCAGGCTAGCTCTTTCTGCCTACAAGCTACCTGCAGACGTTCGAATTTTCAGAGCAGGGCAGTCGGAGGCGCCCGGCACGGACCACCGAAGCTACGTTTGAAGTTTGAGGTTAGCGAGACAAGCAAGCAGCCCCAGTCTCTGTGCCTCTGTGCGAGCAGTGCCATGGGCAGTTGAGGCTGAGAAACAGATTTCCAGGCTAGCTGTTTCTGGCTGCGAGCTATCTGCAGACGTTTGCATTTTCAGAGCAGGGCTGCCGGAGGCCCCCTGCACAGAACCCCAAAGCTACGTTTGAAGTTTGAGGAAGCAAGACAAGCAAGCAGCCCCAGTCTCTGTGCCTCTGTGCGAGCTGGGCCATGGGCAGATGAGGTTGAGCAACAGCTTTCCAGGCTATCCCCTTCTGGATGGGAGCTATCTGGAGACATTCGCATTTTTGGAATACTGCTGATAGAGGAAAACGGCAGGAACCCCCATCCCCGGGATACGTTTGAAGTTTGAAGTTGCAAGACAAGCAAGCATCCCCAGTCTCTGTGCCTCTGTGCGAGCAGGGCCATGGGCAGATGAGGCTGAGCAACAGCTTTCCAGGCTAGCTCTTTCTGGCTGCGAGCTATCGGCAGACGTTTGCATTTCCGGAGCAGGACTGCCGGAGACCCCCTGCACAGTCTGCCAGATGTATATTTCAACTTTGACGAGGGCAAGACAAGCAAGCAGCCCCAGTCTCTGTGCCTCTGTGCGAGCAGTGCCATGGGCAGATGAGGCTGAGCAACAGCTTTCCAGGCTAGCTCTTTCTGGCTGTGAGCTACCTGCAGACGTTTGCATTTTCAGAGTAGGCGTGTCGCAGGCGCCGGGCACGGACCACCGAAGCTACGTTTGAAGTTTGACGGCAGCAAGACAAGCAAGCAGCCCCAGTCTCTGTGCCTCTGTGCGAGCAGTGACATGGGCAGATGAGGTTGAGCAACAGCTTTCCAGGCTAGCTCTTTCTGCCTGCGAGCTATCTGCAGACGATCGCATTTTCAGAGCAGGCCTGCTGGAAGCAAGCGGCACAGACCCCGAAAGCTACGTTTGAAGTTTGAGGGTGTAAGAGAAGCAAGCAGCCCCAGTCTCTGTGCCTCTGTGCGAGCAGGGCCATGGGCAGATGAGGCTGAGCAACAGCTTTCCAGGCTATCCCCTTCCGGATGTAATCTATCTGGAGACATTTGCATTTTCGGAATACTGCTGATAGAGGAAACCGCCAGGATCCCCCATCCCCGGGATACGTTTGATGTTTGAGGTAGCAAGACAAGCAAGCAGCCCCAGTCTCTGTGCCTCTGTGCGAGCAGTGCCATGGGCAGATGAGGCCGAGCAACAGCTTTCCAGGCTAGCTCTTTCTGCCTACAAGCTACCTGCAGACGTTCGAATTTTCAGAGCAGGGCAGTCGGAGGCGCCCGGCACGGACCACCGAAGCTACGTTTGAAGTTTGAGGTTAGCGAGACAAGCAAGCAGCCCCAGTCTCTGTGCCTCTGTGCGAGCAGTGCCATGGGCAGTTGAGGCTGAGAAACAGATTTCCAGGCTAGCTGTTTCTGGCTGCGAGCTATCTGCAGACGTTTGCATTTTCAGAGCAGGGCTGCCGGAGGCCCCCTGCACAGAACCCCAAAGCTACGTTTGAAGTTTGAGGAAGCAAGACAAGCAAGCAGCCCCAGTCTCTGTGCCTCTGTGCGAGCTGGGCCATGGGCAGATGAGGTTGAGCAACAGCTTTCCAGGCTATCCCCTTCTGGATGGGAGCTATCTGGAGACATTCGCATTTTTGGAATACTGCTGATAGAGGAAAACGGCAGGAACCCCCATCCCCGGGATACGTTTGAAGTTTGAAGTTGCAAGACAAGCAAGCATCCCCAGTCTCTGTGCCTCTGTGCGAGCAGGGCCATGGGCAGATGAGGCTGAGCAACAGCTTTCCAGGCTAGCTCTTTCTGGCTGCGAGCTATCGGCAGACGTTTGCATTTCCGGAGCAGGACTGCCGGAGACCCCCTGCACAGTCTGCCAGATGTATATTTCAACTTTGACGAGGGCAAGACAAGCAAGCAGCCCCAGTCTCTGTGCCTCTGTGCGAGCAGTGCCATGGGCAGATGAGGCTGAGCAACAGCTTTCCAGGCTAGCTCTTTCTGGCTGTGAGCTACCTGCAGACGTTTGCATTTTCAGAGTAGGCGTGTCGCAGGCGCCGGGCACGGACCACCGAAGCTACGTTTGAAGTTTGACGGCAGCAAGACAAGCAAGCAGCCCCAGTCTCTGTGCCTCTGTGCGAGCAGTGACATGGGCAGATGAGGTTGAGCAACAGCTTTCCAGGCTAGCTGTTTCTGACTGCCAGCTACATGCAGACGTTTGCATTTCCGGAGCAGGACTGCCGGAGACCCCCTGCACAGTCCGCCAAAACTATATTTCAAGTTTGACGTGGGCAATGCAAGCAAGCAGCCCCAGTCTCTGTGCCTCTGTGCGAGCAGTGCCATGGGCAGATGAGGCTGAGCAACAGCTTTCCAGGCTAGCCCTTTCTGGCTGTGAGCTATCTGCAGACGTTTGCATTTTCAGAGCAGGGCTGGCGGAGGCCCCCTGCACAGACCGCCAAATGTGTGTTTGAAATTTGAGGAAGCAAGACAAGCAAGCAGCCCCAGTCTCTGTGCCTCTGTGCGAGCAGGGCCATGGGCAGATGAGGCTGAGCAACAGCTTTCCAGGCTAGCTCTTTCTGCCTGCGAGCAATCTGCAGACGTTCGCATTTTCAGAGCAGGCCTGCTGGAAGCAAGCGGCACAGACCCCGAAAGCTACGTTTGAAGTTTGAGGGTGTAAGAGAAGCAAGCAGCCCCAGTCTCTGTGCCTCTGTGCGAGCAGTGCCATGGGCAGATGAGGCTGAGCAACAGCTTTCCAGGCTAGCTCTTTCTGGCTGTGAGCTATCTGCAGACGTTTGCATTTTCGGAACAGGGCTGACGGAGGCCTACTGCACAGAATGCCAAATGTATGTTTGAAGTTTGAGGTTGGCAAGACAAGCAAGCAGTCCCAGTCTCTGTGCCTCTGTGCGAGCAGTGCCATGGGCAGATGAGGCTGAGCAACAGCTTTCCAGGCTAGCTACTTGTGGCTGCGAGCTATCTGCAGACGTTCGCATTTTCAGAGCAGGGCTGCCGTAGGCGCCAGGCAAGGACACCCGCCATAGCAGGGGTACGTTTGAAATATGAGTTGGCAAGACAAGCCAGCATGCCCCGTCTCTGTGCCTCTGTGCGAGCAGTGCCATGGGCAGATGAGGCTGAGCAACAGCTTTCCAGGCTAGCTCTTTCTGGCTGCGAGTTATCTGCAGACGTTCGCATTTTCAGAGCAGGCCTGCTGGAAGCAACCGGCACAGACCCCCAAACCTACGTTTGAAATTTGAGGGTGTAAGAGAAGCAAGCACCCCAGCCTCTGTGCCTCTGTGCGAGCAGTGCCATGGGCAGATGAGGCTGAGCAACAGCTTTCCAGGCTAGCTCTTTCTGCCTACGAGCTATCTGCAGACGTTCGCATTTTCAGAGCAGGGCTGTCGGAGGCGCCCGGCACGGACCACCGAAGCTACGTTTGAAATTTGACGGGGACAAGACAAGCAAGCAGTCCCAGTCTCTGTGCCTCTGTGCGAGCAGTGCCATGGGCAGATGAGGCTGAGCAACAGCTTTCCAGGCTAGCTCTTTCTGGCTGCGAGCTATCTGCAGACATTCGCATTTTCAGAGCAGGGCTGACGGAAGCAACCTGCACAGACCCTACCAAAGGTAAAGTTGAAGTCTGAAGTTGCAAGACAAGCAAGCAGCCCCAGTCTCTGTGCCTCTGTGCGAGCAGTGCCATGGGCAGATGAGGCTGAGCAACAGCTTTCCAGGCTACCTCTTTCTGGCTGCGAGCTATCTGCAGACAGTCGCATTTTCAGAGCAGGCCTGCTGGAAGCAAGCGGCACAGACCCCCAAGGCTACGTTTGAAGTTTCAGCGTGTAAGAGAAGCAAGCAGCCCCAGTCTCTGTGCCTCTGTGCGAGCAGTGCCATGGGCAGATGAGGCTGAGCAACAGCTTTCCAGGCTATCCCCTTCTGGATGGGAGCTATCTGGAGACATTCGCTTTTTCGGAGTACTGCTGCTGGAGGAAACCGGCACGATCCCCCATCCCCGGGATACGTTTGATGTTTGAGGTAGCAAGACAAGTAAGCAGCCCCAGTCTCTGTGCCTCTGTGCGAGCAGTGCCATGGGCAGATGAGGCTGAGCAACAGCTTTCCAGGCTAGCTCTTTCTGGCTGTGAGCTATCTGCAGACGTTTGCATTTTCGGAACAGGGCTGACGGAGGCCCCCTGCACAGAACACCAAATGTATGTTTGAAGTTTGAGGAAGCAAGACAAGCAAGCAGTCCCAGTCTCTGTGCCTCTGTGCGAGCAGTGCCATGGGCAGATGAGGCTGAGCAACAGCTTTCCAGGCTAGCTCCTTCTGGCTGCGAACTATCTGCAGACGTTTGCATTTCCGG
Organism: Opisthocomus hoazin; assembly: GCF_030867145.1. Taxonomy (NCBI): domain Eukaryota; kingdom Metazoa; phylum Chordata; class Aves; order Opisthocomiformes; family Opisthocomidae; genus Opisthocomus; species Opisthocomus hoazin. Next base: position 43,912,058 of record NC_134418.1, on the reverse strand, counting down.
AGCATGACTGCCGGAGACCTCCTGCACAGTCCGCCAGATCTATATTTCAAGTTTGACGTGTGCAAGACAAGCAAGCAGCCTCAGTCTCTGTGCCTCTGTGAGAGCAGTGCCATGGGCAGATGAGGTTGAGCAACAGCTATCCAGGCTAGATCTTTCTGGCTGCCAGCTACCTGCAGATGTTTGCATTTCAGGAGCAGTACTGCCAGAGACCCCCTGCACAGTCCGCCAAAAATATATTTCAAGTTTGACGTGGGCAATACAAGCAAGCAGCCCCAGTCTCTGTGCCTCTGTGCGAGCAGTGCCATGGGCAGATTAGGCTGAGCAAAAGCTTTCCAGGCTAGCTCTTTCTGCCTACGAGCTATCTGCAGACGTTTGCATTTTCAGAGCAGGGCTGTCGGAGGCGCCCAGCACGGACCACTGAAGCTACGTTTGAGGTTTGAGGTTGGCAAGACAAGCAAGCAGCCCCAGTCTCTGTGCCTCTGTGCGAGCAGTGCCATGGGCAGATGAGGCTGAGCAACAGCTTTCCAGGCTAGCTCTTTCTGGCTGTGGGCTATCTGCAGATGTTTGCATTTCCGGAGCGGTACTGCCAGAGACCCCCTGCACAGTCCGCCAAAAATATATTTCAAGTTTGACGTGGGCAATACAAGCAAGCAGCCCCAGTCTCTGTGCCTCTGTGCGAGCAGTGCCATGGGCAGATGAGGCTGAGCAAAAGCTTTCCAGGCTAGCCCTTTCTGGCTGTGAACTATCTGCAGACGTTTGCATTTTCAGAGCAGGGATGGCGGAGGCCTCCTGCACAGACCGTCAAATATATTTTTGAAGTTTGAGGAAGCAAGACAAGCAAGCAGCCCCAGTCTCTGTGCCTCTGTGCGAGCAGGGCCATGGGCAGATGAGGCTGAGCAACAGCTTTCCAGGCTAGCTCTTTCTGCCTGCGAGATATCTGCAGACGTTCGCATTTTCAGAGCAGGCCTGCTGGAAACAACCGGCACAGACCCCCAAACCTACGTTTGAAATTTGAGGGTGTAAGACAAGCAAGCAGCCCCAGCCTCTGTGCCTCTGTGCGAGCAGTGCCATGGGCAGATGAGGCTGAGCAACAGCTTTCCAGGCTAGCTTTTTCTGCCTACGAGCTATCTGCAGACGTTCGCATTTTCAGAGCAGGGCTGTCTGAGGCGCCCGGCACGGACCACCGAAGCTACGTTTAAATTTCACGGGGGCAACACAAGCAAGCAGCCCCAGTCTCTGTGCCTCTGTGCGAGCAGTGCCATGGGCAGATGAGGCTGAGCAACAGCTTTCCAGGCTAGCTCTTTCTGGCTGCGAGCTATCTGCAGACATTCGCATTTTCAGAGCAGGGCTGACGGAAGCAACCTGCACAGACCCTACCAAAGGTAAGTTTGAAGTTTGAAGTTGCAAGACAAGCAAGCAGCCACAGTCTCTGTGCCTCTGTGCGAGCAGTGCCATGGGCAGATGAGGCTGAGCAACAGCTTTCCAGGCTAGCTCTTTCTGGCTGCGAGCTATCTGCAGACGTACGCATTTTCAGAGCAGGCCTGCTGGAAGCAAGCGGCACAGACCCCCAAGGCTACGTTTGAAGTTGCAGCGTGTAAGAGAATGAGGCAGCCCCAGTCTCTGTGCCTCTGTGCGAGCAGTGCCATGGGCAGATAAGGCTGAGCAACAGCTTTCCAGGTTAGCTCTTTCTGGCTGCGAGCTATCTGCAGACGATCGCATTTTCAGAGCAGGGCTGTCGGAGGCGCCCGGCACGGACCACCGAAGCTACGTTTGAAGTTTGAGGTTGGCAAGACAAGCAAGCAGCCCCAGTCTCTGTGCCTCTGTGCGAGCAGTGCCATGGGCAGATGAGGCTGAGCAACAGCTTTCCAGGCTAGCTCATTCTGGCTGCGAACTATCTGCAGACGTTTGCATTTTCGGAGCACGACTGCCGGAGACCTCCTGCACAGTCCGCCAGATCTATATTTCAAGTTTGACGTGTGCAAGACAAGCAAGCAGCCCCAGTCTCTGTGCCTCTGTGCGAGCAGTGCCATGGGCAGATGAGGTTGAGCAACAGCTATCCAGGATATATCTTTCTGGCTGCCAGCTACCTGCAGATGTTTGCATTTCTGGAGCAGTACTGCCAGAGACCCCCTGCACAGTCCGCCAAAAATATATTTCAAGTTTGACGTGGGCAATACAAGCAAGCAGCCCCAGTCTCTGTGCCTCTGTGCGAGCAGTGCCATGGGCAGATGAGGCTGAGCAACAGCTTTCCAGGCTAGCTCTTTCTGGCTGTGAGCTATCTGCAGACGTTCGCATTTTCAGAGCAGGCCTGCTGGAAGCAAGCGGCACAGAGCCCCAAAGCTGCGTTTGAAGTTTGAGGATGTAAGAGAAGCAAGCAGCCCCAGTCTCTGTGCCTCTGTGCGAGCAGTGCCATGGGCAGATGAGGCTGAGCAACAGCTTTCCAGGCTAGCTCTTTCTGGCTGTGAGCTATCTGCAGACGTTTGCATTTTCGGAGCAGGGCTGCTAGAAGCAACCTGCACAGACCGCCAAATGTATGTTTGAAGTTTGAGGAAGCAAGCCAAGCAAGCAGCCCCAGTCTCTGTGCCTCTGTGCGAGCAGTGCCATGGGCAGATTAGGCTGAGCAACAGCTTTCCAGGCTAGCTCTTTCTGCCTACGAGCTATCTGCAGACGTTTGCATTTTCAGAGCAGGGCTGTCGGAGGCGCCCAGCACGGACCACTGAAGCTACGTTTGAGGTTTGAGGTTGGCAAGACAAGCAAGCAGCCCCAGTCTCTGTGCCTCTGTGCGAGCAGTGCCATGGGCAGATGAGGCTGAGCAACAGCTTTCCAGGCTAGCTCTTTCTGGCTGTGGGCTATCTGCAGATGTTTGCATTTCCGGAGCGGTACTGCCAGAGACCCCCTGCACAGTCCGCCAAAAATATATTTCAAGTTTGACGTGGGCAATACAAGCAAGCAGCCACAGTCTCTGTGCCTCTGTGCGAGCAGTGCCATGGGCAGATGAGGCTGAGCAAAAGCTTTCCAGGCTAGCCCTTTCTGGCTGTGAACTATCTGCAGACGTTTGCATTTTCAGAGCAGGGCTGGCGGAGGCCTCCTGCACAGACCGCCAAATATATGTTTGAAGTTTGAGGAAGCAAGACAAGCAATCTGCGCCAGTCTCTGTGCCTCTGTGCGAGCAGGGCCATGGGCAGATGAGGCTGAGCAACAGCTTTCCAGGCTAGCTCTTTCTGCCTGCGAGCTATCTGCAGACGTTCGCATTTTCAGAGCAGGCCTGCTGGAAACAACCGGCACAGACCCCCAAACCTACGTTTGAAATTTGAGGGTGTAAGACAAGCAAGCAGCCCCAGCCTCTGTGCCTCTGTGCGAGCAGTGCCATGGGCAGATGAGGCTGAGCAACAGCTTTCCAGGCTAGCTCTTTCTGGCTGCGAGCTATCTGCAGACGTTCGGATTTTCAGAGCACGCTGAAGGAAGCAACCTGCACAGACCCTCCCAAAGGTAAGTTTGAAGTTGCAAGACAAGCAAGCAGCCCCAGTCTCTGTGCCTCTGTGCGAGCAGTGACATGGGCAGATGAGGCTGAGCAACAGCTTTCCAGGCTAGCTCTTTCTGGCTGCGAGCTATCTGCAGACGTACGCATTTTCAGAGCAGGGCTGTCGGAGGCGCCCGGCACGGACCACCGAAGCTACGTTTAAATTTGACGGGGGCAACACAAGCAAGCAGCCCCAGTCTCTGTGCCTCTGTGCGAGCAGTGCCATGGGCAGATGAGGCTGAGCAACAGCTTTCCAGGCTAGCTCTTTCTGGCTGCGAGCTATCTGCAGACATTCGCATTTTCAGAGCAGGGCTGACGGAAGCAACCTGCACAGACCCTACCAAAGGTAAGTTTGAAGTTTGAAGTTGCAAGACAAGCAAGCAGCCACAGTCTCTGTGCCTCTGTGCGAGCAGTGCCATGGGCAGATGAGGCTGAGCAACAGCTTTCCAGGCTAGCTCTTTCTGGCTGCGAGCTATCTGCAGACGTACGCATTTTCAGAGCAGGCCTGCTGGAAGCAAGCGGCACAGACCCCCAAGGCTACGTTTGAAGTTGCAGCGTGTAAGAGAAGGAAGCAGCCCCAGTCTCTGTGCCTCTGTGCGAGCAGTGACATGGGCAGATAAGGCTGAGCAACAGCTTTCCAGGCTAGCTCTTTCTGGCTGTGAGCTATCTGCAGACGTTTGCATTTTTGGAGCAGGGCTGCCGGAGGCCCCCTGCACAGACCGCTAAACCTACATTTGAAGTTTAACGGGGGCAAGACAAGCAAGCAGCCCCAGTCTCTGTGCCTCTGTGCGAGCAGTGCCATGGGCAGATGAGGCTGAGCAACAGCTTTCCAGGCTAGCTCTTTCTGGCTGCGAGCTATCTGCAGACGTTTGCATTTTCAGAGCAGGGCTGCCGGAGGCCCCCTGCACAGAACGCCAAATGTATGTTTTAAGTTTGAGGAAGCAAGACAAGCAAGCAGCCCCAGTCTCTGTGCCTCTGTGCGAGCAGGGCCATGGGCAGATGAGGCTGAGCAACAGCTTTCCAGGCTATCCCCTTCTGGATGGGAGCTATCTGAAGATATTTGCATTTTCGGAGTACTACTGATAAAGGAAACCGGCAGGACCCCCCATCCCCGGGATACGTTTGATGTTTGAGGTAGCAAGACAAGCAAGCAGCCCCAGTCTCTGTGCCTCTGTGCGAGCAGTGCCATGGGCAGATGAGGCTGAGCAACAGCTTTCCAGGCTAGCTACTTCTGGCTGCGAGCTATCTGCAGACTTTCGCAATTTACAGAGCAGGGCTGCCGGAGGCGCTCGGCACGGACCACCGAAGCTACGTTTGAAGTTTGAGATGGCAAGACAAGCAAGCAGCCCCAGTCTCTGTGCCTCTGTGCGAGCAGGGCCATGGGCAGATGAGGCTGAGCAACAGCTTTCCAGGCTAGCTCTTTCTGGCTGCGAGATATCTGCAGACGTTCGCATTTTCAGAGCAGGGCTGTCAGAGGCGCCAGGCAAGGACACTCGCCATAGCAGGGGTACGTTTGAAATATGAGTTGGCAAGACAGGCCAGCATGCCCCGTCTCTGTGCCTCTGTGCGAGCAGTGGCATGGGCAGATGAGGCTGAGCAACAGCTTTCCAGGCTAGCTCTTTCTGGCTGCGAGCTATCTGCAGACGTTCGGATTTTCAGAGCACGCTGAAGGAAGCAACCTGCACAGACCCTCCCAAAGGTAAGTTTGAAGTTGTAAGACAAGCAAGCAGCCCCAGTCTCTGTGCCTCTGTGCGAGCAGTGACATGGGCAGATGAGGCTGAGCAACAGCTTTCCAGGCTAGCTCTTTCTGGCTGCGAGCTATCTGCAGACGTACGCATTTTCAGAGCAGGGCTGTCGGAGGCGCCCGGCACGGACCACCGAAGCTACGTTTAAATTTGACGGGGGCAACACAAGCAAGCAGCCCCAGTCTCTGTGCCTCTGTGCGAGCAGTGCCATGGGCAGATGAGGCTGAGCAACAGCTTTCCAGGCTAGCTCTTTCTGGCTGCGAGCTATCTGCAGACATTCGCATTTTCAGAGCAGGGCTGACGGAAGCAACCTGCACAGACCCTACCAAAGGTAAGTTTGAAGTTTGAAGTTGCAAGACAAGCAAGCAGCCACAGTCTCTGTGCCTCTGTGCGAGCAGTGCCATGGGCAGATGAGGCTGAGCAACAGCTTTCCAGGCTAGCTCTTTCTGGCTGCGAGCTATCTGCAGACGTACGCATTTTCAGAGCAGGCCTGCTGGAAGCAAGCGGCACAGACCCCCAAGGCTACGTTTGAAGTTGCAGCGTGTAAGAGAAGGAAGCAGCCCCAGTCTCTGTGCCTCTGTGCGAGCAGTGACATGGGCAGATAAGGCTGAGCAACAGCTTTCCAGGCTAGCTCTTTCTGGCTGTGAGCTATCTGCAGACGTTTGCATTTTTGGAGCAGGGCTGCCGGAGGCCCCCTGCACAGACCGCTAAACCTACATTTGAAGTTTAACGGGGGCAAGACAAGCAAGCAGCCCCAGTCTCTGTGCCTCTGTGCGAGCAGTGCCATGGGCAGATGAGGCTGAGCAACAGCTTTCCAGGCTAGCTCTTTCTGGCTGCGAGCTATCTGCAGACGTTTGCATTTTCAGAGCAGGGCTGCCGGAGGCCCCCTGCACAGAACGCCAAATGTATGTTTTAAGTTTGAGGAAGCAAGACAAGCAAGCAGCCCCAGTCTCTGTGCCTCTGTGCGAGCAGGGCCATGGGCAGATGAGGCTGAGCAACAGCTTTCCAGGCTATCCCCTTCTGGATGGGAGCTATCTGAAGATATTTGCATTTTCGGAGTACTACTGATAAAGGAAACCGGCAGGACCCCCCATCCCCGGGATACGTTTGATGTTTGAGGTAGCAAGACAAGCAAGCAGCCCCAGTCTCTGTGCCTCTGTGCGAGCAGTGCCATGGGCAGATGAGGCTGAGCAACAGCTTTCCAGGCTAGCTACTTCTGGCTGCGAGCTATCTGCAGACTTTCGCAATTTACAGAGCAGGGCTGCCGGAGGCGCTCGGCACGGACCACCGAAGCTACGTTTGAAGTTTGAGATGGCAAGACAAGCAAGCAGCCCCAGTCTCTGTGCCTCTGTGCGAGCAGGGCCATGGGCAGATGAGGCTGAGCAACAGCTTTCCAGGCTAGCTCTTTCTGGCTGCGAGATATCTGCAGACGTTCGCATTTTCAGAGCAGGGCTGTCAGAGGCGCCAGGCAAGGACACTCGCCATAGCAGGGGTACGTTTGAAATATGAGTTGGCAAGACAGGCCAGCATGCCCCGTCTCTGTGCCTCTGTGCGAGCAGTGGCATGGGCAGATGAGGCTGAGCAACAGCTTTCCAGGCTAGCTCTTTCTGGCTGCGAGCTATCTGCAGACGTTCGGATTTTCAGAGCACGCTGAAGGAAGCAACCTGCACAGACCCTCCCAAAGGTAAGTTTGAAGTTGTAAGACAAGCAAGCAGCCCCAGTCTCTGTGCCTCTGTGCGAGCAGTGACATGGGCAGATGAGGCTGAGCAACAGCTTTCCAGGCTAGCTCTTTCTGGCTGCGAGCTATCTGCAGACGTACGCATTTTCAGAGCAGGGCTGTCGGAGGCGCCCGGCACGGACCACCGAAGCTACGTTTAAATTTGACGGGGGCAACACAAGCAAGCAGCCCCAGTCTCTGTGCCTCTGTGCGAGCAGTGCCATGGGCAGATGAGGCTGAGCAACAGCTTTCCAGGCTAGCTCTTTCTGGCTGCGAGCTATCTGCAGACATTCGCATTTTCAGAGCAGGGCTGACGGAAGCAACCTGCACAGACCCCCCCAAAGGTAAGTTTGAAGTTGCAAGACAAGCAAGCAGCCCCAGTCTCTGTGCCTCTGTGCGAGCAGTGCCATGGGCAGATGAGGCTGAGCAACAGCTTTCCAGGCTAGCTCTTTCTGGCTGCGAGCTATCTGCAGACGTTCGCATTTTCAGAGCAGGGCTGACGGAATCAAGCGGCACAGAGCCCCAAAGCTGCGTTTGAAGTTTGAGGATGTAAGAGAAGCAAGCAGCCCCAGTCTCTGTGCCTCTGTGCGAGCAGTGCCATGGGCAGATGAGGCTGAGCAACAGCTTTCCAGGCTAGCTCTTTCTGGCTGCGAGCTATCTGCAGACGTTTGCATTTTCAGAGCAGGGCTGCCGGAGGCCCCCTGCACAGACCGCCAAATGTATGTTTGAAGTTTGAGGAAGCAAGCCAAGCAAGCAGCCCCAGTCTCTGTGCCTCTGTGCGAGCAGGGCCATGGGCAGATGAGGCTGAGCAACAGCTTTCCAGGCTAGCTTTTTCTGCCTACGAGCTATCTGCAGACGTTTGCATTTTCAGAGCAGGGCTGTCGGAGGCGCCCGGCACGGACCACCGAAGCTACGTTTGAAGTTTGAGGTTGGCAAGACAAGCAAGCAGCCCCAGTCTCTGTGCCTCTGTGCGAGCAGTGTCATGGGCAGATGAGGCTGAGCAACAGCTTTCCAGGCTAGCTCTTTCTGGCTGCGAGCTATCTGCAGACGTTCGGAGTTTCAGAGCAGGGCTGACGGAAGCAACCTGCACAGACCCTCCCAAAGGTAAGTTTGAAGTTGCAAGACAAGCAAGCAGCCCCAGTCTCTGTGTCTCTGTGCGAGCAGGGCCATGGGCAGATGAGGCTGAGCAACAGCTTTCCAGGCTATCCCCTTCTGGATGGAAGCTATCTGGAGACATTCGCATTTTCGGAGTACTGCTGATAGAGGAAACCGGCAGGACCTCCCATCCCTGGGATACGTTTGAAGTTTGAAGTTGCAAGACAAGCAAGCAGCTCCAGTCTCTGTGCCTCTGTGCGAGCAGGGCCATGGGCAGATGAGGCTGAGCAACAGCTTTCCAGGCTAGCTCTTTCTGGCTGCGAGCTATCTGCAGACGTTCGCATTTTCAGAGCAGGGCTGCGGTAGGCGCCAGGCAAGGACACCCGCCATAGCAGGGGTGCGTTTGAAATATGAGTTGGCAAGACAAGCCAGCATGCCCCGTCTCTGTGCCTCTGTGCGAGCAGGGCCATGGGCAGATGAGGCTGAGCAACAGCTTTCCAGGCTAGCTCTTTCTGGCTGCGAGTTATCTGCAGGCGTTCGCATTTTCAAAGCAGGGCTGACGGAAGCCACCTGCAGAGACCCCCCAAAGGTAAGTTTGAAGTTTGAAGTTGCAAGACAAGCAAGCAGCCCCAGTCTCTGTGCCTCTGTGCAAGCAGTGCCATGGGCAGGTGAGGCTGAGCAACAGCTTTCCAGGCTAGCTCTTTCTGGCTGCGAGCTATCTGCAAACGTTCGCATTTTCAGAGCAGGCCTGCTGGAAGCAAGAGGCACAGACCCCCAAAGCTACGTTTGAAGTTTGAGTGTGTAAGAGAAGCAAGCAGCCCCAGTCTCTGTGCCTCTGTGCGAGCAGGTCCATGGGCGGATGAGGCTGAGCAACAGCTTTCCAGGCTAGCTCTTTCTGGCTGTGAGCTATCTGCACACGTTTGCATTTTCGGAGCAGGGCTGCCGGAGACCCCCTGCACAGTCCGCCAGATCTATATTTCAAGTTTGACGTGGGCAAGACAAGCAAGCAGCCCCAGTCTCTGTGTCTCTGTGCGAGCAGGGCCATGGGCAGATGAGGCTGAGCAACAGCTTTCCAGGCTAGCTCTTTCTGGCTGCGAGCTATCTGCAGACGATCGCATTTTCAGAGCAGGGCTGCCGTAGGCGCCAGGCAACGACACCCGCCATAGCAGGGGTGCGTTTGAAATATGAGTTGGCAAGACAAGCCAGCACGCCCCGTCTCTGTGCCTCTGTGCGAGCAGTGCCATGGGCAGATGAGGCTGAGCAACAGCTTTACAGGCTAGCTCTTTCTGGCTTCGAGCTAGCTGCAGACGTTCGAATATTCAGAGCAGGACCGCCGGAGGCTCCCGGCACGGACCACCTAAGCTACGTTTGAAGTTGGAGGTGGCAAGACAAGCAAGTAGCCCCAGTCTCTGTGCCTCTGTGCGAGCAGTGCCATGGGCAGATGAGGCTGAGCAACAGCTTTCCAGGCCAGCTCTTTCTGGCTGCGAGCTATCTGAAGACGTTCGCATTTTCAGAGCAGGGCTGCCGGAGGCCCCCTGCACAGACCGCCAAATATATGTTTGAAGTTTGAGGAAGCAAGACAAGCAAGCAGCCCCAGTCTCTGTGCCTCTGTGCGAGCAGTGCCATGGGCAGATGAGGCTGAGCAACAGCTTTCCAGGCTAGCTACTTGTGGCTGCGAGCTATCTGCAGACTTTCGCATTTTCAGAGCTGAGCTGCCGGAGACGCTCGGCACGCACCAACGAAGTTACGTTTGAAGTTTGAGGTGGCAAGACAAGCAAGCAGCCCCAGTCTCTGTGCCTCTGTGCGAGCAGTGCCATGGGCAGATGAGGCTGAGCAACAGCTTTCCAGGCTAGCTCTTTCTGCCTGCGAGCTATCTGCAGGCGTTCGCATTTTCAAAGCAGGGCTGTCGGAGGCGCCCGGCACGGAGCACCAAAGTTACGTTTGAAATTTGATGGGGGCAAGACAAGCAAGCAGTCCCAGTCTCTGTGCCTCTGTGCGAGCAGTGCCATGGGCAGATGAGGCTGAGCAACAGCTTTCCAGGCTAGCTGTTTCTGGCTGCGAACTATCTGGAGACGTTCGCATTTTCAGAGCAGGGCTGACGGAAGCCACCTGCAGAGACCCCTCAAAGGTAAGTTTGAAGTTTGAAGTTGCAAGACAAGCAAGCATCCCCAGTCTCTGTGCCTTTGTGCAAGCAGTGCCATGGGCAGATGAGGCTGAGCAACAGCTTTCCAGGCTAGCTCTTTCTGGCTGTGAGCTATTTGCAGACGTTCACATTTTCGGAGCAGGGCTGCCGGAGGCCCCCTGCACAGACCGCCAAACCTACATCTGAAGTTTGACGGGGGCAATACAAGCAAGCAGCCCCAGTCTCTGTGCCTCTGTGCGAGCAGTGCCATGGGCAGATGAGGCTGAGCAACAGCTTTCCAGGCTACCTCTTTCTGGCTGCGAGCTATCTGCAAACGTTCGCATTTTCAGAGCAGGCCTGCTGGAAGCAAGCGGCACAGAGCCCCAAAGCTACGTTTGAAGTTTGAGTGTGTAAGAGAAGCAAGCAGCCCCAGTCTCTGTGCCTCTGTGCGAGCAGTGCCATGGGCAGATGAGGCTGAGCAACAGATTTCCAGGCTAGCTCTTTCTGTCTGCGAGCTATCTGCAGACATTTGCATTTTCGGAGCAGGCCTGCTGGAGGCTCCCTGCACAGACCGCCAAATGTATGTTTGAAGTTTGAGGAAGCAAGACAAGCAAGCAGCCCCAGTGTCTGTGCCTCTGTGCGAGCAGGGCCATGGGCAGATGAGGCTGAGCAACAGCTTTCCAGGCTATCCCCTTCTGGATGGGAGCTATCTGGAGACCTTTGCATTTTCGGAGTACTACTGATAGAGGAAACCGGCAGGACCCCCCATCCCCGGGATACGTTTGATGTTTGAGGTAGCAAGACAAGCAAGCAGCCCCAGTCTCTGTGCCTCTGTGCGAGCAGGGCCATGGGCAGATGAGGCTGAGCAACAGCTTTCCAGGCTACCTCTTTCTGGCTGCGAGCTATCTGCAGACGTTCGCATTTTCAGAGCAGGGCTGCCGTAGGCGCCAGGCAAGGATACCCGCCATAGCAGGGGTACGTTTGAAATATGAGTTGGCAAGACAAGCCAGCATGCCCCGTCTCTGTGCCTCTGTGCGAGCAGTGCCATGGGCAGATGAGGCTGAGCAACAGCTTTACAGGCTAGCTCTTTCTGGCTGCGAGCTATCTGCAGACGTTCGCATTTTCAGAGCAGGGCTGACGGAAGCAACCTGCACAGACCCCCCCAAAGGTAAGTTTGAAGTTGCAAGACAAGCAAGCAGCCCCGGTCTCTGTGCCTCTGTGCGAGCAGTGCCATGGGCAGATGAGGCTGAGCAACAGCTTTCCAGGCTAGCTCTTTCTGGCTGTGAGTTATCTGCAGACGTTCGCATTTTCAGAGCAGGCCTGCTGGAAGAAACCAGCACAGACCCTCAAAGCTACGTTTGAAATTTGAGGGTGTAAGACAAGCAAGCAGTCCTAGGCTCTGTGCCTCTGTGCGAGCAGTGCCATGGGCAGATGAGGCTGAGCAACAGCTTTCCAGGCTAGCTCTTTCTGGCTGTGAGCTATCTGCAGACGTTTGCATTTTCGGAGCAGTGCTGACGGAGGCCCCCTGCACAGACCGCCAAATGTATGTTTGAAGTTTGAGGAAGCAAGACAAGCAAGCAGCCTCAGTCTCTGTGCCTCTGTGCGAGCAGGGCCATGGGCAGATGAGGCTGAGCAACAGGTTTCCAGGCTATCCCCTTCTGGATGGAAGCTATCTGGAGACATTCGCATTTTCGGAGTACTGCTGATAGAGGAAACCGGTAGGACCCCCCATCCCTGGGATACGTTTGAAGTTTGAAGTTGCAAAACAAGCAAGCAGCCCCAGTCTCTGTGCCTCTGTGCGAGCAGGGCCATGGGCAGATGAAGCTGAGCAACAGCTTTCCAGGCTAGCTCTTTCTGGCTGCGAGCTATCTGCAGACGTTCGCATTTTCAGAGCAGGGCTGCCGTAGGCGCCAGGCAAGGACACCCGCCATAGCAGGGGTGCGTTTGAAATATGAGTTGGCAAGACAAGCCAGCATGCCCCGTCTCTGTGCCTCTGTGCGAGCAGGGCCATGGGCAGATGAGGCTGAGCAACAGCTTTCCAGGCTAGCTCTTTCTGGCTGCGAGTTATCTGCAGACGTTCGCATTTTCAGAGCTGGCCTGCTGGAAGCAACCGACACAGACCCCCAAAACTACGTTTGAAATTTGAGGGTGTAAGACAAGCAAGCAGCCCCAGTCTCTGTGCCTCTGTGCGAGCAGTGCCATGGGCAGATGAGGCTGAGCAACAGCATTCCAGGCTAGCTACTTCTGGCTGCGAGCTATCTGCAGACGTTCGCATTTTCAGAGCTGAGCTGACGGAGACGCTCGGCACGCACCAACGAAGTTACGTTTGAAGTTTGAGGTGGCAAGACAAGCAAGCAGCCCCAGTCTCTGTGCCTCTGTGCGAGCAGGGCCATGGGCAGATGAGGCTGAGCAACAGCTTTCCAGGCTAGCTCTTTCTGGCTGCGAGCTATCTGCAGACGTTCGCATTTTCAGAGCAGGGCTGCCGTAGGCGCCAGGCAACGACACCCGCCATAGCAGGGGTGCGTTTGAAATATGAGTTGGCAAGACAAGCCAGCATGCCCCGTCTCTGTGCCTCTGTGCGAGCAGTGCCATGGGCAGATGAGGCTGAGCAACAGCTTTACAGGCTAGCTCTTTCTGGCTTCGAGCTAGCTGCAGACGTTCGAATATTCAGAGCAGGACCGCCGGAGGCTCCCGGCACGGACCACCTAAGCTACGTTTGAAGTTGGAGGTGGCAAGACAAGCAAGCAGCCCCAGTCTCTGTGCCTCTGTGCGAGCAGTGCCATGGGCAGATGAGGCTGAGCAACAGCTTTCCAGGCTAGCTCTTTGTGGCTGCGAGCTATCTGCAGACGTTCGCATTTTCAGAGCAGGGCTGCCGGAGGCCCTCTGCACACACCGCCAAATATATGTTTGAAGTTTGAGGAAGCAAGACAAGCAAGCAGCCCCAGTCTCTGTGCCTCTGTGCGAGCAGTGCCATGGGCAGATGAGGCTGAGCAACAGCTTTCCAGGCTAGCTACTTGTGACTGCGAGCTATCTGCAGACTTTCGCATTTTCAGAGCTGAGCTGACGGAGACGCTCGGCACGCACCAACGAAGTTACGTTTGAAGTTTGAGGTGGCAAGACAAGCAAGCAGTCCCAGTCTCTGTGCCTCTGTGCGAGCAGTGCCATGGGCAGATGAGGCTGAGCAACAGCTTTCCAGGCTAGCTCTTTCTGGCTGTGAGCTATCTGCAGACGTTCGCATTTTCAGAGCAGGCCTGCTGGAAGCAAGCGGCACAGAGCCCCAAAGCTGCGTTTGAAGTTTGAGGATGTAAGAGAAGCAAGCAGCCCCAGTCTCTGTGCCTCTGTGCGAGCAGTGCCATGGGCAGATGAGGCTGAGCAACAGCTTTCCAGGCTAGCTCTTTCTGGCTGTGAGCTATCTGCAGACGTTTGCATTTTCGGAGCAGGGCTGCCGGAGGCCCCCTGCACAGACCGCCAAATGTATGTTTGAAGTTTGAGAGTGTAAGACAAGCAAGCAGCCCCAGTCTCTGTGCCTCTGTGCGAGCAGTGCCATGGGCAGATGAGGCTGAGCAACAGCTTTCCAGGCTAGCTCTTTCTGGCTGCGAGCTATCTGCAGGCGTTCGCATTTTCAAAGCAGGGCTGACGGAAGGCACCTACAGAGACCCCCCAAAGGTAAGTTTGAAGTTTGAAGTTGCAAGACAAGCAAGCAGCCCCAGTCTCTGTGCCTCTGTGCAAGCAGTGCCATGGGCAGATGAGGCTGAGCAACAGCTTTCCAGGCTACCTCTATCTGGCTGCGAGCTATCTGCAGACGTTCGCATTTTCAGAGCAGGCCTGCTGGAAGCAAGCAGCACAGAGCCCCAAAGCTGCGTTTGAAGTTTGAGGATGTAAGAGAAGCAAGCAGCCCCAGTCTCTGTGCCTCTGTGCGAGCAGTGCCATGGGCAGATGAGGCTGAGCAACAGCTTTCCAGGCTAGCTCTTTCTGGCTGTGAGCTATCTGAAAACGTTTGCATTTTCGGAGCAGGGCTGCCGGAGGCCCCCTGCACAGACCGCCAAATGTATGTTTGAAGTTTGAGGAAGTAAGCCAAGCAAGCAGCCGCAGTCTCTGTGCCTCTGTGCGAGCAGGGCCATGGGCAGATGAGGCTGAGCAACAGCTTTCCAGGCTAGCTCTTTCTGCCTACGAGCTATCTGCAGACGTTTGCATTTTCAGAGCAGGGCTGTCGGAGGCGCCCGGCACGGACCACCGAAGCTACGTTTGAAGTTTGAGGTTTGCAAGACAAGCAAGCAGTCCCAGTCTCTGTGCCTCTGTGCGAGCAGTGCCATGGGCAGATGAGGCTGAGCAACAGCTTTCCAGGCTAGCTCTTTCTGCCTGCGAGCTATCTGCAGACGTTCGCATTTTCAGAGCAGGGCTGACGGAAGCAACATGCACAGACCCTCCCAAAGGTAAGTTTGAAGTTTGAAGTTGCAAGACAAGCAAGGAGCCCCAGTCTCTGTGCCTCTGTGCGAGCAGGTCCATGGGCGGATGAGGCTGAGCAACAGCTTTCCAGGCTAGCTCTTTCTGGCTGCGAGCTATCTGCAGACGTTTGCATTTTCGGAGCAGGGCTGCCGGAGGCCCCCTGCACAGACCGCCAAATGTATGTTTGAAGTTTGAGGAAGCAAGACAACAAGCAGCCCCAGGCTCTGTGCCTCTGTGCGAGCAGTGCCATGGGCAGATGAGGCTGAGCAACAGCTTTCCAGGCTAGCTACTTCTGGCTGCGAGCTATCTGCAGACTTTCGCATTTTCAGAGCAGGGCTGCCGGAGGCGCTCGGCACGGACCACCGAAGCTACGTTTGAAGTTTGAGATGGCAAGACAAGCAAGCAGCCCCAGTCTCTGTGCCTCTGTGCGAGCAGGTCCATGGGCGGATGAGGCTGAGCAACAGCTTTCCAGGCTAGCTCTTTCTGGCTGCGAGATATCTGCAGACGTTCGCATTTTCAGAGCAGGGCTGTCGGAGGCGCCAGGCAAGGACACCCGCCATAGCAGGGGTACGTTTGAAATATGAGTTGGCAAGAGAAGCCAGCATGCCCCGTCTCTGTGCCTCTGTGCGAGCAGTGGCATGGGCAGATGAGGCTGAGCAACATCTTTCCAGGCTAGCTCTTTCTGGCTGCGAGCTATCTGCAGACGTTCGGATTTTCAGAGCACGCTGAAGGAAGCAACCTGCACAGACCCTCCCAAAGGTAAGTTTGAAGTTGCAAGACAAGCAAGCAGCCCCAGTCTCTGTGCCTCTGTGCGAGCAGTGCCATGGGCAGATGAGGCTGAGCAACAGCTTTCCAGGCTAGCTCTTTCTTGCTGCGAGCTATCTGCAGACGTACGCATTTTCAGAGCAGGGCTGTCGGAGGCGCCCGGCACGGACCACCGAAGCTACGTTTAAATTTGACGGGGGCAACACAAGCAAGCAGCCCCAGTCTCTGTGCCTCTGTGCGAGCAGTGCCATGGGCAGATGAGGCTGAGCAACAGCTTTCCAGGCTAGCTCTTTCTGGCTGCGAGCTATCTGCAGACGTTTGCATTTTCAGAGCAGGGCTGTCGGAGGCGCCCGGCACGGACCACCGAAGCTATGTTTGAAGTTTGAGGTTTGCAAGACAAGCAAGCAGTCCCAGTCTCTGTGCCTCTGTGCGAGCAGTGCCATGGGCAGATGAGGCTGAGCAACAGCTTTCCAGGCTAGCTCTTTCTGGCTGCGAGCTATCTGCAGACGTTTGCATTTTCGGAGCAGGGCTGCCGGAGGCCCCCTGCACAGACCGCCAAATGTATGTTTGAAGTTTGAGGAAGCAAGACAACAAGCAGCCCCAGGCTCTGTGCCTCTGTGCTAGCAGGGCCATGGGCAGATGAGGCTGAGCAACAGCTTTGCAGGCTATCCCCTTCTGGATGGGAGCTATCTGGAGACATTTGCATTTTCGGAGTACTACTGATAAAGGAAACCGGCAGGACCCCCCATCCCCGGGATACGTTTGATGTTTGAGGTAGCAAGACAAGCAAGCAGCCCCAGTCTCTGTGCCTCTGTGCGAGCAGTGCCATGGGCAGATGAGGCTGAGCAACAGCTTTCCAGGCTAGCTACTTCTGGCTGCGAGCTATCTGCAGACTTTCGCATTTTCAGAGCAGGGCTGCCGGAGGCGCTCGGCACGGACCACCGAAGCTACGTTTGAAGTTTGAGATGGCAAGACAAGCAAGCAGCCCCAGTCTCTGTGCCTCTGTGCGAGCAGGGCCATGGGCAGATGAGGCTGAGCAACAGCTTTCCAGGCTAGCTCTTTCTGGCTGCGAGCTATCTGCAGACGTTTGCATTTTCAGAGCAGGGCTGTCGGAGGCGCCAGGCAAGGACACCCGCCATAGCAGGGGTACGTTTGAAATATGAGTTGGCAAGAAAAGCCAGCATGCCCCGTCTCTGTGCCTCTGTGCGAGCAGTGGCATGGGCAGATGAGGCTGAGCAACATCTTTCCAGGCTAGCTCTTTCTGGCTGCGAGCAATCTGCAGACGTTCGGATTTTCAGAGCACGCTGAAGGAAGCAACCTGCACAGACCCTCCAAAGGTAAGTTTGAAGTTGCAAGACAAGCAAGCAGCCCCAGTCTCTGTGCCTCTGTGCGAGCAGTGACATGGGCAGATGAGGCTGAGCAACAGCTTTCCAGGCTAGCTCTTTCTTGCTGCGAGCTATCTGCAGACGTACGCATTTTCAGAGCAGGGCTGTCGGAGGCGCCCGGCACGGACCACCGAAGCTACGTTTAAATTTGACGGGGGCAACACAAGCAAGCAGCCCCAGTCTCTGTGCCTCTGTGCGAGCAGTGCCATGGGCAGATGAGGCTGAGCAACAGCTTTCCAGGCTAGCTCTTTCTGGCTGCGAGGTATCTGCAGACATTCGCATTTTCAGAGCAGGGCTGACGGAAGCAACCTGCACAGACCCTACCAAAGGTAAGCTTGAATTCTGAAGTTGCAAGACAAGCAAGCAGCCACAGTCTCTGTGCCTCTGTGCGAGCAGTGCCATGGGCAGATGAGGCTGAGCAACAGCTTTCCAGGCTAGCTCTTTCTGGCTGCGAGCTATCTGCAGACGTACGCATTTTGAGAGCAGGCCTGCTGGAAGCAAGCGGCACAGACCCCAAGGCTACGTTTGAAGTTGCAGCGTGTAAGAGAAGGAAGCAGCCCCAGTCTCTGTGCCTCTGTGCGAGCAGTGCCATGGGCAGATGAGGCTGAGCAACAGCTTTCCAGGCTAGCTCTTTCTGGCTGCGAGCTATCTGCAGACGTTTGCATTTTCGGAGCAGGGCTGCCGGAGGCCCCCAGCACAGACCGCCAAATGTATGTTTGAAGTTTGAGGAAGCAAGCCAAGCAAGCAGCCCCAGTCTCTGTGCCTCTGTGCGAGCAGGGCCATGGGCAGATGAGGCTGAGCAACAGCTTTCCAGGCTAGCTCTTTCTGCCTACGAGCTATCTGCAGACGTTTGCATTTTCAGAGCAGGGCTGTCGGAGGCGCCCGGCACGGACCACTGAAGCTACGTTTGAAGTTTGAGGAAGCAAGACAAGCAAGCAGCCCCAGTCTCTGTGCCTCTGTGCGAGCAGGGCCATGGGCAGATGAGGTTGAGCAACAGCTTTCCAGGCTATCCCCTTCTGGATGGGAGCTATCTGGAGACATTTGCATTTTCGGAGTGCTACTGATAGAGGAAACCTGCAGGACCCCCCATCCCCGGGATACGTTTGATGTTTGAGGTAGCAAGACAAGCAAGCAGCCCCAGTCTCTGTGCCTCTGTGCGAGCAGTGCCATGGGCAGATGAGGCTGAGCAACAGCTTTCCAGGCTAGCTACTTCTGGCTGCGAGCTATCTGCAGACTTTCGCATTTTCAGAGCAGGGCTGTCGGAGGCGCTCGGCACGAACCACCGAAGCTACGTTTGAAGTTTGAGGTGGCAAGACAAGCAAGCAGCCCCAGTCTCTGTGCCTCTGTGCGAGCAGGGCCATGGGCAGATGAGGCTGAGCAACAGCTTTCCAGGCTAGCTCTTTCTGCCTGCGAGCTATCTGCAGACGTTCGCATTTTCAGAGCAGGGCTGCCGTAGGCGCCAGGCAAGGGCACCCGCCATAGCAGGGGTGCGTTTGAAATATGAGTTGGCAAGACAAGCCAGCATGCCCCGTCTCTGTGCCTCTGTGCGAGCAGGGCCATGGGCAGATGAGGCTGAGCAACAGCTTTCCAGGCTAGCTCTTTCTGGCTGTGAGTTATCTGCAGACGTTCGCATTTTCAGAGCAGGCCTGCTGGAAGCAAGATGCACAGACCCCCAAAGCTACGTTTGAAATTTGAGGGTGTAAGACAAGCAAGCAGCCCTAGGCTCTGTGCCTCTGTGCGAGCAGTGCCATGGGCAGATGATGTTGAGCAACAGCTTTCCAGGCTAGCTCTTTCTGGCTGTGAGCTATCTGCAGACGTTTGCAGTTTCGGAGCAGTGCTGACGGAGGCCCCCTGCACAGACCGCCAAATGTATGTTTGAAGTTTGAGGAAGCAAGAGAAGCAAGCAGCCTCAGTCTCTGTGCCTCTGTGCGAGCAGGGCCATGGGCAGATGAGGCTGAGCAACAGGTTTCCAGGCTATCCCCTTCTGGATGGAAGCTATCTGGAGACATTCGCATTTTCGGAGTACTGCTGATAGAGGAAACCGGCAGGATCCCCCATCCCTGGGATAAGTTTGAAGTTTGAAGTTGCAACACAAGCAAGCAGCCCCAGTCTCTGTGCCTCTGTGCGAGCAGGGCCATGGGCAGATGAGGCTGAGCAACAGCTTTCCAGGCTACCTCTTTCTGGCTGCGAGCTATCTGCAAACGTTCGCATTTTCAGAGCAGGGCTGCTGGAAGCAAGAGGCACAGACCCCCAAAGCTACGTTTGAAGTTTGAGTGTGTAAGAGAAGCAAGCAGCCCCAGTCTCTGTGCCTCTGTGCGAGCAGGTCCATGGGCGGATGAGGCTGAGCAACAGCTTTCCAGGCTAGCTCTTTCTGGCTGTGAGCTATCTGCACACGTTTGCATTTTCGGAGCAGGACTGCCGGAGACCCCCTGCACAGTCCGCCAGATCTATATTTCAAGTTTGACGTGGGCAAGACAAGCAAGCAGCCCCAGTCTCTGTGCCTCTGTGCGAGCAGGGCCATGGGCAGATGAGGCTGAGCAACAGCTTTCCAGGCTAGCTCTTTCTGGCTGCGAGCTATCTGCAGACGTTCGCATTTTCAGAGCAGGGCTGCCGTAGGCGCCAGGCAACGACACCCGCCATAGCAGGGATGCGTTTGAAATATGAGTTGGCAAGACAAGCCAGCATGCCCCGTCTCTGTGCCTCTGTGCGAGCAGTGCCATGGGCAGATGAGGCTGAGCAACAGCTTTACAGGCTAGCTCTTTCTGGCTTCGAGCTAGCTGCAGACGTTCGAATATTAAGAGCAGGACCGCCGGAGGCTCCCGGAACGGACCACCTAAGCTACGTTTGAAGTTGGAGGTGGCAAGACAAGCAAGCAGCCCCAGTCTCTGTGCCTCTGTGCGAGCAGTGCCATGGGCAGATGAGGCTGAGCAACATCTTTCCAGGCTAGCTCTTTCTGCCTGCGATCTATCTGCAGACTTTCGCATTTTCAGAGCTGAGCTGACGGAGACGCTCGGCACGCACCAACGAAGTTACGTTTGAAGTTTGAGGTGGCAAGACAAGCAAGCAGCCCCAGTGTCTGTGCCTCTGTGCGAGCAGTGCCATGGGCAGATGAGGCTGAGCAACAGCTTTCCAGGCTAGCTCTTTCTGCCTGCGAGCTATCTGCAGGCGTTCGCATTTTCAAAGCAGGGCTGTCGGAGGCGCCCGGCACGGAGCACCAAAGCTACGTTTGAAATTTGATGGGGGCAAGACAAGCAAGCAGTCCCAGTCTCTGTGCCTCTGTGCGAGCAGTGCCATGGGCAGATGAGGCTGAGCAACAGCTTTCCAGGCTAGCTGTTTCTGGCTGCGAACTATCTGGAGACGTTCGCATTTTCAGAGCAGGGCTGACGGAAGCCACCTGCAGAGACCCCCCAAAGGTAAGTTTGGAGTTTGAAGTTGCAAGACAAGCAAGCATCCCCAGTCTCTGTGCCTTTGTGCAAGCAGTGCCATGGGCAGATGAGGCTGAGCAACAGCTTTCCAGGCTAGCTCTTTCTGGCTGTGAGCTATTTGCAGACGTTCACATTTTCGGAGCAGGGCTGCCGGAGGCCCCCTGCACAGACCGCCAAACCTACATCTGAAGTTTGACGGGGGCAATACAGGCAAGCAGCCCCAGTCTCTGTGCCTCTGTGCGAGCAGGGCCATGGGCAGATGAGGCTGAGCAACACCTTTCCAGGCTAGCTCTTTCTGGCTGCGAGCTATCTGCAAACGTTCGCATTTTCAGAGCAGGCCTGCTGGAAGCAAGAGGCACAGACCCCCAAAGCTACGTTTGAAGTTTGAGTGTGTAAGAGAAGCAAGCAGCCCCAGTCTCTGTGCCTCTGTGCGAGCAGTGCCATGGGCAGATGAGGCTGAGCAACAGCTTTCCAGGCTAGCCCTTTCTGGCTGTGAACTATCTGCAGACATTTGCATTTTCGGAGCAGGGCTGGCGGAGGCCCCCTGCACAGAAGGCCAAATGGATGTTTGAAGTTTGAGGTGACAAGACAAGCAAGCAGCCCCAGTCTCTGTGCCTCTGTGCGAGCAGGGCCATGGGCAGATGAGGCTGAGCAACAGCTTTCCAGGCTAGCTCTTTCTGGCTGCGAGCTATCTGCAGACGTTCGCATTTTCAGAGCAGGGCTGCCGTAGGCGCCAGGCAACGACACCCGCCATAGCAGGGGTGCGTTTGAAATATGAGATGGCAAGACAAGCCAGCATGCCCCGTCTCTGTGCCTCTGTGCGAGCAGGGCCATGGGCAGATGAGGCTGAGCAACAGCTTTCCAGGCTAGCTCTTTCTGGCTGCGAGTTATCTGCAGACGTTCGCATTTTCAGAGCAGGCCTGCTGGAAGCAACCGACACAGACCCCCAAAAATACGTTTGAAATTTGAGGGTGTAAGACAAGCAAGCAGCCCCAGTCTCTGTGCCTCTGTGCGAGCAGTGCCATGGGCAGATGAGGCTGCGCAACAGCTTTCCAGGCTAGCTACTTCTGGCTGCGAGCTATCTGCAGACGTTCGCATTTTCAGAGCTGAGCTGCCGGAGACGCTCGGCACGCACCAACGAAGTTACGTTTGAAGTTTGAGGTGGCAAGACAAGCAAGCAGCCCCAGTCTCTGTGCCTCTGTGCGAGCAGTGCCATGGGCAGATGAGGCTGAGCAACAGCTTTCCAGGCTAGCTACTTGTGGCTGCGATCTACCTGCAGACTTTCGCATTTTCAGAGCTGAGCTGACGGAGACGCTCGGCACGCACCAACGAAGTTACGTTTGAAGTTTGAGGTGGCAAGACAAGCAAGCAGCCCCAGTCTCTGTGCCTCTGTGCGAGCAGTGCCATGGGCAGATGAGGCTGAGCAACAGCTTTCCAGGCTAGCTCTTTCTGGCTGCGAGCTATCTGCAGGCGTTAGCATTTTCAAAGCAGGGCTGACGATAGCCACCTGCAGAGACCCCCCAAAGGTAAGTTTGAAGTTTAAAGTTGCAAGACAAGCAAGCAGCCCCAGTCTCTGTGCCTCTGTGCGAGCAGTGCCATGGGCAGATGAGGCTGAGCAACAGCTTTCCAGGCTAGCTACTTGTGGCTGCGATCTATCTGCAGACTTTCGCATTTTCAGAGCTGAGCTTACGGAGACGCTCGGCACGCACCAACGAAGTTACGTTTGAAGTTTGAGGTGGCAAGACAAGCAAGCAGCCCCAGTCTCTGTGCCTCTGTGCGAGCAGTGCCATGGGCAGATGAGGCTGAGCAACAGCTTTCCAGGCTAGCTCTTTCTGCCTGCGAGCTATCTGCAGGCGTTTGCATTTTCAAAGCAGGGCTGTCGGAGGCGCCCGGCACGGAGCACCAAATCTACGTTTGAAATTTGACGGGGACAAGACAAGCAAGCAGTCCCAGTCTCTGTGCCTCTGTGCGAGCAGTGCCATGGGCAGATGAGGCTGAGCAACAGCTGTCCAGGCTAGCCCTTTCTGGCTGCGAGCTATCTGCAAACGTTCGCATTTTCAGAGCAGGCCTGCTGGAAGCAAGCGGCACAGACCCCCAAAGCTACGTTTGAAGTTTGAGTGTGTAAGAGAAGCAAGCAGCCCCAGTCTCTGTGCCTCTGTGCAAGCAGTGCCATGGGCGGATGAGGCTGAGCAACAGCTTTCCAGGCTAGCTCTTTCTGGCTGTGAGCTATCTGCACACGTTTGCATTTTCGGAGCAGGACTGCCGGAGACCCCCTGCACAGTCCGCCAGATATATATTTCAAGTTTGACGTGGGCAAGACAAGCAAGCAGCCCCAGTCTCTGTGCCTCTGTGCGAGCAGGGCCATGGGCAGATGAGGCTGAGCAACAGCTTTCCAGGCTAGCTCTTTCTGGCTGCGAGTAATCTGCAGACGTTCGCATTTTCAGAGCAGGGCTGACGGAAGCAACCTGCACAGACCCTCCCAAAGGTAAGTTTGAAGTTTGAAGTTGCAAGACAAGCAAGGAGCCCCAGTCTCTGTGCCTCTGTGCGAGCAGGTCCATGGGCGGATGAGGCTGAGCAACAGCTTTCCAGGCTAGCTCTTTCTGCCTGCGAGCTATCTGCAGACGTTCGCATTTGCAGAGCAGGGCTGACGGAAGCAACCTGCACAGACCCTCCCAAAGGTAAGTTTGAAGTTTGAAGTTGCAAGACAAGCAAGGAGCCCCAGTCTCTGTGCCTCTGTGCGAGCAGTGCCATGGGCAGATGAGGCTGAGCAACAGCTTTCCAGGCTAGCTCTTTCTGGCTGTGAGCTATCTGCACACGTTTGCATTTTTGGAGCAGGGCTGCCGGAGGCCCCCTGCCCAGACCGCCAAACCTACGTTTGAAGTTTGACGGGGGCAAGACAAGCAAGCAGCCCCAGTCTCTGTGCCTCTGTGCGAGCAGTGCCATGGGCAGATGAGGCTGAGCAACAGCTTTCCAGGCTAGCTCTTTCTGGCTGCGAGCTATCTGCAGACGTTTGCATTTTCGGAGCAGTGCTGCCGTAGGCCCCCTGCACAGACCGCCAAATGTATGTTTGAAGTTTGAGGAAGCAAGACAAGCAAGCAGCCCCAGTCTCTGTGCCTCTGTGCGAGCAGGGCCATGGGCAGATGAGGCTGAGCAACAGCTTTCCAGGCTATCCCCTTCTGGATGGGAGCTATCTGGAGACATTTGCATTTTCGGAGTACTACTGATAAAGGAAACCGGCAGAACCCCCCATCCCCGGGATACGTTTGATGTTTGAGGTAGCAAGACAAGCAAGCAGCCCCAGTCTCTGTGCCTCTGTGCGAGCAGTGCCATGGGCAGATGAGGCTGAGCAACAGCTTTCCAGGCTAGCTACTTCTGGCTGCGAGCTATCTGCAGACTTTCGCATTTTCAGAGCAGGGCTGACGGAGGCGCTCGGCACGGACCACCGAAGCTACGTTTGAAGTTTGAGATGGCAAGACAAGCAAGCAGCCCCAGTCTCTGTGCCTCTGTGCGAGCAGGGCCATGGGCAGATGAGGCTGAGCAACAGCTTTCCAGGCTAGCTCTTTCTGACTGCGAGCTATCTGCAGACGTTCGCATTTTCAGAGCAGGGCTGACGGAAGCAAGAGGCACAGACCCCCAAAGCTACGTTTGAAGTTTGAGTGTGTAAGAGAAGGAAGCAGCCCCAGTCTCTGTGCCTCTGTGCGAGCAGTGCCATGGGCGGATGAGGCTGAGCAACAGCTTTCCAGGCTAGCTCTTTCTGGCTGTGAGCTATCTGCACACGTTTGCATTTCCGGAGCAGGACTGCCGGAGACCCCCTGCACAGTCCGCCAGATCTATATTTCAAGTTTGAGGTTGGCAAGACAAGCAAGCAGCCCCAGTCTCTGTGCCTCTGTGCGAGCAGAGCCATGGGCAGATGAGGCTGAGCAACAGCTTTCCAGGCTAGCCCTTTCTGGCTGTGAACTATCTGCAGACATTTGCATTTTCGGAGCAGGGCTGGCGGAGGCCCCCTGCACAGACCGCCAAATGGATGTTTGAAGTTTGAGGAAGCAAGACAAGCAAGCAGCCCCAGTCTCTGTGCCTCTGTGCGAGCAGGGCCATGGGCAGATGAGGCTGAGCAACAGCTTTCCAGGCTAGCTCTTTCTGGCTGCGAGCTATCTGCAGACGTTCGCATTTTCAGAGCAGGGCTGCCGTAGGCGCCAGGCAACGACACCCGCCTTAGCAGGGGTGCGTTTGAAATATGAGTTGGCAAGACAAGCCAGCATGCCCCGTCTCTGTGCCTCTGTGCGAGCAGGGCCATGGGCAGATGAGGCTGAGCAACAGCTTTCCAGGCTAGCTCTTTCTGGCTGCGAGTTATCTGCAGACGTTCGCATTTTCAGAGCAGGCCTGCTGGAAGCAACCGACACAGACCCCCAAAGATGCGTTTGAAGTTTGAGGATGTAAGAGAAGCAAGCAGCCCCAGTCTCTGTGCCTCTGTGCGAGCAGTGCCATGGGCAGATGAGGCTGAGCAACAGCTTTCCAGGCTAGCTCTTTCTGGCTGCAAGCTATCTGCAGACGTTTGCATTTTCGGAGCAGGGCTGCCGGAGGCCCCCTGCACCGACCGCCAAATGTATGTTTGAAGTTTGAGGAAGCAAGCCAAGCAAGCAGCCCCAGTCTCTGTGCCTCTGTGCGAGCAGGGCCATGGGCAGATGAGGCTGAGCAACAGCTTTCCAGGCTAGCTCTTTCTGGCTGCGAGTTATCTGCAGACGTTCGCATTTTCAGAGCAGGCCTGCTGGAAGCAACCGACACAGACCCCCAAAGATGCGTTTGAAGTTTGAGGATGTAAGAGCAGCAAGCAGCCCCAGTCTCTGTGCCTCTGTGCGAGCAGTGCCATGGGCAGATGAGGCTGAGCAACAGCTTTCCAGGCTAGCTCTTTCTGCCTACGAGCTATCTGCAGACGTTTGCATTTTCAGAGCAGGGCTGTCGGAGGCGCCCGGCACGGACCACCGAAGCTACGTTTGAAGTTTGAGGTTGGCAAGACAAGCAAGCAGCCCCAGTCTCTGTGCCTCTGTGCGAGCAGGGCCATGGGCAGATGAGGCTGAGCAACAGCTTTCCAGGCTAGCTCTTTCTGGCTGCGAGCTATCTGCAGACGTTCGCATTTTCAGAGCAGGGCTGACGGAAGCAACCTGCACAGACCCTCCCAAAGGTAAGTTTGAAGTTTGAAGTTGCAAGACAAGCAAGCAGCCCCAGTCTCTGTGCCTCTGTGCGAGCAGTGCCATGGGCAGATGAGGCTGAGCAACAGCTTTCCATCCTAGCTCTTTCTGGCTGCGAGCTATCTGCAGACGTTCGCATTTTCAGAGCAGGGCTGACGGAAGCAACCTGCACAGACCCTCCCAAAGGTAAGTTTGAAGTTTGAAGTTGCAAGACAAGCAAGGAGCCCCAGTCTCTGTGCCTCTGTGCGAGCAGTGCCATGGGCAGATGAGGCTGAGCAACAGCTTTCCAGGCTAGCTCTTTCTGGCTGTGAGCTATCTGCAGACGTTTGCATTTTTGGAGCAGGGCTGCCGGAGGCCCCCTGCAAAGACCGCCAAATGTATGTTTGAAGTTTGAGGAAGCAAGACAAGCAAGCAGCCCCAGTCTCTGTGCCTCTGTGCGAGCAGTGCCTTGGGCAGATGAGGCTAAGCAACAGCTTTCCAGGCTAGCTACTTCTGGATGGGAGCTATCTGGAGACATTTGCATTTTCGGAGTACTACTGATAAAGGAAACCGGCAGAAACCCCCATCCCCGGGATACGTTTGATGTTTGAGGTAGCAAGACAAGCAAGCAGCCCCAGTCTCTGTGCCTCTGTGCGAGCAGTGCCATGGGCAGATGAGGCTGAGCAACAGCTTTCCAGGCTAGCTACTTCTGGCTGCGAGCTATCTGCAGACTTTCGCATTTTCAGAGCAGGGCTGCCGGAGGCGCTCGGCACGGACCACCGAAGCTACGTTTGAAGTTTGAGATGGCAAGACAAGCAAGCAGCCCCAGTCTCTGTGCCTCTGTGCGAGCAGGGCCATGGGCAGATGAGGCTGAGCAACAGCTTTCTAGGCTAGCTCTTTCTGGCTGCGAGATATCTGCAGACGTTCGCATTTTCAGAGCAGGGCTGTCGGAGGCGCCAGGCAAGGACACCCGCCATAGCAGGGGTATGTTTGAAATATGAGTTGGCAAGACAAGCCAGCATGCCCCGTCTCTGTGCCTCTGTGCGAGCAGGGCCATGGGCAGATGAGGCTGAGCAACAGCTTTCCAGGCTAGCTCTTTCTGGCTGCGAGCTATCTGCAGACGTTCGGATTTTCAGAGCACGCTGAAGGAAGCAACCTGCACAGACCCTCCCAAAGGTAAGTTTGAAGTTGCAAGACAAGCAAGCAGCCCCAGTCTCTGTGCCTCTGTGCGAGCAGTGACATGGGCAGATGAGGCTGAGCAACAGCTTTCCAGGCTCGCTCTTTCTTGCTGCGAGCTATCTGCAGACGTACGCATTTTCAGAGCAGGGCTGTCGGAGGCGCCCGGCACGGACCACCGAAGCTACTTTTAAATTTGACGGGGGCAACACAAGCAAGCAGCCCCAGTCTCTGTGCCTCTGTGCGAGCAGTGCCATGGGCAGATGAGGCTGAGCAACAGCTTTCCAGGCTAGCTCTTTCTGGCTGCGAGCTATCTGCAGACATTCGCATTTTCAGAGCAGGGCTGACGGAAGCAACCTGCACAGACCCTACCAAAGGTAAGTTTGAAGATTGAAGTTGCAAGACAAGCAAGCAGCCACAGTCTCTGTGCCTCTGTGCGAGCAGTGCCATGGGCAGATGAGGCTGAGCAACAGCTTTCCAGGCTAGCTCTTTCTGGCTACGAGCTATCTGCAGACGTTCGCATTTTCAGAGCAGGCCTGCTGGAAGCAAGCGGCACAGACCCCCAAGGCTACGTTTGAAGTTGCAGCGTGTAAGAGAAGGAAGCAGCCCCAGTCTCTGTGCCTCTGTGCGAGCAGTGCCATGGGCAGATAAGGCTGAGCAACAGCTCAGGCTAGCTCTTTCTGGCTGCGAGCTATCTGCAGACGTTCGCATTTTCAGAGCAGGGCTGTCGGAGGAGCCCTGCACAGACCGCCAAATGGATGTTTGAAGTTTGAGGTGGCAAGACAAGCAAGCAGCCCCAGTCTCTGTGCCTCTATGCGAGCAGGGCCATGGGCAGATGAGGCTGAGCAACAGCTTTCCAGGCTAGCTCTTTCTGCCTACGAGCTATCTGCAGACGTTTGCATTTTCAGAGCAGGGCTGTCGGAGGCGCCCGGCACGGACCACCGAAGCTACGTTTGAAGTTTGACGGGGGCAAGACAAGCAAGCAGCCCCAGTCTCTGTGCCTCTGTGCGAGCAGTGCCATGGGCAGATGAGGCTGAGCAACAGCTTTCCAGGCTAGCTCTTTCTGGCTGCGAGCTATCTGCAGACGTTTGCATTTTGGGAGCAGGGCTGCCGGAGGCCCCCTGCACAGACCTCCAAATGTATGTTTGAAGTTTGAGGAAGCAAGACAAGCAAGCAGCCCCAGTCTCTGTGCCTCTGTGCGAGCAGGGCCATGGGCAGATGAGGCTGAGCAACAGCTTTCCAGGCTATCCCCTTCTGGATGGGAGCTATCTGGAGACATTTGCATTTTCGGAGTACTACTGATAAAGGAAACCGGCAGAAACCCCCATCCCCGGGATACGTTTGATGTTTGAGGTAGCAAGACAAGCAAGCAGCCCCAGTCTCTGTGCCTCTGAGTGAGCAGTGCCATGGGCAGATGAGGCTGAGCAACAGCTTTCCAGGCTAGCTACTTCTGGCTGCGAGCTATCTGCAGACTTTCGCATTTTCAGAGCAGGGCTGCCGGAGGCGCTCGGCACGGACCACCGAAGCTACGTTTGAAGTTTGAGATGGCAAGACAAGCAAGCAGCCCCAGTCTCTGTGCCTCTGTGCAAGCAGGGCCATGGGCAGATGAGGCTGAGCAACAGCTTTCCAGGCTAGCTCTTTCTGGCTGCGAGCTATCTGCAAACGTTCGCATTTTCAGAGCAGGCCTGCTGTAAGCAAGAGGCACAGACCCCCAAAGCTACGTTTGAAGTTTGAGTGTGTAAGAGAAGCAAGCAGCCCCAGTCTCTGTGCCTCTGTGCGAGCAGTGCCATGGGCGGATGAGGCTGAGCAACAGCTTTCCAGGCTAGCTCTTTCTGGCTGTGAGCTATCTGCACACGTTTGCATTTTCGGAGCAGGACTGCCGGAGACCCCCTGCACAGTCCGCCAGATCTATATTTCAAGTTTGACGTGGGCAAGACAAGCAAGCAGCCCCAGTCTCTGTGCCTCTGTGCGAGCAGTGCCATGGGCAGATGAGGCTGAGCAACAGCTTTCCAGGCTAGCCCTTTCTGGCTGTGAACTATCTGCAGACATTTGCATTTTCGGAGCAGGGCTGGCGGAGGCCCCCTGCACAGACCGCCAAATGGATGTTTGAAGTTTGAGGAAGCAAGACAAGCAAGCAGCCCCAGTCTCTGTGCCTCTGTGCGAGCAGGGCCATGGGCAGATGAGGCTGAGCAACAGCTTTCCAGGCTAGCTCTTTCTGGCTGCGAGCTATCTGCAGACGTTTGCATTTTCAGAGCAGGGCTGCCGTAGGCGCCAGGCAACGACACCCGCCATAGCAGGGGTGCGTTTGAAATATGAGTTGGCAAGACAAGCCAGCATGCCCCGTCTCTGTGCCTCTGTGCGAGCAGGGCCATGGGCAGATGAGGCTGAGCAACAGCTTTCCAGGCTAGCTCTTTCTGGCTGCGAGTTATCTGTAGACGTTCGAATATTCAGAGCAGGACTGCTGGAAGCAACCGACACAGACCCCCAAAGATGCGTTTGAAGTTTGAGGATGTAAGAGAAGCAAGCAGCCCCAGTCTCTGTACCTCTGTGCGAGCAGTGCCATGGGCAGATGAGGCTGAGCAACAGCTTTCCAGGCTAGCTCTTTCTGGCTGCAAGCTATCTGCAGACGTTTGCATTTTCGGAGCAGGGCTGCCGGAGGCCCCCTGCACAGACCGCCAAATGTATGTTTGAAGTTTGAGGAAGCAAGTCAAGCAAGCAGCCCCAGTCTCTGTGCCTCTGTGCGAGCAGTGCCATGGGCAGATGAGGCTGAGCAACAGCTTTCCAGGCTAGCTCTTTCTGGCTGCGAGTTATCTGCAGACGTTCGCATTTTCCGAGCAGGCCTGCTGGAAGCAACCGACACAGACCCCCAAGGCTACGTTTGAAGTTTGAGGATGTAAGAGAAGCAAGCAGCCCCAGTCTCTGTGCCTCTGTGCGAGCAGTGCCATGGGCAGATGAGGCTGAGCAACAGCTTTCCAGGCTAGCTCTTTCTGCCTACGAGCTATCTGCAGACGTTTGCATTTTCAGAGCAGGGCTGTCGGAGGCGCCCGGCACGGACCACCGAAGCTACGTTTGAAGTTTGAGGTTGGCAAGACAAGCAAGCAGTCCCAGTCTCTGTGCCTCTGTGCGAGCAGTGCCATGGGCAGATGAGGCTGAGCAACAGCTTTCCAGGCTAGCTCTTTCTGCCTGCGAGCTATCTGCAGACGTTCGCATTTTCAGAGCAGGGCTGACGGAAGCAACCTGCACAGACCCTCCCAAAGGTAAGTTTGAAGTTTGAAGTTGCAAGACAAGCAAGGAGCCCCAGTCTCTGTGCCTCTGTGCGAGCAGTGCCATGGGCAGATGAGGCTGAGCAACAGCTTTCCAGGCTAGCTCTTTCTGGCTGCGAGCTATCTGCAGACGTTCGCATTTTCAGAGCAGGGCTGACGGAAGCAACCTGCACAGACCCTCCCAAAGGTAAGTTTGAAGTTTGAAGTTGCAAGACAAGCAAGGAGCCCCAGTCTCTGTGCCTCTGTTCGAGCAGTGCCATGGGCAGGTGAGGCTGAGCAACAGCTTTCCAGGCTAGCTCTTTCTGGCTGCGAGCTATCTGCAGACGTTTGCATTTTTGGAGCAGGGCTGCCGGAGGCCCCCTGCACAGACCGCCAAACCTACGTTTGAAGTTTGACGGGGGCAAGACAAGCAAGCAGCCCCAGTCTCTGTGCCTCTGTGCGAGCAGTGCCATGGGCAGATGAGGCTGAGCAACAGCTTTCCAGGCTAGCTCTTTCTGGCTGCGAGCTATCTACAGACGTTTGCATTTTCGAAGCAGTGCTGCCGGAGGCCCCCTGCACAGACCGCCAAATGTATGTTTGAAGTTTGAGGAAGCAAGACAAGCAAGCAGCCCCAGTCTCAGTGCCTCTGTGCGAGCAGGGCCATGGGCAGATGAGGCTGAGCAACAGCTTTCCAGGCTAGCTCTTTCTGGCTGCGAGCTATCTGCAGACGTTCGCATTTTCAGAGCAGGGCTGCCGTAGGCGCCAGGCAACGACACCCGCCATAGCAGGGGTGCGTTTGAAATATGAGTTGGCAAGACAAGCCAGCATGCCCCGTCTCTGTGCCTCTGTGCGAGCAGGGCCATGGGCAGATGAGGCTGAGCAACAGCTTTCCAGGCTAGCTCTTTCTGGCTGCGAGTTATCTGCAGACGTTCGAATATTCAGAGCAGGCCTGCTGGAAGCAACCGACACAGACCCCCAAAGATGCGTTTGAAGTTTGAGGATGTAAGAGAAGCAAGCAGCCCCAGTCTCTGTGCCTCTGTGCGAGCAGTGCCATGGGCAGATGAGGCTGAGCAACAGCTTTCCAGGCTAGCTCTTTCTGGCTGCAAGCTATCTGCAGACGTTTGCATTTTCGGAGCAGGGCTGCCGGAGGCCCCCTGCACAGACCGCCAAATGTATGTTTGAAGTTTGAGGAAGCAAGTCAAGCAAGCAGCCCCAGTCTCTGTGCCTCTGTGCGAGCAGTGCCATGGGCAGATGAGGCTGAGCAACAGCTTTCCAGGCTAGCTACTTCTGGCTGCGAGCTATCTGCAGACTTTCGCATTTTCAGAGCAGGGCTGCCGGAGGCGCTCGGCACGGACCACCGAAGCTACGTTTAAATTTGACGGGGGCAACACAAGCAAGCAGCCCCAGTCTCTGTGCCTCTGTGCGAGCAGTGCCATGGGCAGATGAGGCTGAGCAACAGCTTTCCAGGCTAGCTCTTTCTGGCTGCGAGCTATCTGCAGACATTCGCATTTTCAGAGCAGGGCTGACGGAAGCAACCTGCACAGACCCTACCAAAGGTAAGTTTGAAGTTTGAAGTTGCAAGACCAGCAAGCAGCCACAGTCTCTGTGCCTCTGTGCGAGCAGTGCCATGGGCAGATGAGACTGAGCAACAGCTTTCCAGGCTAGCTCTTTCTGCCTGCGAGCTATCTGCAGACGTACGCATTTTCAGAGCAGGCCTGCTGGAAGCAAGCGGCACAGACCCCCAAGGCTACGTTTGAAGTTGCAGCGTGTAAGAGAAGGAAGCAGCCCCAGTCTCTGTGCCTCTGTGCGAGCAGTGCCATGGGCAGATAAGGCTGAGCAACAGCTCAGGCTAGCTCTTTCTGGCTGCGAGCTATCTGCAGACGTTCGCATTTTCAGAGCAGGGCTGTCGGAGGCGCCCTGCACAGACCGCCAAATGGATGTTTGAAGTTTGAGGTGGCAAGACAAGCAAGCAGCCCCAGTCTCTGTGCCTCTGTGCGAGCAGGGCCATGGGCAGATGAGGCTGAGTAACAGCTTTCCAGACTAGCTCTTTCTGCCTACGAGCTATCTGCAGACGTTTGCATTTTCAGAGCAGGGCTGTCGGAGGCGCCCGGCACGGACCACCGAAGCTACGTTTGAAGTTTGACGGGGGCAAGACAAGCAAGCAGCCCCAGTCTCTGTGCCTCTGTGCGAGCAGTGCCATGGGCAGATGAGGCTGAGCAACAGCTTTCCAGGCTAGCCCTTTCTGGCTGCGAGCTATCTGCAGACGTTTGTATTTTCGGAGCAGGGCTGCCGGAGGCCCCCTGCACAGACCGCCAAATGTATGTTTGAAGTTTGAGGAAGCAAGCCAAGCAAGCAGTCCCAGTCTCTGTGCCTCTGTGCGAGCAGTGCCATGGGCAGATGAGGCTGAGCAACAGCTTTCCAGGCTAGCTCTTTCTGGCTGCGAGCTATGTGCAGACGTTCGCATTTTCAGAGCAGGGCTGACGGAAGCAACCTGCACAGACCCTCCCAAAGGTAAGTTTGAAGTTTGAAGTTGCAAGACAAGCAAGGAGCCCCAGTCTCTGTGCCTCTGTGCGAGCAGTGCCATGGGCAGATGAGGCTGAGCAACAGCTTTCCAGGCTAGCTCTTTCTGGCTGCGAGCTATCTGCAGACGTTCGCATTTTCAGAGCAGGCCTGCTGGAAGCAAGCTGCACAGAGCCCCAATGCTGCGTTTGAAGTTTGAGGATGTAAGAGAAGCAAGCAGCCCCAGTCTCTGTGCCTCTGTGCGAGCAGTGCCATGGGCAGATGAGGCTGAGCAACAGCTTTCCAGGCTAGCTCTTTCTGGCTGCGAGCTATCTGCAGACGTTTGCATTTTCGGAGCAGGGCTGCCGGAGGCCCCCTGCACAGACCGCCAAATGGATGTTTGAAGTTTGAGGAAGCAAGACAAGCAAGCAGCCCCAGTCTCTGTGCCTCTGTGCGAGCAGGGCCATGGGCAGATGAGGCTGAGCAACAGCTTTCCAGGCTAGCTCTTTCTGCCTACGAGCTATCTGCAGATGTTTGCATTTTCAGAGCAGGGCTGTCGGAAGCGCCCGGCACGGACCACCGAAGCTACGTTTGAAGTTTGAGGTTGGCAAGACAAGCAAGCAGTCCCAGTCTCTGTGCCTCTGTGCAAGCAGTGCCATGGGCAGATGAGGCTGAGCAACAGCTTTCCAGGCTAGCTCTTTCTGCCTGCGAGCTATCTGCAGACGTTCGCATTTTCAGAGCCGGGCTGACGGAAGCAACCTGCACAGACCCTCCCAAAGGTAAGTTTGAAGTTTGAAGTTGCAAGACAAGCAAGGAGCCCCAGTCTCTGTGCCTCTGTGCGAGCAGTGCCATGGGCAGATGAGGCTGAGCAACAGCTTTCCAGGCTAGCTCTTTCTGGCTGCGAGCTATCTGCAGACGTTTGCATTTTCGGAGCAGGGCTGCCGGAGGCCCCCTGCACAGACCGCCAAATGTATGTTTGAAGTTTGAGGAAGCAAGACAAGCAAGCAGCCCCAGTCTCTGTGCGTCTGTGCGAGCAGGGCCATGGGCAGATGAGGCTGAGCAACAGCTTTCCAGGCTATCCCCTTCTGGATGGGAGCTATCTGGAGACATTTGCATTTTCGGAGTACTACTGATAGAGGAAACTGTCAGGACCCCCCATCCCCGGGATACGTTTGATGTTTGAGGTAGCAAGACAAGCAAGCAGCCCCAGTCTCTGTGCCTCTGTGCGAGCAGTGCCATGGGCAGATGAGGCTGAGCAACATCTTTCCAGGCTAGCTCTTTCTGGCTGCGAGCTATCTGCAGACTTTCGCATTTTCAGAGCAGGGCTGCCTGAGGCGCTCGGCACGGACCACCGAAGCTACGTTTGAAGTTTGAGGTGGCAAGACAAGCAAGCAGCCCCAGCCTCTGTGCCTCTGTGCGAGCAGGGCCATGGGCAGATGAGGCTGAGCAACAGCTTTCCAGGCTAGCTCTTTCTGGCTGCGATATATCTGCAGACGTTCGCATTTTCAGAGCAGGGCTGTCGGAGGCGCCAGGCAAGGACACCCGCCATAGCAGGGGTACGTTTGAAATATGAGTTGGCAAGACAAGCCAGCATGCCCCGTCTCTGTGCCTCTGTGCGAGCAGTGGCATGGGCAGATGAGGCTGAGCAACAGCTTTCCAGGCTAGCTCTTTCTGGCTGCGAGCTATCTGCAGACGTTCGGATTTTCAGAGCAGGGCTGAAGGAAGCAACCTGCACAGACCCTTCCAAAGGTAAGTTTGAAGTTGCAAGACAAGCAAGCAGCCCCAGTCTCTGTGCCTCTGTGCAAGCAGTGACATGGGCAGATGAGGCTGAGAAACAGCTTTCCAGGCTAGCTCTTTCTGGCTGTGAGCTATCTGAAGACGTTCGCATTTTCAGAGCAGGGCTGCCGGAGGCCCCCTGCACACACCGCCAAATATATGTTTGAAGTTTGAGGAAGCAAGACAAGCAAGCAGCCCCAGTCTCTGTGCCTCTGTGCGAGTAGTGCCATGGGCAGATGAGGCTGAGCAACAGCTTTCCAGGCTAGCTACTTGTGGCTGCGAGCTATCTGCAGACTTTCGCATTTTCAGAGCTGAGCTGACGGAGACGCTCGGCACGCACCAACGAAGTTACGTTTGAAGTTTGAGGTGGCAAGACAAGCAAGCAGCCCCAGTCTCTGTGCCTCTGTGCGAGCAGTGCCATGGGCAGATGAGGCTGAGCAACAGCTTTCCAGTCTAGCTCTTTCTGCCTGCGAGCTATCTGCAGGCGTTCGCATTTTCAAAGCAGGGCTGTTGGAGGCGCCCGGCACGGAGCACCACAGCTACGTTTGAAATTTGACGGGGGCAAGACAAGAAAGCAGTCCCAGTCTCTGTGCCTCTGTGCGAGCAGTGCCATGGGCAGATGAGGCTGAGCAACAGCTTTCCAGGCTAGCTGTTTCTGGCTGTGAACTATCTGGAGACGTTCGCATTTTCAGAGCAGGGCTGACGGAAGCCACCTGCAGAGACCCCCCAAAGGTAAGTTTGAAGTTTGAAGTTGCAAGACAAGCAAGCAGCCCCAGTCTCTGTGCCTTTGTGCAAGCAGTGCCATGGGCAGATGAGGCTGAGCAACAGCTTTCCAGGCTAGCTCTTTCTGGCTACGAGCTATCTGCAAACGTTCGCATTTTCAGAGCAGGCCTGCTGGAAGCAAGCGGCACAGACCCCCAAAGCTACGTTTGAAGTTTGAGTGTGTAAGAGAAGCAAGCAGCCCCAGTCTCTGTGCCTCTGTGCGAGCAGTGCCATGGGCGGATGAGGCTGAGCAACAGCTTTCCAGGCTAGCTCTTTCTGGCTGTGAGCTATCTGAACACGTTTGCATTTTCGGAGCAGGACTGCCGGAGACCCCCTGCACAGTCCGCCAGATCTATATTTCAAGTTTGAAGTTGCAAGACAAGCAAGCAGCCCCAGTCTCTGTGCCTCTGTGCGAGCAGTGCCATGGGCAGATGAGGCTGAGCAACAGCTTTCCAGGCTAGCTCTTTCTGGCTGCGAGATATCTGCAGACGTTCGCATTTTCAGAGTAGGGCTGCTGGATGCAACCGGCACAGACCCCCCAAAGGTAAGTTTGAAGTTTGAAGTTGCAAGACAATCAAGCAGCCCCTGTCTCTGTGCCTCTGTGCGAGCAGTGCCATGGGCAGATGAGGCTGAGCAACAGCTTTCCAGGCTAGCTCTTTCTGGCTGCGAGCTATCTGCAAACGTTTGCATTTTCGGGACAGGCCTGCTGGAGGCTCCCTGCACAGACCGCAAAATGTATGTTTGAAGTTTGAGGAAGCAAGACAAGCAAGCAGCCCCAGTCTCTGTGCCTCTGTGCGAGCAGGGCCATGGGCAGATGAGGCTGAGCAACAGCTTTCCAGGCTATCCTCTTCTGGATGGGAGCTATCTGGAGACATTTGCATTTTCGGAGTACTACTGTTAGAGGAAACCGGCAGAACCCCCCATCCCCGGGATACGTTTGATGTTTGAGGTAGCAAGACAA
The DNA here is from genome assembly GCF_030867145.1 of Opisthocomus hoazin. NCBI lineage: Eukaryota > Metazoa > Chordata > Aves > Opisthocomiformes > Opisthocomidae > Opisthocomus > Opisthocomus hoazin. Next base: position 43,876,257 of record NC_134418.1, on the reverse strand, counting down.
GTAAGCAGCCCCAGTCTCTGTGCCTCTGTGCGAGCAGGGCCATGGGCAGATGAGGCTGAGCAACAGCTTTCCAGGCTAGCTCTTTCTGGCTGCGAGCTATCTGCAGACGTTCGCATTTTCAGAGCAGGGCTGCCGTAGGCGCCAGGCAACGACACCCGCCATAGCAGGGGTACGTTTGAAATATGAGTTGGCAAGACAAGCCAGCATGCCCCGTCTCTGTGCCTCTGTGCGAGCAGTGCCATGGGCAGATGAGGCTGAGCAACAGCTTTACAGGCTAGCTCTTTCTGGCTGCGAGCTATCTGCAGACGTTCGCATTTTCAGAGCAGGGCTGACGGAAGCAACCTGCACAGACCCCCCCAAAGGTAAGTTTGAAGTTGCAAGACAAGCAAGCAGCCCCGGTCTCTGTGCCTCTGTGCGAGCAGTGCCATGGGCAGATGAGGCTGAGCAACAGCTTTACAGGCTAGCTCTTTCTGGCTGCGAGCTATCTGAAGACGTTCGCATTTTCAGAGCAGGCCTGCTGGAAGAAACCAGCACAGACCCTCAAAGCTACGTTTGAAATTTGAGGTTGTAAGACAAGCAAGAAGCCCTAGGCTCTGTGCCTGTGTGCGAGCAGTGCCATGGGCAGATGATGTTGAGCAACAGCTTTCCAGGCTAGCTCTTTCTGGCTGTTAGCTCTCTGCAGACGTTTGCATTTTCGGAGCAGTGCTGACGGAGGCCCCCTGCACAGACCGCCAAATGTATGTTTGAAGTTTGAGGAAGCAAGACAAGCAAGCAGCCCCAGTCTCTGTGCCTCTGTGCGAGCAGGGCCATGGGCAGATGAGGCTGAGCAACAGCTTTCCAGGCTAGCTACTTCTGGCTGCGAGCTATCTGCAGACGTTCGCATTTTCAGAGCTGAGCTGCCGGAGACGCTCGGCACGCACCAACGAAGTTACGTTTGAAGTTTGAGGTGGCAAGACAAGCAAGCAGCCCCAGTCTCTGTGCCTCTGTGCGAGCAGTGCCATGGGCAGATGAGGCTGAGCAACAGCTTTCCAGGCTAGCCCTTTCTGGCTGTGAACTATCTGCAGACATTTGCATTTTCGGAGCAGGGCTGGCGGAGGCCCCCTGCACAGACCGCCAAGTGGATGTTTGAAGTTTGAGGAAGCAAGACAAGCAAGCAGCCCCAGTCTCTGTGCCTCTGTGCGAGCAGGGCCATGGGCAGATGAGGCTGAGCAACAGCTTTCCAGGCTAGCTCTTTCTGGCTGCGAGCTATCTGCAGACGTTCGCAATTTCAGAGCAGGGCTGCCGTAGGTGCCAGGCAACGACACCCGCCATAGCAGGGGTGCGTTTGAAATATGAGTTGGCAAGACAAGCCAGCATGCCCCGTCTCTGTGCCTCTGTGCGAGCAGGGCCATGGGCAGATGGGGCTGAGCAACAGCTTTCCAGGCTAGCTCTTTCTGGCTGCGAGTTATCTGCAGACGTTCGCATTTTCAGAGCAGGGCTGCCGTAGGCGCCAGGCAACGACACCCGCCATAGCAGGGGTGCGTTTGAAATATGAGTTGGCAAGACAAGCCAGCATGCCCCGTCTCTGTGCCTCTGTGCGAGCAGAGCCATGGGCAGATGAGGCTGAGCAACAGCTTTCCAGGCTAGCTCTTTCTGCCTGCGAGCTATCTGCAGGCGTTCGCATTTTCAAAGCAGGGCTGTCGGAGGCGCCCGGCACGGAGCACCAAAGCTACGTTTGAAATTTGACGGGGGCAAGACAAGCAAGAAGCCCCAGTCTCTGTGCCTCTGTGCGAGCAGTGCCATGGGCAGATGAGGCTGAGCAACAGCTTTCCAGGCTAGCTGTTTCTGGCTGCGAACTATCTGCAGACGTTCGCATTTTCAGAGCAGGGCTGACGGAAGCCACCTGCAGAGACCCCCCAAAGGTAAGTTTGAAGTTTGAAGTTGCAAGACAAGCAAGCAGCCCCAGTCTCTGTGCCTTTGTGCAAGCAGTGCCATGGGCAGATGAGGCTGAGCAACAGCTTTACAGGCTAGCTCTTTCTGGCTGTGAGCTATCTGCAGACGTTCACATTTTCGGAGCAGGGCTGCCGGAGGCCCCCTGCACAGACCGCCAAACCTACATCTGAATTTTGACGGGGGCAATACAAGCAAGCAGCCCCAGTCTCTGTGCCTCTGTGCAAGCAGTGCCATGGGCAGATGAGGCTGAGCAACAGCTTTCCAGGCTAGCTCTTTCTGGCTGCGAGCTATCTGCAAACGTTCGCATTTTCAGAGCAGGCCTGCTGGAAGCAAGCGGCACAGACCCCCAAAGCTACGTTTGAAGTTTGAGTGTGTAAGAGAAGCAAGCAGCCCCAGTCTCTGTGCCTCTGTGCAAGCAGTGCCATGGGCGGATGAGGCTGAGCAACAGCTTTCCAGGCTAGCTCTTTCTGGCTGTGAGCTATCTGCACACGTTTGCATTTTCGGAGCAGGACTGCCGGAGACCCCCTGCACAGTCCGCCAGATCTATATTTCAAGTTTGACGTGGGCAAGACAAGCAAGCAGCCCCAGTCTCTGTGCCTCTGTGCGAGCAGGGCCATGGGCAGATGAGGCTGAGCAACAGCTTTCCAGGCTAGCTCTTTCTGTCTGCGAGCTATCTGCAGACGTTCGCATTTTCAGAGCAGGACTGCTGTAAGCAAGAGACACAGACCCCCAAAGCTACGTTTGAAGTTTGAGTGTGTAAGAGAAGCAAGCAGCCCCAGTCTCTGTGCCTCTGTGCGAGCAGTGCCATGGGCGGATGAGGCTGAGCAACAGCTTTCCAGGCTAGCTCTTTCTGGCTGTGAGCTATCTGCACACGTTTGCATTTTCGGAGCAGGACTGCCGGAGACCCCCTGCACAGTCCGCCAGATCTATATTTCAAGTTTGACGTGGGCAAGACAAGCAAGCAGCCCCAGTCTCTGTGCCTCTGTGCGAGCAGTGCCATGGGCAGATGAGGCTGAGCAACAGCTTTCCAGGCTAGCCCTTTCTGGCTGTGAACTATCTGCAGACATTTGCATTTTCGGAGCAGGGCTGGCGGAGGCCCCCTGCACAGACCGCCAAATGGATGTTTGAAGTTTGACGGGGGCAAGACAAGCAAGCAGCCCCAGTCTCTGTGCCTCTGTGCGAGCAGGGCCATGGGCAGATGAGGCTGAGCAACAGCTTTCCAGGCTAGCTCTTTCTGGCTGCGAGCTATCTGCAGACGTTCGCATTTTCAGAGCAGGGCTGCCGTAGGCGCCAGGCAACGACACCCGCCATAGCAGGGGTGCGTTTGAAATATGAGTTGGCAAGACAAGCCAGCATGCCCCGTCTCTGTGCCTCTGTGCGAGCAGTGCCATGGGCAGATGAGGCTGAGCAACAGCTTTACAGGCTAGCTCTTTCTGGCTTCAAGCTAGCTGCAGACGTTCGAATATTCAGAGCAGGACCGCCGGAGGCTCCCGGCACGGACCACCTAAGCTACGTTTGAAGTTGGAGGTGGCAAGACAAGCAAGCAGCCCCAGTCTCTGTGCCTCTGTGCGAGCAGTGCCATGGGCAGATGAGGCTGAGCAACAGCTTTCCAGGCTAGCTCTTTCTGGCTGCGAGCTATCTGCAGACGTTCGCATTTTCAGAGCAGGGCTGACGGAAGCATCCTGCACAGACCCCCCCAAAGGTAAGTTTGAAGTTGCAAGACAAGCAAGCAGCCCCGGTCTCTGTGCCTCTGTGCGAGCAGTGCCATGGGCAGATGAGGCTGAGCAACAGCTTTACAGGCTAGCTCTTTCTGGCTGCGAGCTATCTGAAGACGTTCGCATTTTCAGAGCAGGACTGCTGGAAGAAACCAGCACAGACCCTCAAAGCTACGTTTGAAATTTGAGGGTGTAAGACAAGCAAGCAGCCCTAGGCTCTGTGCCTGTGTGCGAGCAGTGCCATGGGCAGATGATGTTGAGCAACAGCTTTCCAGGCTAGCTCTTTCTGGCTGTTAGCTCTCTGCAGACGTTTGCATTTTCGGAGCAGTGCTGACGGAGGCCCCCTGCACAGACCGCCAAATGTATGTTTGAAGTTTGAGGAAGCAAGACAAGCAAGCAGCCTCAGTCTCTGTGCCTCTGTGCGAGCAGGGCCATGGGCAGATGAGGCTGAGCAACAGGTTTCCAGGCTATCCCCTTCTGGATGGAAGCTATCTGGAGACATTCACATTTTCGGAGTACTGCTGATAGAGGAAACCGGCAGGACCCCCCATCCCTGGGATACGTTTGAAGTTTGAAGTTGCAAGACAAGCAAGCAGCCCCAGTCTCTGTGCCTCTGTGCGAGCAGGGCCATGGGCAGATGAGGCTGAGCAACAGCTTTCCAGGCTAGCTCTTTCTGGCTGCGAGCTATCTGCAGACGTTCGCATTTTCAGAGCAGGGCTGCCGTAGGCGCCAGGCAAGGACACCCGCCATAGCAGGGGTGCGTTTGAAATATGAGTTGGCAAGACAAGCCAGCATGCCCCGACTCTGTGCCTCTGTGCGAGCAGGGCCATGGGCAGATGAGGCTGAGCAACAGCTTTCCAGGCTAGCTCTTTCTGGCTGCGAGTTATCTGCAGACGTTCGCATTTTCAGAGCAGGCCTGCTGGAAGCAACCGACACAGACCCCCAAAACTACGTTTGAAATTTGAGGGTGTAAGACAAGCAAGCAGCCCCAGTCTCTGTGCCTCTGTGCGAGCAGTGCCATGGGCAGATGAGGCTGCGCAACAGCTTTCCAGGCTAGCTACTTCTGGCTGCGAGCTATCTGCAGACGTTCGCATTTTCAGAGCTGAGCTGCCGGAGACGCTCGGCACGCACCAACGAAGTTACGTTTGAAGTTTGAGATGGCAAGACAAGCAAGCAGCCCCAGTCTCTGTGCCTCTGTGCGAGCAGTGCCATGGGCAGATGAGGCTGAGCAACAGCTTTCCAGGCTAGCCCTTTCTGGCTGTGAACTATCTGCAGACATTTGCATTTTCGGAGCAGGGCTGGCGGAGGCCCCCTGCACAGACCGCCAAATGGATGTTTGAAGTTTGAGGAAGCAAGACAAGCAAGCAGCCCCAGTCTCTGTGCCTCTGTGCGAGCAGGGCCATGGGCAGATGAGGCTGAGCAACAGCTTTCCAGGCTAGCTCTTTCTGGCTGCGAGCTATCTGCAGACGTTCGCATTTTCAGAGCAGGGCTGCCGTAGGCGCCAGGCAACGACACCCGCCATAGCAGGGGTGCGTTTGAAATATGAGTTGGCAAGACAAGCCAGCATGCCCCGTCTCTGTGCCTCTGTGCGAGCAGGGCCATGGGCAGATGAGGCTGAGCAACAGCTTTCCAGGCTAGCTCTTTCTGGCTGCGAGTTATCTGCAGACGTTCGCATTTTCAGAGCAGGGCTGCCGTAGGCGCCAGGCAACGACACCCGCCATAGCAGGGGTGCGTTTGAAATATGAGTTGGCAAAACAAGCCAGCATGCCCCGTCTCTGTGCCTCTGTGCGAGCAGAGCCATGGGCAGATGAGGCTGAGCAACAGCTTTCCAGGCTAGCTCTTTCTGCCTGCGAGCTATCTGCAGGCGTTCGCATTTTCAAAGCAGGGCTGTCGGAGGCGCCCGGCACGGAGCACCAAAGCTACGTTTGAAATTTGACGGGGGCAAGACAAGCAAGCAGCCCCAGTCTCTGTGCCTCTGTGCGAGCAGTGCCATGGGCAGATGAGGCTGAGCAACAGCTTTCCAGGCTAGCTGTTTCTGGCTGCGAACTATCTGCAGACGTTCGCATTTTCAGAGCAGGGCTGACGGAAGCCACCTGCAGAGACCCCCCAAAGGTAAGTTTGAAGTTTGAAGTTGCAAGACAAGCAAGCAGCCCCAGTCTCTGTGCCTTTGTGCAAGCAGTGCCATGGGCAGATGAGGCTGAGCAACAGCTTTACAGGCTAGCTCTTTCTGGCTGTGAGCTATCTGCAGACGTTCACATTTTCGGAGCAGGGCTGCCGGAGGCCCCCTGCACAGAACGCCAAACCTACATCTGAAGTTTGACGGGGGCAATACAAGCAAGCAGCCCCAGTCTCTGTGCCTCTGTGCAAGCAGTGCCATGGGCAGATGAGGCTGAGCAACAGCTTTCCAGGCTAGCTCTTTCTGGCTGCGAGCTATCTGCAGGCGTTCGCATTTTCAAAGCAGGGTTGTCGGAGGCGCCCGGCACGGAGCACCAAACTACGTTTGAAATTTGACGGGGGCAAGACAAGCAAGAAGCCCCAGTCTCTGTGCCTCTGTGCGAGCAGTGCCATGGGCAGATGAGGCTGAGCAACAGCTTTCCAGGCTAGCTCTTTCTGGCTGCGAACTATCTGCAGACGTTCGCATTTTCAGAGCAGGGCTGACGGAAGCAAGAGGCACAGACCCCCAAAGCTACGTTTGAAGTTTGAGTGTGTAAGAGAAGCAAGCAGCCCCAGTCTCTGTGCCTCTGTGCGAGCAGTGCCATGGGCGGATGAGGCTGAGCAACAGCTTTCCAGGCTAGCTCTTTCTGGCTGTGAGCTATCTGCACACGTTTGCATTTTCGGAGCAGGACTGCCGGAGACCCCCTGCACAGTCCGCCAGATCTATATTTCAAGTTTGACGTGGGCAAGACAAGCAAGCAGCCCCAGTCTCTGTGCCTCTGTGCGAGCAGTGCCATGGGCAGATGAGGCTGAGCAACAGCTTTCCAGGCTAGCCCTTTCTGGCTGTGAACTATCTGCAGACATTTGCATTTTCGGAGCAGGGCTGGCGGAGGCCCCCTGCACAGACCGCCAAATGTATGTTTGAAGTTTGAGGAAGCAAGACAAGCAATCAGCCCCAGTCTCTGTGCCTCTGTGCGAGCAGGGCCATGGGCAGATGAGGCTGAGCAACAGCTTTCCAGGCTAGCTCTTTCTGGCTGCGAGCTATCTGCAGACGTTCGCATTTTCAGAGCAGGGCTGCCGTAGGCGCCAGGCAACGACACCCGCCATAGCAGGGGTGCATTTGAAATATGAGTTGGCAAGACAAGCCAGCATGCCCCGTCTCTGTGCCTCTGTGCGAGCAGTGCCATGGGCAGATGAGGCTGAGCAACAGCTTTACAGGCTAGCTCTTTCTGGCTTCGATCTAGCTGCAGACGTTCGAATATTCAGAGCAGGACCGCCGGAGGCTCCCGGCACGGACCACCTAAGCTACGTTTGAAGTTGGAGGTGGCAAGACAAGCAAGCAGCCCCAGTCTCTGTGCCTCTGTGCGAGCAGTGCCATGGGCAGATGAGGCTGAGCAACAGCTTTCCAGGCTAGCTCTTTCTGGCTGCGAGCTATCTGCAGACGTTCGCATTTTCAGAGCAGGGCTGACGGAAGCAACCTGCACAGACCCCCCCAAAGGTAAGTTTGAAGTTGCAAGACAAGCAAGCAGCCCCGGTCTCTGTGCCTCTGTGCGAGCAGTGCCATGGGCAGATGAGGCTGAGCAACAGCTTTACAGGCTAGCTCTTTCTGGCTGCGAGCTATCTGAAGACGTTCGCATTTTCAGAGCAGGCCTGCTGGAAGAAACCAGCACAGACCCTCAAAGCTACGTTTGAAATTTGAGGGTGTAAGACAAGCAAGCAGCCCTAGGCTCTGTGCCTGTGTGCGAGCAGTGCCATGGGCAGATGATGTTGAGCAACAGCTTTCCAGGCTAGCTCTTTCTGGCTGTTAGCTCTCTGCAGACGTTTGCATTTTCGGAGCAGTGCTGACGGAGGCCCCCTGCACAGACCGCCAAATGTATGTTTGAAGTTTGAGGAAGCAAGACAAGCAAGCAGCCTCAGTCTCTGTGCCTCTGTGCGAGCAGGGCCATGGGCAGATGAGGCTGAGCAACAGGTTTCCAGGCTATCCCCTTCTGGATGGAAGCTATCTGGAGACATTCACATTTTCGGAGTACTGCTGATAGAGGAAACCGGCAGGACCCCCCATCCCTGGGATACGTTTGAAGTTTGAAGTTGCAAGACAAGCAAGCAGCCCCAGTCTCTGTGCCTCTGTGCGAGCAGGGCCATGGGCAGATGAGGCTGAGCAACAGCTTTCCAGGCTAGCCCTTTCTGGCTGTGAACTATCTGCAGACATTTGCATTTTCGGAGCAGGGCTGGCGGAGGCCCCCTGCACAGACCGCCAAATGGATGTTTGAAGTTTGAGGAAGCAAGACAAGCAAGCAGCCCCAGTCTCTGTGCCTCTGTGCGAGCAGGGCCATGGGCAGATGAGGCTGAGCAACAGCTTTCCAGGCTAGCTCTTTCTGGCTGCGAGCTATCTGCAGACGTTCGCATTTTCAGAGTAGGGCTGCCGTAGGCGCCAGGCAACGACACCCGCCATAGCAGGGGTGCGTTTGAAATATGAGTTGGCAAGACAAGCCAGCATGCCCCGTCTCTGTGCCTCTGTGCGAGCAGGGCCATGGGCAGATGAGGCTGAGCAACAGCTTTCCAGGCTAGCTCTTTCTGCCTGCGAGCTATCTGCAGGCGTTCGCATTTTCAAAGCAGGGCTGTCGGAGGCGCCCGGCACGGAGCACCAAAGCTACGTTTGAAATTTGACGGGGGCAAGACAAGCAAGAAGCCCCAGTCTCTGTGCCTCTGTGCGAGCAGTGCCATGGGCAGATGAGGCTGAGCAACAGCTTTCCAGGCTAGCTGTTTCTGGCTGCGAACTATCTGCAGACGTTCGCATTTTCAGAGCAGGGCTGACGGAAGCCACCTGCAGAGACCCCCCAAAGGTAAGTTTGAAGTTTGAAGTTGCAAGACAAGCAAGCAGCCCCAGTCTCTGTGCCTCTGAGTGAGCAGTGCCATGGGCAGATGAGGCTGAGCAACAGCTTTACAGGCTAGCTCTTTCTGGCTGTGAGCTATCTGCAGACGTTCACATTTTCGGAGCAGGGCTGCCGGAGGCCCCCTGCACAGACCGCCAAACCTACATCTGAAGTTTGACGGGGGCAATACAAGCAAGCAGCCCCAATCTCTGTGCCTCTGTGCAAGCAGTGCCATGGGCAGATGAGGCTGAGCAACAGCTTTCCAGGCTAGCTCTTTCTGGCTGCGAGCTATCTGCAAACGTTCGCATTTTCAGAGCAGGCCTGCTGGAAGCAAGCGGCACAGACCCCCAAAGCTACGTTTGAAGTTTGAGTGTGTAAGAGAAGCAAGCAGCCCCAGTCTCTGTGCCTCTGTGCAAGCAGTGCCATGGGCGGATGAGGCTGAGCAACAGCTTTCCAGGCTAGCTCTTTCTGGCTGTGAGCTATCTGCACACGTTTGCATTTTCGGAGCAGGACTGCCGGAGACCCCCTGCACAGTCCGCCAGATCTATATTTCAAGTTTGACGTGGGCAAGACAAGCAAGCAGCCCCAGTCTCTGTGCCTCTGTGCGAGCAGGGCCATGGGCAGATGAGGCTGAGCAACAGCTTTCCAGGCTAGCTCTTTCTGGCTGCGAACTATCTGCAGACGTTCGCATTTTCAGAGCAGGGCTGACGGAAGCCACCTGCAGAGACCCCCCAAAGGTAAGTTTGAAGTTTGAAGTTGCAAGACAAGCAAGCAGCCCCAGTCTCTGTGACTTTGTGCAAGCACTGCCATGGGCAGATGAGGCTGAGCAACAGCTTTACAGGCTATCTCTTTCTGGCTGTGAGCTATCTGCAGACGTTCACATTTTCGGAGCAGGGCTGCCGGAGACCCCCTGCACAGACCGCCAAACCTACATCTGAAGTTTGACGGGGGCAATACAAGCAAGCAGCCCCAGTCTCTGTGCCTCTGTGCGAGCAGTGCCATGGGCAGATGAGGCTGAGCAACAGCTTTCCAGGCTACCTCTTTCTGGCTGCGAGCTATCTGCAAACGTTCGCATTTTCAGAGCAGGCCTGCTGGAAGCAAGCGGCACAGACCCCCAAAACTACGTTTGAAATTTGAGAGTGTAAGACAAGCAAGCAGCCCCAGTCTCTGTGCCTCTGTGCGAGCAGTGCCATTGGCAGATGAGGCTGAGCAACAGCTTTCCAGGCTAGCTCTTTCTGCCTGCGAGCTATTTGCAGGCGTTCGCATTTTCAAAGCAGGGCTGACGGAAGCCACCTGCAGAGACCCCCCAAAGGTAAGTTTGAAGTTTGAAGTTGCAAGACAAGCAAGCAGCCCCAGTCTCTGTGCCTCTGTGCAAGCAGTGCCATGGGCAGATGAGGCTGAGCAACAGCTTTACAGGCTAGCTCTTTCTGGCTTCGAGCTAGCTGCAGACGTTCGAATATTCAGAGCAGGACCGCCGGAGGCTCCCGGCACGGACCACCTAAGCTACGTTTGAAGTTGGAGGTGGCAAGACAAGCAAGCAGCCCCAGTCTCTGTGCCTCTGTGCGAGCAGTGCCATGGGCAGATGAGGCTGAGCAACAGCTTTCCAGGCTAGCTACTTGTGGCTGCGATCTATCTGCAGACTTTCGCATTTTCAGAGCTGAGCTGACGGAGACGCTCGGCACGCACCAACGAAGTTACGTTTGAAGTTTGAGGTGGCAAGACAAGCAAGCAGCCCCAGTGTCTGTGCGTCTGTGCGAGCAGTGCCATGGGCAGATGAGGCTGAGCAACAGCTTTCCAGGCTAGCTCTTTCTGGCTGCGAGCTATCTGCAGGCGTTCGCATTTTCAAAGCAGGGTTGTCGGAGGCGCCCGGCACGGAGCACCAAAGCTACGTTTGAAATTTGACGGGGGCAAGACAAGCAAGAAGCCCCAGTCTCTGTGCCTCTGTGCGAGCAGTGCCATGGGCAGATGAGGCTGAGCAACAGCTTTCCAGGCTAGCTCTTTCTGGCTGCGAACTATCTGCAGACGTTCGCATTTTCAGAGCAGGGCTGACGGAAGCAAGATGCACAGACCCCCAAAGCTACGTTTGAAGTTTGAGTGTGTAAGAGAAGCAAGCAGCCCCAGTCTCTGTGCCTCTGTGCGAGCAGTGCCATGGGCGGATGAGGCTGAGCAACAGCTTTCCAGGCTAGCTCTTTCTGGCTGTGAGCTATCTGCACACGTTTGCATTTTCGGAGCAGGACTGCCGGAGACCCCCTGCACAGTCCGCCAGATCTATATTTCAAGTTTGACGTGGGCAAGACAAGCAAGCAGCCCCAGTCTCTGTGCCTCTGTGCGAGCAGTGCCATGGGCAGATGAGGCTGAGCAACAGCTTTCCAGGCTAGCCCTTTCTGGCTGTGAACTATCTGCAGACATTTGCATTTTCGGAGCAGGGCTGGCGGAGGCCCCCTGCACAGACCGCCAAATGGATGTTTGAAGTTTGAGGAAGCAAGACAAGCAAGCAGCCCCAGTCTCTGTGCCTCTGTGCGAGCAGGGCCATGGGCAGATGAGGCTGAGCAACAGCTTTCCAGGCTAGCTCTTTCTGGCTGCGAGCTATCTGCAGACGTTCGCATTTTCAGAGCAGGGCTGCCGTAGGCGCCAGGCAACGACACCCGCCATAGCAGGGGTGCGTTTGAAATATGAGTTGGCAAGACAAGCCAGCATGCCCCGTCTCTGTGCCTCTGTGCGAGCAGTGCCATGGGCAGATGAGGCTGAGCAACAGCTTTACAGGCTAGCTCTTTCTGGCTGTGAGCTATCTGCAGACGTTCACATTTTCGGAGCAGGGCTGCCGGAGGCCCCCTGCACAGACCGCCAAACCTACATCTGAAGTTTGACGGGGGCAATACAAGCAAGCAGCCCCAGTCTCTGTGCCTCTGTGCGAGCAGTGCCATGGGCAGATGAGGCTGAGCAACAGCTTTCCAGGCTACCTCTTTCTGGCTGCGAGCTAGCTGCAGACGTTCGAATATTCAGAGCAGGACCGCTGGAGGCTCCCGGCACGGACCACCTAAGCTACGTTTGAAGTTGAAGGTGGCAAGACAAGCAAGCAGCCCCAGTCTCTGTGCCTCTGTGCGAGCAGTGCCATGGGCAGATGAGGCTGAGCAACAGCTTTCCAGGCTAGTTACTTGTGGCTGCGATCTATCTGCAGACTTTCGCATTTTCAGAGCTGAGCTGACGGAGACGCTCGGCACGCACCAACGAAGTTACGTTTGAAGTTTGAGGTGGCAAGACAAGCAAGCAGCCCCAGTGTCTGTGCCTCTGTGCGAGCAGTGCCATGGGCAGATGAGGCTGAGCAACAGCTTTCCAGGCTAGCTCTTTCTGGCTGCGAGCTATCTGCAGGCGTTCGCATTTTCAAAGCAGGGTTGTCGGAGGCGCCCGGCACGGAGCACCAAAGCTACGTTTGAAATTTGACGGGGGCAAGACAAGCAAGAAGCCCCAGTCTCTGTGCCTCTGTGCGAGCAGTGCCATGGGCAGATGAGGCTGAGCAACAGCTTTACAGGCTAGCTGTTTCTGGCTGCGAACTATCTGCAGACGTTCGCATTTTCAGAGCAGGGCTGACGGAAGCCACCTGCAGAGACCCCCCAAAGGTAAGTTTGAAGTTTGAAGTTGCAAGACAAGCAAGCAGCCCCAGTCTCTGTGCCTCTGAGTGAGCAGTGCCATGGGCAGATGAGGCTGAGCAACAGCTTTACAGGCTAGCTCTTTCTGGCTGTGAGCTATCTGCAGACGTTCACATTTTCGGAGCAGGGCTGCCGGAGGCCCCCTGCACAGACCGCCAAACCTACATCTGAAGTTTGACGGGGGCAATACAAGCAAGCAGCCCCAATCTCTGTGCCTCTGTGCAAGCAGTGCCATGGGCAGATGAGGCTGAGCAACAGCTTTCCAGGCTAGCTCTTTCTGGCTGCGAGCTATCTGCAAACGTTCGCATTTTCAGAGCAGGCCTGCTGGAAGCAAGCGGCACAGACCCCCAAAGCTACGTTTGAAGTTTGAGTGTGTAAGAGAAGCAAGCAGCCCCAGTCTCTGTGCCTCTGTGCAAGCAGTGCCATGGGCGGATGAGGCTGAGCAACAGCTTTCCAGGCTAGCTCTTTCTGGCTGTGAGCTATCTGCACACGTTTGCATTTTCGGAGCAGGACTGCCGGAGACCCCCTGCACAGTCCGCCAGATCTATATTTCAAGTTTGACGTGGGCAAGACAAGCAAGCAGCCCCAGTCTCTGTGCCTCTGTGCGAGCAGGGCCATGGGCAGATGAGGCTGAGCAACAGCTTTCCAGGCTAGCTCTTTCTGGCTGCGAGCTATCTGCAAACGTTCGCATTTTCAGAGCTGGCCTGCTGGAAGCAAGAGGCACAGACCCCCAAAGCTACGTTTGAAGTTTGAGTGTGTAAGAGAAGCAAGCAGCCCCGGTCTCTGTGCCTCTGTGCGAGCAGTGCCATGGGCGGATGAGGCTGAGCAACAGCTTTCCAGGCTAGCTCTTTCTGGCTGTGAGCTATCTGCACACGTTTGCATTTTCGGAGCAGGACTGCCGGAGACCCCCTGCACAGTCCGCCAGATCTATATTTCAAGTTTGACGTGGGCAAGACAAGCAAGCAGCCCCAGTCTCTGTGCCTCTGTGCGAGCAGTGCCATGGGCAGATGAGGCTGAGCAACAGCTTTCCAGGCTAGCCCTTTCTGGCTGTGAACTATCTGCAGACATTTGCATTTTCGGAGCAGGGCTGGCGGAGGCCCCCTGCACAGACCGCCAAATGGATGTTTGAAGTTTGAGGAAGCAAGACAAGCAAGCAGCCCCAGTCTCTGTGCCTCTGTGCGAGCAGGGCCGTGGGCAGATGAGGCTGAGCAACAGCTTTCCAGGCTAGCTCTTTCTGGCTGCGAGCTATCTGCAGACGTTCGCATTTTCAGAGCAGGGCTGCCGTAGGCGCCAGGCAACGACACCCGCCATAGCAGGGGGGTGTTTGAAATATGAGTTGGCAAGACAAGCCAGCACGCCCCGTCTCTGTGCCTCTGTGCGAGCAGTGCCATGGGCAGATGAGGCTGAGCAACAGATTTACAGGCTAGCTCTTTCTGGCTTCGAGCTAGCTGCAGACGTTCGAATATTCAGAGCAGGACCGCCGGAGGCTCCCGGCACGGACCACCTAAGCCACGTTTGAAGTTGGAGGTGGCAAGACAAGCAAGCAGCCCCAGTCTCTGTGCCTCTGTGCGAGCAGTGCCATGGGCAGATGAGGCTGAGCAACAGCTTTCCAGGCTAGCTCTTTCTGGCTGCGAACTATCTGCAGACGTTCGCATTTTCAGAGCAGGGCTGACGGAAGCCACCTGCAGAGACCCCCCAAAGGTAAGTTTGAAGTTTGAAGTTGCAAGACAAGCAAGCAGCCCCAGTCTCTGTGACTTTGTGCAAGCAGTGCCATGGGCAGATGAGGCTGAGCAACAGCTTTTCAGGCTATCTCTTTCTGGCTGTGAGCTATCTGCAGACGTTCACATTTTCGGAGCAGGGCTGCCGGAGGCCCCCTGCACAGACCGCCAAACCTACATCTGAAGTTTGACGGGGGCAATACAAGCAAGCAGCCCCAGTCTCTGTGCCTCTGTGCGAGCAGTGCCATGGGCAGATGAGGCTGAGCAACAGCTTTCCAGGCTACCTCTTTCTGGCTGCGAGCTATCTGCAAACGTTCGCATTTTCAGAGCAGGCCTGCTGGAAGCAAGCGGCACAGACCCCCAAAACTACGTTTGAAATTTGAGAGTGTAAGACAAGCAAGCAGCCCCAGTCTCTGTGCCTCTGTGCGAGCAGTGCCATGGGCAGATGAGGCTGAGCAACAGCTTTCCAGGCTAGCTCTTTCTGGCTGCGAGCTATCTGCAGGCGTTCGCATTTTCAAAGCAGGGTTGTCGGAGGCGCCCGGCACGGAGCACCAAAGCTACGTTTGAAATTTGACGGGGGCAAGACAAGCAAGAAGCCCCAGTCTCTGTGCCTCTGTGCGAGCAGTGCCATGGGCAGATGAGGCTGAGCAACAGCTTTCCAGGCTAGCTCTTTCTGGCTGCGAACTATCTGCAGACGTTCGCATTTTCAGAGCAGGGCTGACGGAAGCAAGAGGCACAGACCCCCAAAGCTACGTTTGAAGTTTGAGTGTGTAAGAGAAGCAAGCAGCCCCAGTCTCTGTGCCTCTGTGCGAGCAGTGCCATGGGCGGATGAGGCTGAGCAACAGCTTTCCAGGCTAGCTCTTTCTGGCTGTGAGCTATCTGCACACGTTTGCATTTTCGGAGCAGGACTGCCGGAGACCCCCTGCACAGTCCGCCAGATCTATATTTCAAGTTTGACGTGGGCAAGACAAGCAAGCAGCCCCAGTCTCTGTGCCTCTGTGCGAGCAGTGCCATGGGCAGATGAGGCTGAGCAACAGCTT
Organism: Opisthocomus hoazin; assembly: GCF_030867145.1. Taxonomy (NCBI): domain Eukaryota; kingdom Metazoa; phylum Chordata; class Aves; order Opisthocomiformes; family Opisthocomidae; genus Opisthocomus; species Opisthocomus hoazin. The sequence continues at coordinate 43,861,178 of NC_134418.1, read as the reverse complement.
TCCAGGCTAGCCCTTTCTGGCTGTGAACTATCTGCAGACATTTGCATTTTCGGAGCAGGGCTGGCGGAGGCCCCCTGCACAGACCGCCAAATGGATGTTTGAAGTTTGAGGAAGCAAGACAAGCAAGCAGCCCCAGTCTCTGTGCCTCTGTGCGAGCAGGGCCATGGGCAGATGAGGCTGAGCAACAGCTTTCCAGGCTAGCTCTTTCTGGCTGCGAGCTATCTGCAGACGTTCGCATTTTCAGAGCAGGGCTGCCGTAGGCGCCAGGCAACGACACCCGCCATAGCAGGGGTGCGTTTGAAATATGAGTTGGCAAGACAAGCCAGCATGCCCCGTCTCTGTGCCTCTGTGCGAGCAGTGCCATGGGCAGATGAGGCTGAGCAACAGCTTTACAGGCTAGCTCTTTCTGGCTGTGAGCTATCTGCAGACGTTCACATTTTCGGAGCAGGGCTGCCGGAGGCCCCCTGCACAGACCGCCAAACCTACATCTGAAGTTTGACGGGGGCAATACAAGCAAGCAGCCCCAGTCTCTGTGCCTCTGTGCGAGCAGTGCCATGGGCAGATGAGGCTGAGCAACAGCTTTCCAGGCTACCTCTTTCTGGCTGCGAGCTAGCTGCAGACGTTCGAATATTCAGAGCAGGACCGCTGGAGGCTCCCGGCACGGACCACCTAAGCTACGTTTGAAGTTGAAGGTGGCAAGACAAGCAAGCAGCACCAGTCTCTGTGCCTCTGTGCGAGCAGTGCCATGGGCAGATGAGGCTGAGCAACAGCTTTCCAGGCTAGTTACTTGTGGCTGCGATCTATCTGCAGACTTTCGCATTTTCAGAGCTGAGCTGACGGAGACGCTCGGCACGCACCAACGAAGTTACGTTTGAAGTTTGAGGTGGCAAGACAAGCAAGCAGCCCCAGTGTCTGTGCCTCTGTGCGAGCAGTGCCATGGGCAGATGAGGCTGAGCAACAGCTTTCCAGGCTAGCTCTTTCTGGCTGCGAGCTATCTGCAGGCGTTCGCATTTTCAAAGCAGGGTTGTCGGAGGCGCCCGGCACGGAGCACCAAAGCTACGTTTGAAATTTGACGGGGGCAAGACAAGCAAGAAGCCCCAGTCTCTGTGCCTCTGTGCGAGCAGTGCCATGGGCAGATGAGGCTGAGCAACAGCTTTCCAGGCTAGCTGTTTCTGGCTGCGAACTATCTGCAGACGTTCGCATTTTCAGAGCAGGGCTGACGGAAGCCACCTGCAGAGACCCCCCAAAGGTAAGTTTGAAGTTTGAAGTTGCAAGACAAGCAAGCAGCCCCAGTCTCTGTGCCTCTGAGTGAGCAGTGCCATGGGCAGATGAGGCTGAGCAACAGCTTTACAGGCTAGCTCTTTCTGGCTGCGAGCTATCTGCAGACGTTCACATTTTCGGAGCAGGGCTGCCGGAGGCCCCCTGCACAGACCGCCAAACCTACATCTGAAGTTTGACGGGGGCAATACAAGCAAGCAGCCCCAATCTCTGTGCCTCTGTGCAAGCAGTGCCATGGGCAGATGAGGCTGAGCAACAGCTTTCCAGGCTAGCTCTTTCTGGCTGCGAGCTATCTGCAAACGTTCGCATTTTCAGAGCAGGCCTGCTGGAAGCAAGCGGCACAGACCCCCAAAGCTACGTTTGAAGTTTGAGTGTGTAAGAGAAGCAAGCAGCCCCAGTCTCTGTGCCTCTGTGCAAGCAGTGCCATGGGCGGATGAGGCTGAGCAACAGCTTTCCAGGCTAGCTCTTTCTGGCTGTGAGCTATCTGCACACGTTTGCATTTTCGGAGCAGGACTGCCGGAGACCCCCTGCACAGTCCGCCAGATCTATATTTCAAGTTTGACGTGGGCAAGACAAGCAAGCAGCCCCAGTCTCTGTGCCTCTGTGCGAGCAGGGCCATGGGCAGATGAGGCTGAGCAACAGCTTTCCAGGCTAGGTCTTTCTGGCTGCGAGCTATCTGCAAACGTTCGCATTTTCAGAGCTGGCCTGCTGGAAGCAAGAGGCACAGACCCCCAAATCTACGTTTGAAGTTTGAGTGTGTAAGACAAGCAAGCAGCCCCAGTCTCTGTGCCTCTGTGCGAGCAGTGCCATGGGCGGATGAGGCTGAGCAACAGCTTTCCAGGCTAGCTCTTTCTGGCTGTGAGCTATCTGCACACGTTTGCATTTTCGGAGCAGGACTGCCGGAGACCCCCTGCACAGTCCGCCAGATCTATATTTCAAGTTTGACGTGGGCAAGACAAGCAAGCAGCCCCAGTCTCTGTGCCTCTGTGCGAGCAGTGCCATGGGCAGATGAGGCTGAGCAACAGCTTTCCAGGCTAGCCCTTTCTGGCTGTGAACTATCTGCAGACATTTGCATTTTCGGAGCAGGGCTGGCGGAGGCCCCCTGCACAGACCGCCAAATGGATGTTTGAAGTTTGAGGAAGCAAGACAAGCAAGCAGCCCCAGTCTCTGTGCCTCTGTGCGAGCAGGGCCGTGGGCAGATGAGGCTGAGCAACAGCTTTCCAGGCTAGCTCTTTCTGGCTGCGAGCTATCTGCAGACGTTCGCATTTTCAGAGCAGGGCTGCCGTAGGCGCCAGGCAACGACACCCGCCATAGCAGGGGGGTGTTTGAAATATGAGTTGGCAAGACAAGCCAGCACGCCCCGTCTCTGTGCCTCTGTGCGAGCAGTGCCATGGGCAGATGAGGCTGAGCAACAGATTTACAGGCTAGCTCTTTCTGGCTTCGAGCTAGCTGCAGACGTTCGAATATTCAGAGCAGGACCGCCGGAGGCTCCCGGCACGGACCACCTAAGCCACGTTTGAAGTTGGAGGTGGCAAGACAAGCAAGCAGCCCCAGTCTCTGTGCCTCTGTGCGAGCAGTGCCATGGGCAGATGAGGCTGAGCAACAGCTTTCCAGGCTAGCTCTTTCTGGCTGCGAACTATCTGCAGACGTTCGCATTTTCAGAGCAGGGCTGACGGAAGCCACCTGCAGAGACCCCCCAAAGGTAAGTTTGAAGTTTGAAGTTGCAAGACAAGCAAGCAGCCCCAGTCTCTGTGACTTTGTGCAAGCAGTGCCATGGGCAGATGAGGCTGAGCAACAGCTTTTCAGGCTATCTCTTTCTGGCTGTGAGCTATCTGCAGACGTTCACATTTTCGGAGCAGGGCTGCCGGAGGCCCCCTGCACAGACCGCCAAACCTACATCTGAAGTTTGACGGGGGCAATACAAGCAAGCAGCCCCAGTCTCTGTGCCTCTGTGCGAGCAGTGCCATGGGCAGATGAGGCTGAGCAACAGCTTTCCAGGCTAGCTCTTTCTGGCTGCGAGCTATCTGCAGACGTTCGCATTTTCAGAGCAGGCCTGCTGGAAGCAAGCGGCACAGACCCCCAAAACTACGTTTGAAATTTGAGAGTGTAAGACAAGCAAGCAGCCCCAGTCTCTGTGCCTCTGTGCGAGCAGTGCCATGGGCAGATGAGGCTGAGCAACAGCTTTCCAGGCTAGCTACTTCTGGCTGCGAGCTATCTGCAGACGTTCGCATTTTTAGAGCTGAGCTGCCGGAGACGCTCGGCACGCACCAACGAAGTTACGTTTGAAGTTTGAGGTGGCAAGACAAGCAAGCAGCCCCAGTCTCTGTGCCTCTGTGCGAGCAGTGCCATTGGCAGATGAGGCTGAGCAACAGCTTTCCAGGCTAGCTCTTTCTGCCTGCGAGCTATTTGCAGGCGTTCGCATTTTCAAAGCAGGGCTGACGGAAGCCACCTGCAGAGACCCCCCAAAGGTAAGTTTGAAGTTTGAAGTTGCAAGACAAGCAAGCAGCCCCAGTCTCTGTGCCTCTGTGCAAGCAGTGCCATGGGCAGATGAGGCTGAGCAACAGCTTTACAGGCTAGCTCTTTCTGGCTTCGAGCTAGCTGCAGACGTTCGAATATTCAGAGCAGGACCGCCGGAGGCTCCCGGCACGGGCCACCTAAGCTACGTTTGAAGTTGGAGGTGGCAAGACAAGCAAGCAGCCCCAGTCTCTGTGCCTCTGTGCGAGCAGTGCCATGGGCAGATGAGGCTGAGCAACAGCTTTCCAGGCTAGCTACTTGTGGCTGCGATCTATCTGCAGACTTTCGCATTTTCAGAGCTGAGCTGACGGAGACGCTCGGCACGCACCAACGAAGTTACGTTTGAAGTTTGAGGTGGCAAGACAAGCAAGCAGCCCCAGTGTCTGTGCCTCTGTGCGAGCAGTGCCATGGGCAGATGAGGCTGAGCAACAGCTTTCCAGGCTAGCTCTTTCTGGCTGCGAGCTATCTGCAGGCGTTCGCATTTTCAAAGCAGGGTTGTCGGAGGCGCCCGGCACGGAGCACCAAAGCTACGTTTGAAATTTGACGGGGGCAAGACAAGCAAGAAGCCCCAGTCTCTGTGCCTCTGTGCGAGCAGTGCCATGGGCAGATGAGGCTGAGCAACAGCTTTCCAGGCTAGCTCTTTCTGGCTGCGAACTATCTGCAGACGTTCGCATTTTCAGAGCAGGGCTGACGGAAGCAAGAGGCACAGACCCCCAAAGCTACGTTTGAAGTTTGAGTGTGTAAGAGAAGCAAGCAGCCCCAGTCTCTGTGCCTCTGTGCGAGCAGTGCCATGGGCGGATGAGGCTGAGCAACAGCTTTCCAGGCTAGCTCTTTCTGGCTGTGAGCTATCTGCACACGTTTGCATTTTCGGAGCAGGACTGCCGGAGACCCCCTGCACAGTCCGCCAGATCTATATTTCAAGTTTGACGTGGGCAAGACAAGCAAGCAGCCCCAGTCTCTGTGCCTCTGTGCGAGCAGTGCCATGGGCAGATGAGGCTGAGCAACAGCTTTCCAGGCTAGCCCTTTCTGGCTGTGAACTATCTGCAGACATTTGCATTTTCGGAGCAGGGCTGGCGGAGGCCCCCTGCACAGACCGCCAAATGGATGTTTGAAGTTTGAGGAAGCAAGACAAGCAAGCAGCCCCAGTCTCTGTGCCTCTGTGCGAGCAGGGCCATGGGCAGATGAGGCTGAGCAACAGCTTTCCAGGCTAGCTCTTTCTGGCTGCGAGCTATCTGCAGACGTTCGCATTTTCAGAGCAGGGCTGCCGTAGGCGCCAGGCAACGACACCCGCCATAGCAGGGGTGCGTTTGAAATATGAGTTGGCAAGACAAGCCAGCATGCCCCGTCTCTGTGCCTCTGTGCGAGCAGTGATATGGGCAGATGAGGCTGAGCAACAGCTTTACAGGCTAGCTCTTTCTGGCTTCGAGCTAGCTGCAGACGTTCGAATATTCAGAGCAGGACCGCCGGAGGCTCCCGGCACGGACCACCTAAGCTACGTTTGAATTTGGAGGTGGCAAGACAAGCAAGCAGCCCCAGTCTCTGTGCCTCTGTGCGAGCAGTGCCATGGGCAGATGAGGCTGAGCAACAGCTTTCCAGGCTAGCTCCTTCTGGCTGCGAACTATCTGAAGACGTTCGCATTTTCAGAGCAGGGCTGCCGGAGGCCCCCTGCACACAGCGCCAAATATATGTTTGAAGTTTGAGGAAGCAAGACAAGCAAGCAGCCCCAGTCTCTGTGCCTCTGTGCGAGCAGTGCCATGGGCAGATGAGGCTGAGCAACAGCTTTCCAGGCTAGCTGTTTCTGGCTGCGAACTATCTGCAGACGTTCGCATTTTCAGAGCAGGGCTGACGGAAGCCACCTGCAGAGACCCCGCAAAGGTAAGTTTGAAGTTTGAAGTTGCAAGACAAGCAAGCAGCCCCAGTCTCTGTGCCTTTGTGCAAGCAGTGCCATGGGCAGATGAGGCTGAGCAACAGCTTTACAGGCTAGCTCTTTCTGGCTGTGAGCTATCTGCAGACGTTCATATTTTCGGAGCAGGGCTGCCGGAGGCCCCCTGCACAGACCGCCAAACCTACATCTGAAGTTTGACGGGGGCAATACAAGCAAGCAGCCCCAGTCTCTGTGCCTCTGTGCGAGCAGTGCCATGGGCAGATGAGGCTGAGCAACAGCTTTCCAGGCTACCTCTTTCTGGCTGCGAGCTAGCTGCAGACGTTCGAATATTCAGAGCAGGACCGCCGGAGGCTCCCGGCACGGACCACCTAAGCTACGTTTGAAGTTGAAGGTGGCAAGACAAGCAAGCAGCCCCAGTCTCTGTGCCTCTGTGCGAGCAGTGCCATGGGCAGATGAGGCTGAGCAACAGCTTTCCTGGCTAGTTACTTGTGGCTGCGATCTATCTGCAGACTTTCGCATTTTCAGAGCTGAGCTGACGGAGACGCTCGGCACGCACCAACGAAGTTACGTTTGAAGTTTGAGGTGGCAAGACAAGCAAGCAGCCCCAGTGTCTGTGCCTCTGTGCGAGCAGTGCCATGGGCAGATGAGGCTGAGCAACAGCTTTCCAGGATAGCTCTTTCTGGCTGCGAGCTATCTGCAGGCGTTCGCATTTTCAAAGCAGGGTTGTCGGAGGCGCCCGGCACGGAGCACCAAAGCTACGTTTGAAATTTGACGGGGGCAAGACAAGCAAGAAGCCCCAGTCTCTGTGCCTCTGTGCGAGCAGTGCCATGGGCAGATGAGGCTGAGCAACAGCTTTCCAGGCTAGCTCTTTCTGGCTGCGAACTATCTGCAGACGTTCGCATTTTCAGAGCAGGGCTGACGGAAGCAAGAGGCACAGACCCCCAAAGCTACGTTTGAAGTTTGAGTGTGTAAGAGAAGCAAGCAGCCCCAGTCTCTGTGCCTCTGTGCGAGCAGTGACATGGGCAGATGAGGCTGAGCAACAGCTTTCCAGGCTAGCTCTTTCTGGCTGTGAGCTATCTGCACACGTTTGCATTTTCGGAGCAGGACTGCCGGAGACCCCCTGCACAGTCCGCCAGATCTATATTTCAAGTTTGACGTGGGCAAGACAAGCAAGCAGCCCCAGTCTCTGTGCCTCTGTGCGAGCAGTGCCATGGGCAGATGAGGCTGAGCAACAGCTTTCCAGGCTAGCCCTTTCTGGCTGTGAACTATCTGCAGACATTTGCATTTTCGGAGCAGGGCTGGCGGAAGCCCCCTGCACAGACCGTCAAATGGATGTTTGAAGTTTGAGAAAGCAAGACAAGCAAGCAGCCCCAGTCTCTGTGCCTCTGTGCGAGCAGTGCCATGGGCAGATGAGGCTGAGCAACAGCTTTACAGGCTATCTCTTTCTGGCTGTGAGCTATCTGCAGACGTTCACATTTTCGGAGCAGGGCTGCCGGAGGCCCCCTGCACAGACCGCCAAACCTACATCTGAAGTTTGACGGGGGCAATACAAGCAAGCAGCCCCAGTCTCTGTGCCTCTGTGCGAGCAGTGCCATGGGCAGATGAGGCTGAGCAACAGCTTTCCAGGCTACCTCTTTCTGGCTGCGAGCTATCTGCAAACGTTCGCATTTTCAGAGCAGGCCTGCTGGAAGCAAGCGGCACAGACCCCCAAAGCTACGTTTGAAGTTTGAGTGTGTAAGAGAAGGAAGCAGCCCCAGTCTCTGTGCCTCTGTGCAAGCAGTGCCATGGGCGGATGAGGCTGAGTAACAGCTTTCCAGGCTAGCTCTTTCTGGCTGTGAGCTATCTGCACACGTTTGCATTTTCGGAGCAGGACTGCCGCAGCCCCCCTGCACAGTCCGCCAGATCTATATTTCAAGTTTGACGTGGGCAAGACAAGCAAGCAGCCCCAGTCTCTGTGCCTCTGTGCGAGCAGGGGCATGGGCAGATGAGGCTGAGCAACAGCTTTCCAGGCTAGCTCTTTCTGGCTGCGAGTTATCTGCAGACGTTCGCATTTTCAGAGCAGGCCTGCTGGAAGCAACCGACACAGACCCCTAAAACTACGTTTGAAATTTGAGGGTGTAAGACAAGCAAGCAGCCCCAGTCTCTGTGCCTCTGTGCGAGCAGTGCCATGGGCAGATGAGGCTGAGCAACAGCTTTCCAGGCTAGCTACTTCTGGCTGCGAGCTATCGGCAGACGTTCGCATTTTTAGAGCTGAGCTGCCGGAGACGCTCGGCACGCACCAACGAAGTTACGTTTGAAGTTTGAGGTGGCAAGACAAGCAAGCAGCCCCAGTCTCTGTGCCTCTGTGCGAGCAGTGCCATTGGGAGATGAGGCTGAGCAACAGCTTTCCAGGCTAGCTCTTTCTGCCTGCGAGCTATCTGCAGGCGTTCGCATTTTCAAAGCAGGGCTGACGGAAGCCACCTGCAGAGACCCCCCAAAGGTAAGTTTGAAGTTTGAAGTTGCAAGACAAGCAAGCAGCCCCAGTCTCTGTGCCTCTGTGCAAGCAGTGCCATGGGCAGATGAGGCTGAGCAACAGCTTTCCAGGCTAGCTCTTTCTGGCTTCGAGCTATCTGCAAACGTTCGCATTTTCAGAGCAGGCCTGCTGGAAGCAAGAGGCACAGACCCCCAAAGCTACGTTTGAAGTTTGAGTGTGTAAGAGAAGCAAGCAGCCCCAGTCTCTGTGCCTCTGTGCGAGCAGTGCCATGGGCAGATGAGGCTGAGCAACAGCTTTCCAGGCTAGCCCTTTCTGGCTGTGAACTATCTGCAGACATTTGCATTTTCGGAGCAGGGCTGGCGGAGGCCCCCTGCACAGACCGCCAAGTGGATGTTTGAAGTTTGAGGAAGCAAGACAAGCAAGCAGCCCCAGTCTCTGTGCCTCTGTGCGAGCAGGGCCATGGGCAGATGAGGCTGAGCAACAGCTTTCCAGGCTAGCTCTTTCTGGCTGCGAGCTATCTGCAGACGTTCGCATTTTCAGAGCAGGGCTGCCGTAGGCGACAGGCAACGACACCCGCCATAGCAGGGGTGCGTTTGAAATATGAGTTGGCAAGACAAGCCAGCATGCCCCGTCTCTGTGCCTCTGTGCGAGCAGTGCCATGGGCAGATGAGGCTGAGCAACAGCTTTACAGGCTAGCTCTTTCTGGCTTCGAGCTAGCTGCAGACGTTCGAATATTCAGAGCAGGACCGCCGGAGGCTCCCAGCACGGACCACCTAAGCTACGTTTGAAGTTGGAGGTGGCAAGACAAGCAAGCAGCCCCAGTCTCTGTGCCTCTGTGCGAGCAGTGCCATGGGCAGATGAGGCTGAGCAACAGCTTTCCAGGCTAGCTCTTTCTGGCTGCGAGCTATCTGAAGACGTTCGCATTTTCAGAGCAGGGCTGCCGGAGGCCCCCTGCACACACCGCCAAATATATGTTTGAAGTTTGAGGAAGCAAGACAAGCAAGCAGCCACAGTCTCTGTGCCTGTGTGCGAGCAGTGCCATGGGCAGATGAGGCTGAGCAACAGCTTTCCAGGCTAGATACTTGTGGCTGCGATCTATCTGCAGACTTTCGCATTTTCAGAGCTGAGCTGACGGAGACGCTCGGCACGCACCAACGAAGTTACGTTTGAAGTTTGAGGTGGCAAGACAAGCAAGCAGCCCCAGTCTCTGTGCCTCTGTGCGAGCAGTGCCATGGGCAGATGAGGCTGAGCAACAGCTTTCCAGGCTAGCTCTTTCTGGCTGCGAACTATCTGAAGACGTTCGCATTTTCAGAGCAGGGCTGCCGGAGGATTCTAGCAGGGACATCTTATGTAATTTTGAAGTTTGAGGTGGCAAGACAAGCAATTAGCCCCAGTCTCTGTGCCTCTGTGCGAGCCTGGCCATGGGCAGATGAGGCTGAGCAACAGGTTTCCAGGCTAGCCCCTTCTGACTGCCAGCTACCTGGAGACGTTCATATTTTTGGAGCAGGGCTGCTGATGGCGCCCGGCACGGAAAACCCCATCCCGTAGATACTTTTGAACTTTGAGGTGGCAAGACAAGCAAGCAGCCCGAGTCTCTGTGCCTCTGTGCGAGCAGTGCCATGGGCAGATGAGGCTGAGCAACAGCTTTCCAGGTTAGCTCTTTCTGCCTGCGAGCTATCTGCAGACGTTCGCATTTTCAAAGCAGGGCTGCCGGAGGCCCCCTGCACAGACCGCCAAATCTGTGTTTGAAGTTTGAGGGGCAAGACAAGCAAGCAGCCCCAGTCTCTGTGCCTCTGTGCGAGCAGTGACATGGGCACATGAGGTTGAGCAACATCTTTCTATGCTAGCTCTTTCTGGCTGCCAGCTATCTGCAGACGTTCGCATTGTCGGAGCAGGGCTGCTGGAGGCGCCCAAGAGGGAATCGCCAGGCTACATTTCAAGTTTGAGGTGGCAAGACAAGCAAGGAGCGTATGTCTCTGTGCCTCTGTGCAAGCAGTGCCTTGGGCAGATGAGGCGGAGCAACAGCTTTCCAGGCTAGCCCCTTCTATCTGCGAGCTATCTGGAGTCGTTTGCATTTTTGGGTAGGACTGCTGCAGACGCACGGCAGGGAATCCCCATCCCCGAGCTACGTTTCAAGCTTGAGGTGGCAAGACAAGCAAGCAGCCGCAGTCTCTGTGCCTCTGTGCGAGCAGGGCCATGGGCAGATGAGGCTGAGCAACAGCTTTCCAGGCTACCCCTTCTGGATGGGAACTATCTGGAGACATTCGCATTTTCGGAGTACTGCTGCTGGAGGAAACCGGCAGGACCCCCCATCCCCGGGATACGTTTGAAGTTTGAGGTAGCAAGACAAGGAAGCAGCCCCAGTCTCTGTGCCTCTGTGCGAGCAGTGACATGGGCAGATGAGGTTGAGCAACAGCTTTCCAGGCTAGCTACTTCTGGCTGCCAGCTACCTGCAGACGTTTGCATTTCCGGAGCAGGACTGCCGGAGACCCCCTGCACAGTCCGCCAAAACTATATTTGAAGTTTGACGTGGGCAATACTTGCAAGCAGCCCCAGTCTCTGTGCCTCTGTGCGAGCAGTGCCATGGGCAGATGAGGCTGAGCAACAGCTTTCCAGGCTAGCTCTTTCTGGCTGCGAGCTAGCTGCAGACATTCTAATAGTCAGAGTAGGACCTTCGGAGGCACCCGGCACGGACAAGCGAAGCTACCTTTGAAGTTGGAGGGGGCAAGACAAGCAAGCAGCCCCAGTCTCTGTGCCTCTGTGCGAGCAGTGCCATGGGCAGATGAGGTTGAGCAACAGCTTTCCAGGCTAGCTCTTTCTGGCTGCCAGCTATCTGCAGACGTTCGCATTTTCGGAGCAGGGCTGCTAGAGGCGCCCAAGAGGGAATCCCCAGGCTACATTTCAAGTTTGAGGTTGCAAGACAAGCAAGGAGCGCCTGTCTCTGTGCCTCTGTGCGAGCAGTGCGTTGGGCAGATGAGGCTGAGCAACAGCTTTCCAGGCTAGCCCCTTCTGTCTGCGAGCTATCTGGAGTCGTTCGCATTTTTGGGGCAGGACTGCTGCAGACGCACGGCAGGGAACCCCCATCCCCGAGCTACGTTTCAAGTTTGAGTTGGCAAGACAAGCAAGCAGCCCCAGTCTCTGTGCCTCTGTGCGAGCAGGGCCATGGGCAGGTGAGGCTGAGCAACAGCTATCCAGGCTATCCCCTTCTGGATGGGAGCTATCTGGAGACATTCGCATTTTTGGAGTACTGCTGCTGGAGGAAACCGGCAGGACCCCCCATCCCCGGGATACGTTTGAAGTTTGAGGTAACAAGAAAAGCAAGCAGCCCCAGTATCTGTGCCTCTCTGCGAGCAGGGCCATGGGCAGATGAGGCGGAGCAACAGCTTTCCAGGCTAGCCCCTTCTGGCTGCTAGCTATCTGCAGACGTTTGCCTTTTCAGAGCAGGGCTGCCGGAGGCCCCCTGCACGAACCCAGAAATATATGTTTGAAGTTTGAGGGGGCAAGACAAGCAAGCAGCCCCAGTCTCTGTGCCTCTGTGCGAGCAGTGCCATGTGCAGATGAGGCTGAGCAACAGTTTTTCAGGCTAGCCCCTTCTGGCTGCCAGCTATGTGGAGACGTTCGCATTTTCGGAGCAGGGCTGCTGGAGGCGCCCAAGAGGGAATCCCCAGGCTACATTTCAAGTTTGAGGTGACAAGACAAGCAAGGAGCGCCTGTCTCTGTGTCTCTGTGCGAGCAGTGCCTTGGGCAGATGAGGCAGAGCAACAGCTTTCCAGGCTATCCCCTTCTGTCTGCGAGCTATCTGGAGTCGTCCGCATTTTTGGAGCAGGACTGCTGCAGACGCACGGCAGGGAACCCCCATCCCCGAGCTACGTTTCAAGTTTGAGGTGGCAAGACAAGCAAGCAGCCCCAGTCTCTGTGCCTCTGTGCGAGCAGGGCCATGGGCAGGTGAGGCGGAGCAACAGCTTTCCAGGCTATCCCCTTCTGGATGGGAGCTATCTGGAGACATTCGCATTTTCGGAGTACTGCTGCTGGAGGAAACCTGCAGGGCCCCTCATCCCCGGGATACGATTGAAGTTTGAGGTAGCAAGACAAGCAAGCAGCCCTAGTCTCTGTGCCTCTGTGCGAGCAGGGCCATGGACAGATGAGGCGGAGCAACAGCTTTCCAGGCTAGCCCCTTCTGTCTGCGAGCTATCTGGAGTCGTTCGCATTTTTGGAGCAGGACTGCTGCAGACGCACAGCAGGGAACCCCCATACCCGAGATACGTTTCAAGTTTGAGGTGGCAAGACAAGCAAGCAGCCCCAGTCTCTCTGCCTCTGTGCGAGCAGGGCCATGGGCAGATGAGGCGGAGCAACAGCTTTCCAGGCTAGCCCCTTCTGGCTGCGAGCTATCTGCAGACGTTTGCATTTTCAGAGCAGGCCTGCCGGAGGATTCTAGCAAGGACATCTTATGTAATTTTGAAGTTTGAGGTGGCAAGACAAGCAATTAGCCCTAGTCTCTGTGCCTCTGTGCGAGCCTGGATATGGGCAGATGAGGCTGAGCAACAGGTTTCCAGGCTAGCCTCTTCTAACTGCCAGCTACCTGGAGACGTTCATATTTTTGGAGCAGGGCTGCTGATGGCGCCCGGCACGCAAAACCCCATCCCGTAGATACTTTTGAACTTTGAGGTGGCAAGACAAGCAAGCAGCCCGAGTCTCTGTGCCTCTGTGCGAGCAGTGCCTTTGGCACATGAGGCTGAGCAACAGCGTCCCGGGCTAGCCCTTTCTGGCTGCGAGCTATCTGGAGTCGTTCGCATTTTTGGAGCAGGACTGCTGCAGACGCACAGCAGGGAACCCCCATAATCGAGATACATTTCAAGTTTGAGGTGGCAAGACAAGCAAGCAGCCCCAGTCTCTGTGCCTCTGTGCGAGCAGGGCCATGGGCAGATGAGGCTGAGCAACAGCTTTCCAGGCTATCCCCTTCTGGCTGCGAGCTATCTGCAGACGTTTGCATTTTCGGAGCAGGGCTGCCGGAGGCCCCCTGCAAAGACCGCCCAATCTATGTTTGAAGTTTGAGGGGCGAGACAAGCAAGCAGCCCCAGTCTCTGTCCTCTGTTCGAGCAGTGCCATATGCAGATGAGGCTGAGCAACAGCTTTCCAGGCTAGCTCTTTCTGGCTGCCAGCTATCTGCAGACGTTCGCATTTTCAGAGCAGGGCTGCTGGAGGCGCCCAAGAGGGAATCCCCAGGCTACATTTCAAGTTTGAGGTGGCAAGACAAGCAAGGAGCGCCTGTTTCTGTGCCTCTGTGCAAGCAGTGCCTTGGGCAGATGAGGCGGAGCAACAGCTTTCCAGGTTAGCCCCTTCTGTCTGCGAGCTATCTGGAGTCGTTCGCATTTTTGGGTAGGACTGCTGCAGACGCACGGCAGGGAACCCCCATCCCCGAGCTACGTTTGAAATTGGAGGTGGCAAGACAAGCAAGCAGCCCCAGTCTCTGTGCCTCTGTGCGAGCAGGGCCATGGGCAGGTGAGGCGGAGCAACAGCTTTCCAGGCTATTACCTTCTGGATGGGAGCTATCTGGAGACATTCGCATTTTCGGAGCACTGCTGCTGGAGGAAACTGGCAGGAACCCCATCCCCGGGATACGTTTGAAGTTTGAGGTAGCAAGAAAAGCAAGCAGCCCCAGTCTCTGTGCCTCTGTGCGAGCAGGGCCATGGGCAGTTGAGGCTGAGCAACAGCTTTCCAGGCTAGCCCCTTCTGTCTGCGACCTATCTGCAGACGTTCGCATTTTCAGAGCAGGGCTGCTGGAGGCCCCCGGCAAGAACACCCCCCGATAGAAGGGTTACGTTTGAAGTATGAGGTGGCAAGACAAGCCAGCATGTCCAGTCTCTGTGCCTCTGTGCCAGCCTTGCCATGGGCAGATGACGGTGAGCAACAGCTTTCCAGGCTAGCTCTTTCTGGCTGCCAGCTACCTGCAGACGTTTGCATTTTCAGAGCAAGGCTGTCGGAGGCGCCCAAGAGGGAATCCCCAGGCTACATTTCAAGTTAGAGGTGGCAAGACAAGCAAGGAGCGTCTGTCTGTGTGTCTCTGTGCGAGCAGGGCCATGGGCAGATGAGGGGGAGCAACAGCTTTCCAGGCTAGCCCCTTCTGGCTGCTAGCTATCTGCAGACGTTTGCCTTTTCAGAGCAGGGCTGCCGGAGGCCCCCTGCACGAACCCACAAATATATGTTTGAAGTTTGAGGGGGCAAGACAAGCAAGCAGCCCCAGTCTCTGTACCTCTGTGCGAGCAGTGCCATGTGCAGATGAGGCTGAGCAACAGTTTTTCACGCTAGCACCTTCTGGCTGCCAGCTATGTGGAGACGTTCGCATTTTCGGAGCAGGGCTGCTGGACGCGCCCAAGAGGGAATCCCCAGGCTACATTTCAAGTTTGAGGTGACAAGACAAGCAAGGAGCGCCTGTCTCTGTGTATGTGTGCGAGCAGTGCCATGGGCAGATGAGGCTGAGCAACAGCTTTCCAGGCTAGCTCTTTCTGGCTGCGAGATATCTGCAGACGTTCACATTTTCAGAGCAGGCCTGCTGGAAGCAACCGACACAGACCCCCAAAACTACGTTTGAAATTTGAGGGTGTAAGACAAGCAAGCAGCCCCAGTCTCTGTGCCTCTGTGCGAGCAGTGCCATGGGCAGATGAGGCTGAGCAACAGCTTTCCAGGCTAGCTACTTCTGGCTGCGAGCTATCTGCAGACGTTCGCATTTTCAGATCTTAGCTGCTGGAGACGCTCGGCACGCACCAACGAAGTTACGTTTGAAGTTTGAGGTGGCAAGACAAGCAAGCATGCCCCGTCTCTGTGCCTCTGTGCGAGTAGTGGCATGGGCAGATGAGGTTGAGCAACAGCTTTCCATGCTATCTCTTTCTGGCTGCGAGCTATCTGCAAACGTTCGCATTTTCAGAGCAGGCCTGATGGAAGCAAGAGGCACAGACCCCCAAAGCTACGTTTGAAGTTTGAGTGTGTAAGAGAAGCAAGCAGCCTCAGTCTCTGTGCCTCTGTGCGAGCAGTGCCATGAGCGGATGAGGCTGAGCAACAGCTTTCCAGGCTAGCTCTTTCTGGCTGTGAGCTATCTGCACACGTTTGCATTTTCAGAGCAGGACTGCCGGAGACCCCCTGCACAGTCCGCCAGATCTATATTTCAAGTTTGAGGTGGCAAGACAAGCAAGCAGCCTCAGTCTCTGTGCCTCTGTGCGAGCAGTGCCATGGGCAGATGAGGCTGAGCAACAGCTTTACAGGCTAGCTCTTTCTGGCTTCGAGCTAGCTGCAGACGTTCGAATATTCAGAGCAGGACCGCCGGAGGCTCCCGGCACGGACCACTTAAGCTACGTTTGAATTTGGAGGTGGCAAGACAAGCAAGCAGCCCCAGTCTCTGTGCCTCTGTGCGAGCAGTGCCATGGGCAGATGAGGCTGAGCAACAGCTTTCCAGGCTAGCTCTTTCTGGCTGCGAGCTATCTGAAGACGTTCGCATTTTCAGAGCAGGGCTGCCGGAGGCCCCCTGCACACACCGCCAAATCTATGTTTGAAGTTTGAGGGGGCAAGACAAGCAAGCAGCCCCAGTCTCTGTGCCTCTGTGCGAGCAGTGCCATGTGCACATGAGGCTGAGCAACAGTTTTTCACGCTAGCACCTTCTGGCTGCCAGCTATGTGGAGACGTTCGCATTTTCGGAGCAGGGCTGCTGGACGCGCCCAAGAGGGAATCCCCAGGCTACATTTCAAGTTTGAGGTGACAAGACAAGCAAGGAGCGCCTGTCTCTGTGTATGTGTGCGAGCAGTGCCATGGGCAGATGAGGCTGAGCAACAGCTTTCCAGGCTAGCTCTTTCTGGCTGCGAGTTATCTGCAGACGTTCGCATTTTCAGAGCAGGCCTGCTGGAAGCAACCGACACAGACCCCCAAAACTACGTTTGAAATTTGAGGGTGTAAGACAAGCAAGCAGCCCCAGTCTCTGTGCCTCTGTGCGAGCAGTGCCATTGGCAGATGAGGCTGAGCAACAGCTTTCCAGGCTAGCTACTTCTGGCTGCGAGCTATCTGCAGACGTTCGCATTTTCAGAGCTGAGCTGCTGGAGACGCTCGGCACGCACCAACGAAGTTACGTTTGAAGTTTGAGGTGGCAAGACAAGCAAGCAGCCCCAGTCTCTGTGCCTCTGTGCGAGCAGTGCCATGGGCAGATGAGGCTGAGCAACAGCTTTCCAGGATAGCTCTTTCTGGCTGCGAGCTATCTGCAGGCGTTCGCATTTTCAAAGCAGGGCTGACGGAAGCCACCTGCAGAGACCCCCCAAAGGTAAGTTTGAAGTTTGAAGTTGCAAGACAAGCAAGCAGCCCCAGTCTCTGTGCCTCTGTGCAAGCAGTGCCATGGGCAGATGAGGCTGAGCAACAGCTTTCCAGGCAAGCTCTTTCTGGCTGCGAGCTATCTGCAAACGTTCGCATTTTCAGAGCAGGCCTGCTGGAAGCAAGAGGCACAGACCAACAAAGCTACGTTTCAAGTTTGAGTGTGTAAGAGAAGCAAGCAGCCTCAGACTCTGTGCCTCTGTGCGAGCAGTGCCATGAGCGGATGAGGCTGAGCAACAGCTTTCCAGGCTAGCTCTTTCTGGCTGTGAGCTATCTGCACACGTTTGCATTTTCAGAGCAGGACTGCCGGAAACCCCCTGCACAGTCCGCCAGATCTATATTTCAAGTTTGACGTGGGCAAGACAAGCAAGCAGCCCCAGTCTCTGTGCCTCTGTGCGAGCAGTGCCATGGGCAGATGAGGCTGAGCAACAGCTTTACAGGCTAGCTCTTTCTGGCTTCGAGCTAGCTGCAGACGTTCGAATATTCAGAGCAGGACCGCCGGAGGCTCCCGGCACGGACCACCTAAGCTACGTTTGAAGTTGGAGGTGGCAAGACAAGCAAGCAGCCCCAGTCTCTGTGCCTCTGTGCGAGCAGTGCCATGGGCAGATGAGGCTGAGCAACAGCTTTCCAGGCTAGCTCTTTCTGGCTGCGAGCTATCTGAAGACGTTCGCATTTTCAGAGCAGGGCTGCCGGAGGCCCACTGCACACACCGCCAAATATATGTTTGAAGTTTGAGGGGGCAAGACAAGCAAGCAGCCCCAGTCTCTGTGCCTCTGTGCGAGCAGTGCCATGGGCAGATGAGGCTGAGCAACAGCTTTCCAGGCTAGCTACTTGTGGCTGCGAGCTGTCTGCAGACTTTCGCATTTTCAGAGCTGAGCTGACGAAGACGCTCGGCATGCACCAACGAAGTTACGTTTGAAGTTTGAGGTGGCAAGACAAGCAAGCAGCCCCAGTCTCTGTGCCTCTGTGCGAGCAGTGCCATGGGCAGATGAGGCTGAGCAACAGCTTTCCAGGCTAGCTCTTTCTGCCTGCGAGCTATCTGCAGGCGTTCGCATTTTCAAAGCAGGGCTGTCGGAGGCGCCCGACAAGGAGCACCAAAGCTACGTTTGAAATTTGACGGGGGCAAGACAAGCAAGCAGTCCCAGTGTCTGTGCCTCTGTGCAAGCAGTGCCATGGGCAGATGAGGCTGAGCAACAGCTTTCCAGGCTAGCTGTTTCTGGCTGCGAACTATCTGCAGACGTTCGCATTTTCAGAGCAGGGCTGACGGAAGCCACCTGCAGAGACCCCCCAAAGGTAAGTTTGAAGTTGGAAGTTGCAAGACAAGCAAGCAGCCCCAGTCTCTGTGCCTTTGTGCAAGCAGTGCCATGGGCAGATGAGGTTGAGCAACAGCTTTCCAGGCTAGCTCTTTCTGGCTGTGAGCTATCTGCAGACGTTCACTTTTTCGGAGCAGGGCTGCCGGAGGCCCCCTGCACAGACCGCCAAACCTACATCTGAAGTTTGACGGGGGCAATACAAGCAAGCAGCCCCAGTCTCTGTGCCTCTGTGGGAGCAGTGCCATGGGCAGATGAGGCTGAGCAACAGCTTTCCAGGCTAGCTCTTTCTGGCTGCGAGCTATCTGCAAACGTTCGCATTTTCAGAGCAGGGCTGCTGGAAGCAAGCGGCACAGACCCCCAAAGCTACGTTTGAAGTTTGAGGAAGCAAGAGAAGCAAGCAGCCCCAGTCTCTGTGCCTCTGTGCGAGCAGTGCCTTGGGCAGATGAGGCTGAGCAACAGCTTTCCAGGCTATCCCCTTCTGGATGGGAGCTATCTGGAGACATTCGCATTTTCGGAGTACTGCTGATAGTGGAAACCGGCAGGACTCCCCATCCCCGGAATACGTTTGAAGTTTGAGGTAGCAAGACAAGCAAGCAGCCCCCAGTCTCTGTGACTCTGTGCGAGCAGTGCCATGGGCAGATGAGGCTGAGCAACAGCTTTCCAGGCTAGCTACTTCTGGGTCCGAGATATCTGCAGACTTTCGCATTTTCAGAGCTGAGCTGCCGGAGACGCTCGGAACGGACCACCGAAGTTACGTTTGAAGTTGGAAGTAGGCAAGACAAGTAAGCAGCCCCAGTCTCTGTGCCTCTGTGCGAGCAGTGCCATGGGCAGATGAGGCTGAGCAACAGCTTTCCAGGCTAGCTATTTCTGGCTGTGAGCTATCTGCAGACGTTTGCATTTTCGGAGCAGGACTGCCGTAGGCCCCCTGCACACACCGCCAAATGTATGTTTGAAGTTTGAGGAAGCAAGACAAGCAAGCAGCCCCTGTCTCTGTGTCTCTGTGCGAGCAGTGCCTTGGGCAGATGAGGCAGAGCAACAGCTTTCCAGGCTATCCCCTTCTGTCTGCGAGCTATCTGGAGTCGTTCGCATTTTTGGAGCAGGACTGCTGCAGACGCACGGCAGGGAACCCCCATCCCCAAGCTACGTTTCAAGTTTGAGGTGGCAAGACAAGCAAGCAGCCCCAGTCTCTGTGCCTCTGTGCGAGCAGGGCCATGGGCAGATGAGGCTGAGCAACAGCTTTCCAGGCTATCCCCTTCTGGGTGGGAACTATCTGGAGACATTCGCATTTTCGGTGTGCTGCTGCTGGAGGAAACCGGCAGGGCCCCTCATCCCCGAGATACGTTTGAAGTTTGAGGTAGCAAGACAAGCAAGCAGCCCCAGTCTCTGTGCCTCTGTGCGAGCAGGGCCATGGGCAGGTGAGGCGGAGCAACAGCTTTCCAGGCTATCCCCTTCTGGATGGGAGCTATCTGGAGTCGTTCGCATTTTTGGAGTACTGCTGCTGGAGGAAACCGGCAGGACCCCCCATCCCCGGGATACGTTTGAAGTTTGAGGTAGCAAGAAAAGCAAGCAGCCCCAGTATCTGTGCCTCTCTGCGAGCAGGGCCATGGGCAGTTGAGGCTGAGCAACAGCTTTCCAGGCTATCCCCTTCTGGGTGGGAACTATCTGGAGACATTCGCATTTTCGGTGTGCTGCTGCTGGAGGAAACCGGCAGGGCCCCTTTTCCCCGAGATACGTTTGAAGTTTGAGGCAGCAAGACAAGCAAGCAGCCCCAGTCTCTGTGCCTCTGTGCGAGCAGTGCCATGGGCAGATGAGGCTGAGCAACAGCTTTCCAGGCTAGCCCCTTCTGTCTGCGAGCTATCTGCAGACGTTTGCATTTTCAGTGCAGGGCTGTCGGAGGCGCCCGGCACGGACCACCGAAGTTACGTTTGAAGTTTGAGGGGGGAAGACAAGCAAGCAGCCCCAGTCTTTGTGCCTCTGTGCGAGCAGGGCCATTGGCACATGAGGCTGAGCAACAGCGTCCCGGGCTAGCCCCTTCTGGCTGCGAGCTATCTGGAGACTTTTGCATTTTTGGAGCTCGGCTGCTGGACGCGCCGGGCACGGACACCCCCCATCCCGTGGCTACGTTTGAAGTTTGAGGTAGCAAGAAAAGCAAGCAGCCCCAGTCTCTGTGCCTCTGTTCTTGCAGTGCCATGGGCAGATGAGGCGGAGCAACAGCTTTCCAGGCTAGCCCCTTCTGGCTGCGAGCTATCTGCAGACGTTTGCATTTTCAGAGAAGTGCTACCGGAGGATTCTAGCAGGGACATCTTATGTAATTTTGAAGTTTGAGGTGGCAAGACAAGCAAGCAGCCCCAGTCTCTGTGCCTCTGTGCGAGCCTGGCCATGGGCAGATGAGGCTGAGCAACAGGTTTCCAGGCTAGCCCCTTCTGACTGCCAGCTACCTGGAGACGTTCATATTTTTGGAGCAGGGCTGCTGATGGCGCCCGGCACGGAAAACCCCATCCCGTAGATACTTTTGAACTTTGAGGTGGCAAGACAAGCAAGCAGCCTGAGTCTCTGTGCCTCTGTGCGAGCAGTGCCATGGGCAGATGAGGCTGAGCAACACCTTTCCAGGCTACCCCTTCTGGATGGGAACTATCTGGAGACATTCGCATTTTCGAAGTACTGCTGCTGGAGGAAACCGGCAGGACCCCCCATCCCCGGGATACGTTTGAAGTTTGAGGTAGCAAGAAAAGCAAGCAGCCCCAGTATCTGTGCCTCTGTGCGAGCAGTGATATGGGCAGATGAGGTTGAGCAACAGCTTTCCAGGCTAGCTCTTTCTGGCTGCCAGATAACTGCAGACGTTTGCATTTCCGGAGCAGGACTGCCGGAGACCCCCTGCACAGTCCGCCAAAACTATATTTCAAGTTTGACGTGGGCAATACATGCAAGCAGCCCCAGTCTCTGTGCCTCTGTGCGAGCAGTGCCATGGGCAGATGAGGCTGAGCAACAGCTTTCCAGGCTAGTTTTTCTGGCTGCGAGCTAGCTGCAGACGTTCCAATAGTCAGAGGAGGACCTTCGGAGGCACCCGGCACGGACAAGCGAAGCTACCTTTGAAGTTGGAGGGGGCAAGACAAGCAAGCAGCCCCAGTCTCTGTGCCTCTGTGCGAGCAGTGCCATGGGCAGATGAGGTTGAGCAACAGCTTTCCAGGCTAGCTCTTTCTGGCTGCCAGCTATCTGCAGACGTTCGCATTTTCGGAGCAGGGCTGCTAGAGGCGCCCAAGAGGGAATCCCCAGGCTACATTTGAACTTTGAGGTGGCAAGACAAGCAAGGAGCGCCTGTCTCTGTGCCTCTGTGCGAGCAGTGCGTTGGGCAGATGAGGCTGAGCAACAGCTTTCCAGGCTAGCCCCTTCTGTCTGCGAGCTATCTGGAGTCGTTCGCATTTTTGGGGCAGGACTGCTGCAGACGCACGGCAGGGAACCCCCATCCCCGAGCTACGTTTCAAGTTTGAGTTGGCAAGACAAGCAAGCAGCCCCAGTCTCTGTGCCTCTGTGCGAGCAGGGCCATGGGCAGATGAGGCTGAGCAACAGCTTTCCAGGATACCCCTTCTGGATGGGAACTATCTGGAGACATTCGCATTTTCGGAGTACTGCTGCTGGAGGAAACCGGCAGGACCCCCCATCCCCGGTACATGTTTGAAGTTTGAGGTAGCAAGAAAAGCAAGCAGCCCCAGTATCTGTGCCTCTCTGCGAGCAGGGCCATGGGCAGTTGAGGCTGAGCAAGAGCTTTCCAGGCTAGCCCCTTCTGTCTGCGACCTATCTGCAGACGTTCGCATTTTCAGAGCAGGGCTGCTGGAGGCCCCCGGCAAGAACACCCCCCCATAGCAGGGTTACGTTTGAAGTATGAGGTGGCAAGACAAGCCAGCATGCCCAGTCTCTGTGCCTCTGTGCCAGCCTGGCCATGGGCAGATGACGGTGAGCAACAGCTTTCCAGGCTAGCTCTTTCTGGCTGCCAGCTACCTGAAGACGTTTGCATTTTCAGAGCAGGGCTGTCGGAGGCGCCCAAGAGGGAATCCCCAGGCTACATTTCAAGTTTGAGGTGGGAAGACAAGCAAGGGGCGTCTGTCTGTGTGTCTCTGTGCGAGCAGGGCCATGGGCAGATGAGGCGGAGCAACAGCTTTACAGGCTAGCCCCTTCTGGCTGCTAGCTATCTGCAGACGTTTGCCTTTCCAGAGCAGGGCTGCCGGAGGCCCCCTGCACGAACCCACAAATATGTGTGAAGTTTGAGGGCGCAAGACAAGCAAGCAGCCCCAGTCTCTGTGCCTCTGTGCGAGCAGTGCCATGTGCAGATGCGGCTGAGCAACAGTTTTTCAGGCTAGCCCCTTCTGGCTGCCAGCTATGTGGAGACGTTCGCATTTTCGGAGCAGGGCTGCTGGAGGCGCCCAAGAGGGAATCCCCAGGCTACATTTCAAGTTTGAGGTGACAAGACAAGCAAGGAGCGCCTGTCTCTGTGTCTCTGTGCGAGCAGTGCCTTGGGCAGATGAGGCAGAGCAACAGCTTTCCAGGCTATCCCCTTCTGTCTGCGAGCTATCTGGAGTCGTCCGCATTTTTGGAGCAGGACTGCTGCAGACGCACGGCAGGGAACCCCCATCCCCGAGCTACGTTTCAAGTTTGAGGTGGCAAGACAAGCAAGCAGCCCCAGTCTCTGTGCCTCTGTGCGAGCAGGGCCATGGGCAGAAGAGGCGGAGCAACAGCTTTCCAGGCTATCCCCTTCTGGATGGGAGCTATCTGGAGACATTTGCATTTTCGGAGTACTGCTGCTGGAGGAAACCGGCAGGGCCCCTCATCCCCGGGATACGATTGAAGTTTGAGGTAGCAAGACAAGCAAGCAGCCCCAGTCTCTGTGCCTCTGTGCGAGCAGTGCCATTGGCACATGAGGCTGAGCAACAGCGTCCCGGGCTAGCCCCTTCTGGCTGCGAGCTATCTGGAGACTTTCGCATTTTTGGAGCTCGGCTGCTGGACGCGCCGGGCACGGACACCCCCCATCCCGTGGCTACGTTTGAAGTTTGAGGTAGCAAGAAAAGCAAGCAGCCCTAGTCTCTGTGCCTCTGTTCTTGCAGTGCCATGGGCAGATGAGGCGGAGCAACAGCTTTCCAGGCTAGCCTCTTCTGGCTGCGAGCTATCTGCAGACGTTTGCATTTTCAGAGAAGTGCTACCGGAGGATTCTAGCAGGGACATCTTATGTAATTTTGAAGTTTGAGGTGGCAAGACAAGCAATTAGCCCCAGTCTCTGTGCCTCTGTGCGAGCCTGGCCATGGGCAGATGAGGCTGAGCAACAGGTTTCCAGGCTAGCCCCTTCTGACTGCCAGCTACCTGGAGACGTTCATATTTTTGGAGCAGGGCTGCTGATGGCGCCCGGCACGGAAAACCCCATCCCGTAGATACTTTTGAACTTTGAGGTGGCAAGACAAGCAAGCAGCCCGAGTCTCTGTGCCTCTATGCGAGCAGTGCCATGGGCGGATGAGGCTGAGCAACAGCTTTCCAGGCTAGCTCTTTCTGCCTGCGAGCTATCTGCAGACGTTCGCATTTTCAAAGCAGGGCTGCCGGAGGCCCCCTGCACAGACCGCCAAATCTGTGTTTGAAGTTTGAGGGGCAAGACAAGCAAGCAGCCCCAGTCTCTGTGCCTCTGTGCGAGCAGTGACATGGGCAGATGAGGTTGAGCAACAGCTTTCCAGGCTAGCTCTTTCTGGCTGCCAGATACCTGCAGACATTTGCATTTCCGGAGCAGGACTGCCGGAGACCCCCTGCACAGTCCTCCAAAACTATATTTCAAGTTTGACGTGGGCAATACATGCAAGCAGCCCCAGTCTCTGTGCCTCTGTGTGAGCAGTGCCATGGGCAGATGAGGCTGAGAAACAGCTTTCCAGGCTATCTCTTTCTGGCTGCCAGCTATCTGCAGACGTTCGCATTTTCGCAGCAGGGCTGCTAGAGGCGCCCAAGAGGGAATCCCCAGGCTACATTTCAAGTTTGAGGTGGCAAGACAAGCAAGGACCGCCTGTCTCTGTGCCTCTGTGCGAGCAGTGCCTTGGGCAGATGAGGCTGAGCA
Organism: Opisthocomus hoazin; assembly: GCF_030867145.1. Lineage (NCBI taxonomy): Eukaryota > Metazoa > Chordata > Aves > Opisthocomiformes > Opisthocomidae > Opisthocomus > Opisthocomus hoazin. Next base: position 43,837,287 of record NC_134418.1, on the reverse strand, counting down.
ACAGCTTTCCAGGCTATCCCCTTCTGGATGGGAGCTATCTGGAGACATTCGCATTTTTGGAGTACTGCTGCTGGAGGAAACCGGCAGGACCCCCCATCCCCGGGATACGTTTGAAGTTTGAGGTAGCAAGAAAAGCAAGCAGCCCCAGTATCTGTGCCTCTCTGCGAGCAGGGCCATGGGCAGTTGAGGCTGAGCAACAGCTTTCCAGGCTATGCCCTTCTGTCTGCGACCTATCTGCAGACGTTCGCATTTTCAGAGCAGGGCTGCTGGAGGCCCCCGGCAAGAACACCCCCCCATAGCAGGGTTACGTTTGAAGTATGAGGTGGCAAGACAAGCCAGCATGCCCAGTCTCTGTGCCTCTGTGCGAGCCTGGATATGGGCAGATGAGGCTGAGCAACAGGTTTCCAGGCTAGCCTCTTCTGACTGCCAGCTACCTGGAGACGTTCATATTTTTGGAGCAGGGCTGCTGATGGCGCCCGGCACGTAAAACCCCATCCCGTAGATACTTTTGAACTTTGAGGTGGCAAGACAAGCAAGCAGCCCCAGTCTCTGTGCCTCTGTGCGAGCAGGGCCATGGGCAGATGAGGCTGAGCAACAGCTTTCCAGGCTAGCTCTTTCTGCCTGCGAGCTATCTGCAGACGTTCGCATTTTCAAAGCAGGGCTGCCGGAGGCCCCCTGCACAGACCGCCAAATCTGTGTTTGAAGTTTGAGGGGCAAGACAAGCAAGCAGCCCCAGTCTCTGTGCCTCTGTGCGAGCAGTGCCATGTGCAGATGAGGCTGAGCAACAGCTTTCCAGGCTAGCTCTTTCTGGCTGCCAGCTATCTGCAGACGTTAGCATTTTGGGAGCAGGGCTGCTAGAGGCGCCCAAGAGGGAATCCCCAGGCTACATTTCAAGTTTGATGTGGCAAGACAAGCAAGGAGCGCCTGTCTCTGTGCCTCTGTGCAAGCAGTGCCTTGGGCAGATGAGGCGGAGCAACAGCTTTCCAGGCTAGCTCTTTCTGCCTGCCAGCTATGTGGAGACGTTCGCATTTTCAGAGCAGGGCTGCTGGAGGCGCCCAAGAGGGAATCCCCAGGCTACATTTCAAGTTTGAGGTGACAATACAAGCAAGGAGCGCCTGTCTCTGTGTCTCTGTGCGAGCAGTGCCTTGGGCAGATGAGGCGGAGCAACAGCTTTCTAGGCCACCGCCTTCTGTCTGCGAGCTATCTGGAGTCGTTCGCATTTTTGGAGCAGGACTGCTGCAGACGCACGGCAGGGAACCCCCATCCCCGAGCTACGTTTCAAGTTTGAGGTGGCAAGACAAGCAAGCAGCCCCAGTCTCTGTGCCTCTGTGCGAGCAGGGCCATGGGCAGGTGAGGTGGAGCAACAGCTTTCCAGGCTATCCCCTTCTGGATGGGAGCTATCTGGAGACATTCGCATTTTCGGAGCACTGCTGCTGGAGGAAACCGGCAGGGCCCCTCATTCCCTTGATACGATTGAAGTTTGAGGTAGCAAGACAAGCAAGCAGCCCCAGTCTCTGTGCCTCTGTGCGAGCAGTGCCATTGGCACATGAGGCTGAGCAACAGCGTCCCGGGCTAGCCCCTTCTGGCTGCGAGCTATCTGGAGACTTTCGCATTTTTGGAGCTCGGCTGCTGGACGCGCCGGGCACGGACACCCCCCATCCCGTGGCTACGTTTGAAGTTTGAGGTAGCAAGAAAAGCAAGCAGCCCTAGTCTCTGTGCCTCTGTTCTTGCAGTGCCATGTGCAGATGAGGCTGAGCAACAGCTTTCCAGGCTAGCCCCTTCTGGCTGTGAGCTATCTGCAGACGTTTGCATTTTCAGAGCAGGGTTGTCGGAGGATTCTAGCAGGGACATCTTATGTAATTTTGAAGTTTGAGGTGGCAAGACAAGCAATTAGCCCCAGTCTCTGTGCCTCTGTGCGAGCCTGGATATGGGCAGATGAGGCTGAGCAACAGGTTTCCAGGCTAGCCCCTTCTGACTGCCAGCTACTTGGAGACGTTCATATTTTTGGAGCAGGGCTGCTGATGGCGCCCGGCACGTAAAACCCCATCCCGTAGATACTTTTGAACTTTGAGGTGGCAAGACAAGCAAGCAGCCCCAGTCTCTGTGCCTCTGTGCGAGCAGTGCCATGTGCAGATGAGGCTGAGCAACAGCTTTCCAGGCTAGCTCTTTCTGGCTGCCAGCTATCTGCAGACGTTCGCATTTTCGGAGCAGGGCTGCTAGAGGCGCCCAAGAGGGAATCCCCAGGCTACATTTCAAGTTTGATGTGGCAAGACAAGCAAGGAGCGCTGTTGTCTTTGTTGGCGTGGCGACCTGGTTCAGGAACGGCACGGCGACCAACCCCAGGCCGCTCGGGCCATCAGCTCGCAGACACCAATGTGGTGGACGGCAAATGGCGTTTATTGACGGGTAGCACAGTATTATATAGCTTAGGTTTACAGCGTCACTTCCGTCTGCTTACACCTATGGGCTAAACGCTACTGGTTATCAGGAGAGGAGGGGGGGGGGCCTACCTTTCCGTACAGCACGACATCTTCCGACCGCCAGGCCCTAACTATCCACATTTCCCCCCTCCTTATGCTTAACTAAATAGGTTAATATAAAATATAAAAGTGTTAATACTTAACCTTAAGACTTAAACTTAATATCTGGCCAGACTTAACCTTACTTAACCTTAACTACAATTTAAAAAATGTAAATATTAAAATCTTACGATTAGAAAGATAAGGTACCTTAGACAAATGCATTTGTAAATTAGCTAAAATATAATCTTAAAAATTCTATTGTTATTCTTATTCTTATTCTATATTGTACAGTAGTGTTAAAAAGTATATGCTATAAACTTGAATAGAAAACATAAGGCACAGTAAACGGGTAGAAGTTAACTTTTAGGGACGATTGAGGGTAACACTGGGTAGGTACATTTTTAAAGCAGTTGTTGGTGTTCTACGAACATGATGTTAACTTTCTCTAGCCGACTCTTGACGAATGACACGATCTTGTTCAGTATACAGGGTCCAAAAATTAGTGTCATTACGATCATCGCAATCGGCCCTATCAAGGTGGATATCAGGGTGGTTAACCATGGCGAATGGTTAAACCACGACTCAAACCATCCTTGTTGGGCTTCTTTGTCTCTTTTTCTTTTTTCTAGACCTTCTCTAAGTTTGGCCATGGTATCTCTGACTACTCCGGTGTGATCAGCATAAAAACAGCACTCTTCCCCTAATGCAGCGCAGAGGCCTCCCTGTCGCAAGAAAAGAATATCCATTCCCCTCCTATTTTGTAACATGACTTCTGATAGTGAGGAACTTCCAGGCTTGGACAGAACGTTTGCTGACTTGTTATCTTCTTTTGTCGTCAGGGTGTGCGGGTTATGGGGGTGTCCGATGATCCGGTCCTGTGAACAAAAACTCACAGTTTTCATTAGTTTTACTCTGGCTAGTATGGTGCGAACAGCCACCTGGATCGGGGTTAGATGCTCTTCCTTCGCGACATGCTTAATCATGTCTGCGATACACGACCCCGCTGATAGTGATCGCAGGATTTCTTTGGTTGTCGAATTACACTGCTGATGTAAACATTCTGCTACGACTGGGCCTTTTGCCTCCACAGGCAAGGCTGATGAATCGACCGCTGCTTGGAGACGATCCACAAATGTTGTGAAACTCTCACTTTCACTTTGCTTAATTGTGGACCATGGCGATGGTTTGGCAATGACTCTAGAGGCTGTGCGAATAGCTTCTCTGGCCGCACGAGTAGTTGTAATGACTTCATGGGCCCGCAGGCCCTGGGCTTGTGCCTGGGGAGTAATCATTGTGGGATCTGTGCCCATTAACCGCTGCAGGCTGGAGCCATGCAGTGGATGGTCTGCCCCAGTTACTTGGGCCAATTGCCTCGCACAGATGTCCTCCCATTCTTGTTTAAAAACGATCATCCCTGCCCCGTCAAAGATCAATCTACAAGTTTGTTTTATATCGAACGGGAGCATATTGTCTCCCCCGAAGACACCATCTATGAGGGCGGAGACAATGGCAGAATTAAGGCCTTTATCTGCGATTGCCTTAACAATCGCTTGTATATCCTTAGGGTTTATCGGTGTGTGGACCCTCTGTCCCCCGTCCGTCACCCGGACCGGGAACGCTAGCGCGGCCGATGGGGTCCAGTCGGCGCACGTAATCTTTATTTTCCTCCAGTCCGTGAGAGGGATTTCTCCCCCTCGCGGTTTCTCTTTAATTTGGATGGGGATATTTTGGCTCTTGACTTTATTTATCTTTGTTTTCTTCTCTTCTAAACTTAAATTAGTTACGAGCCACTCATCCCCGCTAGTGTTTGACTCGGAGTCGGAACTCGACTGACTGGTTACTTCCGGTCTCCAGTACCTTTTTGCTGAGCTCTGGCCCCCTCCCCTATGGGCGGGCCGCTCCTCCCCCCGCCTGGGCCCGCCCCGCCCTCTGCTCGGCGGGGTGCCCACCTCACAGGCGCATCTTTTGAAATGCACGCGCCGGTTGGCTCTCTGCCCCCCGCTGGCCCCCCTTTCCCCTTCTAGGTCGCTCCTACCGCTCCTCTCCCCCCTGTTCTCCTCCGCCTCCCCTTTGTGTGCGCTTGATAACTTTAGCGCTTCCTCCCTGTTATCACCAAAGGAATTTTCGTCCCGCCTTTCCCCTTTGTGCTCGGTGCCATCTTGGGGCGCATAGGGCGGTGGTGTGGCCCAGACTTTATTAGACTCTGTTTCTTTCGCGGCGCCCCTAGCCTCCTCGGCTAACCCGCCCCAGAAGGATTTAGCTTGTTTCTCTCCCTCTGTAAGCGGGTCGGGGTCCGGGAGTTGAGGGGACGTGTCGCCCTCTTGCTGATTTTTAGGCTCAGCAGAACCGTTATCGTCTGGGGGGTGCGAAGTCTGTGTAGCTGCCCCGATTCCCAATTTTGGGGTAGCCAACAAACAGTTCTTTGCCGCCTTCCAGGTCTCCTGCTCTCGTATAGCTTTCTGCAGGGCCTGCACGACTTTCCCCCACGACTTAAGCTTTTTCCCACAACCCGAGGACATCGTTTCCTCGGCTAACGCTTTAGTGCACTTATCCCACACCTCAGGGTGGAGAATATCCACCGGCTGGTCAATGACCCCAATTTGCAAAAGCCTCGCAACTGCGAGCGTAAAATCTTTGGGCTTACAATCAATTCCCCACTGCTTATGTAATTGCGATACGACCTTCACAAGGGCTTCCATCCTCCTTGTTGGTCCGGGAGCGTCCTCCCCGCCGGGCTGGTCCCGCCGCTCCGGCCGCCGTTCACCTGACTCCAGGCGAGTCTTTCCCGGGTTTCGGCACCACTTGTTGCCTTTGTTGGCGTGGCGACCTGGTTCAGGAACGGCACGGCGACCAACCCCAGGCCGCTCGGGCCATCAGCTCGCAGACACCAATGTGGTGGACGGCAAATGGCGTTTATTGACGGGTAGCACAGTATTATATAGCTTAGGTTTACAGCGTCACTTCCGTCTGCTTACACCTATGGGCTAAACGCTACTGGTTATCAGGAGAGGAGGGGGGGGGGCCTACCTTTCCGTACAGCACGACATCTTCCGACCGCCAGGCCCTAACTATCCACAGAGCGCCTGTCTCTGTGCCTCTGTGCAAGCAGTGCCTTGGGCAGATGAGGCGGAGCAACAGCTTTCCAGGCTAGCTCTTTCTGCCTGCCAGCTATGTGGAGACGTTCGCATTTTCAGAGCAGGGCTGCTGGAGGCGCCCAAGAGGGAATCCCCAGGCTACATTTCAAGTTTGAGGTGACAATACAAGCAAGGAGCGCCTGTGTCTGTGTCTCTGTGCGAGCAGTGCCTTGGGCAGATGAGGCGGAGCAACAGCTTTCTAGGCCACCGCCTTCTGTCTGCGAGCTATCTGGAGTCGTTCGCATTTTTGGAGCAGGACTGCTGCAGATGCACGGCAGGGAACCCCCATCCCTGAGCTACGTTTCAAGTTTGAGGTGGCAAGACAAGCAAGCAACCCCAGTCTCTGTGCCTCTGTGCGAGCAGGGCCATGGGCAGGTGAGGTGGAGCAACAGCTTTCCAGGCTATCCCCTTCTGGATGGGAGCTATCTGGAGACATTCGCATTTTCGGAGCACTGCTGCTGGAGGAAACCGGCATGACCCCCCATCCCCAGGATACGTTTGAAGTTTGAGGTAGCAAGACAAGCAAGCAGCCCCAGTATCTGTGCCTCTCTGCGAGCAGGGCCATGGGCAGTTGAGGCTGAGCAACAGCTTTCCAGGCTATGCCCTTCTGTCTGCGACCTATCTGCAGACGTTCGCATTTTCAGAGCAGGGCTGCTGGAGGCCCCCGGCAAGAACACCCCCCCATAGCAGGGTTACATTTGAAGTATGAGGTGGCAAGACAAGCCAGCATGCCCAGTCTCTGTGCCTCTGTGCCAGCCTGGCCATGGGCAGATGACGGTGAGCAACAGCTTTCCAGGCTAGCTCTTTCTGGCTGCCAGCTACCTGCAGACGTTCGCATTTTCAGAGCAGGGCTGTCGGAGGCGCCCAAGAGGGAATCCCCAGGCTACATTTCAAGTTTGAGGTGGCAAGACAAGCAAGGAGCGTCTGTCTGTGTGTCTCTGTGCGAGCAGGGCCATGGGCAGATGAGGGGGAGCAACAGCTTTCCAGGCTAGCCCCTTCTGGCTGCTAGCTATCTGCAGACGTTTGCATTTTCAGAGAAGTGCTACCGGAGGATTCTAGCAGGGACATCTTATGTAATTTTGAAGTTTGAGGTGGCAAGACAAGCAATTAGCCCCAGTCTCTGTGCCTCTGTGCGAGCCTGGCCATGGGCAGATGAGGCTGAGCAACAGGTTTCCAGGCTAGCCCCTTCTGACTGCCAGCTACCTGGAGACGTTCATATTTTTGGAGCAGGGCTGCTGATGGCGCCCGGCACGGAAAACCCCATCCCATAGATACTTTTGAACTTTGAGGTGGCAAGACAAGCAAGCAGCCCGAGTCTCTGTGCCTCTGTGCGAGCAGTGACATGGGCAGATGAGGTTGAGCAACAGCTTTCCAGGCTAGCTCTTTCTAGCTGCCAGATACCTGCAGACGTTTGCATTTCCGGAGCAGGACTGCCGGAGACCCCCTGCACAGTCCGCCAAAACTGTATTTCAAGTTTGACGTGGGCAATACATGCAAGCAGCCCCAGTCTCTGTGCCTCTGTGTGAGCAGTGCCATGGGCAGATGAGGCTGAGCAACAGCTTTCCAGGCTAGCTCTTTCTGGCTGCCAGCTGTCTGCAGACGTTCGCATTTTCGGAGCAGGGCTGCTAGAGGCGCCCAAGAGGGAATCCCCAGGCTACATTTCAAGTTTGAGGTGGCAAGACAAGCAAGGACCGCCTGTCTCTGTGCCTCTGTGCGAGCAGTGCCTTGGGCAGATGAGGCTGAGCAACAGCTTTCCAGGCTATCCCCTTCTGGATGGGAGCTATCTGGAGACATTCGCATTTTTGGAGTACTGCTGCTGGAGGAAACCGGCAGGACCCCCCATCCCCGGGATACGTTTGAAGTTTGAGGTAGCAAGAAAAGCAAGCAGCCCCAGTATCTGTGCCTCTCTGCGAGCAGGGCCATGGGCAGTTGAGGCTGAGCAACAGCTTTCCAGGCTATGCCCTTCTGTCTGCGACCTATCTGCAGACGTTCGCATTTTCAGAGCAGGGCTGCTGGAGGCCCCCGGCAAGAACACCCCCCCATAGCAGGGTTACGTTTGAAGTATGAGGTGGCAAGACAAGCCAGCATGCCCAGTCTCTGTGCCTCTGTGCCAGCCTGGCCATGGGCAGATGACGGTGAGCAACAGCTTTCCAGGCTAGCCCCTTCTGGCTGCCAGCTATCTGCAGACGTTTGCATTTTCAGAGAAGTGCTACCGGAGGATTCTAGCAGGGACATCTTATGTAATTTTGAAGTTTGAGGTGGCAAGACAAGCAATTAGCCCCAGTCTCTGTGCCTCTGTGCGAGCCTGGCCATGGGCAGATGAGGCTGAGCAACAGGTTTCCAGGCTAGCCCCTTCTGACTGCCAGCTACCTGGAGACGTTCATATTTTTGGAGCAGGGCTGCTGATGGCGCCCGGCACGGAAAACCCCATCCCGTAGATACTTTTGAACTTTGAGGTGGCAAGACAAGCAAGCAGCCCGAGTCTCTGTGCCTCTGTGCGAGCAGTGCCATGGGCAGATGAGGCTGAGCAACAGCTTTCCAGGCTAGCTCTTTCTGCCTGCGAGCTATCTGCAGACGTTCGCATTTTCAAAGCAGGGCTGCCGGAGGCCCCCTGCAGAGACCGCCAAATCTGTGTTTGAAGTTTGAGGGGCAAGACAAGCAAGCAGCCCCAGTCTCTGTGCCTCTGTGCGAGCAGTGACATGGGCAGATGAGGTTGAGCAACAGCTTTCCAGGCTAGCTCTTTCTGGCTGCCAGATACCTGCAGACATTTGCATTTCCGGAGCAGGACTGCCGGAGACCCCCTGCACAGTCCGCCAAAGCTATATTTCAAGTTTGACGTGGGCAATACATGCAAGCAGCCCCAGTCTCTGTGCCTCTGTGTGAGCAGTGCCATGGGCAGATGAGGCTGAGAAACAGCTTTCCAGGCTAGCTCTTTCTGGCTGCCAGCTATCTGCAGACGTTCGCATTTTCGGAGCAGGGCTGCTAGAGGCGCCCAAGAGGGAATCCCCAGGCTACATTTCAAGTTTGAGGTGGCAAGACAAGCAAGGAGCGCCTGTCTGTGTGCCTCTGTGCGAGCAGGGCCATGGGCAGGTGAGGCGGAGCAACAGCTTTCCAGGCTATCCCCTTCTGGATGGGAGCTATCTGGAGACATTCGCATTTTTGGAGTACTGCTGCTGGAGGAAACCGGCAGGACCCCCCATCCCCGGGATACGTTTGAAGTTTGAGGTAGCAAGAAAAGCAAGCAGCCCCAGTATCTGTGCCTCTCTGCGAGCAGGGCCATGGGCAGTTGAGGCTGAGCAACAGCTTTCCAGGCTATGCCGTTCTGTCTGCGACCTATCTGCAGACGTTCGCATTTTCAGAGCAGGGCTGCTGGAGGCCCCCGGCAAGAACACCCCCCCATAGCAGGGTTACGTTTGAAGTATGAGGTGGCAAGACAAGCCAGCATGCCCAGTCTCTGTGCCTCTGTGCCAGCCTGGCCATGGGCAGATGACGGTGAGCAACAGCTTTCCAGGCTAGCCCCTTCTGGCTGCTAGCTATCTGCAGACGTTTGCCTTTTCAGAGCAGGGCTGCCGGAGGCCCCCTGCACGAACCCACAAATATATGTTTGAAGTTTGAGGGGGCAAGACAAGCAAGCAGCCCCAGTCTCTGTGCCTCTGTGCGAGCAGTGCCATGTGCAGATGAGGCTGAGCAAAAGTTTTTCAGGCTAGCCCCTTCTGGCTGCCAGCTATGTGGAGACGTTCGCATTTTCGGAGCAGGGCTGCTGGAGGCGCCCAAGAGGGAATCCCCAGGCTACATTTCAAGTTTGAGGTGACAAGACAAGCAAGGAGCGCCTGTCTCTGTGTCTCTGTGCGAGCAGTGCCTTGGGCAGATGAGGCAGAGCAACAGCTTTCCAGGCTATCCCCTTCTGTCTGCGAGCTATCTGGAGTCGTCCGCATTTTTGGAGCAGGACTGCTGCAGACGCACGGCAGGGAACCCCCATCCCCGAGCTACGTTTCAAGTTTGAGGTGGCAAGACAAGCAAGCAGCCCCAGTCTCTGTGCCTCTGTGCGAGCAGGGCCATGGGCAGAAGAGGCGGAGCAACAGCTTTCCAGGCTATCCCCTTCTGGATGGGAGCTATCTGGAGACATTTGCATTTTCGGAGTACTGCTGCTGGAGGAAACCGGCAGGGCCCCTCATCCCCGAGATACGATTGAAGTTTGAGGTAGCAAGACAAGCAAGCAGCCCCAGTCTCTGTGCCTCTGTGCGAGCAGTGCCATTGGCACATGAGGCTGAGCAACAGCGTCCCGGGCTAGCCCCTTCTGGCTGCGAGCTATCTGGAGACTTTCGCATTTTTGGAGCTCGGCTGCTGGACGCGCCGGGCACGGACACCCCCCATCCCGTGGCTACGTTTGAAGTTTGAGGTAGCAAGAAAAGCAAGCAGCCCTAGTCTCTGTGCCTCTGTTCTTGCAGTGCCATGGGCAGATGAGGCTGAGCAACAGCTTTCCAGGCTAGCCCCTTCTGGCTGTGAGCTATCTGCAGACGTTTGCATTTTCAGAGAAGTGCTACCGGAGGATTCTAGCAGGGACATCTTATGTAATTTTGAAGTTTGAGGTGGCAAGACAAGCAATTAGCCCCAGTCTCTGTGCCTCTGTGCGAGCCTGGCCATGGGCAGATGAGGCTGAGCAACAGGTTTCCAGGCTAGCCCCTTCTGACTGCCAGCTACCTGGAGACGTTCATATTTTTGGAGCAGGGCTGCTGATGGCGCCCGGCACGGAAAACCCCATCCCGTAGATACTTTTGAACTTTGAGGTGGCAAGACAAGCAAGCAGCCCCAGTCTCTGTGCCTCTGTGCGAGCAGGGCCATGGGCAGATGAGGCTGAGCAACAGCTTTCCAGGCTAGCTCTTTCTGCCTGCGAGCTATCTGCAGACGTTCGCATTTTCAAAGCAGGGCTGCCGGAGGCCCCCTGCACAGACCGCCAAATCTGTGTTTGAAGTTTGAGGGGCAAGACAAGCAAGCAGCCCCAGTCTCTGTGCCTCTGTGCGAGCAGTGCCATGTGCAGATGAGGCTGAGCAACAGCTTTCCAGGCTAGCTCTTTCTGGCTGCCAGCTATCTGCAGACGTTCGCATTTTCGGAGCAGGGCTGCTAGAGGCGCCCAAGAGGGAATCCCCAGGCTACATTTCAAGTTTGAGGTGGCAAGACAAGCAAGGAGCGCCTGTCTCTGTGCCTCTGTGCAAGCAGTGCCTTGGGCAGATGAGGCGGAGCAACAGCTTTCCAGGCTAGCTCTTTCTGGCTGCCAGCTATCTGGAGACGTTCGCATTTTCAGAGCAGGGCTGCTGGAGGCGCCCAAGAGGGAATCCCCAGGTTACATTTCAAGTTTGAGGTGACAATACAAGCAAGGAGCGCCTGTGTCTGTGTCTCTGTGCGAGCAGTGCCTTGGGCAGATGAGGCGGAGCAACAGCTTTACAGGCCACCGCCTTCTGTCTGCGAGCTATCTGGAGTCGTTTGCATTTTTGGGTAGGACTGCTGCAGACGCACGGCAGGGAACCCCCATCCCCGAGCTACGTTTCAAGTTTGAGGTGGCAAGACAAGCAAGCAGCCCCAGTCTCTGTGCCTCTGTGCGAGCAGGGCCATGGGCAGATGAGGCGGAGCAACAGCTTTCCAGGCTATCCCCTTCTGGATGGGAGCTATCTGGAGACATTCGCATTTTCGGAGTACTGCTGCTGGAGGAAACCGGCAGGGCCCCTCATCCCCGGTACATGTTTGAAGTTTGAGGTAGCAAGACAAGCAAGCAGCTGCACTATCTGTGCCTCTCTGCGAGCAGGGCCATGGGCAGTTGAGGCTGAGCAACAGCTTTCCAGGCTAGCTACTTCTGGCTGCGAGCTATCTGCAGACGTTTGCATTTTCAGTGCAGGGCTGTCGGAGGTGCTCGGCACGGAGCACCGAAGATGCGTTTGAAGTTTGAGGTGGCAAGACAAGCAAGCAGCCCCAGTCTCTGTGCCTCTGTGCGAGCAGTGCCATGGGCAGATGAGGCTGAGCAACAGCCTTCCAGGCTAGCTCTTTCTGCCTGCGAGCTATCTGCTGATGTTCGAATTTTCAAAGCAGGGCTGCCGGAGGCCCCCTGCAAAGACCGCCCAATCTATGTTTGAAGTTTGAGGGGCAAGACAAGCAAGCAGCCCCAGTCTCTGTGCCTCTCTGCGAGCAGGGCCATGGGCAGGTGAGGTGGAGCAACAGCTTTCCAGGCTATCCCCTTCTGGATGGGAGCTATCTGGAGACATTCGCATTTTCGGAGCAGGGCTGCTGGAGGCGCCCAAGAGGGAATCCCCAGGCTACATTTCAAGTTTGAGGTGACAAGACAAGCAAGGAGCGCCTGTCTCTGTGTCTCTGTGCGAGCAGTGCCTTGGGCAGATTAGGCAGAGCAACAGCTTTCCAGGCTATCCCCTTCTGTCTGCGAGCTATCTGGAGTCGTTCGCATTTTTGGAGCAGGACTGCTGCAGACGCACGGCAGGGAACCCCCATCCCCGAGCTACGTTTCAAGTTTGAGGTGGCAAGACAAGCAAGCAGCCCCAGTCTCTGTGCCTCTGTGCGAGCAGGGCCACGGGCAGAAGAGGCGGAGCAACAGCTTTCCAGGCTATCCCCTTCTGGATGGGAGCTATCTGGAGACATTTGCATTTTCGGAGTACTGCTGCTGGAGGAAACCGGCAGGGCCCCTCATCCCCGGTATACGTTTGAAGTTTGAGGTAGCAAGACAAGCAAGCAGCTGCACTATCTGTGCCTCTCTGCGAGCAGTGCCATTGGCACATGAGGCTGAGCAACAGCTTTCCAGGCTAGCTACTTCTGGCTGCGAGCTATCAGCAGAAGTTCGCATTTTCAGTGCAGGGCTGTCGGAGGTGCTCGGCACGGAGCACCGAAGATGCGTTTGAAGTTTGAGGTGGCAAGACAAGCAAGCAGCCCCAGTCTCTGTGCCTCTGTGCGAGCAGTGCCATGGGCAGATGAGGCTGAGCAACAGCCTTCCAGGCTAGCTCTTTCTGCCTGCGAGCTATCTGCTGACGTTCGCATTTTCAAAGCAGAGCTGCCGGAGGCCCCCTGCAAAGACCGCCCAATCTATGTTTGAAGTTTGAGGGGCAAGACAAGCAAGCAGCCCCAGTCTCTGTGCCTCTGGGCGAGCAGTGCCATGGGCAGATGACGCTGAGCAACAGCTTTCCAGGCTAGCTCTTTCTGGCTGCCAGCTATCTGCAGACGTTCGCATTTTCGGAGCAGGGCTGCTGGAGACGCCTAAGAGGGAATCCCCAGGCTACATTTCAAGTTTGAGGTGGCAAGACAAGCAAGGAGCGCCTGTCTCTGTGTCTCTGTACAAGCAGTGCCTTGGGCAGATGAGGCGGAGCAACAGCTTTCCAGGCTAGCCCCTTCTGTCTGCGAGCTATCTGCAGTCGTTCGCTTTTTTGGGTAGGACTGCTGCAGACGCACGGCAGGGAATCCCCATCCCCGAGCTACGTTTCAAGCTTGAGGTGGCAAGACAAGCAAGCAGCCCCAGTCTCTGTGCCTCTGTGCGAGCAGGGCCATGGGCAGATGAGGTGGAGCAACAGCTTTCCAGGCTATCCCCTTCTGGATGGGAGCTATCTGGAGACATTCGCATTTTCGGAGCACTGCTGCTGGAGGAAACCGGCATGACCCCCCATCCCCAGGATACGTTTGAAGTTTGAGGTAGCAAGACAAGCAAGCAGCCCCAGTATCTGTGCCTCTCTGCGAGCAGGGCCATGGGCAGTTGAGGCTGAGCAACAGCTTTCCAGGCTAGCCCCTTCTGTCTGCGACCTATCTGCAGACGTTCGCATTTTCAGAGCAGGGCTGCTGGAGGCCCCCGGCAAGAACACCCCCCCATAGCAGGGTTACGTTTGAAGTATGAGGTGGCAAGACAAGCCAGCATGCCCAGTCTCTGTGCCTCTGTGCCAGCCTGACCATGGGCAGATGACGGTGAGCAACAGCTTTCCAGGTTAGCTCTTTCTGGCTGCCAGCTACCTGCAGACGTTGGCATTTTCAGAGCAGGGCTGTCGGAGGCGCCCAAGAGGGAATCCCCAGGCTACATTTGAAGTTTGAGGTGGCAAGACAAGCAAGGAGCGTCTGTCTGTGTGTCTCTGTGCGAGCAGGGCCATGGGCAGATGAGGGGGAGCAACAGCTTTCCAGGCTAGCCCCTTCTGGCTGCTAGCTATCTGCAGACGTTTGCATTTTCAGAGAAGTGCTACCGGAGGATTCTAGCAGGGACATCTTATGTAATTTTGAAGTTTGAGGTGGCAAGACAAGCAATTAGCCCCAGTCTCTGTGCCTGTGTGCGAGCCTGGCCATGGGCAGATGAGGCTGAGCAACAGGTTTCCAGGCTAGCCCCTTCTGACTGCCAGCTACCTGGAGACGTTCATATTTTTCGAGCAGGGCTGCTGATGGCGCCCGGCACGAAAAACCCCATCCCGTAGATACTTTTGAACTTTGAGGTGGCAAGACAAGCAAGCAGCCCGAGTCTCTGTGCCTCTGTGCGAGCAGTGCCATGGGCAGATGAGGCTGAGCAACAGCTTTCCAGGTTAGCTCTTTCTGCCTGCGAGCTATCTGCAGACGTTCGCATTTTCAAAGCAGGGCTGCCGGAGGCCCCCTGCACAGACCGCCAAATCTGTGTTTGAAGTTTGAGGGGCAAGACAAGCAAGCAGCCCCAGTCTCTGTGCCTCTGTGCGAGCAGTGACATGGGCAGATGAGGTTGAGCAACAGCTTTCCAGGCTAGCTCTTTCTGGCTGCCAGATACCTGCAGACGTTTGCATTTCCGGAGCAGGACTGCCGGAGACCCCATGCACAGTCCGCCAAAACTATATTTCAAGTTTGACGTGGGCAATACATGCAAGCAGCCCCAGTCTCTGTGCCTCTGTGTGAGCAGTGCCATGGGCAGATGAGGCTGAGAAACAGCTTTCCAGGCTAGCTCTTTCTGGCTGCCAGCTATCTGCAGACGTTCGCATTTTCGGAGCAGGGCTGCTAGAGGCGCCCAAGAGGGAATCCCCAGGCTACATTTCAAGTTTGAGGTGGCAAGACAAGCAAGGAGCGCCTGTCTGTGTGCCTCTGTGCGAGCAGGGCCATGGGCAGGTGAGGCTGAGCAACAGCTTTCCAGGCTATCCCCTTCTGGATGGGAGCTATCTGGAGACATTCGCATTTTTGGAGTACTGCTGCTGGAGGAAACCGGCAGGACCCCCCATCCCCGGGATACGTTTGAAGTTTGAGGTAGCAAGAAAAGCAAGCAGCCCCAGTATCTGTGCCTCTCTGCGAGCAGGGCCATGGGCAGTTGAGGCTGAGCAACAGCTTTCCAGGCTATCCCCTTCTGGATGGGAGCTATCTGGAGACATTTGCATTTTCGGAGTACTGCTGCTGGAGGAAACCGGCAGGGCCCCCCATCCCCAGGATACGTTTGAAGTTTGAGGTAGCAAGAAAAGCAGCAGCCCCAGTCTCTGTGCCTCTGCGAGCAGGGCCATGGGCAGTTGAGGCTGAACAACAGCTTTCCAGGCTAGCCCCTTCTGTCTGCGACCTATCTGCAGACGTTCGCATTTTCAGAGCAGGGCTGCTGGAGGCCCCCGGCAAGAACACCCCCCCATAGCAGGGTTACGTTTGAAGTATTAGGTGGAAAGACAAGCCAGCATGCCCAGTCTCTGTGCCTCTGTGCCAGCCTGGCCATGGGCAGATGAC
This sequence comes from Opisthocomus hoazin, assembly GCF_030867145.1. NCBI lineage: Eukaryota > Metazoa > Chordata > Aves > Opisthocomiformes > Opisthocomidae > Opisthocomus > Opisthocomus hoazin. The sequence goes on along the minus strand of NC_134418.1, from coordinate 43,821,944 downwards.
GGTGAGCAACAGCTTTCCAGGCTAGCTCTTTCTGGCTGCCAGCTACCTGCAGACGTTCGCATTTTCAGAGCAGGGCTGTCGGAGGCGCCCAAGAGAAAATCCCCAGGCTACATTTCAAGTTTGAGGTGGCAAGACAAGCAAGGAGCGTCTGTCTGTGTGTCTCTGTGCGAGCAGGGCCATGGGCAGATGAGGGGGAGCAACAGCTTTCCAGGCTATCCCCTTCTGGCTGCTAGCTATCTGCAGACGTTTGCCTTTTCAGAGCAGGGCTGCCGGAGGCCCCCTGCACGAACCCACAAATATATGTTTGAAGTTTGAGGGGGCAAGACAAGCAAGCAGCCCCAGTCTCTGTGCCTCTGTGCGAGCAGTGCCATGGGCAGATGAGGCTGAGCAACAGCCTTCAAGGCTAGCTCTTTCTGCCTGCGAGCTATCTGCTGACGTTCGCATTTTCAAAGCAGGGCTGCCGGAGGCCCCCTGCAAAGACCGCCCAATCTATGTTTGAAGTTTGAGGGGCAAGACAAGCAAGCAGCCCCAGTCTCTGTGCCTCTGGGCGAGCAGTGCCATGGGCAGATGAGGCTGAGCAGCAGCTTTCCAGGCTAGCTCTTTCTGGCTGCCAGCTATCTGCAGACGTTCGCATTTTCGGAGCAGGGCTGCTGGAGGCGCCCAAGAGGGAATCCCCAGGCTACATTTCAAGTTTGAGGTGGCAAGACAAGCAAGGAGCGCCTGTCTCTGTGTCTCTGTACAAGCAGTGCCTTGGGCAGATGAGGCGGAGCAACAGCTTTCCAGGTTGGCCCCTTCTGTCTGCGAGCTATCTGGAGTCGTTCGCATTTTTGGGTAGGACTGCTGCAGACGCACGGCAGGGAACCCCCATCCCCGAGCTACGTTTCGAGCTTGAGGTGGCAAGACAAGCAAGCAGCCCCAGTCTCTGTGCCTCTGTGCGAGCAGGGCCATGGGCAGGTGAGGTGGAGCAACAGCTTTCCAGGCTATCCCCTTCTGGATGGGAGCTATCTGGAGACATTCGCATTTTCGGAGCACTGCTGCTGGAGGAAACCGGCATGACCCCCCATCCCCAGGATACGTTTGAAGTTTGAGGTAGCAAGAAAAGCAAGCAGCCCCAGTCTCTGTGCCTCTGCGAGCAGGGCCATGGGCAGTTGAGGCTGAGCAACAGCTTTCCAGGCTAGCCCCTTCTGTCTGCGACCTATCTGCAGACGTTCGCATTTTCAGAGCAGGGCTGCTGGAGGCCCCCGGCAAGAACACCCTCCCATAGCAGGGTTACGTTTGAAGTATTAGGTGGAAAGACAAGCCAGCATGCCCAGTCTCTGTGCCTCTGTGCCAGCCTGGCCATGGGCAGATGACGGTGAGCAACAGCTTTCTAGGTTAGCTCTTTCTGGCTGCCAGCTACCTGCAGACGTTCGCATTTTCAGAGCAGGCCTGTCGGAGGAGCCCAAGAGGGAATCCCCAGGCTACATTTCAAGTTTGAGGTGGCAAGACAAGCAAGGAGCGTCTGTCTGTGTGTCTCTGTGCGAGCAGGGCCATGGGCAGATGAGGGGGAGCAACAGCTTTACAGGCTAGCCCCTTCTGACAGCCAGCTACCTGGAGACGTTCATATTTTTGGAGCAGGGCTGCTGATGGCGCCCGGCACGGAAAACCCCATCCCGTAGATACTTTTGAACTTTGAGGTAGCAAGACAAGCAAGCAGCCCCAGTCTCTGTGCCTCTGTGCGAGCAGTGCCATGGGCAGATGAGGCTGAGCAACAGCTTTCCAGGCTAGCTCTTTCTGCCTGCGAGCTATCTGCAGACGTTCACATTTTCAAAGCAGGGCTGCCGGAGGCCCCCTGCACCGACCGCCAAATCTATGTTTGAAGTTTGAGGGGCAAGACAAGCAAGCAGCCCCAGTCTCTGTGCCTCTGTGCGAGCAGTGCCATGGGCAGATGAGGCTGAGCAACAGCTTTCCAGGCTAGCTCTTTCTGGCTGCCAGCTATCTGCAGACGTTCGCATTTTCGGAGCAGGGCTGCTGGAGGCGCCCAAGAGGGAATCCCCAGGCTACATTTCAAGTTTGTGGTGGCAAGACAAACAAGGAGCGCCTGTCTCTGTGCCTCTGTGCAAGCAGTGCCTTGGGCAGATGAGGCGGAGCAACAGCTTTCCAGGTTAGCCCCTTCTGTCTGCGAGCTATCTGGAGTCGTTCGCTTTTTTGGGTAGGACTGCTGCAGACGCACGGCAGGGAATCCCCATCCCCGAGCTACGTTTCAAGCTTGAGGTGGCAAGACAAGCAAGCAGCCCCAGTCTCTGTGCCTCTGTGCGAGCAGGGCCATGGGCAGATGAGGCTGAGCAACAGCTTTCCAGGCTATCCCCTTCTGGATGGGAACTATCTGGAGACATTCGCATTTTCGGAGTACTGCTGCTGGAGGAAACCGGCAGGACCCCCCATCCCCGGGATACGTTTGAAGTTTGAGGTAGCAAGACAAGCAAGCAGCCCCAGTCTCTGTGCCTCTCTGCGAGCAGTGCCATGGGCAGATGAGGCTGAGCAACAGCTTTCCAGGCTAGCTCTTTCTGGCTGCGAGCTATCGGCAGACTTTCGCATTTTCAAAGCTGGGCTGCCGGAGGCGCTTGGCACGAACCACCGAAGCTACCTTTGAAGTTTGAGGTAGCAAGACAAGCAAGAAGCCCCAGTCTCTGTGCCTCTGTGCGAGCAGTGCCATTGGCGCATGAGGCTGAGCAACAGCGTCCCGGGCTAGCCCCTTCTGGCTGCGAGCTATCTGGAGACGTTCGCATTTTTGGAGCAGGACTGCTGAACGCGCCGGGCACGGACACCCCCATCCCGTGGCTACGTTTGAAGTTTGAGGTAGCAATAAAAGCAAGCAGCCCTAGTCTCTGTGCCTCTGTTCTTGCAGTGCCATGGGCAGATGAGGCAGAGCAACAGCTATCCAGGCTAGCTCTTTCTGCCTGCGAACTATCTGAAGACGTTTGCATTTTCGGAGCAGGGCTGCCAGAGGCCCCCTGCACAGACCACCAAATGTATGTTTGAAGTTTGAGGAAGCAAGACAAGCAAGCAGCCCCAGTCTCTGTGCCTCTGTGCGAGCAGTGCCATGGGCAGATGAGGCTGAGCAACAGCTTTCCAGGCTAGCTACTTCTGGCTGCGAGCTATCTGCAGACTTTCGCATTGTCAGAGCAGGGCTGTCGAAGGGGCCCGGCACGGACCAGCGAAGCTACGTTTGAAGTTTGAGGTGGGAAGACAAGCAAGCAGCCCCAGTCTCTGTGCCTCTGTGCGAGCAGTGCCATGGGCAGATGAGGCTGAGCAACAGCTTTCCAGGCTAGCTCTTTCTGGCTCTCAGCTACCTGCAGACGTTCGCATTTTCGGAGCAGGGCTGCTGGAGGCGCCCAAGAGGGAATCCCCAGGCTACATTTCAAATTTGAGGTTGCAAGACAAGCAAGGAGCGTCTGTCTGTGTGTCTCTGTGCAAGCAGGGCCATGGGCAGATGAGGGGGAGCAACAGCTTTCCAGGCTAGCCCCTTCTGGCTGCTAGCTATCTGCAGACGTTTGCCTTTTCAGAGCAGGGCTGCAGGAGACCCCCTGCACGAACCCACAAATATATGTTTGAAGTTTGAGGGGGCAAGACAAGCAAGCAGCCCCAGTCTCTGTGCCTCTCTGCGAGCAGTGCCATGTGCAGATGAGGCTGAGCAACAGTTTTTCAGCCTAGCCCCTTCTGGCTGCCAGCTATGTGGAGACGTTCGGATTTTCAGAGCAGGGCTGCTGGACGCGCCCAAGAGGGAATCCCCAGGCTACATTTCAAGTTTGAGGTGACAAGACAAGCAAGGAGCGCCTGTCTCTGTGTATCTGTGCGAGCAGTGCCTTGGGCAGATGAGGCTGAGCAACAGCTTTCCAGGCTATCCCCTTCTGTCTGCGAGCTATCTGGAGTCGTTCGCATTTTTGGAGCAGGACTGCTGCAGACGAACGGCAGGGAACCCCCATCCCTGAGCTACGTTTCAAGTTTGAGGTGGCAAGACAAGCAAGCAGCCCCAGTCTCTGTGCCTCTGTGCGAGTAGGGCCATGGGCAGAAGAGGCGGAGCAACAGCTTTCCAGGCTATCCCCTTCTGGATGGGACCTACCTGGAGACATTTGCATTTTCGGAGTACTGCTGCTGGAGGAAACCGGCAGGGCCCCTCATCCCCGGGATACGTTTGAAGTTTGAGGTAGCAAGACAAGCAAGCAGCCCCAGTCTCTGTGCCTCTGTGCGAGCAGTGCCATTGGCGCATGAGGCTGAGCAACAGCGTCCCGGGCTAGCCCCTTCTGGCTGCGAGCTATCTGGAGACGTTCGCATTTTTGGAGCTCGGCTGCTGAACGCGCCGGGCATGGACACCCCCATCCCGTGGCTACGTTTGAAGTTTGAGGTAGCAATAAAAGCAAGCAGCCCTAGTCTCTGTGCCTCTGTTGTTACAGTGCCATGGGCAGATGAGGCTGAGCAACAGCTTTCCAGGCTAGCCCCTTCTGTCTGCGAGCTATCTGGAGTCGTTCGCATTTTTGGAGCAGGACTGCTGCAGACGCACAGCAGGGAACCCCCATACCCGAGATACGTTTGAAGTTTGAGGTGGCAAGACAAGCAAGCAGCCCCAGTCTCTATGCCTCTGTGCGAGCAGGGCCATGGGCAGATGAGGCTGAGCAACAGGTTTCCAGGCTAGCCCCTTCTGACTGCCAGCTACCTGGAGACGTTCATATTTTTGGAGCAGGGCTGCTGATGGCGCCCGGCACGGAAAACCCCATCCCGTAGATACTTTTGAACTTTGAGGTGGCAAGACAAGCAAGCAGCCCCAGTCTCTGTGCCTCTGTGCGAGCAGTGCCATGGGCAGATGAGGCTGAGCAACAGCTTTCCAGGCTAGCTCTTTCTGCCTGCGAGCTATCTGCACACGTTCACATTTTCAAAGCAGGGCTGCCGGAGGCCCCCTGCACCGACCGCCAAATCTATGTTTGAAGTTTGAGGGGCAAGACAAGCAAGCAGCCCCAGTCTCTGTGCCTCTGTGCGAGCAGTGCCATGGGCAGATGAGGCTGAGCAACAGCTTTCCAGGCTAGCTCTTTCTGGCTGCCAGCTATCTTCATACGTTCGCATTTTCAGAGCAGGGCTGCTGGAGGCGCCCAAGAGGGAATCCCCAGGCTACATTTCAAGCTTGAGGTGGCAAGAGAAGCAAGGAACGCCTGTCTCTGTGCCTCTGTGCAAGCAGTGCCTTGGGCAGATGAGGCGGAACAACAGCTTTCCACGTTAGCCCCTTCTGTCTGCGAGCTATCTGGAGTCGTTCGCTTTTTTGGGTAGGACTGCTGCAGACGCACGGCAGGGAATCCCCATCCCCGAGCTACGTTTGAAGCTTTAGGTAGCAAGACAAGCAAGCAGCCCCAGTCTCTGTGCCTCTCTGCGAGCAGTGCCATGGGCAGATGAGGCTGAGCAACAGCTTTCCAGGCTAGCTCTTTCTGGCTGCGAGCTATCGGCAGACTTTCGCATTTTCAAAGCTGGGCTGCCGGAGGCGCTCGGCACGAAGCACCGAAGCTACCTTTGAAGTTGGAGGGGGCAAGACAAGCAAGAAATCCCAGTCTCTGTGCCTCTGTGCGAGCAGTGCCATGGGGAGATGAGATTGAGCAACAGCTTTGCAGGCTAGCACTTTCTGCCTGCGAGCTATCTGCAGATGTTCGCATTTTCGGAGCAGGGATGCTGGAGGCGCCCAAGAGGGAATCCCCAGGCTACATTTCAAGTTTGAGGTTGCAAGACAAGCAAGGAGCGCCTGTCTTTGTGCCTCTGTGCGAGCAGTGCCTTGGGCAGATGAGGCTGAGCAACAGCTTTCCAGGCTAGCCCCTTCTGCCTGCGAGCTATCTGGAGTCGTTCGCATTTTTGGGTAGGACTGCTGCAGACCCACGGCAGGGAACCCCCATCCCCGAGCTACGTTTGAAGTTGGAGGTGGCAAGACAAGCAAGCAGCCCCAGTCTCTGTGCCTCTGTGCGAGCAGGGCCATGGGCAGATAAGGCGGAACAACAGCTTTACAGAATAGCCCCTTCTGTCTGCGACTTATCTGCAGACGTTCGCATTTTCAGAGCAGGGCTGCTGGAGGCCCCCGGCAAGGACACCCCCCCCAAGCAGGGTTACGTTTGAAGTATGAGGTGACAAGACAAGCCAGCATGCCCAGTCTCTGTGCCTCTGTGCCAGCCTGGTCATGGGCAGATGACGGTGAGCAACAGCTTTCCAGGGTAGCTCTTTCTGGCTGCGAGCTAGCTGCAGACGTTCGAATATTAAGAGTATGACAGCCGGAGGCGCCCGGCACGGACCACCTAATCTACGTTTGAAGTTGGAGGGGGCAAGACAAGCAAGCAGTCCCAGTCTCTGTGTCTCTGTGCGAGCAGTGCCATGGGCAGATGAGGCAGAGCAACAGCTTTCCAGGCTAGCTCTTTCTGGCTGCGAACTATCTGAAGACGTTCGCATTTTCGGAGCAGGGCTGCCGGAGGCCCCCTGCACAGACCGCCAAATGTATGTTTGAAGTTTGAGGAAGCAAGACAAGCAAGCAGCCCCAGTCTTTGTGCCTCTGTGCGAGCAGTGCCATGGGCAGATGAGGCAGAGCAACAGCTTTCCAGGCTAGCTCTTTCTGCCTGCGAACTATCTGAAGACGTTCGCATTTTCGGAGCAGGGCTGCCAGAGGCCCCCTGCACAGACTACCAAATGTATGTTTGAAGTTTGAGGAAGCAAGACAAGCAAGCAGCCCCAGTCTCTGTGTCTCTGTGCGAGCAGTGCCATGTTCAGATAAGGCGGAACAACAGCTTTACAGAATAGCCCCTTCTGTCTGCGACCTATCTGCAGACGTTCGCATTTTCAGAGCAGGGCTGCTGGAGGCCCCCGGCAAGGACACCCCCCCCAAGCAGGGTTACGTTTGAAGTATGAGGTGACAAGACAAGCCAGCATGCCCAGTCTCTGTGCCTCTGTGCCAGCCTGGTCATGGGCAGATGACGGTGAGCAACAGCTTTCCAGGGTAGCTCTTTCTGGCTGCGAGCTAGCTGCAGACGTTCGAATATTAAGAGTATGACAGCCGGAGGCGCCCGGCACGGACCACCTAATCTACGTTTGAAGTTGGAGGGGGCAAGACAAGCAAGCAGTCCCAGTCTCTGTGTCTCTGTGCGAGCAGTGCCATGGGCAGATGAGGCAGAGCAACAGCTTTCCAGGCTAGCTCTTTCTGCCTGCGAACTATCTGAAGACGTTCGCATTTTCGGAGCAGGGCTGCCGGAGGCCCCCTGCACAGACCGCCAAATGTATGTTTGAAGTTTGAGGAAGCAAGACAAGCAAGCAGCCCCAGTCTCTGTGCCTCTGTGCGAGCAGTGCCATGGGCAGATGAGGCAGAGCAACAGCTTTCCAGGCTAGCTCTTTCTGCCTGCGAACTATCTGAAGACGTTCGCATTTTCGGAGCAGGGCTGCCAGAGGCCCCCTGCACAGACTACCAAATGTATGTTTGAAGTTTGAGGAAGCAAGACAAGCAAGCAGCCCCAGTCTCTGTGTCTCTGTGCGAGCAGTGCCATGGGCAGAGGAGGCTGAGCAACAGCTTTCCAGGCTAGCTACTTCTGGCTGCGAGCTATCTGCAGACTTTCGCATTTTCGGAGCAGGGATGCTGAAGGCGCCCAAGAGGGAATCCCCAGGGTACATTTCAAGTTTGAGGTTGCAAGACAAGCAAGGAGCGCCTGTCTCTGTGCCTCTGTGCAAGCAGTGCCTTGGGCAGATGAGGCGGAGCAACAGCTTTCCAGGTTAGCCCCTTCTGTCTGCGAGCTATCTGGAGTCGTTCACATTTTTGGGTAGGACTGCTGCAGACGCACGGCAGGGAATACCCATCCCCGAGCTACGTTTCAAGCTTGAGGTGGCAAGACAAGCACCAGTCTCTGTGCCTCTGTGCGAGCAGGGCCATGGGCAGATGAGGCTGAGCAACAGCTTTCCAGGCTATCCCCTTCTGGATGGGAACTATCTGGAGACATTCGCATTTTCGGAGTACTGCTGCTGGAGGAAACCGGCAGGACTCCCCATCCCCGGGATACGTTAGAAGTTTGAGGTAGCAAGACAAGCAAGCAGCCCCAGTCTCTGTGCCTCTCTGCGAGCAGTGTCATGGGCAGATGAGGCTGAGCAACAGCTTTCCAGGCTAGCTCTTTCTGGCTGCGAGCTATCTGCAGACTCTCGCTTTTTCAAAGCTTGGCTGCCGGAGGCGCTCGGCACGAACCACCGAAGCTACCTTTGAAGTTGGAGGGGGCAAGACAAGCAAGCAGTCCCAGTCTCTGTGCCTCTGTGCGAGCAGTGCCATGGGCAGATGAGGTTGAGCAACAGCTTTCTAGGCTAGCTCTTTCTGGCTGCGAGCTATCTGCAGACGTTAGCATTTTCGGAGCAGGGATGCTGAAGGCGCCCAAGAGGGAATCCCCAGGCTACATTTCAAGTTTGAGGTTGCAAGACAAGCAAGGAGCGCCTGTCTTTGTGCCTCTGTGCGAGCAGTGCCTTGGGCAGATGAGGCTGAGCAACAGCTTTCCAGGCTAGCCCCTTCTGCCTGCGAGCTATCTGGAGTCGTTCGCATTTTTGGGTAGGACTGCTGCAGACGCACGGCAGGGAACCCCCATCCCCAAGCTACGTTTGAAGTTGGAGGTGGCAAGACAAGCAAGCAGCCCCAGTCTCTGTGCCTCTGTGCGAGCAGGGCCATGGGCAGATAAGGCGGAACAACAGCTTTACAGAATAGCCCCTTCTGTCTGCGACCTATCTGCAGACGTTCGCATTTTCAGAGCAGGGCTGCTGGAGTCCCCCGGCAAGGACACCCCCCCCAAGCAGGGTTACGTTTGATGTATGAAGTGACAAGACAAGCCAGCATGCCCAGTCTCTGTGCCTCTGTGCCAGCCTGGTCATGGGCAGATGACGGTGAGCAACAGCTTTCCAGGGTAGCACTTTCTGGCTGCGAGCTAGCTGCAGACGTTCGAATATTCAGAGCATGACAGCCGGAGGCGCCCGGCACGGACCACCTAATTTACGTTTGAAGTTGGAGGGGGCAAGACAAGCAAGCAGTCCCAGTCTCTGTGTCTCTGTGCGAGCAGTGCCATGGGCAGATGAGGCAGAGCAACAGCTTTCCAGGCTAGCTCTTTCTGGCTGCGAACTATCTGAAGACGTTTGCATTTTCGGAGCAGGGCTGCCGGAGGCCCCCTGCACAGACCACCAAATGTATGTTTGAAGTTTGAGGAAGCAAGACAAGCAAGCAGCCCCAGTCTCTGTGCCTCTGTGCGAGCAGTGCCATGGGCAGATGAGGCTGAGCAACAGCTTTCCAGGCTAGCTACTTCTGGCTGCGAGCTATCTGCAGACTTTCGCATTTTCAGAGCAGGGCTGTCAAAGGGGCCCGGCACGGACCAGCGAAGCTACGTTTGAAGTTTGAGGTGGGAAGACAAGCAAGCAGCCCCAGTCTCTGTGCCTCTGTGCGAGCCTGGATATGGGCAGATGAGGCTGAGCAACAGGTTTCCAGGCTAGCCCCTTCTGACTGCCAGCTACCTGGAGACGTTCATATTTTTGGAGCAGGGCTGCTGATGGCGCTCGGCACGGAAAGCCCCATCCCGTAGATACTTTTGAACTTTGAGGTGGCAAGACAAGCAAGCAGCCCCAGTCTCTGTGCCTCTGTGTGAGCAGTGCCATGGGCAGATGAGGCTGAGCAACAGCTTTCCAGGCTAGCTCTTTCTGCCTGCGAGCTATCTGCAGACGTTCGCATTTTCAAAGCAGGGCTGCCGGAGGCCCCCTGCACCGACCGCCAAATCTATGTTTGAAGTTTGAGGGGCAAGACAAGCAAGCAGCCCCAGTCTCTGTGCCTCTGTGCGAGCCTGGATATGGGCAGATGAGGCTGAGCAACAGCTTTCCAGGCTAGCCCCTTCTGCCTGCGAGCTATCTGGAGTCGTTCGCATTTTTGGGTAGGACTGCTGCAGACGCACGGCAGGGAACCCCCATCCCCGAGCTACGTTTGAAGTTGGAGGTGGCAAGAGAAGCAAGCAGCCCCAGTCTCTGTGCCTCTGTGCGAGCAGGGCCATGGGCAGATGAGGCGGAACAACAGCTTTACAGAATAGCCCCTTCTGTCTGCGACCTATCTGCAGACGTTCGCATTTTCAGAGCAGGGCTGCTGGAGGCCCCCGGCAAGGACACCCCCCCCAAGCAGGGTTACGTTTGAAGTATGAGGTGACAAGACAAGCCAGCATGCCCAGTCTCTGTGCCTCTGTGCCAGCCTGGTCATGGGCAGATGACGGTGAGCAACAGCTTTCCAGGGTAGCTCTTTCTGGCTGCGAGCTAGCTGCAGACGTTCGAATATTCATAGCATGACAGCCGGAGGCACCCGGCACGGACCACCTAATGTACGTTTGAAGTTGGAGGGGGCAAGACAAGCAAGCAGTCCCAGTCTCTGTGTCTCTGTGCGAGCAGTGCCATGGGCAGATGAGGCAGAGCAACAGCTTTCCAGGCTAGCTCTTTCTGCCTGCGAACTATCTGCAGACGTTCGCATTTTCGGAGCAGGGCTGCCAGAGGCGCCCTGCACAGACCACCAAATGTATGTTTGAAGTTTGAGGAAGCAAGACAAGCAAGCAGCCCCAGTCTCTGTGCCTCTGTGCGAGCAGTGCCATGGGCAGATGAGGCTGAGCAACAGCTTTCCAGGCTAGCTACTTCTGGCTGCGAGCTATCTGCAGACTTTCGCATTGTCAGAGCAGGGCTGTCGAAGGGGCCCGGCACGGACCAGCGAAGCTACGTTTGAAGTTTGAGGTGGGAAGACAAGCAAGCAGCCCCAGTCTCTGTGCCTCTGTGCGAGCAGTGCCATGGGCAGATGAGGCTGAGCAACAGCTTTCCAGGCTAGCTCTTTCTGGCTCTCAGCTACCTGCAGACGTTCGCATTTTCGGAGCAGGGCTGCTGGAGGCGCCCAAGAGGGAATCCCCAGGCTACATTTCAAATTTGAGGTTGCAAGACAAGCAAGGAGCGTCTGTCTGTGTGTCTCTGTGCAAGCAGGGCCATGGGCAGATGAGGGGGAGCAACAGCTTTCCAGGCTAGCCCCTTCTGGCTGCTAGCTATCTGCAGACGTTTGCCTTTTCAGAGCAGGGCTGCAGGAGACCCCCTGCACGAACCCACAAATATATGTTTGAAGTTTGAGGGGGCAAGACAAGCAAGCAGCCCCAGTCTCTGTGCCTCTCTGCGAGCAGTGCCATGTGCAGATGAGGCTGAGCAACAGTTTTTCAGCCTAGCCCCTTCTGGCTGCCAGCTATGTGGAGACGTTCGGATTTTCAGAGCAGGGCTGCTGGACGCGCCCAAGAGGGAATCCCCAGGCTACATTTCAAGTTTGAGGTGACAAGACAAGCAAGGAGCGCCTGTCTCTGTGTATCTGTGCGAGCAGTGCCTTGGGCAGATGAGGCGGAGCAACAGCTTTCCAGGCTGTCCCCTTCTGTCTGCGAGCTATCTGGAGTCGTTCGCATTTTTGGAGCAGGACTGCTGGAGACGAACAGCAGGGAACCCCCATCCCTGAGCTACGTTTCAAGTTTGAGGTGGCAAGACAAGCAAGCAGCCCCAGTCTCTGTGCCTCTGTGCGAGTAGGGCCATGGGCAGAAGAGGCGGAGCAACAGCTTTCCAGGCTATCCCCTTCTGGATGGGAGCTATCTGGAGACATTTGCATTTTCGGAGTACTGCTGCTGGAGGAAGCCGGCAGGGCCCCTCATCCCCGGGATACGTTTGAAGTTTGAGGTAGCAAGACAAGCAAGCAGCCCCAGTCTCTGTGCCTCTGTGCGAGCAGTGCCATTGGCGCATGAGGCTGAGCAACAGCGTCCCGGGCTAGCCCCTTCTGGCTGCGAGCTATCTGGAGACGTTCGCATTTTTGGAGCTCGGCTGCTGAACGCGCCGGGCATGGACACCCCCATCCCGTGGCTACGTTTGAAGTTTGAGGTAGCAATAAAAGCAAGCAGCCCTAGTCTCTGTGCCTCTGTTCTTGCAGTGCCATGGGCAGATGAGGCTGAGCAACAGCTTTCCAGGCTAGCCCCTTCTGTCTGCGAGCTATCTGGAGTCGTTCGCATTTTTGGAGCAGGACTGCTGCAGACGCACAGCAGGGAACCCCCATACCCGAGATACGTTTGAAGTTTGAGGTGGCAAGACAAGCAAGCAGCCCCAGTCTCTATGCCTCTGTGCGAGCAGGGCCATGGGCAGATGAGGCTGAGCAACAGGTTTCCAGGCTAGCCCCTTCTGACTGCCAGCTACCTGGAGACGTTCATATTTTTGGAGCAGGGCTGCTGATGGCGCCCGGCACGGAAAACCCCATCCCGTAGATACTTTTGAACTTTGAGGTGGCAAGACAAGCAAGCAGCCCCAGTCTCTGTGCCTCTGTGCGAGCAGTGCCATGGGCAGATGAGGCTGAGCAACAGCTTTCCAGGCTAGCTCTTTCTGCCTGCGAGCTATCTGCAGACGTTCACATTTTCAAAGCAGGGCTGCCGGAGGCCCCCTGCACCGACCGCCAAATCTATGTTTGAAGTTTGAGGGGCAAGACAAGCAAGCAGCCCCAGTCTCTGTGCCTCTGTGCGAGCAGTGCCATGGGCAGATGAGGCTGAGCAACAGCTTTCCAGGCTAGCTCTTTCTGGCTGCCAGCTATCTTCATACGTTCGCATTTTCAGAGCAGGGCTGCTGGAGGCGCCCAAGAGGGAATCCCCAGGCTACATTTCAAGCTTGAGGTGGCAAGAGAAGCAAGGAACGCCTGTCTCTGTGCCTCTGTGCAAGCAGTGCCTTGGGCAGATGAGGCGGAACAACAGCTTTCCACGTTAGCCCCTTCTGTCTGCGAGCTATCTGGAGTCGTTCGCTTTTTTGGGTAGGACTGCTGCAGACGCACGGCAGGGAATCCCCATCCCCGAGCTACGTTTGAAGCTTTAGGTAGCAAGACAAGCAAGCAGCCCCAGTCTCTGTGCCTCTCTGCGAGCAGTGCCATGGGCAGATGAGGCTGAGCAACAGCTTTCCAGGCTAGTTCTTTCTGGCTGCGAGCTATCGGCAGACTTTCGCATTTTCAAAGCTGGGCTGCCGGAGGCGCTCGGCACGAAGCACCGAAGCTACCTTTGAAGTTGGAGGGGGCAAGACAAGCAAGAAATCCCAGTCTCTGTGCCTCTGTGCGAGCAGTGCCATGGGGAGATGAGATTGAGCAACAGCTTTGCAGGCTAGCACTTTCTGCCTGCGAGCTATCTGCAGATGTTCGCATTTTCGGAGCAGGGATGCTGGAGGCGCCCAAGAGGGAATCCCCAGGCTACATTTCAAGTTTGAGGTTGCAAGACAAGCAAGGAGCGCCTGTCTTTGTGCCTCTGTGCGAGCAGTGCCTTGGGCAGATGAGGCTGAGCAACAGCTTTCCAGGCTAGCCCCTTCTGCCTGCGAGCTATCTGGAGTCGTTCGCATTTTTGGGTAGGACTGCTGCAGACGCACGGCAGGGAACCCCCATCCCCGAGCTACGTTTGAAGTTGGAGGTGGCAAGACAAGCAAGCAGCCCCAGTCTCTGTGCCTCTGTGCGAGCAGGGCCATGGGCAGATAAGGCGGAACAACAGCTTTACAGAATAGCCCCTTCTGTCTGCGACTTATCTGCAGACGTTCGCATTTTCAGAGCAGGGCTGCTGGAGGCCCCCGGCAAGGACACCCCCCCCAAGCAGGGTTACGTTTGAAGTATGAGGTGACAAGACAAGCCAGCATGCCCAGTCTCTGTGCCTCTGTGCCAGCCTGGTCATGGGCAGATGACGGTGAGCAACAGCTTTCCAGGGTAGCTCTTTCTGGCTGCGAGCTAGCTGCAGACGTTCGAATATTAAGAGTATGACAGCCGGAGGCGCCCGGCACGGACCACCTAATCTACGTTTGAAGTTGGAGGGGGCAAGACAAGCAAGCAGTCCCAGTCTCTGTGTCTCTGTGCGAGCAGTGCCATGGGCAGATGAGGCAGAGCAACAGCTTTCCAGGCTAGCTCTTTCTGCCTGCGAACTATCTGAAGACGTTCGCATTTTCGGAGCAGGGCTGCCGGAGGCCCCCTGCACAGACCGCCAAATGTATGTTTGAAGTTTGAGGAAGCAAGACAAGCAAGCAGCCCCAGTCTTTGTGCCTCTGTGCGAGCAGTGCCATGGGCAGATGAGGCAGAGCAACAGCTTTCCAGGCTAGCTCTTTCTGCCTGCGAACTATCTGAAGACGTTCGCATTTTCGGAGCAGGGCTGCCAGAGGCCCCCTGCACAGACTACCAAATGTATGTTTGAAGTTTGAGGAAGCAAGACAAGCAAGCAGCCCCAGTCTCTGTGTCTCTGTGCGAGCAGTGCCATGGGCAGATAAGGCGGAACAACAGCTTTACAGAATAGCCCCTTCTGTCTGCGACCTATCTGCAGACGTTCGCATTTTCAGAGCAGGGCTGCTGGAGGCCCCCGGCAAGGACACCCCCCCCAAGCAGGGTTACGTTTGAAGTATGAGGTGACAAGACAAGCCAGCATGCCCAGTCTCTGTGCCTCTGTGCCAGCCTGGTCATGGGCAGATGACGGTGAGCAACAGCTTTCCAGGGTAGCTCTTTCTGGCTGCGAGCTAGCTGCAGACGTTCGAATATTAAGAGTATGACAGCCGGAGGCGCCCGGCACGGACCACCTAATCTACGTTTGAAGTTGGAGGGGGCAAGACAAGCAAGCAGTCCCAGTCTCTGTGTCTCTGTGCGAGCAGTGCCATGGGCAGATGAGGCAGAGCAACAGCTTTCCAGGCTAGCTCTTTCTGCCTGCGAACTATCTGAAGACGTTCGCATTTTCGGAGCAGGGCTGCCGGAGGCCCCCTGCACAGACCGCCAAATGTATGTTTGAAGTTTGAGGAAGCAAGACAAGCAAGCAGCCCCAGTCTCTGTGCCTCTGTGCGAGCAGTGCCATGGGCAGATGAGGCAGAGCAACAGCTTTCCAGGCTAGCTCTTTCTGCCTGCGAACTATCTGAAGACGTTCGCATTTTCGGAGCAGGGCTGCCAGAGGCCCCCTGCACAGACTACCAAATGTATGTTTGAAGTTTGAGGAAGCAAGACAAGCAAGCAGCCCCAGTCTCTGTGTCTCTGTGCGAGCAGTGCCATGGGCAGAGGAGGCTGAGCAACAGCTTTCCAGGCTAGCTACTTCTGGCTGCGAGCTATCTGCAGACTTTCGCATTTTCGGAGCAGGGATGCTGAAGGCGCCCAAGAGGGAATCCCCAGGGTACATTTCAAGTTTGAGGTTGCAAGACAAGCAAGGAGCGCCTGTCTCTGTGCCTCTGTGCAAGCAGTGCCTTGGGCAGATGAGGCGGAGCAACAGCTTTCCAGGTTAGCCCCTTCTGTCTGCGAGCTATCTGGAGTCGTTCACATTTTTGGGTAGGACTGCTGCAGACGCACGGCAGGGAATACCCATCCCCGAGCTACGTTTCAAGCTTGAGGTGGCAAGACAAGCAAGCAGCCCCAGTCTCTGTGCCTCTGTGCGAGCAGGGCCATGGGCAGATGAGGCTGAGCAACAGCTTTCCAGGCTATCCCCTTCTGGATGGGAACTATCTGGAGACATTCGCATTTTCGGAGTACTGCTGCTGGAGGAAACCGGCAGGACTCCCCATCCCCGGGATACGTTAGAAGTTTGAGGTAGCAAGACAAGCAAGCAGCCCCAGTCTCTGTGCCTCTCTGCGAGCAGTGTCATGGGCAGATGAGGCTGAGCAACAGCTTTCCAGGCTAGCTCTTTCTGGCTGCGAGCTATCTGCAGACTCTCGCTTTTTCAAAGCTTGGCTGCCGGAGGCGCTCGGCACGAACCACCGAAGCTACCTTTGAAGTTGGAGGGGGCAAGACAAGCAAGCAGTCCCAGTCTCTGTGCCTCTGTGCGAGCAGTGCCATGGGCAGATGAGGTTGAGCAACAGCTTTCTAGGCTAGCTCTTTCTGGCTGCGAGCTATCTGCAGACGTTAGCATTTTCGGAGCAGGGATGCTGAAGGCGCCCAAGAGGGAATCCCCAGGCTACATTTCAAGTTTGAGGTTGCAAGACAAGCAAGGAGCGCCTGTCTTTGTGCCTCTGTGCGAGCAGTGCCTTGGGCAGATGAGGCTGAGCAACAGCTTTCCAGGCTAGCCCCTTCTGCCTGCGAGCTATCTGGAGTCGTTCGCATTTTTGGGTAGGACTGCTGCAGACGCACGGCAGGGAACCCCCATCCCCAAGCTACGTTTGAAGTTGGAGGTGGCAAGACAAGCAAGCAGCCCCAGTCTCTGTGCCTCTGTGCGAGCAGGGCCATGGGCAGATAAGGCGGAACAACAGCTTTACAGAATAGCCCCTTCTGTCTGCGACCTATCTGCAGACGTTCGCATTTTCAGAGCAGGGCTGCTGGAGTCCCCCGGCAAGGACACCCCCCCCAAGCAGGGTTACGTTTGATGTATGAAGTGACAAGACAAGCCAGCATGCCCAGTCTCTGTGCCTCTGTGCCAGCCTGGTCATGGGCAGATGACGGTGAGCAACAGCTTTCCAGGGTAGCACTTTCTGGCTGCGAGCTAGCTGCAGACGTTCGAATATTCAGAGCATGACAGCCGGAGGCGCCCGGCACGGACCACCTAATTTACGTTTGAAGTTGGAGGGGGCAAGACAAGCAAGCAGTCCCAGTCTCTGTGTCTCTGTGCGAGCAGTGCCATGGGCAGATGAGGCAGAGCAACAGCTTTCCAGGCTAGCTCTTTCTGGCTGCGAACTATCTGAAGACGTTTGCATTTTCGGAGCAGGGCTGCCGGAGGCCCCCTGCACAGACCACCAAATGTATGTTTGAAGTTTGAGGAAGCAAGACAAGCAAGCAGCCCCAGTCTCTGTGCCTCTGTGCGAGCAGTGCCATGGGCAGATGAGGCTGAGCAACAGCTTTCCAGGCTAGCTACTTCTGGCTGCGAGCTATCTGCAGACTTTCGCATTTTCAGAGCAGGGCTGTCAAAGGGGCCCGGCACGGACCAGCGAAGCTACGTTTGAAGTTTGAGGTGGGAAGACAAGCAAGCAGCCCCAGTCTCTGTGCCTCTGTGCGAGCCTGGATATGGGCAGATGAGGCTGAGCAACAGGTTTCCAGGCTAGCCCCTTCTGACTGCCAGCTACCTGGAGACGTTCATATTTTTGGAGCAGGGCTGCTGATGGCGCTCGGCACGGAAAGCCCCATCCCGTAGATACTTTTGAACTTTGAGGTGGCAAGACAAGCAAGCAGCCCCAGTCTCTGTGCCTCTGTGCCAGCCTGGTCATGGGCAGATGACGGTGAGCAACAGCTTTCCAGGGTAGCTCTTTCTGGCTGCGAGCTATCTGCAGACGTTCGCATTTTCAAAGCAGGGCTGCCGGAGGCCCCCTGCACCGACCGCCAAATCTATGTTTGAAGTTTGAGGGGCAAGACAAGCAAGCAGCCCCAGTCTCTGTGCCTCTGTGCGAGCCTGGATATGGGCAGATGAGGCTGAGCAACAGCTTTCCAGGCTAGCCCCTTCTGCCTGCGAGCTATCTGGAGTCGTTCGCATTTTTGGGTAGGACTGCTGCAGACGCACGGCAGGGAACCCCCATCCCCGAGCTACGTTTGAAGTTGGAGGTGGCAAGAGAAGCAAGCAGCCCCAGTCTCTGTGCCTCTGTGCGAGCAGGGCCATGGGCAGATGAGGCGGAACAACAGCTTTACAGAATAGCCCCTTCTGTCTGCGACCTATCTGCAGACGTTCGCATTTTCAGAGCAGGGCTGCTGGAGGCCCCCGGCAAGGACACCCCCCCCAAGCAGGGTTACGTTTGAAGTATGAGGTGACAAGACAAGCCAGCATGCCCAGTCTCTGTGCCTCTGTGCCAGCCTGGTCATGGGCAGATGACGGTGAGCAACAGCTTTCCAGGGTAGCTCTTTCTGGCTGCGAGCTAGCTGCAGACGTTCGAATATTCATAGCATGACAGCCGGAGGCACCCGGCACGGACCACCTAATGTACGTTTGAAGTTGGAGGGGGCAAGACAAGCAAGCAGTCCCAGTCTCTGTGTCTCTGTGCGAGCAGTGCCATGGGCAGATGAGGCAGAGCAACAGCTTTCCAGGCTAGCTCTTTCTGCCTGCGAACTATCTGCAGACGTTCGCATTTTCGGAGCAGGGCTGCCAGAGGCGCCCTGCACAGACCACCAAATGTATGTTTGAAGTTTGAGGAAGCAAGACAAGCAAGCAGCCCCAGTCTCTGTGCCTCTGTGCGAGCAGTGCCATGGGCAGATGAGGCTGAGCAACAGCTTTCCAGGCTAGCTACTTCTGGCTGCGAGCTATCTGCAGACTTTCGCATTGTCAGAGCAGGGCTGTCGAAGGGGCCCGGCACGGACCAGCGAAGCTACGTTTGAAGTTTGAGGTGGGAAGACAAGCAAGCAGCCCCAGTCTCTGTGCCTCTGTGCGAGCAGTGCCATGGGCAGATGAGGCTGAGCAACAGCTTTCCAGGCTAGCTCTTTCTGGCTCTCAGCTACCTGCAGACGTTCGCATTTTCGGAGCAGGGCTGCTGGAGGCGCCCAAGAGGGAATCCCCAGGCTACATTTCAAATTTGAGGTTGCAAGACAAGCAAGGAGCGTCTGTCTGTGTGTCTCTGTGCAAGCAGGGCCATGGGCAGATGAGGGGGAGCAACAGCTTTCCAGGCTAGCCCCTTCTGGCTGCTAGCTATCTGCAGACGTTTGCCTTTTCAGAGCAGGGCTGCAGGAGACCCCCTGCACGAACCCACAAATATATGTTTGAAGTTTGAGGGGGCAAGACAAGCAAGCAGCCCCAGTCTCTGTGCCTCTCTGCGAGCAGTGCCATGTGCAGATGAGGCTGAGCAACAGTTTTTCAGCCTAGCCCCTTCTGGCTGCCAGCTATGTGGAGACGTTCGGATTTTCAGAGCAGGGCTGCTGGACGCGCCCAAGAGGGAATCCCCAGGCTACATTTCAAGTTTGAGGTGACAAGACAAGCAAGGAGCGCCTGTCTCTGTGTATCTGTGCGAGCAGTGCCTTGGGCAGATGAGGCTGAGCAACAGCTTTCCAGGCTGTCCCCTTCTGTCTGCGAGCTATCTGGAGTCGTTCGCATTTTTGGAGCAGGACTGCTGGAGACGAACGGCAGGGAACCCCCATCCCTGAGCTACGTTTCAAGTTTGAGGTGGCAAGACAAGCAAGCAGCCCCAGTCTCTGTGCCTCTGTGCGAGTAGGGCCATGGGCAGAAGAGGCGGAGCAACAGCTTTCCAGGCTATCCCCTTCTGGATGGGAGCTATCTGGAGACATTTGCATTTTCGGAGTACTGCTGCTGGAGGAAACCGGCAGGGCCCCTCATCCCCGGGATACGTTTGAAGTTTGAGGTAGCAAGACAAGCAAGCAGCCCCAGTCTCTGTGCCTCTGTGCGAGCAGTGCCATTGGCGCATGAGGCTGAGCAACAGCGTCCCGGGCTAGCCCCTTCTGGCTGCGAGCTATCTGGAGACGTTCGCATTTTTGGAGCTCGGCTGCTGAACGCGCCGGGCATGGACACCCCCATCCCGTGGCTACGTTTGAAGTTTGAGGTAGCAATAAAAGCAAGCAGCCCTAGTCTCTGTGCCTCTGTTGTTACAGTGCCATGGGCAGATGAGGCTGAGCAACAGCTTTCCAGGCTAGCCCCTTCTGTCTGCGAGCTATCTGGAGTCGTTCGCATTTTTGGAGCAGGACTGCTGCAGACGCACAGCAGGGAACCCCCATACCCGAGATACGTTTGAAGTTTGAGGTGGTAAGACAAGCAAGCAGCCCCAGTCTCTATGCCTCTGTGCGAGCCTGGCCATGGGCAGATGAGGCTGAGCAACAGGTTTCCAGGCTAGCCCCTTCTGACTGCCAGCTACCTGGAGACGTTCATATTTTTGGAGCAGGGCTGCTGATGGCGCCCGGCACGGAAAACCCCATCCCGTAGATACTTTTGAACTTTGAGGTGGCAAGACAAGCAAGCAGCCCCAGTCTCTGTGCCTCTGTGCGAGCAGTGCCATGGGCAGATGAGGCTGAGCAACAGCTTTCCAGGCTAGCTCTTTCTGCCTGCGAGCTATCTGCAGACGTTCACATTTTCAAAGCAGGGCTGCCGGAGGCCCCCTGCACCGACCGCCAAATCTATGTTTGAAGTTTGAGGGGCAAGACAAGCAAGCAGCCCCAGTCTCTGTGCCTCTGTGCGAGCAGTGCCATGGGCAGATGAGGCTGAGCAACAGCTTTCCAGGCTAGCTCTTTCTGGCTGCCAGCTATCTTCATACGTTCGCATTTTCAGAGCAGGGCTGCTGGAGGCGCCCAAGAGGGAATCCCCAGGCTACATTTCAAGCTTGAGGTGGCAAGAGAAGCAAGGAACGCCTGTCTCTGTGCCTCTGTGCAAGCAGTGCCTTGGGCAGATGAGGCGGAACAACAGCTTTCCACGTTAGCCCCTTCTGTCTGCGAGCTATCTGGAGTCGTTCGCTTTTTTGGGTAGGACTGCTGCAGACGCACGGCAGGGAATCCCCATCCCCGAGCTACGTTTGAAGCTTTAGGTAGCAAGACAAGCAAGCAGCCCCAGTCTCTGTGCCTCTCTGCGAGCAGTGCCATGGGCAGATGAGGCTGAGCAACAGCTTTCCAGGCTAGTTCTTTCTGGCTGCGAGCTATCGGCAGACTTTCGCATTTTCAAAGCTGGGCTGCCGGAGGCGCTCGGCACGAAGCACCGAAGCTACCTTTGAAGTTGGAGGGGGCAAGACAAGCAAGAAATCCCAGTCTCTGTGCCTCTGTGCGAGCAGTGCCATGGGGAGATGAGATTGAGCAACAGCTTTGCAGGCTAGCACTTTCTGCCTGCGAGCTATCTGCAGATGTTCGCATTTTCGGAGCAGGGATGCTGGAGGCGCCCAAGAGGGAATCCCCAGGCTACATTTCAAGTTTGAGGTTGCAAGACAAGCAAGGAGCGCCTGTCTTTGTGCCTCTGTGCGAGCAGTGCCTTGGGCAGATGAGGCTGAGCAACAGCTTTCCAGGCTAGCCCCTTCTGCCTGCGAGCTATCTGGAGTCGTTCGCATTTTTGGGTAGGACTGCTGCAGACGCACGGCAGGGAACCCCCATCCCCGAGCTACGTTTGAAGTTGGAGGTGGCAAGACAAGCAAGCAGCCCCAGTCTCTGTGCCTCTGTGCGAGCAGGGCCATGGGCAGATAAGGCGGAACAACAGCTTTACAGAATAGCCCCTTCTGTCTGCGACTTATCTGCAGACGTTCGCATTTTCAGAGCAGGGCTGCTGGAGGCCCCCGGCAAGGACACCCCCCCCAAGCAGGGTTACGTTTGAAGTATGAGGTGACAAGACAAGCCAGCATGCCCAGTCTCTGTGCCTCTGTGCCAGCCTGGTCATGGGCAGATGACGGTGAGCAACAGCTTTCCAGGGTAGCTCTTTCTGGCTGCGAGCTAGCTGCAGACGTTCGAATATTAAGAGTATGACAGCCGGAGGCGCCCGGCACGGACCACCTAATCTACGTTTGAAGTTGGAGGGGGCAAGACAAGCAAGCAGTCCCAGTCTCTGTGTCTCTGTGCGAGCAGTGCCATGGGCAGATGAGGCAGAGCAACAGCTTTCCAGGCTAGCTCTTTCTGCCTGCGAACTATCTGAAGACGTTCGCATTTTCGGAGCAGGGCTGCCGGAGGCCCCCTGCACAGACCGCCAAATGTATGTTTGAAGTTTGAGGAAGCAAGACAAGCAAGCAGCCCCAGTCTTTGTGCCTCTGTGCGAGCAGTGCCATGGGCAGATGAGGCAGAGCAACAGCTTTCCAGGCTAGCTCTTTCTGCCTGCGAACTATCTGAAGACGTTCGCATTTTCGGAGCAGGGCTGCCAGAGGCCCCCTGCACAGACTACCAAATGTATGTTTGAAGTTTGAGGAAGCAAGACAAGCAAGCAGCCCCAGTCTCTGTGTCTCTGTGCGAGCAGTGCCATGGGCAGATAAGGCGGAACAACAGCTTTACAGAATAGCCCCTTCTGTCTGCGACCTATCTGCAGACGTTCGCATTTTCAGAGCAGGGCTGCTGGAGGCCCCCGGCAAGGACACCCCCCCCAAGCAGGGTTACGTTTGAAGTATGAGGTGACAAGACAAGCCAGCATGCCCAGTCTCTGTGCCTCTGTGCCAGCCTGGTCATGGGCAGATGACGGTGAGCAACAGCTTTCCAGGGTAGCTCTTTCTGGCTGCGAGCTAGCTGCAGACGTTCGAATATTAAGAGCATGACAGCCGGAGGCGCCCGGCACGGACCACCTAATCTACGTTTGAAGTTGGAGGGGGCAAGACAAGCAAGCAGTCCCAGTCTCTGTGTCTCTGTGCGAGCAGTGCCATGGGCAGATGAGGCAGAGCAACAGCTTTCCAGGCTAGCTCTTTCTGGCTGCGAACTATCTGAAGACGTTCGCATTTTCGGAGCAGGGCTGCCGGAGGCCCCCTGCACAGACCGCCAAATGTATGTTTGAAGTTTGAGGAAGCAAGACAAGCAAGCAGCCCCAGTCTCTGTGCCTCTGTGCGAGCAGTGCCATGGGCAGATGAGGCAGAGCAACAGCTTTCCAGGCTAGCTCTTTCTGCCTGCGAACTATCTGAAGACGTTCGCATTTTCGGAGCAGGGCTGCCAGAGGCCCCCTGCACAGACTACCAAATGTATGTTTGAAGTTTGAGGAAGCAAGACAAGCAAGCAGCCCCAGTCTCTGTGTCTCTGTGCGAGCAGTGCCATGGGCAGAGGAGGCTGAGCAACAGCTTTCCAGGCTAGCTACTTCTGGCTGCGAGCTATCTGCAGACTTTCGCATTTTCGGAGCAGGGATGCTGAAGGCGCCCAAGAGGGAATCCCCAGGGTACATTTCAAGTTTGAGGTTGCAAGACAAGCAAGGAGCGCCTGTCTCTGTGCCTCTGTGCAAGCAGTGCCTTGGGCAGATGAGGCGGAGCAACAGCTTTCCAGGTTAGCCCCTTCTGTCTGCGAGCTATCTGGAGTCGTTCACATTTTTGGGTAGGACTGCTGCAGACGCACGGCAGGGAATCCCCATCCCCGAGCTACGTTTCAAGCTTGAGGTGGCAAGACAAGCAAGCAGCCCCAGTCTCTGTGCCTCTGTGCGAGCAGGGCCATGGGCAGATGAGGCTGAGCAACAGCTTTCCAGGCTATCCCCTTCTGGATGGGAACTATCTGGAGACATTCGCATTTTCGGAGTACTGCTGCTGGAGGAAACCGGCAGGACTCCCCATCCCCGGGATACGTTAGAAGTTTGAGGTAGCAAGACAAGCAAGCAGCCCCAGTCTCTGTGCCTCTCTGCGAGCAGTGTCATGGGCAGATGAGGCTGAGCAACAGCTTTCCAGGCTAGCTCTTTCTGGCTGCGAGCTATCTGCAGACTCTCGCTTTTTCAAAGCTTGGCTGCCGGAGGCGCTCGGCACGAACCACCGAAGCTACCTTTGAAGTTGGAGGGGGCAAGACAAGCAAGCAGTCCCAGTCTCTGTGCCTCTGTGCGAGCAGTGCCATGGGCAGATGAGGTTGAGCAACAGCTTTCTAGGCTAGCTCTTTCTGGCTGCGAGCTATCTGCAGACGTTAGCATTTTCGGAGCAGGGATGCTGAAGGCGCCCAAGAGGGAATCCCCAGGCTACATTTCAAGTTTGAGGTTGCAAGACAAGCAAGGAGCGCCTGTCTTTGTGCCTCTGTGCGAGCAGTGCCTTGGGCAGATGAGGCTGAGCAACAGCTTTCCAGGCTAGCCCCTTCTGCCTGCGAGCTATCTGGAGTCGTTCGCATTTTTGGGTAGGACTGCTGCAGACGCACGGCAGGGAACCCCCATCCCCAAGCTACGTTTGAAGTTGGAGGTGGCAAGACAAGCAAGCAGCCCCAGTCTCTGTGCCTCTGTGCGAGCAGGGCCATGGGCAGATAAGGCGGAACAACAGCTTTACAGAATAGCCCCTTCTGTCTGCGACCTATCTGCAGACGTTCGCATTTTCAGAGCAGGGCTGCTGGAGTCCCCCGGCAAGGACACCCCCCCCAAGCAGGGTTACGTTTGATGTATGAAGTGACAAGACAAGCCAGCATGCCCAGTCTCTGTGCCTCTGTGCCAGCCTGGTCATGGGCAGATGACGGTGAGCAACAGCTTTCCAGGGTAGCACTTTCTGGCTGCGAGCTAGCTGCAGACGTTCGAATATTCAGAGCATGACAGCCGGAGGCGCCCGGCACGGACCACCTAATTTACGTTTGAAGTTGGAGGGGGCAAGACAAGCAAGCAGTCCCAGTCTCTGTGTCTCTGTGCGAGCAGTGCCATGGGCAGATGAGGCAGAGCAACAGCTTTCCAGGCTAGCTCTTTCTGGCTGCGAACTATCTGAAGACGTTTGCATTTTCGGAGCAGGGCTGCCGGAGGCCCCCTGCACAGACCACCAAATGTATGTTTGAAGTTTGAGGAAGCAAGACAAGCAAGCAGCCCCAGTCTCTGTGCCTCTGTGCGAGCAGTGCCATGGGCAGATGAGGCTGAGCAACAGCTTTCCAGGCTAGCTACTTCTGGCTGCGAGCTATCTGCAGACTTTCGCATTTTCAGAGCAGGGCTGTCAAAGGGGCCCGGCACGGACCAGCGAAGCTACGTTTGAAGTTTGAGGTGGGAAGACAAGCAAGCAGCCCCAGTCTCTGTGCCTCTGTGCGAGCCTGGATATGGGCAGATGAGGCTGAGCAACAGGTTTCCAGGCTAGCCCCTTCTGACTGCCAGCTACCTGGAGACGTTCATATTTTTGGAGCAGGGCTGCTGATGGCGCTCGGCACGGAAAGCCCCATCCCGTAGATACTTTTGAACTTTGAGGTGGCAAGACAAGCAAGCAGCCCCAGTCTCTGTGCCTCTGTGCCAGCCTGGTCATGGGCAGATGACGGTGAGCAACAGCTTTCCAGGGTAGCTCTTTCTGGCTGCGAGCTAGCTGCAGACGTTCGAATATTAAGAGCATGACAGCCGGAGGCGCCCGGCACGGACCACCTAATCTACGTTTGAAGTTGGAGGGGGCAAGACAAGCAAGCAGTCCCAGTCTCTGTGTCTCTGTGCGAGCAGTGCCATGGGCAGATGAGGCAGAGCAACAGCTTTCCAGGCTAGCTCTTTCTGGCTGCGAACTATCTGAAGACGTTCGCATTTTCGGAGCAGGGCTGCCGGAGGCCCCCTGCACAGACCGCCAAATGTATGTTTGAAGTTTGAGGAAGCAAGACAAGCAAGCAGCCCCAGTCTCTGTGCCTCTGTGCGAGCAGTGCCATGGGCAGATGAGGCAGAGCAACAGCTTTCCAGGCTAGCTCTTTCTGCCTGCGAACTATCTGAAGACGTTCGCATTTTCGGAGCAGGGCTGCCAGAGGCCCCCTGCACAGACTACCAAATGTATGTTTGAAGTTTGAGGAAGCAAGACAAGCAAGCAGCCCCAGTCTCTGTGTCTCTGTGCGAGCAGTGCCATGGGCAGAGGAGGCTGAGCAACAGCTTTCCAGGCTAGCTACTTCTGGCTGCGAGCTATCTGCAGACTTTCGCATTTTCGGAGCAGGGATGCTGAAGGCGCCCAAGAGGGAATCCCCAGGGTACATTTCAAGTTTGAGGTTGCAAGACAAGCAAGGAGCGCCTGTCTCTGTGCCTCTGTGCAAGCAGTGCCTTGGGCAGATGAGGCGGAGCAACAGCTTTCCAGGTTAGCCCCTTCTGTCTGCGAGCTATCTGGAGTCGTTCACATTTTTGGGTAGGACTGCTGCAGACGCACGGCAGGGAATCCCCATCCCCGAGCTACGTTTCAAGCTTGAGGTGGCAAGACAAGCAAGCAGCCCCAGTCTCTGTGCCTCTGTGCGAGCAGGGCCATGGGCAGATGAGGCTGAGCAACAGCTTTCCAGGCTATCCCCTTCTGGATGGGAACTATCTGGAGACATTCGCATTTTCGGAGTACTGCTGCTGGAGGAAACCGGCAGGACTCCCCATCCCCGGGATACGTTAGAAGTTTGAGGTAGCAAGACAAGCAAGCAGCCCCAGTCTCTGTGCCTCTCTGCGAGCAGTGTCATGGGCAGATGAGGCTGAGCAACAGCTTTCCAGGCTAGCTCTTTCTGGCTGCGAGCTATCTGCAGACTCTCGCTTTTTCAAAGCTTGGCTGCCGGAGGCGCTCGGCACGAACCACCGAAGCTACCTTTGAAGTTGGAGGGGGCAAGACAAGCAAGCAGTCCCAGTCTCTGTGCCTCTGTGCGAGCAGTGCCATGGGCAGATGAGGTTGAGCAACAGCTTTCTAGGCTAGCTCTTTCTGGCTGCGAGCTATCTGCAGACGTTAGCATTTTCGGAGCAGGGATGCTGAAGGCGCCCAAGAGGGAATCCCCAGGCTACATTTCAAGTTTGAGGTTGCAAGACAAGCAAGGAGCGCCTGTCTTTGTGCCTCTGTGCGAGCAGTGCCTTGGGCAGATGAGGCTGAGCAACAGCTTTCCAGGCTAGCCCCTTCTGCCTGCGAGCTATCTGGAGTCGTTCGCATTTTTGGGTAGGACTGCTGCAGACGCACGGCAGGGAACCCCCATCCCCAAGCTACGTTTGAAGTTGGAGGTGGCAAGACAAGCAAGCAGCCCCAGTCTCTGTGCCTCTGTGCGAGCAGGGCCATGGGCAGATAAGGCGGAACAACAGCTTTACAGAATAGCCCCTTCTGTCTGCGACCTATCTGCAGACGTTCGCATTTTCAGAGCAGGGCTGCTGGAGTCCCCCGGCAAGGACACCCCCCCCAAGCAGGGTTACGTTTGATGTATGAAGTGACAAGACAAGCCAGCATGCCCAGTCTCTGTGCCTCTGTGCCAGCCTGGTCATGGGCAGATGACGGTGAGCAACAGCTTTCCAGGGTAGCACTTTCTGGCTGCGAGCTAGCTGCAGACGTTCGAATATTCAGAGCATGACAGCCGGAGGCGCCCGGCACGGACCACCTAATTTACGTTTGAAGTTGGAGGGGGCAAGACAAGCAAGCAGTCCCAGTCTCTGTGTCTCTGTGCGAGCAGTGCCATGGGCAGATGAGGCAGAGCAACAGCTTTCCAGGCTAGCTCTTTCTGGCTGCGAACTATCTGAAGACGTTTGCATTTTCGGAGCAGGGCTGCCGGAGGCCCCCTGCACAGACCACCAAATGTATGTTTGAAGTTTGAGGAAGCAAGACAAGCAAGCAGCCCCAGTCTCTGTGCCTCTGTGCGAGCAGTGCCATGGGCAGATGAGGCTGAGCAACAGCTTTCCAGGCTAGCTACTTCTGGCTGCGAGCTATCTGCAGACTTTCGCATTTTCAGAGCAGGGCTGTCAAAGGGGCCCGGCACGGACCAGCGAAGCTACGTTTGAAGTTTGAGGTGGGAAGACAAGCAAGCAGCCCCAGTCTCTGTGCCTCTGTGCGAGCCTGGATATGGGCAGATGAGGCTGAGCAACAGGTTTCCAGGCTAGCCCCTTCTGACTGCCAGCTACCTGGAGACGTTCATATTTTTGGAGCAGGGCTGCTGATGGCGCTCGGCACGGAAAGCCCCATCCCGTAGATACTTTTGAACTTTGAGGTGGCAAGACAAGCAAGCAGCCCCAGTCTCTGTGCCTCTGTGTGAGCAGTGCCATGGGCAGATGAGGCTGAGCAACAGCTTTCCAGGCTAGCTCTTTCTGCCTGTGAGCTATCTGCAGACGTTCGCATTTTCAAAGCAGGGCTGCCGGAGGCCCCCTGCACCGACCGCCAAATCTATGTTTGAAGTTTGAGGGGCAAGACAAGCAAGCAGCCCCAGTCTCTGTGCCTCTGTGCGAGCCTGGATATGGGCAGATGAGGCTGAGCAACAGCTTTCCAGGCTAGCCCCTTCTGCCTGCGAGCTATCTGGAGTCGTTCGCATTTTTGGGTAGGACTGCTGCAGACGCACGGCAGGGAACCCCCATCCCCGAGCTACGTTTGAAGTTGGAGGTGGCAAGAGAAGCAAGCAGCCCCAGTCTCTGTGCCTCTGTGCGAGCAGGGCCATGGGCAGATGAGGCGGAACAACAGCTTTACAGAATAGCCCCTTCTGTCTGCGACCTATCTGCAGACGTTCGCATTTTCAGAGCAGGGCTGCTGGAGGCCCCCGGCAAGGACACCCCCCCCAAGCAGGGTTACGTTTGAAGTATGAGGTGACAAGACAAGCCAGCATGCCCAGTCTCTGTGCCTCTGTGCCAGCCTGGTCATGGGCAGATGACGGTGAGCAACAGCTTTCCAGGGTAGCTCTTTCTGGCTGCGAGCTAGCTGCAGACGTTCGAATATTCATAGCATGACAGCCGGAGGCACCCGGCACGGACCACCTAATGTACGTTTGAAGTTGGAGGGGGCAAGACAAGCAAGCAGTCCCAGTCTCTGTGTCTCTGTGCGAGCAGTGCCATGGGCAGATGAGGCAGAGCAACAGCTTTCCAGGCTAGCTCTTTCTGCCTGCGAACTATCTGCAGACGTTCGCATTTTCAGAGCAGGGCTGTCGGAGGAGCCCGGCACGGACCACTGAAGCTACGTTTGAATTTTGAGTTTTCAAGACAAGCAAGCAGCCCCAGTCTCTGTGCCTCTGTGCGAGCAGTGCCTTTGGCACATGAGGCTGAGCAACAGCGTGCCGGGCTAGCCCCTTCTGGCTGCGTGCTATCTGGAGACGTTCGCATTTTTGGAGCTCGGCTGCTGGACCCACCGGGCACGGACAACCCCCATCCCGTGCCTACCTTTGAAGTTTGAGGTAGCAAGAAAAGCAAGCAGCCCTAGTCTCTGTGCCTCTGTTCTTGCAGTGCCATGGGCAGATGAGGCTGAGCAACAGCTTTCTAGGCTAGCCCCTTCTGTCTGCGAGCTATCTGGAGTCGTTCGCATTTTTGTAGCAGGACTGCTGCAGACACACAGCAGGGAGCCCACATACCCGAGATACGTTTCAAGTTTGAGGTGGCAAGACAAGCAAGCATGCCCATTCTCTGTGCCTCTGTGCGAGCCTGGCCATGGGCAGATGAGGCTGAGCAACAGCTTTCCAGGCTAGCTTCTTCTGACTGCCAGCTACCTGGAGACGTTCATATTTTTGGAGCAGAGCTGCTGATGGCACCCATTACGGAAAACCCCATCCTGTAGATCCGTTTGAACTTTGGGGTGGCAAGACAAGCAAGCAGTCCCAGCCTCTGTGCCTCTGTGCGAGCAGTGCCATGGGCAGATGAAGCTGAGCAACAGTTTTTCAGGCTAGCCCCTTCTGGCTGCCAGCTATGTGAAGACGTTCGCATTTTCGTATCAGGGCTGCTGGAGGCGCCCAAGAGGGAATCCCCAGGCTACATTTCAAGTTTGAGGTGACAAGACAAGCAAGGAGCGCCTGTCTCTGTTTCTCTGTGCGAGCAGTGCCTTGGGCAGATGAGGCTGAGCAACAGCTTTACAGGCTATCCCCTTCTGTCTGCGAGCTATCTGGAGTCGTTCGCATTTTTGGAGCAGGACTGCTGCAGACGCACGGCAGGGAACCCCCATCCCCGAGCTACGTTTCAAGTTTGAGGTGGCAAGACAAGCAAGCAGCGCCAGTCTCTGTGCCTCTGTGCGAGCAGGGCCATGGGCAGATGAGGCGGAGAAACAGCTTTCCAGGCTATGCCCTTCTGGATGGGAGCTATCTGGAGACATTTTCGGAGTACTGCTGCTGGAGGTAACCGGCAGGACCCCCCCTCCCCGGGATACGTTTGAAGTTTGAGGTAGCAAGACAAGCATGCAGCCCCAGTCTCTGTACCTCTGTGCGAGCAGTGACATGGGCAGATGAGGCAGAGCAACAGCTTTCCAGGCTAGCTGTTTCTGTCTGCCAGCTACCTGCAGACGTTTGCATTTCCGGAGCAGGACTGCCGGAGACCCCCTGCACAGTCCGCCAAATCTATATTTCAAGTTTGACGTGGGCAATACAAGCAAGCAGCCCCAGTCTCTGTGCCTCTGTGCGAGCAGTGGCATGGGCAGATGAGGCTGAGCAACAGCTTTCCAGGCTACCTCTTTCTGGCTGCGAGCTAGCTGCAGACGTTCCAATAGTCAGAGCAGGACCTTCGGAGGCACCCGGCATGGACCACCGAAGCTACCTTTGAAGTTGGAGGGGGCAAGACAAGCAAGCAGTCCCAGTCTCTGTGCCTCTGTGCGAGCAGTGCCATGGGCAGATGAGGTTGAGCAACAGCTTTCCAGGCTAGCGCTTTCTGCCTGCCAGCTATGTGG
Organism: Opisthocomus hoazin; assembly: GCF_030867145.1. Lineage (NCBI taxonomy): Eukaryota > Metazoa > Chordata > Aves > Opisthocomiformes > Opisthocomidae > Opisthocomus > Opisthocomus hoazin. Next base: position 43,791,893 of record NC_134418.1, on the reverse strand, counting down.
AGACGTTCGCATTTTCCGAGCAGGGCTGCTGGAGGCGCCCAAGAGGGAATCCCCAGGCTACATTTCAAGTTTGAGGTGACAATACAAGCAAGGAGCGCCTGTCTCTGTGTCTCTGTGCAAGCAGTGCCTTGGGCAGATGAGGCGGAGCAACAGCTTTCCAGGCTAGCCCCTTCTGTCTGCGAGCTATCTGGAGTCGTTCGCATTTTTGGAGCAGGACTGCTGCAGACGCACGGCAGGGAACCCCCATCCCCGAGCTACGTTTCAAGTTTGAGGTGGCAAGACAAGCAAGCATCCCCAGTCTCTGTGCCTCTGTGCGAGCAGGGCCATGGGCAGATGAGGCGGAGCAACAGCTTTCCAGGCTATCCCTTTCTGGATGGGAGCTATCTGGAGACATTCGCATTTTCGGAGTACTGCTGCTGGAGGAAACCGGCAGGGCCCCTCATCCCCGGGATACGTTTGAAGTTTGAGGTAGCAAGACAAGCAAGCAGCCTCAGTATCTGTGCCTCTCTGCGAGCAGTGCCATGGGCAGTTGAGGCTGAGCAACAGCTTTCCAGGCTAGCCCCTTCTGTCTGCGACCTATCTGCAGACGTTCGCATTTTCAGTGCAGGGCTGTCGGAGGCGCTCGGCACGGACCACCGAAGATACGTTTGAAGTTTGAGGGGGGAAGACAAGCAAGCAGCCCCAGTCTCTGTGCCTCTGTGCGAGCAGTGCCATTGGCACATGAGGCTGAGCAACAGAGTCCCGGGCTAGCCCCTTCTGGCTGCTAACTATCTTTAGACGTTCGCATTTTTGGAGCTCGGCTGCTGGACGTGCCGGGCACGGACAACCCCCATCCCGTGGCTACGTTTGAAGTTTGAGGTAGCAAGAAAAGCAAGCAGCCCTAGTCTCTGTGCCTCTGTTCTTGCAGTACCATGGGCAGATGAGGCTGAGCAACAGCTTTTCAGGCTAGCCTCTTCTGGCTGCGAGCTATCTGCAGACGTTTGCATTTTCAGAGCAGGGCTGCCGGAGGATTCTAGCAGGGACATCTTATGTAATTTTGAAGTTTGAGGTGGCAAGACAAGCAATTAGCCCCAGTCTCTGTGCCTGTGTGCGAGCCTGGCCATGGGCAGATGAGGCTGAGCAACAGGTTTCCAGGCTAGCCCCTTCTGACTGCCAGCTACCTGGTGACGTTCATATTTTTGGAGCAGGGCTGCTGATGGTGCACGGCACGCAAAACCCCATCCCGTAGATACTTTTGAACTTTGAGGTGGCAAGACAAGCAAGCAGCCCCAGTCTCTGTGCCTCTGTGCGAGCAGTGCCATGGGCAGATGAGGCTGAGCAACAGCTTTCCAGGCTAGCTCTTTCTGCCTGCGAGCTATCTGCAGACGTTCGCATTTTCAAAGCACGGCTGCCGGAGGCCCCCTGCACAGACCGCCAAATCTATGTTTGAAGTTTGAGGGGCAAGACAAGCAAGCAGCCCCAGTCTCTGTGCCTCTGTGCGAGCAGTGCCATGGGCAGATGAGGCTGAGCAACAGCTTTCAAGGCTAGCTCTTTCTGGCTGCCAGCTATCTGCAGACGTTCCCATTTTCGGAGCAGGGCTGCTGGAGGCGCCCAAGAGGGAATCCCCAGGCTACATTTCAAGTTTGAGGTGGCAAGTCAAGAAAGGAGCGCCTGTCTCTGTGCCTCTGTGCGAGCAGGGCCATGGGCAGATGAGGTTGAGCAACAGCTTTCCACGCTATCCCCTTCTGGGTGGGACCTACCTGGAGACATTTGCATTTTCGGAGTACTGCTGCTGGAGGAAACCGGCAGGACCCCCCCTCCCCGGGATACGTTTGAAGTTTGAGGTAGCAAGACAAGCAAGCAGCCCCAGTCTCTGTGCCTCTGTGCGAGCAGGGCCATGGGCAGATGAGGCGGAACAACAGCTTTACAGAATAGCCCCTTCTGTCTGCGACCTATCTGCAGACGTTCGCATTTTCAGAGCAGGGCTGCTGGAGGCCCCCGGCAAGGATACCCCCCTCAAGCAGGGTTACGTTTGATGTATGAGGTGACAAGACAAGCCAGCATGCCCATTCTCTGTGCCTCTGTGCCAGCCTGGTCATGGGCAGATGACGGTGAGCAACAGCTTTCCAGGGTAGCACTTTCTGGCTGCGAGCTAGCTGCAGACGTTCGAATATTCAGAGCATGACAGCCGGAGGCGCCCGGCACGGACCACCTAATCTACGTTTGAAGTTGGAGGGGGCAAGACAAGCAAGCAGTCCCAGTCTCTGTGTCTCTGTGCGAGCAGTGCCATGGGCAGATGAGGCAGAGCAACAGCTTTCCAGGCTAGCTCTTTCTGCCTGCGAACTATCTGAAGACGTTCGCATTTTCGGAGCAGGGCTGCCGGAGGCCCCCTGCACAGACCACCAAATGTATGTTTGAAGTTTGAGGAAGCAAGACAAGCAAGCAGCCTCAGTCTCTGTGCCTCTGTGCGAGCAGTGCCATGGGCAGATGAGGCTGAGCAACAGCTTTCCAGGCTAGCTACTTCTGGCTGCGAGCTATCTGCAGACTTTCGCATTTTCAGAGCAGGGCTGTCGAAGGGCCCCGGCACGGACCAGCGAAGCTACGTTCGAAGTTGGAGGTAGGAAGACAAGCAAGCAGCCCCAGTCTCTGTGCCTCTGTGCGAGCAGGGCTATGTGCAGATGAGGCGGAACAACAGCTTTACAGAATAGCCCCTTCTGTCTGCGACCTATCTGCAGACGTTCGCATTTTCAGAGCAGGGCTGCTGGAGGCCCCCGGCAAGGATACCCCCCTCAAGCAGGGTTACGTTTGAAGTATGAGGTGACAAGACAAGCCAGCATGCCCATTCTCTGTGCCTCTGTGCCAGCCTGGTCATGGGCAGATGACGGTGAGCAACAGCTTTCCAGGGTAGCTCTTTCTGGCTGCGAGCTAGCTGCAGACGTTCGAATATTCAGAGCATGACAGCCGGAGGCGCCCGTCACGGACCACCTAATCTACGTTTGAAGTTGGAGGGGGCAAGACAAGCAAGCAGTCCCAGTCTCTGTGTCTCTGTGCGAGCAGTGCCATGGGCAGATGAGGCAGAGCAACAGCTTTCCAGGCAAGCTCTTTCTGCCTGCGAACTATCTGAAGACGTTCGCATTTTCGGAGCAGGGCTGTCGGAGGCTCCCTGCACAGACCACCAAATGTATGTTTGAAGTTTGAATAAGCAAGACAAGCAAGCAGCCCCAGTCTCTGTGCCTCTGTGCGAGCAGTGCCATGGGCAGATGAGGCTGAGCATCAGCTTTCCAGGCTAGCTACTTTTGCTGCGAGCTATCTACAGACTTTCGCATTTTCAGAGCAGGGCTGTCGAAGGGCCCCGGCACGGACCAGCGAAGCTACGTTTGAAGTTGGAGGTGGGAAGACAAGCAAGCAGCCCCAGTCTCTGTGCCTCTGTGCGAGCAGTGCCATGGGCAGATGAGGCTGAGCAACAGCTTTCCAGGCTAGCCCCTTCTGTCTGCGAGCTATCTGGAGTCGTTCGCATTTTTGGAGCAGGACTGCTGCAAACACACAGCAGGGAACCCACATACCCGAGATAAGTTTCAAGTTTGAGGTGGCAAGACAAGCAAGCAGCCCCAGTCTCTGTGCCTCTGTGCGAGCAGTGCCATGGGCAGATGAGGCTGAGCAACAGCTTTCCAGGCTAGCTCTTTCTGGCTGCGAGCTATCGGCAGACTTTCGCATTTTCAAAGCTGGGCTGCCGGAGGCGCTCGGCACGAAGCACCGAAGCTACCTTTGAAGTTGGAGGGGGCAAGACAAGCAAGAAATCCCAGTCTCTGTGCCTCTGTGCGAGCAGTGCCATGGGGAGATGAGATTGAGCAACAGCTTTGCAGGCTAGCACTTTCTGCCTGCGAGCTATCTGCAGATGTTCGCATTTTCGGAGCAGGGATGCTGGAGGCGCCCAAGAGGGAATCCCCAGGCTACATTTCAAGTTTGAGGTTGCAAGACAAGCAAGGAGCGCCTGTCTTTGTGCCTCTGTGCGAGCAGTGCCTTGGGCAGATGAGGCTGAGCAACAGCTTTCCAGGCTAGCCCCTTCTGCCTGCGAGCTATCTGGAGTCGTTCGCATTTTTGGGTAGGACTGCTGCAGACGCACGGCAGGGAACCCCCATCCCCGAGCTACGTTTGAAGTTGGAGGTGGCAAGACAAGCAAGCAGCCCCAGTCTCTGTGCCTCTGTGCGAGCAGGGCCATGGGCAGATAAGGCGGAACAACAGCTTTACAGAATAGCCCCTTCTGTCTGCGACTTATCTGCAGACGTTCGCATTTTCAGAGCAGGGCTGCTGGAGGCCCCCGGCAAGGACACCCCCCCCAAGCAGGGTTACGTTTGAAGTATGAGGTGACAAGACAAGCCAGCATGCCCAGTCTCTGTGCCTCTGTGCCAGCCTGGTCATGGGCAGATGACGGTGAGCAACAGCTTTCCAGGGTAGCTCTTTCTGGCTGCGAGCTAGCTGCAGACGTTCGAATATTAAGAGTATGACAGCCGGAGGCGCCCGGTACGGACCACCTAATCTACGTTTGAAGTTGGAGGGGGCAAGACAAGCAAGCAGTCCCAGTCTCTGTGTCTCTGTGCGAGCAGTGCCATGGGCAGATGAGGCAGAGCAACAGCTTTCCAGGCTAGCTCTTTCTGCCTGCGAACTATCTGAAGACGTTCGCATTTTCGGAGCAGGGCTGCCGGAGGCCCCCTGCACAGACCGCCAAATGTATGTTTGAAGTTTGAGGAAGCAAGACAAGCAAGCAGCCCCAGTCTTTGTGCCTCTGTGCGAGCAGTGCCATGGGCAGATGAGGCAGAGCAACAGCTTTCCAGGCTAGCTCTTTCTGCCTGCGAACTATCTGAAGACGTTCGCATTTTCGGAGCAGGGCTGCCAGAGGCCCCCTGCACAGACTACCAAATGTATGTTTGAAGTTTGAGGAAGCAAGACAAGCAAGCAGCCCCAGTCTCTGTGTCTCTGTGCGAGCAGTGCCATGGGCAGATAAGGCGGAACAACAGCTTTACAGAATAGCCCCTTCTGTCTGCGACCTATCTGCAGACGTTCGCATTTTCAGAGCAGGGCTGCTGGAGGCCCCCGGCAAGGACACCCCCCCCAAGCAGGGTTACGTTTGAAGTATGAGGTGACAAGACAAGCCAGCATGCCCAGTCTCTGTGCCTCTGTGCCAGCCTGGTCATGGGCAGATGACGGTGAGCAACAGCTTTCCAGGGTAGCTCTTTCTGGCTGCGAGCTAGCTGCAGACGTTCGAATATTAAGAGCATGACAGCCGGAGGCGCCCGGCACGGACCACCTAATCTACGTTTGAAGTTGGAGGGGGCAAGACAAGCAAGCAGTCCCAGTCTCTGTGTCTCTGTGCGAGCAGTGCCATGGGCAGATGAGGCAGAGCAACAGCTTTCCAGGCTAGCTCTTTCTGGCTGCGAACTATCTGAAGACGTTCGCATTTTCGGAGCAGGGCTGCCGGAGGCCCCCTGCACAGACCGCCAAATGTATGTTTGAAGTTTGAGGAAGCAAGACAAGCAAGCAGCCCCAGTCTCTGTGCCTCTGTGCGAGCAGTGCCATGGGCAGATGAGGCAGAGCAACAGCTTTCCAGGCTAGCTCTTTCTGCCTGCGAACTATCTGAAGACGTTCGCATTTTCGGAGCAGGGCTGCCAGAGGCCCCCTGCACAGACTACCAAATGTATGTTTGAAGTTTGAGGAAGCAAGACAAGCAAGCAGCCCCAGTCTCTGTGTCTCTGTGCGAGCAGTGCCATGGGCAGAAAAGGCGGAACAACAGCTTTACAGAATAGCCCCTTCTGTCTGCGACCTATCTGCAGACGTTCGCATTTTCAGAGCAGGGCTGCTGGAGGCCCCCGGCAAGGACACCCCCCCCAAGCAGGGTTACGTTTGAAGTATGAGGTGACAAGACAAGCCAGCATGCCCAGTCTCTGTGCCTCTGTGCCAGCCTGGTCATGGGCAGATGACGGTGAGCAACAGCTTTCCAGGGTAGCTCTTTCTGGCTGCGAGCTAGCTGCAGACGTTCGAATATTAAGAGCATGACAGCCGGAGGCGCCCGGCACGGACCACCTAATCTACGTTTGAAGTTGGAGGGGGCAAGACAAGCAAGCAGTCCCAGTCTCTGTGTCTCTGTGCGAGCAGTGCCATGGGCAGATGAGGCAGAGCAACAGCTTTCCAGGCTAGCTCTTTCTGGCTGCGAACTATCTGAAGACGTTCGCATTTTCGGAGCAGGGCTGCCGGAGGCCCCCTGCACAGACCGCCAAATGTATGTTTGAAGTTTGAGGAAGCAAGACAAGCAAGCAGCCCCAGTCTCTGTGCCTCTGTGCGAGCAGTGCCATGGGCAGATGAGGCAGAGCAACAGCTTTCCAGGCTAGCTCTTTCTGCCTGCGAACTATCTGAAGACGTTCGCATTTTCGGAGCAGGGCTACCAGAGGCCCCCTGCACAGACTACCAAATGTATGTTTGAAGTTTGAGGAAGCAAGACAAGCAAGCAGCCCCAGTCTCTGTGTCTCTGTGCGAGCAGTGCCATGGGCAGAGGAGGCTGAGCAACAGCTTTCCAGGCTAGCTACTTCTGGCTGCGAGCTATCTGCAGACTTTCGCATTTTCGGAGCAGGGATGCTGAAGGCGCCCAAGAGGGAATCCCCAGGGTACATTTCAAGTTTGAGGTGACAAGACAAGCAAGGAGCGCCTGTCTCTGTGCCTCTGTGCAAGCAGTGCCTTGGGCAGATGAGGCGGAGCAACAGCTTTCCAGGTTAGCCCCTTCTGTCTGCGAGCTATCTGGAGTCGTTCACATTTTTGGGTAGGACTGCTGCAGACGCACGGCAGGGAATCCCCATCCCCGAGCTACGTTTCAAGCTTGAGGTGGCAAGACAAGCAAGCAGCCCCAGTCTCTGTGCCTCTGTGCGAGCAGGGCCATGGGCAGATGAGGCTGAGCAACAGCTTTCCAGGCTATCCCCTTCTGGATGGGAACTATCTGGAGACATTCGCATTTTCGGAGTACTGCTGCTGGAGGAAACCGGCAGGACTCCCCATCCCCGGGATACGTTAGAAGTTTGAGGTAGCAAGACAAGCAAGCAGCCCCAGTCTCTGTGCCTCTCTGCGAGCAGTGTCATGGGCAGATGAGGCTGAGCAACAGCTTTCCAGGCTAGCTCTTTCTGGCTGCGAGCTATCTGCAGACTCTCGCTTTTTCAAAGCTTGGCTGCCGGAGGCGCTCGGCACGAACCACCGAAGCTACCTTTGAAGTTGGAGGGGGCAAGACAAGCAAGCAGTCCCAGTCTCTGTGCCTCTGTGCGAGCAGTGCCATGGGCAGATGAGGTTGAGCAACAGCTTTCTAGGCTAGCTCTTTCTGGCTGCGAGCTATCTGCAGACGTTAGCATTTTCGGAGCAGGGATGCTGAAGGCGCCCAAGAGGGAATCCCCAGGCTACATTTCAAGTTTGAGGTTGCAAGACAAGCAAGGAGCGCCTGTCTTTGTGCCTCTGTGCGAGCAGTGCCTTGGGCAGATGAGGCTGAGCAACAGCTTTCCAGGCTAGCCCCTTCTGCCTGCGAGCTATCTGGAGTCGTTCGCATTTTTGGGTAGGACTGCTGCAGACGCACGGCAGGGAACCCCCATCCCCAAGCTACGTTTGAAGTTGGAGGTGGCAAGACAAGCAAGCAGCCCCAGTCTCTGTGCCTCTGTGCGAGCAGGGCCATGGGCAGATAAGGCGGAACAACAGCTTTACAGAATAGCCCCTTCTGTCTGCGACCTATCTGCAGACGTTCGCATTTTCAGAGCAGGGCTGCTGGAGTCCCCCGGCAAGGACACCCCCCCCAAGCAGGGTTACGTTTGATGTATGAAGTGACAAGACAAGCCAGCATGCCCAGTCTCTGTGCCTCTGTGCCAGCCTGGTCATGGGCAGATGACGGTGAGCAACAGCTTTCCAGGGTAGCACTTTCTGGCTGCGAGCTAGCTGCAGACGTTCGAATATTCAGAGCATGACAGCCGGAGGCGCCCGGCACGGACCACCTAATTTACGTTTGAAGTTGGAGGGGGCAAGACAAGCAAGCAGTCCCAGTCTCTGTGTCTCTGTGCGAGCAGTGCCATGGGCAGATGAGGCAGAGCAACAGCTTTCCAGGCTAGCTCTTTCTGGCTGCGAACTATCTGAAGACGTTTGCATTTTCGGAGCAGGGCTGCCGGAGGCCCCCTGCACAGACCACCAAATGTATGTTTGAAGTTTGAGGAAGCAAGACAAGCAAGCAGCCCCAGTCTCTGTGCCTCTGTGCGAGCAGTGCCATGGGCAGATGAGGCTGAGCAACAGCTTTCCAGGCTAGCTACTTCTGGCTGCGAGCTATCTGCAGACTTTCGCATTTTCAGAGCAGGGCTGTCAAAGGGGCCCGGCACGGACCAGCGAAGCTACGTTTGAAGTTTGAGGTGGGAAGACAAGCAAGCAGCCCCAGTCTCTGTGCCTCTGTGCGAGCCTGGATATGGGCAGATGAGGCTGAGCAACAGGTTTCCAGGCTAGCCCCTTCTGACTGCCAGCTACCTGGAGACGTTCATATTTTTGGAGCAGGGCTGCTGATGGCGCTCGGCACGGAAAGCCCCATCCCGTAGATACTTTTGAACTTTGAGGTGGCAAGACAAGCAAGCAGCCCCAGTCTCTGTGCCTCTGTGTGAGCAGTGCCATGGGCAGATGAGGCTGAGCAACAGCTTTCCAGGCTAGCTCTTTCTGCCTGCGAGCTATCTGCAGACGTTCGCATTTTCAAAGCAGGGCTGCCGGAGGCCCCCTGCACCGACCGCCAAATCTATGTTTGAAGTTTGAGGGGCAAGACAAGCAAGCAGCCCCAGTCTCTGTGCCTCTGTGCGAGCCTGGATATGGGCAGATGAGGCTGAGCAACAGCTTTCCAGGCTAGCCCCTTCTGCCTGCGAGCTATCTGGAGTCGTTCGCATTTTTGGGTAGGACTGCTGCAGACGCACGGCAGGGAACCCCCATCCCCGAGCTACGTTTGAAGTTGGAGGTGGCAAGAGAAGCAAGCAGCCCCAGTCTCTGTGCCTCTGTGTGAGCAGGGCCATGGGCAGATGAGGCGGAACAACAGCTTTACAGAATAGCCCCTTCTGTCTGCGACCTATCTGCAGACGTTCGCATTTTCAGAGCAGGGCTGCTGGAGGCCCCCGGCAAGGACACCCCCCCCAAGCAGGGTTACGTTTGAAGTATGAGGTGACAAGACAAGCCAGCATGCCCAGTCTCTGTGCCTCTGTGCCAGCCTGGTCATGGGCAGATGACGGTGAGCAACAGCTTTCCAGGGTAGCTCTTTCTGGCTGCGAGCTAGCTGCAGACGTTCGAATATTCATAGCATGACAGCCGGAGGCACCCGGCACGGACCACCTAATGTACGTTTGAAGTTGGAGGGGGCAAGACAAGCAAGCAGTCCCAGTCTCTGTGTCTCTGTGCGAGCAGTGCCATGGGCAGATGAGGCAGAGCAACAGCTTTCCAGGCTAGCTCTTTCTGCCTGCGAACTATCTGCAGACGTTCGCATTTTCGGAGCAGGGCTGCCAGAGGCGCCCTGCACAGACCACCAAATGTATGTTTGAAGTTTGAGGAAGCAAGACAAGCAAGCAGCCCCAGTCTCTGTGCCTCTGTGCGAGCAGTGCCATGGGCAGATGAGGCTGAGCAACAGCTTTCCAGGCTAGCTACTTCTGGCTGCGAGCTATCTGCAGACTTTCGCATTGTCAGAGCAGGGCTGTCGAAGGGGCCCGGCACGGACCAGCGAAGCTACGTTTGAAGTTTGAGGTGGGAAGACAAGCAAGCAGCCCCAGTCTCTGTGCCTCTGTGCGAGCAGTGCCATGGGCAGATGAGGCTGAGCAACAGCTTTCCAGGCTAGCTCTTTCTGGCTCTCAGCTACCTGCAGACGTTCGCATTTTCGGAGCAGGGCTGCTGGAGGCGCCCAAGAGGGAATCCCCAGGCTACATTTCAAATTTGAGGTTGCAAGACAAGCAAGGAGCGTCTGTCTGTGTGTCTCTGTGCAAGCAGGGCCATGGGCAGATGAGGGGGAGCAACAGCTTTCCAGGCTAGCCCCTTCTGGCTGCTAGCTATCTGCAGACGTTTGCCTTTTCAGAGCAGGGCTGCAGGAGACCCCCTGCACGAACCCACAAATATATGTTTGAAGTTTGAGGGGGCAAGACAAGCAAGCAGCCCCAATCTCTGTGCCTCTCTGCGAGCAGTGCCATGTGCAGATGAGGCTGAGCAACAGTTTTTCAGCCTAGCCCCTTCTGGCTGCCAGCTATGTGGAGACGTTCGGATTTTCAGAGCAGGGCTGCTGGACGCGCCCAAGAGGGAATCCCCAGGCTACATTTCAAGTTTGAGGTGAGAAGACAAGCAAGGAGCGCCTGTCTCTGTGTATCTGTGCGAGCAGTGCCTTGGGCAGATGAGGCTGAGCAACAGCTTTCCAGGCTATCCCCTTCTGTCTGCGAGCTATCTGGAGTCGTTCGCATTTTTGGAGCAGGACTGCTGGAGACGAACGGCAGGGAACCCCCATCCCTGAGCTACGTTTCAAGTTTGAGGTGGCAAGACAAGCAAGCAGCCCCAGTCTCTGTGCCTCTGTGCGAGTAGGGCCATGGACAGAAGAGGCGGAGCAACAGCTTTCCAGGCTATCCCCTTCTGGATGGGAGCTATCTGGAGACATTTGCATTTTCGGAGTACTGCTGCTGGAGGAAACCGGCAGGGCCCCTCATCCCCGGGATACGTTTGAAGTTTGAGGTAGCAAGACAAGCAAGCAGCCCCAGTCTCTGTGCCTCTGTGCGAGCAGTGCCATTGGCGCATGAGGCTGAGCAACAGCGTCCCGGGCTAGCCCCTTCTGGCTGCGAGCTATCTGGAGACGTTCGCATTTTTGGAGCTCGGCTGCTGAACGCGCCGGGCATGGACACCCCCATCCCGTGGCTACGTTTGAAGTTTGAGGTAGCAATAAAAGCAAGCAGCCCTAGTCTCTGTGCCTCTGTTGTTACAGTGCCATGGGCAGATGAGGCTGAGCAACAGCTTTCCAGGCTAGCCCCTTCTGTCTGCGAGCTATCTGGAGTCGTTCGCATTTTTGGAGCAGGACTGCTGCAGACGCACAGCAGGGAACCCCCATACCCGAGATACGTTTGAAGTTTGAGGTGGCAAGACAAGCAAGCAGCCCCAGTCTCTATGCCTCTGTGCGAGCAGGGCCATGGGCAGATGAGGCTGAGCAACAGGTTTCCAGGCTAGCCCCTTCTGACTGCCAGCTACCTGGAGACGTTCATATTTTTGGAGCAGGGCTGCTGATGGCGCCCGGCACGGAAAACCCCATCCCGTAGATACTTTTGAACTTTGAGGTGGCAAGACAAGCAAGCAGCCCCAGTCTCTGTGCCTCTGTGCGAGCAGTGCCATGGGCAGATGAGGCTGAGCAACAGCTTTCCAGGCTAGCTCTTTCTGCCTGCGAGCTATCTGCACACGTTCACATTTTCAAAGCAGGGCTGCCGGAGGCCCCCTGCACCGACCGCCAAATCTATGTTTGAAGTTTGAGGGGCAAGACAAGCAAGCAGCCCCAGTCTCTGTGCCTCTGTGCGAGCAGTGCCATGGGCAGATGAGGCTGAGCAACAGCTTTCCAGGCTAGCTCTTTCTGGCTGCCAGCTATCTTCATACGTTCGCATTTTCAGAGCAGGGCTGCTGGAGGCGCCCAAGAGGGAATCCCCAGGCTACATTTCAAGCTTGAGGTGGCAAGAGAAGCAAGGAACGCCTGTCTCTGTGCCTCTGTGCAAGCAGTGCCTTGGGCAGATGAGGCGGAACAACAGCTTTCCACGTTAGCCCCTTCTGTCTGCGAGCTATCTGGAGTCGTTCGCTTTTTTGGGTAGGACTGCTGCAGACGCACGGCAGGGAATCCCCATCCCCGAGCTACGTTTGAAGCTTTAGGTAGCAAGACAAGCAAGCAGCCCCAGTCTCTGTGCCTCTCTGCGAGCAGTGCCATGGGCAGATGAGGCTGAGCAACAGCTTTCCAGGCTAGTTCTTTCTGGCTGCGAGCTATCGGCAGACTTTCGCATTTTCAAAGCTGGGCTGCCGGAGGCGCTCGTCACGAAGCACCGAAGCTACCTTTGAAGTTGGAGGGGGCAAGACAAGCAAGAAATCCCAGTCTCTGTGCCTCTGTGCGAGCAGTGCCATGGGGAGATGAGATTGAGCAACAGCTTTGCAGGCTAGCACTTTCTGCCTGCGAGCTATCTGCAGATGTTCGCATTTTCGGAGCAGGGATGCTGGAGGCGCCCAAGAGGGAATCCCCAGGCTACATTTCAAGTTTGAGGTTGCAAGACAAGCAAGGAGCGCCTGTCTTTGTGCCTCTGTGTGAGCAGTGCCTTGGGCAGATGAGGCTGAGCAACAGCTTTCCAGGCTAGCCCCTTCTGCCTGCGAGCTATCTGGAGTCGTTCGCATTTTTGGGTAGGACTGCTGCAGACGCACGGCAGGGAACCCCCATCCCCGAGCTACGTTTGAAGTTGGAGGTGGCAAGACAAGCAAGCAGCCCCAGTCTCTGTGCCTCTGTGCGAGCAGGGCCATGGGCAGATAAGGCGGAACAACAGCTTTACAGAATAGCCCCTTCTGTCTGCGACTTATCTGCAGACGTTCGCATTTTCAGAGCAGGGCTGCTGGAGGCCCCCGGCAAGGACACCCCCCCCAAGCAGGGTTACGTTTGAAGTATGAGGTGACAAGACAAGCCAGCATGCCCAGTCTCTGTGCCTCTGTGCCAGCCTGGTCATGGGCAGATGACGGTGAGCAACAGCTTTCCAGGGTAGCTCTTTCTGGCTGCGAGCTAGCTGCAGACGTTCGAATATTAAGAGTATGACAGCCGGAGGCGCCCGGCACGGACCACCTAATCTACGTTTGAAGTTGGAGGGGGCAAGACAAGCAAGCAGTCCCAGTCTCTGTGTCTCTGTGCGAGCAGTGCCATGGGCAGATGAGGCAGAGCAACAGCTTTCCAGGCTAGCTCTTTCTGCCTGCGAACTATCTGAAGACGTTCGCATTTTCGGAGCAGGGCTGCCGGAGGCCCCCTGCACAGACCGCCAAATGTATGTTTGAAGTTTGAGGAAGCAAGACAAGCAAGCAGCCCCAGTCTTTGTGCCTCTGTGCGAGCAGTGCCATGGGCAGATGAGGCAGAGCAACAGCTTTCCAGGCTAGCTCTTTCTGCCTGCGAACTATCTGAAGACGTTCGCATTTTCGGAGCAGGGCTGCCAGAGGCCCCCTGCACAGACTACCAAATGTATGTTTGAAGTTTGAGGAAGCAAGACAAGCAAGCAGCCCCAGTCTCTGTGTCTCTGTGCGAGCAGTGCCATGGGCAGATAAGGCGGAACAACAGCTTTACAGAATAGCCCCTTCTGTCTGCGACCTATCTGCAGACGTTCGCATTTTCAGAGCAGGGCTGCTGGAGGCCCCCGGCAAGGACACCCCCCCCAAGCAGGGTTACGTTTGAAGTATGAGGTGACAAGACAAGCCAGCATGCCCAGTCTCTGTGCCTCTGTGCCAGCCTGGTCATGGGCAGATGACGGTGAGCAACAGCTTTCCAGGGTAGCTCTTTCTGGCTGCGAGCTAGCTGCAGACGTTCGAATATTAAGAGCATGACAGCCGGAGGCGCCCGGCACGGACCACCTAATCTACGTTTGAAGTTGGAGGGGGCAAGACAAGCAAGCAGTCCCAGTCTCTGTGTCTCTGTGCGAGCAGTGCCATGGGCAGATGAGGCAGAGCAACAGCTTTCCAGGCTAGCTCTTTCTGGCTGCGAACTATCTGAAGACGTTCGCATTTTCGGAGCAGGGCTGCCGGAGGCCCCCTGCACAGACCGCCAAATGTATGTTTGAAGTTTGAGGAAGCAAGACAAGCAAGCAGCCCCAGTCTCTGTGCCTCTGTGCGAGCAGTGCCATGGGCAGATGAGGCAGAGCAACAGCTTTCCAGGCTAGCTCTTTCTGCCTGCGAACTATCTGAAGATGTTCGCATTTTCGGAGCAGGGCTGCCAGAGGCCCCCTGCACAGACTACCAAATGTATGTTTGAAGTTTGAGGAAGCAAGACAAGCAAGCAGCCCCAGTCTCTGTGTCTCTGTGCGAGCAGTGCCATGGGCAGAGGAGGCTGAGCAACAGCTTTCCAGGCTAGCTACTTCTGGCTGCGAGCTATCTGCAGACTTTCGCATTTTCGGAGCAGGGATGCTGAAGGCGCCCAAGAGGGAATCCCCAGGGTACATTTCAAGTTTGAGGTTGCAAGACAAGCAAGGAGCGCCTGTCTCTGTGCCTCTGTGCAAGCAGTGCCTTGGGCAGATGAGGCGGAGCAACAGTTTTCCAGGTTAGCCCCTTCTGTCTGCGAGCTATCTGGAGTCGTTCACATTTTTGGGTAGGACTGCTGCAGACGCACGGCAGGGAATCCCCATCCCCGAGCTACGTTTCAAGCTTGAGGTGGCAAGACAAGCAAGCAGCCCCAGTCTCTGTGCCTCTGTGCGAGCAGGGCCATGGGCAGATGAGGCTGAGCAACAGCTTTCCAGGCTATCCCCTTCTGGATGGGAACTATCTGGAGACATTCGCATTTTAGGAGTACTGCTGCTGGAGGAAACCGGCAGGACTCCCCATCCCCGGGATACGTTAGAAGTTTGAGGTAGCAAGACAAGCAAGCAGCCCCAGTCTCTGTGCCTCTCTGCGAGCAGTGTCATGGGCAGATGAGGCTGGGCAACAGCTTTCCAGGCTAGCTCTTTCTGGCTGCGAGCTATCTGCAGACTCTCGCTTTTTCAAAGCTTGGCTGCCGGAGGCGCTCGGCACGAACCACCGAAGCTACCTTTGAAGTTGGAGGGGGCAAGACAAGCAAGCAGTCCCAGTCTCTGTGCCTCTGTGCGAGCAGTGCCATGGGCAGATGAGGTTGAGCAACAGCTTTCTAGGCTAGCTCTTTCTGGCTGCGAGCTATCTGCAGACGTTAGCATTTTCGGAGCAGGGATGCTGAAGGCGCCCAAGAGGGAATCCCCAGGCTACATTTCAAGTTTGAGGTTGCAAGACAAGCAAGGAGCGCCTGTCTTTGTGCCTCTGTGCGAGCAGTGCCTTGGGCAGATGAGGCTGAGCAACAGCTTTCCAGGCTAGCTCTTTCTGCCTGCGAGCTATCTGCAGACGTTCGCATTTTCAAAGCAGGGCTGCCGGAGGCCCCCTGCACCGACCGCCAAATCTATGTTTGAAGTTTGAGGGGCAAGACAAGCAAGCAGCCCCAGTCTCTGTGCCTCTGTGCGAGCCTGGATATGGGCAGATGAGGCTGAGCAACAGCTTTCCAGGCTAGCCCATTCTGCCTGCGAGCTATCTGGAGTCGTTCGCATTTTTGGGTAGGACTGCTGCAGACGCACGGCAGGGAACCCCCATCCCCGAGCTACGTTTGAAGTTGGAGGTGGCAAGAGAAGCAAGCAGCCCCAGTCTCTGTGCCTCTGTGCGAGCAGGGCCATGGGCAGATGAGGCGGAACAACAGCTTTACAGAATAGCCCCTTCTGTCTGCGACCTATCTGCAGACGTTCGCATTTTCAGAGCAGGGCTGCTGGAGGCCCCCGGCAAGGACACCCCCCCCAAGCAGGGTTACGTTTGAAGTATGAGGTGACAAGACAAGCCAGTATGCCCAGTCTCTGTGCCTCTGTGCCAGCCTGGTCATGGGCAGATGACGGTGAGCAACAGCTTTCCAGGGTAGCTCTTTCTGGCTGCGAGCTAGCTGCAGACGTTCGAATATTCATAGCATGACAGCCGGAGGCACCCGGCACGGACCACCTAATGTACGTTTGAAGTTGGAGGGGGCAAGACAAGCAAGCAGTCCCAGTCTCTGTGTCTCTGTGCGAGCAGTGCCATGGGCAGATGAGGCAGAGCAACAGCTTTCCAGGCTAGCTCTTTCTGCCTGCGAACTATCTGCAGACGTTCGCATTTTCAGAGCAGGGCTGTCGGAGGAGCCCGGCACGGACCACTGAAGCTACGTTTGAATTTTGAGTTTTCAAGACAAGCAAGCAGCCCCAGTCTCTGTGCCTCTGTGCGAGCAGTGCCTTTGGCACATGAGGCTGAGCAACAGCGTGCCGGGCTAGCCCCTTCTGGCTGCGTGCTATCTGGAGACGTTCGCATTTTTGGAGCTCGGCTGCTGGACCCACCGGGCACGGACAACCCCCATCCCGTGCCTACCTTTGAAGTTTGAGGTAGCAAGAAAAGCAAGCAGCCCTAGTCTCTGTGCCTCTGTTCTTGCAGTGCCATGGGCAGATGAGGCTGAGCAACAGCTTTCTAGGCTAGCCCCTTCTGTCTGCGAGCTATCTGGAGTCGTTCGCATTTTTGTAGCAGGACTGCTGCAGACACACAGCAGGGAGCCCACATACCCGAGATACGTTTCAAGTTTGAGGTGGCAAGACAAGCAAGCATGCCCATTCTCTGTGCCTCTGTGCGAGCCTGGCCATGGGCAGATGAGGCTGAGCAACAGCTTTCCAGGCTAGCTTCTTCTGACTGCCAGCTACCTGGAGACGTTCATATTTTTGGAGCAGAGCTGCTGATGGCACCCATTACGGAAAACCCCATCCTGTAGATCCGTTTGAACTTTGGGGTGGCAAGACAAGCAAGCAGTCCCAGCCTCTGTGCCTCTGTGCGAGCAGTGCCATGGGCAGATGAAGCTGAGCAACAGTTTTTCAGGCTAGCCCCTTCTGGCTGCCAGCTATGTGAAGACGTTCGCATTTTCGTATCAGGGCTGCTGGAGGCGCCCAAGAGGGAATCCCCAGGCTACATTTCAAGTTTGAGGTGACAAGACAAGCAAGGAGCGCCTGTCTCTGTTTCTCTGTGCGAGCAGTGCCTTGGGCAGATGAGGCTGAGCAACAGCTTTACAGGCTAGCCCCTTCTGTCTGCGAGCTATCTGGAGTCGTTCGCATTTTTGGAGCAGGACTGCTGCAGACGCACGGCAGGGAACCCCCATCCCCGAGCTACGTTTCAAGTTTGAGGTGGCAAGACAAGCAAGCAGCGCCAGTCTCTGTGCCTCTGTGCGAGCAGGGCCATGGGCAGATGAGGCGGAGAAACAGCTTTCCAGGCTATGCCCTTCTGGATGGGAGCTATCTGGAGACATTTTCGGAGTACTGCTGCTGGAGGTAACCGGCAGGACCCCCCCTCCCCGGGATACGTTTGAAGTTTGAGGTAGCAAGACAAGCATGCAGCCCCAGTCTCTGTACCTCTGTGCGAGCAGTGACATGGGCAGATGAGGCAGAGCAACAGCTTTCCAGGCTAGCTGTTTCTGTCTGCCAGCTACCTGCAGACGTTTGCATTTCCGGAGCAGGACTGCCGGAGACCCCCTGCACAGTCCGCCAAATCTATATTTCAAGTTTGACGTGGGCAATACAAGCAAGCAGCCCCAGTCTCTGTGCCTCTGTGCGAGCAGTGGCATGGGCAGATGAGGCTGAGCAACAGCTTTCCAGGCTACCTCTTTCTGGCTGCGAGCTAGCTGCAGACGTTCCAATAGTCAGAGCAGGACCTTCGGAGGCACCCGGCATGGACCACCGAAGCTACCTTTGAAGTTGGAGGGGGCAAGACAAGCAAGCAGTCCCAGTCTCTGTGCCTCTGTGCGAGCAGTGCCATGGGCAGATGAGGTTGAGCAACAGCTTTCCAGGCTAGCGCTTTCTGCCTGCCAGCTATGTGGAGACGTTCGCATTTTCCGAGCAGGGCTGCTGGAGGCGCCCAAGAGGGAATCCCCAGGCTACATTTCAAGTTTGAGGTGACAATACAAGCAAGGAGCGCCTGTCTCTGTGTCTCTGTGCAAGCAGTGCCTTGGGCAGATGAGGCGGAGCAACAGCTTTCCAGGCTAGCCCCTTCTGTCTGCGAGCTATCTGGAGTCGTTCGCATTTTTGGAGCAGGACTGCTGCAGACGCACGGCAGGGAACCCCCATCCCCGAGCTACGTTTCAAGTTTGAGGTGGCAAGACAAGCAAGCATCCCCAGTCTCTGTGCCTCTGTGCGAGCAGGGCCATGGGCAGATGAGGCGGAGCAACAGCTTTCCAGGCTATCCCTTTCTGGATGGGAGCTATCTGGAGACATTCGCATTTTCGGAGTACTGCTGCTGGAGGAAACCGGCAGGGCCCCTCATCCCCGGGATACGTTTGAAGTTTGAGGTAGCAAGACAAGCAAGCAGCCTCAGTATCTGTGCCTCTCTGCGAGCAGTGCCATGGGCAGTTGAGGCTGAGCAACAGCTTTCCAGGCTAGCCCCTTCTGTCTGCGACCTATCTGCAGACGTTCGCATTTTCAGTGCAGGGCTGTCGGAGGCGCTCGGCACGGACCACCGAAGATACGTTTGAAGTTTGAGGGGGGAAGACAAGCAAGCAGCCCCAGTCTCTGTGCCTCTGTGCGAGCAGTGCCATTGGCACATGAGGCTGAGCAACAGAGTCCCGGGCTAGCCCCTTCTGGCTGCTAACTATCTTTAGACGTTCGCATTTTTGGAGCTCGGCTGCTGGACGTGCCGGGCACGGACAACCCCCATCCCGTGGCTACGTTTGAAGTTTGAGGTAGCAAGAAAAGCAAGCAGCCCTAGTCTCTGTGCCTCTGTTCTTGCAGTACCATGGGCAGATGAGGCTGAGCAACAGCTTTTCAGGCTAGCCTCTTCTGGCTGCGAGCTATCTGCAGACGTTTGCATTTTCAGAGCAGGGCTGCCGGAGGATTCTAGCAGGGACATCTTATGTAATTTTGAAGTTTGAGGTGGCAAGACAAGCAATTAGCCCCAGTCTCTGTGCCTGTGTGCGAGCCTGGCCATGGGCAGATGAGGCTGAGCAACAGGTTTCCAGGCTAGCCCCTTCTGACTGCCAGCTACCTGGTGACGTTCATATTTTTGGAGCAGGGCTGCTGATGGTGCACGGCACGCAAAACCCCATCCCGTAGATACTTTTGAACTTTGAGGTGGCAAGACAAGCAAGCAGCCCCAGTCTCTGTGCCTCTGTGCGAGCAGTGCCATGGGCAGATGAGGCTGAGCAACAGCTTTCCAGGCTAGCTCTTTCTGCCTGCGAGCTATCTGCAGACGTTCGCATTTTCAAAGCACGGCTGCCGGAGGCCCCCTGCACAGACCGCCAAATCTATGTTTGAAGTTTGAGGGGCAAGACAAGCAAGCAGCCCCAGTCTCTGTGCCTCTGTGCGAGCAGTGCCATGGGCAGATGAGGCTGAGCAACAGCTTTCCAGGCTAGCTCTTTCTGGCTGCCAGCTATCTGCAGACGTTCCCATTTTCGGAGCAGGGCTGCTGGAGGCGCCCAAGAGGGAATCCCCAGGCTACATTTCAAGTTTGAGGTGGCAAGTCAAGAAAGGAGCGCCTGTCTCTGTGCCTCTGTGCGAGCAGGGCCATGGGCAGATGAGGCTGAGCAACAGCTTTCCACGCTATCCCCTTCTGGGTGGGACCTACCTGGAGACATTTGCATTTTCGGAGTACTGCTGCTGGAGGAAACCGGCAGGACCCCCCCTCCCCGGGATACGTTTGAAGTTTGAGGTAGCAAGACAAGCAAGCAGCCCCAGTCTCTGTGCCTCTGTGCGAGCAGGGCCATGGGCAGATGAGGCGGAACAACAGCTTTACAGAATAGCCCCTTCTGTCTGCGACCTATCTGCAGACGTTCGCATTTTCAGAGCAGGGCTGCTGGAGGCCCCCGGCAAGGATACCCCCCTCAAGCAGGGTTACGTTTGATGTATGAGGTGACAAGACAAGCCAGCATGCCCATTCTCTGTGCCTCTGTGCCAGCCTGGTCATGGGCAGATGACGGTGAGCAACAGCTTTCCAGGGTAGCACTTTCTGGCTGCGAGCTAGCTGCAGACGTTCGAATATTCAGAGCATGACAGCCGGAGGCGCCCGGCACGGACCACCTAATCTACGTTTGAAGTTGGAGGGGGCAAGACAAGCAAGCAGTCCCAGTCTCTGTGTCTCTGTGCGAGCAGTGCCATGGGCAGATGAGGCAGAGCAACAGCTTTCCAGGCTAGCTCTTTCTGCCTGCGAACTATCTGAAGACGTTCGCATTTTCGGAGCAGGGCTGCCGGAGGCCCCCTGCACAGACCACCAAATGTATGTTTGAAGTTTGAGGAAGCAAGACAAGCAAGCAGCCTCAGTCTCTGTGCCTCTGTGCGAGCAGTGCCATGGGCAGATGAGGCTGAGTAACAGCTTTCCAGGCTAGCTACTTCTGGCTGCGAGCTATCTGCAGACTTTCGCATTTTCAGAGCAGGGCTGTCGAAGGGCCCCGGCACGGACCAGCGAAGCTACGTTCGAAGTTGGAGGTAGGAAGACAAGCAAGCAGCCCCAGTCTCTGTGCCTCTGTGCGAGCAGGGCTATGTGCAGATGAGGCGGAACAACAGCTTTACAGAATAGCCCCTTCTGTCTGCGACCTATCTGCAGACGTTCGCATTTTCAGAGCAGGGCTGCTGGAGGCCCCCGGCAAGGATACCCCCCTCAAGCAGGGTTACGTTTGAAGTATGAGGTGACAAGACAAGCCAGCATGCCCATTCTCTGTGCCTCTGTGCCAGCCTGGTCATGGGCAGATGACGGTGAGCAACAGCTTTCCAGGGTAGCTCTTTCTGGCTGCGAGCTAGCTGCAGACGTTCGAATATTCAGAGCATGACAGCCGGAGGCGCCCGTCACGGACCACCTAATCTACGTTTGAAGTTGGAGGGGGCAAGACAAGCAAGCAGTCCCAGTCTCTGTGTCTCTGTGCGAGCAGTGCCATGGGCAGATGAGGCAGAGCAACAGCTTTCCAGGCAAGCTCTTTCTGCCTGCGAACTATCTGAAGACGTTCGCATTTTCGGAGCAGGGCTGTCGGAGGCCCCCTGCACAGACCACCAAATGTATGTTTGAAGTTTGAATAAGCAAGACAAGCAAGCAGCCCCAGTCTCTGTGCCTCTGTGCGAGCAGTGCCATGGGCAGATGAGGCTGAGCATCAGCTTTCCAGGCTAGCTACTTTTGCTGCGAGCTATCTACAGACTTTCGCATTTTCAGAGCAGGGCTGTCGAAGGGCCCCGGCACGGACCAGCGAAGCTACGTTTGAAGTTTGAGGTGGGAAGACAAGCAAGCAGCCCCAGTCTCTGTGCCTCTGTGCGAGCAGTGCCATGGGCAGATGAGGCTGAGCAACAGCTTTCCAGGCTAGCCCCTTCTGTCTGCGAGCTATCTGGAGTCGTTCGCATTTTTGGAGCAGGACTGCTGCAAACACACAGCAGGGAACCCACATACCCGAGATAAGTTTCAAGTTTGAGGTGGCAAGACAAGCAAGCAGCCCCAGTCTCTGTGCCTCTGTGCGAGCAGTGCCATGGGCAGATGAGGCTGAGCAACAGCTTTCCAGGCTAGCTCTTTCTGCCTGCGAGCTATCTGCAGACGTTCGCATTTTCAAAGCACGGCTGCCGGAGGCCCCCTGCACAGACCGCCAAACCTATGTTTGAAGTTTGAGGGGCAAGACAAGCAAGCAGCCCCAGTCTCTGTGCCTCTGTGCGAGCAGTGCCATGGGCAGATGAGGCTGAGCAACAGCTTTCCAGGCTAGCTCTTTCTGGCTGCCAGCTATCTGCAGACGTTCCCATTTTCGGAGCAGGGCTGCTGGAGGCGCCCAAGAGGGAATCCCCAGGCTACATTTCAAGTTTGAGGTGGCAAGTCAAGAAAGGAGCGCCTGTCTCTGTGCCTCTGTGCAAGCAGAGCCTTTGGGCAGATGAGGCGGAGCAACAGCTTTCCAGGTTAGTCCCTTCTGTCTGCGAGCTATCTGGAGTCGTTCGCATTTTTGGGTAGGACTGCTGCAGATGCACGGCAGGGAATCCCCATCCCCAAACTACGTTTCAAGCTTGAGGTGGCAAGACAAGCAAGCAGCCCCAGTCTCTGTGCCTCTGTGCGAGCAGGGCCATGGGCAGATGAGGCTGAGCAACAGCTTTCCACGCTATCCCCTTCTGGGTGGGACCTACCTGGAGACATTTGCATTTTCGGAGTACTGCTGCTGGAGGAAACCGGCAGGACCCCCCCTCCCCGGGATACGTTTGAAGTTTGAGGTAGCAAGACAAGCAAGCAGCCCCAGTCTCTGTGCCTCTGTGCAAGCAGGGCCATGGGCAGATGAGGCGGAACAACAGCTTTACAGAATAGCCCCTTCTGTCTGCGACCTATCTGCAGACGTTCGCATTTTCAGAGCAGGGCTGCTGGAGGCCCCCGGCAAGGATACCCCCCTCAAGCAGGGTTACGTTTGATGTATGAGGTGACAAGACAAGCCAGCATGCCCATTCTCTGTGCCTCTGTGCCAGCCTGGTCATGGACAGATGACGGTGAGCAACAGCTTTCCAGGGTAGCACTTTCTGGCTGCGAGCTAGCTGCAGACGTTCGAATATTCAGAGCATGACAGCCGGAGGCGCCCGGCACGGACCACCTAATCTACGTTTGAAGTTGGAGGGGGCAAGACCAGCAAGCAGTCCCAGTCTCTGTGTCTCTGTGCGAGCAGTGCCATGGGCAGATGAGGCAGAGCAACAGCTTTCCAGGCTAGCTCTTTCTGCCTGCGAACTATCTGAAGACGTTCGCATTTTCGGAGCAGGGCTGCCGGAGGCCCCCTGCACAGACCACCAAATGTATGTTTGAAGTTTGAGGAAGCAAGACAAGCAAGCAGCCCCAGTCTCTGTGCCTCTGTGCGAGCAGTGCCATGGGCAGATGAGGCTGAGCAACAGATTTCCAGGCTAGCTACTTTTGCTGCGAGCTATCTACAGACTTTCGCATTTTCAGAGCAGGGCTGTCGAAGGGCCCCGGCACGGACCAGCGAAGCTACGTTTGAAGTTTGAGGTGGGAAGACAAGCAAGCAGCCCCAGTCTCTGTGCCTCTGTGCGAGCAGTGCCATGGGCAGATGAGGCTGAGCAACAGCTTTCCAGGCTAGCCCCTTCTGTCTGCGAGCTATCTGGAGTCGTTCGCATTTTTGGAGCAGGACTGCTGCAGACACACAGCAGGGAACCCACATACCCGAGATAAGTTTCAAGTTTGAGGTGGCAAGAAAAGCAAGCAGCCCCAGTCTCTGTGCCTCTGTGCGAGCAGTGCCATGGGCAGATGAGGCGGAGCAACAGCTTTCCAGGCTATCCCCTTCTGGCTGTGAGCTATCTGCAGACTATCGCATTTTCACAGCAGGGCTGCCGGAGGATTCTAGCAGGGACATCTTATGTAATTTTGAAGTTTGAGGTGGCAAGACAAGCAATTAGCCCCAGTCTCTGTGCCTCTGTGCGAGCCTGGCCATGGGCAGATGAGGCTGAGCAACAGGTTTCCAGGCTAGCCTCTTCTGACTGCCAGCTACCTGGAGACGTTCATATTTTTGGAGCAGAGCTGCTGATGGCACCCATTACGGAAAACCCCATCCTGTAGATCCGTTTGAACTTTGAGGTGGCAAGACAAGCAAGCAGTCCCAGCCTCTGTGCCTCTGTGCGAGCAGTGCCATGGGCAGATGAAGCTGAGCAACAGTTTTTCAGGCTAGCCCCTTCTGGCTGCCAGCTATGTGAAGACGTTCGCATTTTCGGAGCAGGGCTGCTGGAGGCGCCCAAGAGGGAATCCCCAGGCTACATTTCAAGTTTGAGGTGACAAGACAAGCAAGGAGCGCCTGTCTCTGTGTCTCTGTGCGAGCAGTGCCTTGGGCAGATGAGGCTGAGCAACAGCTTTACAGGTTATCCCCTTCTGTCTGCGAGCTATCTGGAGTCGTTCGCATTTTTGGAGCAGGACTGCTGCAGACGCACGGCAGGGAACCCCCATCCCCGAGCTACGTTTCAAGTTTGAGGTGGCAAGACAAGCAAGCAGCCCCAGTCTCTGTGCCTCTGTGCGAGCAGGGCCATGGGCAGATGAGGCGGAGCAACAGCTTTCCAGGCTATCCCCTTATGGATGGGAGCTATCTGGAGACATTTTCGGAGTACTGCTGCTGGAGGAAACCGGCAGGGCCCCCCATCCCCGGGATACGTTTGAAGTTTGAGGTAGCAGGACAAGCAAGCAGCCCCACTATCTGTGCCTCTCTGCTAGCAGGGCCATGGGCAGATGAGGCTGAGCAACAGCTTTCCAGGCTAGCCCTTTCTGCCTGCGAGCTATCTGCAGGCGTTCGCATTTTCAGAGCAGGGCTGTCGGAGGCGCCCGGCACGGACCACCGAAGCTACGTTTGAAGTTTGAGGTGGCAAGACAAGCAAGCAGCCCCAGTCTCTGTGCCTCTGTGCGAGCATTGCCATTGGCACATGAGGCTGAGCAACAGTGTCCCGGGCTAGCCCCTTCTGGCTGCGAGCTATCTGGAGACGTTCGCATTTTTGGAGCTCGGCTGCTGGACGCGCCGGGCACAGACACCCCCCATCCCGTGGCTACGTTTGAAGTTTGAGGTAGAAAGAAAAGCAAGCAGCCCTAGTCTCTGTGTCTCTGTTCTTGCATTGCCATGGGCAGATGAGGCTGAGCAACAGCTTTCCAGGCTAGCCCCTTCTGTCTGTGAGCTATCTGGAGTCGTTCTCATTTTTGGAGCAGGACTGCTGCAGACGCACAGCAGGGAACACCCATTCCTGGGATACGTTTGAAGTTTGAGGTAGCAGGACAAGCAAGCAGCGCCAGACTCTGTGCCTCTGTGCGAGCAGGGCCATGGGCAGATGAGGCGGAGCAACAGTTTTCCAGGCTAGCCTCTTCTGTCTGCGAGCTATCTGCAGACTTTCGCATTTTCAGAGCAGGGCTGTCGGAGGCCAATTGCAAAGAACGCCAAATGTATTTTTGAAGTTTGAGAGGGCAAGACAAGCAAGCAGCCCCAGTCTCTGTGTCTCTGTGCGAGCAGTGCCATGGGCAGATGAGGCTGAGCAACAACTTTCCAGGCTAGCTCTTTCTGGCTGCGAGCTATCTGTAGAAGTTCGCATTTTCAGAGCAGGACCGACGGAGGCGCCTGTCACGGACCATCTAAGCTACGTTTGAAGTTGGAGGGGGCAAGACAAGCAAGCAGCCCCAGTCTCTGTGCCTCTGTGCGAGCAGTGCCATGGGCAGATGAGGTTGAGCAACAGCTTTCCAGGCTAGCTCTTTCTGGCTGCGAGCTATCTGCAGACGTTCCTATTTTCGGAGCAGGGCTGCCGGAGGCCCCCTGCACAGACCGCCAAATGTATGTTTGAAGTTTGAGGGTGTAAGACAAGCAAGCAGCCCCAGTCTCTGTGCCTCTGTGGGAGCAGTGCCATGGGCAGATGAGGCTGAGCAACAGCTTTCCAGGCTAGCTCTTTCTGCCTGCGAGCTATCTGCAGACGTTCGCATTTTCAGAGCAAGGCTTCCGCAGCACCCCGGCATGGAGCACCTAAGCTACTTTTGAAGTTTGAAGTTGCAAGACAAGGAAGCAGCCCCAGTCTCTGTGCCTCTGTGCGAGCAGTGCCATGGGCAGATGAGGTTGAGCAACAGCTTTCCAGGCTAGCTCTTTCTGTCTGCGAGCTATTTCCAGATGTTCGCATTTTCAGAGCAGGGCTGCCGGTACCAACCGGCACGGACCCCCACAGCTATGTTTGAAGTTTGAGGGTGTAAGAAGAGCAAGCAGCCCCAGTCTCTGTGCCTCTGGGCGAGCAGTGCCATGGGCAGATGAGGTTGAGCAACAGCTTTCCAGGCTAGCTCTTTCTGGCTGCGAGCTATCTGCAGATGTTCCTATTTTCGGAGCAGGGCTGCCGGAGGCCCCCTGCACAGACCGCCAAATGTATGTTTGAAGTTTGAGGGTGTAAGACAAGCAAGCAGCCCCAGTCTCTGTGCCTCTGTGCGAGCAGTGCCATGGGCAGATGAGGTTGAGCAACAGCTTTCCAGGCTAGCTCTTTCTGGCTGCGAGCTATCTGCAGACGTTCCTATTTTCGGAGCAGGGCTGCCGGAGGCCCCCTGCACAGACCGCCAAATGTATGTTTGAAGTTTGAGGGTGTAAGACAAGCAAGCAGCCCCAGTCTGTGTGCCTCTGTGCGAGCAGTGCAATGGGCAGATGAGGCTGAGTAACAGCTTTCCAGGCTAGCCCTTTCTGCCTGCGAGCTATCTGCAGACGTTTGCATTTTCAGTGCAGGGCTGTCGGAGGCGCCCGGCACGGACCACCGAAGCTACGTTTGGAGTTTGAGGTGGCAAGACAAGCAAGCAGCCCCAGTCTCTGTGCCTCTGTGCGAGCAGGGCCATGGGCAGGTGAGGTGGAGCAACAGCTTTCCAGGCTATCCCCTTCTGGATGGGAGCTATCTGGAGACATTCGCATTTTCGGAGCACTGCTGCTGGAGGAAACCGGCATGACCCCCCATCCCCAGGATACGTTTGAAGTTTGAGGTAGCAAGACAAGCAAGCAGCCCCAGTATCTGTGCCTCTCTGCGAGCAGGGCCATGGGCAGTTGAGGCTGAGCAACAGCTTTCCAGGCTATGCCCTTCTGTCTGCGACCTATCTGCAGACGTTCGCATTTTCAGAGCAGGGCTGCTGGAGGCCCCCGGCAAGAACACCCCCCCATAGCAGGGTTACGTTTGAAGTATGAGGTGGCAAGACAAGCCAGCATGCCCAGTCTCTGTGCCTCTGTGCCAGCCTGGCCATGGGCAGATGACGGTGAGCAACAGCTTTCCAGGCTAGCTCTTTCTGGCTGCCAGCTACCTGCAGACGTTCGCATTTTCAGAGCAGGGCTGTCGGAGGCGCCCAAGAGGGAATCCCCAGGCTACATTTCAAGTTTGAGGTGGCAAGACAAGCAAGGAGCGTCTGTCTGTGTGTCTCTGTGCGAGCAGGGCCATGGGCAGATGAGGTTGAGCAACAGCTTTCCAGGCTAGCTCTTTCTAGCTGCCAGATACCTGCAGACGTTTGCATTTCCGGAGCAGGACTGCCGGAGACCCCCTGCACAGTCCGCCAAAACTGTATTTCAAGTTTGACGTGGGCAATACATGCAAGCAGCCCCAGTCTCTGTGCCTCTGTGTGAGCAGTGCCATGGGCAGATGAGGCTGAGCAACAGCTTTCCAGGCTAGCTCTTTCTGGCTGCCAGCTGTCTGCAGACGTTCGCATTTTCGGAGCAGGGCTGCTAGAGGCGCCCAAGAGGGAATCCCCAGGCTACATTTCAAGTTTGAGGTGGCAAGACAAGCAAGGACCGCCTGTCTCTGTGCCTCTGTGCGAGCAGTGCCTTGGGCAGATGAGGCTGAGCAACAGCTTTCCAGGCTATCCCCTTCTGGATGGGAGCTATCTGGAGACATTCGCATTTTTGGAGTACTGCTGCTGGAGGAAACCGGCAGGACCCCCCATCCCCGGGATACGTTTGAAGTTTGAGGTAGCAAGAAAAGCAAGCAGCCCCAGTATCTGTGCCTCTCTGCGAGCAGGGCCATGGGCAGTTGAGGCTGAGCAACAGCTTTCCAGGCTATGCCCTTCTGTCTGCGACCTATCTGCAGACGTTCGCATTTTCAGAGCAGGGCTGCTGGAGGCCCCCGGCAAGAACACCCCCCCATAGCAGGGTTACGTTTGAAGTATGAGGTGGCAAGACAAGCCAGCATGCCCAGTCTCTGTGCCTCTGTGCCAGCCTGGCCATGGGCAGATGACGGTGAGCAACAGCTTTCCAGGCTAGCCCCTTCTGGCTGCCAGCTATCTGCAGACGTTTGCATTTTCAGAGAAGTGCTACCGGAGGATTCTAGCAGGGACATCTTATGTAATTTTGAAGTTTGAGGTGGCAAGACAAGCAATTAGCCCCAGTCTCTGTGCCTCTGTGCGAGCCTGGCCATGGGCAGATGAGGCTGAGCAACAGGTTTCCAGGCTAGCCCCTTCTGACTGCCAGCTACCTGGAGACGTTCATATTTTTGGAGCAGGGCTGCTGATGGCGCCCGGCACGGAAAACCCCATCCCGTAGATACTTTTGAACTTTGAGGTGGCAAGACAAGCAAGCAGCCCGAGTCTCTGTGCCTCTGTGCGAGCAGTGCCATGGGCAGATGAGGCTGAGCAACAGCTTTCCAGGCTAGCTCTTTCTGCCTGCGAGCTATCTGCAGACGTTCGCATTTTCAAAGCAGGGCTGCCGGAGGCCCCCTGCAGAGACCGCCAAATCTGTGTTTGAAGTTTGAGGGGCAAGACAAGCAAGCAGCCCCAGTCTCTGTGCCTCTGTGCGAGCAGTGACATGGGCAGATGAGGTTGAGCAACAGCTTTCCAGGCTAGCTCTTTCTGGCTGCCAGATACCTGCAGACATTTGCATTTCCGGAGCAGGACTGCCGGAGACCCCCTGCACAGTCCGCCAAAGCTATATTTCAAGTTTGACGTGGGCAATACATGCAAGCAGCCCCAGTCTCTGTGCCTCTGTGTGAGCAGTGCCATGGGCAGATGAGGCTGAGAAACAGCTTTCCAGGCTAGCTCTTTCTGGCTGCCAGCTATCTGCAGACGTTCGCATTTTCGGAGCAGGGCTGCTAGAGGCGCCCAAGAGGGAATCCCCAGGCTACATTTCAAGTTTGAGGTGGCAAGACAAGCAAGGAGCGCCTGTCTGTGTGCCTCTGTGCGAGCAGGGCCATGGGCAGGTGAGGCTGAGCAACAGCTTTCCAGGCTATCCCCTTCTGGATGGGAGCTATCTGGAGACATTCGCATTTTTGGAGTACTGCTGCTGGAGGAAACCGGCAGGACCCCCCATCCCCGGGATACGTTTGAAGTTTGAGGTAGCAAGAAAAGCAAGCAGCCCCAGTATCTGTGCCTCTCTGCGAGCAGGGCCATGGGCAGTTGAGGCTGAGCAACAGCTTTCCAGGCTATGCCGTTCTGTCTGCGACCTATCTGCAGACGTTCGCATTTTCAGAGCAGGGCTGCTGGAGGCCCCCGGCAAGAACACCCCCCCATAGCAGGGTTACGTTTGAAGTATGAGGTGGCAAGACAAGCCAGCATGCCCAGTCTCTGTGCCTCTGTGCCAGCCTGGCCATGGGCAGATGACGGTGAGCAACAGCTTTCCAGGCTAGCCCCTTCTGGCTGCTAGCTATCTGCAGACGTTTGCCTTTTCAGAGCAGGGCTGCCGGAGGCCCCCTGCACGAACCCACAAATATATGTTTGAAGTTTGAGGGGGCAAGACAAGCAAGCAGCCCCAGTCTCTGTGCCTCTGTGCGAGCAGTGCCATGTGCAGATGAGGCTGAGCAAAAGTTTTTCAGGCTAGCCCCTTCTGGCTGCCAGCTATGTGGAGACGTTCGCATTTTCGGAGCAGGGCTGCTG
Organism: Opisthocomus hoazin; assembly: GCF_030867145.1. Lineage (NCBI taxonomy): Eukaryota > Metazoa > Chordata > Aves > Opisthocomiformes > Opisthocomidae > Opisthocomus > Opisthocomus hoazin. Next base: position 43,762,826 of record NC_134418.1, on the reverse strand, counting down.
GAGGCGCCCAAGAGGGAATCCCCAGGCTACATTTCAAGTTTGAGGTGACAAGACAAGCAAGGAGCGCCTGTCTCTGTGTCTCTGTGCGAGCAGTGCCTTGGGCAGATGAGGCAGAGCAACAGCTTTCCAGGCTATCCCCTTCTGTCTGCGAGCTATCTGGAGTCGTCCGCATTTTTGGAGCAGGACTGCTGCAGACGCACGGCAGGGAACCCCCATCCCCGAGCTACGTTTCAAGTTTGAGGTGGCAAGACAAGCAAGCAGCCCCAGTCTCTGTGCCTCTGTGCGAGCAGGGCCATGGGCAGAAGAGGCGGAGCAACAGCTTTCCAGGCTATCCCCTTCTGGATGGGAGCTATCTGGAGACATTTGCATTTTCGGAGTACTGCTGCTGGAGGAAACCGGCAGGGCCCCTCATCCCCGAGATACGATTGAAGTTTGAGGTAGCAAGACAAGCAAGCAGCCCCAGTCTCTGTGCCTCTGTGCGAGCAGTGCCATTGGCACATGAGGCTGAGCAACAGCGTCCCGGGCTAGCCCCTTCTGGCTGCGAGCTATCTGGAGACTTTCGCATTTTTGGAGCTCGGCTGCTGGACGCGCCGGGCACGGACACCCCCCATCCCGTGGCTACGTTTGAAGTTTGAGGTAGCAAGAAAAGCAAGCAGCCCTAGTCTCTGTGCCTCTGTTCTTGCAGTGCCATGGGCAGATGAGGCTGAGCAACAGCTTTCCAGGCTAGCCCCTTCTGGCTGTGAGCTATCTGCAGACGTTTGCATTTTCAGAGAAGTGCTACCGGAGGATTCTAGCAGGGACATCTTATGTAATTTTGAAGTTTGAGGTGGCAAGACAAGCAATTAGCCCCAGTCTCTGTGCCTCTGTGCGAGCCTGGCCATGGGCAGATGAGGCTGAGCAACAGGTTTCCAGGCTAGCCCCTTCTGACTGCCAGCTACCTGGAGACGTTCATATTTTTGGAGCAGGGCTGCTGATGGCGCCCGGCACGGAAAACCCCATCCCGTAGATACTTTTGAACTTTGAGGTGGCAAGACAAGCAAGCAGTCCCAGCCTCTGTGCCTCTGTGCGAGCAGTGCCATGGGCAGATGAGGCTGAGCAACAGCTTTCCAGGCTAGCTCTTTCTGCCTGCGAGCTATCTGCAGACGTTCGCATTTTCAAAGCAGGGCTGCCGGAGGCCCCCTGCACAGACCGCCAAATCTGTGTTTGAAGTTTGAGGGGCAAGACAAGCAAGCAGCCCCAGTCTCTGTGCCTCTGTGCGAGCAGTGCCATGTGCAGATGAGGCTGAGCAACAGCTTTCCAGGCTAGCTCTTTCTGGCTGCCAGCTATCTGCAGACGTTCGCATTTTCGGAGCAGGGCTGCTAGAGGCGCCCAAGAGGGAATCCCCAGGCTACATTTCAAGTTTGAGGTGGCAAGACAAGCAAGGAGCGCCTGTCTCTGTGCCTCTGTGCAAGCAGTGCCTTGGGCAGATGAGGCGGAGCAACAGCTTTCCAGGCTAGCTCTTTCTGGCTGCCAGCTATCTGGAGACGTTCGCATTTTCAGAGCAGGGCTGCTGGAGGCGCCCAAGAGGGAATCCCCAGGTTACATTTCAAGTTTGAGGTGACAATACAAGCAAGGAGCGCCTGTGTCTGTGTCTCTATGCGAGCAGTGCCTTGGGCAGATGAGGCGGAGCAACAGCTTTACAGGCCACCGCCTTCTGTCTGCGAGCTATCTGGAGTCGTTTGCATTTTTGGGTAGGACTGCTGCAGACGCACGGCAGGGAACCCCCATCCCCGAGCTACGTTTCAAGTTTGAGGTGGCAAGACAAGCAAGCAGCCCCAGTCTCTGTGCCTCTGTGCGAGCAGGGCCATGGGCAGATGAGGCGGAGCAACAGCTTTCCAGGCTATCCCCTTCTGTCTGCGAGCTATCTGGAGTCGTTCGCATTTTTGGAGCAGGACTGTCGGAGGTGCTCGGCACGGAGCACCGAAGATGCGTTTGAAGTTTGAGGTGGCAAGACAAGCAAGCAGCCCCAGTCTCTGTGCCTCTGTGCGAGCAGTGCCATGGGCAGATGAGGCTGAGCAACAGCCTTCCAGGCTAGCTCTTTCTGCCTGCGAGCTATCTGCTGACGTTCGAATTTTCAAAGCAGGGCTGCCGGAGGCCCCCTGCAAAGACCGCCCAATCTATGTTTGAAGTTTGAGGGGCAAGACAAGCAAGCAGCCCCAGTCTCTGTGCCTCTGTGCGAGCAGGGCCATGGGCAGGTGAGGTGGAGCAACAGCTTTCCAGGCTATCCCCTTCTGGATGGGAGCTATCTGGAGACATTCGCATTTTCGGAGCAGGGCTGCTGGAGGCGCCCAAGAGGGAATCCCCAGGCTACATTTCAAGTTTGAGGTGACAAGACAAGCAAGGAGCGCCTGTCTCTGTGTCTCTGTGAGAGCAGTGCCTTGGGCAGATTAGGCAGAGCAACAGCTTTCCAGGCTATCCCCTTCTGTCTGCGAGCTATCTGGAGTCGTTCGCATTTTTGGAGCAGGACTGCTGCAGACGCACGGCAGGGAACCCCCATCCCCGAGCTACGTTTCAAGTTTGAGGTGGCAAGACAAGCAAGCAGCCCCAGTCTCTGTGCCTCTGTGCGAGCAGGGCCACGGGCAGAAGAGGCGGAGCAACAGCTTTCCAGGCTATCCCCTTCTGGATGGGAGCTATCTGGAGACATTTGCATTTTCGGAGTACTGCTGCTGGAGGAAACCGGCAGGGCCCCTCATCCCCGGGATACGATTGAAGTTTGAGGTAGCAAGACAAGCAAGCAGCCCCAGTCTCTGTGCCTCTGTGCGAGCAGTGCCATTGGCACATGAGGCTGAGCAACAGCGTCCCGGGCTAGCCCCTTCTGGCTGCGAGCTATCTGGAGACTTTCGCATTTTTGGAGCTCGGCTGCTGGACGCGCCGGGCACGGACACCCCCCATCCCGTGGCTACGTTTGAAGTTTGAGGTAGCAAGAAAAGCAAGCAACCCTAGTCTCTGTGCCTCTGTTCTTGCAGTGCCATGTGCAGATGAGGCTGAGCAACAGCTTTCCAGGCTAGCCCCTTCTGGCTGTGAGCTATCTGAAGACGTTTGCATTTTCAGAGCAGGGCTGCCGGAGGATTCTAGCAGGGACATCTTATGTAATTTTGAAGTTTGAGGTGGCAAGACAAGCAATTAGCCCCAGTCTCTGTGCCTCTGTGCGAGCCTGGATATGGGCAGATGAGGCTGAGCAACAGGTTTCCAGGCTAGCCCCTTCTGACTGCCAGCTACCTGGAGACGTTCATATTTTTGGAGCAGGGCTGCTGATGGCGCCCGGCACGTAAAACCCCATCCCGTAGATACTTTTGAACTTTGAGGTGGCAAGACAAGCAAGCAGCCCCAGTCTCTGTGCCTCTGTGCGAGCAGGGCCATGGGCAGATGAGGCTGAGCAACAGCTTTCCAGGCTAGCTCTTTCTGCCTGCGAGCTATCTGCAGACGTTCGCATTTTCAAAGCAGGGCTGCCGGAGGCCCCCTGCACAGACCGCCAAATCTATGTTTGAAGTTTGAGGGGCAAGACAAGCAAGCAGCCCCAGTCTCTGTGCCTCTGTGCGAGCAGTGCCATGTGCAGATGAGGCTGAGCAACAGCTTTCCAGGCTAGCTCTTTCTGGCTGCCAGCTATCTGCAGACGTTCGCATTTTCGGAGCAGGGCTGCTAGAGGCGCCCAAGAGGGAATCCCCAGGCTACATTTCAAGTTTGAGGTGGCAAGACAAGCAAGGAGCGTATGTCTCTGTGCCTCTGTGCAAGCAGTGCCTTGGGCAGATGAGGCGGAGCAACAGCTTTCCAGGCTAGCTCTTTCTGCCTGCCAGCTACGTGGAGACGTTCGCATTTTCAGAGCAGGGCTGCTGGAGGCGCCCAAGAGGGAATCCCCAGGCTACATTTCAAGTTTGAGGTCACAATACAAGCAAGGAGCGCCTGTGTCTGTGTCTCTGTGCGAGCAGTGCCTTGGGCAGATGAGGCGGAGCAACAGCTTTCCAGGCCACCGCCTTCTGTCTGCGAGCTATCTGGAGTCGTTCGCATTTTTGGAGCAGGACTGCTGCAGACGCACGGCAGGGAACCCCCATCCCCGAGCTACGTTTCAAGTTTGACGTGGCAAGACAAGCAAGCAGCCCCAGTCTCTGTGCCTCTGTGCGAGCAGGGCCATGGGCAGATGAGGCTGAGCAACAGCTTTCCAGGCTATCCCCTTCTGGATGGGAGCTATCTGGAGACATTCGCATTTTCGGAGTACTGCTGCTGGAGGAAACCGGCAGGGCCCCTCATCCCCGGTATACGTTTGAAGTTTGAGGTAGCAAGACAAGCAAGCAGCTGCACTATCTGTGCCTCTCTGCGAGCAGGGCCATGGGCAGTTGAGGCTGAGCAACAGCTTTCCAGGCTAGCTACTTCTGGCTGCGAGCTATCTGCAGAAGTTCGCATTTTCAGTGCAGGGCTGTCGGAGGTGCTCGGCACGGAGCACCGAAGATGCGTTTGAAGTTTGAGGTGGCAAGACAAGCAAGCAGCCCCAGTCTCTGTGCCTCTGTGCGAGCAGTGCCATGGGCAGATGAGGCTGAGCAACAGCCTTCCAGGCTAGCTCTTTCTGCCTGCGAGCTATCTGCTGACGTTCGCATTTTCAAAGCAGAGCTGCCGGAGGCCCCCTGCAAAGACCGCCCAATCTATGTTTGAAGTTTGAGGGGCAAGACAAGCAAGCAGCCCCAGTCTCTGTGCCTCTGGGCGAGCAGTGCCATGGGCAGATGACGCTGAGCAACAGCTTTCCAGGCTAGCTCTTTCTGGCTGCCAGCTATCTGCAGACGTTCGCATTTTCGGAGCAGGGCTGCTGGAGACGCCTAAGAGGGAATCCCCAGGCTACATTTCAAGTTTGAGGTGGCAAGACAAGCAAGGAGCGCCTGTCTCTGTGTCTCTGTACAAGCAGTGCCTTGGGCAGATGAGGCGGAGCAACAGCTTTCCAGGCTAGCCCCTTCTGTCTGCGAGCTATCTGCAGTCGTTCGCTTTTTTGGGTAGGACTGCTGCAGACGCACGGCAGGGAATCCCCATCCCCGAGCTACGTTTCAAGCTTGAGGTGGCAAGACAAGCAAGCAGCCCCAGTCTCTGTGCCTCTGTGCGAGCAGGGCCATGGGCAGATGAGGTGGAGCAACAGCTTTCCAGGCTATCCCCTTCTGGATGGGAGCTATCTGGAGACATTCGCATTTTCGGAGCACTGCTGCTGGAGGAAACCGGCATGACCCCCCATCCCCAGGATACGTTTGAAGTTTGAGGTAGCAAGACAAGCAAGCAGCCCCAGTATCTGTGCCTCTCTGCGAGCAGGGCCATGGGCAGTTGAGGCTGAGCAACAGCTTTCCAGGCTAGCCCCTTCTGTCTGCGACCTATCTGCAGACGTTCGCATTTTCAGAGCAGGGCTGCTGGAGGCCCCCGGCAAGAACACCCCCCCATAGCAGGGTTACGTTTGAAGTATGAGGTGGCAAGACAAGCCAGCATGCCCAGTCTCTGTGCCTCTGTGCCAGCCTGACCATGGGCAGATGACGGTGAGCAACAGCTTTCCAGGTTAGCTCTTTCTGGCTGCCAGCTACCTGCAGACGTTGGCATTTTCAGAGCAGGGCTGTCGGAGGCGCCCAAGAGGGAATCCCCAGGCTACATTTGAAGTTTGAGGTGGCAAGACAAGCAAGGAGCGTCTGTCTGTGTGTCTCTGTGCGAGCAGGGCCATGGGCAGATGAGGGGGAGCAACAGCTTTACAGGCTAGCCCCTTCTGACAGCCAGCTACCTGGAGACGTTCATATTTTTGGAGCAGGGCTGCTGATGGCGCCCGGCACGGAAAACCCCATCCCGTAGATACTTTTGAACTTTGAGGTAGCAAGACAAGCAAGCAGCCCCAGTCTCTGTGCCTCTGTGCGAGCAGTGCCATGGGCAGATGAGGCTGAGCAACAGCTTTCCAGGCTAGCTCTTTCTGCCTGCGAGCTATCTGCAGACGTTCACATTTTCAAAGCAGGGCTGCCGGAGGCCCCCTGCACCGACCGCCAAATCTATGTTTGAAGTTTGAGGGGCAAGACAAGCAAGCAGCCCCAGTCTCTGTGCCTCTGGGCGAGCAGTGCCATGGGCAGATGAGGCTGAGCAACAGCTTTCCAGGCTAGCTCTTTCTGGCTGCCAGCTATCTGCAGACGTTCGCATTTTCGGAGCAGGGCTGCTGGAGGCGCCCAAGAGGGAATCCCCAGGCTACATTTCAAGTTTGTGGTGGCAAGACAAACAAGGAGCGCCTGTCTCTGTGCCTCTGTGCAAGCAGTGCCTTGGGCAGATGAGGCGGAGCAACAGCTTTCCAGGTTAGCCCCTTCTGTCTGCGAGCTATCTGGAGTCGTTCGCTTTTTTGGGTAGGACTGCTGCAGACGCACGGCAGGGAATCCCCATCCCCGAGCTACGTTTCAAGCTTGAGGTGGCAAGACAAGCAAGCAGCCCCAGTCTCTGTGCCTCTGTGCGAGCAGGGCCATGGGCAGATGAGGCTGAGCAACAGCTTTCCAGGCTATCCCCTTCTGGATGGGAACTATCTGGAGACATTCGCATTTTCGGAGTACTGCTGCTGGAGGAAACCGGCAGGACCCCCCATCCCCGGGATACGTTTGAAGTTTGAGGTAGCAAGACAAGCAAGCAGCCCCAGTCTCTGTGCCTCTCTGCGAGCAGTGCCATGGGCAGATGAGGCTGAGCAACAGCTTTCCAGGCTAGCTCTTTCTGGCTGCGAGCTATCAGCAGACTTTCGCATTTTCAAAGCTGGGCTGCCGGAGGCGCTTGGCACGAACCACCGAAGCTACCTTTGAAGTTTGAGGTAGCAAGACAAGCAAGCAGCCCCAGTCTCTGTGCCTCTGTGCGAGCAGTGCCATTGGCACATGAGGCTGAGCAACAGCGTCCCGGGCTAGCCCCTTCTGGCTGCGAGCTATCTGGAGACTTTCGCATTTTTGGAGCTCGGCTGCTGGACGCGCCGGGCACGGACACCCCCCATCCCGTGGCTACGTTTGAAGTTTGAGGTAGCAAGAAAAGCAAGCAGCCCTAGTCTCTGTGCCTCTGTTCTTGCAGTGCCATGGGCAGATGAGGCTGAGCAACAGCTTTCCAGGCTAGCCCCTTCTGGCTGTGAGCTATCTGCAGACGTTTGCATTTTCAGAGAAGTGCTACCGGAGGATTCTAGCAGGGACATCTTATGTAATTTTGAAGTTTGAGGTGGCAAGACAAGCAATTAGCCCCAGTCTCTGTGCCTCTGTGCGAGCCTGGCCATGGGCAGATGAGGCTGAGCAACAGGTTTCCAGGCTAGCCCCTTCTGACTGCCAGCTACCTGGAGACGTTCATATTTTTGGAGCAGGGCTGCTGATGGCGCCCGGCACGGAAAACCCCATCCCGTAGATACTTTTGAACTTTGAGGTGGCAAGACAAGCAAGCAGTCCCAGCCTCTGTGCCTCTGTGCGAGCAGTGCCATGGGCAGATGAGGCTGAGCAACAGCTTTCCAGGCTAGCTCTTTCTGCCTGCGAGCTATCTGCAGACGTTCGCATTTTCAAAGCAGGGCTGCCGGAGGCCCCCTGCACAGACCGCCAAATCTGTGTTTGAAGTTTGAGGGGCAAGACAAGCAAGCAGCCCCAGTCTCTGTGCCTCTGTGCGAGCAGTGCCATGTGCAGATGAGGCTGAGCAACAGCTTTCCAGGCTAGCTCTTTCTGGCTGCCAGCTATCTGCAGACGTTCGCATTTTCGGAGCAGGGCTGCTAGAGGCGCCCAAGAGGGAATCCCCAGGCTACATTTCAAGTTTGAGGTGGCAAGACAAGCAAGGAGCGCCTGTCTCTGTGCCTCTGTGCAAGCAGTGCCTTGGGCAGATGAGGCGGAGCAACAGCTTTCCAGGCTAGCTCTTTCTGGCTGCCAGCTATCTGGAGACGTTCGCATTTTCAGAGCAGGGCTGCTGGAGGCGCCCAAGAGGGAATCCCCAGGTTACATTTCAAGTTTGAGGTGACAATACAAGCAAGGAGCGCCTGTGTCTGTGTCTCTATGCGAGCAGTGCCTTGGGCAGATGAGGCGGAGCAACAGCTTTACAGGCCACCGCCTTCTGTCTGCGAGCTATCTGGAGTCGTTTGCATTTTTGGGTAGGACTGCTGCAGACGCACGGCAGGGAACCCCCATCCCCGAGCTACGTTTCAAGTTTGAGGTGGCAAGACAAGCAAGCAGCCCCAGTCTCTGTGCCTCTGTGCGAGCAGGGCCATGGGCAGATGAGGCGGAGCAACAGCTTTCCAGGCTATCCCCTTCTGTCTGCGAGCTATCTGGAGTCGTTCGCATTTTTGGAGCAGGACTGTCGGAGGTGCTCGGCACGGAGCACCGAAGATGCGTTTGAAGTTTGAGGTGGCAAGACAAGCAAGCAGCCCCAGTCTCTGTGCCTCTGTGCGAGCAGTGCCATGGGCAGATGAGGCTGAGCAACAGCCTTCCAGGCTAGCTCTTTCTGCCTGCGAGCTATCTGCTGACGTTCGAATTTTCAAAGCAGGGCTGCCGGAGGCCCCCTGCAAAGACCGCCCAATCTATGTTTGAAGTTTGAGGGGCAAGACAAGCAAGCAGCCCCAGTCTCTGTGCCTCTGTGCGAGCAGGGCCATGGGCAGGTGAGGTGGAGCAACAGCTTTCCAGGCTATCCCCTTCTGGATGGGAGCTATCTGGAGACATTCGCATTTTCGGAGCAGGGCTGCTGGAGGCGCCCAAGAGGGAATCCCCAGGCTACATTTCAAGTTTGAGGTGACAAGACAAGCAAGGAGCGCCTGTCTCTGTGTCTCTGTGAGAGCAGTGCCTTGGGCAGATTAGGCAGAGCAACAGCTTTCCAGGCTATCCCCTTCTGTCTGCGAGCTATCTGGAGTCGTTCGCATTTTTGGAGCAGGACTGCTGCAGACGCACGGCAGGGAACCCCCATCCCCGAGCTACGTTTCAAGTTTGAGGTGGCAAGACAAGCAAGCAGCCCCAGTCTCTGTGCCTCTGTGCGAGCAGGGCCACGGGCAGAAGAGGCGGAGCAACAGCTTTCCAGGCTATCCCCTTCTGGATGGGAGCTATCTGGAGACATTTGCATTTTCGGAGTACTGCTGCTGGAGGAAACCGGCAGGGCCCCTCATCCCCGGGATACGATTGAAGTTTGAGGTAGCAAGACAAGCAAGCAGCCCCAGTCTCTGTGCCTCTGTGCGAGCAGTGCCATTGGCACATGAGGCTGAGCAACAGCGTCCCGGGCTAGCCCCTTCTGGCTGCGAGCTATCTGGAGACTTTCGCATTTTTGGAGCTCGGCTGCTGGACGCGCCGGGCACGGACACCCCCCATCCCGTGGCTACGTTTGAAGTTTGAGGTAGCAAGAAAAGCAAGCAACCCTAGTCTCTGTGCCTCTGTTCTTGCAGTGCCATGTGCAGATGAGGCTGAGCAACAGCTTTCCAGGCTAGCCCCTTCTGGCTGTGAGCTATCTGAAGACGTTTGCATTTTCAGAGCAGGGCTGCCGGAGGATTCTAGCAGGGACATCTTATGTAATTTTGAAGTTTGAGGTGGCAAGACAAGCAATTAGCCCCAGTCTCTGTGCCTCTGTGCGAGCCTGGATATGGGCAGATGAGGCTGAGCAACAGGTTTCCAGGCTAGCCCCTTCTGACTGCCAGCTACCTGGAGACGTTCATATTTTTGGAGCAGGGCTGCTGATGGCGCCCGGCACGTAAAACCCCATCCCGTAGATACTTTTGAACTTTGAGGTGGCAAGACAAGCAAGCAGCCCCAGTCTCTGTGCCTCTGTGCGAGCAGGGCCATGGGCAGATGAGGCTGAGCAACAGCTTTCCAGGCTAGCTCTTTCTGCCTGCGAGCTATCTGCAGACGTTCGCATTTTCAAAGCAGGGCTGCCGGAGGCCCCCTGCACAGACCGCCAAATCTATGTTTGAAGTTTGAGGGGCAAGACAAGCAAGCAGCCCCAGTCTCTGTGCCTCTGTGCGAGCAGTGCCATGTGCAGATGAGGCTGAGCAACAGCTTTCCAGGCTAGCTCTTTCTGGCTGCCAGCTATCTGCAGACGTTCGCATTTTCGGAGCAGGGCTGCTAGAGGCGCCCAAGAGGGAATCCCCAGGCTACATTTCAAGTTTGAGGTGGCAAGACAAGCAAGGAGCGTATGTCTCTGTGCCTCTGTGCAAGCAGTGCCTTGGGCAGATGAGGCGGAGCAACAGCTTTCCAGGCTAGCTCTTTCTGCCTGCCAGCTACGTGGAGACGTTCGCATTTTCAGAGCAGGGCTGCTGGAGGCGCCCAAGAGGGAATCCCCAGGCTACATTTCAAGTTTGAGGTCACAATACAAGCAAGGAGCGCCTGTGTCTGTGTCTCTGTGCGAGCAGTGCCTTGGGCAGATGAGGCGGAGCAACAGCTTTCCAGGCCACCGCCTTCTGTCTGCGAGCTATCTGGAGTCGTTCGCATTTTTGGAGCAGGACTGCTGCAGACGCACGGCAGGGAACCCCCATCCCCGAGCTACGTTTCAAGTTTGACGTGGCAAGACAAGCAAGCAGCCCCAGTCTCTGTGCCTCTGTGCGAGCAGGGCCATGGGCAGATGAGGCTGAGCAACAGCTTTCCAGGCTATCCCCTTCTGGATGGGAGCTATCTGGAGACATTCGCATTTTCGGAGTACTGCTGCTGGAGGAAACCGGCAGGGCCCCTCATCCCCGGTATACGTTTGAAGTTTGAGGTAGCAAGACAAGCAAGCAGCTGCACTATCTGTGCCTCTCTGCGAGCAGGGCCATGGGCAGTTGAGGCTGAGCAACAGCTTTCCAGGCTAGCTACTTCTGGCTGCGAGCTATCTGCAGAAGTTCGCATTTTCAGTGCAGGGCTGTCGGAGGTGCTCGGCACGGAGCACCGAAGATGCGTTTGAAGTTTGAGGTGGCAAGACAAGCAAGCAGCCCCAGTATCTGTGCCTCTGTGCGAGCAGTGCCATGGGCAGATGAGGCTGAGCAACAGCCTTCCAGGCTAGCTCTTTCTGCCTGCGAGCTATCTGCTGACGTTCGCATTTTCAAAGCAGAGCTGCCGGAGGCCCCCTGCAAAGACCGCCCAATCTATGTTTGAAGTTTGAGGGGCAAGACAAGCAAGCAGCCCCAGTCTCTGTGCCTCTGGGCGAGCAGTGCCATGGGCAGATGACGCTGAGCAACAGCTTTCCAGGCTAGCTCTTTCTGGCTGCCAGCTATCTGCAGACGTTCGCATTTTCGGAGCAGGGCTGCTGGAGACGCCTAAGAGGGAATCCCCAGGCTACATTTCAAGTTTGAGGTGGCAAGACAAGCAAGGAGCGCCTGTCTCTGTGTCTCTGTACAAGCAGTGCCTTGGGCAGATGAGGCGGAGCAACAGCTTTCCAGGCTAGCCCCTTCTGTCTGCGAGCTATCTGCAGTCGTTCGCTTTTTTGGGTAGGACTGCTGCAGACGCACGGCAGGGAATCCCCATCCCCGAGCTACGTTTCAAGCTTGAGGTGGCAAGACAAGCAAGCAGCCCCAGTCTCTGTGCCTCTGTGCGAGCAGGGCCATGGGCAGATGAGGTGGAGCAACAGCTTTCCAGGCTATCCCCTTCTGGATGGGAGCTATCTGGAGACATTCGCATTTTCGGAGCACTGCTGCTGGAGGAAACCGGCATGACCCCCCATCCCCAGGATACGTTTGAAGTTTGAGGTAGCAAGACAAGCAAGCAGCCCCAGTATCTGTGCCTCTCTGCGAGCAGGGCCATGGGCAGTTGAGGCTGAGCAACAGCTTTCCAGGCTAGCCCCTTCTGTCTGCGACCTATCTGCAGACGTTCGCATTTTCAGAGCAGGGCTGCTGGAGGCCCCCGGCAAGAACACCCCCCCATAGCAGGGTTACGTTTGAAGTATGAGGTGGCAAGACAAGCCAGCATGCCCAGTCTCTGTGCCTCTGTGCCAGCCTGACCATGGGCAGATGACGGTGAGCAACAGCTTTCCAGGTTAGCTCTTTCTGGCTGCCAGCTACCTGCAGACGTTGGCATTTTCAGAGCAGGGCTGTCGGAGGCGCCCAAGAGGGAATCCCCAGGCTACATTTGAAGTTTGAGGTGGCAAGACAAGCAAGGAGCGTCTGTCTGTGTGTCTCTGTGCGAGCAGGGCCATGGGCAGATGAGGGGGAGCAACAGCTTTACAGGCTAGCCCCTTCTGACAGCCAGCTACCTGGAGACGTTCATATTTTTGGAGCAGGGCTGCTGATGGCGCCCGGCACGGAAAACCCCATCCCGTAGATACTTTTGAACTTTGAGGTAGCAAGACAAGCAAGCAGCCCCAGTCTCTGTGCCTCTGTGCGAGCAGTGCCATGGGCAGATGAGGCTGAGCAACAGCTTTCCAGGCTAGCTCTTTCTGCCTGCGAGCTATCTGCAGACGTTCACATTTTCAAAGCAGGGCTGCCGGAGGCCCCCTGCACCGACCGCCAAATCTATGTTTGAAGTTTGAGGGGCAAGACAAGCAAGCAGCCCCAGTCTCTGTGCCTCTGGGCGAGCAGTGCCATGGGCAGATGAGGCTGAGCAACAGCTTTCCAGGCTAGCTCTTTCTGGCTGCCAGCTATCTGCAGACGTTCGCATTTTCGGAGCAGGGCTGCTGGAGGCGCCCAAGAGGGAATCCCCAGGCTACATTTCAAGTTTGTGGTGGCAAGACAAACAAGGAGCGCCTGTCTCTGTGCCTCTGTGCAAGCAGTGCCTTGGGCAGATGAGGCGGAGCAACAGCTTTCCAGGTTAGCCCCTTCTGTCTGCGAGCTATCTGGAGTCGTTCGCTTTTTTGGGTAGGACTGCTGCAGACGCACGGCAGGGAATCCCCATCCCCGAGCTACGTTTCAAGCTTGAGGTGGCAAGACAAGCAAGCAGCCCCAGTCTCTGTGCCTCTGTGCGAGCAGGGCCATGGGCAGATGAGGCTGAGCAACAGCTTTCCAGGCTATCCCCTTCTGGATGGGAACTATCTGGAGACATTCGCATTTTCGGAGTACTGCTGCTGGAGGAAACCGGCAGGACCCCCCATCCCCGGGATACGTTTGAAGTTTGAGGTAGCAAGACAAGCAAGCAGCCCCAGTCTCTGTGCCTCTCTGCGAGCAGTGCCATGGGCAGATGAGGCTGAGCAACAGCTTTCCAGGCTAGCTCTTTCTGGCTGCGAGCTATCAGCAGACTTTCGCATTTTCAAAGCTGGGCTGCCGGAGGCGCTTGGCACGAACCACCGAAGCTACCTTTGAAGTTTGAGGTAGCAAGACAAGCAAGAAGCCCCAGTCTCTGTGCCTCTGTGCGAGCAGTGCCATTGGCGCATGAGGCTGAGCAACAGCGTCCTGGGCTAGCCCCTTCTGGCTGCGAGCTATCTGGAGACGTTCGCATTTTTGGAGCAGGACTGCTGAACGCGCCGGGCACGGACACCCCCATCCCGTGGCTACGTTTGAAGTTTGAGGTAGCAATAAAAGCAAGCAGCCCTAGTCTCTGTGCCTCTGTTCTTGCAGTGCCATGGGCAGATGAGGCAGAGCAACAGCTATCCAGGCTAGCTCTTTCTGCCTGCGAACTATCTGAAGACGTTTGCATTTTCGGAGCAGGGCTGCCAGAGGCCCCCTGCACAGACCACCAAATGTATGTTTGAAGTTTGAGGAAGCAAGACAAGCAAGCAGCCCCAGTCTCTGTGCCTCTGTGCGAGCAGTGCCATGGGCAGATGAGGCTGAGCAACAGCTTTCCAGGCTAGCTACTTCTGGCTGCGAGCTATCTGCAGACTTTCGCATTGTCAGAGCAGGGCTGTCGAAGGGGCCCGGCACGGACCAGCGAAGCTACGTTTGAAGTTTGAGGTGGGAAGACAAGCAAGCAGCCCCAGTCTCTGTGCCTCTGTGCGAGCAGTGCCATGGGCAGATGAGGCTGAGCAACAGCTTTCCAGGCTAGCTCTTTCTGGCTCTCAGCTACCTGCAGACGTTCGCATTTTCGGAGCAGGGCTGCTGGAGGCGCCCAAGAGGGAATCCCCAGGCTACATTTCAAATTTGAGGTTGCAAGACAAGCAAGGAGCGTCTGTCTGTGTGTCTCTGTGCAAGCAGGGCCATGGGCAGATGAGGGGGAGCAACAGCTTTCCAGGCTAGCCCCTTCTGGCTGCTAGCTATCTGCAGACGTTTGCCTTTTCAGAGCAGGGCTGCAGGAGACCCCCTGCACGAACCCACAAATATATGTTTGAAGTTTGAGGGGGCAAGACAAGCAAGCAGCCCCAGTCTCTGTGCCTCTCTGCGAGCAGTGCCATGTGCAGATGAGGCTGAGCAACAGTTTTTCAGCCTAGCCCCTTCTGGCTGCCAGCTATGTGGAGACGTTCGGATTTTCAGAGCAGGGCTGCTGGACGCGCCCAAGAGGGAATCCCCAGGCTACATTTCAAGTTTGAGGTGACAAGACAAGCAAGGAGCGCCTGTCTCTGTGTATCTGTGCGAGCAGTGCCTTGGGCAGATGAGGCTGAGCAACAGCTTTCCAGGCTATCCCCTTCTGTCTGCGAGCTATCTGGAGTCGTTCGCATTTTTGGAGCAGGACTGCTGCAGACGAACGGCAGGGAACCCCCATCCCTGAGCTACGTTTCAAGTTTGAGGTGGCAAGACAAGCAAGCAGCCCCAGTCTCTGTGCCTCTGTGCGAGTAGGGCCATGGGCAGAAGAGGCGGAGCAACAGCTTTCCAGGCTATCCCCTTCTGGATGGGACCTACCTGGAGACATTTGCATTTTCGGAGTACTGCTGCTGGAGGAAACCGGCAGGGCCCCTCATCCCCGGGATACGTTTGAAGTTTGAGGTAGCAAGACAAGCAAGCAGCCCCAGTCTCTGTGCCTCTGTGCGAGCAGTGCCATTGGCGCATGAGGCTGAGCAACAGCGTCCCGGGCTAGCCCCTTCTGGCTGCGAGCTATCTGGAGACGTTCGCATTTTTGGAGCTCGGCTGCTGAACGCGCCGGGCATGGACACCCCCATCCCGTGGCTACGTTTGAAGTTTGAGGTAGCAATAAAAGCAAGCAGCCCTAGTCTCTGTGCCTCTGTTGTTACAGTGCCATGGGCAGATGAGGCTGAGCAACAGCTTTCCAGGCTAGCCCCTTCTGTCTGCGAGCTATCTGGAGTCGTTCGCATTTTTGGAGCAGGACTGCTGCAGACGCACAGCAGGGAACCCCCATACCCGAGATACGTTTGAAGTTTGAGGTGGCAAGACAAGCAAGCAGCCCCAGTCTCTATGCCTCTGTGCGAGCAGGGCCATGGGCAGATGAGGCTGAGCAACAGGTTTCCAGGCTAGCCCCTTCTGACTGCCAGCTACCTGGAGACGTTCATATTTTCAAAGCAGGGCTGCTGATGGCGCCCGGCACGGAAAACCCCATCCCGTAGATACTTTTGAACTTTGAGGTGGCAAGACAAGCAAGCAGCCCCAGTCTCTGTGCCTCTGTGCGAGCAGTGCCATGGGCAGATGAGGCTGAGCAACAGCTTTCCAGGCTAGCTCTTTCTGCCTGCGAGCTATCTGCACACGTTCACATTTTCAAAGCAGGGCTGCCGGAGGCCCCCTGCACCGACCGCCAAATCTATGTTTGAAGTTTGAGGGGCAAGACAAGCAAGCAGCCCCAGTCTCTGTGCCTCTGTGCGAGCAGTGCCATGGGCAGATGAGGCTGAGCAACAGCTTTCCAGGCTAGCTCTTTCTGGCTGCCAGCTATCTTCATACGTTCGCATTTTCAGAGCAGGGCTGCTGGAGGCGCCCAAGAGGGAATCCCCAGGCTACATTTCAAGCTTGAGGTGGCAAGAGAAGCAAGGAACGCCTGTCTCTGTGCCTCTGTGCAAGCAGTGCCTTGGGCAGATGAGGCGGAACAACAGCTTTCCACGTTAGCCCCTTCTGTCTGCGAGCTATCTGGAGTCGTTCGCTTTTTTGGGTAGGACTGCTGCAGACGCACGGCAGGGAATCCCCATCCCCGAGCTACGTTTGAAGCTTTAGGTAGCAAGACAAGCAAGCAGCCCCAGTCTCTGTGCCTCTCTGCGAGCAGTGCCATGGGCAGATGAGGCTGAGCAACAGCTTTCCAGGCTAGCTCTTTCTGGCTGCGAGCTATCGGCAGACTTTCGCATTTTCAAAGCTGGGCTGCCGGAGGCGCTCGGCACGAAGCACCGAAGCTACCTTTGAAGTTGGAGGGGGCAAGACAAGCAAGAAATCCCAGTCTCTGTGCCTCTGTGCGAGCGGTGCCATGGGGAGATGAGATTGAGCAACAGCTTTGCAGGCTAGCACTTTCTGCCTGCGAGCTATCTGCAGATGTTCGCATTTTCGGAGCAGGGATGCTGGAGGCGCCCAAGAGGGAATCCCCAGGCTACATTTCAAGTTTGAGGTTGCAAGACAAGCAAGGAGCGCCTGTCTTTGTGCCTCTGTGCGAGCAGTGCCTTGGGCAGATGAGGCTGAGCAACAGCTTTCCAGGCTAGCCCCTTCTGCCTGCGAGCTATCTGGAGTCGTTCGCATTTTTGGGTAGGACTGCTGCAGACGCACGGCAGGGAACCCCCATCCCCGAGCTACGTTTGAAGTTGGAGGTGGCAAGACAAGCAAGCAGCCCCAGTCTCTGTGCCTCTGTGCGAGCAGGGCCATGGGCAGATAAGGCGGAACAACAGCTTTACAGAATAGCCCCTTCTGTCTGCGACTTATCTGCAGACGTTCGCATTTTCAGAGCAGGGCTGCTGGAGGCCCCCGGCAAGGACACCCCCCCCAAGCAGGGTTACGTTTGAAGTATGAGGTGACAAGACAAGCCAGCATGCCCAGTCTCTGTGCCTCTGTGCCAGCCTGGTCATGGGCAGATGACGGTGAGCAACAGCTTTCCAGGGTAGCTCTTTCTGGCTGCGAGCTAGCTGCAGACGTTCGAATATTAAGAGTATGACAGCCGGAGGCGCCCGGCACGGACCACCTAATCTACGTTTGAAGTTGGAGGGGGCAAGACAAGCAAGCAGTCCCAGTCTCTGTGTCTCTGTGCGAGCAGTGCCATGGGCAGATGAGGCAGAGCAACAGCTTTCCAGGCTAGCTCTTTCTGCCTGCGAACTATCTGAAGACGTTCGCATTTTCGGAGCAGGGCTGCCGGAGGCCCCCTGCACAGACCGCCAAATGTATGTTTGAAGTTTGAGGAAGCAAGACAAGCAAGCAGCCCCAGTCTTTGTGCCTCTGTGCGAGCAGTGCCATGGGCAGATGAGGCAGAGCAACAGCTTTCCAGGCTAGCTCTTTCTGCCTGCGAACTATCTGAAGACGTTCGCATTTTCGGAGCAGGGCTGCCAGAGGCCCCCTGCACAGACTACCAAATGTATGTTTGAAGTTTGAGGAAGCAAGACAAGCAAGCAGCCCCAGTCTCTGTGTCTCTGTGCGAGCAGTGCCATGGGCAGATAAGGCGGAACAACAGCTTTACAGAATAGCCCCTTCTGTCTGCGACCTATCTGCAGACGTTCGCATTTTCAGAGCAGGGCTGCTGGAGGCCCCCGGCAAGGACACCCCCCCCAAGCAGGGTTACGTTTGAAGTATGAGGTGACAAGACAAGCCAGCATGCCCAGTCTCTGTGCCTCTGTGCCAGCCTGGTCATGGGCAGATGACGGTGAGCAACAGCTTTCCAGGGTAGCTCTTTCTGGCTGCGAGCTACCTGCAGACGTTCGAATATTAAGAGCATGACAGCCGGAGGCGCCCGGCACGGACCACCTAATCTACGTTTGAAGTTGGAGGGGGCAAGACAAGCAAGCAGTCCCAGTCTCTGTGTCTCTGTGCGAGCAGTGCCATGGGCAGATGAGGCAGAGCAACAGCTTTCCAGGCTAGCTCTTTCTGCCTGCGAACTATCTGAAGACGTTCGCATTTTCGGAGCAGGGCTGCCGGAGGCCCCCTGCACAGACCGCCAAATGTATGTTTGAAGTTTGAGGAAGCAAGACAAGCAAGCAGCCCCAGTCTCTGTGCCTCTGTGCGAGCAGTGCCATGGGCAGATGAGGCAGAGCAACAGCTTTCCAGGCTAGCTCTTTCTGCCTGCGAACTATCTGAAGACGTTCGCATTTTCGGAGCAGGGCTGCCAGAGGCCCCCTGCACAGACTACCAAATGTATGTTTGAAGTTTGAGGAAGCAAGACAAGCAAGCAGCCCCAGTCTCTGTGTCTCTGTGCGAGCAGTGCCATGGGCAGAGGAGGCTGAGCAACAGCTTTCCAGGCTAGCTACTTCTGGCTGCGAGCTATCTGCAGACTTTCGCATTTTCGGAGCAGGGATGCTGAAGGCGCCCAAGAGGGAATCCCCAGGGTACATTTCAAGTTTGAGGTTGCAAGACAAGCAAGGAGCGCCTGTCTCTGTGCCTCTGTGCAAGCAGTGCCTTGGGCAGATGAGGCGGAGCAACAGCTTTCCAGGTTAGCCCCTTCTGTCTGCGAGCTATCTGGAGTCGTTCACATTTTTGGGTAGGACTGCTGCAGACACACGGCAGGGAATACCCATCCCCGAGCTACGTTTCAAGCTTGAGGTGGCAAGACAAGCAAGCAGCCCCAGTCTCTGTGCCTCTGTGCGAGCAGGGCCATGGGCAGATGAGGCTGAGCAACAGCTTTCCAGGCTATCCCCTTCTGGATGGGAACTATCTGGAGACATTCGCATTTTCGGAGTACTGCTGCTGGAGGAAACCGGCAGGACTCCCCATCCCCGGGATACGTTAGAAGTTTGAGGTAGCAAGACAAGCAAGCAGCCCCAGTCTCTGTGCCTCTCTGCGAGCAGTGTCATGGGCAGATGAGGCTGAGCAACAGCTTTCCAGGCTAGCTCTTTCTGGCTGCGAGCTATCTGCAGACTCTCGCTTTTTCAAAGCTTGGCTGCCGGAGGCGCTCGGCACGAACCACCGAAGCTACCTTTGAAGTTGGAGGGGGCAAGACAAGCAAGCAGTCCCAGTCTCTGTGCCTCTGTGCGAGCAGTGCCATGGGCAGATGAGGTTGAGCAACAGCTTTCTAGGCTAGCTCTTTCTGGCTGCGAGCTATCTGCAGACGTTAGCATTTTCGGAGCAGGGATGCTGAAGGCGCCCAAGAGGGAATCCCCAGGCTACATTTCAAGTTTGAGGTTGCAAGACAAGCAAGGAGCGCCTGTCTTTGTGCCTCTGTGCGAGCAGTGCCTTGGGCAGATGAGGCTGAGCAACAGCTTTCCAGGCTAGCCCCTTCTGCCTGCGAGCTATCTGGAGTCGTTCGCATTTTTGGGTAGGACTGCTGCAGACGCACGGCAGGGAACCCCCATCCCCAAGCTACGTTTGAAGTTGGAGGTGGCAAGACAAGCAAGCAGCCCCAGTCTCTGTGCCTCTGTGCGAGCAGGGCCATGGGCAGATAAGGCGGAACAACAGCTTTACAGAATAGCCCCTTCTGTCTGCGACCTATCTGCAGACGTTCGCATTTTCAGAGCAGGGCTGCTGGAGTCCCCCGGCAAGGACACCCCCCCCAAGCAGGGTTACGTTTGATGTATGAAGTGACAAGACAAGCCAGCATGCCCAGTCTCTGTGCCTCTGTGCCAGCCTGGTCATGGGCAGATGACGGTGAGCAACAGCTTTCCAGGGTAGCACTTTCTGGCTGCGAGCTAGCTGCAGACGTTCGAATATTCAGAGCATGACAGCCGGAGGCGCCCGGCACGGACCACCTAATTTACGTTTGAAGTTGGAGGGGGCAAGACAAGCAAGCAGTCCCAGTCTCTGTGTCTCTGTGCGAGCAGTGCCATGGGCAGATGAGGCAGAGCAACAGCTTTCCAGGCTAGCTCTTTCTGGCTGCGAACTATCTGAAGACGTTTGCATTTTCGGAGCAGGGCTGCCGGAGGCCCCCTGCACAGACCACCAAATGTATGTTTGAAGTTTGAGGAAGCAAGACAAGCAAGCAGCCCCAGTCTCTGTGCCTCTGTGCGAGCAGTGCCATGGGCAGATGAGGCTGAGCAACAGCTTTCCAGGCTAGCTACTTCTGGCTGCGAGCTATCTGCAGACTTTCGCATTTTCAGAGCAGGGCTGTCAAAGGGGCCCGGCACGGACCAGCGAAGCTACGTTTGAAGTTTGAGGTGGGAAGACAAGCAAGCAGCCCCAGTCTCTGTGCCTCTGTGCGAGCCTGGATATGGGCAGATGAGGCTGAGCAACAGGTTTCCAGGCTAGCCCCTTCTGACTGCCAGCTACCTGGAGACGTTCATATTTTTGGAGCAGGGCTGCTGATGGCGCTCGGCACGGAAAGCCCCATCCCGTAGATACTTTTGAACTTTGAGGTGGCAAGACAAGCAAGTAGCCCCAGTCTCTGTGCCTCTGTGTGAGCAGTGCCATGGGCAGATGAGGCTGAGCAACAGCTTTCCAGGCTAGCTCTTTCTGCCTGCGAGCTATCTGCAGACGTTCGCATTTTCAAAGCAGGGCTGCCGGAGGCCCCCTGCACCGACCGCCAAATCTATGTTTGAAGTTTGAGGGGCAAGACAAGCAAGCAGCCCCAGTCTCTGTGCCTCTGTGCGAGCCTGGATATGGGCAGATGAGGCTGAGCAACAGCTTTCCAGGCTAGCCCCTTCTGCCTGCGAGCTATCTGGAGTCGTTCGCATTTTTGGGTAGGACTGCTGCAGACGCACGGCAGGGAACCCCCATCCCCGAGCTACGTTTGAAGTTGGAGGTGGCAAGAGAAGCAAGCAGCCCCAGTCTCTGTGCCTCTGTGCGAGCAGGGCCATGGGCAGATGAGGCGGAACAACAGCTTTACAGAATAGCCCCTTCTGTCTGCGACCTATCTGCAGACGTTCTCATTTTCAGAGCAGGGCTGCTGGAGGCCCCCGGCAAGGACACACCCCCCAAGCAGGGTTACGTTTGAAGTATGAGGTGACAAGACAAGCCAGCATGCCCAGTCTCTGTGCCTCTGTGCCAGCCTGGTCATGGGCAGATGACGGTGAGCAACAGCTTTCCAGGGTAGCTCTTTCTGGCTGCGAGCTAGCTGCAGACGTTCGAATATTCATAGCATGACAGCCGGAGGCACCCGGCACGGACCACCTAATGTACGTTTGAAGTTGGAGGGGGCAAGACAAGCAAGCAGTCCCAGTCTCTGTGTCTCTGTGCGAGCAGTGCCATGGGCAGATGAGGCAGAGCAACAGCTTTCCAGGCTAGCTCTTTCTGCCTGCGAACTATCTGCAGACGTTCGCATTTTCGGAGCAGGGCTGCCAGAGGCCCCCTGCACAGACCACCAAATGTATGTTTGAAGTTTGAGGAAGCAAGACAAGCAAGCAGCCCCAGTCTCTGTGCCTCTGTGCGAGCAGTGCCATGGGCAGATGAGGCTGAGCAACAGCTTTCCAGGCTAGCTACTTCTGGCTGCGAGCTATCTGCAGACTTTCGCATTGTCAGAGCAGGGCTGTCGAAGGGGCCCGGCACGGACCAGCGAAGCTACGTTTGAAGTTTGAGGTGGGAAGACAAGCAAGCAGCCCCAGTCTCTGTGCCTCTGTGCGAGCAGTGCCATGGGCAGATGAGGCTGAGCAACAGCTTTCCAGGCTAGCTCTTTCTGGCTCTCAGCTACCTGCAGACGTTCGCATTTTCGGAGCAGGGCTGCTGGAGGCGCCCAAGAGGGAATCCCCAGGCTACATTTCAAATTTGAGGTTGCAAGACAAGCAAGGAGCGTCTGTCTGTGTGTCTCTGTGCAAGCAGGGCCATGGGCAGATGAGGGGGAGCAACAGCTTTCCAGGCTAGCCCCTTCTGGCTGCTAGCTATCTGCAGACGTTTGCCTTTTCAGAGCAGGGCTGCAGGAGACCCCCTGCACGAACCCACAAATATATGTTTGAAGTTTGAGGGGGCAAGACAAGCAAGCAGCCCCAGTCTCTGTGCCTCTCTGCGAGCAGTGCCATGTGCAGATGAGGCTGAGCAACAGTTTTTCAGCCTAGCCCCTTCTGGCTGCCAGCTATGTGGAGACGTTCGGATTTTCAGAGCAGGGCTGCTGGACGCGCCCAAGAGGGAATCCCCAGGCTACATTTCAAGTTTGAGGTGACAAGACAAGCAAGGAGCGCCTGTCTCTGTGTATCTGTGCGAGCAGTGCCTTGGGCAGATGAGGCTGAGCAACAGCTTTCCAGGCTATCCCCTTCTGTCTGCGAGCTATCTGGAGTCGTTCGCATTTTTGGAGCAGGACTGCTGGAGACGAACGGCAGGGAACCCCCATCCCTGAGCTACGTTTCAAGTTTGAGGTGGCAAGACAAGCAAGCAGCCCCAGTCTCTGTGCCTCTGTGCGAGTAGGGCCATGGGCAGAAGAGGCGGAGCAACAGCTTTCCAGGCTATCCCCTTCTGGATGGGAGCTATCTGGAGACATTTGCATTTTCGGAGTACTGCTGCTGGAGGAAACCGGCAGGGCCCCTCATCCCCGGGATACGTTTGAAGTTTGAGGTAGCAAGACAAGCAAGCAGCCCCAGTCTCTGTGCCTCTGTGCGAGCAGTGCCATTGGCGCATGAGGCTGAGCAACAGCGTCCCGGGCTAGCCCCTTCTGGCTGCGAGCTATCTGGAGACGTTCGCATTTTTGGAGCTCGGCTGCTGAACGCGCCGGGCATGGACACCCCCATCCCGTGGCTACGTTTGAAGTTTGAGGTAGCAATAAAAGCAAGCAGCCCTAGTCTCTGTGCCTCTGTTGTTACAGTGCCATGGGCAGATGAGGCTGAGCAACAGCTTTCCAGGCTAGCCCCTTCTGTCTGCGAGCTATCTGGAGTCGTTCGCATTTTTGGAGCAGGGCTGCTGCAGACGCACAGCAGGGAACCCCCATACCCGAGATACGTTTGAAGTTTGAGGTGGCAAGACAAGCAAGCAGCCCCAGTCTCTATGCCTCTGTGCGAGCAGGGCCATGGGCAGATGAGGCTGAGCAACAGGTTTCCAGGCTAGCCCCTTCTGACTGCCAGCTACCTGGAGACGTTCATATTTTTGGAGCAGGGCTGCTGATGGCGCCCGGCACGGAAAACCCCATCCCGTAGATACTTTTGAACTTTGAGGTGGCAAGACAAGCAAGCAGCCCCAGTCTCTGTGCCTCTGTGCGAGCAGTGCCATGGGCAGATGAGGCTGAGCAACAGCTTTCCAGGCTAGCTCTTTCTGCCTGCGAGCTATCTGCAGACGTTCACATTTTCAAAGCAGGGCTGCCGGAGGCCCCCTGCACCGACCGCCAAATCTATGTTTGAAGTTTGAGGGGCAAGACAAGCAAGCAGCCCCAGTCTCTGTGCCTCTGTGCGAGCAGTGCCATGGGCAGATGAGGCTGAGCAACAGCTTTCCAGGCTAGCTCTTTCTGGCTGCCAGCTATCTTCATACGTTCGCATTTTCAGAGCAGGGCTGCTGGAGGCGCCCAAGAGGGAATCCCCAGGCTACATTTCAAGCTTGAGGTGGCAAGAGAAGCAAGGAACGCCTGTTTCTGTGCCTCTGTGCAAGCAGTGCCTTGGGCAGATGAGGCGGAACAACAGCTTTCCACGTTAGCCCCTTCTGTCTGCGAGCTATCTGGAGTCGTTCGCTTTTTTGGGTAGGACTGCTGCAGACGCACGGCAGGGAATCCCCATCCCCGAGCTACGTTTGAAGCTTTAGGTAGCAAGACAAGCAAGCAGCCCCAGTCTCTGTGCCTCTCTGCGAGCAGTGCCATGGGCAGATGAGGCTGAGCAACAGCTTTCCAGGCTAGCTCTTTCTGGCTGCGAGCTATCGGCAGACTTTCGCATTTTCAAAGCTGGGCTGCCGGAGGCGCTCGGCACGAAGCACCGAAGCTACCTTTGAAGTTGGAGGGGGCAAGACAAGCAAGAAATCCCAGTCTCTGTGCCTCTGTGCGAGCAGTGCCATGGGGAGATGAGATTGAGCAACAGCTTTGCAGGCTAGCACTTTCTGCCTGCGAGCTATCTGCAGATGTTCGCATTTTCGGAGCAGGGATGCTGGAGGCGCCCAAGAGGGAATCCCCAGGCTACATTTCAAGTTTGAGGTTGCAAGACAAGCAAGGAGCGCCTGTCTTTGTGCCTCTGTGCGAGCAGTGCCTTGGGCAGATGAGGCTGAGCAACAGCTTTCCAGGCTAGCCCCTTCTGCCTGCGAGCTATCTGGAGTCGTTCGCATTTTTGGGTAGGACTGCTGCAGACGCACGGCAGGGAACCCCCATCCCCGAGCTACGTTTGAAGTTGGAGGTGGCAAGACAAGCAAGCAGCCCCAGTCTCTGTGCCTCTGTGCGAGCAGGGCCATGGGCAGATAAGGCGGAACAACAGCTTTACAGAATAGCCCCTTCTGTCTGCGACTTATCTGCAGACGTTCGCATTTTCAGAGCAGGGCTGCTGGAGGCCCCCGGCAAGGACACCCCCCCCAAGCAGGGTTACGTTTGAAGTATGAGGTGACAAGACAAGCCAGCATGCCCAGTCTCTGTGCCTCTGTGCCAGCCTGGTCATGGGCAGATGACGGTGAGCAACAGCTTTCCAGGGTAGCTCTTTCTGGCTGCGAGCTAGCTGCAGACGTTCGAATATTAAGAGTATGACAGCCGGAGGCGCCCGGCACGGACCACCTAATCTACGTTTGAAGTTGGAGGGGGCAAGACAAGCAAGCAGTCCCAGTCTCTGTGTCTCTGTGCGAGCAGTGCCATGGGCAGATGAGGCAGAGCAACAGCTTTCCAGGCTAGCTCTTTCTGCCTGCGAACTATCTGAAGACGTTCGCATTTTCGGAGCAGGGCTGCCGGAGGCCCCCTGCACAGACCGCCAAATGTATGTTTGAAGTTTGAGGAAGCAAGACAAGCAAGCAGCCCCAGTCTTTGTGCCTCTGTGCGAGCAGTGCCATGGGCAGATGAGGCAGAGCAACAGCTTTCCAGGCTAGCTCTTTCTGCCTGCGAACTATCTGAAGACGTTCGCATTTTCGGAGCAGGGCTGCCAGAGGCCCCCTGCACAGACTACCAAATGTATGTTTGAAGTTTGAGGAAGCAAGACAAGCAAGCAGCCCCAGTCTCTGTGTCTCTGTGCGAGCAGTGCCATGGGCAGATAAGGCGGAACAACAGCTTTACAGAATAGCCCCTTCTGTCTGCGACCTATCTGCAGACGTTCGCATTTTCAGAGCAGGGCTGCTGGAGGCCCCCGGCAAGGACACCCCCCCCAAGCAGGGTTACGTTTGAAGTATGAGGTGACAAGACAAGCCAGCATGCCCAGTCTCTGTGCCTCTGTGCCAGCCTGGTCATGGGCAGATGACGGTGAGCAACAGCTTTCCAGGGTAGCTCTTTCTGGCTGCGAGCTAGCTGCAGACGTTCGAATATTAAGAGCATGACAGCCGGAGGCGCCCGGCACGGACCACCTAATCTACGTTTGAAGTTGGAGGGGGCAAGACAAGCAAGCAGTCCCAGTCTCTGTGTCTCTGTGCGAGCAGTGCCATGGGCAGATGAGGCAGAGCAACAGCTTTCCAGGCTAGCTCTTTCTGGCTGCGAACTATCTGAAGACGTTCGCATTTTCGGAGCAGGGCTGCCGGAGGCCCCCTGCACAGACCGCCAAATGTATGTTTGAAGTTTGAGGAAGCAAGACAAGCAAGCAGCCCCAGTCTCTGTGCCTCTGTGCGAGCAGTGCCATGGGCAGATGAGGCAGAGCAACAGCTTTCCAGGCTAGCTCTTTCTGCCTGCGAACTATCTGAAGACGTTCGCATTTTCGGAGCAGGGCTGCCAGAGGCCCCCTGCACAGACTACCAAATGTATGTTTGAAGTTTGAGGAAGCAAGACAAGCAAGCAGCCCCAGTCTCTGTGTTTCTGTGCGAGCAGTGCCATGGGCAGAGGAGGCTGAGCAACAGCTTTCCAGGCTAGCTACTTCTGGCTGCGAGCTATCTGCAGACTTTCGCATTTTCGGAGCAGGGATGCTGAAGGCGCCCAAGAGGGAATCCCCAGGGTACATTTCAAGTTTGAGGTTGCAAGACAAGCAAGGAGCGCCTGTCTCTGTGCCTCTGTGCAAGCAGTGCCTTGGGCAGATGAGGCGGAGCAACAGCTTTCCAGGTTAGCCCCTTCTGTCTGCGAGCTATCTGGAGTCGTTCACATTTTTGGGTAGGACTGCTGCAGACGCACGGCAGGGAATCCCCATCCCCGAGCTACGTTTCAAGCTTGAGGTGGCAAGACAAGCAAGCAGCGCCAGTCTCTGTGCCTCTGTGCGAGCAGGGCCATGGGCAGATGAGGCTGAGCAACAGCTTTCCAGGCTATCCCCTTCTGGATGGGAACTATCTGGAGACATTCGCATTTTCGGAGTACTGCTGCTGGAGGAAACCGGCAGGACTCCCCATCCCCGGGATACGTTAGAAGTTTGAGGTAGCAAGACAAGCAAGCAGCCCCAGTCTCTGTGCCTCTCTGCGAGCAGTGTCATGGGCAGATGAGGCTGAGCAACAGCTTTCCAGGCTAGCTCTTTCTGGCTGCGAGCTATCTGCAGACTCTCGCTTTTTCAAAGCTTGGCTGCCGGAGGTGCTCGGCACGAACCACCGAAGCTACCTTTGAAGTTGGAGGGGGCAAGACAAGCAAGCAGTCCCAGTCTCTGTGCCTCTGTGCGAGCAGTGCCATGGGCAGATGAGGTTGAGCAACAGCTTTCTAGGCTAGCTCTTTCTGGCTGCGAGCTATCTGCAGACGTTAGCATTTTCGGAGCAGGGATGCTGAAGGCGCCCAAGAGGGAATCCCCAGGCTACATTTCAAGTTTGAGGTTGCAAGACAAGCAAGGAGCGCCTGTCTTTGTGCCTCTGTGCGAGCAGTGCCTTGGGCAGATGAGGCTGAGCAACAGCTTTCCAGGCTAGCCCCTTCTGCCTGCGAGCTATCTGGAGTCGTTCGCATTTTTGGGTAGGACTGCTGCAGACGCACGGCAGGGAACCCCCATCCCCAAACTACGTTTGAAGTTGGAGGTGGCAAGACAAGCAAGCAGCCCCAGTCTCTGTGCCTCTGTGCGAGCAGGGCCATGGGCAGATAAGGCGGAACAACAGCTTTACAGAATAGCCCCTTCTGTCTGCGACCTATCTGCAGACGTTCGCATTTTCAGAGCAGGGCTGCTGGAGTCCCCCGGCAAGGACACCCCCCCCAAGCAGGGTTACGTTTGATGTATGAAGTGACAAGACAAGCCAGCATGCCCAGTCTCTGTGCCTCTGTGCCAGCCTGGTCATGGGCAGATGACGGTGAGCAACAGCTTTCCAGGGTAGCACTTTCTGGCTGCGAGCTAGCTGCAGACGTTCGAATATTCAGAGCATGACAGCCGGAGGCGCCCGGCACGGACCACCTAATTTACGTTTGAAGTTGGAGGGGGCAAGACAAGCAAGCAGTCCCAGTCTCTGTGTCTCTGTGCGAGCAGTGCCATGGGCAGATGAGGCAGAGCAACAGCTTTCCAGGCTAGCTCTTTCTGGCTGCGAACTATCTGAAGACGTTTGCATTTTCGGAGCAGGGCTGCCGGAGGCCCCCTGCACAGACCACCAAATGTATGTTTGAAGTTTGAGGAAGCAAGACAAGCAAGCAGCCCCAGTCTCTGTGCCTCTGTGCGAGCAGTGCCATGGGCAGATGAGGCTGAGCAACAGCTTTCCAGGCTAGCTACTTCTGGCTGCGAGCTATCTGCAGACTTTCGCATTTTCAGAGCAGGGCTGTCAAAGGGGCCCGGCACGGACCAGCGAAGCTACGTTTGAAGTTTGAGGTGGGAAGACAAGCAAGCAGCCCCAGTCTCTGTGCCTCTGTGCGAGCCTGGATATGGGCAGATGAGGCTGAGCAACAGGTTTCCAGGCTAGCCCCTTCTGACTGCCAGCTACCTGGAGACGTTCATATTTTTGGAGCAGGGCTGCTGATGGCGCTCGGCACGGAAAGCCCCATCCCGTAGATACTTTTGAACTTTGAGGTGGCAAGACAAGCAAGCAGCCCCAGTCTCTGTGCCTCTGTGTGAGCAGTGCCATGGGCAGATGAGGCTGAGCAACAGCTTTCCAGGCTAGCTCTTTCTGCCTGCGAGCTATCTGCAGACGTTCGCATTTTCAAAGCAGGGCTGCCGGAGGCCCCCTGCACCGACCGCCAAATCTATGTTTGAAGTTTGAGGGGCAAGACAAGCAAGCAGCCCCAGTCTCTGTGCCTCTGTGCGAACCTGGATATGGGCAGATGAGGCTGAGCAACAGCTTTCCAGGCTAGCCCCTTCTGCCTGCGAGCTATCTGGAGTCGTTCGCATTTTTGGGTAGGACTGCTGCAGACGCACGGCAGGGAACCCCCATCCCCGAGCTACGTTTGAAGTTGGAGGTGGCAAGAGAAGCAAGCAGCCCCAGTCTCTGTGCCTCTGTGCGAGCAGGGCCATGGGCAGATGAGGCGGAACAACAGCTTTACAGAATAGCCCCTTCTGTCTGCGACCTATCTGCAGACGTTCGCATTTTCAGAGCAGGGCTGCTGGAGGCCCCCGGCAAGGACACCCCCCCCAAGCAGGGTTACGTTTGAAGTATGAGGTGACAAGACAAGCCAGCATGCCCAGTCTCTGTGCCTCTGTGCCAGCCTGGTCATGGGCAGATGACGGTGAGCAACAGCTTTCCAGGGTAGCTCTTTCTGGCTGCGAGCTAGCTGCAGACGTTCGAATATTCATAGCATGACAGCCGGAGGCACCCGGCACGGACCACCTAATGTACGTTTGAAGTTGGAGGGGGCAAGACAAGCAAGCAGTCCCAGTCTCTGTGTCTCTGTGCGAGCAGTGCCATGGGCAGATGAGGCAGAGCAACAGCTTTCCAGGCTAGCTCTTTCTGCCTGCGAACTATCTGCAGACGTTCGCATTTTCAGAGCAGGGCTGTCGGAGGAGCCCGGCACGGACCACTGAAGCTACGTTTGAATTTTGAGTTTTCAAGACAAGCAAGCAGCCCCAGTCTCTGTGCCTCTGTGCGAGCAGTGCCTTTGGCACATGAGGCTGAGCAACAGCGTGCCGGGCTAGCCCCTTCTGGCTGCGTGCTATCTGGAGACGTTCGCATTTTTGGAGCTCGGCTGCTGGACCCACCGGGCACGGACAACCCCCATCCCGTGCCTACCTTTGAAGTTTGAGGTAGCAAGAAAAGCAAGCAGCCCTAGTCTCTGTGCCTCTGTTCTTGCAGTGCCATGGGCAGATGAGGCTGAGCAACAGCTTTCTAGGCTAGCCCCTTCTGTCTGCGAGCTATCTGGAGTCGTTCGCATTTTTGTAGCAGGACTGCTGCAGACACACAGCAGGGAGCCCACATACCCGAGATACGTTTCAAGTTTGAGGTGGCAAGACAAGCAAGCATGCCCATTCTCTGTGCCTCTGTGCGAGCCTGGCCATGGGCAGATGAGGCTGAGCAACAGCTTTCCAGGCTAGCTTCTTCTGACTGCCAGCTACCTGGAGACGTTCATATTTTTGGAGCAGAGCTGCTGATGGCACCCATTACGGAAAACCCCATCCTGTAGATCCGTTTGAACTTTGGGGTGGCAAGACAAGCAAGCAGTCCCAGCCTCTGTGCCTCTGTGCGAGCAGTGCCATGGGCAGATGAAGCTGAGCAACAGTTTTTCAGGCTAGCCCCTTCTGGCTGCCAGCTATGTGAAGACGTTCGCATTTTCGTATCAGGGCTGCTGGAGGCGCCCAAGAGGGAATCCCCAGGCTACATTTCAAGTTTGAGGTGACAAGACAAGCAAGGAGCGCCTGTCTCTGTTTCTCTGTGCGAGCAGTGCCTTGGGCAGATGAGGCTGAGCAACAGCTTTACAGGCTAGCCCCTTCTGTCTGCGAGCTATCTGGAGTCGTTCGCATTTTTGGAGCAGGACTGCTGCAGACGCACGGCAGGGAACCCCCATCCCCGAGCTACGTTTCAAGTTTGAGGTGGCAAGACAAGCAAGCAGCGCCAGTCTCTGTGCCTCTGTGCGAGCAGGGCCATGGGCAGATGAGGCGGAGAAACAGCTTTCCAGGCTATGCCCTTCTGGATGGGAGCTATCTGGAGACATTTTCGGAGTACTGCTGCTGGAGGTAACCGGCAGGACCCCCCCTCCCCGGGATACGTTTGAAGTTTGAGGTAGCAAGACAAGCATGCAGCCCCAGTCTCTGTACCTCTGTGCGAGCAGTGACATGGGCAGATGAGGCAGAGCAACAGCTTTCCAGGCTAGCTGTTTCTGTCTGCCAGCTACCTGCAGACGTTTGCATTTCCGGAGCAGGACTGCCGGAGACCCCCTGCACAGTCCGCCAAATCTATATTTCAAGTTTGACGTGGGCAATACAAGCAAGCAGCCCCAGTCTCTGTGCCTCTGTGCGAGCAGTGCCATGGGCAGATGAGGCTGAGCAACAGCTTTCCAGGCTACCTCTTTCTGGCTGCGAGCTAGCTGCAGACGTTCCAATAGTCAGAGCAGGACCTTCGGAGGCACCCGGCATGGACCACCGAAGCTACCTTTGAAGTTGGAGGGGGCAAGACAAGCAAGCAGTCCCAGTCTCTGTGCCTCTGTGCGAGCAGTGCCATGGGCAGATGAGGTTGAGCAACAGCTTTCCAGGCTAGCGCTTTCTGCCTGCCAGCTATGTGGAGACGTTCGCATTTTCCGAGCAGGGCTGCTGGAGGCGCCCAAGAGGGAATCCCCAGGCTACATTTCAAGTTTGAGGTGACAATACAAGCAAGGAGCGCCTGTCTCTGTGTCTCTGTGCAAGCAGTGCCTTGGGCAGATGAGGCGGAGCAACAGCTTTCCAGGCTAGCCCCTTCTGTCTGCGAGCTATCTGGAGTCGTTCGCATTTTTGGAGCAGGACTGCTGCAGACGCACGGCAGGGAACCCCCATCCCCGAGCTACGTTTCAAGTTTGAGGTGGCAAGACAAGCAAGCATCCCCAGTCTCTGTGCCTCTGTGCGAGCAGGGCCATGGGCAGATGAGGCGGAGCAACAGCTTTCCAGGCTATCCCTTTCTGGATGGGAGCTATCTGGAGACATTCGCATTTTCGGAGTACTGCTGCTGGAGGAAACCGGCAGGGCCCCTCATCCCCGGGATA
Source organism: Opisthocomus hoazin (assembly GCF_030867145.1). Lineage (NCBI taxonomy): Eukaryota > Metazoa > Chordata > Aves > Opisthocomiformes > Opisthocomidae > Opisthocomus > Opisthocomus hoazin. The sequence goes on along the minus strand of NC_134418.1, from coordinate 43,731,996 downwards.
CGTTTGAAGTTTGAGGTAGCAAGACAAGCAAGCAGCCTCAGTATCTGTGCCTCTCTGCGAGCAGTGCCATGGGCAGTTGAGGCTGAGCAACAGCTTTCCAGGCTAGCCCCTTCTGTCTGCGACCTATCTGCAGACGTTCGCATTTTCAGTGCAGGGCTGTCGGAGGCGCTCGGCACGGACCACCGAAGATACGTTTGAAGTTTGAGGGGGGAAGACAAGCAAGCAGCCCCAGTCTCTGTGCCTCTGTGCGAGCAGTGCCATTGGCACATGAGGCTGAGCAACAGAGTCCCGGGCTAGCCCCTTCTGGCTGCTAACTATCTTTAGACGTTCGCATTTTTGGAGCTCGGCTGCTGGACGTGCCGGGCACGGACAACCCCCATCCCGTGGCTACGTTTGAAGTTTGAGGTAGCAAGAAAAGCAAGCAGCCCTAGTCTCTGTGCCTCTGTTCTTGCAGTACCATGGGCAGATGAGGCTGAGCAACAGCTTTTCAGGCTAGCCTCTTCTGGCTGCGAGCTATCTGCAGACGTTTGCATTTTCAGAGCAGGGCTGCCGGAGGATTCTAGCAGGGACATCTTATGTAATTTTGAAGTTTGAGGTGGCAAGACAAGCAATTAGCCCCAGTCTCTGTGCCTGTGTGCGAGCCTGGCCATGGGCAGATGAGGCTGAGCAACAGGTTTCCAGGCTAGCCCCTTCTGACTGCCAGCTACCTGGTGACGTTCATATTTTTGGAGCAGGGCTGCTGATGGTGCACGGCACGCAAAACCCCATCCCGTAGATACTTTTGAACTTTGAGGTGGCAAGACAAGCAAGCAGCCCCAGTCTCTGTGCCTCTGTGCGAGCAGTGCCATGGGCAGATGAGGCTGAGCAACAGCTTTCCAGGCTAGCTCTTTCTGCCTGCGAGCTATCTGCAGACGTTCGCATTTTCAAAGCACGGCTGCCGGAGGCCCCCTGCACAGACCGCCAAATCTATGTTTGAAGTTTGAGGGGCAAGACAAGCAAGCAGCCCCAGTCTCTGTGCCTCTGTGCGAGCAGTGCCATGGGCAGATGAGGCTGAGCAACAGCTTTCCAGGCTAGCTCTTTCTGGCTGCCAGCTATCTGCAGACGTTCCCATTTTCGGAGCAGGGCTGCTGGAGGCGCCCAAGAGGGAATCCCCAGGCTACATTTCAAGTTTGAGGTGGCAAGTCAAGAAAGGAGCGCCTGTCTCTGTGCCTCTGTGCGAGCAGGGCCATGGGCAGATGAGGTTGAGCAACAGCTTTCCACGCTATCCCCTTCTGGGTGGGACCTACCTGGAGACATTTGCATTTTCGGAGTACTGCTGCTGGAGGAAACCGGCAGGACCCCCCCTCCCCGGGATACGTTTGAAGTTTGAGGTAGCAAGACAAGCAAGCAGCCCCAGTCTCTGTGCCTCTGTGCGAGCAGGGCCATGGGCAGATGAGGCGGAACAACAGCTTTACAGAATAGCCCCTTCTGTCTGCGACCTATCTGCAGACGTTCGCATTTTCAGAGCAGGGCTGCTGGAGGCCCCCGGCAAGGATACCCCCCTCAAGCAGGGTTACGTTTGATGTATGAGGTGACAAGACAAGCCAGCATGCCCATTCTCTGTGCCTCTGTGCCAGCCTGGTCATGGGCAGATGACGGTGAGCAACAGCTTTCCAGGGTAGCACTTTCTGGCTGCGAGCTAGCTGCAGACGTTCGAATATTCAGAGCATGACAGCCGGAGGCGCCCGGCACGGACCACCTAATCTACGTTTGAAGTTGGAGGGGGCAAGACAAGCAAGCAGTCCCAGTCTCTGTGTCTCTGTGCGAGCAGTGCCATGGGCAGATGAGGCAGAGCAACAGCTTTCCAGGCTAGCTCTTTCTGGCTGCGAACTATCTGAAGACGTTCGCATTTTCGGAGCAGGGCTGCCGGAGGCCCCCTGCACAGACCACCAAATGTATGTTTGAAGTTTGAGGAAGCAAGACAAGCAAGCAGCCTCAGTCTCTGTGCCTCTGTGCGAGCAGTGCCATGGGCAGATGAGGCTGAGCAACAGCTTTCCAGGCTAGCTACTTCTGGCTGCGAGCTATCTGCAGACTTTCGCATTTTCAGAGCAGGGCTGTCGAAGGGCCCCGGCACGGACCAGCGAAGCTACGTTCGAAGTTGGAGGTAGGAAGACAAGCAAGCAGCCCCAGTCTCTGTGCCTCTGTGCGAGCAGGGCTATGTGCAGATGAGGCGGAACAACAGCTTTACAGAATAGCCCCTTCTGTCTGCGACCTATCTGCAGACGTTCGCATTTTCAGAGCAGGGCTGCTGGAGGCCCCCGGCAAGGATACCCCCCTCAAGCAGGGTTACGTTTGAAGTATGAGGTGACAAGACAAGCCAGCATGCCCATTCTCTGTGCCTCTGTGCCAGCCTGGTCATGGGCAGATGACGGTGAGCAACAGCTTTCCAGGGTAGCTCTTTCTGGCTGCGAGCCAACTGCAGACGTTCGAATATTCAGAGCATGACAGCCGGAGGCGCCCGTCACGGACCACCTAATCTACGTTTGAAGTTGGAGGGGGCAAGACAAGCAAGCAGTCCCAGTCTCTGTGTCTCTGTGCGAGCAGTGCCATGGGCAGATGAGGCAGAGCAACAGCTTTCCAGGCAAGCTCTTTCTGCCTGCGAACTATCTGAAGACGTTCGCATTTTCGGAGCAGGGCTGTCGGAGGCCCCCTGCACAGACCACCAAATGTATGTTTGAAGTTTGAATAAGCAAGACAAGCAAGCAGCCCCAGTCTCTGTGCCTCTGTGCGAGCAGTGCCATGGGCAGATGAGGCTGAGCATCAGCTTTCCAGGCTAGCTACTTTTGCTGCGAGCTATCTACAGACTTTCGCATTTTCAGAGCAGGGCTGTCGAAGGGCCCCGGCACGGACCAGCGAAGCTACGTTTGAAGTTTGAGGTGGGAAGACAAGCAAGCAGCCCCAGTCTCTGTGCCTCTGTGCGAGCAGTGCCATGGGCAGATGAGGCTGAGCAACAGCTTTCCAGGCTAGCCCCTTCTGTCTGCGAGCTATCTGGAGTCGTTCGCATTTTTGGAGCAGGACTGCTGCAAACACACAGCAGGGAACCCACATACCCGAGATAAGTTTCAAGTTTGAGGTGGCAAGACAAGCAAGCAGCCCCAGTCTCTGTGCCTCTGTGCGAGCAGTGCCATGGGCAGATGAGGCTGAGCAACAGCTTTCCAGGCTAGCTCTTTCTGCCTGCGAGCTATCTGCAGACGTTCGCATTTTCAAAGCACGGCTGCCGGAGGCCCCCTGCACAGACCGCCAAACCTATGTTTGAAGTTTGAGGGGCAAGACAAGCAAGCAGCCCCAGTCTCTGTGCCTCTGTGCGAGCAGTGCCATGGGCAGATGAGGCTGAGCAACAGCTTTCCAGGCTAGCTCTTTCTGGCTGCCAGCTATCTGCAGACGTTCCCATTTTCGGAGCAGGGCTGCTGGAGGCGCCCAAGAGGGAATCCCCAGGCTACATTTCAAGTTTGAGGTGGCAAGTCAAGAAAGGAGCGCCTGTCTCTGTGCCTCTGTGCAAGCAGAGCCTTTGGGCAGATGAGGCGGAGCAACAGCTTTCCAGGTTAGTCCCTTCTGTCTGCGAGCTATCTGGAGTCGTTCGCATTTTTGGGTAGGACTGCTGCAGATGCACGGCAGGGAATCCCCATCCCCAAACTACGTTTCAAGCTTGAGGTGGCAAGACAAGCAAGCAGCCCCAGTCTCTGTGCCTCTGTGCGAGCAGGGCCATGGGCAGATGAGGCTGAGCAACAGCTTTCCACGCTATCCCCTTCTGGGTGGGACCTACCTGGAGACATTTGCATTTTCGGAGTACTGCTGCTGGAGGAAACCGGCAGGACCCCCCCTCCCCGGGATACGTTTGAAGTTTGAGGTAGCAAGACAAGCAAGCAGCCCCAGTCTCTGTGCCTCTGTGCGAGCAGGGCCATGGGCAGATGAGGCGGAACAACAGCTTTACAGAATAGCCCCTTCTGTCTGCGACCTATCTGCAGACGTTCGCATTTTCAGAGCAGGGCTGCTGGAGGCCCCCGGCAAGTATACCCCCCTCAAGCAGGGTTACGTTTGATGTATGAGGTGACAAGACAAGCCAGCATGCCCATTCTCTGTGCCTCTGTGCCAGCCTGGTCATGGACAGATGACGGTGAGCAACAGCTTTCCAGGGTAGCACTTTCTGGCTGCGAGCTAGCTGCAGACGTTCGAATATTCAGAGCATGACAGCCGGAGGCGCCCGGCACGGACCACCTAATCTACGTTTGAAGTTGGAGGGGGCAAGACCAGCAAGCAGTCCCAGTCTCTGTGTCTCTGTGCGAGCAGTGCCATGGGCAGATGAGGCAGAGCAACAGCTTTCCAGGCTAGCTCTTTCTGCCTGCGAACTATCTGAAGACGTTCGCATTTTCGGAGCAGGGCTGCCGGAGGCCCCCTGCACAGACCACCAAATGTATGTTTGAAGTTTGAGGAAGCAAGACAAGCAAGCAGCCTCAGTCTCTGTGCCTCTGTGCGAGCAGTGCCATGGGCAGATGAGGCTGAGCAACAGCTTTCCAGGCTAGCTACTTCTGGCTGCGAGCTATCTGCAGACTTTCGCATTTTCAGAGCAGGGCTGTCGAAGGGCCCCGGCACGGACCAGCGAAGCTACGTTCGAAGTTGGAGGTGGGAAGACAAGCAAGCAGCCCCAGTCTCTGTGCCTCTGTGCGAGCAGGGCTATGGGCAGATGAGGCGGAACAACAGCTTTACAGAATAGCCCCTTCTGTCTGCGACCTATCTGCAGACGTTCGCATTTTCAGAGCAGGGCTGCTGGAGGCCCCCGGCAAGGATACCCCCCTCAAGCAGGGTTACGTTTGAAGTATGAGGTGACAAGACAAGCCAGCATGCCCATTCTCTGTGCCTCTGTGCCAGCCTGGTCATGGGCAGATGACGGTGAGCAACAGCTTTCCAGGGTAGCTCCTTCTGGCTGCGAGCTACCTGCAGACGTTCGAATATTCAGAGCATGACAGCCGGAGGCGCCCGGCACGGACCACCTAATCTACGTTTGAAGTTGGAGGGGGCAAGACAAGCAAGCAGTCCCAGTCTCTGTGTCTCTGTGCGAGCAGTGCCATGGGCAGATGAGGCAGAGCAACAGCTTTCCAGGCAAGCTCTTTCTGCCTGCGAACTATCTGAAGACGTTCGCATTTTCGGAGCAGGGCTGCCGGAGGCCCCCTGCACAGACCACCAAATGTATGTTTGAAGTTTGAATAAGCAAGACAAGCAAGCAGCCCCAGTCTCTGTGCCTCTGTGCGAGCAGTGCCATGGGCAGATGAGGCTGAGCAACAGCTTTCCAGGCTAGCTACTTTTGCTGCGAGCTATCTACAGACTTTCGCATTTTCAGAGCAGGGCTGTCGAAGGGCCCCGGCACGGACCAGCGAAGCTACGTTTGAAGTTTGAGGTGGGAAGACAAGCAAGCAGCCCCAGTCTCTGTGCCTCTGTGCGAGCAGTGCCATGGGCAGATGAGGCTGAGCAACAGCTTTCCAGGCTAGCCCCTTCTGTCTGCGAGCTATCTGGAGTCGTTCGCATTTTTGGAGCAGGACAGCTGCAGACACACAGCAGGGAACCCACATACCCGAGATAAGTTTCAAGTTTGAGGTGGCAAGAAAAGCAAGCAGCCCCAGTCTCTGTGCCTCTGTGCGAGCAGGGCCATGGGCAGATGAGGCGGAGCAACAGCTTTCCAGGCTATCCCCTTCTGGCTGTGAGCTATCTGCAGACTATCGCATTTTCACAGCAGGGCTGCCGGAGGATTCTAGCAGGGACATCTTATGTAATTTTGAAGTTTGAGGTGGCAAGACAAGCAATTAGCCCCAGTCTCTGTGCCTCTGTGCGAGCCTGGCCATGGGCAGATGAGGCTGAGCAACAGGTTTCCAGGCTAGCCTCTTCTGACTGCCAGCTACCTGGAGACGTTCATATTTTTGGAGCAGAGCTGCTGATGGCACCCATTACGGAAAACCCCATCCTGTAGATCCGTTTGAACTTTGAGGTGGCAAGACAAGCAAGCAGTCCCAGCCTCTGTGCCTCTGTGCGAGCAGTGCCATGGGCAGATGAAGCTGAGCAACAGTTTTTCAGGCTAGCCCCTTCTGGCTGCCAGCTATGTGAAGACGTTCGCATTTTCGGAGCAGGGCTGCTGGAGGCGCCCAAGAGGGAATCCCCAGGCTACATTTCAAGTTTGAGGTGACAAGACAAGCAAGGAGCGCCTGTCTCTGTGTCTCTGTGCGAGCAGTGCCTTGGGCAGATGAGGCTGAGCAACAGCTTTACAGGTTATCCCCTTCTGTCTGCGAGCTATCTGGAGTCGTTCGCATTTTTGGAGCAGGACTGCTGCAGACGCACGGCAGGGAACCCCCATCCCCGAGCTACGTTTCAAGTTTGAGGTGGCAAGACAAGCAAGCATCCCCAGTCTCTGTGCCTCTGTGCGAGCAGGGCCATGGGCAGATGAGGCGGAGCAACAGCTTTCCAGGCTATCCCCTTATGGATGGGAGCTATCTGGAGACATTTTCGGAGTACTGCTGCTGGAGGAAACCGGCAGGGCCCCCCATCCCCGGGATACGTTTGAAGTTTGAGGTAGCAGGACAAGCAAGCAGCCCCACTATCTGTGCCTCTCTGCTAGCAGGGCCATGGGCAGATGAGGCTGAGCAACAGCTTTCCAGGCTAGCCCTTTCTGCCTGCGAGCTATCTGCAGGCGTTCGCATTTTCAGAGCAGGGCTGTCGGAGGCGCCCGGCACGGACCACCGAAGCTACGTTTGAAGTTTGAGGTGGCAAGACAAGCAAGCAGCCCCAGTCTCTGTGCCTCTGTGCGAGCATTGCCATTGGCACATGAGGCTGAGCAACAGTGTCCCGGGCTAGCCCCTTCTGGCTGCGAGCTATCTGGAGACGTTCGCATTTTTGGAGCTCGGCTGCTGGACGCGCCGGGCACAGACACCCCCCATCCCGTGGCTACGTTTGAAGTTTGAGGTAGAAAGAAAAGCAAGCAGCCCTAGTCTCTGTGTCTCTGTTCTTGCATTGCCATGGGCAGATGAGGCTGAGCAACAGCTTTCCAGGCTAGCCCCTTCTGTCTGTGAGCTATCTGGAGTCGTTCTCATTTTTGGAGCAGGACTGCTGCAGACGCACAGCAGGGAACACCCATTCCTGGGATACGTTTGAAGTTTGAGGTAGCAGGACAAGCAAGCAGCGCCAGACTCTGTGCCTCTGTGCGAGCAGGGCCATGGGCAGATGAGGCGGAGCAACAGTTTTCCAGGCTAGCCTCTTCTGTCTGCGAGCTATCTGCAGACTTTCGCATTTTCAGAGCAGGGCTGTCGGAGACCAATTGCAAAGAACGCCAAATGTATTTTTGAAGTTTGAGAGGGCAAGACAAGCAAGCAGCCCCAGTCTCTGTGTCTCTGTGCGAGCAGTGCCATGGGCAGATGAGGCTGAGCAACAACTTTCCAGGCTAGCTCTTTCTGGCTGCGAGCTATCTGCAGAAGTTCGCATTTTCAGAGCAGGACCGACGGAGGCGCCTGTCACGGACCATCTAAGCTACGTTTGAAGTTGGAGGGGGCAAGACAAGCAAGCAGCCCCAGTCTCTGTGTCTCTGTGCGAGCAGTGCCATGGGCAGATGAGGTTGAGCAACAGCTTTCCAGGCTAGCTCTTTCTGGCTGCGAGCTATCTGCAGACGTTCCTATTTTCGGAGCAGGGCTGCCGGAGGCCCCCTGCACAGACCGCCAAATGTATGTTTGAAGTTTGAGGGTGTAAGACAAGCAAGCAGCCCCAGTCTCTGTGCCTCTGTGGGAGCAGTGCCATGGGCAGATGAGGCTGAGCAACAGCTTTCCAGGCTAGCTCTTTCTGCCTGCGAGCTATCTGCAGACGTTCGCATTTTCAGAGCAAGGCTTCCGCAGCACCCCGGCATGGAGCACCTAAGCTACTTTTGAAGTTTGAAGTTGCAAGACAAGGAAGCAGCCCCAGTCTCTGTGCCTCTGTGCGAGCAGTGCCATGGGCAGATGAGGTTGAGCAACAGCTTTCCAGGCTAGCTCTTTCTGTCTGCGAGCTATTTCCAGATGTTCGCATTTTCAGAGCAGGGCTGCCGGTACCAACCGGCACGGACCCCCACAGCTATGTTTGAAGTTTGAGGGTGTAAGAAGAGCAAGCAGCCCCAGTCTCTGTGCCTCTGGGCGAGCAGTGCCATGGGCAGATGAGGTTGAGCAACAGCTTTCCAGGCTAGCTCTTTCTGGCTGCGTGCTATCTGCAGACGTTCGCATTTTGGGAGCAGGGCTGTCTGTGGCGCCCGGCACGGACCACCTAAGCTACGTTTGAAGTTTGAGGGGTGCAAGACAAGGAAGCAGCCCCAGTCTCTGTGCGTCTGTGCGAGCAGTGCCATGGGCAGATGAGGCTGAGCAACAGCTTTCCAGGCTAGCCCTTTGTGCCTGCGAGCTATCTGCAGACGTTCGCATTTTGGGAGCAGGGCTGTCTGTGGCGCCCGGCACGGACCACCGAAGCTACGTTTGAAGTTTGAGGAAGCAAGACAAGCAAGCAGCCCCAGTCTGTGTGCCTCTGTGCGAGCAGTGCCATGGGCAGATGAGGCTGAGCAACAGCTTTCCAGGCTAGCCCTTTCTGCCTGCGAGCTATCTGCAGACGTTCGCATTTTGGGAGCAGGACTGTCTGTGGCCCCTGGCACGGACCACCTAAGATACGTTTGAAGTCTCAGGTGGCAAGACAAGCAAGCAGCCCCAGTCTGTGTGCCTCTGTGCAAGCAGTGCCATTGGCAGATGAGGCTGAGCAACAGCTTTCCAGGCTAGCTCTTTCTGCCTGCGAGCTATTTCCAGACGTTCGCATTTTCAGAGCAGGGCTGCCGGTACCAACCGGCACAGACCCCCACAGATATGTTTGAAGTTTGAGGGTGTAAGAAGAGCAAGCAGCCCCAGTCTCTGTGCCTCTGTGCGAGCAGTGCCATGGGCAGATGAGGCTGAGCAACAGCTTTCCAGGCTAGCTCTTTCTGGCTGCAAGCTAGCTGCACACATTCGAATATTCAGAGCAGGACCGACGGAGGCACCGGTCACGGACCATCTAAGATACGTTTGAAGTTGGAGGGGGCAAGACAAGCAAGCAGCCCCAGTCTCTGTGCCTCTGTGCGAGCAGTGCCATGGGCAGATGAGGTTGAGCAACAGCTTTCCAGGCTAGCTCTTTCTGGCTGCGAGCTATCTGCAGACGTTCCTATTTTCGGAGCAGGGCTACCGGAGGCCCCCTGCACAGACCGCCAAATGTATGTTTGAAGTTTGAGGGTGTAAGACAAGCAAGCAGCCCCAGTCTGTGTGCCTCTGTGCGAGCAGTGCCATGGGCAGATGAGGCTGAGTAACAGCTTTCCAGGCTAGCCCTTTCTGCCTGCGAGCTATCTGCAGACGTTTGCATTTTCAGTGCAGGGCTGTCGGAGGCGCCCGGCACGGACCACCGAAGCTACGTTTGGAGTTTGAGGTGGCAAGACAAGCAAGCAGCCCCAGTCTCTGTGTCTCTGTGCTAGCAGTGCCATGGGCAGATGAGGCTGAGCAACAGCTTTCCAGGCTAGCTCTTTCTGCCTGCGAGTTATCTGCAGACATTTGCATTTTCAGAGCAGACCTGACGGAAGCAATCTGCACAGACCCCCCAAAGGTAAGTTTGAAGTATGAGGTGGCAAGACAAGCAAGCAGCACCAGTCTCTGTGCCTCTGTGCGAGCAGTGCCATGGGCAGATGAGGCTGAGAAACAGCTTTCCAGGCTAGCTCTTTCTGGTTGTGAGCTATCTGCAGACGTTTGCATTTTCGGAGCAGGGCTGCTGGAGCCCCCCTTGACAGACCGCCAAATCTATGCTTGAAGTTTGACGGCGGCAAGACAATCAAGCAGCCCCAGTCTCTGTGCCTCTGTGCGAGCAGTGCCATGGGCAGATGAGGCTGAGCAACAGCTTTCCATTCTAGCTCTTTCTGGCTGCGAGCTATCTGCAGACGTTCGCATTTTCAGAGCAGGGCTGTCGGAGGCGCCCGGCACAAACCACCGAACCTACGTTTGAAGTTTGACGGGGGCAAGACAAGCAAGCAGCCCCAGTCTCTGTGCCTCTGTGCGAGCAGTGCCATGGGCAGATGAGGCTGAGCAACAGCTTTCCAGGCCAGCTCTTTCTGCCTGCGAGCTATCTGCAGACGTTCGCAATTTCAGAGCAAGGCTTCCGCAGCACCCCGGCATGGAGCACCGAAGCTACTTTTGAAGTTTGAAGTTGCAAGACAAGGAAGCAGCCCCAGTCTCTGTGCCTCTGTGCGAGCAGTGCCATGGGCAGATGAGGCTGAGCAACAGCTTTCCAGGCTAGCCCTTTCTGCCTGCGAGCTATTTACAGACGTTTGCATTTTCAGAGCAGGGCTGCCGGTACCAACCGGCACAGACCCCCACAGCTATGTTTGAAGTTTGAGGGTGTAAGAAGAGCAAGCAGCCCCAGTCTCTGTGCCTCTGTGCGAGCAGTGCCATGGGCAGATGAGGCTGAGCAACAGCTTTCCAGGCTAGCTCTTTCTGGCTGCGAGCTAGCTGCACACATTCGAATATTCAGAGCAGGACCGACAGAGGCGCCTGTCACGGACCATCTAAGCTACGTTTGAAGTTGCAGGGGGCAAGACAAGCAAGCAGCCCCAGTCTCTGTGCCTCTGTGCGAGCAGTGCCATGGGCAGATGAGGTTGAGCAACAGCTTTCCAGGCTAGCTCTTTCTGCCTGCGAGCTATCTGCAGACGTTTGCATTTTCAGAGCAGGGCTGTCGGAGGCGCCCGGCACGGACCACCGAAGCTACTTTTGGAGTTTGAGGTGGCAAGACAAGCAAGCAGCCCCAGTCTCTGTGTCTCTTTGCTAGCAGTGCCATGGGCAGATGAGGTTGAGCAACAGCTTTCCAGGCTAGCTCTTTCTGCCTGCGAGCTATCTGCAGACATTTGCATTTTCAGAGCAGACCTGACGGAAGCAATCTGCACAGACCCCCCAAAGGTAAGTTTGAAGTATGAGGTGGCAAGACAAGCAAGCAGCCCCAGTCTCTGTGCCTCTGTGCGAGCAGTGCCATGGGCAGATGAGGCTGAGAAACAGCTTTCCAGGCTAGCTCTTTCTGGTTGTGAGCTATCTGCAGACGTTTGCATTTTCAGAGCAGGGCTGCTGGAGCCCCCCTTGACAGACAGCCAAATCTATGCTTGAAGTTTGACGGCGGCAAGACAATCAAGCAGCCCCAGTCTCTGTGCCTCTGTGCGAGCAGTGCCATGGGCAGATGAGGCTGAGCAACAGCTTTCCATTCTAGCTCTTTCTGCCTGCGAGCTATCTGCAGACTTTCACATTTTCAGAGCAGACCTGACGGAAGCAATCTGCACAGACCCCCCAAAGGTAAGTTTGAAGTATGAGGTGGCAAGACAAGCAAGCAGCACCAGTCTCTGTGCCTCTGTGCGAGCAGTGCCATGGGCAGATGAGGCTGAGAAACAGCTTTCCAGGCTAGCCCTTTCTGCCTGCGAGCTATCTGCAGACGTTCGCATTTTCAGAGCAGGGCTGTCGGAGGCGCCCGGCACGGATCACCTAAACTACGTGTGAAGTTGGAGGGGGCAAGACAAGCAAGCAGCCCCAGTCTCTGTGCCTCTGTGCGAGCAGTGCCATGGGCAGATGAGGCTGAGCAACAGCTTTCCAGGCTAGCTCTTTCTGCCTGCGAGCTATCTGCAGACGTTCGCATTTTCAGAGCAAGGCTTCCGCAGCACCCCGGCATGGAGCACCTAAGCTACTTTTGAAGTTTGAAGATGCAAGACAAGCAAGCAGCCCCAGTCTGTATGCCTCTGTGCGAGCAGTGCCATGGACAGATGAGGCTGAGCAACAGCTTTCCAGGCTAGCCCTTTCTGCCTGCGAGCTATCTGCAGACGTTCGCATTTTCAGAGCAGGGCTGCCAGAAGCAACCTGCACAGACCCCCAAAGCTACGTTTGAAGTTTGAGGGTGTAAGACAAGCAAGCAGTCCCAGTCTCTGTGCCTCTGTGCGAGCAATGCCATGGGTAGATGAGGCTGAGCAACAGCTTTCCAGGCTAGCTCTTTCTGCCTGCGAGCTATATGCAGACATTCGAATTATCAGAGCAGGGCTGTCGGAGGCGCCCGGCACGGACCACCTAAGCTACGTTTGGAGTCTGAGGTGGCAAGACAAGCAAGCAGCCCCAGTCTCTGTGCCTCTCTGCGAGCAGTGCCATGGGCAGATGAGGCTGAGCAACAGCTTTCCAGGCTAGCTCTTTCTGCCTGCGAGCTATCTGCAGACATTTGCATTTTCAGAGCAGACCTGACGGAAGCAATCTGCACAGACCCCCCAAAGGTAAGTTTGAAGTATGAGGTGGCAAGACAAGCAAGCAGCCCCAGTCTCTGTGCCTCTGTGCGAGCCTGGCCATGGGCAGATGAGGCTGAGCAACAGGTTTCCAGGCTAGCTTTTTCTGACTGCCAGCTACCTGGAGACGTTCATATTTTTGGAGCAGAGCTGCTGATGGCACCCATTACGGAAAACCCCATCCTGTAGATCCGTTTGAACTTTGAGGTGGCAAGACAAGCAAGCAGTCCCAGTCTCTGTGCCTCTGTGCGAGCAGTGCCATGGGCAGATGAAGCTGAGCAACAGTTTTTCAGGCTAGCCCCTTCTGGCTGCCAGCTATGTGAAGACGTTCGCATTTTCGTAGCAGGGCTGCTGGAGGCGCCCAAGAGGGAATCCCCAGGCTACATTTCAAGTTTGAGGTGACAAGACAAGCAAGGAGCGCCTGTCTCTGTGTCTCTGTGCGAGCAGTGCCTTGGGCAGATGAGGCTGAGCAACAGCTTTACAGGTTATCCCCTTCTGTCTGCGAGCTATCTGGAGTCGTTCGCATTTTTGGAGCAGGACTGCTGCAGACGCACGGCAGGGAACCCCCATCCCCGAGCTACGTTTCAAGTTTGAGGTGGCAAGACAAGCAAGCAGCCCCAGTCTCTGTGCCTCTGTGCGAGCAGGGCCATGGGCAGATGAGGCGGAGCAACAGCTTTCCAGGCTATCCCCTTATGGATGGGAGCTATCTGGAGACATTTTCGGAGTACTGCTGCTGGAGGAAACCGGCAGGGCCCCCCATCCCCGGGATACGTTTGAAGTTTGAGGTAGCAGGACAAGCAAGCAGCCCCACTATCTGTGCCTCTCTGCTAGCAGGGCCATGGGCAGATGAGGCTGAGCAACAGCTTTCCAGGCTAGCCCTTTCTGCCTGCGAGCTATCTGCAGGCGTTCGCATTTTCAGAGCAGGGCTGTCGGAGGCGCCCGGCACGGACCACCGAAGCTACGTTTGAAGTTTGAGGTGGCAAGACAAGCAAGCAGCCCCAGTCTCTGTGCCTCTGTGCGAGCATTGCCATTGGCACATGAGGCTGAGCAACAGTGTCCCGGGCTAGCCCCTTCTGGCTGCGAGCTATCTGGAGACGTTCGCATTTTTGTAGCTCGGCTGCTGGACGCGCCGGGCACAGACACCCCCCATCCCGTGGCTTCGTTTGAAGTTTGAGGTAGAAAGAAAAGCAAGCAGCCCTAGTCTCTGTGTCTCTGTTCTTGCATTGCCATGGGCAGATGAGGCTGAGCAACAGCTTTCCAGGCTAGCCCCTTCTGTCTGTGAGCTATCTGGAGTCGTTCGCATTTTTGGAGCAGGACTGCTGCAGACGCACAGCAGGGAACACCCATCCCCGGGATACGTTTGAAGTTTGAGGTAGCAGGACAAGCAAGCAGCCCCACTATCTGTGCCTCTCTGCGAGCAGGGCCATGGGCAGATGAGGCGGAGCAACAGTTTTCCAGGCTAGCCTCTTCTGTCTGCGAGCTATCTGCAGACTTTCGCATTTTCAGAGCAGGGCTGTCGGAGGCCTCTTGCAAAGAACGCCAAATGTATTTTTGAAGTTTGAGAGGGCAAGACAAGCAAGCAGCCCCAGTCTGTGTGTCTCTGTGCGAGCAGTGCCATGGGCAGATGAGGCTGAGCAACAACTTTCCAGGCTAGCTCTTTCTGGCTGCGAGCTATCTGCAGAAGTTCGCATTTTCAGAGCAGGACCGACGGAGGCGCCTGTCACGGACCATCTAAGCTACGTTTGAAGTTGGAGGGGGCAAGACAAGCAAGCAGCCCCAGTCTCTGTGCCTCTGTGCGAGCAGTGCCATGGGCAGATGAGGCTGAGCAACAGCTTTCCAGGCTAGCTCTTTCTGGCTGCGAGCTATCTGCAGACGTTCCTATTTTCGGAGCAGGGCTGCCGGAGGCCCCCTGCACAGACCGCCAAATGTATGTTTGAAGTTTGAGGGTGTAAGACAAGCAAGCAGCCCCAGTCTCTGTGCCTCTGTGGGAGCAGTGCCATGGGCAGATGAGGCTGAGCAACAGCTTTCCAGGCTAGCTCTTTCTGCCTGCGAGCTATCTGCAGACGTTCGCATTTTCAGAGCAAGGCTTCCGCAGCACCCCGGCATGGAGCACCTAAGCTACTTTTGAAGTTTGAAGTTGCAAGACAAGGAAGCAGCCCCAGTCTCTGTGCCTCTGTGCGAGCAGTGCCATGGGCAGATGAGGTTGAGCAACAGCTTTCCAGGCTAGCTCTTTCTGTCTGCGAGCTATTTCCAGATGTTCGCATTTTCAGAGCAGGGCTGCCGGTACCAACCGGCACGGACCCCCACAGCTATGTTTGAAGTTTGAGGGTGTAAGAAGAGCAAGCAGCCCCAGTCTCTGTGCCTCTGGGCGAGCAGTGCCATGGGCAGATGAGGTTGAGCAACAGCTTTCCAGGCTAGCTCTTTCTGGCTGCGTTCTATCTGCAGACGTTCGCATTTTGGGAGCAGGGCTGTCTGTGGCGCCCGCCACGGACCACCTAAGCTACGTTTGAAGTTTGAGGGGTGCAAGACAAGGAAGCAGCCCCAGTCTCTGTGCGTCTGTGCGAGCAGTGCCATGGGCAGATGAGGCTGAGCAACAGCTTTCCAGGCTAGCCCTTTGTGCCTGCGAGCTATCTGCAGACGTTCGCATTTTGGGAGCAGGGCTGTCTGTGGCGCCCGGCACGGACCACCGAAGCTACGTTTGAAGTTTGAGGAAGCAAGACAAGCAAGCAGCCCCAGTCTGTGTGCCTCTGTGCGAGCAGTGCCATGGGCAGATGAGGCTGAGCAACAGCTTTCCAGGCTAGCCCTTTCTGCCTGCGAGCTATCTGCAGACGTTCGCATTTTGGGAGCAGGACTGTCTGTGGCCCCTGGCACGGACCACCTAAGATACGTTTGAAGTCTCAGGTGGCAAGACAAGCAAGCAGCCCCAGTCTGTGTGCCTCTGTGCAAGCAGTGCCATTGGCAGATGAGGCTGAGCAACAGCTTTCCAGGCTAGCTCTTTCTGCCTGCGAGCTATTTCCAGACGTTCGCATTTTCAGAGCAGGGCTGCCGGTACCAACCGGCACAGACCCCCACAGATATGTTTGAAGTTTGAGGGTGTAAGAAGAGCAAGCAGCCCCAGTCTCTGTGCCTCTGTGCGAGCAGTGCCATGGGCAGATGAGGCTGAGCAACAGCTTTCCAGGCTAGCTCTTTCTGGCTGCAAGCTAGCTGCACACATTCGAATATTCAGAGCAGGACCGACGGAGGCACCTGTCACGGACCATCTAAGATACGTTTGAAGTTGGAGGGGGCAAGACAAGCAAGCAGCCCCAGTCTCTGTGCCTCTGTGCGAGCAGTGCCATGGGCAGATGAGGTTGAGCAACAGCTTTCCAGGCTAGCTCTTTCTGGCTGCGAGCTATCTGCAGACGTTCCTATTTTCGGAGCAGGGCTACCGGAGGCCCCCTGCACAGACCGCCAAATGTATGTTTGAAGTTTGAGGGTGTAAGACAAGCAAGCAGCCCCAGTCTGTGTGCCTCTGTGCGAGCAGTGCCATGGGCAGATGAGGCTGAGTAACAGCTTTCCAGGCTAGCCCTTTCTGCCTGCGAGCTATCTGCAGACGTTTGCATTTTCAGTGCAGGGCTGTCGGAGGCGCCCGGCACGGACCACCGAAGCTACGTTTGGAGTTTGAGGTGGCAAGACAAGCAAGCAGCCCCAGTCTCTGTGTCTCTGTGCTAGCAGTGCCATGGGCAGATGAGGCTGAGCAACAGCTTTCCAGGCTAGCTCTTTCTGCCTGCGAGTTATCTGCAGACATTTGCATTTTCAGAGCAGACCTGACGGAAGCAATCTGCACAGACCCCCCAAAGGTAAGTTTGAAGTATGAGGTGGCAAGACAAGCAAGCAGCACCAGTCTCTGTGCCTCTGTGCGAGCAGTGCCATGGGCAGATGAGGCTGAGAAACAGCTTTCCAGGCTAGCTCTTTCTGGTTGTGAGCTATCTGCAGACGTTTGCATTTTCGGAGCAGGGCTGCTGGAGCCCCCCTTGACAGACCGCCAAATCTATGCTTGAAGTTTGACGGCGGCAAGACAATCAAGCAGCCCCAGTCTCTGTGCCTCTGTGCGAGCAGTGCCATGGGCAGATGAGGCTGAGCAACAGCTTTCCATTCTAGCTCTTTCTGGCTGCGAGCTATCTGCAGACGTTCGCATTTTCAGAGCAGGGCTGTCGGAGGCGCCCGGCACAAACCACCGAACCTACGTTTGAAGTTTGACGGGGGCAAGACAAGCAAGCAGCCCCAGTCTCTGTGCCTCTGTGCGAGCAGTGCCATGGGCAGATGAGGCTGAGCAACAGCTTTCCAGGCCAGCTCTTTCTGCCTGCGAGCTATCTGCAGACGTTCGCAATTTCAGAGCAAGGCTTCCGCAGCACCCCGGCATGGAGCACCGAAGCTACTTTTGAAGTTTGAAGTTGCAAGACAAGGAAGCAGCCCCAGTCTCTGTGCCTCTGTGCGAGCAGTGCCATGGGCAGATGAGGCTGAGCAACAGCTTTCCAGGCTAGCTCTTTCTGGCTGCGAGCTAGCTGCACACATTCGAATATTCAGAGCAGGACCGACAGAGGCGCCTGTCACGGACCATCTAAGCTACGTTTGAAGTTGCAGGGGGCAAGACAAGCAAGCAGCCCCAGTCTCTGTGCCTCTGTGCGAGCAGTGCCATGGGCAGATGAGGTTGAGCAACAGCTTTCCAGGCTAGCTCTTTCTGCCTGCGAGCTATCTGCAGACGTTTGCATTTTCAGAGCAGGGCTGTCGGAGGCGCCCGGCACGGACCACCGAAGCTACTTTTGGAGTTTGAGGTGGCAAGACAAGCAAGCAGCCCCAGTCTCTGTGTCTCTTTGCTAGCAGTGCCATGGGCAGATGAGGCTGAGCAACAGCTTTCCAGGCTAGCTCTTTCTGCCTGCGAGCTATCTGCAGACATTTGCATTTTCAGAGCAGACCTGACGGAAGCAATCTGCACAGACCCCCCAAAGGTAAGTTTGAAGTATGAGGTGGCAAGACAAGCAAGCAGCCCCAGTCTCTGTGCCTCTGTGCGAGCAGTGCCATGGGCAGATGAGGCTGAGAAACAGCTTTCCAGGCTAGCTCTTTCTGGTTGTGAGCTATCTGCAGACGTTTGCATTTTCAGAGCAGGGCTGCTGGAGCCCCCCTTGACAGACAGCCAAATCTATGCTTGAAGTTTGACGGCGGCAAGACAATCAAGCAGCCCCAGTCTCTGTGCCTCTGTGCGAGCAGTGCCATGGGCAGATGAGGCTGAGCAACAGCTTTCCATTCTAGCTCTTTCTGCCTGCGAGCTATCTGCAGACTTTCACATTTTCAGAGCAGACCTGACGGAAGCAATCTGCACAGACCCCCCAAAGGTAAGTTTGAAGTATGAGGTGGCAAGACAAGCAAGCAGCACCAGTCTCTGTGCCTCTGTGCGAGCAGTGCCATGGGCAGATGAGGCTGAGAAACAGCTTTCCAGGCTAGCCCTTTCTGCCTGCGAGCTATCTGCAGACGTTCGCATTTTCAGAGCAGGGCTGTCGGAGGCGCCCGGCACGGATCACCTAAACTACTTGTGAAGTTGGAGGGGGCAAGACAAGCAAGCAGCCCCAGTCTCTGTGCCTCTGTGCGAGCAGTGCCATGGGCAGATGAGGCTGAGCAACAGCTTTCCAGGCTAGCTCTTTCTGCCTGCGAGCTATCTGCAGACGTTCGCATTTTCAGAGCAAGGCTTCCGCAGCACCCCGGCATGGAGCACCTAAGCTACTTTTGAAGTTTGAAGATGCAAGACAAGCAAGCAGCCCCAGTCTGTATGCCTCTGTGCGAGCAGTGCCATGGACAGATGAGGCTGAGCAACAGCTTTCCAGGCTAGCCCTTTCTGCCTGCGAGCTATCTGCAGACGTTCGCATTTTCAGAGCAGGGCTGCCAGAAGCAACCTGCACAGACCCCCAAAGCTACGTTTGAAGTTTGAGGGTGTAAGACAAGCAAGCAGCCCCAGTCTCTGTGCCTCTGTGCGAGCAATGCCATGGGCAGATGAGGCTGAGCAACAGCTTTCCAGGCTAGCTCTTTCTGCCTGCGAGCTATATGCAGACATTCGAATTATCAGAGCAGGGCTGTCGGAGGCGCCCGGCACGGACTACCTAAGCTACGTTTGGAGTTTGAGGTGGCAAGACAAGCAAGCAGCCCCAGTCTCTGTGTCTCTGTGCTAGCAGTGCCATGGGCAGATGAGGCTGAGCAACAGCTTTCCAGGCTAGCTCTTTCTGCCTGCGAGCTATCTGCAGACATTTGCATTTTCAGAGCAGACCTGACGGAAGCAATCTGCACAGACCCCCCAAAGGTAAGTTTGAAGTATGAGGTGGCAAGACAAGCAAGCAGCCCCAGTATCTGTGCCTCTGTGCGAGCAGTGCCATGGGCAGATGAGGCTGAGCAACAGCTTTCCAGGCTAGCTCTTTCTGCCTGCGAGCTATCTGCAGACTTTCGAATTTTCAGAGCAGGGCTGACGGAAGCAACCTGCACAGACCCCCCAAAGGTAAGTTTGAAATTTGAATTTGTAAGACAAGCAAGCAGCCTCATTCTCTGTGCCTCTGTGCGAGCAGTGCCATGGGCAGATGAGGCTGAGCAACAGCTTTCCAGGCTAGCTCTTTCTGGCTGTGAGCTATCTGCAGACGTTTGCATTTTCGGAGTAGGGCTGCCGGAGGCCCCCTGCACACACAGCCAAATCTACGTTTGAAGTTTGACGAGTGCAAGACAAGCAAGCAGCCCCATTATCTGTGCCTCTGTGTGAGCAGTGCCTTGGGCAGATGAGGCTGAGCAACAGCTTTCCAGGCTAGCTCTTTCTGCCTGCGAGCTATCTGCAGACATTTGCTTTTTCAGAGCAGACCTGACGGAAGCAATCTGCACAGACCCCCCAAAGGTAAGTTTGAAGTATGAGGTGGCAAGACAAGCAAGCAGCCCCAGTCTCTGTGCCTCTGTGCGAGCAGTGCCATGGGCAGATGAGGCTGAGCAACAGCTTTCCAGGCTAGCTCTTTCTGGCTGCGAGCTAGCTGCACACATTCGAATATTCAGAGCAGGACCGACGGAGGCGCCTGTCACGGACCATCTAAGCTACGTTTGAAGTTGGAGGGGCAAGACAAGCAAGCAGCCCCAGTCTCTGTGCCTCTGTGCGAGCAGTGCCATGGGCAGATGAGGTTGAGCAACAGCTTTCCAGGCTAGCTTTTTCTGGCTGCGAGCTATCTGCAGACGTTCCGATTTTCAGAGCAGGGCTGCCGGAGGCCCCCTGCACAGACCGCCAAATGCATGTTTGAAGTTTGAGAGTGTAAGACAAGCAAGCAGCCCCAGTCTGTGTGCCTCTGTGCGAGCAGTGCCATGGGCAGATGAGGCTGAGTAACAGCTTTCCAGGCTAGCCCTTTCTGGCTGCGAGCTATCTGCAGACGTTTGCATTTTCAGTGCAGGGCTGTCGGAGGCGCCCGGCACGGACCAGCGAAGCTACGTTTGAAGTTTGAGGTGGGAAGACAAGCAAGCAGCCCCAGTCTCTGTGCCTCTGTGCGAGCAGTGCCATGGGCAGATGAGGCTGAGCAACAGCTTTCCAGGCTAGCCCCTTCTGTCTGCGAGCTATCTGGAGTCGTTCGCATTTTTAGAGCAGGACTGCTGCAGACACACAGCAGGGAACCCACATACCCGAGATAAGTTTCAAGTTTGAGGTGGCAAGACAAGCAAGCAGCCCCAGTCTCTGTGCCTCTGTGCGAGCAGGGCCATGGGCAGATGAGGCGGAGCAACAGCTTTCCAGGCTATCCCCTTCTGGCTGTGAGCTATCTGCAGACTTTCGCATTTTCACAGCAGGGCTGCCGGAGGATTCTAGCAGGGACATCTTATGTAATTTTGAAGTTTGAGGTGGCAAGACAAGCAATTAGCCCCAGTCTCTGTGCCTCTGTGCGAGCCTGGCCATGGGCAGATGAGGCTGAGCAACAGGTTTCCAGGCTAGCCTCTTCTGACTGCCAGCTACCTGGAGACGTTCATATTTTTGGAGCAGAGCTGCTGATGGCACACATTACGGAAAACCCCATCCTGTAGATCCGTTTGAACTTTGAGGTGGCAAGACAAGCAAGCAGTCCCAGTCTCTGTGCCTCTGTGCGAGCAGTGCCATGGGCAGATGAAGCTGAGCAACAGTTTTTCAGGCTAGCCCCTTCTGGCTGCCAGCTATGTGAAGACGTTCGCATTTTCGGAGCAGGGCTGCTGGAGGCGCCCAAGAGGGAATCCCCAGGCTACATTTCAAGTTTGAGGTGACAAGACAAGCAAGGAGCGCCTGTCTCTGTGTCTCTGTGCGAGCAGTGCCTTGGGCAGATGAGGCTGAGTAACAGCTTTACAGGTTATCCCCTTCTGTCTGCGAGCTATCTGGAGTCGTTCGCATTTTTGGAGCAGGACTGCTGCAGACGCACGGCAGGGAACCCCCATCCCCGAGCTACGTTTCAAGTTTGAGGTGGCAAGACAAGCAAGCAGCCCCAGTCTCTGTGCCTCTGTGCGAGCAGGGCCATGGGCAGATGAGGCGGAGCAACAGCTTTCCAGGCTATGCCCTTCTGGATGGGAGCTATCTGGAGACATTTTCGGAGTACTGCTGCTGGAGGAAACCGGCAGGGCCCCCCATCCCCGGGATACGTTTGAAGTTTGAGGTAGCAGGACAAGCAAGCAGCCCCACTATCTGTGCCTCTCTGCTAGCAGGGCCATGGGCAGATGAGGCTGAGCAACAGCTTTCCAGGCTAGCCCTTTCTGCCTGCGAGCTATCTGCAGGCGTTCGCATTTTCAGAGCAGGGCTGTCGGAGGCCTCTTGCAAAGAACGCCAAATGTA
Source organism: Opisthocomus hoazin (assembly GCF_030867145.1). Classification (NCBI taxonomy): domain Eukaryota; kingdom Metazoa; phylum Chordata; class Aves; order Opisthocomiformes; family Opisthocomidae; genus Opisthocomus; species Opisthocomus hoazin. The sequence goes on along the minus strand of NC_134418.1, from coordinate 43,710,826 downwards.
TTTCTGAAGTTTGAGAGGGCAAGACAAGCAAGCAGCCCCAGTCTCTGTGTCTCTGTGCGAGCAGTGCCATGGGCAGATGACGCTGAGCAACAACTTTCCAGGCTAGCTCTTTCTGGCTGCGAGCTATCTGCAGAAGTTCGCATTTTCAGAGCAGGACCGACGGAGGCGCCTGTCACGGACCATCTAAGCTACGTTTGAAGTTGGAGGGGGCAAGACAAGCAAGCAGCCCCAGTCTCTGTGCCTCTGTGCGAGCAGTGCCATGGGCAGATGAGGTTGAGCAACAGCTTTCCAGGCTAGCTCTTTCTGGCTGCGAGCTATCTGCAGACGTTCCTATTTTCGGAGCAGGGCTGCCGGAGGCCCCCTGCACAGACCGCCAAATGTATGTTTGAAGTTTGAGGGTGTAAGACAAGCAAGCAGCCCCAGTCTCTGTGCCTCTGTGGGAGCAGTGCCATGGGCAGATGAGGCTGAGCAACAGCTTTCCAGGCTAGCTCTTTCTGCCTGCGAGCTATCTGCAGACGTTCGCATTTTCAGAGCAAGGCTTCCGCAGCACCCCGGCATGGAGCACCTAAGCTACTTTTGAAGTTTGAAGTTGCAAGACAAGGAAGCAGCCCCAGTCTCTGTGCCTCTGTGCGAGCAGTGCCATGGGCAGATGAGGTTGAGCAACAGCTTTCCAGGCTAGCTCTTTCTGTCTGCGAGCTATTTCCAGATGTTCGCATTTTCAGAGCAGGGCTGCCGGTACCAACCGGCACGGACCCCCACAGCTATGTTTGAAGTTTGAGGGTGTAAGAAGAGCAAGCAGCCCCAGTCTCTGTGCCTCTGTGCGAGCAGTGCCATGGGCAGATGAGGTTGAGCAACAGCTTTCCAGGCTAGCTCTTTCTGGCTGTGTGCTATCTACAGACGTTTGCATTTTGGGAGCAGGGCTGTCTGTGGCGCCCGGCACGGACCACCTAAGCTACGTTTGAAGTTTGAGGGGTGCAAGACAAGCAAGCAGCCCCAGTCTCTGTGCGTCTGTGCGAGCAGTGCCATGGGCAGATGAGGCTGAGTAACAGCTTTCCAGGCTAGCCCTTTGTGCCTGCGAGCTATCTGCAGACGTTCGCATTTGGGAGCAGGGCTGTCTGTGGCGCCCGGCACGGACCACCGAAGCTACGTTTGAAGTTTGAGGAAGCAAGACAAGCAAGCAGCCCCAGTCTGTGTGCCTCTGTGCGAGCAGTGCCATGGGCAGATGAGGCTGAGCAACAGCTTTCCAGGCTAGCCCTTTCTGCCTGCGAGCTATCTGCAGACGTTCGCATTTTGGGAGCAGGACTGTCTGTGGCCCCTGACACGGACCACCTAAGATACGTTTGAAGTCTCAGGTGGCAAGACAAGCAAGCAGCCCCAGTCTGTGTGCCTCTGTGCAAGCAGTGCCATTGGCAGATGAGGCTGAGCAACAGCTTTCCAGGCTAGCTCTTTCTGCCTGTGAGCTATTTCCAGACGTTCGCATTTTCAGAGCAGGGCTGCCGGTACCAACCGGCACAGACCCCCACAGATATGTTTGAAGTTTGAGGGTGTAAGAAGAGCAAGCAGCCCCAGTCTCTGTGCCTCTGTGCGAGCAGTGCCATGGGCAGATGAGGCTGAGCAACAGCTTTCCATTCTAGCTCTTTCTGGCTGCAAGCTAGCTGCACACATTCGAATATTCAGAGCAGGACCGACGGAGGCACCTGTCACGGACCATCTAAGATACGTTTGAAGTTGGAGGGGGCAAGACAAGCAAGCAGCCCCAGTCTCTGTGCCTCTGTGCGAGCAGTGCCATGGGCAGATGAGGTTGAGCAACAGCTTTCCAGGCTAGCTCTTTCTGGCTGCGAGCTATCTGCAGACGTTCCTATTTTCGGAGCAGGGCTGCCGGAGGCCCCCTGCACAGACCGCCAAATGTATGTTTGAAGTTTGAGGGTGTAAGACAAGCAAGCAGCCCCAGTCTGTGTGCCTCTGTGCGAGCAGTGCCATGGGCAGATGAGGCTGAGTAACAGCTTTCCAGGCTAGCCCTTTCTGACTGCGAGCTATCTGCAGACGTTTGCATTTTCAGTGCAGGGCTGTCGGAGGCGCCCGGCACGGACCACCGAAGCTACGTTTGGAGTTTGAGGTGGCAAGACAAGCAAGCAGCCCCAGTCTCTGTGCCTCTGTGCGAGCAGTGCCATGGGCAGATGAGGCTGAGCAACAGCTTTCCAGGCTAGCTCTTTCTGCTTGTGAGCTATCTGCAGACGTTTGCATTTTCGGAGCAGGGCTGCTGGAGCCCCCCTTGACAGACCGCCAAATCTATGCTTGAAGTTTGACGGCGGCAAGACAATCAAGCAGCCCCAGTCTCTGTGCCTCTGTGCGAGCAGTGCCATGGGCAGATGAGGCTGAGTAACAGCTTTCCATTCTAGCTCTTTCTGGCTGCGAGCTATCTGCAGACTTTCGCATTTTCAGAGCAGGGCTGTCGGAGGCGCCCGGCACGAACCACCGAACCTACGTTTGAAGTTTGACGGGGGCAAGACAAGCAAGCAGCCCCAGTCTCTATGCCTCTGTACGAGCAGTGCCATGGGCAGATGAGGCTAAGAAACAGCTTTCCAGGCTAGCCCTTTCTGCCTGCGAGCTATCTGCAGACGTTCGCATTTTCAGAGCAGGGCTGTCGGAGGCGCCCGGCACGGATCACCTAAACTACGTGTGAAGTTGGAGGGGGCAAGACAAGCAAGCAGCCCCAGTCTCTGTGCCTCTGTGCGAGCAGTGCCATGGGCAGATGAGGCTGAGCAACAGCTTTCCAGGCCAGCTCTTTCTGCCTGCGAGCTATCTGCAGACGTTCGCAATTTCAGAGCAAGGCTTCCGCAGCACCCCGGCATGGAGCACCTAAGCTACTTTTGAAGTTTGAAGTTGCAAGACAAGGAAGCAGCCCCAGTCTCTGTGCCTCTGTGCGAGCAGTGCCATGGGCAGATGAGGCTGAGCAACAGCTTTCCAGGCTAGCCCTTTCTGCCTGCGAGCTATTTACAGACGTTCGCATTTTCAGAGCAGGGCTGCCGGTACCAACCGGCACAGACCCCCACAGATATGTTTGAAGTTTGAGGGTGTAAGAAGAGCAAGCAGCCCCAGTCTCTGTGCCTCTGTGCGAGCAGTGCCATGGGCAGATGAGGCTGAGCAACAGCTTTCCAGGCTAGCTCTTTCTGGCTGCGAGCTAGCTGCACACATTCGAATATTCAGAGCAGGACCGACGGAGGCGCCTGTCACGGACCATCTAAGCTACGTTTGAAGTTGCAGGGGGCAAGACAAGCAAGCAGCCCCAGTCTCTGTGCCTCTGTGCGAGCAGTGCCATGGGCAGATGAGGTTGAGCAACAGCTTTCCAGGCTAGCTCTTTCTGCCTGCGAGCTATCTGCAGACGTTTGCATTTTCAGAGCAGGGCTGTCGGAGGCGCCCGGCACGGACCACCGAAGCTACTTTTGGAGTTTGAGGTGGCAAGACAAGCAAGCAGCCCCAGTCTCTGTGTCTCTTTGCTAGCAGTGCCATGGGCAGATGAGGCTGAGCAACAGCTTTCCAGGCTAGCTCTTTCTGCCTGCGAGCTATCTGCAGACATTTGCATTTTCAGAGCAGACCTGACGGAAGCAATCTGCACAGACCCCCCCAAAGGTAAGTTTGAAGTATGAGGTGGCAAGACAAGCAAGCAGCCCCAGTCTCTGTGCCTCTGTGCGAGCAGTGCCATGGGCAGATGAGGCTGAGAAACAGCTTTCCAGGCTAGCTCTTTCTGGTTGTGAGCTATCTGCAGACGTTTGCATTTTCAGAGCAGGGCTGCTGGAGCCCCCCTTGACAGACAGCCAAATCTATGCTTGAAGTTTGACGGCGGCAAGACAATCAAGCAGCCCCAGTCTCTGTGCCTCTGTGCGAGCAGTGCCATGGGCAGATGAGGCTGAGCAACAGCTTTCCATTCTAGCTCTTTCTGGCTGCGAGCTATCTGCAGACTTTCGCATTTTCAGAGCAGACCTGACGGAAGCAATCTGCACAGACCCCCCAAAGGTAAGTTTGAAGTGTGAGGCGGCAAGACAATCAAGCAGCCCCAGTCTCTGTGCCTCTGTGCGAGCAGTGCCATGGGCAGATGAGGCTGAGCAACAGCTTCCCAGGCTAGCTCTTTCTGGCTGCGAGCTATCTGCAGACTTTCGCATTTTCAGAGCAGGGCTGTCGGAGGCGCCCGGCACGAACCACCGAACCTACGTTTGAAGTTTGACGGGGGCAAGACAAGCAAGCAGCCCCAGTCTCTATGCCTCTGTACGAGCAGTGCCATGGGCAGATGAGGCTAAGAAACAGCTTTCCAGGCTAGCCCTTTCTGCCTGCGAGCTATCTGCAGACGTTCGCATTTTCAGAGCAGGGCTGTCGGAGGCGCCCGGCACGGATCACCTAAACTACGTGTGAAGTTGGAGGGGGCAAGACAAGCAAGCAGCCCCAGTCTGTGTGCCTCTGTGCGAGCAGTGCCATGGGCAGATGAGGCTGAGCAACAGCTTTCCAGGCCAGCTCTTTCTGCCTGCGAGCTATCTGCAGACGTTCGCAATTTCAGAGCAAGGCTTCCGCAGCACCCCGGCATGGAGCACCTAAGCTACTTTTGAAGTTTGAAGTTGCAAGACAAGGAAGCAGCCCCAGTCTCTGTGCCTCTGTGCGAGCAGTGCCATGGGCAGATGAGGCTGAGCAACAGCTTTCCAGGCTAGCCCTTTCTGCCTGCGAGCTATTTACAGACGTTCGCATTTTCAGAGCAGGGCTGCCGGTACCAACCGGCACAGACCCCCACAGCTATGTTTGAAGTTTGAGGGTGTAAGAAGAGCAAGCAGCCCCAGTCTCTGTGCCTCTGTGCGAGCAGTGCGATGGGCAGATGAGGCTGAGCAACAGCTTTCCAGGCTAGCTCTTTCTGGCTGCGAGCTAGCTGCACACATTCGAATATTCATAGCAGGACCGACGGAGGCGCCTGTCACGGACCATCTAAGCTACGTTTGAAGTTGCAGGGGGCAAGACAAGCAAGCAGCCCCAGTCTCTGTGCCTCTGTGCGAGCAGTGCCATGGGCAGATGAGGTTGAGCAACAGCTTTCCAGGCTAGCTCTTTCTGCCTGCGAGCTATCTGCAGACGTTTGCATTTTCAGAGCAGGGCTGTCGGAGGCGCCCGGCACGGACCACCGAAGCTACTTTTGGAGTTTGAGGTGGCAAGACAAGCAAGCAGCCCCAGTCTCTGTGTCTCTTTGCTAGCAGTGCCATGGGCAGATGAGGCTGAGCAACAGCTTTCCAGGCTAGCTCTTTCTGCCTGCGAGCTATCTGCAGACATTTGCATTTTCAGAGCAGACCTGACGGAAGCAATCTGCACAGACCCCCCAAAGGTAAGTTTGAAGTATGAGGTGGCAAGACAAGCAAGCAGCCCCAGTCTCTGTGCCTCTGTGCGAGCAGTGCCATGGGCAGATGAGGCTGAGAAACAGCTTTCCAGGCTAGCTCTTTCTGGTTGTGAGCTATCTGCAGACGTTTGCATTTTCAGAGCAGGGCTGCTGGAGCCCCCCTTGACAGACAGCCAAATCTATGCTTGAAGTTTGACGGCGGCAAGACAATCAAGCAGCCCCAGTCTCTGTGCCTCTGTGCGAGCAGTGCCATGGGCAGATGAGGCTGAGCAACAGCTTTCCATTCTAGCTCTTTCTGGCTGCGAGCTATCTGCAGACTTTCGCATTTTCAGAGCAGACCTGACGGAAGCAATCTGCACAGACCCCCCAAAGGTAAGTTTGAAGTATGAGGTGGCAAGACAAGCAAGCAGCACCAGTCTCTGTGCCTCTGTGCGAGCAGTGCCATGGGCAGATGAGGCTGAGAAACAGCTTTCCAAGCTAGCCCTTTCTGCCTGCGAGCTATCTGCAGACGTTCGCATTTTCAGAGCAGGGCTTCCGCAGCACCCCGGCATGGAGCACCGAAGCTACTTTTGAAGTTTGAAGTTGCAAGACAAGCAAGCAGCCCCAGTCTCTATGCCTCTGTGCGAACAGTGCCATGGACAGATGAGGCTGAGCAACAGCTTTCCAGGCTAGCCCTTTCTGCCTACGAGCTATCTGCAGACGTTCGCATTTTCAGAGCAGGGCTGCCAGAAGCAACCTGCACAGACCCCCAAAGCTACGTTTGAAGTTTGAGGGTGTAAGACAAGCAAGCAGCCCCAGTCTCTGTGCCTCTGTGCGAGCAGTGCCATTGGCAGATGAGGCTGAGCAACAGCTTTCCAGGCTAGCTCTTTCTGCCTGCGAGCTATCTGCAGACATTTGCATTTTCAGAGCAGACCTGACGGAAGCAATCTGCACAGACCCCCCAAAGGTAAGTTTGAAATATGAATTTGCAAGACAAGCAAGCAGCCTCATTCTCTGTGCCTCTGTGCGAGCAGTGCCATGGGCCGATGAGGCTGAGCAACAGCTTTCCAGGCTAGCTCTTTCTGGCTGTGAGCTATCTGCAGACGTTTGCATTTTCGGAGTAGGGCTGCCGGAGGCCCCCTGCACACACAGCCAAATCTACGTTTGAAGTTTGACGAGTGCAAGACAAGCAAGCAGCCCCAGTCTCTGTGCCTCTGTGTGAGCAGTGCCTTGGGCAGATGAGGCTGAGCAACAGCTTTCCAGGCTAGCTCTTTCTGCCTGCGAGCTATCTGCAGACATTTGCTTTTTCAGAGCAGACCTGACGGAAGCAATCTGCACAGACCCCCCAAAGGTAAGTTTGAAGTATGAGGTGGCAAGACAAGCAAGCAGCCCCAGTCTCTGTGCCTCTGTGCGAGCAGTGCCATGGGCAGATGAGGCTGAGCAACAGCTTTCCAGGCTAGCTCTTTCTAGCTGCGAGCTAGCTGCACACATTCGAATATTCAGAGCAGGACCGACGGAGGCGCCTGTCACGGACCATCTAAGATACGTTTGAAGTTGGAGGGGGCAAGACAAGCAAGCAGCCCCAGTCTCTGTGCCTCTGTGCGAGCAGTGCCATGGGCAGATGAGGTTGAGCAACAGCTTTCCAGGCTAGCTCTTTCTGGCTGCGAGGTATCTGCAGACGTTCCGATTTTCAGAGCAGGGCTGCCGGAGGTCCCCTGCACAGACCGCCAAATGTATGTTTGAAGTTTGAGAGTGTATAACAAGCAAGCAGCCTCATTCTCTGTGCCTCTGTGCGAGCAGTGCCATGGGCAGATGAGGCTGAGCAACAGCTTTCCAGGCTAGCTCTTTCTGGCTGTGAGCTATCTGCAGACGTTTGCATTTTCGGAGTAGGGCTGCCGGAGGACCCCTGCACACACAGCCAAATCTACGTTTGAAGTTTGACGAGTGCAAGACAAGCAAGCAGCCCCATTATCTCTGTGCCTCTGTGTGAGCAGTGCCTTGGGCAGATGAGGCTGAGCAACAGCTTTCCAGGCTAGCCCTTTCTGCCTGCGAGATATCTGCAGACGTTCGCATTTTCAGAGCATGGCTGTCGGAGGCGCCCGGCACGGATCACCTAAACTACGTGTGAAGTTGGAGGGGGCAAGACAAGCAAGCAGCCCCAGTCTCTGTGCCTCTGTGCGAGCAGTGCCATGGGCAGATGAGGCTGAGCAACAGCTTTCCAGGCCAGCTCTTTCTGCCTGCGAGCTATCTGCAGACGTTCGCATTTTCAGAGCAAGGCTTCCGCAGCACCCCGGCATGGAGCACCTAAGCTACTTTTGAAGTTTGAAGTTGCAAGACAAGGAAGCAGCCCCAGTCTCTGTGCCTCTGTGCGAGCAGTGCCATTGGCAGATGAGGCTGAGCAACAGCTTTCCAGGCTAGCCCTTTCTGCCTGCGAGCTATTTACAGACGTTCGCATTTTCAGAGCAGGGCTGCCGGTACCAACCGGCACAGTCCCCCACAGCTATGTTTGAAGTTTGAGGGTGTAAGAAGAGCAAGAAGCCCCAGTCTCTGTGCCTCTGTGTGAGCAGTGCCATGGGCAGATGAGGCTGAGCAACAGCTTTCCATTCTAGCTCTTTCTGGCTGCGAGCTAGCTGCACACATTCGAATATTCAGAGCAGGACCGACGGAGGCGCCTGTCACGGACCATCTAAGCTACGTTTGAAGTTGCAGGGGGCAAGACAAGCAAGCAGCCCCAGTCTCTGTGCCTCTGTGCGAGCAGTGCCATGGGCAGATGAGGTTGAGCAACAGCTTTCCAGGCTAGCCCTTTCTGTCTGCGAGCTATCTGCAGACGTTTGCATTTTCAGAGCAGGGCTGTCGGAGGCGCCCGGCACGGACCACCGAAGCTACTTTTGGAGTTTGAGGTGGCAAGACAAGCAAGCAGCCCCAGTCTCTGTGTCTCTTTGCTAGCAGTGCCATGGGCAGATGAGGCTGAGCAACAGCTTTCCAGGCTAGCTCTTTCTGCCTGCGAGCTATCTGCAGACATTTGCTTTTTCAGAGCAGACCTGACGGAAGCAATCTGCACAGACCCCCTAAAGGTAATTTTGAAGTATGAGGTGGCAAGACAAGCAAGCAGCCCCAGTCTCTGTGCCTCTGTGCGAGCAGTGCCATGGGCAGATGAGGCTGAGCAACAGCTTTCCAGGCTAGCCCTTTGTGCCTGCGAGCTATCTGCAGACGTTCGCATTTTGGGAGCAGGGCTGTCTGTGGCGCCCGGCACGGACCACCTAAGCTACTTTTGAAGTTTGACGGGGGCAAGACAAGCAAGCAGCCCCAATCTCTGTGCCTCTGTGCGAGCAGTCCCATAGGCAGATGACGCTGAGCAACAGCTTTCCAGGCTAGCTCTTTATGGCTGCGAGTTATCTGCAGACGTTCGCATTTTCAGAGCAGGTCTGTCGGAGGCGCCCGGCACGGACTACCTAAGCTACGTTTGAAGTTTGAGGTGGCAAGACAAGGAAGCAGCCCCAGTCTCTGTGCCTCTGTGCGACCAGTGCCATGGGTAGATGAGGCTGAGCAACAGCTTTCAAGGCTAGCCCTTTCTGCCTGCGAGCTATCTGCAGACGTTCGCATTTTCAGAGGAGGGCTGACGGAAGCAACCTGCACAGACCCCACCAAAGGTAAGTTCGAAGTTGCAAGACAACCAAGCAGTCTCAGCCTCTGTGCCTCTGTGCGAGCAGTGCCATGGGCAGATGAGGCTGAGCAACAGCTTTCCAGGCTAGCTACTTCTGGCTGCGAGCTATCTGCAGACGTTCGCATTTTCAGAGCAGGGTTGTCGGAGGCGCCCGGCACGAACCACCGAAGCTACGTTTCAAGTTTGACGGGGGCAAGACAAGCAAGCAGTCCCAGTCTCTGTGGCTCTGTGCGAGCAGTGCCATGGGCAGATGAGGCTGAGCAACAGCTTTCCAGGCTAGCTCTTTCTGCCTGCGAGCTATCTGCAGACGTTCTCATTTTGGGAGCAGGTCTGTCTGTGGCGCCCGGCACGGACCACGTAAGCTACGTTTGAAGTTTGAGGGGTGCAAGACAAGGAAACAGCCCCAGTCTCTGTGCGTCTGTGCGAGCAGTGCCATGGGCAGATGAGGCTGAGCAACAGCTTTCCAGGCTAGCACTTTCTGCCTGCGAGCTATCTGCAGACGTTTGCATTTTCAGAGCAGGGCTGTCTGTGGCGCCCGGCACGGACCACCGAAGCTACGTTTGAAGTTTGACGGGGGAAGACAAGCAAGCAGCCCCAGTCTCTGTGCCTCTGTGCGAGCAGTGCCATGGGCAGATGAGGCTGAGCAACAGCTTTCCAGGCTAGCCCTTTCTGCCTGCGAGCTATCTGCAGACGTTCGCATTTTGGGAGCAGGACTGTCTGTGGCCCCCGGCACGGACCACCTAAGATACGTTTGAAGTCTCAGGTGGCAAGACAAGCAAGCAGCCCCAGTCTGTGTGCCTCTGTGCAAGCAGTGCCATTGGCAGATGAGGCTGAGCAACAGCTTTCCAGGCTAGCTCTTTCTGCCTGCGAGCTATTTCCAGACGTTCGCATTTTCAGAGCAGGGCTGCCGGTACCAACCGGCACATACCCCCACAGATATGTTTCAAGCTTGAGGGTGTAAGAACAGCAAGCAGCCCCAGTCTCTGTGCCTCTGTGCGAGCAGTGGCATGGGCAGATGAGGCTGAGCAACAGCTTTCCAGGCTAGCTCTTTCTGGCTGCGAGCTAGCTGCACACATTCGAATATTCAGAGCAGGACCGACGGAGGCGCCTGTCACGGAGCATCTAAGATACGTTTGAAGTTGGAGGGGGCAAGACAAGCAAGCAGCCCCAGTCTCTGTGCCTCTGTGCGAGCAGTGCCATGGGCAGATGAGGTTGAGCAACAGCTTTCCAGGCTAGCTCTTTCTGTCTGCGAGCTATCTGCAGACGTTCCTATTTTCAGAGCAGGGCTGCCAGAGGCACCCTGCACAGACCGCCAAATGTATGTTTGAAGTTTGAGGGTGTAAGACAAGCAAGCAGCCCCAGTCTCTGTGCCTCTGTGCGAGCAGTGCCATGGGCAGATGAGGCTGAGAAACAGCTTTCCAGGCTAGCTCTTTCTGGTTGTGAGCTATCTGCAGACGTTTGCATTTTCGGAGCAGGGCTGCTGGAGCCCCCCTTGACAGAATGCCAAATCTATGCTTGAAGTTTGACGGCGGCAAGACAATCAAGCAGCCCCAATCTCTGTGCCTCTGTGCGAGCAGTGCCATGGGCAGATGAGGCTGAGCAACAGCTTTCCATTCTAGCTCTTTCTGGCTGCGAGCTATCTGCAGACTTTCGCATTTTCAGAGCAGGGCTGTCGGAGGCGCCCGGCACGAACCACCGAAGCTACGTTTGAAGTTTGACAGGGGCAAGACAAGCAAGCAGCCCCAGTCTCTGTGCCTCTGTGCGAGCAGTGCCATGGGCAGATGAGGTTGAGCAACAGCTTTCCAGGCTAGCTCTTTCTGCCTGCGAGCTATCTGCAGACGTTCGCATTTTCAGAGCAAGGCTTCCGCAGCACCCCGGCATGGAGCACCTAATCTACTTTTGAAGTTTGAAGTTGCAAGACAAGGAAGCAGCCCCAGTCTCTGTGCCTCTGTGCGAGCAGTGCCATGGGCAGATGAGGCTGAGCAACAGCTTTCCAGGCTAGCCCTTTCTGCCTGCGAGCTATCTGCAGACGTTCGCATTTTCAGAGCAGGGCTGCCAGAAGCAACCTGCACAGACCCCCAAAGCTACGTTTGAAGTTTGAGGGTGTAAGACAAGCAAGCAGCCCCAGTCTCTGTGCCTCTGTGCGAGCAGTACCATTGGCAGATGAGGCTGAGCAACAGCTTTCCAGGCTAGCTCTTTCTGCCTGCGAGCTATATGCAGACATTCGCATTTCCAGAGCAGGGCTGTCGGAGGCGCCCGGCACGGACCACCTAAGCTACGTTTGGAGTTTGAGGTGGCAAGACAGGCAAGCAGCCCCAGTCTCTGTGTCTCTGTGCTAGCAGTGCCATGGGCAGATGAGGCTGAGCAACAGCTTTCCAGGCTAGCTCTTTCTGCCTGCGAGCTATCTGCAGACATTTGCATTTTCAGAGCAGACCTGACGGAAGCAATCTGCAAAGACCCCCCAAAGGTAAGTTTGAAGTATGAGGTGGCAAGACAAGCAAGCAGCCCCAGTCTCTGTGCCTCTGTGCGAGCAGTGCCATGGGCAGATGAGGCTGAGCAACAGATTTCCAGGCTAGCTCTTTCTGCCTGCGAGCTATCTGCAGACTTTCGAATTTTCAGAGCAGGGCTGACGGAAGCAACCTGCACAGACCCCCCAAAGATAAGTTTGAAATTTGAATTTGCAAGACAAGCAAGCAGCCTCATTCTCTGTGCCTCTGTGCGAGCAGTGCCATGGGCAGATGAGGCTGAGCAACAGCTTTCCAGGCTAGCTCTTTCTGGCTGTGAGCTATCTGCAGACGTTTGCATTTTCGGAGTAGGGCTGCCGGAGGCCCCCTGCACACACAGCCAGATCTACGTTTGAAGTTTGACGAGTGCAAGACAAGCAAGCAGCCCCATTATCTGTGCCTCTGTGTGAGCAGTGCCTTGGGCAGATGAGGCTGAGCAACAGCTTTCCAGGCTAGCTCTTTCTGCCTGCGAGCTATCTGCAGACATTTGCATTTTCAGAGCAGACCTGACGGAAGCAATCTGCACAGACCCCCCAAAGGTAATTTTGAAGTATGAGGTGGCAAGACAAGCAAGCAGCCCCAGTATCTGTGCCTCTGTGCGAGCAGTGCCATGGGCAGATGAGGCTGAGCAACAGCTTTCCAGGCTAGCTCTTTCTGCCTGCGAGCTATCTGCAGACATTTGCATTTTCAGAGCAGACCTGACGGAAGCAATCTGCACAGACCCCCCAAAGGTAAGTTTGAAGTATGAGGTGGCAAGACAAGCAAGCAGCCCCAGTCTCTGTGCCTCTGTGCGAGCAGTGCCATGGGCAGATGAGGCTGAGCAACAGCTTTCCAGGCTAGCTCTTTCTGCCTGCGAGCTATCTGCAGACGTTCGCATTTTCAGAGCAAGGCTTCCGCAGCACCCCGGCATGGAGCACCTAAGCTACTTTTGAAGTTTGAAGTTGCAAGACAAGGAAGCAGCCCCAGTCTCTGTGCCTCTGTGCGAGCAGTGCCATGGACAGATGAGGCTGAGCAACAGCTTTCCAGGCTAGCCCTTACTGCCTGCGAGCTATCTGCAGACGTTCGCATTTTCAGAGCAGGGATGCCAGAAGCAACCTGCACAGACCCCCAAAGCTACGTTTGAAGTTTGAGAGTGTAAGACAAGCAAGCAGCCCCAGTCTCTGTGCCTCTGTGCGAGCAGTACCATTGGCAGATGAGGCTGAGCAACAGCTTTCCAGGCTAGCTCTTTCTGGCTGCGAGCTATCTGCAGACTTTCGAATTTTCAGAGCATGACTGACGGAAGCAACCTGCACAGACCCCCCAAAGGTAAGTTTGAAATTTGAATTTGCAAGACAAGCAAGCAGCCTCATTCTCTGTGCCTCTGTGCGAGCAGTGCCATGGGCAGATGAGGCTGAGCAACAGCTTTCCAGGCTAGCTCTTTCTGGCTGTGAGCTATCTGCAGACGTTTGCATTTTCGGAGTAGGGCTGCCGGAGGCCCCCTGCACACACAGCGAAATCTACGTTTGAAGTTTGACGAGTGCAAGACAAGCAAGCAGCCCCATTATCTGTGCCTCTGTGCGAGCAGTGCCTTGGGCAGATGCGGCTGAGCAACAGCTTTCCAGGCTAGCTCTTTCTGCCTGCGAGCTATCTGCAGACGTTCGCATTTTCAGAGCAAGGCTTCCGCAGCACCCCGGCATGGAGCACCTAAGCTACTTTTGAAGTTGGAAGTTGCAAGACAAGGAAGCAGAACCAGTCTCTGTGCCTCTGTGCGAGCAGTGCCATGGACAGATGAGGCTGAGCAACAGCTTTCCAGGCTAGCCCTTTCTGCCTGCGAGCTATCTGCAGACGTTCGCATTTTCAGAGCAGGGCTGCCAGAAGCAACCTGCACAGACCCCCAAAGCTACGTTTGAAGTTTGAGAGTGTAAGACAAGCAAGCAGAACCAGTCTCTGTGCCTCTGTGCGAGCAGTACCATTGGCAGATGAGGCTGAGCAACAGCTTTCCAGGCTAGCTCTTTCTGCCTGCGAGCTATATGCAGACATTCGCATTTTCAGAGCAGGCCTGCTGTCGGAGGCGCCCGGCACGGACCACCTAAGCTACGTTTGGAGTTTGAGGTGGCAAGACAAGCAAGCAGCCCCAGTCTCTGTGTCTCTGTGCTAGCAGTGCCATGGGCAGATGAGGCTGAGCAACAGCTTTCCAGGTCAGCTCTTTCTGGCTGCGAGCTAGCTGCACACATTCGAATATTCAGAGCAGGACCGACGGAGGCGCCTGTCACGGACCATCTAAGCTACGTTTGAAGTTGGAGGGGGCAAGACAAGCAAGCAGCCCCAGTCTCTGTGTCTCTGTGCTAGCAGTGCCATGGGCAGATGAGGCTGAGCAACAGCTTTCCAGGCTAGCTCTTTCTGCCTGCGAGCTATTTGCAGACATTTGCATTTTCAGAGCAGACCTGACAGAAGCAATCTGCACAGACCCCCCAAAGGTAAGTTTGAAGTATGAGGTGGCAAGAGAAGCAAGCAGCCCCAGTCTCTGTGCCTCTGTGCGAGCAGTGCCATGGGCAGATGAGGCTGAGCAACAGCTTTCCAGGCTAGCTCTTTCTGCCTGGGAGCTATCTGCAGACATTTGCATTTTCAGAGCAGACCTGACGGAAGCAATCTGCACAGACCCCCCAAAGGTAAGTTTGAAGTATGAGGTGGCAAGACAAGCAAGCAGCCCCAGTCTCTGTGCATCTGTGCGAGCAGTGCCATGGGCAGATGAGGCTGAGAAAAAGCTTTCCAGGCTAGCTCTTTCTGGTTCTGAGCTATCTGCAGACGTTTGCGTTTTCAGAGCAGGGCTGCTGGAGCCCCCATTGACAGACCGCCAAATCTATGTTTGAAATTTGACGGCGGCAAGACAATCAAGCAGCCCCAGTCTCTGTGCCTCTGTGCGAGCAGTGCCATGGGCAGATGAGGCTGAGCAACAGCTTTCCATTCTAGCTCTTTCTGGCTGCGAGCTATCTGCAGACTTTCGCATTTTCAGAGCAGGGCTGCCGGAGGCGCCCGGCACGAACCACCGAAGCTACGTTTGAAGTTTGACGGGGGCAAGACAAGCAAGCAGCCCCAGTCTCTATGCCTCTGTGCGAGCAGTGCCATGGGCAGATGAGGCTGAGAAACAGCTTTCCAGGCTAGCCCTTTCTGCCTGCGAGCTATCTGCAGACGTTCGCATTTTCAGAGCAGGGCTGTCGGAGGCGCCCGGCACGGATCACCTAAACTACGTGTGAAGTTGGAGGGGGCAAGACAAGCAAGCAGCCCCAGTCTCTGTGCCTCTGTGCGAGCAGTGCCATGGGCAGATGAGGCTGAGCAACAGCTTTCCAGGCTAGCTCTTTCTGCCTGCGAGCTATCTGCAGACGTTCGCATTTTCAGAGCAGGGCTGCCAGAAGCAACCTGCACAGACCCCCAAAGCTACGTTTGAAGTTTGAGAGTGTAAGACAAGCAAGCAGCCCCAGTCTCTGTGCCTCTGTGCGAGCAGTACCATTGGCAGATGAGGCTGAGCAACAGCTTTCCAGGCTAGCTCTTTCTGCCTGCGAGCTATATGCAGACATTCGCATTTTCAGAGAAGGGCTGTCGGAGGCGCCCGGCACGGACCACCTAAGTTACGTTTGGAGTCTGAGGTGGCAAGACAAGCAAGCAGCCCCAGTCTCTGTGCCTCTGTGCGAGCAGTGCCATGGGCAGATGAGGCTGAGCAACAGCTTTCCAGGCTAGCTCTTTCTGCCTGCGAGCTATCTGCAGACTTTCGAATTTTCAGAGCAGGACTGACGGAAGCAACCTGCACAGACCCCCCAAAGGTAAGTTTGAAATTTGAATTTGCAAGACAAGCAAGCAGCCTCATTCTCTTTGCCTCTGTGCGAGCAGTGCCATGGGCAGATGAGGCTGAGCAACAGCTTTCCAGGCTAGCTCTTTCTGGCTGTGAGCTATCTGCAGACGTTTGCATTTTCGGAGTAGGGCTGCCGGAGGCCCCCTGCACACACAGCCAAATCTACGTTTGAAGTTTGACGAGTGCAAGACAAGCAAGCAGCCCCATTATCTGTGCCTCTGTGCGAGCAGTGCCATGGGCAGATGAGGCTGAGCAACAGCTTTCGAGGCTAGCTCTTTCTGCCTGCGAGCTATCTGCAGACGTTCGCATTTTCAGAGCAAGGCTTCCGCAGCACCCCGGCATGGACCACCGAAGCTACTTTTGAAGTTTGAAGTTGCAAGACAAGGAAGCAGCCCCAGCCTCTGTGCCTCTGTGCGAGCAGTGCCATGGACAGATGAGGCTGAGCAACAGCTTTCCAGGCTAGCCCTTTCTGCCTGCGAGCTATCTGCAGACGTTCGCATTTTCAGAGCAGGGCTGCCAGAAGCAACCTGCACAGACCCCCAAAGCTACGTTTGAAGTTTGAGAGTGTAAGACAAACAAGCAGCCCCAGTCTCTGTGCCTCTGTGCGAGCAGTACCATTGGCAGATGAGGCTGAGCAACAGCTTTCCAGGCTAGCACTTTCTGCCTGCGAGCTATATGCAGACATTCGCATTTTCAGAGCAGGGCTGTCGGAGGCGCCCGGCACGGACCACCTAAGCTACGTTTGGAGTTTGAGGTGGCAAGACAAGCAAGCAGCCCCAGTCTCTGTGTCTCTGTGCTAGCAGTGCCATGGGCAGATGAGGCTGAGTAACAGGTTTCCAGGCTAGCTCCTTCTGCCTGCGAGCTATCTGCAGACGTTCGCATTTTGGAAGCAGGGCTTTCGATGGCGTCCGGAACGGACCACCTAAGCTACGTTTGAAGTTTGAGGTGGCAAGACAAGCAAGCAGCCCCAGTCTCTGTGCCTCTGTGCGAGCAGTGCCATTGGCAGATGAGGCTGAGCAACAGCTTTCCAGGCTAGCTCTTTCTGCCTGCGAGCTATATGCAGACATTCGCATTTTCAGAGCAGGGCTGTCAGAGGCGCCCGGCACGGACCACCTAAGCTACGTTTGAAGTTTGAGGGTGTAAGATGAGCAAGCAGCCCCAGTCTCTGTGCCTCTGTGCGAGCAGTGCCATTGGCAGATGAGGCTGAGCAACAGCTTTCCAGGCTAGCTCTTTCTGCCTGCGAGCTATCTGCAGACGTTCGCATTTTCAGAGCAGTGCTGACGGAAGAAACCTGCACAGACCCCCCACAAAGGTAAGTTTGTGGTTTGAAGTTGCAAGACAAGCAAGCAGCCCCAGTCTCTGTGCCTCTGTGCGAGCAGTGCCATGGGAAGATGACGCTGAGCAACAGCTTTCCAGGCTAGCTCTTTCTGGCTGCGAGCTATTTGCAGACGTTCGCATTTTCAGAGCAGGGCTGCCGGTACCAACCGGCACAGACCCCTACAGCTATGTTTGAATTTTGAGGTGGCAAGACAAGCAAGCAGCCCCAGTCTCTGTGCCTCTGTGCGAGCAGTGCCATGGGCAGATGAGGCTGAGCAACAGCTTTCCAGGCTAGCTCTTTCTGGCTGCGAGCTATCTGCAGACTTTCGCATTTTCAGAGCAGTTCTGTCGGAGGCGCCCGGCACGAACCACCGAAGCTACGTTTGAAGTTTGACGGGGGCAAGACAAGCAAGCAGCCCCAGTCTCTATGCCTCTGTACGAGCAGTGCCATGGGCAGATGAGGCTGAGCAACAGCTTTCCAGGCTAGCCCTTTGTGCATGCGATCTATCTGCAGACGTTTCAATTTTGGGAGCAGGGCTGCTATGGCGCCCGGCACGAACCACCTAAGCTACATTTGAAGTTTGACAGGGGCAAGACATCAAGCAGCCCCAGTCTCTGTGCCTCTGTGCGAGCAGTGCCTTGGGCAGATGAGGCTCAGCAACAGCTTTCCAGGCTAGCTCTTTCTGCCTGCGAGCTATCTGGAGACGTTCGCATTTTCAGAGAAGGGCTGTCGGAGGCCCACTGCACAGACCGCCAAATCTATGTTTGAAGTTTGACGGGGGAAAGACAAGCAAGCAGCCCCAGTCTCTGTGCCTCTGTGCGAGCAGTGCCATGGGCAGATGAGGCTGAGCAACAGCTTTCCAGGCAAGCTCTTTCTGCCTGCGAGCTATCTGCAGACGTTCGCATTTTCAGAGCAGGGCTGCTGGAGGCGCCCGTCATGGACCACCGAAGCTACGTTTGAAGTTGAAGGTGGCAAGACAAGCAAGCAGCCCCAGTCTCTGTGCCTCTGTGCGAGCAATGCCATGGGCAGATGACGCTGAGCAACAGCTTTCCAGGCTAGCTCTTTCTGGCTGTGAGCTATCTGCAGACGTTCGCATTTTTGGAGCAGGGCTGCCGGAGGCCCCCTGCGCAGACAGCCAAATCAATGTTTGAAGTTTGTTGGGGGCAAGACAAGCAAGCAGCCCCAGTCTCTGTGCCTCTGTGCGAGCAGTGCCACGGGCAGATGAGGCTGAGCAACAGCTTTCCAGGCTAGCTCTTTCTGCCTGCGAGCTATCTGCAGACATTCACATTTTCAGAGCAGGGCTGTCGGAGGAGCACGGCACGGACCACCGAAGCTACGTTTGAAGTTTTACGGGGTCAAGACAAGGAAGCAGCCCCATCTCTGTGCCTCTCTGCGAGCAGTGCCATGGACAGATGAGGCTGAGCAACAGCTTTCCAGGCTAGCTCTTTCTGCCTGCGAGCTATCTGCAGACGTTTGCATTTTCGGAGCAGGGCTGCCGGAGGCCCCCTGCACACACCGCCAAATCTATGTTTGAAGTTTGATGGGGGCAAGACAAGGAAGCAGCCCCATCTCTGTGCCTCTCTGCGAGCAGTGCCATGGGCAGATGAGGCTGAGCAACAGCTTTCCAGGCTAGCTCCTTGTGCCTTCGATCTATCAGCAGACTTTCGCATTTTTATAGCAGGGCTATCGCAGGCGCGCGGCACGGACCACCGAAGCGACGTTTGAAGTTTGACGGGGGCAAGACAAGCAAGCAGCCCCAGTCTCTGTGCCTCTGTGTGAGCAGTGCCATTGGCAGATGAGGCTGAGCAACAGCTTTCCAGGCTAGCTCTTTCTGCCTGCGAGCTATCTGCAGACGTTCGCATTTTCAGAGCAGACCTGACGGAAGAAACCTGCACAGACCCCCCCCAAAGGTAAGTTTGAGGTTTGAAGTTGCAAGATAAGCAAGCAGCCCCAGTCTCTGTGCCTCTGTGCGAGCAGTGCCATGGGCAGATGAGGCTGAGCAACAGCTTTCCAGGTCAGCCCCTTGTGCCTGCGAGCTATCTGCAGACGTTTGCATTTTCAGTGCAGGGCTGTCGGAGGCGCCCGGCACGGACCACCGAAGCTACGTTTGGAGTTTGAGATGGCAAGACAAGCAAGCAGCCCCAGTCTCTGTGTCTCTGTGCTAGCAGTGCCATGGGCAGATGAGGCTGAGCAACAGCTTTCCAGGCAAGCTCTTTCTGCCTGCGAGCTATCTGCAGACGTTCGCATTTTCAGAGCAGGGCTGCTGGAGGCGCCCGTCATGGACCACCGAAGCTACGTTTGAAGTTGAAGGTGGCAAGACAAGCAAGCAGCCCCAGTCTCTGTGCCTCTGTGCGAGCAATGCCATGGGCAGATGACGCTGAGCAACAGCTTTCCAGGCTAGCTCTTTCTGGCTGTGAGCTATCTGCAGACGTTCGCATTTTTGGAGCAGGGCTGCCGGAGGCCCCCTGCGCAGACAGCCAAATCAATGTTTGAAGTTTGTTGGGGGCAAGACAAGCAAGCAGCCCCAGTCTCTGTGCCTCTGTGCGAGCAGTGCCACGGGCAGATGAGGCTGAGCAACAGCTTTCCAGGCTAGCTCTTTCTGCCTGCGAGCTATCTGCAGACATTCACATTTTCAGAGCAGGGCTGTCGGAGGAGCACGGCACGGACCACCGAAGCTACGTTTGAAGTTTTACGGGGTCAAGACAAGGAAGCAGCCCCATCTCTGTGCCTCTCTGCGAGCAGTGCCATGGACAGATGAGGCTGAGCAACAGCTTTCCAGGCTAGCTCTTTCTGCCTGCGAGCTATCTGCAGACGTTTGCATTTTCGGAGCAGGGCTGCCGGAGGCCCCCTGCACACACCGCCAAATCTATGTTTGAAGTTTGATGGGGGCAAGACAAGGAAGCAGCCCCATCTCTGTGCCTCTCTGCGAGCAGTGCCATGGGCAGATGAGGCTGAGCAACAGCTTTCCAGGCTAGCTCCTTCTGCCTTCGATCTATCAGCAGACTTTCGCATTTTTATAGCAGGGCTATCGCAGGCGCGCGGCACGGACCACCGAAGCGACGTTTGAAGTTTGACGGGGGCAAGACAAGCAAGCAGCCCCAGTCTCTGTGCCTCTGTGTGAGCAGTGCCATTGGCAGATGAGGCTGAGCAACAGCTTTCCAGGCTAGCTCTTTCTGCCTGCGAGCTATCTGCAGACGTTCGCATTTTCAGAGCAGACCTGACGGAAGAAACCTGCACAGACTCCCCCCAAAGGTAAGTTTGAGGTTTGAAGTTGCAAGATAAGCAAGCAGCCCCAGTCTCTGTGCCTCTGTGCGAGCAGTGCCATGGGCAGATGAGGCTGAGCAACAGCTTTCCAGGCTAGCTCCTTGTGCCTGCGAGCTATCTGCAGACGTTTGCATTTTCAGTGCAGGGCTGTCGGAGGCGCCCGGCACGGACCACCGAAGCTACGTTTGGAGTTTGAGATGGCAAGACAAGCAAGCAGCCCCAGTCTCTGTGTCTCTGTGCTAGCAGTGCCATGGGCAGATGAGGCTGAGCAACACATTTCCAGGCTAGCTCTTTCTGCCTGCGAGCTATCTGCAGACGTTCGCATTTTCAGAGCAGGGCTGCCGGTACCAACTGGCACAGACACCCCAAATGTAAGTTTGAAGTTTGAGGTGGCAAGACAAGCAAGCAGCCCCATTATCTGTGCCTCTGTGCGAGCAGTGCCATGGGCAGATGAGGCTGAGCAACAGCTTTCCAGGCTAGCTCTTTCTGCCTGCGAGCTATCTGCAGACGTTCGCATTTTCAGAGCAGGGCTGTCGGAGGCGTCCGGCACGGACCACCGAAGGTACTTTTGAAGTTTCACGGGGGCAAGACAAGCAAGAAGCCCCAGTCTCTGTGCCTCGGTGCGAGCAGTGCCATGGGCAGATGAGGCTGAGCAACAGCTTTCCAGGCTAGCTCTTTCTGGCTGCCAGCTATCTGCAGACTTTCGCATTTTCAGAGCAGGGCTGTCGGAGGTGCCCGGCACGAACCACCGAAGGTAAGTTTGAAGTTTGAGAGGAGCAAGACAAGCAAGCAGCCCCAGTCTCTATGCCTCTGTACGAGCAGTGCCATGGGCAGATGAGGCTGAGCAACAGCTTTTCATGCTAGCCCTTTGTGCCTGCGATCTATCTGCAGACGTTTGCATTTTGGGAGCAGGGCTGTCGGTGGCGCCCGGCACGGACCACCTAAGCTACGTTTGAAGTTTGACGGGGGCAAGACAAGCAATCGGCCCCAGTCTCTATGCCTCTGTGCGAGCAGTGCCTTGGGCAGATGAGGCTGAGCAACAGCTTTCCAGGCTAGGTATTTCTGCCTGCGAGCTATCTGCAGACGTTCACATTTTCAGAGCAAGGCTTCCGCAGCACCCCGGCATGGAGCACCGAAGCTACTTTTGAAGTTTGAAGTTGCAAGACAAGCAAGCAGCCCCAGTCTCTGTGCCTCTGTGCGAGTAGGGCCATGGGCAGATGAGGCTGAGCAACAGCTTTCCAGGCTAGCTCTTTCTGCCTGCGAGCTATCTGCAGACATTCGCATTTTCAGAGCAGGGCTGCCAGAAGCAACCTGCACAGACCCCCAAAGCTACATTTGAAGTTTGAGGGTGTAAGACAAGCAAGCAGCCCCAGTCTCTGTGCCTCTGTGCGAGCAGTGCCATGGGCAGATGAGGCTGAGCAACAGCTTTCCAGGCTAGCTCTTTCTGGCTGTGAGCTATCTTCAGACGTTCGACTTTTCAGAGCAGGGCTGCGGGAGGCCCACTGCACAGACCGCCAAATCTATGTTTGAAGTTTGATGGGGGAAAGACAAGCAAGCAGCCCCAGTCTCTGTGCCTCTGTGCGAGCAGGGCCATGGGCAGATGAGGCTGAGCAACAGCTTTCCAGGATAGCTCTTTCTGGCTTCGAGCTATCTGCAGACGTTCGCATTTTCAGAGCAGGGCTGCCGGAGGCGCCCGTCACGGACCACAGAAGCTACGTTTGAAGTTGTAGGTGGCAAGACAAGCAAGCAGCCCCAGTCTCTGTGCCTCTGTGCGAGCAATGCCATGGGTAGATGGCGCTGAGCAACAGCTTACCAGGCTAGCTTTTTCTGGCTGTGAGCTATCTGCAGACGTTTGCATTTTTGGAGTAGGGCTGCCGGAGGCCCCCTGAACAGACCGCCAATCTATGTTTGAAGTTTGAGGGGGAAGACAAGCAATCAGCCCCAGTCTCTGTGCCTCTGTGCGAGCAGTGCCATGGGCAGATGATGTTGAGCAACAGCTTTCCAGGCTAGTTCCTTCTGCCTGCGATCTATCTGCAGACTTTCGCATTTTCAGAGCAGGGCTGTCGGAGGCGCCCGGCACGGACCACCGAAGATACTTTTGAAGTTTGAGGTGGCAAGACAAGCAAGCAGCCCCAGTCTCTGTGCCTCTGTGCGAGCAGTGCCATGGGCAGATGAGGCTGAGCAACAGCTTCCCAGGCTAGCTCTTTCTGCCTGCGCGCTATCTGCAGACGTTCGCATTTTTGGAGTAGGGCTGCCGGAGGCCCCCTGCGCAGACAGCCAAATCTATGTTTGAAGTTTGAGGGGGCAAGACAAGCAAGCAGCCCCAGTCTCTGTGCCTCTGTGCAAGCAGTGCCACGGGCAGATGAGGCTGAGCAACAGCTTTCCAGGCTAGCTCTTTCTGCCTGCGAGCTATCTGCAGACGTTCGCAATTTCAGAGCCGGGCAGTCGGAGGAGCACGGCACGGACCACAGAAACTACGTTTGAAGTTTGACGGGGGCAAGACAAGCAAGCAGCCCCAGTCTCTGTGCCTCTGTGCGAGCAGGGCCATGGGCAGATGAGGCTGAGCAACAGCTTTCCAGGCTAGCCCTTTCTACCTGTGAGCTATCTGCAGACGTTCACATTTTCAGAGCAGGGCTGAGGGAAGCAACCTGAACAGACCGCCCAAAGGTAAGTTTGAATTTTGAAGTTGCAAGACAAGCAAGCAGCCTCAGTCTCTGTGCCTCTGTGCGAGCAGTGCCACGGGCAGATGAGGCTGAGCAACAGCTTTCCAGGCTAGCTCTTTCTGCCTGCGAGCTATCTGCAGACATTCGCATTTTCAGAGCAGGGCTGTCGGAGGAGCACGGCACGGACCACCTAAGCTACGTTTGAAGTTTTACGGGGTCAAGACAAGGAAGCAGCCCCATCTCTGTGCCTCTCTGCGAGCAGTGCCATGGACAGATGAGGCTGAGCAACAGCTTTCCAGGCTAGCTCTTTCTGCCTGCGAGCTATCTGCAGACGTTTGCATTTTCGGAGCAGGGTTGCCGGAGGCCCCCTGCACACACCGCCAAATCTATGTTTGAAGTTTGATGGGGGCAAGACAAGGAAGCAGCCCCATCTCTGTGCCTCTCTGCGAGCAGTGCCATGGGCAGATGAGGCTGAGCAACAGCTTTCCAGGCTAGCTTCTTCTGCCTTCGATCCATCAGCAGACTTTCGCATTTTTATAGCAGGGCTATCGGAGGCGCGCGGCACGGACCACCGAAGCGACGTTTGAAGTTTGACGGGGGCAAGACAAGCAAGCAGCCCCAGTCTCTGTGCCTCTGTGTGAGCAGTGCCATTGGCAGATGAGGCTGAGCAACAGCTTTCCAGGCTAGCTCTTTCTGCCTGCGAGCTATCTGCAGACGTTCGCATTTTCAGAGCAGACCTGACGGAAGAAACCTGCACAGACCCCCCCCAAAGGTAAGTTTGAGGTTTGAAGTTGCAAGATAAGCAAGCAGCCCCAGTCTCTGTGCCTCTGTGCGAGCAGTGCCATGGGCAGATGAGGCTGAGCAACAGCTTTCCATTCTAGCTCTTTCTGGCTGCGAGCTATCTGCAGACGTTTGCATTTTCAGTGCAGGGCTGTCGGAGGCGCCCGGCACGGACCACCGAAGCTACGTTTGGAGTTTGAGATGGCAAGACAAGCAAGCAGCCCCAGTCTCTGTGTCTCTGTGCTAGCAGTGCCATGGGCAGATGAGGCTGAGCAACACATTTCCAGGCTAGCTCTTTCTGCCTGCGAGCTATCTGCAGACGTTCGCATTTTCAGAGCAGGGCTGCCGGTACCAACTGGCACAGACACCCCAAATGTAAGTTTGAAGTTTGAGGTGGCAAGACAAGCAAGCAGCCCCATTATCTGTGCCTCTGTGCGAGCAGTGCCATGGGCAGATGAGGCTGAGCAACAGCTTTCCAGGCTAGCTCTTTCTGCCTGCGAGCTATCTGCAGACGTTCGCATTTTCAGAGCAGGGCTGTCGGAGGCGTCCGGCACGGACCACCGAAGGTACTTTTGAAGTTTCACGGGGGCAAGACAAGCAAGCAGCCCCAGTCTCTGTGCCTCTGTGCAAGCAGTGCCATGGGCAGATGAGGCTGAGCAACAGCTTTCCAGGCTAGCTCTTTCTGCCTGCGAGCTATCTGCAGACTTTCGCATTTTCAGAGCAGGGCTGTCGGAGGTGCCCGGCACGAACCACCGAAGCTAAGTTTGAAGTTTGAGAGGAGCAAGACAAGCAAGCAGCCCCAGTCTCTATACCTCTGTACGAGCAGTGCCATGGGCAGATGAGGCTGAGCAACAGCTTTTCATGCTAGCCCTTTGTGCCTGCGATCTATCTGCAGACGTTTGCATTTTGGGAGCAGGGCTGTCGGTGGCGCCCGGCACGGACCACCTAAGCTACGTTTGAAGTTTGACGGGGGCAAGACAAGCAATCGGCCCCAGTCTCTATGCCTCTGTGCGAGCAGTGCCTTGGGCAGATGAGGCTGAGCAACAGCTTTCCAGGCTAGGTATTTCTGCCTGCGAGCTATCTGCAGACGTTCACATTTTCAGAGCAAGGCTTCCGCAGCACCCCGGCATGGAGCACCGAAGCTACTTTTGAAGTTTGAAGTTGCAAGACAAGCAAGCAGCCCCAGTCTCTGTGCCTCTGTGCGAGTAGGGCCATGGGCAGATGAGGCTGAGCAACAGCTTTCCAGGCTAGCTCTTTCTGCCTGCGAGCTATCTGCAGACGTTCGCATTTTCAGAGCAGGGCTGCCAGAAGCAACCTGCACAGACCCCCAAAGCTACATTTGAAATTTGAGGGTGTAAGACAAGCAAGCAGCCCCAGTCTCTGTGCCTCTGTGCGAGCAGTGCCATGGGCAGATGAGGCTGAGCAACAGCTTTCCAGGCTAGCTCTTTCTGGCTGTGAGCTATCTGCAGACGTTCGACTTTTCAGAGCAGGGCTGCGGGAGGCCCACTGCACAGACCGCCAAATCTATGTTTGAAGTTTGATGGGGGAAAGACAAGCAAGCAGCCCCAGTCTCTGTGCCTCTGTGCGAGCAGGGCCATGGGCAGATGAGGCTGAGCAACAGCTTTCCAGGCTAGCTCTTTCTGGCTTCGAGCTATCTGCAGACGTTCGCATTTTCAGAGCAGGGCTGCCGGAGGCGCCCGTCACGGACCACCGAAGCGACGTTTGAAGTTTGACGGGGGCAAGACAAGCAAGCAGCCCCAGTCTCTGTGCCTCTGTGTGAGCAGTGCCATTGGCAGATGAGGCTGAGCAACAGCTTTCCAGGCTAGCTCTTTCTGCCTGCGAGCTATCTGCAGACGTTCGCATTTTCAGAGCAGACCTGACGGAAGAAACCTGCACAGACCCCCCCCAAAGGTAAGTTTGAGGTTTGAAGTTGCAAGATAAGCAAGCAGCCCCAGTCTCTGTGCCTCTGTGCGAGCAGTGCCATGGGCAGATGAGGCTGAGCAACAGCTTTCCAGGTCAGCCCCTTGTGCCTGCGAGCTATCTGCAGACGTTTGCATTTTCAGTGCAGGGCTGTCGGAGGCGCCCGGCACGGACCACCGAAGCTACGTTTGGAGTTTGAGATGGCAAGACAAGCAAGCAGCCCCAGTCTCTGTGTCTCTGTGCTAGCAGTGCCATGGGCAGATGAGGCTGAGCAACAGCTTTCCAGGCAAGCTCTTTCTGCCTGCGAGCTATCTGCAGACGTTCGCATTTTCAGAGCAGGGCTGCTGGAGGCGCCCGTCATGGACCACCGAAGCTACGTTTGAAGTTGAAGGTGGCAAGACAAGCAAGCAGCCCCAGTCTCTGTGCCTCTGTGCGAGCAATGCCATGGGCAGATGACGCTGAGCAACAGCTTTCCAGGCTAGCTCTTTCTGGCTGTGAGCTATCTGCAGACGTTCGCATTTTTGGAGCAGGGCTGCCGGAGGCCCCCTGCGCAGACAGCCAAATCAATGTTTGAAGTTTGTTGGGGGCAAGACAAGCAAGCAGCCCCAGTCTCTGTGCCTCTGTGCGAGCAGTGCCACGGGCAGATGAGGCTGAGCAACAGCTTTCCAGGCTAGCTCTTTCTGCCTGCGAGCTATCTGCAGACATTCACATTTTCAGAGCAGGGCTGTCGGAGGAGCACGGCACGGACCACCGAAGCTACGTTTGAAGTTTTACGGGGTCAAGACAAGGAAGCAGCCCCATCTCTGTGCCTCTCTGCGAGCAGTGCCATGGACAGATGAGGCTGAGCAACAGCTTTCCAGGCTAGCTCTTTCTGCCTGCGAGCTATCTGCAGACGTTTGCATTTTCGGAGCAGGGCTGCCGGAGGCCCCCTGCACACACCGCCAAATCTATGTTTGAAGTTTGATGGGGGCAAGACAAGGAAGCAGCCCCATCTCTGTGCCTCTCTGCGAGCAGTGCCATGGGCAGATGAGGCTGAGCAACAGCTTTCCAGGCTAGCTCCTTCTGCCTTCGATCTATCAGCAGACTTTCGCATTTTTATAGCAGGGCTATCGCAGGCGCGCGGCACGGACCACCGAAGCGACGTTTGAAGTTTGACGGGGGCAAGACAAGCAAGCAGCCCCAGTCTCTGTGCCTCTGTGTGAGCAGTGCCATTGGCAGATGAGGCTGAGCAACAGCTTTCCAGGCTAGCTCTTTCTGCCTGCGAGCTATCTGCAGACGTTCGCATTTTCAGAGCAGACCTGACGGAAGAAACCTGCACAGACTCCCCCCAAAGGTAAGTTTGAGGTTTGAAGTTGCAAGATAAGCAAGCAGCCCCAGTCTCTGTGCCTCTGTGCGAGCAGTGCCATGGGCAGATGAGGCTGAGCAACAGCTTTCCAGGCTAGCTCCTTGTGCCTGCGAGCTATCTGCAGACGTTTGCATTTTCAGTGCAGGGCTGTCGGAGGCGCCCGGCACGGACCACCGAAGCTACGTTTGGAGTTTGAGATGGCAAGACAAGCAAGCAGCCCCAGTCTCTGTGTCTCTGTGCTAGCAGTGCCATGGGCAGATGAGGCTGAGCAACACATTTCCAGGCTAGCTCTTTCTGCCTGCGAGCTATCTGCAGACGTTCGCATTTTCAGAGCAGGGCTGCCGGTACCAACTGGCACAGACACCCCAAATGTAAGTTTGAAGTTTGAGGTGGCAAGACAAGCAAGCAGCCCCATTATCTGTGCCTCTGTGCGAGCAGTGCCATGGGCAGATGAGGCTGAGCAACAGCTTTCCAGGCTAGCTCTTTCTGCCTGCGAGCTATCTGCAGACGTTCGCATTTTCAGAGCAGGGCTGTCGGAGGCGTCCGGCACGGACCACCGAAGGTACTTTTGAAGTTTCACGGGGGCAAGACAAGCAAGAAGCCCCAGTCTCTGTGCCTCTGTGCGAGCAGTGCCATGGGCAGATGAGGCTGAGCAACAGCTTTCCAGGCTAGCTCTTTCTGCCTGCGAGCTATCTGCAGACTTTCGCATTTTCAGAGCAGGGCTGTCGGAGGTGCCCGGCACGAACCACCGAAGGTAAGTTTGAAGTTTGAGAGGAGCAAGACAAGCAAGCAGCCCCAGTCTCTATGCCTCTGTACGAGCAGTGCCATGGGCAGATGAGGCTGAGCAACAGCTTTTCATGCTAGCCCTTTGTGCCTGCGATCTATCTGCAGACGTTTGCATTTTGGGAGCAGGGCTGTCGGTGGCGCCCGGCACGGACCACCTAAGCTACGTTTGAAGTTTGACGGGGGCAAGACAAGCAATCGGCCCCAGTCTCTATGCCTCTGTGCGAGCAGTGCCTTGGGCAGATGAGGCTGAGCAACAGCTTTCCAGGCTAGGTATTTCTGCCTGCGAGCTATCTGCAGACGTTCACATTTTCAGAGCAAGGCTTCCGCAGCACCCCGGCATGGAGCACCGAAGCTACTTTTGAAGTTTGAAGTTGCAAGACAAGCAAGCAGCCCCAGTCTCTGTGCCTCTGTGCGAGTAGGGCCATGGGCAGATGAGGCTGAGCAACAGCTTTCCAGGCTAGCTCTTTCTGCCTGCGAGCTATCTGCAGACATTCGCATTTTCAGAGCAGGGCTGCCAGAAGCAACCTGCACAGACCCCCAAAGCTACATTTGAAGTTTGAGGGTGTAAGACAAGCAAGCAGCCCCAGTCTCTGTGCCTCTGTGCGAGCAGTGCCATGGGCAGATGAGGCTGAGCAACAGCTTTCCAGGCTAGCTCTTTCTGGCTGTGAGCTATCTTCAGACGTGCGACTTTTCAGAGCAGGGCTGCGGGAGGCCCACTGCACAGACCGCCAAATCTATGTTTGAAGTTTGATGGGGGAAAGACAAGCAAGCAGCCCCAGTCTCTGTGCCTCTGTGCGAGCAGGGCCATGGGCAGATGAGGCTGAGCAACAGCTTTCCAGGATAGCTCTTTCTGGCTTCGAGCTATCTGCAGACGTTCGCATTTTCAGAGCAGGGCTGCCGGAGGCGCCCGTCACGGACCACAGAAGCTACGTTTGAAGTTGTAGGTGGCAAGACAAGCAAGCAGCCCCAGTCTCTGTGCCTCTGTGCGAGCAATGCCATGGGTAGATGGCGCTGAGCAACAGCTTACCAGGCTAGCTTTTTCTGGCTGTGAGCTATCTGCAGACGTTTGCATTTTTGGAGTAGGGCTGCCGGAGGCCCCCTGAACAGACCGCCAATCTATGTTTGAAGTTTGAGGGGGAAGACAAGCAAGCAGCCCCAGTCTCTGTGCCTCTGTGCGAGCAGTGCCATGGGCAGATGATGTTGAGCAACAGCTTTCCAGGCTAGTTCCTTCTGCCTGCGATCTATCTGCAGACTTTCGCATTTTCAGAGCAGGGCTGTCGGAGGCGCCCGGCACGGACCACCGAAGATACTTTTGAAGTTTGAGGTGGCAAGACAAGCAAGCAGCCCCAGTCTCTGTGCCTCTGTGCGAGCAGTGCCATGGGCAGATGAGGCTGAGCAACAGCTTCCCAGGCTAGCTCTTTCTGCCTGCGCGCTATCTGCAGACGTTCGCATTTTTGGAGTAGGGCTGCCGGAGGCCCCCTGCGCAGACAGCCAAATCTATGTTTGAAGTTTGAGGGGGCAAGACAAGCAAGCAGCCCCAGTCTCTGTGCCTCTGTGCAAGCAGTGCCACGGGCAGATGAGGCTGAGCAACAGCTTTCCAGGCTAGCTCTTTCTGCCTGCGAGCTATCTGCAGACGTTCGCAATTTCAGAGCCGGGCAGTCGGAGGAGCACGGCACGGACCACAGAAGCTACGTTTGAAGTTTGACGGGGGCAAGACAAGCAAGCAGCCCCAGTCTCTGTGCCTCTGTGCGAGCAGGGCCATGGGCAGATGAGGCTGAGCAACAGCTTTCCAGGCTAGCCCTTTCTACCTGTGAGCTATCTGCAGACGTTCACATTTTCAGAGCAGGGCTGAGGGAAGCAACCTGAACAGACCGCCCAAAGGTAAGTTTGAATTTTGAAGTTGCAAGACAAGCAAGCAGCCTCAGTCTCTGTGCCTCTGTGCGAGCAGTGCCACGGGCAGATGAGGCTGAGCAACAGCTTTCCAGGCTAGCTCTTTCTGCCTGCGAGCTATCTGCAGACATTCGCATTTTCAGAGCAGGGCTGTCGGAGGAGCACGGCACGGACCACCTAAGCTACGTTTGAAGTTTTACGGGGTCAAGACAAGGAAGCAGCCCCATCTCTGTGCCTCTCTGCGAGCAGTGCCATGGACAGATGAGGCTGAGCAACAGCTTTCCAGGCTAGCTCTTTCTGCCTGCGAGCTATCTGCAGACGTTTGCATTTTCGGAGCAGGGTTGCCGGAGGCCCCCTGCACACACCGCCAAATCTATGTTTGAAGTTTGATGGGGGCAAGACAAGGAAGCAGCCCCATCTCTGTGCCTCTCTGCGAGCAGTGCCATGGGCAGATGAGGCTGAGCAACAGCTTTCCAGGCTAGCTTCTTCTGCCTTCGATCTATCAGCAGACTTTCGCATTTTTATAGCAGGGCTATCGGAGGCGCGCGGCACGGACCACCGAAGCGACGTTTGAAGTTTGACGGGGGCAAGACAAGCAAGCAGCCCCAGTCTCTGTGCCTCTGTGTGAGCAGTGCCATTGGCAGATGAGGCTGAGCAACAGCTTTCCAGGCTAGCTCTTTCTGCCTGCGAGCTATCTGCAGACGTTCGCATTTTCAGAGCAGACCTGACGGAAGAAACCTGCACAGACCCCCCCCAAAGGTAAGTTTGAGGTTTGAAGTTGCAAGATAAGCAAGCAGCCCCAGTCTCTGTGCCTCTGTGCGAGCAGTGCCATGGGCAGATGAGGCTGAGCAACAGCTTTCCATTCTAGCTCTTTGTGGCTGCGAGCTATCTGCAGACGTTTGCATTTTCAGTGCAGGGCTGTCGGAGGCGCCCGGCACGGACCACCGAAGCTACGTTTGGAGTTTGAGATGGCAAGACAAGCAAGCAGCCCCAGTCTCTGTGTCTCTGTGCTAGCAGTGCCATGGGCAGATGAGGCTGAGCAACACATTTCCAGGCTAGCTCTTTCTGCCTGCGAGCTATCTGCAGACGTTCGCATTTTCAGAGCAGGGCTGCCGGTACCAACTGGCACAGACACCCCAAATGTAAGTTTGAAGTTTGAGGTGGCAAGACAAGCAAGCAGCCCCATTATCTGTGCCTCTGTGCGAGCAGTGCCATGGGCAGATGAGGCTGAGCAACAGCTTTCCAGGCTAGCTCTTTCTGCCTGCGAGCTATCTGCAGACGTTCGCATTTTCAGAGCAGGGCTGTCGGAGGCGTCCGGCACGGACCACCGAAGGTACTTTTGAAGTTTCACGGGGGCAAGACAAGCAAGCAGCCCCAGTCTCTGTGCCTCTGTGCAAGCAGTGCCATGGGCAGATGAGGCTGAGCAACAGCTTTCCAGGCTAGCTCTTTCTGCCTGCGAGCTATCTGCAGACTTTCGCATTTTCAGAGCAGGGCTGTCGGAGGTGCCCGGCACGAACCACCGAAGCTAAGTTTGAAGTTTGAGAGGAGCAAGACAAGCAAGCAGCCCCAGTCTCTATACCTCTGTACGAGCAGTGCCATGGGCAGATGAGGCTGAGCAACAGCTTTTCATGCTAGCCCTTTGTGCCTGCGATCTATCTGCAGACGTTTGCATTTTGGGAGCAGGGCTGTCGGTGGCGCCCGGCACGGACCACCTAAGCTACGTTTGAAGTTTGACGGGGGCAAGACAAGCAATCGGCCCCAGTCTCTATGCCTCTGTGCGAGCAGTGCCTTGGGCAGATGAGGCTGAGCAACAGCTTTCCAGGCTAGGTATTTCTGCCTGCGAGCTATCTGCAGACGTTCACATTTTCAGAGCAAGGCTTCCGCAGCACCCCGGCATGGAGCACCGAAGCTACTTTTGAAGTTTGAAGTTGCAAGACAAGCAAGCAGCCCCAGTCTCTGTGCCTCTGTGCGAGTAGGGCCATGGGCAGATGAGGCTGAGCAACAGCTTTCCAGGCTAGCTCTTTCTGCCTGCGAGCTATCTGCAGACGTTCGCATTTTCAGAGCAGGGCTGCCAGAAGCAACCTGCACAGACCCCCAAAGCTACATTTGAAATTTGAGGGTGTAAGACAAGCAAGCAGCCCCAGTCTCTGTGCCTCTGTGCGAGCAGTGCCATGGGCAGATGAGGCTGAGCAACAGCTTTCCAGGCTAGCTCTTTCTGGCTGTGAGCTATCTGCAGACGTTCGACTTTTCAGAGCAGGGCTGCGGGAGGCCCACTGCACAGACCGCCAAATCTATGTTTGAAGTTTGATGGGGGAAAGACAAGCAAGCAGCCCCAGTCTCTGTGCCTCTGTGCGAGCAGGGCCATGGGCAGATGAGGCTGAGCAACAGCTTTCCAGGCTAGCTCTTTCTGGCTTCGAGCTATCTGCAGACGTTCGCATTTTCAGAGCAGGGCTGCCGGAGGCGCCCGTCACGGACCACAGAAGCTACGTTTGAAGTTGTAGGTGGCAAGACAAGCAAGCAGCCCCAGTCTCTGTGCCTCTGTGCGAGCAATGCCATGGGTAGATGGCGCTGAGCAACAGCTTACCAGGCTAGCTATTTCTGGCTGTGAGTTATCTGCAGACGTTTGCATTTTTGGAGTAGGGCTGCCGGAGGCCCCCTGAACAGACCGCCAATCTATGTTTGAAGTTTGAGGGGGAAGACAAGCAAGCAGCCCCAGTCTCTGTGCCTCTGTGCGAGCAGTGCCATGGGCAGATGATGTTGAGCAACAGCTTTCCAGGTTAGTTCCTTCTGTCTGCGATCTATCTGCAGACTTTCGCATTTTCAGAGCAGGGCTGTCGGAGGCGCCCGGCACGGACCACCGAAGATACTTTTGAAGTTTGAGGTGGCAAGACAAGGAAGCAGCCCCAGTCTCTGTGCCTCTGTGCGAGCAGTGCCATGGGCAGATGAGGCTGAGCAACAGCTTCCCAGGCTAGCTCTTTCTGCCTGCGAGCTATCTGCAGACGTTCGCAATTTCAGAGCCGGGCAGTCGGA
Source organism: Opisthocomus hoazin (assembly GCF_030867145.1). NCBI lineage: Eukaryota > Metazoa > Chordata > Aves > Opisthocomiformes > Opisthocomidae > Opisthocomus > Opisthocomus hoazin. The sequence goes on along the minus strand of NC_134418.1, from coordinate 43,678,492 downwards.
GGAGCACGGCACGGACCACAGAAGCTACGTTTGAAGTTTGACGGGGGCAAGACAAGCAAGCAGCCCCAGTCTCTGTGCCTCTGTGCGAGCAGTGCCATGGGCAGATGAGGCTGAGCAACAGCTTTCCAGGCTAGCCCTTTCTACCTGTGAGCTATCTGCAGACGTTCACATTTTCAGAGCAGGGCTGAGGGAAGCAACCTGAACAGACCGCCCAAAGGTAAGTTTGAAGTTTGAAGTTGCAAGACAAGCAAGCAGCCTCAGTCTCTGTGCCTCTGTGCGAGCAGTGCCATGGGCAGATGAGGCTGAGCAACAGCTTTCCAGGCTAGCTCTTTCTGGCTGTGAGCTATCTGCAGACGTTTGCATTTTCAGAGCAGGGCTGTCGGAGGAGCACGGCACGGACCACCTAAGCTACGTTTGAAGTTTTACGGGGTCAAGACAAGGAAGCAGCCCCATCTCTGTGCCTCTCTGCGAGCAGTGCCATGGACAGATGAGGCTGAGCAACAGCTTTCCAGGCTAGCTCTTTCTGCCTGCGAGCTATCTGCAGACGTTTGCATTTTCGGAGCAGGGTTGCCGGAGGCCCCCTGCACACACCGCCAAATCTATGTTTGAAGTTTGATGGGGGCAAGACAAGGAAGCAGCCCCATCTCTGTGCCTCTCTGCGAGCAGTGCCATGGGCAGATGAGGCTGAGCAACAGCTTTCCAGGCTAGCTTCTTCTGCCTTCGATCTATCAGCAGACTTTCGCATTTTTATAGCAGGGCTATCGGAGGCGCGCGGCACGGACCACCGAAGCGACGTTTGAAGTTTGACGGGGGCAAGACAAGCAAGCAGCCCCAGTCTCTGTGCCTCTGTGTGAGCAGTGCCATTGGCAGATGAGGCTGAGCAACAGCTTTCCAGGCTAGCTCTTTCTGCCTGCGAGCTATCTGCAGACGTTCGCATTTTCAGAGCAGACCTGACGGAAGAAACCTGCACAGACCCCCCCCAAAGGTAAGTTTGAGGTTTGAAGTTGCAAGATAAGCAAGCAGCCCCAGTCTCTGTGCCTCTGTGCGAGCAGTGCCATGGGCAGATGAGGCTGAGCAACAGCTTTCCAGGTCAGCCCCTTGTGCCTGCGAGCTATCTGCAGACGTTTGCATTTTCAGTGCAGGGCTGTCGGAGGCGCCCGGCACGGACCACCGAAGCTACGTTTGGAGTTTGAGATGGCAAGACAAGCAAGCAGCCCCAGTCTCTGTGTCTCTGTGCTAGCAGTGCCATGGGCAGATGAGGCTGAGCAACAGCTTTCCAGGCAAGCTCTTTCTGCCTGCGAGATATCTGCAGACGTTCGCATTTTCAGAGCAGGGCTGCTGGAGGCGCCCGTCATGGACCACCGAAGCTACGTTTGAAGTTGAAGGTGGCAAGACAAGCAAGCAGCCCCAGTCTCTGTGCCTCTGTGCGAGCAATGCCATGGGCAGATGACGCTGAGCAACAGCTTTCCAGGCTAGCTCTTTCTGGCTGTGAGCTATCTGCAGACGTTCGCATTTTTGGAGCAGGGCTGCCGGAGGCCCCCTGCGCAGACAGCCAAATCAATGTTTGAAGTTTGTTGGGGGCAAGACAAGCAAGCAGCCCCAGTCTCTGTGCCTCTGTGCGAGCAGTGCCACGGGCAGATGAGGCTGAGCAACAGCTTTCCAGGCTAGCTCTTTCTGCCTGCGAGCTATCTGCAGACATTCACATTTTCAGAGCAGGGCTGTCGGAGGAGCACGGCACGGACCACCGAAGCTACGTTTGAAGTTTTACGGGGTCAAGACAAGGAAGCAGCCCCATCTCTGTGCCTCTCTGCGAGCAGTGCCATGGACAGATGAGGCTGAGCAACAGCTTTCCAGGCTAGCTCTTTCTGCCTGCGAGCTATCTGCAGACGTTTGCATTTTCGGAGCAGGGCTGCCGGAGGCCCCCTGCACACACCGCCAAATCTATGTTTGAAGTTTGATGGGGGCAAGACAAGGAAGCAGCCCCATCTCTGTGCCTCTCTGCGAGCAGTGCCATGGGCAGATGAGGCTGAGCAACAGCTTTCCAGGCTAGCTCCTTCTGCCTTCGATCTATCAGCAGACTTTCGCATTTTTATAGCAGGGCTATCGCAGGCGCGCGGCACGGACCACCGAAGCGACGTTTGAAGTTTGACGGGGGCAAGACAAGCAAGCAGCCCCAGTCTCTGTGCCTCTGTGTGAGCAGTGCCATTGGCAGATGAGGCTGAGCAACAGCTTTCCAGGCTAGCTCTTTCTGCCTGCGAGCTATCTGCAGACGTTCGCATTTTCAGAGCAGACCTGACGGAAGAAACCTGCACAGACTCCCCCCAAAGGTAAGTTTGAGGTTTGAAGTTGCAAGATAAGCAAGCAGCCCCAGTCTCTGTGCCTCTGTGCGAGCAGTGCCATGGGCAGATGAGGCTGAGCAACAGCTTTCCAGGCTAGCTCCTTGTGCCTGCGAGCTATCTGCAGACGTTTGCATTTTCAGTGCAGGGCTGTCGGAGGCGCCCGGCACGGACCACCGAAGCTACGTTTGGAGTTTGAGATGGCAAGACAAGCAAGCAGCCCCAGTCTCTGTGTCTCTGTGCTAGCAGTGCCATGGGCAGATGAGGCTGAGCAACACATTTCCAGGCTAGCTCTTTCTGCCTGCGAGCTATCTGCAGACGTTCGCATTTTCAGAGCAGGGCTGCCGGTACCAACTGGCACAGACACCCCAAATGTAAGTTTGAAGTTTGAGGTGGCAAGACAAGCAAGCAGCCCCATTATCTGTGCCTCTGTGCGAGCAGTGCCATGGGCAGATGAGGCTGAGCAACAGCTTTCCAGGCTAGCTCTTTCTGCCTGCGAGCTATCTGCAGACGTTCGCATTTTCAGAGCAGGGCTGTCGGAGGCGTCCGGCACGGACCACCGAAGGTACTTTTGAAGTTTCACGGGGGCAAGACAAGCAAGAAGCCCCAGTCTCTGTGCCTCTGTGCGAGCAGTGCCATGGGCAGATGAGGCTGAGCAACAGCTTTCCAGGCTAGCTCTTTCTGCCTGCGAGCTATCTGCAGACTTTCGCATTTTCAGAGCAGGGCTGTCGGAGGTGCCCGGCACGAACCACCGAAGGTAAGTTTGAAGTTTGAGAGGAGCAAGACAAGCAAGCAGCCCCAGTCTCTATGCCTCTGTACGAGCAGTGCCATGGGCAGATGAGGCTGAGCAACAGCTTTTCATGCTAGCCCTTTGTGCCTGCGATCTATCTGCAGACGTTTGCATTTTGGGAGCAGGGCTGTCGGTGGCGCCCGGCACGGACCACCTAAGCTACGTTTGAAGTTTGACGGGGGCAAGACAAGCAATCGGCCCCAGTCTCTATGCCTCTGTGCGAGCAGTGCCTTGGGCAGATGAGGCTGAGCAACAGCTTTCCAGGCTAGGTATTTCTGCCTGCGAGCTATCTGCAGACGTTCACATTTTCAGAGCAAGGCTTCCGCAGCACCCCGGCATGGAGCACCGAAGCTACTTTTGAAGTTTGAAGTTGCAAGACAAGCAAGCAGCCCCAGTCTCTGTGCCTCTGTGCGAGTAGGGCCATGGGCAGATGAGGCTGAGCAACAGCTTTCCAGGCTAGCTCTTTCTGCCTGCGAGCTATCTGCAGACATTCGCATTTTCAGAGCAGGGCTGCCAGAAGCAACCTGCACAGACCCCCAAAGCTACATTTGAAGTTTGAGGGTGTAAGACAAGCAAGCAGCCCCAGTCTCTGTGCCTCTGTGCGAGCAGTGCCATGGGCAGATGAGGCTGAGCAACAGCTTTCCAGGCTAGCTCTTTCTGGCTGTGAGCTATCTTCAGACGTTCGACTTTTCAGAGCAGGGCTGCGGGAGGCCCACTGCACAGACCGCCAAATCTATGTTTGAAGTTTGATGGGGGAAAGACAAGCAAGCAGCCCCAGTCTCTGTGCCTCTGTGCGAGCAGGGCCATGGGCAGATGAGGCTGAGCAACAGCTTTCCAGGATAGCTCTTTCTGGCTTCGAGCTATCTGCAGACGTTCGCATTTTCAGAGCAGGGCTGCCGGAGGCGCCCGTCACGGACCACAGAAGCTACGTTTGAAGTTGTAGGTGGCAAGACAAGCAAGCAGCCCCAGTCTCTGTGCCTCTGTGCGAGCAATGCCATGGGTAGATGGCGCTGAGCAACAGCTTACCAGGCTAGCTTTTTCTGGCTGTGAGCTATCTGCAGACGTTTGCATTTTTGGAGTAGGGCTGCCGGAGGCCCCCTGAACAGACCGCCAATCTATGTTTGAAGTTTGAGGGGGAAGACAAGCAAGCAGCCCCAGTCTCTGTGCCTCTGTGCGAGCAGTGCCATGGGCAGATGATGTTGAGCAACAGCTTTCCAGGCTAGTTCCTTCTGCCTGCGATCTATCTGCAGACTTTCGCATTTTCAGAGCAGGGCTGTCGGAGGCGCCCGGCACGGACCACCGAAGATACTTTTGAAGTTTGAGGTGGCAAGACAAGCAAGCAGCCCCAGTCTCTGTGCCTCTGTGCGAGCAGTGCCATGGGCAGATGAGGCTGAGCAACAGCTTCCCAGGCTAGCTCTTTCTGCCTGCGCGCTATCTGCAGACGTTCGCATTTTTGGAGTAGGGCTGCCGGAGGCCCCCTGCGCAGACAGCCAAATCTATGTTTGAAGTTTGAGGGGGCAAGACAAGCAAGCAGCCCCAGTCTCTGTGCCTCTGTGCAAGCAGTGCCACGGGCAGATGAGGCTGAGCAACAGCTTTCCAGGCTAGCTCTTTCTGCCTGCGAGCTATCTGCAGACGTTCGCAATTTCAGAGCCGGGCAGTCGGAGGAGCACGGCACGGACCACAGAAGCTACGTTTGAAGTTTGACGGGGGCAAGACAAGCAAGCAGCCCCAGTCTCTGTGCCTCTGTGCGAGCAGGGCCATGGGCAGATGAGGCTGAGCAACAGCTTTCCAGGCTAGCCCTTTCTACCTGTGAGCTATCTGCAGACGTTCACATTTTCAGAGCAGGGCTGAGGGAAGCAACCTGAACAGACCGCCCAAAGGTAAGTTTGAATTTTGAAGTTGCAAGACAAGCAAGCAGCCTCAGTCTCTGTGCCTCTGTGCGAGCAGTGCCACGGGCAGATGAGGCTGAGCAACAGCTTTCCAGGCTAGCTCTTTCTGCCTGCGAGCTATCTGCAGACATTCGCATTTTCAGAGCAGGGCTGTCGGAGGAGCACGGCACGGACCACCTAAGCTACGTTTGAAGTTTTACGGGGTCAAGACAAGGAAGCAGCCCCATCTCTGTGCCTCTCTGCGAGCAGTGCCATGGACAGATGAGGCTGAGCAACAGCTTTCCAGGCTAGCTCTTTCTGCCTGCGAGCTATCTGCAGACGTTTGCATTTTCGGAGCAGGGTTGCCGGAGGCCCCCTGCACACACCGCCAAATCTATGTTTGAAGTTTGATGGGGGCAAGACAAGGAAGCAGCCCCATCTCTGTGCCTCTCTGCGAGCAGTGCCATGGGCAGATGAGGCTGAGCAACAGCTTTCCAGGCTAGCTTCTTCTGCCTTCGATCTATCAGCAGACTTTCGCATTTTTATAGCAGGGCTATCGGAGGCGCGCGGCACAGACCACCGAAGCGACGTTTGAAGTTTGACGGGGGCAAGACAAGCAAGCAGCCCCAGTCTCTGTGCCTCTGTGTGAGCAGTGCCATTGGCAGATGAGGCTGAGCAACAGCTTTCCAGGCTAGCTCTTTCTGCCTGCGAGCTATCTGCAGACGTTCGCATTTTCAGAGCAGACCTGACGGAAGAAACCTGCACAGACCCCCCCCAAAGGTAAGTTTGAGGTTTGAAGTTGCAAGATAAGCAAGCAGCCCCAGTCTCTGTGCCTCTGTGCGAGCAGTGCCATGGGCAGATGAGGCTGAGCAACAGCTTTCCAGGTCAGCCCCTTGTGCCTGCGAGCTATCTGCAGACGTTTGCATTTTCAGTGCAGGGCTGTCGGAGGCGCCCGGCACGGACCACCGAAGCTACGTTTGGAGTTTGAGATGGCAAGACAAGCAAGCAGCCCCAGTCTCTGTGTCTCTGTGCTAGCAGTGCCATGGGCAGATGAGGCTGAGCAACAGCTTTCCAGGCAAGCTCTTTCTGCCTGCGAGATATCTGCAGACGTTCGCATTTTCAGAGCAGGGCTGCTGGAGGCGCCCGTCATGGACCACCGAAGCTACGTTTGAAGTTGAAGGTGGCAAGACAAGCAAGCAGCCCCAGTCTCTGTGCCTCTGTGCGAGCAATGCCATGGGCAGATGACGCTGAGCAACAGCTTTCCAGGCTAGCTCTTTCTGGCTGTGAGCTATCTGCAGACGTTCGCATTTTTGGAGCAGGGCTGCCGGAGGCCCCCTGCGCAGACAGCCAAATCAATGTTTGAAGTTTGTTGGGGGCAAGACAAGCAAGCAGCCCCAGTCTCTGTGCCTCTGTGCGAGCAGTGCCACGGGCAGATGAGGCTGAGCAACAGCTTTCCAGGCTAGCTCTTTCTGCCTGCGAGCTATCTGCAGACATTCACATTTTCAGAGCAGGGCTGTCGGAGGAGCACGGCACGGACCACCGAAGCTACGTTTGAAGTTTTACGGGGTCAAGACAAGGAAGCAGCCCCATCTCTGTGCCTCTCTGCGAGCAGTGCCATGGACAGATGAGGCTGAGCAACAGCTTTCCAGGCTAGCTCTTTCTGCCTGCGAGCTATCTGCAGACGTTTGCATTTTCGGAGCAGGGCTGCCGGAGGCCCCCTGCACACACCGCCAAATCTATGTTTGAAGTTTGATGGGGGCAAGACAAGGAAGCAGCCCCATCTCTGTGCCTCTCTGCGAGCAGTGCCATGGGCAGATGAGGCTGAGCAACAGCTTTCCAGGCTAGCTCCTTCTGCCTTCGATCTATCAGCAGACTTTCGCATTTTTATAGCAGGGCTATCGCAGGCGCGCGGCACGGACCACCGAAGCGACGTTTGAAGTTTGACGGGGGCAAGACAAGCAAGCAGCCCCAGTCTCTGTGCCTCTGTGTGAGCAGTGCCATTGGCAGATGAGGCTGAGCAACAGCTTTCCAGGCTAGCTCTTTCTGCCTGCGAGCTATCTGCAGACGTTCGCATTTTCAGAGCAGACCTGACGGAAGAAACCTGCACAGACTCCCCCCAAAGGTAAGTTTGAGGTTTGAAGTTGCAAGATAAGCAAGCAGCCCCAGTCTCTGTGCCTCTGTGCGAGCAGTGCCATGGGCAGATGAGGCTGAGCAACAGCTTTCCAGGCTAGCTCCTTGTGCCTGCGAGCTATCTGCAGACGTTTGCATTTTCAGTGCAGGGCTGTCGGAGGCGCCCGGCACGGACCACCGAAGCTACGTTTGGAGTTTGAGATGGCAAGACAAGCAAGCAGCCCCAGTCTCTGTGTCTCTGTGCTAGCAGTGCCATGGGCAGATGAGGCTGAGCAACACATTTCCAGGCTAGCTCTTTCTGCCTGCGAGCTATCTGCAGACGTTCGCATTTTCAGAGCAGGGCTGCCGGTACCAACTGGCACAGACACCCCAAATGTAAGTTTGAAGTTTGAGGTGGCAAGACAAGCAAGCAGCCCCATTATCTGTGCCTCTGTGCGAGCAGTGCCATGGGCAGATGAGGCTGAGCAACAGCTTTCCAGGCTAGCTCTTTCTGCCTGCGAGCTATCTGCAGACGTTCGCATTTTCAGAGCAGGGCTGTCGGAGGCGTCCGGCACGGACCACCGAAGGTACTTTTGAAGTTTCACGGGGGCAAGACAAGCAAGAAGCCCCAGTCTCTGTGCCTCTGTGCGAGCAGTGCCATGGGCAGATGAGGCTGAGCAACAGCTTTCCAGGCTAGCTCTTTCTGCCTGCGAGCTATCTGCAGACTTTCGCATTTTCAGAGCAGGGCTGTCGGAGGTGCCCGGCACGAACCACCGAAGGTAAGTTTGAAGTTTGAGAGGAGCAAGACAAGCAAGCAGCCCCAGTCTCTATGCCTCTGTACGAGCAGTGCCATGGGCAGATGAGGCTGAGCAACAGCTTTTCATGCTAGCCCTTTGTGCCTGCGATCTATCTGCAGACGTTTGCATTTTGGGAGCAGGGCTGTCGGTGGCGCCCGGCACGGACCACCTAAGCTACGTTTGAAGTTTGACGGGGGCAAGACAAGCAATCGGCCCCAGTCTCTATGCCTCTGTGCGAGCAGTGCCTTGGGCAGATGAGGCTGAGCAACAGCTTTCCAGGCTAGGTATTTCTGCCTGCGAGCTATCTGCAGACGTTCACATTTTCAGAGCAAGGCTTCCGCAGCACCCCGGCATGGAGCACCGAAGCTACTTTTGAAGTTTGAAGTTGCAAGACAAGCAAGCAGCCCCAGTCTCTGTGCCTCTGTGCGAGTAGGGCCATGGGCAGATGAGGCTGAGCAACAGCTTTCCAGGCTAGCTCTTTCTGCCTGCGAGCTATCTGCAGACATTCGCATTTTCAGAGCAGGGCTGCCAGAAGCAACCTGCACAGACCCCCAAAGCTACATTTGAAGTTTGAGGGTGTAAGACAAGCAAGCAGCCCCAGTCTCTGTGCCTCTGTGCGAGCAGTGCCATGGGCAGATGAGGCTGAGCAACAGCTTTCCAGGCTAGCTCTTTCTGGCTGTGAGCTATCTTCAGACGTTCGACTTTTCAGAGCAGGGCTGCGGGAGGCCCACTGCACAGACCGCCAAATCTATGTTTGAAGTTTGATGGGGGAAAGACAAGCAAGCAGCCCCAGTCTCTGTGCCTCTGTGCGAGCAGGGCCATGGGCAGATGAGGCTGAGCAACAGCTTTCCAGGATAGCTCTTTCTGGCTGCGAGCTATCTGCAGACGTTCGCATTTTCAGAGCAGGGCTGCCGGAGGCGCCCGTCACGGACCACAGAAGCTACGTTTGAAGTTGTAGGTGGCAAGACAAGCAAGCAGCCCCAGTCTCTGTGCCTCTGTGCGAGCAATGCCATGGGTAGATGGCGCTGAGCAACAGCTTACCAGGCTAGCTTTTTCTGGCTGTGAGCTATCTGCAGACGTTTGCATTTTTGGAGTAGGGCTGCCGGAGGCCCCCTGAACAGACCGCCAATCTATGTTTGAAGTTTGAGGGGGAAGACAAGCAAGCAGCCCCAGTCTCTGTGCCTCTGTGCGAGCAGTGCCATGGGCAGATGATGTTGAGCAACAGCTTTCCAGGCTAGTTCCTTCTGCCTGCGATCTATCTGCAGACTTTCGCATTTTCAGAGCAGGGCTGTCGGAGGCGCCCGGCACGGACCACCGAAGATACTTTTGAAGTTTGAGGTGGCAAGACAAGCAAGCAGCCCCAGTCTCTGTGCCTCTGTGCGAGCAGTGCCATGGGCAGATGAGGCTGAGCAACAGCTTCCCAGGCTAGCTCTTTCTGCCTGCGCGCTATCTGCAGACGTTCGCATTTTTGGAGTAGGGCTGCCGGAGGCCCCCTGCGCAGACAGCCAAATCTATGTTTGAAGTTTGAGGGGGCAAGACAAGCAAGCAGCCCCAGTCTCTGTGCCTCTGTGCAAGCAGTGCCACGGGCAGATGAGGCTGAGCAACAGCTTTCCAGGCTAGCTCTTTCTGCCTGCGAGCTATCTGCAGACGTTCGCAATTTCAGAGCCGGGCAGTCGGAGGAGCACGGCACGGACCACAGAAGCTACGTTTGAAGTTTGACGGGGGCAAGACAAGCAAGCAGCCCCAGTCTCTGTGCCTCTGTGCGAGCAGGGCCATGGGCAGATGAGGCTGAGCAACAGCTTTCCAGGCTAGCCCTTTCTACCTGTGAGCTATCTGCAGACGTTCACATTTTCAGAGCAGGGCTGAGGGAAGCAACCTGAACAGACCGCCCAAAGGTAAGTTTGAATTTTGAAGTTGCAAGACAAGCAAGCAGCCTCAGTCTCTGTGCCTCTGTGCGAGCAGTGCCACGGGCAGATGAGGCTGAGCAACAGCTTTCCAGGCTAGCTCTTTCTGCCTGCGAGCTATCTGCAGACATTCGCATTTTCAGAGCAGGGCTGTCGGAGGAGCACGGCACGGACCACCTAAGCTACGTTTGAAGTTTTACGGGGTCAAGACAAGGAAGCAGCCCCATCTCTGTGCCTCTCTGCGAGCAGTGCCATGGACAGATGAGGCTGAGCAACAGCTTTCCAGGCTAGCTCTTTCTGCCTGCGAGCTATCTGCAGACGTTTGCATTTTCGGAGCAGGGTTGCCGGAGGCCCCCTGCACACACCGCCAAATCTATGTTTGAAGTTTGATGGGGGCAAGACAAGGAAGCAGCCCCATCTCTGTGCCTCTCTGCGAGCAGTGCCATGGGCAGATGAGGCTGAGCAACAGCTTTCCAGGCTAGCTTCTTCTGCCTTCGATCTATCAGCAGACTTTCGCATTTTTATAGCAGGGCTATCGGAGGCGCGCGGCACAGACCACCGAAGCGACGTTTGAAGTTTGACGGGGGCAAGACAAGCAAGCAGCCCCAGTCTCTGTGCCTCTGTGTGAGCAGTGCCATTGGCAGATGAGGCTGAGCAACAGCTTTCCAGGCTAGCTCTTTCTGCCTGCGAGCTATCTGCAGACGTTCGCATTTTCAGAGCAGACCTGACGGAAGAAACCTGCACAGACCCCCCCCAAAGGTAAGTTTGAGGTTTGAAGTTGCAAGATAAGCAAGCAGCCCCAGTCTCTGTGCCTCTGTGCGAGCAGTGCCATGGGCAGATGAGGCTGAGCAACAGCTTTCCATTCTAGCTCTTTCTGGCTGCGAGCTATCTGCAGACGTTTGCATTTTCAGTGCAGGGCTGTCGGAGGCGCCCGGCACGGACCACCGAAGCTACGTTTGGAGTTTGAGATGGCAAGACAAGCAAGCAGCCCCAGTCTCTGTGTCTCTGTGCTAGCAGTGCCATGGGCAGATGAGGCTGAGCAACACATTTCCAGGCTAGCTCTTTCTGCCTGCGAGCTATCTGCAGACGTTCGCATTTTCAGAGCAGGGCTGCCGGTACCAACTGGCACAGACACCCCAAATGTAAGTTTGAAGTTTGAGGTGGCAAGACAAGCAAGCAGCCCCATTATCTGTGCCTCTGTGCGAGCAGTGCCATGGGCAGATGAGGCTGAGCAACAGCTTTCCAGGCTAGCTCTTTCTGCCTGCGAGCTATCTGCAGACGTTCGCATTTTCAGAGCAGGGCTGTCGGAGGCGTCCGGCACGGACCACCGAAGGTACTTTTGAAGTTTCACGGGGGCAAGACAAGCAAGCAGCCCCAGTCTCTGTGCCTCTGTGCAAGCAGTGCCATGGGCAGATGAGGCTGAGCAACAGCTTTCCAGGCTAGCTCTTTCTGCCTGCGAGCTATCTGCAGACTTTCGCATTTTCAGAGCAGGGCTGTCGGAGGTGCCCGGCACGAACCACCGAAGCTAAGTTTGAAGTTTGAGAGGAGCAAGACAAGCAAGCAGCCCCAGTCTCTATACCTCTGTACGAGCAGTGCCATGGGCAGATGAGGCTGAGCAACAGCTTTTCATGCTAGCCCTTTGTGCCTGCGATCTATCTGCAGACGTTTGCATTTTGGGAGCAGGGCTGTCGGTGGCGCCCGGCACGGACCACCTAAGCTACGTTTGAAGTTTGACGGGGGCAAGACAAGCAATCGGCCCCAGTCTCTATGCCTCTGTGCGAGCAGTGCCTTGGGCAGATGAGGCTGAGCAACAGCTTTCCAGGCTAGGTATTTCTGCCTGCGAGCTATCTGCAGACGTTCACATTTTCAGAGCAAGGCTTCCGCAGCACCCCGGCATGGAGCACCGAAGCTACTTTTGAAGTTTGAAGTTGCAAGACAAGGAAGCAGCCCCAGTCTCTGTGCCTCTGTGCGAGTAGGGCCATGGGCAGATGAGGCTGAGCAACAGCTTTCCAGGCTAGCTCTTTCTGCCTGCGAGCTATCTGCAGACGTTCGCATTTTCAGAGCAGGGCTGCCAGAAGCAACCTGCACAGACCCCCAAAGCTACATTTGAAATTTGAGGGTGTAAGACAAGCAAGCAGCCCCAGTCTCTGTGCCTCTGTGCGAGCAGTGCCATGGGCAGATGAGGCTGAGCAACAGCTTTCCAGGCTAGCTCTTTCTGGCTGTGAGCTATCTGCAGACGTTCGACTTTTCAGAGCAGGGCTGCGGGAGGCCCACTGCACAGACCGCCAAATCTATGTTTGAAGTTTGATGGGGGAAAGACAAGCAAGCAGCCCCAGTCTCTGTGCCTCTGTGCGAGCAGGGCCATGGGCAGATGAGGCTGAGCAACAGCTTTCCAGGCTAGCTCTTTCTGGCTTCGAGCTATCAGCAGACGTTCGCATTTTCAGAGCAGGGCTGCCGGAGGCGCCCGTCACGGACCACAGAAGCTACGTTTGAAGTTGTAGGTGGCAAGACAAGCAAGCAGCCCCAGTCTCTGTGCCTCTGTGCGAGCAATGCCATGGGTAGATGGCGCTGAGCAACAGCTTACCAGGCTAGCTATTTCTGGCTGTGAGTTATCTGCAGACGTTTGCATTTTTGGAGTAGGGATGCCGGAGGCCCCCTGAACAGACCGCCAATCTATGTTTGAAGTTTGAGGGGGAAGACAAGCAAGCAGCCCCAGTCTCTGTGCCTCTGTGCGAGCAGTGCCATGGGCAGATGATGTTGAGCAACAGCTTTCCAGGTTAGTTCCTTCTGTCTGCGATCTATCTGCAGACTTTCGCATTTTCAGAGCAGGGCTGTCGGAGGCGCCCGGCACGGACCACCGAAGATACTTTTGAAGTTTGAGATGGCAAGACAAGGAAGCAGCCCCAGTCTCTGTGCCTCTGTGCGAGCAGTGCCATGGGCAGATGAGGCTGAGCAACAGCTTCCCAGGCTAGCTCTTTCTGCCTGCGAGCTATCTGCAGACGTTCGCAATTTCAGAGCCGGGCAGTCGGAGGAGCACGGCACGGACCACAGAAGCTACGTTTGAAGTTTGACGGGGGCAAGACAAGCAAGCAGCCCCAGTCTCTGTGCCTCTGTGCGAGCAGTGCCATGGGCAGATGACGCTGACCAACAGCTTTCCAGGCTAGCCCTTTCTACCTGTGAGCTATCTGCAGACGTTCACATTTTCAGAGCAGGGCTGAGGGAAGCAACCTGAACAGACCGCCCAAAGGTATGTTTGAAGTTTGAAGTTGCAAGACAAGCAAGCAGCCTCAGTCTCTGTGCCTCTGTGCGAGCAGTGCCATGGGCAGATGAGGCTGAGCAACAGCTTTCCAGGCTAGCTCTTTCTGGCTGTGAGCTATCTGCAGACGTTTGCATTTTCGGAGCAGGTCTGCCGGAGGCGCCGTGCACACACCGCCAAATCTATGTTTGAAGTTTGACGGGGGCAAGACAAGCAAGCAGCCCCATTCTCTGTGCTTTGGTGCGAGCAGTGCCTTGGGCAGATGAGGCTGAGCAACAGCTTTCCAGGCTAGCTCTTTCTGCCTGCGAGCTATCTGCAGACGTTCGCATTTTCAGAGCAGTGCTGTCGGAGGCGCCCGTCATGGACCACCGAAGCTACGTTTGAAGTTTGACGGGGGCAAGACAAGCAAGCAGCCCCATTATCTGTGCCTCTGTGCGAGCAGTGCCATGGGCAGATGAGGCTGAGCAACAGCTTTCCAGGCTAGCCCTTTCTGCCTGGGAGCTATCTGCAGACGTTCTCATTTTGGGAGCAGGGCTGTCAGTGGGGCCCGGGACGGACCACCTAAGCTACGTTTGAAGTTTGAGGGGGGCAAGACAAGCAAGCAGCCCCGGTCTCTGTGCCTCTCTGCGAGCAGTGCCATGGGCAGATGAGGCTGAGCAACAGCTTTCCAGGCTAGCTCCTTCTGCCTGCGATCTATCTGCAGACTTTCGCATTTTCAGAGCAGGGCTGTCGGAGGCGCCCGGCATGGACCACCGAAGCTACGTTTGAAGTTTGAGGTGGCAAGACAAGCAAGCAGCCCCAGTCTCTGTGCCTCTGTGCGAGCAGTGCCATGGGCAGATTAGGCTGAGCAACAGCTGTCCAGGCTAGCTCTTTCTGTCTGCGAGCTATCTGCAGACATTCGCATTTTGGGAGCAGGGCTGCAGGAACCAACCGACACAGACCCCCAAAGCTACGTTTGAAGTTTGAGGCTGTAAGAAGAGCAAGCAGCCCCAGTCTCTGTGCCTCTGTGCGAGCAGTGCCATGGGCAGATGACGCTGACCAACAGCTTTCCAGGCTAGCTCTTTCTGCCTGCGAGCTATCTGCAGACGTTCACATTTTCAGAGCAGGGCTGAGGGAAGCAATCTGAACAGACCCCTTAAAGGTAAGTTTGAATTTTGAAGTTGCAAGACAAGCAAGCAGCCCCAGTCTCTCTGCCTCTGTGCGAGCAGTGCCATGGGCAGATGAGGTTGAGCAACAGCTCTCCAGGCTAGCTCTTTCTGCCTGCGAGCTATCTGCAGACGTTCGTATTTTCGGAGCAGGGCTGACGGAGGCCCCCTGCACAGACCGCCAAATGTATGTTTGAATTTTCAGGGGGCAAGACAAGCAAGCAGCCCCAGTCTCTATGCCTCTGTACGAGCAGTGCCATGGGCAGATGAGGCTGAGCAACAGCTTTTCAGGCTAGCCCTTTGTGCCTGCGATCTATCTGCAGACGTTTGCATTTTGGGAGCAGGGCTGTCGGTGGCGCCCGGCACGGACCACCTAAGCTACGTTTGAAGTTTGACGGGGGCAAGACAAGCAATCAGCCCCAGTCTCTATGCCTCTGTGCGAGCAGTGCCTTGGGCAGATGAGGCTGAGCAACAGCTTTCCAGGCTAGGTATTTCTGCCTGTGAGCTATCTGCAGACGTTCACATTTTCAGAGCAAGGCTTCCGCAGCACCCCGGCATGGAGCACCGAAGCTACTTTTGAAGTTTGAATTTGCAAGACAAGCAAGCAGCCCCAGTCTCTGTGCCTCTGTGCGAGTAGGGCCATGGGCAGATGAGGCTGAGCAACAGCTTTCCAGGCTAGCTCTTTCTGCCTGCGAGCTATCTGCAGACATTCGCATTTTCAGAGCAGGGCTGCCAGAAGCAACCTGCACAGACCCCCAAAGCTACATTTGAAGTTTGAGGGTGTAAGACAAGCAAGCAGCCCCAGTCTCTGTGCCTCTGTGCGAGCAGTGCCATGGGCAGATGAGGCTGAGCAACAGCTTTCCAGGCTAGCTCTTTCTGGCTGTGAGCTATCTGCAGACATTCGACTTTTCAGAGCAGGGCTGCCGGAGGCCCACTGCACAGACCGCCAAATCTATGTTTGAAGTTTGATGGGGGAAAGACAAGCAAGCAGCCCCAGTCTCTGTGCCTCTGTGCGAGCAATGCCATGGGCAGATGAGGCTGAGCAACAGCTTTCCAGGCTAGCTCTTTCTGGCTTCGAGCTATCTGCAGACGTTCGCATTTTCAGAGCAGGGCTGCCGGAGGCGCCCGTCACGGACCACAGAAGCTACGTTTGAAGTTGTAGGTGGCAAGACAAGCAAGCAGCCCCAGTCTCTGTGCCTCTGTGCAAGCAATGCCATGGGTAGATGGCGCTGAGGAACAGCTTACCACGCTAGCTTTTTCTGGCTGTGAGCTATCTGCAGACGTTTGCATTTTTGGAGTAGGGCTGCCGGAGGCCCCCTGAACAGACCGCCAATCTATGTTTGAAGTTTGAGGGGGAAGACAAGCAAGCAGCCCCAGTCTCTGTGCCTCTGTGCGAGCAGTGCCATGGGCAGATGATGTTGAGCAACAGCTTTCCAGGCTAGTTCCTTCTGCCTGCGATCTATCTGCAGACTTTCGCATTTTCAGAGCAGGGCTGTCGGAGGCGCCCGGCACGGACCACCGAAGATACTTTTGAAGTTTGAGGTGGCAAGACAAGCAAGCAGCCCCAGTCTCTGTGCCTCTGTGCGAGCAGTGCCATGGGCAGATGAGGCTGAGCAACAGCTTCCCAGGCTAGCTCTTTCTGCCTGCGCGCTATCTGCAGACGTTCGCAATTTCAGAGCGGGGCTGACGGAAGCAACCTGCACACACCCCCCCCAAAGGTAAGTTTGAAGTTTGAAGTTGCAAGACAACCAAACAGCCCCAGGCTCTGTGCCTCTGTGCGAGCAGTGCCATGGGCAGATGAGGCTGAGCAACAGCTTTCCAGGTAAGCTCTCTCTGCCTGCGAGCTATATGCAGACGTTCGCATTTTCAGAGCAGGGCTGCTGGAGGCGCCCGTCATGGATCACCGAAGCTACGTTTGAAGTTGGAGGTGGCAAGACAAGCAAGCAGCCCCAGTCTCTGTGCCTCTGTGCGAGCAATGCCATGGGCAGATGAGGCTGAGCAACAGCTTTCCAGGCTAGCTCTTTCTGGCTGCGAGCTATCTGCAGACGTTCGCATTTTTGGAGCAGGGCTGCCGGAGGCCCCCTGCGCAGACAGCCAAATCTATGTTTGAAGTTTGAGGGGGCAAGACAAGCAAGCAGCCCCAGTCTCTGTGCCTCTGTGCAAGCAGTGCCACGGGCAGATGAGGTTGAGCAACAGCTTTCCAGGCTAGCTCTTTCTGCCTGCGAGCTATCTGCAGACGTTCGCAATTTCAGAGCCGGGCTGTCGGAGGAGCACGGCACGGACCACCGAAGCTACGTTTGAAGTTTGACGGGGGCAAGACAAGCAAGTAGCCCCAGTCTCTGTGCCTCTGTGCGAGCAGTGCCATGGGCAGATGAGGCTGAGCAACAGCTTTCCAGGCTAGCCCTTTCTACCTGTGAGCTATCTGCAGACGTTCACATTTTCAGAGCACGGCTGAGGGAAGCAACCTGAACAGACCGCCCAAAGGTAAGTTTGAAGTTTGAAGTTGCAAGACAAGCAAGCAGCCCCAGTCTCTGTGCCTCTGTGCGAGCAGTGCCATGGGCAGATGAGGCTGAGCAACAGCTTTCCAGGCTAGCTCTTTCTGGCTGTGAGCTATCTGCAGACGTTTGCATTTTCGGAGCAGGTCTGCCGGAGGCGCCGTGCACACACCGCCAAATCTATGTTTGAAGTTTGACGGGGGCAAGACAAGCAAGCAGCCCCATTCTCTGTGCTTTGGTGCGAGCAGTGCCTTGGGCAGATGAGGCTGAGCAACAGCTTTCCAGGCTAGCTCTTTCTGCCTGCGAGCTATCTGCAGACGTTCGCATTTTCAGAGCAGTGCTGTCGGAGGCGCCCGTCATGGACCACCGAAGCTACGTTTGAAGTTTGACGGGGGCAAGACAAGCAAGCAGCCCCAGTCTCTGTGCCTCTGTGCGAGCAGTGCCATGGGCAGATGAGGCTGAGCAACAGCTTTCCATGCTAGCCCTTTCTGCCTGGGAGCTATCTGCAGACGTTCTCATTTTGGGAGCAGGGCTGTCTGTGGGGCCCGGGACGGACCACCTAAGCTACGTTTGAAGTTTGAGGGGGGCAAGACAAGCAAGCAGCCCCAGTCTCTGTGCCTCTCTGCGAGCAGTGCCATGGGCAGATGAGGCTGAGCAACAGCTTTCCAGGCTAGCTCCTTCTGCCTGCGATCTATCTGCAGACTTTCGCATTTTCAGAGCAGGGCTGTCGGAGGCGCCCGGCACGGACCACCGAAGCTACGTTTGAAGTTTGAGGTGGCAAGACAAGCAAGCAGCCCCAGTCTCTGTGCCTCTGTGCGAGCAGTGCCATGGGCAGATTAGGCTGAGCAACAGCTGTCCAGGCTAGCTCTTTCTGTCTGCGAGCTATCTGCAGACATTCGCATTTTGGGAGCAGGGCTGCAGGAACCAACCGACACAGACCCCCAAAGCTACGTTTGAAGTTTGAGGCTGTAAGAAGAGCAAGCAGCCCCAGTCTCTGTGCCTCTGTGCGAGCAGTGCCATGGGCAGATGACGCTGACCAACAGCTTTCCAGGCTAGCTCTTTCTGCCTGCGAGCTATCTGCAGACGTTCGTATTTTCAGAGCAGGGCTGAGGGAAGCAATCTGAACAGACCCCTCAAAGGTAAGTTTGAATTTTGAAGTTGCAAGACAAGCAAGCACCCCCAGTCTCTGTGCCTCTGTGCAAGCAGTGCCATGGGCAGATGAGGTTGAGCAACAGCTCTCCAGGCTAGCTCTTTCTGGCTGCGAGCTATCTGCAGACGTTCGTATTTTCGGAGCAGGGCTGCCGGAGGCCCCCTGCACAGACCGCCAAATGTATGTTTGAATTTTCAGGGGGCAAGACAAGCAAGCAGCCCCAGTCTCTGTGCCTCTGTGCGAGCAGTGCCATGGGCAGATGAGGCTGAGCAACAGCTTTCAAGGCTAGCCCTTTCTGCCTGCGAGCTATCTGCAGACGTTTGCATTTTGGGAGCAGGGCTGTCGGTGGCGCCCGGCACGGACCACCTAAGCTACGTTTGAAGTTTGACGGGGGCAAGACAAGCAATCAGCCCCAGTCTCTATGCCTCTGTGCGAGCAGTGCCTTGGGCAGATGAGGCTGAGCAACAGCTTTCCAGGCTAGCCCTTTCTGCCTGCGATCTATCTGCAGACGTTCACATTTTCAGAGCAAGGCTTCCGCAGCACCCCGGCATGGAGCACCGAAGCTACTTTTGAAGTTTGAAGTTTCAAGACAAGCAAGCAGCCCCAGTCTCTGTGCCTCTGTGCGAGTAGGGCCATGGGCAGATGAGGCTGAGCAACAGCTTTCCAGGCTAGCTCTTTCTGCCTGCGAGCTATCTGCAGACATTCGCATTTTCAGAGCAGGGCTGCCAGAAGCAACCTGCACAGACCCCCAAAGCTACATTTGAAGTTTGAGGGTGTAAGACAAGCAAGCAGCCCCAGTCTCTGTGCCTCTGTGCGAGCAGTGCCATGGGCAGATGAGGCTGAGCAACAGCTTTCCAGGCTAGCTCTTTCTGCCTGCGAGCTATCTGCAGACGTTCGCAATTTCAGAGCCGGGCTGTCGGAGGACCACGGCACGGACCACCGAAGCTACGTTTGAAGTTTGACGGGGGCAAGACAAGCAAGCAGCCCCAGTCTCTGTGCCTCTGTGCGAGCAGTGCCATGTGCAGATGAGGCTGAGCAACAGCTTTCCAGGCTAGCCCTTTCTACCTGTGAGCTATCTGCAGACGTTCACATTTTCAGAGCAGGGCTGAGGGAAGCAACCTGAACAGACCGCCCAAAGGTAAGTTTGAAGTTTGAAGTTGCAAGACACGCAAGCAGCCTCAGTCTCTGTGCCTCTGTGCGAGCAGTGCCATGGGCAGATGAGGCTGAGCAACAGCTTTCCAGGCTAGCTCTTTCTGGTTTCGAGCTATCTGCAGACGTTTGCATTTTCGGAGCAGGTCTGCCGGAGGCGCCGTGCACACACCGCCAAATCTATGTTTGAAGTTTGACGGGGGCAAGACAAGCAAGCAGCCCCATTCTCTGTGCTTTGGTGCGAGCAGTGCCTTGGGCAGATGAGGCTGAGCAACAGCTTTCCAGGCTAGCTATTTCTTGCTGCGAGCTATCTGCAGACGTTCGCATTTTCAGAGCAGTGCTGTCGGAGGCGCCCGTCATGGACCACCGAAGCTACGTTTGAAGTTTGACGGGGGCAAGACAAGCAAGCAGCCCCAGTCTCTGTGCCTCTGTGCGAGCAGTGCCATGGGCAGATAAGGCTGAGCAACAGCTTTCCAGGCTAGCCCTTTCTGCCTGGGAGCTATCTGCAGACGTTCTCATTTTGGGAGCAGGGCTGTCTGTGGGGCCCGGGACGGACCACCTAAGCTACGTTTGAAGTTTGAGGGGGGCAAGACAAGCAAGCAGCCCCAGTCTCTGTGCCTCTCTGCGAGCAGTGCCATGGGCAGATGAGGCTGAGCAACAGCTTTCCAGGCTAGCTCCTTCTGCCTGCGATCTATCTGCAGACTTTCGCATTTTCAGAGCAGGGCTGTCGGAGGCGCCCGGCACGGACCACCGAAGCTACGTTTGAAGTTTGAGGTGGCAAGACAAGCAAGCAGCCCCAGTCTCTGTGCCTCTGTGCGAGCAGTGCCATGGGCAGATTAGGCTGAGCAACAGCTGTCCAGGCTAGCTCTTTCTGTCTGCGAGCTATCTGCAGACATTCGCATTTTGGGAGCAGGGCTGCAGGAACCAACCGACACAGACCCCCAAAGCTACGTTTGAAGTTTGAGGCTGTAAGAAGAACAAGCAGCCCCAGTCTCTGTGCCTCTGTGCGAGCAGTGCCATGGGCAGATGACGCTGACCAACAGCTTTCCAGGCTAGCTCTTTCTGCCTGCGAGCTATCTGCAGACGTTCGTATTTTCAGAGCAGGGCTGAGGGAAGCAATCTGAACAGACCCCTCAAAGGTAAGTTTGAAGTTTGAAGTTGCAAGACAAGAAAGCAGCCCCAGTCTCTGTGCCTCTGTGCGAGCAGTGCCATGGGCAGATGAGGTTGAGCAACAGCTTTCCAGGCTAGCTCTTTCTGGCTGCGAGCTATCTGCAGACGTTCGTATTTTCGGAGCAGGGCTGCCGGAGGCCCCCTGCACAGACCGCCAAATGTATGTTTGAATTTTCAGGGGGCAAGACAAGCAAGCAGCCCCAGTCTCTGTGCCTCTGTGCGAGCAGTGCCATGGGCAGATGAGGCTGAGCAACAGCTTTCAAGGCTAGCCCTTTCTGCCTGCGAGCTATCTGCAGACGTTTGCATTTTCAGTGCAGGGCTGTCGGAGGCGCCCGGCACGGACCACCGAAGCTACGTTTGGAGTTTGAGATGGCAAGACAAGCAAGCAGCCCCAGTCTCTGTGTCTCTGTGCTAGCAGTGCCATGGACAGATGAGGCTGAGCAACACATTTCCAGGCTAGCTCTTTCTGCCTGCGAGCTATCTGCAGACATTTGCATTTTGGGAGCAGGGCTGCCGGTACCAACTGGCACAGACTCCCCAAATGTAAGTTTGAAGTTTGAGGTGGCAAGACAAGCAAGCAGCCCCAGTCTCTGTGCCTCTGTGCGAGCGGTGCCATGGACAGATGAGGCTGAGCAACAGCTTTCCAGGCTAGCTCTTTCTGGCTGTGAGCTATCTGCAGACGTTTGCATTTTCAGAGCAGGGCTGCTGGAGGCCCCCTTGACAGACCGCCAAATCTATGTTTGAAGTTTGACGGGGGCAAGACAAGCAAGCAGCCCCAGTCTCTATGCCTCTGTACGAGCAGTGCCATGGGCAGATGAGGCTGAGAAACAGCTTTCCAGGCTAGCCCTTTGTGCCTGCAATCTTTCTGCAACGTTTGCATTTTGCGAGCAGGGCTGTCGGTGGCGCCCGGCACGGACCACCTAAGCTACGTTTGAAGTTTGACGGGGGCAAGACAAGCAATCAGCCCCAGTCTCTATGCCTCTGTGCGAGCAGTGCCTTGGGCAGATGAGGCTGAGCAACAGCTTTCCAGGCTAGCTCTTTCTGCCTGCGAGCTATCTGCAGACGTTCGCATTTTCAGAGCAAGGCTTCCGCAGCACCCCGGCATGGAGCACCTAAGCTACTTTTGAAGTTTGAAGTTGCAAGACAAGCAAGCAGCCCCAGTCTCTGTGCCTCTGTGCGAGTAGGGCCATGGGCAGATGAGGCTGAGCAACAGCTTTCCAGGCTAGCCCTTTCTGCCTGCGAGCTATCTGCAGACGTTCGCATTTTCGCAGCAGGGCTGCCAGAAGCAACCTGCACAGACCCACAAAGCTACATTTGAAGTTTGAGGGTGTAAGACAAGCAAGAAGCCCCAGTCTCTGTGCCTCTGTGCGAGCAGTGCCATGGGCAGATGAGGCTGAGCAACAGCTTTCCAGGCTAGCTCTTTCTGGCTGCGAGCTATCTGCAGACGTTCGACTTTTCAGAGCAGGGCTGCTGGAGGCCCACTGCACAGACCGCCAAATCTATGTTTGAAGTTTGACGGGGGAAAGACAAGCAAGCAGCCCCAGTCTCTGTGCCTCTGTGCGAGCAGTGCCATGGGCAGATGAGGCTGAGCAACAGCTTTCCAGGATAGCTCTTTCTGGCTGTGATCTATCTGCAGACGTTTGCATTTTCGGAGCAGGTCTGCCGGAGGCGCCGTGCACACACCGCCAAATCTATGTTTGAAGTTTGACGGGGGCAAGACAAGCAAGCAGCCCCATTCTCTGTGCTTTGGTGCGAGCAGTGCTATGGCCAGATGAGGCTGAGCAACAGCTTTCCAGGCTAGCTCTTTCTGCCTGCGAGCTATCTGCAGACGTTCGCATTTTCAGAGCAGTGCTGTCGGAGGCGCCCGTCATGGACCACCGAAGCTACGTTTGAAGTTTGACGGCTTCAAGACAAGCAAGCAGCCCCAGTCTCTGTGCCTCTGTGCGAGCAGTGCCATGGGCAGATGAGGCTGAGCAACAGCTTTCCAGGCTAGCACTTTCTGCCTGGGAGCTATCTGCAGACGTTCTCATTTTGGGAGCAGGGCTGTCTGTGGGGCCCGGGACGGACCACCTAAGCTACGTTTGAAGTTTGAGGGGGGCAAGACAAGCAAGCAGCCCCAGTCTCTGTGCCTCTCTGCGAACAGTGCCATGGGCAGATGAGGCTGAGCAACAGCTTTCCAGGCTAGCTCCTTCTGCCTGCGATCTATCTGCAGACTTTCGCATTTTCAGAGCAGGGCTGTCGGAGGCGCCCGGCACGGACCACCGAAGCTACGTTTGAAGTTTGAGGTGGCAAGACAAGCAAGCAGCCCCAGTCTCTGTGCCTCTGTGCGAGCAGTGCCATGGGCAGATTAGGCTGAGCAACAGCTGTCCAGGCTAGCTCTTTCTGTCTGCGAGCTATCTGCAGACATTCGCATTTTGGGAGCAGGGCTGCAGGAACCAACCGACAAAGACCCCCAAAGCTACGTTTGAAGTTTGAGGCTGTAAGAAGAGCAAGCAGCCCCAGTCTCTGTGCCTCTCTGCGAGCAGTGCCATGGGCAGATGACGCTGACCAACAGCTTTCCAGGCTAGCTCTTTCTGCCTGCGAGCTATCTGCAGACGTTCGTATTTTCAGAGCAGGGCTGAGGGAAGCAATCTGAACAGACCCCTCAAAGGTAGGTTTGAAGTTTGAAGTTGCAAGACAAGCAAGCAGCCCCAGTCTCTGTGCCTCTGTGCGAGCAGTGCCATGGGCAGATGAGGCTGAGCAACAGCTTTCCAGGCTAGCCCTTTCTGCCTGCGAGCTATCTGCAGACGTTTGCATTTTCAGTGCAGGGCTGTCGGAGGCGCCCGGCACGGACCACCGAAGCTACGTTTGGAGTTTGAGATGGCAAGACATGCAAGCAGCCCCAGTCTCTGTGTCTCTGTGCTAGCAGTGCCATGGGCAGATGAGGCTGAGCAACACATTTCCAGGCTAGCTCTTTCTGCCTGCGAGCTATCTGCAGACATTTGCATTTTGGGAGCAGGGCTGCCGGTACCAACTGGCACAAACTCCCCAAATGTAAGTTTGAAGTTTGAGGTGGCAAGACAAGCAAGCAGCCCCAGTCTCTGTGCCTCTGTGCGAGCGGTGCCATGGACAGATGAGGCTGAGCAACAGCTTTCCAGGCTAGCTCTTTCTGGCTGTGAGCTATCTGCACACGTTTGCATTTTCAGAGCAGGGCTGCTGGAGGCCCCCTTGACAGACCGCCAAATCTATGTTTGAAGTTTGACGGGGGCAAGACAAGCAAGCAGCCCCAGTCTCTGTGCCTCTGTGCGAGCAGTGCCATGGGCAGATGAGGCTGAGCAACAGCTTTCCAGGCTAGCTCTTTCTGCCTGCGAGCTATCTGCAGACTTTCGCATTTTCAGAGCAGGGCTGTCGGAGGTGCCCGGCACGAACCACCGAAGCAAAGTTTTAAGTTTGAGAGGAGCAAGACAAGCAAGCAGCCCCAGTCTCTATGCCTCTGTACGAGCAGTGCCATGGGCAGATGAGGCTGAGCAACAGCTTTCCAGGCTAGCCCTTTGTGCCTGCGATCTTTCTGCAGACGTTTACATTTTGGGAGCAGGGCTGTCGGTGGCGCCCGGCACGGACCACCTAAGCTACGTTTGAAGTTTGACGGGGGCAAGACAAGCAATCAGCCCCAGTCTCTATGCCTCTGTGCGAGCAGTGCCTTGGGCAGATGAGGCTGAGCAACAGCTTTCCAGGCTAGCTCTTTCTGCCTGCGATCTATCTGCAGACGTTCGCATTTTCAGAGCAAGGCTTCCGCAGCACCCCGGCATGGAGCACCTAAGCTACTTTTGAAGTTTGAAGTTGCAAGACAAGCAAGCAGCTCCAGTCTCTTTCCCTCTGTGCGAGTAGGGCCATGGGCAGATGAGTCTGAGCAACAGCTTTCCAGGCTAGCCCTTTCTGCCTGCGAGCTATCTGCAGACGTTCGCATTTTCGCAGCAGGGCTGCCAGAAGCAACCTGCACAGACCCCCAAAGCTACATTTGAAGTTTGAGGGTGTAAGACAAGCAAGAAGCCCCAGTCTCTGTGCCTCTGTGCGAGCAGTGCCATGGGCTGATGAGGCTGAGCAACAGCTTTCCAGGCTAGCTCTTTCTGGCTGTGAGCTATCTGCAGACGTTCGACTTTTCAGAGCAGGGCTGCTGGAGGCCCACTGCACAGACCGCCAAATCTATGTTTGAAGTTTGACGGGGGAAAGACAAGCAAGCAGCCCCAGTCTCTGTGCCTCTGTGCGAGCAGTGCCATGGGCAGATGAGGCTGAGCAACAGCTTTCCAGGATAGCTCTTTCTGGCTTCGAGCTATCTGCAGACGTTCGCATTTTCAGAGCAGGGCTGCCGGAGGCGCCCGTCATGGACCACAGAAGCTACTTTTGAAGTTGTAGGTGGCAAGACAAGCAAGCAGCCCCAATCTCTGTGCCTCTGTGCGAGCAATGCCATGGGCAGATGGCGCTGAGCAACAGCTTACCAGGCTAGCTTTTTCTGGCTGTGAGCTATCTGCAGACGTTTGCATTTTTGGAGTAGGGCTGCCGGAGGCCCCCTGAACAGACCGCCAATCTATGTTTGAAGTTTGAGGTGGCAAGACAAGCAAGCAGCCCCAGTCTCTGTGCCTCTGAGCGAGCAGTTCCATGGGCAGATGATGTTGAGCAACCGCTTTCCAGGCTAGTTCCTTCTGCCTGCGATCTATCTGCAGACTTTCGCATTTTCAGAGCAGGGCTGTCGGAGGCGCCCGGCACGGACCACCGAAGATACTTTTGAAGTTTGAGGTGGCAAGACAAGCAAGCAGTCCCAGTCTCTGTGCCTCTGTGCGAGCAGTGCCATGGGCAGATGAGGCTGAGCAACAGCTTTCCAGGCTAGCTCTTTCTGCCTGCGCGCTATCTGCAGACGTTCGCAATTTCAGAGCAGGGCTGACGGAAGCAACCTGCACAGACCCCCCCCAAAGGCAAGTTTGAAGTTTGAAGTTGCAAGACAAGCAAACAGCCCCAGTCTCTGTGCCTCTGTGCGAGCAGTACCATGGGCAGATGAGGCTGAGCAACAGCTTTCCAGGCAAGCACTTTCTGCCTGCGAGCTATCTGCAGACGTTCGCATTTTCAGAGCAGTGCTGCCGGAGGCGCCCGTCATGGACCACCGAAGCTACGTTTGAAGTTTGAGGTGACAAGACAAGCAAGCAGCCCCAGTCTCTGTGCCTCTGTGCGAGCAATGCCATGGGCAGATGACGCTGAGCAACAGCTTTCCAGGCTAGCTCTTTCTGGCTGTGAGCTATCTGCAGACGTTCGCATTTTTGGAGCAGGGCTGCCAGAGGCCCCCTGCTCAGACAGCCAAATCTATGTTTGAAGTTTGAGGGGGCAAGACAAGCAAGCAGCACCAGTCTCTGTGTCTCTGTGCAAGCAGTGCCATGGGCAGATGAGGCTGAGCAACAGCTTTCCAGGCTCGCTCTTTCTGCCTGCGAGCTATCTGCAGACGTTCGCATTTTCAGAGCAGGGCTGTCGGAGGAGCACGGCACGGACCACTTAAGCTACGTTTGAAGATTGAGGGGGCAAGACAAGCAAGCAGCCCCAGTCTCTGTGCCTCTGTGCGAGCAGTGCCATGGGCAGATGAGGCTGAGCAACAGCTTTCCAGGCTAGTTCTTTCTGCCTGAGATCTATCTGCAGACGTTCGCATTTTGGGAGCAGGGCTGCAGGAACCAACCGACACAGACCCCCAAAGCTACATTTGAAGTTTGAGGCTGTAAGAAGAGCAAGCAGCCCCAGTCTCTGTGCCTCTGTGCGAGCAGTGCCATGGGCAGATGAGGCTGAGCAACAGCTTTCCAGGCTAGCTCTTTCTGGCTGCGAGCTATCTGCAGACGTTTGCATTTTCGGAGCAGGGCTGACGGAGGCGCCGTGCACACACCGCCAAATCTATGTTTGAAGTTTGACGGGGGCAAGACAAGCAAGCAGTCCCATTCTCTGTGCTTTGGTGCGAGCAGTGCCTTGTACAGATGAGGCTGAGCAACAGCTTTCCAGGCTAGCTCTTTGTGCCTGCGAGCTATCTGCAGACGTTCGCATTTTCAGAGCAGGGCTGTCGGAGGCGCCCGTCATGGACCACCGAAGCTACGTTTGAAGTTTCACGGCGGCAAGACAAGCAAGCAGCCCTAGTCTCTGTGCCTCTATGCGAGCAGTGCCATGGGCAGATGAGGCTGAGCAACAGCTTTCCAGGCTAGCTCTTTCTGCCTGCGAGCTATCTGCAGACGTTCGCATTTTGGGAGCAGGGCTGTCGGAGGCGCCCGGCACGGACCACCGAAGCTACGTTTGAAGTTTGAGGTGGCAAGACAAGCAAGCAGCCCCAGTCTCTGTGCCTCTGTGCGAGCAGTGCCATGGGCAGATGAGGCTGAGCAACAGCTTTCCAGGCTAGACCTTTCTGCCTGCGAGCTATCTGCAGACGTTCGCATTTTCAGAGCAGGGCTGTCGGAGGCGCCCGGCACGAACCACCGAAGCTACGTTTGAAGTTTGACGGGGGCAAGACAAGCAAGCAGCACCAGTCTCTATGCATCTTTGCGAGCAGTGCCATGTGCAGATGAGGCTGAGCAACAGCTTTCCAGGCTAGCTCTTTGTGCCTCCGATCTATCTGCAGACTTTCGCATTTTCAGAGCAGGGCTGTCGGAGGCGCCCGGCACGGACCACCGAATCTACGTTTGAAGTTTGAAGTTGCAAGACAAGCAAGCAGCCCCAGTCTCTGTGCCTCTGTGCGAGCAGTGCCATGGGCAGATGAGGCTGAGCAACAGCTTTCCAGGCTAGCTCTTTCTGCCTGCGAGCTATCTGCAGACGTTCGCATTTTCAGAGCAGGGCTTCCGCAGCACCCCGGCATGGAGCACCGAAGCTACGTTTGAAGTTTGAAGTTGCAAGACAAGCAAGCAGCCCCAGTCTCTTTGCCTCTGTGCGAGCAGTGCCATGGGCAGATGAGGCTGAGCAACAGCTTTCCAGGATAGCTCTTTCTGGCTGCGAGCTATCTGCAGACGTTCGCTTTTGAGAGCAGGGCTGCTGGAGGTGCCCGTCATGGTCCACCTAAGCTACGTTTGAAGTTGTAGGTGGCAAGACAAGCAAGCAGTCCCAGTCTCTGTGCCTCTGTGCGAGCAGTGCCATGGGCAGATGATGTTGAGCAACAGCTTTCCAAGTTAGTTCCTTCTGCCTGCGATCTATCTGCAGAAGTTGGCATTTTCAGAGCAGGGCTGAAGGAAGCAACCTGCACAGACCCCACCAAAGGTAAGTTCGAAGTTTGAAGATGCAAGACAAGCAAGCAGCCCCAGTCTCTGTGCCTCTGTGCGAGCACTGCCATGGGCAGATGAGGCTGAGCAAGAGTTTTCCAGGCTAGCTCTTTCTGGCTGCGAGCTATCTGCAGTCGTTCGCATTTTCGCAGCAGGGCTGCCGGAGGCACCTGGCACGGACCACACGAAGATACGTTTGAAGTTTGAGTGGGTAAGACAAGCAAGCAGCCCCAGTCTCTGTGCCTCTGTGCGAGCAGTGCCATGGGCAGATGAGGCTGAGCAACAGCTTGCCAGGCTAGCTCTTTCTGGCTGCGAGCTATCTGCAGACTTTCGCATTTTCAGAGCAGGGCTGTCGGAGGTGCCCGGCACAGACCACCGAAGCTACGTTTGAAGTTTGAGGTGGGAAGACAAGCAAGCAGCCCCAGTCTCTGTGCCTCTGTGCGAGCAGTGCCATGGGCAGATGAGGCTGAGCAACAGCTTTCCAGGCTAGCAATTTCTGGCTGTAAGCTATCTGCAGAATTTCGCATTATCAGAGCAGGGCTGTCGGAGGTGCCCGGCACGAACCACCGAAGCAAAGTTTTAAGTTTGAGAGGAGCAAGACAAGCAAGCAGCCCCAGTCTCTATGCCTCTGTACGAGCAGTGCCATGGGCAGATGAGGCTGAGCAACAGCTTTCCAGGCTAGCCCTTTGTGCCTGCGATCTTTCTGCAGACGTTTACATTTTGGGAGCAGGGCTGTCGGTGGCGCCCGGCACGGACCACCTAAGCTACGTTTGAAGTTTGACGGGGGCAAGACAAGCAATCAGCCCCAGTCTCTATGCCTCTGTGCGAGCAGTGCCTTGGGCAGATGAGGCTGAGCAACAGCTTTCCAGGCTAGCTCTTTCTGCCTGCGATCTATCTGCAGACGTTCGCATTTTCAGAGCAAGGCTTCCGCAGCACCCCGGCATGGAGCACCTAAGCTACTTTTGAAGTTTGAAGTTGCAAGACAAGCAAGCAGCTCCAGTCTCTTTCCCTCTGTGCGAGTAGGGCCATGGGCAGATGAGTCTGAGCAACAGCTTTCCAGGCTAGCCCTTTCTGCCTGCGAGCTATCTGCAGACGTTCGCATTTTCGCAGCAGGGCTGCCAGAAGCAACCTGCACAGACCCCCAAAGCTACATTTGAAGTTTGAGGGTGTAAGACAAGCAAGAAGCCCCAGTCTCTGTGCCTCTGTGCGAGCAGTGCCATGGGCTGATGAGGCTGAGCAACAGCTTTCCAGGCTAGCTCTTTCTGGCTGTGAGCTATCTGCAGACGTTCGACTTTTCAGAGCAGGGCTGCTGGAGGCCCACTGCACAGACCGCCAAATCTATGTTTGAAGTTTGACGGGGGAAAGACAAGCAAGCAGCCCCAGTCTCTGTGCCTCTGTGCGAGCAGTGCCATGGGCAGATGAGGCTGAGCAACAGCTTTCCAGGATAGCTCTTTCTGGCTTCGAGCTATCTGCAGACGTTCGCATTTTCAGAGCAGGGCTGCCGGAGGCGCCCGTCATGGACCACAGAAGCTACTTTTGAAGTTGTAGGTGGCAAGACAAGCAAGCAGCCCCAATCTCTGTGCCTCTGTGCGAGCAATGCCATGGGCAGATGGCGCTGAGCAACAGCTTACCAGGCTAGCTTTTTCTGGCTGTGAGCTATCTGCAGACGTTTGCATTTTTGGAGTAGGGCTGCCGGAGGCCCCCTGAACAGACCGCCAATCTATGTTTGAAGTTTGAGGTGGCAAGACAAGCAAGCAGCCCCAGTCTCTGTGCCTCTGAGCGAGCAGTTCCATGGGCAGATGATGTTGAGCAACCGCTTTCCAGGCTAGTTCCTTCTGCCTGCGATCTATCTGCAGACTTTCGCATTTTCAGAGCAGGGCTGTCGGAGGCGCCCGGCACGGACCACCGAAGATACTTTTGAAGTTTGAGGTGGCAAGACAAGCAAGCAGTCCCAGTCTCTGTGCCTCTGTGCGAGCAGTGCCATGGGCAGATGAGGCTGAGCAACAGCTTTCCAGGCTAGCTCTTTCTGCCTGCGCGCTATCTGCAGACGTTCGCAATTTCAGAGCAGGGCTGACGGAAGCAACCTGCACAGACCCCCCCCAAAGGCAAGTTTGAAGTTTGAAGTTGCAAGACAAGCAAACAGCCCCAGTCTCTGTGCCTCTGTGCGAGCAGTACCATGGGCAGATGAGGCTGAGCAACAGCTTTCCAGGCAAGCACTTTCTGCCTGCGAGCTATCTGCAGACGTTCGCATTTTCAGAGCAGTGCTGCCGGAGGCGCCCGTCATGGACCACCGAAGCTACGTTTGAAGTTTGAGGTGACAAGACAAGCAAGCAGCCCCAGTCTCTGTGCCTCTGTGCGAGCAATGCCATGGGCAGATGACGCTGAGCAACAGCTTTCCAGGCTAGCTCTTTCTGGCTGTGAGCTATCTGCAGACGTTCGCATTTTTGGAGCAGGGCTGCCAGAGGCCCCCTGCTCAGACAGCCAAATCTATGTTTGAAGTTTGAGGGGGCAAGACAAGCAAGCAGCACCAGTCTCTGTGTCTCTGTGCAAGCAGTGCCATGGGCAGATGAGGCTGAGCAACAGCTTTCCAGGCTCGCTCTTTCTGCCTGCGAGCTATCTGCAGACGTTCGCATTTTCAGAGCAGGGCTGTCGGAGGAGCACGGCACGGACCACTTAAGCTACGTTTGAAGATTGAGGGGGCAAGACAAGCAAGCAGCCCCAGTCTCTGTGCCTCTGTGCGAGCAGTGCCATGGGCAGATGAGGCTGAGCAACAGCTTTCCAGGCTAGTTCTTTCTGCCTGAGATCTATCTGCAGACGTTCGCATTTTGGGAGCAGGGCTGCAGGAACCAACCGACACAGACCCCCAAAGCTACATTTGAAGTTTGAGGCTGTAAGAAGAGCAAGCAGCCCCAGTCTCTGTGCCTCTGTGCGAGCAGTGCCATGGGCAGATGAGGCTGAGCAACAGCTTTCCAGGCTAGCTCTTTCTGGCTGCGAGCTATCTGCAGACGTTTGCATTTTCGGAGCAGGGCTGACGGAGGCGCCGTGCACACACCGCCAAATCTATGTTTGAAGTTTGACGGGGGCAAGACAAGCAAGCAGTCCCATTCTCTGTGCTTTGGTGCGAGCAGTGCCTTGTACAGATGAGGCTGAGCAACAGCTTTCCAGGCTAGCTCTTTGTGCCTGCGAGCTATCTGCAGACGTTCGCATTTTCAGAGCAGGGCTGTCGGAGGCGCCCGTCATGGACCACCGAAGCTACGTTTGAAGTTTCACGGCGGCAAGACAAGCAAGCAGCCCTAGTCTCTGTGCCTCTATGCGAGCAGTGCCATGGGCAGATGAGGCTGAGCAACAGCTTTCCAGGCTAGCTCTTTCTGCCTGCGAGCTATCTGCAGACGTTCGCATTTTGGGAGCAGGGCTGTCGGAGGCGCCCGGCACGGACCACCGAAGCTACGTTTGAAGTTTGAGGTGGCAAGACAAGCAAGCAGCCCCAGTCTCTGTGCCTCTGTGCGAGCAGTGCCATGGGCAGATGAGGCTGAGCAACAGCTTTCCAGGCTAGACCTTTCTGCCTGCGAGCTATCTGCAGACGTTCGCATTTTCAGAGCAGGGCTGTCGGAGGCGCCCGGCACGAACCACCGAAGCTACGTTTGAAGTTTGACGGGGGCAAGACAAGCAAGCAGCACCAGTCTCTATGCATCTTTGCGAGCAGTGCCATGTGCAGATGAGGCTGAGCAACAGCTTTCCAGGCTAGCTCTTTGTGCCTCCGATCTATCTGCAGACTTTCGCATTTTCAGAGCAGGGCTGTCGGAGGCGCCCGGCACGGACCACCGAATCTACGTTTGAAGTTTGAAGTTGCAAGACAAGCAAGCAGCCCCAGTCTCTGTGCCTCTGTGCGAGCAGTGCCATGGGCAGATGAGGCTGAGCAACAGCTTTCCAGGCTAGCTCTTTCTGCCTGCGAGCTATCTGCAGACGTTCGCATTTTCAGAGCAGGGCTTCCGCAGCACCCCGGCATGGAGCACCGAAGCTACGTTTGAAGTTTGAAGTTGCAAGACAAGCAAGCAGCCCCAGTCTCTTTGCCTCTGTGCGAGCAGTGCCATGGGCAGATGAGGCTGAGCAACAGCTTTCCAGGATAGCTCTTTCTGGCTGCGAGCTATCTGCAGACGTTCGCTTTTGAGAGCAGGGCTGCTGGAGGTGCCCGTCATGGTCCACCTAAGCTACGTTTGAAGTTGTAGGTGGCAAGACAAGCAAGCAGTCCCAGTCTCTGTGCCTCTGTGCGAGCAGTGCCATGGGCAGATGATGTTGAGCAACAGCTTTCCAAGTTAGTTCCTTCTGCCTGCGATCTATCTGCAGAAGTTGGCATTTTCAGAGCAGGGCTGAAGGAAGCAACCTGCACAGACCCCACCAAAGGTAAGTTCGAAGTTTGAAGATGCAAGACAAGCAAGCAGCCCCAGTCTCTGTGCCTCTGTGCGAGCACTGCCATGGGCAGATGAGGCTGAGCAAGAGTTTTCCAGGCTAGCTCTTTCTGGCTGCGAGCTATCTGCAGTCGTTCGCATTTTCGCAGCAGGGCTGCCGGAGGCACCTGGCACGGACCACACGAAGATACGTTTGAAGTTTGAGTGGGTAAGACAAGCAAGCAGCCCCAGTCTCTGTGCCTCTGTGCGAGCAGTGCCATGGGCAGATGAGGCTGAGCAACAGCTTGCCAGGCTAGCTCTTTCTGGCTGCGAGCTATCTGCAGACTTTCGCATTTTCAGAGCAGGGCTGTCGGAGGTGCCCGGCACAGACCACCGAAGCTACGTTTGAAGTTTGAGGTGGGAAGACAAGCAAGCAGCCCCAGTCTCTGTGCCTCTGTGCGAGCAGTGCCATGGGCAGATGAGGCTGAGCAACAGCTTTCCAGGCTAGCAATTTCTGGCTGTAAGCTATCTGCAGAATTTCGCATTATCAGAGCAGGGCTGTCCGAGGAGCCTGGCACGAACCACCGAAGCTACGTTTGAAGTTTGACGGCGGCAAGACAAGCAAGCAGCCCCAGTCTCTATGCCTCTGTGCGAGCAGTGCCATGGGCAGATGAGGCTGAGAAACAGCTTTCAAGGCTAGACCTTTGTGCCTGCGAGCTATCTGCAGACGTTTGCATTTTTTGAGCAGGGCTGTCGGTGGAGCCCGGCACGGACCACCGAAGCTACTTTTGAAGTCTGACGGGGGAAGACAAGCAAGGAGCCCCAGTCTCTGTGCCTCTGTGCGAGCAGTGCCTTGGGCAGATGAGGCTGAGCAACAGCTTTCCAGGCTAGCTCTTTCTGCCTGCGAGCTATCCGAAGACGTTCGCATTTTGGGAGCAGGGCTGCTGGAGGCGCCCGTCATGGACCACCGAAGCTACTTTTGAATTTTGAGGTGGCAAGACAAGCAAGCAGCCCCAGTCTCTGCGCCTCTGTGCGAGCAGTGCCATGGGCAGATGAGGCTGAGCAAAAGCTTTCCAGGCTAACTCTTTCTGGATGCGAGCTATCTGCAGACGTTCGCATTTTTGGAGCAGGGCTGCCGTAGGCCCCCTGCGCAGACAGCCAAATCTATGTTTGAAGTTTGAGGGGGCAAGACAAGCCAGCAGTCCCAGTCTCTGTGCCTCTTTGCGAGCAGTGCCATGGGCAGATGAGGCCAAGCAACATCATTCCAGGCTAGCTCTTTGTGCCTGCGAGCTATCTGCAGACGTTCGCATTTTCAAAGAAGGGCTGCAGGAGGCCCCTTGCACAGTCCGCCAAATCTATGTATAGAAGTTTGAGGGGGCAAGACAAGCAAGCAGCCCCAGTCTCTGTGCCTCTGTGCGAGCAGTGCCATGGCCAGATGAGGCTGAGCAACAGCTTTCCAGGCTAGCTCTTTCTGGCTGTGAGCTATCTGCCGACGTTCGCATTTTCAGAGCAGGGCTGCCAGAAGCAACCTGCACAGACCCCCAAAGACACGTTTGAAGTTTGAGGGTGTAAGACAAGCAAGCAGCCCCAGTCTCTGTGCCTCTGTGCGAGCAGTGCCATGGGCAGATGAGGCTGAGCAACAGCTTTCCAGGCTAGCTCTTTCTGCCTGCGCGCTATCTGCAGACGTTCGCAATTTCAGAGCAGGGCTGACGAAAGCAACCTGCACAGACCCACCTCAAAGGTAAGTTTGAAGTTTGAAGTTGCAAGACAAGCAAGCAGCCCCAGTCTCTGTGCCTCTGTGCGAGCAGTGCCATGGGCAGATGACGCTGAGTAACAGCTTTCCAGGATAGCTCTTTCTTGCTGCGAGCTATCTGCAGACGTTCGCATTTTGGGAGCAGGGCTGCCGGAGGCGCCTGGAATGGACCACAGAAGCTACGTTTGAAGTTGTAGGTGGCAAGACAAGCAAGCAGCCCCAGTCTCTGTGCCTCTGTGCGAGCAATGCCATGGGCAGATGAGGCTGAGCAACAGCTTTCCAGGCTAGCTCTTTCTGGCTGCGAGCTATCTGCAGACGTTCGCATTTTCAGAGCAGGGCTTCCGCAGCACCCCGGCATGGAGCACCGAAGCTACGTTTGAAGTTTGAAGTTGCAAGACAAGCAAGCAGCCCCAGTCTCTTTGCCTCTGTGCGAGCAGTGCCATGGGCAGATGAGGCTGAGCAACAGCTTTCCAGGCTAGCTCTTTCTGGCTGCGAGCTATCTGCAGACGTTCGCTTTTGGGAGCAGGGCTGCTGGAGGTGCCCGTCATGGTCCACCTAAGCTACGTTTGAAGTTGTAGGTGGCAAGACAAGCAAGCAGTCCCAGTGTCTGTGCCTCTGTGCGAGCAGTGCCATGGGCAGATGATGTTGAGCAACAGCTTTCCAGGCTAGTTCCTTCTGCCTGCGATCTATCTGCAGAAGTTGGCATTTTCAGAGCAGGGCTTAAGGAAGCAACCTGCACAGACCCCACCAAAGGTAAGTTCGAAGTTTGAAGTTGCAAGACAAGCAAGCAGCCCCAGTCTCTGTGCCTCTGTGCGAGCACTGCCATGGGCAGATGAGGCTGAGCAAGAGTTTTCCAGGCTAGCTCTTTCTGCCTGCGAGCTATCTGCAGACGTTCGCATTTTCGCAGCAGGGCTGCCGGAGGCACCTGGCACGGACCACCGAAGATACGTTTGAAGTTTGAGTGGGTAAGACAAGCAAGCAGCCCCAGTCTCTGTGCCTCTGTGCGAGAAGTGCCATGGGCAGATGAGGCTGAGCAACAGCTTTCCAGGCTAGCTCTTTCTGGCTGCGAGCTATCTGCAGACTTTCGCATTTTCAGAGCAGGGCTGTCGGAGGCGCCCGGCACAGACCACCGAAGCTACGTTTGAAGTTTGAGGTGGGAAGACAAGCAAGCAGCCCCAGTCTCTGTGCCTCTGTGCGAGCAGTGCCATGGGCAGATGAGGCTGAGCAACAGCTTTCCAGGCTAGCCATTTCTGGCTGTAAGCTATCTGCAGAATTTCGCATTATCAGAGCAGGGCTGTCGGAGGAGCGCGGCACGAACCACCGAAGCTACGTTTGAAGTTTGACGGGGGCAAGACAAGCAAGTAGCCCCAGTATCTATGCCTCTGTGCGAGCAGTGCCATGGGCAGATGAGGCTGAGAAACAGCTTTCCAGGCTAGCCCTTTGTGCCTGCGAGCTATCTGCAGACGTTTGCATTTTTTGAGCAGGGCTGTCGGTGGAGCCCGGCACGGACCACCGAAGCTACTTTTGAAGTCTGACGGGGGAAGACAAGCAAGGAGCCCCAGTCTCTGTGCCTCTGTGCGAGCAGTGCCTTGGGCAGATGAGGCTGAGCAACAGCTTTCCAGGCTAGCTCTTTCTGCCTGCGAGCTATCCGCAGACGTTCGCATTTTGGGAGCAGGGTGCTGGAGGCGCCCGTCATGGACCACCGAAGCTACTTTTGAAGTTTGAGGTGGCAAGACAAGCAAGCAGCCCCAGTCTCTGTGCCTCTGTGCGAGCAGTGCCATGGGCAGATGAGGCTGAGCAAAAGCTTTCCAGGCTAACTCTTTCTGGATGTGAGCTATCTGCAGACGTTTGCATTTTTGGAGCAGGGCTGCCGTAGGCCCCCTGCGCAGACAGCCAAATCTATGTTTGAAGTTTGAGGGGGCAAGACAAACCAGCAGCCCCAGTCTCTGTGCCTCTTTGCGAGCAGTGCCATGGGCAGATGAGGCCAAGCAACATCATTCCAGGCTAGCTCTTTGTGCCTGCGAGCTATCTGCAGACGTTCGCATTTTCAAAGAAGGGCTGCAGGAGGCCCCTTGCACAGTCCGCCAAATCTATGTATAGAAGTTTGAGGGGGCAAGACAAGCAAGCAGCCCCAGTCTCTGTGCCTCTGTGCGAGCAGTGCCATGGCCAGATGAGGCTGAGCAACAGCTTTCCAGGCTAGCTCTTTCTGGCTGCGAGCTATCTGCCGACGTTCGCATTTTCAGAGCAGGGCTGCCAGAAGCAACCTGCACAGACCCCCAAAGACACGTTTGAAGTTTGAGGGTGTAAGACAAGCAAGCAGCCCCAGTCTCTGTGCCTCTGTGCGAGCAGTGCCATGGGCAGATGAGGCTGAGCAACAGCTTTCCAGGCTAGCTCTTTCTGCCTGCACGCTATCTGCAGACGTTCGCAATTTCAGAGCAGGGCTGACGGAAGCAACCTGCACAGACCCACCCCAAAGGTAAGTTTGAAGTTTGAAGTTGCAAGACAAGCAAGCAGCCCCAGTCTCTGTGCCTCTGTGCGA
The DNA here is from genome assembly GCF_030867145.1 of Opisthocomus hoazin. Taxonomy (NCBI): domain Eukaryota; kingdom Metazoa; phylum Chordata; class Aves; order Opisthocomiformes; family Opisthocomidae; genus Opisthocomus; species Opisthocomus hoazin. The sequence continues at coordinate 43,642,399 of NC_134418.1, read as the reverse complement.
GCAGTGCCATGGGCAGATGAGGCTGAACAACAGCTTTCCAGGCTAGCTCTTTCTGCCTGCGATCTATCTGCAGACATTCTCATTTTCAGAGCAGGGCTGAAGGAAGCAACCTGCACAGACCACCCCAAAGGTAAGTTTGAAGTTTGAAGTTGCAAGACAAGCAAGCAGCCCCAGTCTCTGTGCCTCTGTGCGAGCAGTGCCATGGGCAGATGAGGCTGAGCAACAGCTTTCCAGGCTAGCTCTTTCTGGCTGCGAGCTATCTGCAGACATTAACAATTTGGGAGGAAGGTTACTGGAGGCGCCCGGCACGGACCACCTAAGCTACGTTTGAAGTTTGAAATTGCAAGACAATCAAGCAGCCCCAGTCTCTGTGCCTCTGTGCGAGCAGTGCCATGGGCAGATGAGGCTGAGCAACAGCTTTCCAGGATAGCTCTTTCTTGCTGCGAGCTATCTGCAGACGTTCGCATTTTGGGAGCAGGGCTGCTGGAGGCGCCCGTCATGGACCACCTAAGCTACGTTTGAAGTTGGAGGTGGCAAGACAAGCAAGCAACCCCAGTCTCTGTGCCTTTGTGCGAGCAATGCCATGGGCAGATGACGCTGAGCAACAGCTTTCCAGGCTAGCTCTTTCTGTCTGTGAGCTATCTGCAGACGTTCGCATTTTCAAAGCAGGGCTGCCGGAGGCCCCCTGCAGAGACCGCAAAACCTTTGTTTGAAGTTTGTTGGGGGCAAGACAAGCAAGCAGCCCCAGTCTCTGTGCCTCTGTGCGAGCAGTGCCATGGGCAGATGAGGCTGAGCAACAGCTTTCCAGGCTAGCTCTTTCTGGCTGCGAGCTATCTGCAGACGTTCGCATTTTGGGAGCAGGGCTGTTGGAGGCGCCCGTCATGGTCCACCTAAGCTACGTTTGAAGTTGTAGGAGGCAAGACAAGCAAGCAGCCCCAGTCTCTGTGCCTCTGTGCGAGCAGTGCCATGGTCAGATGATGTTGAGCAACAGCTTTCCAGGCTAGTTCCTTCTGCCTGCGATCTATCTGCAGAAGTTCGCATTTTCAGAGCAGGGCTGAAGGAAGCAACCTACACAGACCCCACCAAAGGTAAGTTCGAAGTTTGAAGTTACAAGACAAGCAAGCAGCCCCAGTCTCTGTGCCTCTGTGTGAGCACTGCCATGGGCAGATGAGGCTGAGCAAGAGTTTTCCAGGCTAGCTCTTTCTGGCTGCGAGCTATCTGCAGACGTTCGCATTTTCAGTGCTGGGCTACCGGAGGCCTACTGCACAGACCGCCAAATAAATGTTTGAAGTTTGAGGTGGCAAGACAAGCAAGCAGCCCCAGTCTCTGTGCCTCTGTGCGAGCAGTGCCATGGGCAGATGATGTTGAGCAACAGCTTTCCAGGCTAGTTCCTTCTGCCTGCGATCTATCTGCAGACGTTCGCATTTTCGCAGCAGGGCTGCCGGAGGCACATGGCACGGACCACCGAAGCTACGTTTGAAGTTTGAGTGGGTAAGACAAGCAAGCAGCCCCAGTCTCTGTGCCTCTGTGCGAGCAGTGCCATGGGCAGATGAGGCTGAGCAACAGCTTTCCAGGCTAGATCTTTCTGGCTGCGAGCTAGCTGCAGACTTTCGCATTTTCAGAGCAGGGCTGTCGGAGGTGCCCGGCACAGACCACCGAAGCTACGTTTGAAGTTTGAGGTGGCAAGACAAGCAAGCAGCCCCAGTCTCTGTGCCTCTGTGCGAGCAGTGCCATGGGCAGATGAGGCTGAGAAACAGCTTTCCAGGCTAGCCCTTTCTGGCTGTAAGCTATCTGCAGAATTTCGCATTATCAGAGCAGGGCTGTCGGAGGAGCCCGGCACGAACCACCGAAGCTACGTTTGAAGTTTGACGGAGGCAAGACAAGCAAGCAGCCCCAGTCTATATGCCTCTGTGCGAGCAGTGCCATGGGCAGATGAGGCTGAGAAACAGCTTTCCAGGCTAGCCCTTTGTGCCTGCGAGCTATCTGCAGACGATTGCATTTTTTGAGCAGGGCTGTCGGTGGAGCCCGGCACGGACCACCGAAGCTACTTTTGAAGTTTGAGGTGGCAAGACAAGCAAGCAGCCCCAGTCTCTGTGCCTCTGTGCGAGCAGTGCCATGGGCAGATGAGGCTGAGCAACAGCTTTCCAGGATAGCTCTTTCTTGCTGCGAGCTATCTGCAGACATTCGCATTTTCGGAGCAGGGCTTCCGCAGCACCCCGGCATGAAGCACCTAAGCTACGTTTGAAGTTTGAAGTTGCAAGACAAGCAAGCAGCCCCAGTCTCTGTGCCTCTGTGCGAGCAGTGCCATGGGCAGATGGGGCTGAGCAACAGCTTTCCAGGCTAGCTGTTTCTGGCTGCGAGCTATCTGCAGACATTCGCTTTTTCAAAGCAGGGCTGCAGGAGACCCGTTGCACAGTCCGCCAAATCAATGTTTGAAGTTTGACGGGGGCAAGACAAGCAAGCAGCCCCAGTCTCTTTGCCTCTGTGTGAGCAGTGCCATCGGCAGATGAGGCCAAGCAACATCATTCCAGGCTAGCTCTTCCTGGCTGCGAGCTACCTGCAGACGTTTGCATTTTCGGAGCAAGGGTGCCGGAGGCCCGCTGCACAGACCACCTAAGCTACTTTTGAAGTTTGAGGGTGTAAGACAAGCAAGCACGCCCAGTCTCTGTGCCTCTGTGCGCGCAGTGCCATGGGAAAATGATGCTGAGCAACAGCTTTCCAGGCTAGCTCTTTCTGGGTGCGAGCTAGCTGCAGACGTTCGCATTTTCAGAGCAGGGCTGCCAGAAGCAACCGCACAGACCCCCAAAGCTACGTTTGAAGTTTGAGGGTATAAGACAAGCAAGCAGCCCCAGTCTCTGTGCCTCTGTGCGAGCAATGCCATGGGCAGATGATGTTGAGCAACAGCTTTCCAGGCTAGCTCTTTCTGGCTGCGAGCTAGCTGCAGACGTTCGCATTTTCAGAGCAGGGCTGCCAGAAGCAACCGCAGAGACCCCCAAAGCTACGTTTGAAGTTGAAGGTGGCAAGACAAGCAAGCAGCCCCAGTCTCTGTCCCTCTGTGAGAGCAATGCCATGGGCAGATAAGTTTGAGCAACACCTTTCTAGGCTTGCTCTCTCTGGCTGCGAGCTATCTGTAGACGTTGGCATTTTTGAAGCAGTGCTGTCGGAGGCAACCTGCACAGACAGACAAATATATGTTTGAAGTTTGAGGGGGCAAGACAAGCAAGCAGCCCCAGTCTCTGTGCCTCTGTGCGAGCAGTGCCATGGGCAGATGAGGCTGAGCAACAGCTTTCCAGGCTAGCTCTTTCTGCCTGCGAGCTATCTGCAGACGTTCGCATTTTCAGAGCAGGGCTGTCAAAGGAGCCCGGCACGTACCACCTAAGCTACGTTTGAAGTTTGAGGTGGCAAGACAAGCAAGCAGCCCCAGTCTCTGTGCCTCTGTGCGAGCAGTGCCATGGGCAGATGACTCTGAGCAACAGCTTTCCAGGCTAGCTCTTTCTGGCTGCGAGCTATCTGCAGACGTTCGAATTTTGGGAGCAGGGCTGACGGAAGCAACCTGCACAGACCCCCAAAAAGGTAAGTTTGCAGTTTGAAGTTGCAAGACAAGCAAGCAGCACCAGTCTCTGTGTCTCTGTGCGAGCAGTGCCATGGGCAGATGAGGCTGAGCAACAGCTTTCCAGGCTAGCTCTTTCTGGCTGCAAGCTATTTGCAGACGTTCGCATTTTCAGAGCAGGGCTGCCGGTACCAAACGGCACAGACCCCCACAGTTACGTTTGAAGTTTGAGGGTGTAAGAAGAGCAAGCAGCCCCAGTCTCTGTGCCTCTGTGCGAGCAGTGCCATGGGCAGATGAGGCTGAGCAACAGCTTTCCAGGCTAGATATTTCTGGCTGCGAGCTAGCTGCAGACATTAGAATATTCAGAGCAGGACCGCCGGAGGCGCCTGGCACGGACCAGCTAATCTACGTTTGAAGTTGGAGGTGGCAAGACAAGCAAGCAGCCCCAGTCTCTGTGCCTCTGTGCGAGCAGTGCCATGGGCAGATGAGGCTGAGCAACACCTTTCCAGGCTAGCTCGTTCTGCCTGCGAGCTATCTGCAAACTTTCGCATTATCAGAGCAGGGCTGTCGGAGGAGCCAGGCACGAACCACCGAAGCTACTTTTGAAGTTTGACGGGGGCAAGACAAGCAAGCAGCCCCAGTCTCTATGCTTCCGTGCGAGCAGTGCCATGGGCAGATGAGGCTGAGAAACAGCTTTCCAGGCTAGCCCTTTGTGCATGCGAGCTATCTGAAGACGTTTGCATTTTTTGAGCAGGGCTGTCGGTGGCGCCCGGCACGGACCACCGAAGCTACGTTTGAAGTTTGACGGGGGCAAGACAAGCAAGCAGCCCCAGTCTCTGTGCCTCTGTGCGAGCAGTGCCATGGGCAGATGAGGCTGAGCAACAGCTTTCCAGGCTAGCTCTTTCTGCCTGCGAGCTATCTGCAGACGTTCGCATTTTCAGAGCAGGGCTTCCGCAGCACCCCGGCATGGAGCACCTAAGCTACGTTTGAAGTTTGAAGTTGCAAGACAAGCAAGCAGCCCCAGTCTCTGTGCCTCTGTGCGAGCAGTGCCATGGGCAGATGAGGCTGAGCAACAGCTTTCCAGGCTAGCTCTTTCTGGGTGCGAGCTAGCTGCAGACGTTCGCATTTTTGGAGCATAGCTGACGGAGGCGCCCTGCGCAGACAGCCAAATCTATGTTTGAAGTTTGAGGGGGAAAGACAAGCAAGCAGCCCCAGTCTCTGTGCCTCTTTGCGAGCAGTGCCATGGGCAGATGAGGCCAAGCAACTGCTTTCCAGGCTAGCTCTTGCTGGCTGTGAGCTATCTGCAGACGTTCGCATTTTCAAAGCAGGGCTGCAGGAGGCCCCTTGCACAGTCCGCCAAATCTATGTTAGAAGTTTGAGGGGGCAAGACAAGCAAGCAGCCCCAGTCTCTGTGCCTCTGTGCGAGCAGTGCCATGGGCAGATGAGGCTGAGCAACAGCTTTCCAGGCTAGCTCTTTCTGGCTGCGAGCTATCTGCAGACGTTCGCATTTTCAGAGCAGGGCTGCCAGAAGCAACCTGCACAGACCACCTAAGCTACGTTTGAAGTTTGAGGGTGTAAGACAAGCAAGCAGCCCCAGTCTCTGTGCCTCTGTGCGAGCAATGCCAGGGGCAGATGTCGCTGAGCAACAGCTTTCCAGGCTAGCTCTTTCTGGCTGTGAGCTATCTGCAGACGTTCGCATTTTTGGAGTAGGGCTGCCGGAGGCCCCCTGCACAGACCGCCAAATCTATGTTTGAAGTTTGAGGGGGCAAGACAAGCAAGCAGCCCCAGTCTCTGTGCCTCTGTGCGAGCAGTGCCATGGGCAGATGAGGCTGAGCAACAGCTTTCCAGGCTAGCTCTTTCTGCCTCCGATCTATCTGCAGACATTCGCATTTTCGGAGCAGGGCTGCTGGAGGCGCCCGTCATGGACCACCGAAGCTACGTTTGAAGTTTGAGGTGGCAAGACAAGCAAGCAGCCCCAGTCTCTGTGCCTCTGTGCGAGCAGTGCCATGGGCAGATGGGGCTGAGCAACAGCTTTCCAGGCTAGCCCTTTCTGCCTGTGAGCTATCTGCAGACGTTCGCATATTTGGAGCAGGGGTGCCGGAGGCGCCCTGCGCAGACAGCCAAATCTATGTTTGAAGTTAGAGGGGGCAAGACAATCAAGCAGTCCCAGTCTCTGTGCCTCTGTGCGAGCAGTGCCATGGGCAGATGAGGCCAAGCAACATCATTCCAGGCTAGCTCTTTCTGGCTGCGAGCTATCTGCAGACGTTCGCATTTTCAAAGCAGGGCTGCAGGAGGCCCCTTGCACAGTCCGCCAAATCTATGTTAGAAGTTTGAGGGGGCAAGACAAGCAAGCAGCCCCAGTCTGTGTGCCTCTCTGCGAGCAGTGCCATGGGCAGATGAGGCTGAGCAACAGCTTTCCAGGCTAGCTCTTTCTGCCTGCGCGCTAGCTGCAGACGTTCGCATTTTCAGAGCAGGGCTGTCGGAGGCGCCCGGCACGGACCACCGAAAATACGTTTTAAGTTTGAGGTGGCAAGACAAGCAAGCAGCCCCAGTCTCTGTGCCTCTGTGCGAGCAGTGCCATGGGCAGATGAGGCTGAGCAACAGCTTTCCAGGCTAGCTCTTTCTGCCTGCGCCCTATCTGCAGACTTTCGCAATTTCAGAGCAGGGCTGACGGAAGCAACCTGCACAGACCCACCCCAAAGGTAAGTCTGAAGTTTGAAGTTGCAAGACAAGCAAGCAGCCCCAGTCTCTGTGCCTCTGTGCGAGCAGTGCCATGGGCAGAAGAGGCAGAGCAACAGCTTTCCAGGCTAGCTACTTCTGCCTGCGAGCTATCTGGAGACGTTCGCATTTTCAGAGCAGGGCTTTCGCAGCACGCTGGCATGGAGCCCCTAAGCTACGTTTGAAGTTTGAAGTTGCAAAACAAGCAAGCAGCCCCAGGCTCTGTGCCTCTGTGCGAGCAGTGCCATGGGCAGATGATGTAGAGCAAAGGCTTTCCAGGCTAGTTCCTTCTGTCTGCGATCTATCTGCAGACGTTCGCATTTTCAGAGCAGGGCTGAAGGACGCAACCTGCACAGACCCCACCAAAGGTAAGTTTGAAGTTTGAAGTTCCAAGACAAGCAAGCAGTCCCAGTCTCTGTGCCTCTGTGCGAGCAATGACATGGGCAGATGTGGCTGAGCAAGAGTTTTCCAGGCTAGCTCTTTCTGGCTGCGAGCTATCTGCAGACGTTCGCATTTTCAGAGCAGTGCTGCCGGAGGCGCCCGTCATGGACCACCGAAGCTACGTTTGAAGTTTGAGGTGACAAGACAAGCAAGCAGCCCCAGTCTCTGTGCCTCTGTGCGAGCAGTGCCATGGGCAGATGAGGCTGAGCAACAGCATTCCAGGCTAGTTCCTTCTGCCTGCGATCTATCTGCAGACGTTCGCATTTTCGCAGCAGGGCTGTCGGAGGCGCCCGGCACGGACCACCGAAGCTACGTTTGGAGTTTGAGTGGGTAAGACAAGCAAGCAGCCCCAGTCTCTGTGCCTCTGTGCGAGCAGTGCCATGGGCAGATGAGGCTGAGCAACAGCTTTACAGGCTAGCTCTTTCTGCCTGCGCGCTATCTGCAGACGTTCGCAATTTCAGAGCAGGGCTGACGGAAGCAACCTGCAGAGACCCCCCTCAAAGGTAAGTTTGAAGTTTGCAGTTGCAAGACAAGCAAGCAGCCACAGTCTCTGTGCCTCTGTGCGAGCAGTGCCATGAACAGATGAGGGTGAGCAACAGCTTTCCAGGCTAGCTCTTTCTGTCTGCGAGCTATCTGGAGACGTTCGCATTTTCAGAGCAGGACTTCCGGAGGCCCACTGCACAGACCGCCAAGTCTACGTTTGAAGTTCGACGGGGGCAAGACAAGAAAGCAGCCCCAGTCTCTGTGCCTCTGTGCGAGCAGTGCCATGGGCAGATGAGGCCAAGCAACATCATTCCAGGCTAGCTCTTTCTGGCTGCGAGCTATCTGCAGACGTTCGCATTTTCAAAGCAGGACTGCAGGAGGCCCCTTGCAGAGTCCGCCAAATCTATGTTAGAAGTTTGAGGGGGCAAGACAAGCAAGCAGCTCCAGTCTGTGTGCCTCTCTGCGAGCAGTGCCATGGGCAGATGAGGCTGAGCAACAGCTTTCCAGGCTAGCTCTTTCTGCCTGCGCGCTATCTGCAGACGTTCGCATTTTCAGAGCAGGGCTGTCGGAGGCGCCCGGCACGGACCACCGAAACTACGTTTGAAGTTTGAGGTGGCAAGACAAGCAAGCAGCCCCAGTCTCTGTGCCTCTGTGCGAGCAGTGCCATGGGCAGATGAGGCTGAGCAACAGCTTTCCAGGCTAGCTCTTTCTGCCTGCGGCCTATCTGCAGACGTTCGCAATTTCAGAGCAGGGCTGACGGAAGCAACCTGCACAGACATACCCCAAAGGTAAGTCTGAAGTTTGAAGTTGCAAGACAAGCAAGCAGCCCCAGTCTCTGTGCCTCTGTGCGAGCAGTGCCATGGGCAGAAGAGGCTGAGCAACAGCTTTCCAGGCTAGCTCCTTCTGCCTGCGAGCTATCTGGAGACGTTCGCATTTTCAGAGCAGGGCTTTCGCAGCACGCTGGCATGGAGCCCCTAAGCTACGTTTGAAGTTTGAAGTTGCAAGACAAGCAAGCAGCCCCAGTCTCTGTGCCTCTGTGCGAGCAGTGCCATGGGCAGATGATGTAGAGCAACAGCTTTCCAGGCTAGTTCCTTCTGTCTGCGATCTATCTGCAGACGTTCGCATTTTCAGAGCAGGGCTGAAGTAAGCAACCTGCACAGACCCCACTGAAGGTAAGTTTGAAGTTTGAAGTTGCAAGACAAGCAAGCAGCCCCAGTCTCTGTGCCTCTGTGCGAGCAATGCCATGGGCAGATGAGGCTGAGCAACAGCTTTCCAGGCTAGCTCTTTCTGGCTGCGAGCTATCTGCAGACGTTCGCATTTTCAGTGCTGGGCTGCCGCAGGCCTACTGCACAGACCGCCAAATCAATGTTTGAAGTTTGAGGTGCCAAGACAAGCAAGCAGTCCCAGTCTCTGTGCCTCTGTGCGAGCAGTGCCATGGGCAGATGAGGCTGAGCAACAGCATTCCAAGCTAGTTCCTTCTGCCTGCGAGTTATCTGCAGACTTTCGCATTTTGGGAGCAGGGCTGCCGGAGGCGCCCGGCATGGACCACCGAAGCTACGTTTGGAGTTTGAGTGGGTAAGACAAGCAAGCAGCACCAGTCTCTGTGCCTCTGTGCGAGCAGTGCCATGGGCAGATGAGGCTGAGCAACAGCTTTACAGGCTAGCTCTTTCTGCCTGCGCGCTATCTGCAGACGTTCGCAATTTCAGAGCAGGGCTGACGGAAGCAACCTGCAGAGACCCCCCTCAAAGGTAAGTTTGAAGTTTGCAGTTGCAAGACAAGCAAGCAGCCCCAGTCTCTGTGCCTCTGTGCGACCAGTGCCATGAACAGATGAGGGTGAGCAACAGCTTTCCAGGCTAGCTCTTTCTGTCTGCGAGCTATCTGGAGACGTTCGCATTTTCAGAGCAGGACTTCCGGAGGCCCACTGCACAGACCGCCAAATCTACGTTTGAAGTTTGACGGGGGCAAGACAAGAAAGCAGCCCCAGTCTCTGTGCCTCTGTGCGAGCAGTGCCATGGGCAGATGATGTTGAGCAACAGCTTTCCAGGCTAGTTCCTTCTGCCTGCGAGCTATCTGCAGACTTTCGCATTTTGGGAGCAGGGCTGCCGGAGGCGCGCGGCACGGACCACCGAAGCTACGTTTGAAGTTTGAGGTGGCAAGACAAGCAAGCAGCCCCAGTCTCTGTGCCTCTGTGCAAGCAGTGCCATGGGCAGATGAGGCTGAGCAACAGCTTTCCAGGCTAGCTCTTTCTGCCTGCGATCTATCTCCAGACGTTCGCATTTTCAGAGCAGGGCTGAAGGACGCAACCTGCACAGACCAGGCGGCCGGCACGGACCACCGAAGCTACGTTTGAAGTTTGAGGTGGCAAGACAAGCAAGCAGCCCCAGTCTCTGTGCCTCTGTGCGAGCAGTGCCATGGGCAGATGTGGCTGAGCAAGAGTTTTCCAGGCTAGCTCTTTCTGGCTGCGAGCTATCTGCAGACGTTCGCATTTTCAGAGCAGTGCTACCGGAGGCGCCCGTCATGGACCACCGAAGCTACGTTTGAAGTTTGAGGTGACAAGACAAGCAAGCAGCCCCAGTCTCTGTGCCTCTGTGCGAGCAGTGCCATGGGCAGATGAGGCTGAGCAACAGCATTCCAGGCTAGTTCCTTCTGCCTGCGATCTATCTGCAGACGTTCGCATTTTCGCAGCAGGGCTGTCGGAGGCGCCCGGCACGGACCACCGAAGCTACGTTTGGAGTTTGAGTGGGTAAGACAAGCAAGCAGCCCCAGTCTCTGTGCCTCTGTGCGAGCAGTGCCATGGGCAGATGAGGCTGAGCAACAGCTTTACAGGCTAGCTCTTTCTGCCTGCGCGCTATCTGCAGACGTTCGCAATTTCAGAGCAGGGCTGACGGAAGCAACCTGCAGAGACCCCCCTCAAAGGTAAGTTTGAAGTTTGCAGTTGCAAGACAAGCAAGCAGCCACAGTCTCTGTGCCTCTGTGCGAGCAGTGCCATGAACAGATGAGGGTGAGCAACAGCTTTCCAGGCTAGCTCTTTCTGTCTGCGAGCTATTTGGAGACGTTCGCATTTTCAGAGCAGGACTTCCGGAGGCCCACTGCACAGACCGCCAAGTCTACGTTTGAAGTTCGACGGGGGCAAGACAAGAAAGCAGCCCCAGTCTCTGTGCCTCTGTGCGAGCAGTGCCATGGGCAGATGAGGCCAAGCAACATCATTCCAGGCTAGCTCTTTCTGGCTGCGAGCTATCTGCAGACGTTCGCATTTTCAAAGCAGGACTGCAGGAGGCCCCTTGCAGAGTCCGCCAAATCTATGTTAGAAGTTTGAGGGGGCAAGACAAGCAAGCAGCCCCAGTCTGTGTGCCTCTCTGCGAGCAGTGCCATGGGCAGATGAGGCTGAGCAACAGCTTGCCAGGCTAGCTCTTTCTGCCTGCGCGCTATCTGCAGACGTTCGCATTTTGAGAGCAGGGCTGTCGGAGGCGCCCGGCACGGACCACCAAAACTACGTTTGAAGTTTGAGGTGGCAAGACAAGCAAGCAGCCCCAGTCTCTGTGCCTCTGTGCGAGCAGTGCCATGGGCAGATGAGGCTGAGCAACAGCTTTCCAGGCTAGCTCTTTCTGCCTGCGGCCTATCTGCAGACGTTCGCAATTTCAGAGCAGGGCTGACGGAAGCAACCTGCACAGACATACCCCAAAGGTAAGTCTGAAGTTTGAAGTTGCAAGACAAGCAAGCAGCCCCAGTCTCTGTGCCTCTGTGCGAGCAGTGCCATGGGCAGAAGAGGCTGAGCAACAGCTTTCCAGGCTAGCTCCTTCTGCCTGCGAGCTATCTGGAGACGTTCGCATTTTCAGAGCAGGGCTTTCGCAGCACGCTGGCATGGAGCCCCTAAGCTACGTTTGAAGTTTGAAGTTGCAAGACAAGCAAGCACCCCCAGGCTCTGTGCCTCTGTGCGAGCAGTGCCATGGGCAGATGATGTAGAGCAACAGCTTTCCAGGCTAGTTCCTTCTGTCTGCGATCTATCTGCAGACGTTCGCATTTTCAGAGCAGGGCTGAAGTAAGCAACCTGCACAGACCCCACTGAAGGTAAGTTTGAAGTTTGAAGTTGCAAGACAAGCAAGCAGCCCCAGTCTCTGTGCCTCTGTGCGAGCAATGCCATGGGCAGATGAGGCTGAGCAACAGCTTTCCAGGCTAGCTCTTTCTGGCTGCGAGCTATCTGCAGACGTTCGCATTTTCAGTGCTGGGCTGCCGCAGGCCTACTGCACAGACCGCCAAATCAATGTTTGAAGTTTGAGGTGCCAAGACAAGCAAGCAGTCCCAGTCTCTGTGCCTCTGTGCGAGCAGTGCCATGGGCAGATGAGGCTGAGCAACAGCATTCCAAGCTAGTTCCTTCTGCCTGCGAGCTATCTGCAGACTTTCGCATTTTGGGAGCAGGGCTGCCGGAGGCGCCCGGCATGGACCACCGAAGCTACGTTTGGAGTTTGAGTGGGTAAGACAAGCAAGCAGCCCCAGTCTCTGTGCCTCTGTGCGAGCAGTGCCATGGGCAGATGAGGCTGAGCAACAGCTTTACAGGCTAGCTCTTTCTGCCTGCGCGCTATCTGCAGACGTTCGCAATTTCAGAGCAGGGCTGACGGAAGCAACCTGCAGAGACCCCCCTCAAAGGTAAGTTTGAAGTTTGCAGTTGCAAGACAAGCAAGCAGCCCCAGTCTCTGTGCCTCTGTGCGACCAGTGCCATGAACAGATGAGGGTGAGCAACAGCTTTCCAGGCTAGCTCTTTCTGTCTGCGAGCTATCTGGAGACGTTCGCATTTTCAGAGCAGGACTTCCGGAGGCCCACTGCACAGACCGCCAAATCTACGTTTGAAGTTTGACGGGGGCAAGACAAGAAAGCAGCCCCAGTCTCTGTGCCTCTGTGCGAGCAGTGCCATGGGCAGATGATGTTGAGCAACAGCTTTCCAGGCTAGTTCCTTCTGCCTGCGAGCTATCTGCAGACTTTCGCATTTTGGGAGCAGGGCTGCCGGAGGCGCGCGGCACGGACCACCGAAGCTACGTTTGAAGTTTGAGGTGGCAAGACAAGCAAGCAGCCCCAGTCTCTGTGCCTCTGTGCAAGCAGTGCCATGGGCAGATGAGGCTGAGCAACAGCTTTCCAGGCTAGCTCTTTCTGCCTGCGATCTATCTCCAGACGTTCGCATTTTCAGAGCAGGGCTGAAGGACGCAACCTGCACAGACCAGGCGGCCGGCACGGACCACCGAAGCTACGTTTGAAGTTTGAGGTGGCAAGACAAGCAAGCAGCCCCAGTCTCTGTGCCTCTGTGCGAGCAGTGCCATGGGCAGATGAGGCTGAGCAGCAGCTTTCCAGGCTAGCTTTTTCTGGCTGCGAGCTATCTGCAGACATTCGCATTTTCGGAGCAGGGCTGCCGGAGGCCCCCTGCACGAACCCCCAAAGATACGTTTGAAGTTTGAAGTTGCAAGACAAGCAAGCAGCCCCAGTCTCTGTGCCTCTGTGCGAGCAGTGCCATGGGCAGATGAGGCTGAGCAACAGCTTTCCAGGCTAGCTCTTTCTGCCTGCGAGCTATCTGCAGACGTTCGCATTTTGGGAGCAGGGCTGCCGGAAGCAACCGGCACATACCCCCAAAGGTATGTTTGAAGTTTGAGGGTGTAAGAAGAGCAAGAAGCCCCAGTCTCTGTGCCTCTGTGCGAGCAGTGCCATGGGCAGATGAGGCTGAGCAACAGCTTTCCAGGCTAGCTCTTTCTGCCTGTGAGCTATCTGCAGACTTTCGCATTTTCTGAGCAGTGCTGCCGGAAAGAAACCGGCATATACCCCCAAAGCTACGTTCGAAATTTGAGGGTGTAAGAAGAGCAAGCAGCCCCAGTCTCTGTGCCTCTGTGCGAGCAGTGCCATGGGCAGATGAGGCTGAGCAACAGCTTTCCAGGCTAGCTCTTTCTGGCTGTGAGCTATCTGCAGATGTTTGCATTTTCGGAGCAGGGCTGCCAGAGGCCCCCTGCACGAACCCCCAAAAGTTCTTTTCAAGTTTGAGGTGACAAGACAAGCAAGCAGCCCCAGTCTCTGTGCCTCTATGCGAGCAGTGCTATGGGCAGATGAGGTTGAGCAACAGCTTTCCAGGCTACCCCTTTCTGCCTGTGAGCTATCTGCAGACGTTCGCATTTTGGGAGCAGGGCTTCCGGAGGCGCCGGGCACGGACCACCAAAACTACGTTTGAAGTTTGACGTGGGCAAGACAAGCAAGCAGCCCCAGTCTCTGTACCTCTGTGCGAGCAGTGCCATGGGCAGATGAGGCTGAGCAACAGCTTTCCAGGCTAGCTCTTTCTGCCTGCGAGCTATCTGCAGACATTTGCATTTTCGGAGCAGGACTGCCGGAGGCCCCCTGCACAGACCGCCAAATGTATGTTTCAAGTTTGACGGGGCAAGACAAGCAAGCAGCCCCAGTCTCTGTGCCTCTGTGCAAGCAGTGCCATGGGCAGATGAGGCCGAGCAACATCTTTCCAGGATAGCTCTTTCTGCCTGCGAGCTATCTGCAGACGTTCACATTTTCAGAGCAGGGCTGCCGGAGGACCCCCGTCATGGACCACCGAAGCTACGTTTGAAGTTTGACGGGGGCAAGACAAGCAAGCAGCCCCAGTCTCTGTGCCTCTGTGCGAGCAGTGCCATGGGCAGATGAGGCTGAGCAACAGCTTTCCGGGCTAGCTCTTTCTGGCTGCGAGCTATCTGCAGACGTTCGAATATTCACAGCAGGGCTGCCGGAGGACCCCCGGCATGGACCACCAAAGCTACGTTTGAAGTTTGAGGTGGCAAGACAAGCAAGCACCCCCAGTCTCTGTGCCTCTATGCGAGCAGTGCCATGGGCAGATGAGGCTGAGCAACAGCTTTCCAGGCTAGCTCTTTCTGAGTGCGAGATATCTGCAGACGTTTGCATTTTCGTAGTAGGGCTGCCAGAGGCCCCCTGCACGAACCCCCAAAGGTTCGTTTCAAGTCTGAGGTGAAAAGACAAGCAAGCAGCCCCAGTCTCTGTGCCTCTATGCGAGCAGTGCCATGGGCAGATGAGGCTGAGCAACAGCTTTCTAGGCTAGCACTTTCTGCCTGCGAGCTATCTGCAGACGTTCGCATTTTCAGAGCAAGGCTGCCGGAAGCAACCTGCACAGAACCTCCAAAGCTACGTTTGAAGTTTGAAGTTGCAAGACAAGCAAGTTCCCCCAGTCTCTTCGCCTCTGTGCGAGCAGTGCCATGGGCAGATGAGGCTGAGCAACAGCTTTCCAGGCTAGCTCTTTCTGCCTGCGAGATATCTGCAGACGTTTGCATTTTTGAAGCAGGGCTGCCGGACGCCCCCTGCACAGACCGCCAAATCTACGTTTGAAGTTTGAGGGGGCAAGACAAGCAAGCAGCCCCAGTCTCTGTGCCTCTGTGCGAGCAGTGCCATGGGCAGATGAGGCTGAGCAACAGCTTTCCAGGCTAGCTCTTTCTGCCTGCGAACTATCTGCAGACGTTCGCATTTTCGGAGCAGGGCTGCTGGAGGCCCCCTGCACGAACCCCCAAAGATACGTTTGAAGTTTGAAGTCGCAAGACAAGCAAGCAGCCCCAGTCTCTGTGCCTCTGTGCGAGCAGTGCCATGGGCAGATGAGGCTGAGCAACAGCTTTCCAGGCTAGCTCTTTCTGGCTGCGAGCTATCTGCAGACGTTCGCATTTTGGGAGCAGGGCTGTCGGAAGCAACCGGCACATACCCCCAAAGGTACGTTTGAAGTTTGAGGGTGTAAGAAGAGCAAGCAGCCCCAGTCTCTGTGCCTCTGTGCGAGCAGTGCCATGGGCAGATGAGGCTGAGCAACAGCTTTCCAGGCTAGCTCTTTGTGCCTGCGAGCTATCTGCAGACTTTCACATTTTCAGAGCAGGGCTGCCGGAAAGAAACCGGCATATACCCCCAAAGCTACGTTCGAAGTTTGAGGGTGTAAGAAGAGCAAGCAGCCCCAGTCTCTGTGCCTCTGTGCGAGCAGTGCCATGGGCAGATGAGGCTGAGCAACAGCTTTCCAGGCTAGCTCTTTCTGGCTGTGAGCTATCTGCAGACATTCGCATTTTCGGAGCAGGGCTGCCAGAGGCCCCCTGCACGAACCCCCAAAGGTTCTTTTCAAGTTTGAGGTGACAAGACAAGCAAGCAGCCCCAGTCTCTGTGCCTCTATGCGAGCAGTGCTATGGGCAGATGAGGTTGAGCAACAGCTTTCCAGGCTAGCCCTTTCTGCCTGCGAGCTATCTGCAGACGTTCGCATTTTGGGAGCAGGGCTTCCGGAGGCGCCCGGCACGGACCACCGAAACTACGTTTGAAGTTTGACGTGGGCAAGACAAGCAAGCAGCCCCAGTCTCTGTACCTCTGTGCGAGCAGTGCCATGGGCAGATGAGGCTGAGCAACAGCTTTTCAGGCTAGCTCTTTCTGCCTGCGAGCTATCTGCAGACGTTTGCATTTTCACAGCAGGGCTGCCGGCGGAGTCCGGCACGGACCACCTAAGCTATATTTGAAGTTTGAGGGTGCAAGACAAGCAAGCAGCCCCAGTCTCTGTGCCTCTATGCGAGCAGTGCCATGGGCAGATGAGGCTGAGCAACAGCTTTCCAGGCTAGCTCTTTCTGCCTGCGAGCTATCTGCAGACATTTGCATTTTCGGAGCAGTGCTGCCGGAGGCCCCCTGCAGAGAATGCCAAATGTATGTTTCAAGTTTGAGGGGGCAAGACAAGCAAGCAGCCCAAGTGTCTGTGCCTCTGTGCAAGCAGTGCCATGGGCAGATGAGGCCGAGCAACATCTTTCCAGGATAGCTCTTTCTGGCTGCGAGCTATCTGCAGACGTTCACATTTTCAGAGCAGGGCTGCCGGAGGCGCCCGTCACGGACCACCTAAGCTACGTTTGAAGTTTGAGGGGGCAAGAAAAGCAAGCAGCCCCAGTCTCTGTGCCTCTGTGCGAGCAGTGCCATGTGCAGATGAGGCTGAGCAACAGCTTTCCAGGCTAATTATTTCTGCCTGCGAGCTATCTGCAGACGTTCGAATATTCACAGCAGGGCTGCCGGAGGACCCCCGGCATGGACCACCGAATCTACGTTTGAAGTTTGAGGTGGCAAGACAAGCAAGAACCCCCAGTCTCTGTGCCTCTATGCGAGCAGTGGCATGGGCAGATGAGGCTGAGCAACAGCTTTCCAGGCTAGCTCTTTCTGGCTGCGAGATATCTGCAGACGTTTGCATTTTCGTAGCAGGGCTGCCAGAGGCCCCCTGCACGAACCCCCAAAGGTTCGTTTCAAGTCTGAGGTGAAAAGACAAGCAAGCAGCCCCAGTCTCTGTGCCTCTGTGCGAGCAGTGCCATGGGCAGATGAGGCTGAACAACAGCTTTCTAGGCTAGCACTTTCTGCCTGCGAGCTATCTGCAGACATTCGCATTTTCAGAGCAAGGCTGCCGGAAGCAACCTGCACAGACCCTCCAAAGCTACTTTTGAAGTTTGAAGTTGCAAGACAAGCAAGTTCCCCCAGTCTCTGTGCCTCTGTGCGAGCAGTGCCATGGGCAGATGAGGCTGAGCAACAGCTTTCCAGGCTAGCTCTTTCTGCCTGCGAGCTATCTGCAGACGTTTGCATTTTTGAAGCAGGGCTGCCGGACGCCCCCTGCACAGACCGCCAAATCTACGTTTGAAGTTTGAGGGGGCAAGACAAGCAAGCAGCCCCAGTCTCTGTGCCTCTGTGCGAGCAGTGCCATGGGCAGATCAGGCTGAGCAACAGCTTTCCAGGATAGCTCTTTCTGGCTGCGAGCTATCTGCAGACGTTCGCATTTTGGGAGCAGGGCTGCCGGAGGCTCCCTGCACGAACACCCAACTGTACGTTTGAAGTTTGAGGTGACAAGACAAGCAAGCAGCCCCAGTCTCTGTGCCTCTGTGCGAGCAGTGCCATGCGCAGATGAGGCTGAGCAACAGCTTTCCAGGCTAGCTCTTTCTGCCTGCGAGCTATCTGCAGACGTTCGCATATTCAGAGCAGGGCTGCCTGAAGCAACCTGCACAGACCGTCCAACGCTACGTTTGAAGTTTGAAGTTGCAAGACAAGCAAGCACCCCCAGTCTCTGTGCCTCTGTGCGAGCAGTGCCATGGGCAGATGAGGCTGAGCAACAGCTTTCCAGGCTAGCTCTTTCTGCCTCCGATCTATCTGCAGACATTCACATTTTCAGAGCAGGGCTGCCGGAGGCGCCCGTCACGGACCACCTAAGCTACGTCTGAAGTTTGAGGGGGCAAGACAAGCAAGCAGCCCCAGCCTCTGTGCCTCTGTGCGAGCAGTGCCATGGGCAGATGAGGCTGAGCAACAGCTTTCCACGCTAGCTCTTTCTGACTGTGAGCTATTTGCAGACGTTTGCATTTTCGGAGCATGTTGCCACAGGCCCCTGCACAGACCGCCAAATCTATGTTTGAGGTTTGAGTGGGCAAGACAAGAAAGCAGCACCAGTCTCTGTACCTCTGTGCGAGCAGTGCCATGGGCAGATGAGGCTGAGCAACAGCTTTCCAGGCTAGCTCTTTCTGCCTGCGAGCTATCTGCAGACGTTCGCATTTTCACAGCACGGCTGCCGGAGGCATCCGGCATTGACCACCTAAGCTACGTTTGAAGTTGGAGAGGGCAAGACAATCAAGCAGTCCCAGTCTCTGTGCCTCTGTGCGAGCAGTGCCATGGGCAGATGAGGTTTTGCAACAGCTTTCCAGGCTAGCTCTTTCTGGCTGCGAGCTATCTGCAGACGTTCGCATTTTCAGAGCAGGGCTGCCGGAGGCCCCGTGCACAGACCTCTAAATCTATGTTTGAAGTTTGTGGGGGCAAGACAAGCAAGCAGCCTCAGTTTCTGTGCCTCTGTGCGAGCAGTGCCATGGGCAGATGAGGCTGAGCAACAGCTTTCCAGGCCAGCTCTTTCTGCCTGCGAGCTATCTGCAGACGTTCGCATATTCACAGCAGGGCTGCCGGAGGACCCCCGGCATGGACCACCGAAGCTACGTTTGAAGTTGGAGGGTGCAAGACAAGCAAGCAGCCCCAGTCTCTGTGCCTCTATGCGAGCAGTGCCATGGGCAGATGAGGCTGAGCAACAGCTTTCCAGGCTAGCTCTTTCTGCCTGCGAGCTATCTGCAGACGTTCGCATTTTGGGAGCAGGGCTGCCGGAGGCCCCTTGCAAGAACCCCCAAAGATTCTTTTGAAGTTTGAGGTGACAAGACAAGCAAGCAGCCCCAGTCTCTGTACCTCTGTGCGAGCAGTGCCATGGGCAGATGAGGCTGAGCAACAGCTTTCCAGGCTAGCTCTTTCTGCCTGCGAGCTATCTGCAGACGTTCGCATTTTGGGAGCAGGGCTGCCGGAGGCCCCCTGCAAGAACCCCCAAAGGTTCGTTTGAAGTTTGAGGTGACAAGACAAGCAAGCAGCCCCAGTCTCTGTGCCTCTATGCGAGCAGTGCCATGGGCAGATGAGGCTGAGCAACAGCTTTCCAGGCTAGCTCTTTCTGAGTGCGAGATATCTGCAGACGTTTGCATTTTCGTAGTAGGGCTGCCAGAGGCCCCCTGCACGAACCCCCAAAGGTTCGTTTCAAGTCTGAGGTGAAAAGACAAGCAAGCAGCCCCAGTCTCTGTGCCTCTATGCGAGCAGTGCCATGGGCAGATGAGGCTGAGCAACAGCTTTCTAGGCTAGCACTTTCTGCCTGCGAGCTATCTGCAGACGTTCGCATTTTCAGAGCAAGGCTGCCGGAAGCAACCTGCACAGAACCTCCAAAGCTACGTTTGAAGTTTGAAGTTGCAAGACAAGCAAGTTCCCCCAGTCTCTTCGCCTCTGTGCGAGCAGTGCCATGGGCAGATGAGGCTGAACAACAGCTTTCTAGGCTAGCACTTTCTGCCTGCGAGCTATCTGCAGACATTCGCATTTTCAGAGCAAGGCTGCCGGAAGCAACCTGCACAGACCCTCCAAAGCTACTTTTGAAGTTTGAAGTTGCAAGACAAGCAAGTTCCCCCAGTCTCTGTGCCTCTGTGCGAGCGGTGCCATGGGCAGATGAGGCTGAGCAACAGCTTTCCAGGCTAGCTCTTTCTGCCTGCGAGCTATCTGCAGACGTTTGCATTTTTGAAGCAGGGCTGCCGGACGCCCCCTGCACAGACCGCCAAATCTACGTTTGAAGTTTGAGGGGGCAAGACAAGCAAGCAGCCCCAGTCTCTGTGCCTCTGTGCGAGCAGTGCCATGGGCAGATCAGGCTGAGCAACAGCTTTCCAGGATAGCTCTTTCTGGCTGCGAGCTATCTGCAGACGTTCGCATTTTGGGAGCAGGGCTGCCGGAGGCTCCCTGCACGAACACCCAACTGTACGTTTGAAGTTTGAGGTGACAAGACAAGCAAGCAGCCCCAGTCTCTGTGCCTCTGTGCGAGCAGTGCCATGCGCAGATGAGGCTGAGCAACAGCTTTCCAGGCTAGCTCTTTCTGCCTGCGAGCTATCTGCAGACGTTCGCATATTCAGAGCAGGGCTGCCTGAAGCAACCTGCACAGACCGTCCAACGCTACGTTTGAAGTTTGAAGTTGCAAGACAAGCAAGCACCCCCAGTCTCTGTGCCTCTGTGCGAGCAGTGCCATGGGCAGATGAGGCTGAGCAACAGCTTTCCAGGCTAGCTCTTTCTGCCTCCGATCTATCTGCAGACATTCACATTTTCAGAGCAGGGCTGCCGGAGGCGCCCGTCACGGACCACCTAAGCTACGTCTGAAGTTTGAGGGGGCAAGACAAGCAAGCAGCCCCAGCCTCTGTGCCTCTGTGCGAGCAGTGCCATGGGCAGATGAGGCTGAGCAACAGCTTTCCACGCTAGCTCTTTCTGACTGTGAGCTATTTGCAGACGTTTGCATTTTCGGAGCATGTTGCCACAGGCCCCTGCACAGACCGCCAAATCTATGTTTGAGGTTTGAGTGGGCAAGACAAGAAAGCAGCACCAGTCTCTGTACCTCTGTGCGAGCAGTGCCATGGGCAGATGAGGCTGAGCAACAGCTTTCCAGGCTAGCTCTTTCTGCCTGCGAGCTATCTGCAGACGTTCGCATTTTCACAGCACGGCTGCCGGAGGCATCCGGCATTGACCACCTAAGCTACGTTTGAAGTTGGAGAGCGCAAGACAATCAAGCAGTCCCAGTCTCTGTGCCTCTGTGCGAGCAGTGCCATGGGCAGATGAGGTTTTGCAACAGCTTTCCAGGCTAGCTCTTTCTGGCTGCGAGCTATCTGCAGACGTTCGCATTTTCAGAGCAGGGCTGCCGGAGGCCCCGTGCACAGACCTCTAAATCTATGTTTGAAGTTTGTGGGGGCAAGACAAGCAAGCAGCCTCAGTTTCTGTGCCTCTGTGCGAGCAGTGCCATGGGCAGATGAGGCTGAGCAACAGCTTTCCAGGCCAGCTCTTTCTGCCTGCGAGCTATCTGCAGACGTTCGCATATTCACAGCAGGGCTGCCGGAGGACCCCCGGCATGGACCACCGAAGCTACGTTTGAAGTTGGAGGGTGCAAGACAAGCAAGCAGCCCCAGTCTCTGTGCCTCTATGCGAGCAGTGCCATGGGCAGATGAGGCTGAGCAACAGCTTTCCAGGCTAGCTCTTTCTGCCTGCGAGCTATCTGCAGACGTTCGCATTTTGGGAGCAGGGCTGCCGGAGGCCCCTTGCAAGAACCCCCAAAGATTCTTTTGAAGTTTGAGGTGACAAGACAAGCAAGCAGCCCCAGTCTCTGTACCTCTGTGCGAGCAGTGCCATGGGCAGATGAGGCTGAGCAACAGCTTTCCAGGCTAGCTCTTTCTGCCTGCGAGCTATCTGCAGACGTTCGCATTTTGGGAGCAGGGCTGCCGGAGGCCCCCTGCAAGAACCCCCAAAGGTTCGTTTGAAGTTTGAGGTGACAAGACAAGCAAGCAGCCCCAGTCTCTGTGCCTCTATGCGAGCAGTGCCATGGGCAGATGAGGCTGAGCAACAGCTTTCCAGGCTAGCTCTTTCTGAGTGCGAGATATCTGCAGACGTTTGCATTTTCGTAGTAGGGCTGCCAGAGGCCCCCTGCACGAACCCCCAAAGGTTCGTTTCAAGTCTGAGGTGAAAAGACAAGCAAGCAGCCCCAGTCTCTGTGCCTCTATGCGAGCAGTGCCATGGGCAGATGAGGCTGAGCAACAGCTTTCTAGGCTAGCACTTTCTGCCTGCGAGCTATCTGCAGACGTTCGCATTTTCAGAGCAAGGCTGCCGGAAGCAACCTGCACAGAACCTCCAAAGCTACGTTTGAAGTTTGAAGTTGCAAGACAAGCAAGTTCCCCCAGTCTCTTCGCCTCTGTGCGAGCAGTGCCATGGGCAGATGAGGCTGAGCAACAGCTTTCCAGGCTAGCTCTTTCTGCCTGCGAGCTATCTGCAGACATTCGCTTTTTCAAAGCAGGGCTGCAGGAGACCCGTTGCACAGTCCGCCAAATCAATGTTTGAAGTTTGACGGGGGCAAGACAAGCAAGCAGCCCCAGTCTCTTTGCCTCTGTGTGAGCAGTGCCATCGGCAGATGAGGCCAAGCAACATCATTCCAGGCTAGCTCTTCCTGGCTGCGAGCTACCTGCAGACGTTTGCATTTTCGGAGCAAGGGTGCCGGAGGCCCGCTGCACAGACCACCTAAGCTACTTTTGAAGTTTGAGGGTGTAAGACAAGCAAGCACGCCCAGTCTCTGTGCCTCTGTGCGCGCAGTGCCATGGGAAAATGATGCTGAGCAACAGCTTTCCAGGCTAGCTCTTTCTGGGTGCGAGCTAGCTGCAGACGTTCGCATTTTCAGAGCAGGGCTGCCAGAAGCAACCGCACAGACCCCCAAAGCTACGTTTGAAGTTTGAGGGTATAAGACAAGCAAGCAGCCCCAGTCTCTGTGCCTCTGTGCGAGCAATGCCATGGGCAGATGATGTTGAGCAACAGCTTTCCAGGCTAGCTCTTTCTGGCTGCGAGCTAGCTGCAGACGTTCGCATTTTCAGAGCAGGGCTGCCAGAAGCAACCGCAGAGACCCCCAAAGCTACGTTTGAAGTTGAAGGTGGCAAGACAAGCAAGCAGCCCCAGTCTCTGTCCCTCTGTGAGAGCAACGCCATGGGCAGATAAGTTTGAGCAACACCTTTCTAGGCTTGCTCTCTCTGGCTGCGAGCTATCTGTAGACGTTGGCATTTTTGAAGCAGTGCTGTCGGAGGCAACCTGCACAGACAGACAAATATATGTTTGAAGTTTGAGGGGGCAAGACAAGCAAGCAGCCCCAGTCTCTGTGCCTCTGTGCGAGCAGTGCCATGGGCAGATGAGGCTGAGCAACAGCTTTCCAGGCTAGCTCTTTCTGCCTGCGAGCTATCTGCAGACGTTCGCATTTTCAGAGCAGGGCTGTCAAAGGAGCCCGGCACGTACCACCTAAGCTACGTTTGAAGTTTGAGGTGGCAAGACAAGCAAGCAGCCCCAGTCTCTGTGCCTCTGTGCGAGCAGTGCCATGGGCAGATGACTCTGAGCAACAGCTTTCCAGGCTAGCTCTTTCTGGCTGCGAGCTATCTGCAGACGTTCGAATTTTGGGAGCAGGGCTGACGGAAGCAACCTGCACAGACCCCCAAAAAGGTAAGTTTGCAGTTTGAAGTTGCAAGACAAGCAAGCAGCACCAGTCTCTGTGTCTCTGTGCGAGCAGTGCCATGGGCAGATGAGGCTGAGCAACAGCTTTCCAGGCTAGCTCTTTCTGGCTGCAAGCTATTTGCAGACGTTCGCATTTTCAGAGCAGGGCTGCCGGTACCAAACGGCACAGACCCCCACAGTTACGTTTGAAGTTTGAGGGTGTAAGAAGAGCAAGCAGCCCCAGTCTCTGTGCCTCTGTGCGAGCAGTGCCATGGGCAGATGAGGCTGAGCAACAGCTTTCCAGGCTAGATATTTCTGGCTGCGAGCTAGCTGCAGACATTAGAATATTCAGAGCAGGACCGCCGGAGGCGCCTGGCACGGACCAGCTAATCTACGTTTGAAGTTGGAGGTGGCAAGACAAGCAAGCAGCCCCAGTCTCTGTGCCTCTGTGCGAGCAGTGCCATGGGCAGATGAGGCTGAGCAACACCTTTCCAGGCTAGCTCGTTCTGCCTGCGAGCTATCTGCAAACTTTCGCATTATCAGAGCAGGGCTGTCGGAGGAGCCAGGCACGAACCACCGAAGCTACTTTTGAAGTTTGACGGGGGCAAGACAAGCAAGCAGCCCCAGTCTCTATGCTTCCGTGCGAGCAGTGCCATGGGCAGATGAGGCTGAGAAACAGCTTTCCAGGCTAGCCCTTTGTGCATGCGAGCTATCTGAAGACGTTTGCATTTTTTGAGCAGGGCTGTCGGTGGCGCCCGGCACGGACCACCGAAGCTACGTTTGAAGTTTGACGGGGGCAAGACAAGCAAGCAGCCCCAGTCTCTGTGCCTCTGTGCGAGCAGTGCCATGGGCAGATGAGGCTGAGCAACAGCTTTCCAGGCTAGCTCTTTCTGCCTGCGAGCTATCTGCAGACGTTCGCATTTTCAGAGCAGGGCTTCCGCAGCACCCCGGCATGGAGCACCTAAGCTACGTTTGAAGTTTGAAGTTGCAAGACAAGCAAGCAGCCCCAGTCTCTGTGCCTCTGTGCGAGCAGTGCCATGGGCAGATGAGGCTGAGCAACAGCTTTCCAGGCTAGCTCTTTCTGGGTGCGAGCTAGCTGCAGACGTTCGCATTTTTGGAGCATAGCTGACGGAGGCGCCCTGCGCAGACAGCCAAATCTATGTTTGAAGTTTGAGGGGGAAAGACAAGCAAGCAGCCCCAGTCTCTGTGCCTCTTTGCGAGCAGTGCCATGGGCAGATGAGGCCAAGCAACTGCTTTCCAGGCTAGCTCTTGCTGGCTGTGAGCTATCTGCAGACGTTCGCATTTTCAAAGCAGGGCTGCAGGAGGCCCCTTGCACAGTCCGCCAAATCTATGTTAGAAGTTTGAGGGGGCAAGACAAGCAAGCAGCCCCAGTCTCTGTGCCTCTGTGCGAGCAGTGCCATGGGCAGATGAGGCTGAGCAACAGCTTTCCAGGCTAGCTCTTTCTGGCTGCGAGCTATCTGCAGACGTTCGCATTTTCAGAGCAGGGCTGCCAGAAGCAACCTGCACAGACCACCTAAGCTACGTTTGAAGTTTGAGGGTGTAAGACAAGCAAGCAGCCCCAGTCTCTGTGCCTCTGTGCGAGCAATGCCAGGGGCAGATGTCGCTGAGCAACAGCTTTCCAGGCTAGCTCTTTCTGGCTGTGAGCTATCTGCAGACGTTCGCATTTTTGGAGTAGGGCTGCCGGAGGCCCCCTGCACAGACCGCCAAATCTATGTTTGAAGTTTGAGGGGGCAAGACAAGCAAGCAGCCCCAGTCTCTGTGCCTCTGTGCGAGCAGTGCCATGGGCAGATGAGGCTGAGCAACAGCTTTCCAGGCTAGCTCTTTCTGCCTCCGATCTATCTGCAGACATTCGCATTTTCGGAGCAGGGCTGCTGGAGGCGCCCGTCATGGACCACCGAAGCTACGTTTGAAGTTTGAGGTGGCAAGACAAGCAAGCAGCCCCAGTCTCTGTGCCTCTGTGCGAGCAGTGCCATGGGCAGATGGGGCTGAGCAACAGCTTTCCAGGCTAGCCCTTTCTGCCTGTGAGCTATCTGCAGACGTTCGCATATTTGGAGCAGGGGTGCCGGAGGCGCCCTGCGCAGACAGCCAAATCTATGTTTGAAGTTAGAGGGGGCAAGACAATCAAGCAGTCCCAGTCTCTGTGCCTCTGTGCGAGCAGTGCCATGGGCAGATGAGGCCAAGCAACATCATTCCAGGCTAGCTCTTTCTGGCTGCGAGCTATCTGCAGACGTTCGCATTTTCAAAGCAGGGCTGCAGGAGGCCCCTTGCACAGTCCGCCAAATCTATGTTAGAAGTTTGAGGGGGCAAGACAAGCAAGCAGCCCCAGTCTGTGTGCCTCTCTGCGAGCAGTGCCATGGGCAGATGAGGCTGAGCAACAGCTTTCCAGGCTAGCTCTTTCTGCCTGCGCGCTAGCTGCAGACGTTCGCATTTTCAGAGCAGGGCTGTCGGAGGCGCCCGGCACGGACCACCGAAAATACGTTTTAAGTTTGAGGTGGCAAGACAAGCAAGCAGCCCCAGTCTCTGTGCCTCTGTGCGAGCAGTGCCATGGGCAGATGAGGCTGAGCAACAGCTTTCCAGGCTAGCTCTTTCTGCCTGCGCCCTATCTGCAGACTTTCGCAATTTCAGAGCAGGGCTGACGGAAGCAACCTGCACAGACCCACCCCAAAGGTAAGTCTGAAGTTTGAAGTTGCAAGACAAGCAAGCAGCCCCAGTCTCTGTGCCTCTGTGCGAGCAGTGCCATGGGCAGAAGAGGCAGAGCAACAGCTTTCCAGGCTAGCTACTTCTGCCTGCGAGCTATCTGGAGACGTTCGCATTTTCAGAGCAGGGCTTTCGCAGCACGCTGGCATGGAGCCCCTAAGCTACGTTTGAAGTTTGAAGTTGCAAAACAAGCAAGCAGCCCCAGGCTCTGTGCCTCTGTGCGAGCAGTGCCATGGGCAGATGATGTAGAGCAAAGGCTTTCCAGGCTAGTTCCTTCTGTCTGCGATCTATCTGCAGACGTTCGCATTTTCAGAGCAGGGCTGAAGGACGCAACCTGCACAGACCCCACCAAAGGTAAGTTTGAAGTTTGAAGTTCCAAGACAAGCAAGCAGTCCCAGTCTCTGTGCCTCTGTGCGAGCAATGACATGGGCAGATGTGGCTGAGCAAGAGTTTTCCAGGCTAGCTCTTTCTGGCTGCGAGCTATCTGCAGACGTTCGCATTTTCAGAGCAGTGCTGCCGGAGGCGCCCGTCATGGACCACCGAAGCTACGTTTGAAGTTTGAGGTGACAAGACAAGCAAGCAGCCCCAGTCTCTGTGCCTCTGTGCGAGCAGTGCCATGGGCAGATGAGGCTGAGCAACAGCATTCCAGGCTAGTTCCTTCTGCCTGCGATCTATCTGCAGACGTTCGCATTTTCGCAGCAGGGCTGTCGGAGGCGCCCGGCACGGACCACCGAAGCTACGTTTGGAGTTTGAGTGGGTAAGACAAGCAAGCAGCCCCAGTCTCTGTGCCTCTGTGCGAGCAGTGCCATGGGCAGATGAGGCTGAGCAACAGCTTTACAGGCTAGCTCTTTCTGCCTGCGCGCTATCTGCAGACGTTCGCAATTTCAGAGCAGGGCTGACGGAAGCAACCTGCAGAGACCCCCCTCAAAGGTAAGTTTGAAGTTTGCAGTTGCAAGACAAGCAAGCAGCCACAGTCTCTGTGCCTCTGTGCGAGCAGTGCCATGAACAGATGAGGGTGAGCAACAGCTTTCCAGGCTAGCTCTTTCTGTCTGCGAGCTATCTGGAGACGTTCGCATTTTCAGAGCAGGACTTCCGGAGGCCCACTGCACAGACCGCCAAGTCTACGTTTGAAGTTCGACGGGGGCAAGACAAGAAAGCAGCCCCAGTCTCTGTGCCTCTGTGCGAGCAGTGCCATGGGCAGATGAGGCCAAGCAACATCATTCCAGGCTAGCTCTTTCTGGCTGCGAGCTATCTGCAGACGTTCGCATTTTCAAAGCAGGACTGCAGGAGGCCCCTTGCAGAGTCCGCCAAATCTATGTTAGAAGTTTGAGGGGGCAAGACAAGCAAGCAGCTCCAGTCTGTGTGCCTCTCTGCGAGCAGTGCCATGGGCAGATGAGGCTGAGCAACAGCTTTCCAGGCTAGCTCTTTCTGCCTGCGCGCTATCTGCAGACGTTCGCATTTTCAGAGCAGGGCTGTCGGAGGCGCCCGGCACGGACCACCGAAACTACGTTTGAAGTTTGAGGTGGCAAGACAAGCAAGCAGCCCCAGTCTCTGTGCCTCTGTGCGAGCAGTGCCATGGGCAGATGAGGCTGAGCAACAGCTTTCCAGGCTAGCTCTTTCTACCTGCGGCCTATCTGCAGACGTTCGCAATTTCAGAGCAGGGCTGACGGAAGCAACCTGCACAGACATACCCCAAAGGTAAGTCTGAAGTTTGAAGTTGCAAGACAAGCAAGCAGCCCCAGTCTCTGTGCCTCTGTGCGAGCAGTGCCATGGGCAGAAGAGGCTGAGCAACAGCTTTCCAGGCTAGCTCCTTCTGCCTGCGAGCTATCTGGAGACGTTCGCATTTTCAGAGCAGGGCTTTCGCAGCACGCTGGCATGGAGCCCCTAAGCTACGTTTGAAGTTTGAAGTTGCAAGACAAGCAAGCAGCCCCAGTCTCTGTGCCTCTGTGCGAGCAGTGCCATGGGCAGATGATGTAGAGCAACAGCTTTCCAGGCTAGTTCCTTCTGTCTGCGATCTATCTGCAGACGTTCGCATTTTCAGAGCAGGGCTGAAGTAAGCAACCTGCACAGACCCCACTGAAGGTAAGTTTGAAGTTTGAAGTTGCAAGACAAGCAAGCAGCCCCAGTCTCTGTGCCTCTGTGCGAGCAATGCCATGGGCAGATGAGGCTGAGCAACAGCTTTCCAGGCTAGCTCTTTCTGGCTGCGAGCTATCTGCAGACGTTCGCATTTTCAGTGCTGGGCTGCCGCAGGCCTACTGCACAGACCGCCAAATCAATGTTTGAAGTTTGAGGTGCCAAGACAAGCAAGCAGTCCCAGTCTCTGTGCCTCTGTGCGAGCAGTGCCATGGGCAGATGAGGCTGAGCAACAGCATTCCAAGCTAGTTCCTTCTGCCTGCGAGTTATCTGCAGACTTTCGCATTTTGGGAGCAGGGCTGCCGGAGGCGCCCGGCATGGACCACCGAAGCTACGTTTGGAGTTTGAGTGGGTAAGACAAGCAAGCAGCACCAGTCTCTGTGCCTCTGTGCGAGCAGTGCCATGGGCAGATGAGGCTGAGCAACAGCTTTACAGGCTAGCTCTTTCTGCCTGCGCGCTATCTGCAGACGTTCGCAATTTCAGAGCAGGGCTGACGGAAGCAACCTGCAGAGACCCCCCTCAAAGGTAAGTTTGAAGTTTGCAGTTGCAAGACAAGCAAGCAGCCCCAGTCTCTGTGCCTCTGTGCGACCAGTGCCATGAACAGATGAGGGTGAGCAACAGCTTTCCAGGCTAGCTCTTTCTGTCTGCGAGCTATCTGGAGACGTTCGCATTTTCAGAGCAGGACTTCCGGAGGCCCACTGCACAGACCGCCAAATCTACGTTTGAAGTTTGACGGGGGCAAGACAAGAAAGCAGCCCCAGTCTCTGTGCCTCTGTGCGAGCAGTGCCATGGGCAGATGATGTTGAGCAACAGCTTTCCAGGCTAGTTCCTTCTGCCTGCGAGCTATCTGCAGACTTTCGCATTTTGGGAGCAGGGCTGCCGGAGGCGCGCGGCACGGACCACCGAAGCTACGTTTGAAGTTTGAGGTGGCAAGACAAGCAAGCAGCCCCAGTCTCTGTGCCTCTGTGCAAGCAGTGCCATGGGCAGATGAGGCTGAGCAACAGCTTTCCAGGCTAGCTCTTTCTGCCTGCGATCTATCTCCAGACGTTCGCATTTTCAGAGCAGGGCTGAAGGACGCAACCTGCACAGACCAGGCGGCCGGCACGGACCACCGAAGCTACGTTTGAAGTTTGAGGTGGCAAGACAAGCAAGCAGCCCCAGTCTCTGTGCCTCTGTGCGAGCAGTGCCATGGGCAGATGTGGCTGAGCAAGAGTTTTCCAGGCTAGCTCTTTCTGGCTGCGAGCTATCTGCAGACGTTCGCATTTTCAGAGCAGTGCTACCGGAGGCGCCCGTCATGGACCACCGAAGCTACGTTTGAAGTTTGAGGTGACAAGACAAGCAAGCAGCCCCAGTCTCTGTGCCTCTGTGCGAGCAGTGCCATGGGCAGATGAGGCTGAGCAACAGCATTCCAGGCTAGTTCCTTCTGCCTGCGATCTATCTGCAGACGTTCGCATTTTCGCAGCAGGGCTGTCGGAGGCGCCCGGCACGGACCACCGAAGCTACGTTTGGAGTTTGAGTGGGTAAGACAAGCAAGCAGCCCCAGTCTCTGTGCCTCTGTGCGAGCAGTGCCATGGGCAGATGAGGCTGAGCAACAGCTTTACAGGCTAGCTCTTTCTGCCTGCGCGCTATCTGCAGACGTTCGCAATTTCAGAGCAGGGCTGACGGAAGCAACCTGCAGAGACCCCCCTCAAAGGTAAGTTTGAAGTTTGCAGTTGCAAGACAAGCAAGCAGCCACAGTCTCTGTGCCTCTGTGCGAGCAGTGCCATGAACAGATGAGGGTGAGCAACAGCTTTCCAGGCTAGCTCTTTCTGTCTGCGAGCTATCTGGAGACGTTCGCATTTTCAGAGCAGGACTTCCGGAGGCCCACTGCACAGACCGCCAAGTCTACGTTTGAAGTTCGACGGGGGCAAGACAAGAAAGCAGCCCCAGTCTCTGTGCCTCTGTGCGAGCAGTGCCATGGGCAGATGAGGCCAAGCAACATCATTCCAGGCTAGCTCTTTCTGGCTGCGAGCTATCTGCAGACGTTCGCATTTTCAAAGCAGGACTGCAGGAGGCCCCTTGCAGAGTCCGCCAAATCTATGTTAGAAGTTTGAGGGGGCAAGACAAGCAAGCAGCCCCAGTCTGTGTGCCTCTCTGCGAGCAGTGCCATGGGCAGATGAGGCTGAGCAACAGCTTGCCAGGCTAGCTCTTTCTGCCTGCGCGCTATCTGCAGACGTTCGCATTTTCAGAGCAGGGCTGTCGGAGGCGCCCGGCACGGACCACCAAAACTACGTTTGAAGTTTGAGGTGGCAAGACAAGCAAGCAGCCCCAGTCTCTGTGCCTCTGTGCGAGCAGTGCCATGGGCAGATGAGGCTGAGCAACAGCTTTCCAGGCTAGCTCTTTCTGCCTGCGGCCTATCTGCAGACGTTCGCAATTTCAGAGCAGGGCTGACGGAAGCAACCTGCACAGACATACCCCAAAGGTAAGTCTGAAGTTTGAAGTTGCAAGACAAGCAAGCAGCCCCAGTCTCTGTGCCTCTGTGCGAGCAGTGCCATGGGCAGAAGAGGCTGAGCAACAGCTTTCCAGGCTAGCTCCTTCTGCCTGCGAGCTATCTGGAGACGTTCGCATTTTCAGAGCAGGGCTTTCGCAGCACGCTGGCATGGAGCCCCTAAGCTACGTTTGAAGTTTGAAGTTGCAAGACAAGCAAGCACCCCCAGGCTCTGTGCCTCTGTGCGAGCAGTGCCATGGGCAGATGATGTAGAGCAACAGCTTTCCAGGCTAGTTCCTTCTGTCTGCGATCTATCTGCAGACGTTCGCATTTTCAGAGCAGGGCTGAAGTAAGCAACCTGCACAGACCCCACTGAAGGTAAGTTTGAAGTTTGAAGTTGCAAGACAAGCAAGCAGCCCCAGTCTCTGTGCCTCTGTGCGAGCAATGCCATGGGCAGATGAGGCTGAGCAACAGCTTTCCAGGCTAGCTCTTTCTGGCTGCGAGCTATCTGCAGACGTTCGCATTTTCAGTGCTGGGCTGCCGCAGGCCTACTGCACAGACCGCCAAATCAATGTTTGAAGTTTGAGGTGCCAAGACAAGCAAGCAGTCCCAGTCTCTGTGCCTCTGTGCGAGCAGTGCCATGGGCAGATGAGGCTGAGCAACAGCATTCCAAGCTAGTTCCTTCTGCCTGCGAGCTATCTGCAGACTTTCGCATTTTGGGAGCAGGGCTGCCGGAGGCGCCCGGCATGGACCACCGAAGCTACGTTTGGAGTTTGAGTGGGTAAGACAAGCAAGCAGCCCCAGTCTCTGTGCCTCTGTGCGAGCAGTGCCATGGGCAGATGAGGCTGAGCAACAGCTTTACAGGCTAGCTCTTTCTGCCTGCGCGCTATCTGCAGACGTTCGCAATTTCAGAGCAGGGCTGACGGAAGCAACCTGCAGAGACCCCCCTCAAAGGTAAGTTTGAAGTTTGCAGTTGCAAGACAAGCAAGCAGCCCCAGTCTCTGTGCCTCTGTGCGACCAGTGCCATGAACAGATGAGGGTGAGCAACAGCTTTCCAGGCTAGCTCTTTCTGTCTGCGAGCTATCTGGAGACGTTCGCATTTTCAGAGCAGGACTTCCGGAGGCCCACTGCACAGACCGCCAAATCTACGTTTGAAGTTTGACGGGGGCAAGACAAGAAAGCAGCCCCAGTCTCTGTGCCTCTGTGCGAGCAGTGCCATGGGCAGATGATGTTGAGCAACAGCTTTCCAGGCTAGTTCCTTCTGCCTGCGAGCTATCTGCAGACTTTCGCATTTTGGGAGCAGGGCTGCCGGAGGCGCGCGGCACGGACCACCGAAGCTACGTTTGAAGTTTGAGGTGGCAAGACAAGCAAGCAGCCCCAGTCTCTGTGCCTCTGTGCAAGCAGTGCCATGGGCAGATGAGGCTGAGCAACAGCTTTCCAGGCTAGCTCTTTCTGCCTGCGATCTATCTCCAGACGTTCGCATTTTCAGAGCAGGGCTGAAGGACGCAACCTGCACAGACCAGGCGGCCGGCACGGACCACCGAAGCTACGTTTGAAGTTTGAGGTGGCAAGACAAGCAAGCAGCCCCAGTCTCTGTGCCTCTGTGCGAGCAGTGCCATGGGCAGATGAGGCTGAGCAACAGCTTTCCAGGCTAGCTTTTTCTGGCTGCGAGCTATCTGCAGACATTCGCATTTTCGGAGCAGGGCTGCCGGAGGCCCCCTGCACGAACCCCCAAAGATACGTTTGAAGTTTGAAGTTGCAAGACAAGCAAGCAGCCCCAGTCTCTGTGCCTCTGTGCGAGCAGTGCCATGGGCAGATGAGGCTGAGCAACAGCTTTCCAGGCTAGCTCTTTCTGCCTGCGAGCTATCTGCAGACGTTCGCATTTTGGGAGCAGGGCTGCCGGAAGCAACCGGCACATACCCCCAAAGGTATGTTTGAAGTTTGAGGGTGTAAGAAGAGCAAGAAGCCCCAGTCTCTGTGCCTCTGTGCGAGCAGTGCCATGGGCAGATGAGGCTGAGCAACAGCTTTCCAGGCTAGCTCTTTCTGCCTGTGAGCTATCTGCAGACTTTCGCATTTTCTGAGCAGTGCTGCCGGAAAGAAACCGGCATATACCCCCAAAGCTACGTTCGAAATTTGAGGGTGTAAGAAGAGCAAGCAGCCCCAGTCTCTGTGCCTCTGTGCGAGCAGTGCCATGGGCAGATGAGGCTGAGCAACAGCTTTCCAGGCTAGCTCTTTCTGGCTGTGAGCTATCTGCAGATGTTCGCATTTTCGGAGCAGGGCTGCCAGAGGCCCCCTGCACGAACCCCCAAAAGTTCTTTTCAAGTTTGAGGTGACAAGACAAGCAAGCAGCCCCAGTCTCTGTGCCTCTATGCGAGCAGTGCTATGGGCAGATGAGGTTGAGCAACAGCTTTCCAGGCTACCCCTTTCTGCCTGTGAGCTATCTGCAGACGTTCGCATTTTGGGAGCAGGGCTTCCGGAGGCGCCGGGCACGGACCACCAAAACTACGTTTGAAGTTTGACGTGGGCAAGACAAGCAAGCAGCCCCAGTCTCTGTACCTCTGTGCGAGCAGTGCCATGGGCAGATGAGGCTGAGCAACAGCTTTCCAGGCTAGCTCTTTCTGCCTGCGAGCTATCTGCAGACATTTGCATTTTCGGAGCAGGACTGCCGGAGGCCCCCTGCACAGACCGCCAAATGTATGTTTCAAGTTTGACGGGGCAAGACAAGCAAGCAGCCCCAGTCTCTGTGCCTCTGTGCAAGCAGTGCCATGGGCAGATGAGGCCGAGCAACATCTTTCCAGGATAGCTCTTTCTGTCTGCGAGCTATCTGCAGACGTTCACATTTTCAGAGCAGGGCTGCCGGAGGACCCCCGTCATGGACCACCGAAGCTACGTTTGAAGTTTGACGGGGGCAAGACAAGCAAGCAGCCCCAGTCTCTGTGCCTCTGTGCGAGCAGTGCCATGGGCAGATGAGGCTGAGCAACAGCTTTCCGGGCTAGCTCTTTCTGGCTGCGAGCTATCTGCAGACGTTCGAATATTCACAGCAGGGCTGCCGGAGGACCCCCGGCATGGACCACCAAAGCTACGTTTGAAGTTTGAGGTGGCAAGACAAGCAAGCACCCCCAGTCTCTGTGCCTCTATGCGAGCAGTGCCATGGGCAGATGAGGCTGAGCAACAGCTTTCCAGGCTAGCTCTTTCTGAGTGCGAGATATCTGCAGACGTTTGCATTTTCGTAGTAGGGCTGCCAGAGGCCCCCTGCACGAACCCCCAAAGGTTCGTTTCAAGTCTGAGGTGAAAAGACAAGCAAGCAGCCCCAGTCTCTGTGCCTCTATGCGAGCAGTGCCATGGGCAGATGAGGCTGAGCAACAGCTTTCTAGGCTAGCACTTTCTGCCTGCGAGCTATCTGCAGACGTTCGCATTTTCAGAGCAAGGCTGCCGGAAGCAACCTGCACAGAACCTCCAAAGCTACGTTTGAAGTTTGAAGTTGCAAGACAAGCAAGTTCCCCCAGTCTCTTCGCCTCTGTGCGAGCAGTGCCATGGGCAGATGAGGCTGAGCAACAGCTTTCCAGGCTAGCTCTTTCTGCCTGCGAGCTATCTGC
The DNA here is from genome assembly GCF_030867145.1 of Opisthocomus hoazin. Classification (NCBI taxonomy): domain Eukaryota; kingdom Metazoa; phylum Chordata; class Aves; order Opisthocomiformes; family Opisthocomidae; genus Opisthocomus; species Opisthocomus hoazin. The sequence goes on along the minus strand of NC_134418.1, from coordinate 43,608,738 downwards.
AGACGTTTGCATTTTTGAAGCAGGGCTGCCGGACGCCCCCTGCACAGACCGCCAAATCTACGTTTGAAGTTTGAGGGGGCAAGACAAGCAAGCAGCCCCAGTCTCTGTGCCTCTGTGCGAGCAGTGCCATGGGCAGATGAGGCTGAGCAACAGCTTTCCAGGCTAGCTCTTTCTGCCTGCGAACTATCTGCAGACGTTCGCATTTTCGGAGCAGGGCTGCTGGAGGCCCCCTGCACGAACCCCCAAAGATACGTTTGAAGTTTGAAGTCGCAAGACAAGCAAGCAGCCCCAGTCTCTGTGCCTCTGTGCGAGCAGTGCCATGGGCAGATGAGGCTGAGCAACAGCTTTCCAGGCTAGCTCTTTCTGGCTGCGAGCTATCTGCAGACGTTCGCATTTTGGGAGCAGGGCTGTCGGAAGCAACCGGCACATACCCCCAAAGGTACGTTTGAAGTTTGAGGGTGTAAGAAGAGCAAGCAGCCCCAGTCTCTGTGCCTCTGTGCGAGCAGTGCCATGGGCAGATGAGGCTGAGCAACAGCTTTCCAGGCTAGCTCTTTGTGCCTGCGAGCTATCTGCAGACTTTCACATTTTCAGAGCAGGGCTGCCGGAAAGAAACCGGCATATACCCCCAAAGCTACGTTCGAAGTTTGAGGGTGTAAGAAGAGCAAGCAGCCCCAGTCTCTGTGCCTCTGTGCGAGCAGTGCCATGGGCAGATGAGGCTGAGCAACAGCTTTCCAGGCTAGCTCTTTCTGGCTGTGAGCTATCTGCAGACATTCGCATTTTCGGAGCAGGGCTGCCAGAGGCCCCCTGCACGAACCCCCAAAGGTTCTTTTCAAGTTTGAGGTGACAAGACAAGCAAGCAGCCCCAGTCTCTGTGCCTCTATGCGAGCAGTGCTATGGGCAGATGAGGTTGAGCAACAGCTTTCCAGGCTAGCCCTTTCTGCCTGCGAGCTATCTGCAGACGTTCGCATTTTGGGAGCAGGGCTTCCGGAGGCGCCCGGCACGGACCACCGAAACTACGTTTGAAGTTTGACGTGGGCAAGACAAGCAAGCAGCCCCAGTCTCTGTACCTCTGTGCGAGCAGTGCCATGGGCAGATGAGGCTGAGCAACAGCTTTTCAGGCTAGCTCTTTCTGCCTGCGAGCTATCTGCAGACGTTTGCATTTTCACAGCAGGGCTGCCGGCGGAGTCCGGCACGGACCACCTAAGCTATATTTGAAGTTTGAGGGTGCAAGACAAGCAAGCAGCCCCAGTCTCTGTGCCTCTATGCGAGCAGTGCCATGGGCAGATGAGGCTGAGCAACAGCTTTCCAGGCTAGCTCTTTCTGCCTGCGAGCTATCTGCAGACATTTGCATTTTCGGAGCAGTGCTGCCGGAGGCCCCCTGCAGAGAATGCCAAATGTATGTTTCAAGTTTGAGGGGGCAAGACAAGCAAGCAGCCCAAGTGTCTGTGCCTCTGTGCAAGCAGTGCCATGGGCAGATGAGGCCGAGCAACATCTTTCCAGGATAGCTCTTTCTGGCTGCGAGCTATCTGCAGACGTTCACATTTTCAGAGCAGGGCTGCCGGAGGCGCCCGTCACGGACCACCTAAGCTACGTTTGAAGTTTGAGGGGGCAAGAAAAGCAAGCAGCCCCAGTCTCTGTGCCTCTGTGCGAGCAGTGCCATGTGCAGATGAGGCTGAGCAACAGCTTTCCAGGCTAATTATTTCTGCCTGCGAGCTATCTGCAGACGTTCGAATATTCACAGCAGGGCTGCCGGAGGACCCCCGGCATGGACCACCGAATCTACGTTTGAAGTTTGAGGTGGCAAGACAAGCAAGAACCCCCAGTCTCTGTGCCTCTATGCGAGCAGTGGCATGGGCAGATGAGGCTGAGCAACAGCTTTCCAGGCTAGCTCTTTCTGGCTGCGAGATATCTGCAGACGTTTGCATTTTCGTAGCAGGGCTGCCAGAGGCCCCCTGCACGAACCCCCAAAGGTTCGTTTCAAGTCTGAGGTGAAAAGACAAGCAAGCAGCCCCAGTCTCTGTGCCTCTGTGCGAGCAGTGCCATGGGCAGATGAGGCTGAACAACAGCTTTCTAGGCTAGCACTTTCTGCCTGCGAGCTATCTGCAGACATTCGCATTTTCAGAGCAAGGCTGCCGGAAGCAACCTGCACAGACCCTCCAAAGCTACTTTTGAAGTTTGAAGTTGCAAGACAAGCAAGTTCCCCCAGTCTCTGTGCCTCTGTGCGAGCAGTGCCATGGGCAGATGAGGCTGAGCAACAGCTTTCCAGGCTAGCTCTTTCTGCCTGCGAGCTATCTGCAGACGTTTGCATTTTTGAAGCAGGGCTGCCGGACGCCCCCTGCACAGACCGCCAAATCTACGTTTGAAGTTTGAGGGGGCAAGACAAGCAAGCAGCCCCAGTCTCTGTGCCTCTGTGCGAGCAGTGCCATGGGCAGATCAGGCTGAGCAACAGCTTTCCAGGATAGCTCTTTCTGGCTGCGAGCTATCTGCAGACGTTCGCATTTTGGGAGCAGGGCTGCCGGAGGCTCCCTGCACGAACACCCAACTGTACGTTTGAAGTTTGAGGTGACAAGACAAGCAAGCAGCCCCAGTCTCTGTGCCTCTGTGCGAGCAGTGCCATGCGCAGATGAGGCTGAGCAACAGCTTTCCAGGCTAGCTCTTTCTGCCTGCGAGCTATCTGCAGACGTTCGCATATTCAGAGCAGGGCTGCCTGAAGCAACCTGCACAGACCGTCCAACGCTACGTTTGAAGTTTGAAGTTGCAAGACAAGCAAGCACCCCCAGTCTCTGTGCCTCTGTGCGAGCAGTGCCATGGGCAGATGAGGCTGAGCAACAGCTTTCCAGGCTAGCTCTTTCTGCCTCCGATCTATCTGCAGACATTCACATTTTCAGAGCAGGGCTGCCGGAGGCGCCCGTCACGGACCACCTAAGCTACGTCTGAAGTTTGAGGGGGCAAGACAAGCAAGCAGCCCCAGCCTCTGTGCCTCTGTGCGAGCAGTGCCATGGGCAGATGAGGCTGAGCAACAGCTTTCCACGCTAGCTCTTTCTGACTGTGAGCTATTTGCAGACGTTTGCATTTTCGGAGCATGTTGCCACAGGCCCCTGCACAGACCGCCAAATCTATGTTTGAGGTTTGAGTGGGCAAGACAAGAAAGCAGCACCAGTCTCTGTACCTCTGTGCGAGCAGTGCCATGGGCAGATGAGGCTGAGCAACAGCTTTCCAGGCTAGCTCTTTCTGCCTGCGAGCTATCTGCAGACGTTCGCATTTTCACAGCACGGCTGCCGGAGGCATCCGGCATTGACCACCTAAGCTACGTTTGAAGTTGGAGAGGGCAAGACAATCAAGCAGTCCCAGTCTCTGTGCCTCTGTGCGAGCAGTGCCATGGGCAGATGAGGTTTTGCAACAGCTTTCCAGGCTAGCTCTTTCTGGCTGCGAGCTATCTGCAGACGTTCGCATTTTCAGAGCAGGGCTGCCGGAGGCCCCGTGCACAGACCTCTAAATCTATGTTTGAAGTTTGTGGGGGCAAGACAAGCAAGCAGCCTCAGTTTCTGTGCCTCTGTGCGAGCAGTGCCATGGGCAGATGAGGCTGAGCAACAGCTTTCCAGGCCAGCTCTTTCTGCCTGCGAGCTATCTGCAGACGTTCGCATATTCACAGCAGGGCTGCCGGAGGACCCCCGGCATGGACCACCGAAGCTACGTTTGAAGTTGGAGGGTGCAAGACAAGCAAGCAGCCCCAGTCTCTGTGCCTCTATGCGAGCAGTGCCATGGGCAGATGAGGCTGAGCAACAGCTTTCCAGGCTAGCTCTTTCTGCCTGCGAGCTATCTGCAGACGTTCGCATTTTGGGAGCAGGGCTGCCGGAGGCCCCTTGCAAGAACCCCCAAAGATTCTTTTGAAGTTTGAGGTGACAAGACAAGCAAGCAGCCCCAGTCTCTGTACCTCTGTGCGAGCAGTGCCATGGGCAGATGAGGCTGAGCAACAGCTTTCCAGGCTAGCTCTTTCTGCCTGCGAGCTATCTGCAGACGTTCGCATTTTGGGAGCAGGGCTGCCGGAGGCCCCCTGCAAGAACCCCCAAAGGTTCGTTTGAAGTTTGAGGTGACAAGACAAGCAAGCAGCCCCAGTCTCTGTGCCTCTATGCGAGCAGTGCCATGGGCAGATGAGGCTGAGCAACAGCTTTCCAGGCTAGCTCTTTCTGCCTGCGAGCTATCTGCAGACGTTCGCATTTTCACAGCACGGCTGCCGGAGGCGTCCGGCACGGACCACCTAAGCTACGTTTGAAGTTGGAGAGGGCAAGACAATCAAGCAGTCCCAGTCTCTGTGCCTCTGTGCGAGCAGTGCCATGGGCAGATGAGGTTTTGCAACAGCTTTCCAGGCTAGCTCTTTCTGGCTGCGAGCTATCTGCAGACGTTCGCATTTTCAGAGCAGGGCTGCCGGAGGCCCCGTGCACAGACCTCTTAATCTATGTTTGAAGTTTGAGGGGGCAAGACAAGCAAGCAGCCCCAGTCTCTGTGCCTCTGTGCGAGCAGTGTCATGGGCAGATGAGGCTGAGCAACAGCTCTCCAGGCTAGCTCTTTCTGGCTGCGAGCTATCTGCAGACGTTCGCATTTTGGGAGCAGGGCTGCCGGAGGCGCCCGGCATGGACCACCGAAGTTACGTTTGAAGTTTGACGGGGGCAAGACAAGCAAGCAGCCCCAGTCTCTGTACCTCTGTGCGAGCAGTGCCATGGGCAGATGAGGCTGAGCAACAGCTTTCCAGGCTAGCTTTTTCTGCCTGCGAGCTATCTGCAGACGTTCGCAATTTCACAGCAGGGCTGCCGGAGGCGTCCGGCACGGACCACCGAAGCTACGTTTGAAGTTGGAGGGTGCAAGACAAGCAAGCAGCCCCAGTCTCTGTGCCTCTGTGCGAGCAGTGCCATGGGCAGATGAGGCTGAGCAACAGCTTTCCAGGCTAGCTCTTTCTGCCTGCGAGCTATCTGCAGACGTTCGCATTTTGGGAGCAGGGCTGCCGGAGGCCCCCTGCAAGAACCCCCAAAGGTTCGTTTGAAGTTTGAGGTGACAAGACAAGCAAGCAGCCCCAGTCTCTGTGCCTCTATGCGAGCAGTGCCATGGGCAGATGAGGCTGAGCAACAGCTTTTCAGACTAGCTTTTTCTGGCTGCGAGCTATCTGCAGACGTTCGCATTTTCACAGCAGGGCTGCCGGCGGAGTCCGGCACGGACCACCGAAGCTATATTTGAAGTTTGAGGTGGCAAGACAAGCAAGCAGCCCCAGTCTCTGTGCCTCTATGCGAGCAGTGCCATGGGCAGATGAGGCTGAGCAACAGCTTTCCAGGCTAGCTCTTTCTGCCTGCGAGCTATCTGCAGACGTTCGCATTTTCACAGCACGGCTAAAGGAAGCGTCCGGCACGGACCACCTAAGCTACGTTTGAAGTTGGAGAGGGCAAGACAATCAAGCAGTCCCAGTCTCTGTGCCTCTGTGCGAGCAGTGCCATGGGCAGATGAGGTTTTGCAACAGCTTTCCAGGCTAGCTCTTTCTGGCTGCGAGCTATCTGCAGACGTTCGCATTTTCAGAGCAGGGCTGCCGGAGGCCCCGTGCACAGACCTCTAAATCTATGTTTGAAGTTTGTGGAGGCAAGACAAGCAAGCAGCCTCAGTTTCTGTGCCTCTGTGCGAGCAGTGCCATGGGCAGATGAGGCTGAGCAACAGCTTTCCAGGCTAGCTCTTTCTGGCTGTGAGCTATCTGCAGACGTTTGCATATTCACAGCAGGGCTGCCGGAGGACCCCCGGCATGGACCACCGAAGATAAGTTTGAAGTTTGAGGGGGCCAGACAAGCAAGCAGCCCCAGTCTCTGTGCCTCTATGCGAGCAGTGGCATGGGCAGATGAGGCTGAGCAACAGCTTTCCAGGCTAGCTCTTTCTGGCTGCGAGCTATCTGCAGACGTTCTCATTTTCACAGCAGGGCTGACGGAGGCGCCCTGCACAAACCCCCAAAGGTACGTTTGAAGTTTGACGGGGGCAAGACAAGCAAGCAGCCCCAGTCTCTGTGCCTCTGTGCGAGCAGTGCCATGGGCAGATGAGGCTGAGCAACAGCTTTCCAGGCTAGCTCTTTCTGCCTGCGAGCTATCTGAAGACGTTCGCATATTCACAGCAGGGCTGCCGGAGGACCCCCGGCATGGACCACCGAAGATAAGTTTGAAGTTTGAGGGGGCCAGACAAGCAAGCAGCCCCAGTCTCTGTGCCTCTGTGCGAGCAGTGCCATGGGCAGATGAGGCTGAGCAACAGCTTTCCAGGCTAGTCCCTTATGGCTGTGAGCTATCTGCAGACGTTCGCATTTTCGGAGCAGGGCTGCCAGAGGCCCCCTGCACGAACCCCCAAAGGTTCTTTTCAAGTTTGAGGTGACAAGACAAGCAAGCAGCCCCAGTCTCTGTGCCTCTATGCGAGCAGTGCTATGGGCAGATGAGGCTGAGCAACAGCTTTCCAGGCTAATTCTTTCTGCCTGCGAGCTATCTGCAGACGTTCGCATTTTCACAGCAGGGCTGCCAGAGGCGCCCTGCACAAACCCCCAAAGGTACGTTTGAAGTTTGAGGTGACAAGACAAGCAAGCAGTCCCAGTCTCTGTGCCTCTGTGCGAGCAGTGCCATGGGCAGATGAGGCTGAGCAACAGCTTTCCAGGCTAGCTCTTTCTGCCTGCGAGCTATCTGAAGACGTTCGCATATTCACAGCAGGGCTGCCGGAGGACCCCCGGCATGGACCACCGAAGATAAGTTTGAAGTTTGAGGGGGCCAGACAAGCAAGCAGCCCCAGTCTCTGTGCCTCTGTGCGAGCAGTGCCATGGGCAGATGAGGCTGAGCAACAGCTTTCCAGGCTAGTCCCTTATGGCTGTGAGCTATCTGCAGACGTTCGCATTTTCGGAGCAGGGCTGCCAGAGGCCCCCTGCACGAACCACCAAAGGTTCTTTTCAAGTTTGAGGTGACAAGACAAGCAAGCAGCCCCAGTCTCTGTGCCTCTATGCGAGCAGTGCTATGGGCAGATGAGGTTGAGCAACAGATTTCCAGGCTAGCTCTTTCTGCCTGCGAGCTATCTGCAGACGTTCGCATTTTGAGAGCAGGGCTTCCGGAGGCGCTTGGCACTGACCACGGAAACTACGTTTGAAGTTTGACGTGGGCAAGACAAGCAAGCAGCCCCAGTCTCTGTACCTCTGTGCGAGCAGTGCCATGGGCAGATGAGGCTGAGCAACAGCTTTTCAGGCTAGCTCTTTCTACCTGCGAGCTATCTGCAGACGTTCGCATTTTCACAGCAGGGCTGCCGGCGGAGTCCGGCACGGACCACCTAAGCTATATTTGAAGTTTGAGAGGGGAAGACAAGCAAGCAGCCCCAGTCTCTGTGCCTCTATGCGAGCAGTGCCATGGGCAGATGAGGCTGAGAAACAGCTTTCCAGGCTAGCTCTTTCTGCCTGCGAGCTATCTGCAGACGTTCACATTTTCAGAGCAGGGCTGCCGGAGGCGCCCGTCACGGACCACCTAAGCTACGTCTGAAGTTTGAGGGGGCAAGACAAGCAAGCAGCCCCAGCCTCTGTGCCTCTGTGCGAGCAGTGCCATGGGCAGATGAGGCTGAGCAACAGCTTTCCAGGCTAGCTCTTTCTGCCTGCGAGCTATCTGCAGACGTTCGCATTTTCGGAGCAGGGCTGCCGGAGGCCCCCTGCAAGAACCCCGAAAGGTTCGTTTGAAGTTTGAGGTGACAAGACAAGCAAGCAGCCCCAGTCTCTGTGCCTCTATGCGAGCAGTGCCATGGGCAGATGAGGCTGAGCAACAGCTTTCCAGGCTAGCTCTTTCTGCCTGCGAGCTATCTGCAGACGTTCTCATTTTGGGAGCAGGGCTGCCGGAGGCGCCCGGCATGGACCACCGAAGTTACGTTTGAAGTTTGACGGGGGCAAGACAAGCAAGCAGCCCCAGTCTCTGTACCTCTGTGCGAGCAGTGCCATGGGCAGATGAGGCTGAGCAACAGCTTTCCAGGCTTGCTTTTTCTGGCTGCGAGCTATCTGCAGACGTTCGCAATTTCACAGTAGGGCTGCCGGAGGCGTCCGGCACGGACCACCGAAGCTACGTTTGAAGTTGGAGGGTGCAAGACAAGCAAGCAGCCCCAGTGTCTGTGCCTCTATGCGAGCAGTGCCATGGGCAGATGAGGCTGAGCAACAGCTTTCCAGGCTAGCTCTTTCTGCCTGCGAGCTATCTGCAGACGTTCACATTTTCAGAGCAGGGCTGCCGGAGGCGCCCGTCACGGACCACCTAAGCTACGTCTGAAGTTTGAGGGAGCTAGACAAGCCAGCAGCCCCAGCCTCTGTGCCTCTGTGCGAGCAGTGCCATGGGCAGATGAGGCTGAGCAACAGCTTTCCAGGCTAGCCCCTTATGGCTGTGAGCTATCTGCAGACGTTCGCATTTTCGGAGCAGGGCTGCCAGAGGCCCCCTGCACGAACCCCCAAAGGTTCTTTTCAAGTTTGAGGTGACAAGACAAGCAAGCAGCCCCAGTCTCTGTGCCTCTATGCGAGCAGTGCTATGGCCAGATGAGGTTGAGCAACAGCTTTCCAGGCTAGCTCTTTCTGCCTGCGAGCTATCTGCAGACGTTCGCATTTTGGGAGTAGGGCTTCCGGAGGCGCCCGGCACGGACCACGGAAACTACGTTTGAAGTTTGACGTGGGCAAGACAAGCAAGCAGCCCCAGTCTCTGTACCTCTGTGCGAGCAGTGCCATGGGCAGATGAGGCTGAGCAACAGCTTTCCAGGCTAGCTCTTTCTGCCTGCGAGCTATCTGCAGACGTTCACATTTTCAGAGCAGGGCTGCCGGAGGCGCCCGTCACGGACCACCTAAGCTACGTCTGAAGTTTGAGGGGGCAAGACAAGCAAGCAGCCCCAGTCTCTGTGCCTCTATGCGAGCAGGGCCATGGGCAGATGAGGCTGAGCAACAGCTTTCCAGGCTAGCTCTTTCTGGCTGCGAGCTATCTGCAGACGTTTGCATTTTCGGAGCAGGTGTGCCAGAGGCCCCTGCACAGACCGCCAAATCTATGTTTGAGGTTTGAGTGGGCAAGACAAGAAAGCAGCACCAGTCTCTGTACCTCTGTGCGAGCAGTGCCATGGGCAGATGAGGCTGAGCAACAGCTTTCCAGGCTAGCTCTTTCTGCCTGCGAGCTATCTGCAGACGTTCGCATTTTGGGAGCAGGGCTGCCGGAGGCCCCCTGCAAGAACCCCCAAAGGTTCGTTTGAAGTTTGAGGTGACAATACAAGCAAGCAGCCCCAGTCTCTGTGCCTCTATGCGAGCAGTGCCATGGGCAGATGAGGCTGAGCAACAGCTTTTCAGACTAGCTTTTTCTGGCTGCGAGCTATCTGCAGACGTTCGCATTTTCAGAGCAGGGTTGCCGGCGGAGTCCGGCACGGACCACCGAAGCTATATTTGAAGTTTGAGGTGGCAAGACAAGCAAGCAGCCCCAGTCTCTGTGCCTCTATGCGAGCAGTGCCATGGGCAGATGAGGCTGAGCAACAGCTTTCCAGGCTAGCTCTTTCTTTCTGCGAGCTATCTGCAGACGTTCACATTTTCAGAGCAGGGCTGCCGGAGGCGCCCGTCATGGACCACCTAAGCTACGTCTGAAGTTTGAGGGGGCAAGAGAAGCAAGCAGCCCCGGTCTGTGTGCCTCTGTGCGAGCAGTGCCATGGGCAGATGAGGCTGAGCAACAGCTTTCCAGGCTAGCTCTTTCTGACTGTGAGCTATCTGCAGACGTTTGCATTTTCGGAGCATGTTGCCAGAGGCCCCTGCACAGACCGCCAAATCTATTTTTGAGGTTTGAGTGGGCAAGACAAGCAAGCAGCCCCGGTCTGTGTGCCTCTGTGCGAGCAGTGCCATGGGCAGATGAGGCTGAGCAACAGCTTTCCAGGCTAGCTCTTTCTGGCTGCGAGCTGTCTGCAGACGTTCGCATTTTCAGACCAGGGCTTCCGCAGCACGCCGGTCATGGACCACCTAAGCTACGTTTGAAGTTTGAAGTTGCAAGACAAGAAAGCAGCCCCAGGCTCTGTGCCTCTGTGCGAGCAGTGCCATGGGCAGATGATGTAGAGCAACAGCTTTCCAGGCTAGTTCCTTCTGTCTGCGATCTATCTGCAGACGTTCGCATTTTCAGAGCAGGGCTGAAGTAAGTAACCTGCACAGACCCCACCAAAGGTAAGTTTGAAGTTTGAAGTTGCAAGACAAGCAAGCAGCCCCAGTCTCTGTGCCTCTGTGCGAGCACTGCCATGGGCAGATGAGGCTGAGCAAGAGTTTTCCAGGCTAGCTCTTTCTGGCTGCGAGCTATCTGCAGACGTTCGCATTTTCAGTGCTGGGCTGCCGGAGGCCTATTGCACAGACCGCCAAATCAATGTTTGAAGTTTGAGGTGCCAAGACAAGCAAGCAGCCCCAGTCTCTGTGCCTCTGTGCGAACAGTGCCATGGGCAGATGAGGCTGAGCAACAGCTTTACAGGCTAGCTCTTTCTGCCTGCGCGCTATCTGCAGACGTTCGCAATTTCAGAGCAGGACTTCCGGAGGCCCACTGCACAGACCGCCAAATCTACGTTTGAAGTTTGACGGGGGCAAGACAAGAAAGCAGTCCCAGTCTCTGTGCCTCTGTGCGAGCAGTGCCATGGGCAGATGATGTTGAGCAACAGCTTTCCAGGCTAGTTCCTTCTGCCTGCGAGCTATCTGCAGACTTTCGCATTTTGGGAGCAGGGCTGCCGGAGGCGCGCGGCACGGACCACCGAAGCTACGTTTGAAGTTTGAGGTGGCAAGACAAGCAAGCAGCCCCAGTCTCTGTGCCTCTGTGCAAGCAGTGCCATGGGCAGATGAGGCTGAGCAACAGCTTTCCAGGCTAGCTCTTTCTGCCTGCGATCTATCTCCAGACGTTCGCATTTTCAGAGCAGGGCTGAAGGAAGCAACCTGCACAGACCAGGCGCCCGGCACGGACCACCTAAGCTACGTTTGAAGTTTGAGGTGGCAAGACAAGCAAGCAGCCCCAGTCTCTGTGCCTCTGTGCAAGCAGTGCCATGGGCAGATGAGGCTGAGCAACAGCTTTCCAGGATAGCTCTTTCTTGCTGCGAGCTATCTGCAGACATTCGCATTTTCGGAGCAGGGCTTCCGCAGCACCCCGGCATGGAGCACCTAAGCTACGTTTGAAGTTTGAAGTTGCAAGACAAGCAAGCAGCCCCAGTCTCTGTGCCTCTATGCGAGCAGTGCCATGGGCAGATGAGGCTGAGCAACAGCTTTCCAGGCTAGCTCTTTCTGCCTGCGAGCTATCTGCAGACGTTCGCAATTTCACAGCAGGGCTGCCGGAGGCGCCCGGCACGGACCACCGAAGCTACGTTTGAAGTTGGAGGGTGCAAGACAAGCAAGCAGCCCCAGTCTCTGTGCCTCTATGCGAGCAGTGCCATGGGCAGATGAGGCTGAGAAACAGCTTTCCAGGCTAGCTCTTTCTGCCTGCGAGCTATCTGCAGACGTTCACATTTTCAGAGCAGGGCTGCCGGAGGCGCCCGTCACGGACCACCTAAGCTATGTCTGAAGTTTGAGGGGGCAAGACAAGCAAGCAGCCCCAGCCTCTGTGCCTCTGTGCGAGCAGTGCCATGGGCAGATGAGGCTGAGCAACAGCTTTCCAGGCTAGCTCTTTCTGGCTGCGAGCTATCTGCAGACGTTCGCATTTTGGGAGCAGGGCTGCCGGAGGCCCCCTGCAAGAACCCCGAAAGGTTCGTTTGAAGTTTGAGGTGACAAGACAAGCAAGCAGCCCCAGTCTCTGTGCCTCTATGCGAGCAGTGCCATGGGCAGATGAGGCTGAGCAACAGCTTTCCAGGCTAGCTCTTTCTGCCTGCGAGCTATCTGCAGACGTTCTCATTTTGGGAGCAGGGCTGCCGGAGGCGCCCAGCATGGACCACCGAAGTTACGTTTGAAGTTTGACGGGGGCAAGACAAGCAAGCAGCCCCAGTCTCTGTACCTCTGTGCGAGCAGTGCCATGGGCAGATGAGGCTGAGCAACAGCTTTCCAGGCTTGCTTTTTCTGGCTGCGAGCTATCTGCAGACGTTCGCAATTTCACAGCAGGGCTGCCGGAGGCGTCCGGCACGGACCACCGAAGCTACGTTTGAAGTTGGAGGGTGCAAGACAAGCAAGCAGCCCCAGTGTCTGTGCCTCTATGCGAGCAGTGCCATGGGCAGATGAGGCTGAGCAACAGCTTTCCAGGCTAGCTCTTTCTGCCTGCGAGCTATCTGCAGACGTTCACATTTTCAGAGCAGGGCTGCCGGAGGCGCCCGTCACGGACCACCTAAGCTACGTCTGAAGTTTGAGGGAGCTAGACAAGCAAGCAGCCCCAGCCTCTGTGCCTCTGTGCGAGCAGTGCCATGGGCAGATGAGGCTGAGCAACAGCTTTCCAGGCTAGCCCCTTATGGCTGTGAGCTATCTGCAGACGTTCGCATTTTCGGAGCAGGGCTGCCAGAGGCCCCCTGCACGAACCCCCAAAGGTTCTTTTCAAGTTTGAGGTGACAAGACAAGCAAGCAGCCCCAGTCTCTGTGCCTCTATGCGAGCAGTGCTATGGCCAGATGAGGTTGAGCAACAGCTTTCCAGGCTAGCCATTTCTGCCTGCGAGCTATCTGCAGACGTTCGCATTTTGGGAGTAGGGCTTCCGGAGGCGCCCGGCACGGACCACGGAAACTACGTTTGAAGTTTGACGTGGGCAAGACAAGCAAGCAGCCCCAGTCTCTGTACCTCTGTGCGAGCAGTGCCATGGGCAGATGAGGCTGAGCAACAGCTTTCCAGGCTAGCTCTTTCTGCCTGCGAGCTATCTGCAGACGTTCACATTTTCAGAGCAGGGCTGCCGGAGGCGCCCGTCACGGACCACCTAAGCTACGTCTGAAGTTTGAGGGGGCAAGACAAGCAAGCAGCCCCAGTCTCTGTGCCTCTATGCGAGCAGGGCCATGGGCAGATGAGGCTGAGCAACAGCTTTCCAGGCTAGCTCTTTCTGGCTGCGAGCTATCTGCAGACGTTTGCATTTTCGGAGCAGGTGTGCCAGAGGCCCCTGCACAGACCGCCAAATCTATGTTTGAGGTTTGAGTGGGCAAGACAAGAAAGCAGCACCAGTCTCTGTACCTCTGTGCGAGCAGTGCCATGGGCAGATGAGGCTGAGCAACAGCTTTCCAGGCTAGCTCTTTCTGCCTGCGAGCTATCTGCAGACGTTCGCATTTTGGGAGCAGGGCTGCCGGAGGCCCCCTGCAAGAACCCCCAAAGGTTCGTTTGAAGTTTGAGGTGACAATACAAGCAAGCAGCCCCAGTCTCTGTGCCTCTATGCGAGCAGTGCCATGGGCAGATGAGGCTGAGCAACAGCTTTTCAGACTAGCTTTTTCTGGCTGCGAGCTATCTGCAGACGTTCGCATTTTCAGAGCAGGGTTGCCGGCGGAGTCCGGCACGGACCACCGAAGCTATATTTGAAGTTTGAGGTGGCAAGACAAGCAAGCAGCCCCAGTCTCTGTGCCTCTATGCGAGCAGTGCCATGGGCAGATGAGGCTGAGCAACAGCTTTCCAGGCTAGCTCTTTCTGGCTGCGAGCTATCTGCAGACGTTCACATTTTCAGAGCAGGGCTGCCGGAGGCGCCCGTCATGGACCACCTAAGCTACGTCTGAAGTTTGAGGGGGAAAGAGAAGCAAGCAGCCCCGGTCTGTGTGCCTCTGTGCGAGCAGTGCCATGGGCAGATGAGGCTGAGCAACAGCTTTCCAGGCTAGCTCTTTCTGACTGTGAGCTATCTGCAGACGTTTGCATTTTCGGAGCATGTTGCCAGAGGCCCCTGCAGAGACCGCCAAATCTATTTTTGAGGTTTGAGTGGGCAAGACAAGCAAGCAGCCCCGGTCTGTGTGCCTCTGTGCGAGCAGTGCCATGGGCAGATGAGGCTGAGCAACAGCTTTCCAGGCTAGCTCTTTCTGGCTGCGAGCTATCTGCAGACGTTCGCATTTTCAGACCAGGGCTTCCGCAGCACGCCGGTCATGGACCACCTAAGCTACGTTTGAAGTTTGAAGTTGCAAGACAAGAAAGCAGCCCCAGGCTCTGTGCCTCTGTGCGAGCAGTGCCATGGGCAGATGATGTAGAGCAACAGCTTTCCAGGCTAGTTCCTTCTGTCTGCGATCTATCTGCAGACGTTCGCATTTTCAGAGCAGGGCTGAAGTAAGTAACCTGCACAGACCCCACCAAAGGTAAGTTTGAAGTTTGAAGTTGCAAGACAAGCAAGCAGCCCCAGTCTCTGTGCCTCTGTGCGAGCACTGCCATGGGCAGATGAGGCTGAGCAAGAGTTTTCCAGGCTAGCTCTTTCTGGCTGCGAGCTATCTGCAGACGTTCGCATTTTCAGTGCTGGGCTGCCGGAGGCCTATTGCACAGACCGCCAAATCAATGTTTGAAGTTTGAGGTGCCAAGACAAGCAAGCAGCCCCAGTCTCTGTGCCTCTGTGCGAACAGTGCCATGGGCAGATGAGGCTGAGCAACAGCTTTACAGGCTAGCTCTTTCTGCCTGCGCGCTATCTGCAGACGTTCGCAATTTCAGAGCAGGACTTCCGGAGGCCCACTGCACAGACCGCCAAATCTACGTTTGAAGTTTGACGGGGGCAAGACAAGAAAGCAGTCCCAGTCTCTGTGCCTCTGTGCGAGCAGTGCCATGGGCAGATGATGTTGAGCAACAGCTTTCCAGGCTAGTTCCTTCTGCCTGCGAGCTATCTGCAGACTTTCGCATTTTGGGAGCACGGCTGCCGGAGGCGCGCGGCACGGACCACCGAAGCTACGTTTGAAGTTTGAGGTGGCAAGACAAGCAAGCAGCCCCAGTCTCTGTGCCTCTGTGCAAGCAGTGCCATGGGCAGATGAGGCTGAGCAACAGCTTTCCAGGCTAGCTCTTTCTGCCTGCGATCTATCTCCAGACGTTCGCATTTTCAGAGCAGGGCTGAAGGAAGCAACCTGCACAGACCAGGCGCCCGGCACGGACCACCTAAGCTACGTTTGAAGTTTGAGGTGGCAAGACAAGCAAGCAGCCCCAGTCTCTGTGCCTCTGTGCAAGCAGTGCCATGGGCAGATGAGGCTGAGCAACAGCTTTCCAGGATAGCTCTTTCTTGCTGCGAGCTATCTGCAGACATTCGCATTTTCGGAGCAGGGCTTCCGCAGCACCCCGGCATGGAGCACCTAAGCTACGTTTGAAGTTTGAAGTTGCAAGACAAGCAAGCAGCCCCAGTCTCTGTGCCTCTATGCGAGCAGTGCCATGGGCAGATGAGGCTGAGCAACAGCTTTCCAGGCTAGCTCTTTCTGCCTGCGAGCTATCTGCAGACGTTCGCAATTTCACAGCAGGGCTGCCGGAGGCGCCCGGCACGGACCACCGAAGCTACGTTTGAAGTTGGAGGGTGCAAGACAAGCAAGCAGCCCCAGTGTCTGTGCCTCTATGCGAGCAGTGCCATGGGCAGATGAGGCTGAGCAACAGCTTTCCAGGCTAGCTCTTTCTGCCTGCGAGCTATCTGCAGACGTTCACATTTTCAGAGCAGGGCTGCCGGAGGCGCCCGTCACGGACCACCTAAGCTACGTCTGAAGTTTGAGGGAGCTAGACAAGCAAGCAGCCCCAGCCTCTGTGCCTCTGTGCGAGCAGTGCCATGGGCAGATGAGGCTGAGCAACAGCTTTCCAGGCTAGCCCCTTATGGCTGTGAGCTATCTGCAGACGTTCGCATTTTCGGAGCAGGGCTGCCAGAGGCCCCCTGCACGAACCCCCAAAGGTTCTTTTCAAGTTTGAGGTGACAAGACAAGCAAGCAGCCCCAGTCTCTGTGCCTCTATGCGAGCAGTGCTATGGCCAGATGAGGTTGAGCAACAGCTTTCCAGGCTAGCCCTTTCTGCCTGCGAGCTATCTGCAGACGTTCGCATTTTGGGAGCAGGGCTTCCGGAGGCGCCCGGCACGGACCACGGAAACTACGTTTGAAGTTTGACGTGGGTAAGACAAGCAAGCAGCCCCAGTCTCTGTACCTCTGTGCGAGCAGTGCCATGGGCAGATGAGGCTGAGCAACAGCTTTCCAGGCTAGATCTTTCTGCCTGCGAGCTATCTGCAGACGTTCACATTTTCAGAGCAGGGCTGCCGGAGGCGCCCGTCACGGACCACCTAAGCTACGTCTGAAGTTTGAGGGGGCAAGACAAGCAAGCAGCCCCAGTCTCTGTGCCTCTATGCGAGCAGTGCCATGGGCAGATGAGGCTGAGCAACAGCTTTCCAGGCTAGCTCTTTCTGGCTGCGAGCTATCTGCAGACGTTTGCATTTTCGGAGCAGGTGTGCCAGAGGCCCCTGCACAGACCGCCAAATCTATGTTTGAGGTTTGAGTGGGCAAGACAAGAAAGCAGCACCAGTCTCTGTACCTCTGTGCAAGCAGTGCCATGGGCAGATGAGGCTGAGCAACAGCTTTCCAGGCTAGCTCTTTCTGCCTGCGAGCTATCTGCAGACGTTCGCATTTTGGGAGCAGGGCTGCCGGAGGCCCCCTGCAAGAACCCCCAAAGGTTCGTTTGAAGTTTGAGGTGACAAGACAAGCAAGCAGCCCCAGTCTCTGTGCCTCTATGCGAGCAGTGCCATGGGCAGATGAGGCTGAGCAACAGCTTTTCAGACTAGCTTTTTCTGGCTGCGAGCTATCTGCAGACGTTCGCATTTTCAGAGCAGGATTGCCGGCGGAGTCCGGCACGGACCACCGAAGCTATATTTGAAGTTTGAGGTGGCAAGACAAGCAAGCAGCCCCAGTCTCTGTGCCTCTATGCGAGCAGTGCCATGGGCAGATGAGGCTGAGCAACAGCTTTCCAGGCTAGCTCTTTCTGGCTGCGAGCTATCTGCAGACGTTCACATTTTCAGAGCAGGGCTGCCGGAGGCGCCCGTCATGGACCACCTAAGCTACGTCTGAAGTTTGAGGGGGCAAGAGAAGCAAGCAGCCCCGGTCTGTGTGCCTCTGTGCGAGCAGTGCCATGGGCAGATGAGGCTGAGCAACAGCTTTCCAGGCTAGCTCTTTCTGCCTGCGAGCTATCTGCAGACGTTTGCATTTTCGGAGCATGTTGCCAGAGGCCCCTGCACAGACCGCCAAATCTATGTTTGAGGTTTGAGTGGGCAAGACAAGCAAGCAGCCCCGGTCTGTGTGCCTCTGTGCGAGCAGTGCCATGGGCAGATGAGGCTGAGCAACAGCTTTCCAGGCTAGCTCTTTCTGGCTGCGAGCTATCTGCAGACGTTCGCATTTTCAGACCAGGGCTTCCGCAGCACGCCGGTCATGGACCACCTAAGCTACGTTTGAAGTTTGAAGTTGCAAGACAAGAAAGCAGCCCCAGGCTCTGTGCCTCTGTGCGAGCAGTGCCATGGGCAGATGATGTAGAGCAACAGCTTTCCAGGCTAGTTCCTTCTGTCTGCGATCTATCTGCAGACGTTCGCATTTTCAGAGCAGGGCTGAAGTAAGTAACCTGCACAGACCCCACCAAAGGTAAGTTTGAAGTTTGAAGTTGCAAGACAAGCAAGCAGCCCCAGTCTCTGTGCCTCTGTGCGAGCACTGCCATGGGCAGATGAGGCTGAGCAAGAGTTTTCCAGGCTAGCTCTTTCTGGCTGCGAGCTATCTGCAGACGTTCGCATTTTCAGTGCTGGGCTGCCGGAGGCCTATTACACAGACCGCCAAATCAATGTTTGAAGTTTGAGGTGCCAAGACAAGCAAGCAGCCCCAGTCTCTGTGCCTCTGTGCGAACAGTGCCATGGGCAGATGAGGCTGAGCAACAGCTTTACAGGCTAGCTCTTTCTGCCTGCGCGCTATCTGCAGACGTTCGCAATTTCAGAGCAGGGCTGACGGAAGCAACCTGCAGAGACCCCCCTCAAAGGTAAGTTTGAAGTTTGCAGTTGCAAGACAAGCAAGCAGCCCCAGTCTCTGTGCCTCTGTGCGAGCAGTGCCATGAACAGATGAGGGTGAGCAACAGCTTTCCAGGCTAGCTCTTTCTGGCTGCGAGCTATCTGGAGACGTTCGCATTTTCAGAGCAGGACTTCCGGAGGCCCACTGCACAGACCGCCAAATCTACGTTTGAAGTTTGACGGGGGCAAGACAAGAAAGCAGTCCCAGTCTCTGTGCCTCTGTGCGAGCAGTGCCATGGGCAGATGATGTTGAGCAACAGCTTTCCAGGCTAGTTCCTTCTGCCTGCGAGCTATCTGCAGACTTTCGCATTTTGGGAGCAGGGCTGCCGGAGGCGCGCGGCACGGACCACCGAAGCTACGTTTGAAGTTTGAGGTGGCAAGACAAGCAAGCAGCCCCAGTCTCTGTGCCTCTGTGCAAGCAGTGCCATGGGCAGATGAGGCTGAGCAACAGCTTTCCAGGCTAGCTCTTTCTTCCTGCGATCTATCTCCAGACGTTCGCATTTTCAGAGCAGGGCTGAAGGAAGCAACCTGCACAGACCAGGCGCCCGGCACGGACCACCTAAGCTACGTTTGAAGTTTGAGGTGGCAAGACAAGCAAGCAGCCCCAGTCTCTGTGCCTCTGTGCAAGCAGTGCCATGGGCAGATGAGGCTGAGCAACTGCTTTCCAGGCTAGCTTTTTCTGGCTGCGAGCTATCTGCAGACTTTCGCATTTTCAGAGCAGGGCTGCCGGAAAGAAACCGGCACATACCCCCAAAGCTACGTTCGAAGTTTGAGGGTGTAAGAAGAGCAAGCAGCCCCAGTCTCTGTGCCTCTGTGCGAGCAGTGCCATGGGCAGATGAGGCTGAGCAACAGCTTTCCAGGCTAGCTCTTTCTGGCTGTGAGCTATCTGCAGACGTTCACATTTTCGGAGCAGGGCTACCAGAGGCCCCCTGCACGAACCCCCAAAAGTTCTTTTCAAGTTTGAGGTGACAAGACAAGCAAGCAGCCCCAGTCTCTGTGCCTCTATGCGAGCAGTGCCATGGGCAGATGAGGCTGAGGAACAGCTTTCCAGGCTAGCCCTTTCTGCCTGCGAGCTATCTGCAGACGTTCGCATTTTGGGAGCAGGGCTTCCGGAGGCGCACGGCACGGACCACCGAAACTACGTTTGAAGTTTGACGGGGGCAAGACAAGCAAGCAGCCCCAGTCTCTGTACCTCTGTGCGAGCAGTGCCATGGGCAGCTGAGGCTGAGCAACAGCTTTTCAGGCTAGCTCTTTCTGCCTGCGAGCTATCTGCAGACGTTTGCATTTTCACAGCAGGGCTGCCGGCGGAGTCCGGCACGGACCACCGAAGCTACGTTTGAAGTTTGAGGTGGCAAGACAAGCAAGCAGCCCCAGTCTCTGTGCCTCTGTGCGAGCAGTGCCATGGGCAGATGAGGCTGAGCAACAGCTTTCCAGGCTAGCTCTTTCTGCCTGCGATCTATCTCCAGACGTTCGCATTTTCAGAGCAGGGCTGAAGGAAGCAACCTGCACAGACCAGGCGCCCGGCACGGACCACCTAAGCTACGTTTGAAGTTTGAGGTGGCAAGACAAGCAAGCAGCCCCAGTCTCTGTGCTTCTGTGCGAGCAGTGCCATGGGCAGATGAGGCTGAGCAATAGCTTTCCAGGCTAGCTTTTTCTGGCTGCGAGCTATCTGCAGACTTTCGCATTTTCAGAGCAGGGCTGCCAGAAAGAAACCGGCACATACCCCCAAAGCTACGTTCGAAGTTTGAGGGTGTAAGAAGAGCAAGCAGCCCCAGTCTCTGTGCCTCTGTGCGAGCAGTGCCATGGGCAGATGAGGCTGAGCAACAGCTTTCCAGGCTAGCTCTTTCTGGCTGTGAGCTATCTGCAGACGTTCGCATTTTCGAAGCAGGGCTACCAGAGGCCCCCTGCACGAACCCCCAAAAGTTCTTTTCAAGTTTGAGGTGACAAGACAAGCAAGCAGCCCCAGTCTCTGTGCCTCTATGCGAGCAGTGCCATGGGCAGATGAGGCTGAGGAACAGCTTTCCAGGCTAGACCTTTCTGCCTGCGAGCTATCTGCAGACGTTCGCATTTTGGGAGCAGGGCTTCCGGAGGCGCAAGGCAGGGACCACCGAAACTACGTTTGAAGTTTGACGTGGGCAAGACAAGCAAGCAGCCCCAGTCTCTGTACCTCTGTGCGAGCAGTGCCATGGGCAGATGAGGCTGAGCAACAGCTTTTCAGGCTAGCCCTTTCTGCCTGCGAGCTATCTGCAGACGTTTGCATTTTCACAGCAGGGCTGCCGGCGGAGTCCGGCACGGATCACCTAAGCTATATTTGAAGTTTGAGGGTGCAAGACAAGCAAGCAGCCCCAGTCTCTGTGCCTCTACGCGAGCAGTGCCATGGGCAGATGAGGCTGAGCAACAGTTTTCCATGCTAGCTCTTTCTGGCTGCGAGCTATCTGCAGACATTTGCATTTTCGGAGCAGGGCTGCCGGAGGCCCCCTGCACAGACCGCCAAATGTGTGTTTCAAGTTTGAGGGAGCAAGACAAGCAAGCAGCCCAAGTGTCTGTGCCTCTATGCGAGCAGTGCCATGGGCAGATGAGGCTGAGCAACAGCTTTCCAGGCTAGCTCTTTCTGCCTGCGAGCTATCTGCAGACCTTCACATTTTCAGAGCAGGGCTGCCGGAGGCGCCCGTCACGGACCACCTAAGCTACGTCTGAAGTTTGAGGGTGCAAGACAAGCAAGCAGCCCCAGCCTCTGTGCCTCTGTGCGAGCAGTGCCATGGGCAGATGAGGCTGAGCAACAGCTCTCCAGGCTAGCTCTTTCTGACTGTGAGCTATCTGCAGACGTTTGCATTTTCGGAGCAGGTGTGCCAGAGGCCCCTGCACAGACCGCCAAATATATGTTTGAGGTTTGAGTGGGCAAGACAAGAAAGCAGCCCCAGTCTCTGTACCTCTGTGCGAGCACTGCCATGGGCAGATGAGGCTGAGCAACAGCTTTCCAGGCTAGCTCTTTCTGCCTGCGATCTATATCCAGACGTTCGCATTTTCAGAGCAGGGCTGAAGGAAGCAACCTGCACAGACCAGGCGCCCGGCACGGACCACCTAAGCTACGTTTGAAGTTTGAGGTGGCAAGACAAGCAAGCAGCCCCAGTCTCTGTGCCTCTGTGCGAGCAGTGCCATGGGCAGATGAGGCTGAGCAACAGCTTTCCAGGCTAGCTTTTCCGGCTGTGAGCTATCTGCAGACTTTCGCATTTTCAGAGCAGGACTGCCGGAAAGAAACCGGCACATACCCCCAAAGCTACGTTCGAAGTTTGAGGGTGTAAGAAGAGCAAGCATCCCCAGTCTCTGTGCCTCTGTGCGAGCAGTGCCATGGGCAGATGAGGCTGAGCAACAGCTTTCCAGGCTAGCTCTTTCTGGCTGTGAGCTATCTGCAGACGTTCACATTTTCGGAGCAGGGCTACCAGAGGCCCCCTGCACGAACCCCCAAAAGTTCTTTTCAAGTTTGAGGTGACAAGACAAGCAAGCAGCCCCAGTCTCTGTGCCTCTATGCGAGCAGTGCCATGGGCAGATGAGGCTGAGGAACAGCTTTCCAGGCTAGACCTTTCTGCCTGCGAGCTATCTGCAGACGTTCGCATTTTGGGAGCAGGGCTTCCGGAGGCGCACGGCACGGACCACCGAAACTACGTTTGAAGTTTGACGGGGGCAAGACAAGCAAGCAGCCCCAGTCTCTGTACCTCTGTGCGAGCAGTGCCATGGGCAGATGAGGCTGAGCAACAGCTTTTCAGGCTAGCCCTTTCTGCCTGCGAGCTATCTGCAGACGTTTGCATTTTCACAGCAGGGCTGCCGGCGGAGTCCGGCACGGACCACCTAAGCTATATTTGAAGTTTGAGGGTGCAAGACAAGCAAGCAGCCCCAGTCTCTGTGCCTCTATGCGAGCAGTGCCATGGGCAGATGAGGCTGAGCAACAGTTTTCCATGCTAGCTCTTTCTGGCTGCGAGCTATCTGCAGACATTTGCATTTTCGGAGCAGGGCTGCCGGAGGCCCCCTGCACAGACCGCCAAATGTATGTTTCAAGTTTGAGGGGGCAAGACAAGCAAGCAGCCCAAGTGTCTGTGCCTCTGTGCAAGCAGTGCCATGGGCAGATGAGGCCGAGCAACATCTTTCCAGGATAGCTCTTTCTGGCTGCGAGCTATCTGCAGACGTTCACATTTTCAGAGCAGGGCTGCCGGAGGCGCCCGTCACGGACCACCTAAGCTACGTTTGAAGTTTGAGGGGGCAAGACAAGCAAGCAGCCCCAGTCTCTGTGCCTCTGTGCGAGCAGTGCCATGTGCAGATGAGGCTGAGCAACAGCTTTCCAGGCTAATTCTTTCTGCCTGCGAGCTATCTGCAGACGTTCGCATATTCACAGCAGGGCTGCCGGAGGACCCCCGGCATGGACCACCGAAGCTACGTTTAAAGTTTGAGGTGGCAAGACAAGCAAGCAGCCCCAGTCTCTGTGCCTCTGTGCGAGCAGTGCCATGGGCAGATGAGGCTGAGCAACAGCTTTCCAGGCTAGCTCTTTCTGGCTGCGAGCTATCTGCAGACGTTTGCATTTTTGAAGCAGGGCTGCCGGACGCCCCCTGCACAGACCGCCAAATCTACGTTTGAAGTTTGAGGGGGCAAGACAAGCAAGCAGCCCCAGTCTCTGTGCCTCTGTGCGAGCAGTGCCATGGGCAGATGATGTTGAGCAACAGCTTTCCAGGCTAGTTCCTTCTGCCTGCGAGCTATCTGCAGACTTTCGCATTTTGGGAGCAGGGCTGCCGGAGGCGCGCGGCACGGACCACCGAAGCTACGTTTGAAGTTTGAGGTGGCAAGACAAGCAAGCAGCCCCAGTCTCTGTGCCTCTGTGCAAGCAGTGCCATGGGCAGATGAGGCTGAGCAACAGCTTTCCAGGCTAGCTCTTTCTTCCTGCGATCTATCTCCAGACGTTCGCATTTTTAGAGCAGGGCTGAAGGAAGCAACCTGCACAGACCAGGCGCCCGGCACGGACCACCTAAGCTACGTTTGAAGTTTGAGGTGGCAAGACAAGCAAGCAGCCCCAGTCTCTGTGCCTCTGTGCAAGCAGTGCCATGGGCAGATGAGGCTGAGCAACTGCTTTCCAGGCTAGCTTTTTCTGGCTGCGAGCTATCTGCAGACTTTCGCATTTTCAGAGCAGGGTTGCCGGAAAGAAACCGGCACATACCCCCAAAGCTACGTTCGAAGTTTGAGGGTGTAAGAAGAGCAAGCAGCCCCAGTCTCTGTGCCTCTGTGCGAGCAGTGCCATGGGCAGATGAGGCTGAGCAACAGCTTTCCAGGCTAGCTCTTTCTGGCTGTGAGCTATCTGCAGACGTTCACATTTTCGGAGCAGGGCTACCAGAGGCCCCCTGCACGAACCCCCAAAAGTTCTTTTCAAGTTTGAGGTGACAAGACAAGCAAGCAGCCCCAGTCTCTGTGCCTCTATGCGAGCAGTGCCATGGGCAGATGAGGCTGAGGAACAGCTTTCCAGGCTAGCCCTTTCTGCCTGCGAGCTATCTGCAGACGTTCGCATTTTGGGAGCAGGGCTTCCGGAGGCGCACGGCACGGACCACCGAAACTACGTTTGAAGTTTGACGGGGGCAAGACAAGCAAGCAGCCCCAGTCTCTGTACCTCTGTGCGAGCAGTGCCATGGGCAGCTGAGGCTGAGCAACAGCTTTTCAGGCTAGCTCTTTCTGCCTGCGAGCTATCTGCAGACGTTTGCATTTTCACAGCAGGGCTGCCGGCGGAGTCCGGCACGGACCACCTAAGCTATATTTGAAGTTTGAGGGTGCAAGACAAGCAAGCAGCCCCAGTCTCTGTGCCTCTATGCGAGCAGTGCCATGGGCAGATGAGGCTGAGCAACAGCTTTCCAGGCTAGCTCTTTCTGCCTGCGAGCTATCTGGAGACGTTCGCATTTTCAGAGCAGGACTTCCGGAGGCCCACTGCACAGACCGCCAAATCTACGTTTGAAGTTTGACGGGGGCAAGACAAGAAAGCATTCCCAGTCTCTGTGCCTCTGTGCGAGCAGTGCCATGGGCAGATGAGGCTGAGCAACAGCTTTCCAGGCTAGTTCCTTCTGCCTGCGAGCTATCTGCAGACTTTCGCATTTTGGGAGCAGGGCTGCCGGAGGCGCGCGGCACGGACCACCGAAGCTACGTTTGAAGTTTGAGGTGGCAAGACAAGCAAGCAGCCCCAGTCTCTGTGCCTCTGTGCGAGCAGTGCCATGGGCAGATGAGGCTGAGCAACAGCTCTCCAGGCTAGCTCTTTCTGACTGTGAGCTATCTGCAGACGTTTGCATTTTCGGAGCAGGTGTGCCAGAGGCCCCTGCACAGACCGCCAAATATATGTTTGAGGTTTGAGTGGGCAAGACAAGAAAGCAGCCCCAGTCTCTGTACCTCTGTGCGAGCACTGCCATGGGCAGATGAGGCTGAGCAACAGCTTTCCAGGCTAGCTCTTTCTGCCTGCGATCTATATCCAGACGTTCGCATTTTCAGAGCAGGGCTGAAGGAAGCAACCTGCACAGACCAGGCGCCCGGCACGGACCACCTAAGCTACGTTTGAAGTTTGAGGTGGCAAGACAAGCAAGCAGCCCCAGTCTCTGTGCCTCTGTGCGAGCAGTGCCATGGGCAGATGAGGCTGAGCAACAGCTTTCCAGGCTAGCTTTTCCGGCTGTGAGCTATCTGCAGACTTTCGCATTTTCAGAGCAGGACTGCCGGAAAGAAACCGGCACATACCCCCAAAGCTACGTTCGAAGTTTGAGGGTGTAAGAAGAGCAAGCATCCCCAGTCTCTGTGCCTCTGTGCGAGCAGTGCCATGGGCAGATGAGGCTGAGCAACAGCTTTCCAGGCTAGCTCTTTCTGGCTGTGAGCTATCTGCAGACGTTCACATTTTCGGAGCAGGGCTACCAGAGGCCCCCTGCACGAACCCCCAAAAGTTCTTTTCAAGTTTGAGGTGACAAGACAAGCAAGCAGCCCCAGTCTCTGTGCCTCTATGCGAGCAGTGCCATGGGCAGATGAGGCTGAGGAACAGCTTTCCAGGCTAGACCTTTCTGCCTGCGAGCTATCTGCAGACGTTCGCATTTTGGGAGCAGGGCTTCCGGAGGCGCACAGCACGGACCACCGAAACTACGTTTGAAGTTTGACGTGGGCAAGACAAGCAAGCAGCCCCAGTCTCTGTACCTCTGTGCGAGCAGTGCCATGGGCAGATGAGGCTGAGCAACAGCTTTTCAGGCTAGCCCTTTCTGCCTGCGAGCTATCTGCAGACGTTTGCATTTTCACAGCAGGGCTGCCGGCGGAGTCCGGCACGGACCACCTAAGCTATATTTGAAGTTTGAGGGTGCAAGACAAGCAAGCAGCCCCAGTCTCTGTGCCTCTATGCGAGCAGTGCCATGGGCAGATGAGGCTGAGCAACAGTTTTCCATGCTAGCTCTTTCTGGCTGCGAGCTATCTGCAGACATTTGCATTTTCGGAGCAGGGCTGCCGGAGGCCCCCTGCACAGACCGCCAAATGTATGTTTCAAGTTTGAGGGGGCAAGACAAGCAAGCAGCCCAAGTGTCTGTGCCTCTGTGCAAGCAGTGCCATGGGCAGATGAGGCCGAGCAACATCTTTCCAGGATAGCTCTTTCTGGCTGCGAGCTATCTGCAGACGTTCACATTTTCAGAGCAGGGCTGCCGGAGGCGCCCGTCACGGACCACCTAAGCTACGTTTGAAGTTTGAGGGGGCAAGACAAGCAAGCAGCCCCAGTCTCTGTGCCTCTGTGCGAGCAGTGCCATGTGCAGATGAGGCTGAGCAACAGCTTTCCAGGCTAATTCTTTCTGCCTGCGAGCTATCTGCAGACGTTCGCATATTCACAGCAGGGCTGCCGGAGGACCCCCGGCATGGACCACCGAAGCTACGTTTAAAGTTTGAGGTGGCAAGACAAGCAAGCAGCCCCAGTCTCTGTGCCTCTGTGCGAGCAGTGCCATGGGCAGATGAGGCTGAGCAACAGCTTTCCAGGCTAGCTCTTTCTGGCTGCGAGCTATCTGCAGACGTTTGCATTTTTGAAGCAGGGCTGCCGGACGCCCCCTGCACAGACCGCCAAATCTACGTTTGAAGTTTGAGGGGGCAAGACAAGCAAGCAGCCCCAGTCTCTGTGCCTCTGTGCGAGCAGTGCCATGGGCAGATGATGTTGAGCAACAGCTTTCCAGGCTAGTTCCTTCTGCCTGCGAGCTATCTGCAGACTTTCGCATTTTGGGAGCAGGGCTGCCGGAGGCGCGCGGCACGGACCACCGAAGCTACGTTTGAAGTTTGAGGTGGCAAGACAAGCAAGCAGCCCCAGTCTCTGTGCCTCTGTGCGAGCAGTGCCATGGGCAGATGAGGCTGAGCAATAGCTTTCCAGGCTAGCTTTTTCTGGCTGCGAGCTATCTTCAGACTTTCGCATTTTCAGAGCAGGGCTGCCGGAAAGAAACCGGCACATACCCCCAAAGCTACGTTCAAAGTTTGAGGGTGTAAGAAGAGCAAGCAGCCCCAGTCTCTGTGCCTCTGTGCGAGCAGTGCCATGGGCAGATGAGGCTGAGCAACAGCTTTCCAGGCTAGCTCTTTCTGGCTGTGAGCTATCTGCAGACGTTCGCATTTTCAGAGCAGGGCTACCAGAGGCCCCCTGCACGAACCCCCAAAAGTTCTTTTCAAGTTTGAGGTGACAAGACAAGCAAGCAGCCCCAGTCTCTGTGCCTCTATGCGAGCAGTGCCATGGGCAGATGAGGCTGAGGAACAGCTTTCCAGGCTAGACCTTTCTGCCTGCGTGCTATCTGCAGACGTTCGCATTTTGGGAGCAGGGCTTCCGGAGGCGCAAGGCAGGGACCACCGAAACTACGTTTGAAGTTTGACGTGGGCAAGACAAGCAAGCAGCCCCAGTCTCTGTACCTCTGTGCGAGCAGTGCCATGGGCAGATGAGGCTGAGCAACAGCTTTTCAGGCTAGCCCTTTCTGCCTGCGAGCTATCTGCAGACGTTTGCATTTTCACAGCAGGGCTGCCGGCGGAGTCCGGCACGGATCACCTAAGCTATATTTGAAGTTTGAGGGTGCAAGACAAGCAAGCAGCCCCAGTCTCTGTGCCTCTATGCGAGCAGTGCCATGGGCAGATGAGGCTGAGCAACAGTTTTCCATGCTAGCTCTTTCTGGCTGCGAGCTATCTGCAGACATTTGCATTTTCGGAGCAGGGCTGCCGGAGGCCCCCTGCACAGACCGCCAAATGTGTGTTTCAAGTTTGAGGGAGCAAGACAAGCAAGCAGCCCAAGTGTCTGTGCCTCTATGCGAGCAGTGCCATGGGCAGATGAGGCTGAGCAACAGCTTTCCAGGCTAGCTCTTTCTGCCTGCGAGCTATCTGCAGACCTTCACATTTTCAGAGCAGGGCTGCCGGAGGCGCCCGTCACGGACCACCTAAGCTACGTCTGAAGTTTGAGGGTGCAAGACAAGCAAGCAGCCCCAGCCTCTGTGCCTCTGTGCGAGCAGTGCCATGTGCAGATGAGGCTGAGCAACAGCTCTCCAGGCTAGCTCTTTCTGACTGTGAGCTATCTGCAGACGTTTGCATTTTCGGAGCAGGTGTGCCAGAGGCCCCTGCACAGACCGCCAAATATATGTTTGAGGTTTGAGTGGGCAAGACAAGAAAGCAGCCCCAGTCTCTGTACCTCTGTGCGAGCACTGCCATGGGCAGATGAGGCTGAGCAACAGCTTTCCAGGCTAGCTCTTTCTGCCTGCGATCTATATCCAGACGTTCGCATTTTCAGAGCAGGGCTGAAGGAAGCAACCTGCACAGACCAGGCGCCCGGCACGGACCACCTAAGCTACGTTTGAAGTTTGAGGTGGCAAGACAAGCAAGCAGCCCCAGTCTCTGTGCCTCTGTGCGAGCAGTGCCATGGGCAGATGAGGCTGAGCAACAGCTTTCCAGGCTAGCTTTTCCGGCTGTGAGCTATCTGCAGACTTTCGCATTTTCAGAGCAGGACTGCCGGAAAGAAACCGGCACATACCCCCAAAGCTACGTTCGAAGTTTGAGGGTGTAAGAAGAACAAGCATCCCCAGTCTCTGTGCCTCTGTGCGAGCAGTGCCATGGGCAGATGAGGCTGAGCAACAGCTTTCCAGGCTAGCTTTTCCGGCTGTGAGCTATCTGCAGACTTTCGCATTTTCAGAGCAGGACTGCCGGAAAGAAACCGGCACATACCCCCAAAGCTACGTTCGAAGTTTGAGGGTGTAAGAAGAACAAGCATCCCCAGTCTCTGTGCCTCTGTGCGAGCAGTGCCATGGGCAGATGAGGCTGAGCAACAGCTTTCCAGGCTAGCTCTTTCTGGCTGTGAGCTATCTGCAGACGTTCACATTTTCGGAGCAGGGCTACCAGAGGCCCCCTGCACGAACCCCCAAAAGTTCTTTTCAAGTTTGAGGTGACAAGACAAGCAAGCAGCCCCAGTCTCTGTGCCTCTATGCGAGCAGTGCCATGGGCAGATGAGGCTGAGCAACAGTTTTCCATGCTAGCTCTTTCTGGCTGCGAGCTATCTGCAGACATTTGCATTTTCGGAGCAGGGCTGCCGGAGGCCCCCTGCACAGACCGCCAAATGTATGTTTCAAGTTTGAGGGGGCAAGACAAGCAAGCAGCCCAAGTGTCTGTGCCTCTGTGCGAGCAGTGCCATGGGCAGATGAGGCTGAGCAACAGCTTTTCAGGCTAATTCTTTCTGCCTGCGAGCTATCTGCAGACGTTCGCATATTCACAGCAGGGCTGCCGGAGGACCCCCGGCATGGACCACCGAAGCTACGTTTAAAGTTTGAGGGTGCAAGACAAGCAAGCAGCCCCAGTCTCTGTGCCTCTATGCGAGCAGTGCCATGGGCAGATGAGGCTGAGCAACAGCTTTCCAGGCTAGCTCTTTCTGGCTGCGAGCTATCTGCAGACGTTTGCATTTTTGAAGCAGGGCTGCCGGACGCCCCCTGCACAGACCGCCAAATCTACGTTTGAAGTTTGAGGGGGCAAGACAAGCAAGCAGCCCCAGTCTCTGTGCCTCTGTGCGAGCAGTGCCATGGGCAGATGATGTTGAGCAACAGCTTTCCAGGCTAGTTCCTTCTGCCTGCGAGCTATCTGCAGACTTTCGCATTTTGGGAGCAGGGCTGCCGGAGGCGCGCGGCACGGACCACCGAAGCTACGTTTGAAGTTTGAGGTGGCAAGACAAGCAAGCAGCCCCAGTCTCTGTGCCTCTGTGCGAGCAGTGCCATGGGCAGATGAGGCTGAGCAATAGCTTTCCAGGCTAGCTTTTTCTGGCTGCGAGCTATCTTCAGACTTTCGCATTTTCAGAGCAGGACTGCCGGAAAGAAACCGGCACATACCCCCAAAGCTACGTTCAAAGTTTGAGGGTGTAAGAAGAGCAAGCAGCCCCAGTCTCTGTGCCTCTGTGCGAGCAGTGCCATGGGCAGATGAGGCTGAGCAACAGCTTTCCAGGCTAGCTCTTTCTGGCTGTGAGCTATCTGCAGACGTTCGCATTTTCGGAGCAGGGCTACCAGAGGCCCCCTGCACGAACCCCCAAAAGTTCTTTTCAAGTTTGAGGTGACAAGACAAGCAAGCAGCCCCAGTCTCTGTGCCTCTATGCGAGCAGTGCCATGGGCAGATGAGGCTGAGGAACAGCTTTCCAGGCTAGACCTTTCTGCCTGCGTGCTATCTGCAGACGTTCGCATTTTGGGAGCAGGGCTTCCGGAGGCGCACAGCACGGACCACCGAAACTACGTTTGAAGTTTGACGTGGGCAAGACAAGCAAGCAGCCCCAGTCTCTGTACCTCTGTGCGAGCAGTGCCATGGGCAGATGAGGCTGAGCAACAGCTTTTCAGGCTAGCCCTTTCTGCCTGCGAGCTATCTGCAGACGTTTGCATTTTCACAGCAGGGCTGCCGGCGGAGTCCGGCACGGATCACCTAAGCTATATTTGAAGTTTGAGGGTGCAAGACAAGCAAGCAGCCCCAGTCTCTGTGCCTCTATGCGAGCAGTGCCATGGGCAGATGAGGCTGAGCAACAGTTTTCCATGCTAGCTCTTTCTGGCTGCGAGCTATCTGCAGACATTTGCATTTTCGGAGCAGGGCTGCCGGAGGCCCCCTGCACAGACCGCCAAATGTATGTTTCAAGTTTGAGGGAGCAAGACAAGCAAGCAGCCCAAGTGTCTGTGCCTCTATGCGAGCAGTGCCATGGGCAGATGAGGCTGAGCAACAGCTTTCCAGGCTAGCTCTTTCTGGCTGCGAGCTATCTGCAGACGTTCACATTTTCAGAGCAGGGCTGCCGGAGGCGCCCGTCACGGACCACCTAAGCTACGTCTGAAGTTTGAGGGTGCAAGACAAGCAAGCAGCCCCAGCCTCTGTGCCTCTGTGCGAGCAGTGCCATGTGCAGATGAGGCTGAGCAACAGCTCTCCAGGCTAGCTCTTTCTGACTGTGAGCTATCTGCAGACGTTTGCATTTTCGGAGCAGGTGTGCCAGAGGCCCCTGCACAGACCGCCAAATATATGTTTGAGGTTTGAGTGGGCAAGACAAGAAAGCAGCCCCAGTCTCTGTACCTCTGTGCGAGCACTGCCATGGGCAGATGAGGCTGAGCAACAGCTTTCCAGGCTAGCTCTTTCTGCCTGCGATCTATATCCAGACGTTCGCATTTTCAGAGCAGGGCTGAAGGAAGCAACCTGCACAGACCAGGCGCCCGGCACGGACCACCTAAGCTACGTTTGAAGTTTGAGGTGGCAAGACAAGCAAGCAGCCCCAGTCTCTGTGCCTCTGTGCGAGCAGTGCCATGGGCAGATGAGGCTGAGCAACAGCTTTCCAGGCTAGCTTTTCCGGCTGTGAGCTATCTGCAGACTTTCGCATTTTCAGAGCAGGACTGCCGGAAAGAAACCGGCACATACCCCCAAAGCTACGTTCGAAGTTTGAGGGTGTAAGAAGAACAAGCATCCCCAGTCTCTGTGCCTCTGTGCGAGCAGTGCCATGGGCAGATGAGGCTGAGCAACAGCTTTCCAGGCTAGCTTTTCCGGCTGTGAGCTATCTGCAGACTTTCGCATTTTCAGAGCAGGACTGCCGGAAAGAAACCGGCACATACCCCCAAAGCTACGTTCGAAGTTTGAGGGTGTAAGAAGAACAAGCATCCCCAGTCTCTGTGCCTCTGTGCGAGCAGTGCCATGGGCAGATGAGGCTGAGCAACAGCTTTCCAGGCTAGCTCTTTCTGGCTGTGAGCTATCTGCAGACGTTCACATTTTCGGAGCAGGGCTACCAGAGGCCCCCTGCACGAACCCCCAAAAGTTCTTTTCAAGTTTGAGGTGACAAGACAAGCAAGCAGCCCCAGTCTCTGTGCCTCTATGCGAGCAGTGCCATGGGCAGATGAGGCTGAGGAACAGCTTTCCAGGCTAGACCTTTCTGCCTGCGAGCTATCTGCAGACGTTTGCATTTTCGGAGCAGGTGTGCCAGAGGCCCCTGCACAGACCGCCAAATATATGTTTGAGGTTTGAGTGGGCAAGACAAGAAAGCAGCCCCAGTCTCTGTACCTCTGTGCGAGCACTGCCATGGGCAGATGAGGCTGAGCAACAGCTTTCCAGGCTAGCTCTTTCTGCCTGCGATCTATATCCAGACGTTCGCATTTTCAGAGCAGGGCTGAAGGAAGCAACCTGCACAGACCAGGCGCCCGGCACGGACCACCTAAGCTACGTTTGAAGTTTGAGGTGGCAAGACAAGCAAGCAGCCCCAGTCTCTGTGCCTCTGTGCGAGCAGTGCCATGGGCAGATGAGGCTGAGCAACAGCTTTCCAGGCTAGCTTTTCCGGCTGTGAGCTATCTGCAGACTTTCGCATTTTCAGAGCAGGACTGCCGGAAAGAAACCGGCACATACCCCCAAAGCTACGTTCGAAGTTTGAGGGTGTAAGAAGAACAAGCATCCCCAGTCTCTGTGCCTCTGTGCGAGCAGTGCCATGGGCAGATGAGGCTGAGCAACAGCTTTCCAGGCTAGCTTTTCCGGCTGTGAGCTATCTGCAGACTTTCGCATTTTCAGAGCAGGACTGCCGGAAAGAAACCGGCACATACCCCCAAAGCTACGTTCGAAGTTTGAGGGTGTAAGAAGAACAAGCATCCCCAGTCTCTGTGCCTCTGTGCGAGCAGTGCCATGGGCAGATGAGGCTGAGCAACAGCTTTCCAGGCTAGCTCTTTCTGGCTGTGAGCTATCTGCAGACGTTCACATTTTCGGAGCAGGGCTACCAGAGGCCCCCTGCACGAACCCCCAAAAGTTCTTTTCAAGTTTGAGGTGACAAGACAAGCAAGCAGCCCCAGTCTCTGTGCCTCTATGCGAGCAGTGCCATGGGCAGATGAGGCTGAGGAACAGCTTTCCAGGCTAGACCTTTCTGCCTGCGAGCTATCTGCAGACGTTCGCATTTTGGGAGCAGGGCTTCCGGAGGCGCACAGCACGGACCACCGAAACTACGTTTGAAGTTTGACGTGGGCAAGACAAGCAAGCAGCCCCAGTCTCTGTACCTCTGTGCGAGCAGTGCCATGGGCAGATGAGGCTGAGCAACAGCTTTTCAGGCTAGCCCTTTCTGCCTGCGAGCTATCTGCAGACGTTTGCATTTTCACAGCAGGGCTGCCGGCGGAGTCCGGCACGGACCACCTAAGCTATATTTGAAGTTTGAGGGTGCAAGACAAGCAAGCAGCCCCAGTCTCTGTGCCTCTATGCGAGCAGTGCCATGGGCAGATGAGGCTGAGCAACAGTTTTGCATGCTAGCTCTTTCTGGCTGCGAGCTATCTGCAGACATTTGCATTTTCGGAGCAGGGCTGCCGGAGGCCCCCTGCACAGACCGCCAAATGTATGTTTCAAGTTTGAGGGGGCAAGACAAGCAAGCAGCCCAAGTGTCTGTGCCTCTGTGCAAGCAGTGCCATGGGCAGATGAGGCCGAGCAACATCTTTCCAGGATAGCTCTTTCTGGCTGCGAGCTATCTGCAGACGTTCACATTTTCAGAGCAGGGCTGCCGGAGGCGCCCGTCACGGACCACCTAAGCTACGTTTGAAGTTTGAGGGGGCAAGACAAGCAAGCAGCCCCAGTCTCTGTGCCTCTGTGCGAGCAGTGCCATGTGCAGATGAGGCTGAGCAACAGCTTTCCAGGCTAATTCTTTCTACCTGCGAGCTATCTGCAGACGTTCGCATATTCACAGCAGGGCTGCCGGAGGACCCCCGGCACGGACCACCGAAGCTACGTTTAAAGTTTGAGGTGGCAAGACAAGCAAGCAGCCCCAGTCTCTGTGCCTCTGTGCGAGCAGTGCCATGGGCAGATGAGGCTGAGCAACAGCTTTCCAGGCTAGCTCTTTCTGGCTGCGAGCTATCTGCAGACGTTCGCATTTTGGGAGCAGGGCTGCCGGAGGCCCCCTGCACAGACCACCAAATTTATGTTTGAAGTTTGAGGAGGCCAGACAAGCAAGCAGCCCCAGTCTCTGTGCCTCTGTGCGAGCAGTGCCATGGGCAGATGAGGCTGAGCAACAGCTTTCCAGGCTAGCCCCTTATGGCTGTGAGCTATCTGCAGACGTTCGCATTTTGGGAGCAGGGCTGCCAGAGGCCCCCTGCACGAACCCCCAAAGGTTCTTTTCAAGTTTGAGGTGACAAGACAAGCAAGCAGCCCCAGTCTCTGTGCCTCTATGCGAGCAGTGCTATGGGCAGATGAGGTTGAGCAACAGCTTTCCAGGCTAGCCCTTTCTGCCTGCGAGCTATCTGCAGACGTTCGCATTTTGGGAGCAGGGCTTCCGGAGGCGCCCGGCACGGACCACGGAAACTACGTTTGAAGTTTGACGTGGGCAAGACAAGCAAGCAGCCCCAGTCTCTGTACCTCTGTGCGAGCAGTGCCATGGGCAGATGAGGCTGAGCAACAGCTTTTCAGGCTAGCTCTTTCTGCCTGCGAGCTATCTGCAGACGTTCGCATTTTCACAGCAGGGCTGCCGGCGGAGTCCGGCACGGACCACCTAAGCTATATTTGAAGTTTGAGGGTGCAAGACAAGCAAGCAGCCCCAGTCTCTGTGCCTCTATGCGAGCAGTGCCATGGGCAGATGAGGCTGAGCAACAGCTTTCCAGGCTAGCTCTTTCTGCCTGCGAGCTATCTGGAGACGTTCGCATTTTCAGAGCAGGACTTCCGGAGGCCCACTGCACAGACCGCCAAATCTACGTTTGAAGTTTGACGGGGGCAAGACAAGAAAGCATTCCCAGTCTCTGTGCCTCTGTGCGAGCAGTGCCATGGGCAGATGAGGCTGAGCAACAGCTTTCCAGGCTAGTTCCTTCTGCCTGCGAGCTATCTGCAGACTTTCGCATTTTGGGAGCAGGGCTGCCGGAGGCGCGCGGCACGGACCACCGAAGCTACGTTTGAAGTTTGAGGTGGCAAGACAAGCAAGCAGCCCCAGCCTCTGTGCCTCTGTGCGAGCAGTGCCATGGGCAGATGAGGCTGAGCAACAGCTTTCCAGGCTAGCTCTTTCTGCCTGCGATCTATCTCCAGACGTTCGCATTTTCAGAGCAGGGCTGAAGGAAGCAACCTGCACAGACCAGGCGCCCGGCACGGACCACCTAAGCTACGTTTGAAGTTTGAGGTGGCAAGACAAGCAAGCAGCCCCAGTCTCTGTGCTTCTGTGCGAGCAGTGCCATGGGCAGATGAGGCTGAGCAATAGCTTTCCAGGCTAGCTTTTTCTGGCTGCGAGCTATCTGCAGACTTTCGCATTTTCAGAGCAGGGCTGCCGGAAAGAAACCGGCACATACCCCCAAAGCTACGTTCAAAGTTTGAGGGTGTAAGAAGAGCAAGCAGCCCCAGTCTCTGTGCCTCTGTGCGAGCAGTGCCATGGGCAGATGAGGCTGAGCAACAGCTTTCCAGGCTAGCTCTTTCTGGCTGTGAGCTATATGCAGACGTTCGCATTTTCAGAGCAGGGCTACCAGAGGCCCCCTGCACGAACCCCCAAAAGTTCTTTTCAAGTTTGAGGTGACAAGACAAGCAAGCAGCCCCAGTCTCTGTGCCTCTATGCGAGCAGTGCCATGGGCAGATGAGGCTGAGGAACAGCTTTCCAGGCTAGACCTTTCTGCCTGCGAGCTATCTGCAGACGTTCGCATTTTGGGAGCAGGGCTTCCGGAGGCGCAAGGCAGGGACCACCGAAACTACGTTTGAAGTTTGACGTGGGCAAGACAAGCAAGCAGCCCCAGTCTCTGTACCTCTGTGCGAGCAGTGCCATGGGCAGATGAGGCTGAGCAACAGCTTTTCAGGCTAGCCCTTTCTGCCTGCGAGCTATCTGCAGACGTTTGCATTTTCACAGCAGGGCTGCCGGCGGAGTCCGGCACGGATCACCTAAGCTATATTTGAAGTTTGAGGGTGCAAGACAAGCAAGCAGCCCCAGTCTCTGTGCCTCTATGCGAGCAGTGCCATGGGCAGATGAGGCTGAGCAACAGTTTTCCATGCTAGCTCTTTCTGGCTGCGAGCTATCTGCAGACATTTGCATTTTCGGAGCAGGGCTGCCGGAGGCCCCCTGCACAGACCGCCAAATGTGTGTTTCAAGTTTGAGGGAGCAAGACAAGCAAGCAGCCCAAGTGTCTGTGCCTCTATGCGAGCAGTGCCATGGGCAGATGAGGCTGAGCAACAGCTTTCCAGGCTAGCTCTTTCTGCCTGCGAGCTATCTGCAGACCTTCACATTTTCAGAGCAGGGCTGCCGGAGGCGCCCGTCACGGACCACCTAAGCTACGTCTGAAGTTTGAGGGTGCAAGACAAGCAAGCAGCCCCAGCCTCTGTGCCTCTGTGCGAGCAGTGCCATGTGCAGATGAGGCTGAGCAACAGCTCTCCAGGCTAGCTCTTTCTGACTGTGAGCTATCTGCAGACGTTTGCATTTTCGGAGCAGGTGTGCCAGAGGCCCCTGCACAGACCGCCAAATATATGTTTGAGGTTTGAGTGGGCAAGACAAGAAAGCAGCCCCAGTCTCTGTACCTCTGTGCGAGCACTGCCATGGGCAGATGAGGCTGAGCAACAGCTTTCCAGGCTAGCTCTTTCTGCCTGCGATCTATATCCAGACGTTCGCATTTTCAGAGCAGGGCTGAAGGAAGCAACCTGCACAGACCAGGCGCCCGGCACGGACCACCTAAGCTACGTTTGAAGTTTGAGGTGGCAAGACAAGCAAGCAGCCCCAGTCTCTGTGCCTCTGTGCGAGCAGTGCCATGGGCAGATGAGGCTGAGCAACAGCTTTCCAGGCTAGCTTTTCCGGCTGTGAGCTATCTGCAGACTTTCGCATTTTCAGAGCAGGACTGCCGGAAAGAAACCGGCACATACCCCCAAAGCTACGTTCGAAGTTTGAGGGTGTAAGAAGAACAAGCATCCCCAGTCTCTGTGCCTCTGTGCGAGCAGTGCCATGGGCAGATGAGGCTGAGCAACAGCTTTCCAGGCTAGCTCTTTCTGGCTGTGAGCTATCTGCAGACGTTCACATTTTCGGAGCAGGGCTACCAGAGGCCCCCTGCACGAACCCCCAAAAGTTCTTTTCAAGTTTGAGGTGACAAGACAAGCAAGCAGCCCCAGTCTCTGTGCCTCTATGCGAGCAGTGCCATGGGCAGATGAGGCTGAGGAACAGCTTTCCAGGCTAGACCTTTCTGCCTGCGAGCTATCTGCAGACGTTCGCATTTTGGGAGCAGGGCTTCCGGAGGCGCACAGCACGGACCACCGAAACTACGTTTGAAGTTTGACGTGGGCAAGACAAGCAAGCAGCCCCAGTCTCTGTACCTCTGTGCGAGCAGTGCCATGGGCAGATGAGGCTGAGCAACAGCTTTTCAGGCTAGCTCTTTCTGCCTGCGAGCTATCTGCAGACGTTCGCATTTTCACAGCAGGGCTGCCGGCGGAGTCCGGCACGGACCACCTAAGCTATATTTGAAGTTTGAGAGGGGAAGACAAGCAAGCAGCCCCAGTCTCTGTGCCTCTATGCGAGCAGTGCCATGGGCAGATGAGGCTGAGCAACAGCTTTCCAGGCTAGCTCTTTCTGCCTGCGAGCTATCTGCAGACGTTCACATTTTCAGAGCAGGGCTGCCGGAGGCGCCCGTCACGGACCACCTAAGCTACGTCTGAAGTTTGAGGGTGCAAGACAAGCAAGCAGCCCCAGCCTCTGTGCCTCTGTGCGAGCAGTGCCATGGGCAGATGAGGCTGAGCAACAGCTCTCCAGGCTAGCTCTTTCTGACTGTGAGCTATCTGCAGACGTTTGCATTTTCGGAGCAGGTGTGCCAGAGGCCCCTGCACAGACCGCCAAATATATGTTTGAGGTTTGAGTGGGCAAGACAAGAAAGCAGCCCCAGTCTGTGTGCCTCTGTGCGAGCAGTGCCATGGGCAGATGAGGCTGAGCAACAGCTTTCCAGGCTAGCTCTTTCTGCCTGCGATCTATATCCAGACGTTCGCATTTTCAGAGCAGGGCTGAAGGAAGCAACCTGCACAGACCAGGCGCCCGGCACGGACCACCTAAGCTACGTTTGAAGTTTGAGGTGGCAAGACAAGCAAGCAGCCCCAGTCTCTGTGCCTCTGTGCGAGCAGTGCCATGGGCAGATGAGGCTGAGCAACAGCTTTCCAGGCTAGCTTTTTCTGGCTGCGAGCTATCTGCAGACTTTCGCATTTTCAGAGCAGGACTGCCGGAAAGAAACCGGCACATACCCCCAAAGCTACGTTCGAAGTTTGAGGGTGTAAGAAGAGCAAGCATCCCCAGTCTCTGTGCCTCTGTGCGAGCAGTGCCATGGGCAGATGAGGCTGAGCAACAGCTTTCCAGGCTAGCTCTTTCTGGCTGCGAGCTATCTGAAGACGTTCACATTTTCGGAGCAGGGCTACCAGAGGCCCCCTGCACGAACCCCCAAAAGTTCTTTTCAAGTTTGAGGTGACAAGACAAGCAAGCAGCCCCAGTCTCTGTGCCTCTATGCGAGCAGTGCCATGGGCAGATGAGGCTGAGGAACAGCTTTCCAGGCTAGACCTTTCTGCCTGCGAGCTATCTGCAGACGTTCGCATTTTGGGAGCAGGGTTTCCGGAGGCGCACAGCACGGACCACCGAAACTACGTTTGAAGTTTGACGTGGGCAAGACAAGCAAGCAGCCCCAGTCTCTGTACCTCTGTGCGAGCAGTGCCATGGGCAGATGAGGCTGAGCAACAGCTTTTCAGGCTAGCCCTTTCTGCCTGCGAGCTATCTGCAGACGTTTGCATTTTCACAGCAGGGCTGCCGGCGGAGTCCGGCACGGACCACCTAAGCTATATTTGAAGTTTGAGGGTGCAAGACAAGCAAGCAGCCCCAGTCTCTGTGCCTCTATGCGAGCAGTGCCATGGGCAGATGAGGCTGAGCAACAGTTTTCCATGCTAGCTCTTTCTGGCTGCGAGCTATCTGCAGACATTTGCATTTTCGGAGCAGGGCTGCCGGAGGCCCCCTGCACAGACCGCCAAATGTATGTTTCAAGTTTGAGGGGGCAAGACAAGCAAGCAGCCCAAGTGTCTGTGCCTCTGTGCAAGCAGTGCCATGGGCAGATGAGGCCGAGCAACATCTTTCCAGGATAGCTCTTTCTGGCTGCGAGCTATCTGCAGACGTTCGCATTTTCAGAGCAGGGCTGCCGGAGGCGCCCGTCACGGACCACCTAAGCTACGTTTGAAGTTTGAGGGGGCAAGACAAGCAAGCAGCCCCAGTCTCTGTGTCTCTGTGCGAGCAGTGCCATGTGCAGATGAGGCTGAGCAACAGCTTTCCAGGCTAATTCTTTCTGCCTGCGAGCTATCTGCAGACGTTCGCATATTCACAGCAGGGCTGCCGGAGGACCCCCGGCATGGACCACCGAAGCTACGTT
Organism: Opisthocomus hoazin; assembly: GCF_030867145.1. Taxonomy (NCBI): domain Eukaryota; kingdom Metazoa; phylum Chordata; class Aves; order Opisthocomiformes; family Opisthocomidae; genus Opisthocomus; species Opisthocomus hoazin. Next base: position 43,570,009 of record NC_134418.1, on the reverse strand, counting down.
TGAAGTTTGAGGTGGCAAGACAAGCAAGCAGCCCCAGTCTCTGTACCTCTGTGCGAGCAGTGCCATGGGCAGATGAGGCTGAGCAACAGCTTTCCAGGCTAGCTCTTTCTGGCTGCGAGCTATCTGCAGACGTTTGCATTTTTGAAGCAGGGCTGCCGGACGCCCCCTGCACAGACCGCCAAATCTACGTTTGAAGTTTGAGGGGGCAAGACAAGCAAGCAGCCCCAGTCTCTGTGCCTCTGTGCGAGCAGTGCCATGGGCAGATCAGGCCGAGCAACATCTTTCCAGGCTAGCTCTTTCTGCCTGCGAGCTATCTGCAGACGTTCGCATTTTGGGAGCAGGACTGCCGGAGGCTCCCTGCACGAACACCCAACTGTACGTTTGAAGTTTGAGGTGACAAGACAAGCAAGCAGCCCCAGTCTCTGTGCCTCTGTGCGAGCAGTGCCATGGGCAGATGAGGCTGAGAAACATCTTTCCAGGATAGCTCTTTCTGCCTGCGAGCTATCTGCAGACGTTCACATTTTCAGAGCAGGGCTGCCGGAGGCGCCCGTCACGGACCACCTAAGCTACGTCTGAAGTTTGAGGGGGCAAGACAAGCAAGCAGCCCCAGCCTCTGTGCCTCTGTGCGAGCAGTGCCATGGGCAGATGAGGCTGAGCAACAGCTTTCCAGGCTAGCTCTTTCTGACTGTGAGCTATCTGCAGACGTTTGCATTTTCGGAGCAGGTGTGTCAGAGGCCCCTGCACAGACTGCCAAATCTATGTTTGAGGTTTGAGTGGGCAAGACAAGAAAGCAGCACCAGTCTCTGTACCTCTGTGCGAGCAGTGCCATGGGCAGATGAGGCTGAGCAACAGCTTTCCAGGCTACCTCTTTCTGGCTGCGAGCTATCTGGAGACGTTCGCATTTTGGGAGCAGGGCTGCCGGAGGCCCCCTGCAAGAACCCCCAAAGGTTCGTTTGAAGTTTGAGGTGACAAGACAAGCAAGCAGCCCCAGTCTCTGTGCCTCTATGCGAGCAGTGCCATGGGCAGATGAGGCTGAGCAACAGCTTTTCAGACTAGCTTTTTCTGGCTGCGAGCTATCTGCAGACGTTCGCATTTTCACAGCAGGGCTGCCGGCGGAGTCCGGCACGGACCACCGAAGCTATATTTGAAGTTTGAGGTGGCAAGACAAGCAAGCAGCCCCAGTCTCTGTGCCTCTATGCGAGCAGTGCCATGGGCAGATGAGGCTGAGCAACAGCTTTCCAGGCTAGCTCTTTCTGCCTGCGAGCTATCTGCAGACGTTCACATTTTCAGAGCAGGGCTGCCGGAGGCGCCCGTCACGGACCACCGAAGCTACGTTTGAAGTTGGAGGGTGCAAGACAAGCAAGCAGCCCCAGTCTCTGTGCCTCTATGCGAGCAGTGCCATGGGCAGATGAGGCTGAGCAACAGCTTTCCAGGCTAGCTTTTTCTGCCTGCGAGCTATCTGCAGACGTTCGCAATTTCACAGCAGGGCTGCCGGAGGCGTCCGGCACGGACCACCGAAGCTACGTTTGAAGTTGGAGGGTGCAAGACAAGCAAGCAGCCCCAGTCTCTGTGCCTCTATGCGAGCAGTGCCATGGGCAGATGAGGCTGAGCAACAGCTTTCCAGGCTAGCTCTTTCTGGCTGCGAGCTATCTGCAGACATTCGCATTTTGGGAGCAGGGCTGCCGGAGGCCCCCTGCACAGACCGCCAAATTTATGTTTGAAGTTTGAGGAGGCCAGACAAGCAAGCAGCCCCAGTCTCTGTGCCTCTGTGCGAGCAGTGCCATGGGCAGATGAGGCTGAGCAACAGCTTTCCAGGCTAGCCCCTTATGGCTGTGAGCTATCTGCAGACGTTCGCATTTTCGGAGCAGGGCTGCCAGAGGACCCCTGCACGAACCCCCAAAGGATCTTTTCAAGCTGGAGGTGACAAGACAAGCAAGCAGCCCCAGTCTCTGTGCCTCTATGCGAGCAGTGCTATGGGCAGATGAGGTTGAGCAACAGCTTTCCAGGCTAGCCCTTTCTGCCTGCGAGCTATCTGCAGACGTTCGCATTTTGGGAGCAGGGCTTCCGGAGGCGCCCGGCACGGACCACGGAAACTACGTTTGAAGTTTGACGTGGGCAAGACAAGCAAGCAGCCCCAGTCTCTGTACCTCTGTGCGAGCAGTGCCATGGGCAGATGAGGCTGAGCAACAGCTTTTCAGGCTAGCCCTTTCTGCCTGCGAGCTATCTGCAGACGTTCGCATTTTCACAGCAGGGCTGCCGGCGGAGTCCGGCACGGACCACCTAAGCTATATTTGAAGTTTGAGAGGGGAAGACAAGCAAGCAGCCCCAGTCTCTGTGCCTCTATGCGAGCAGTGCCATGGGCAGATGAGGCTGAGCAACAGCTTTCCAGGCTAGCTCTTTCTGCCTGCGAGCTATCTGCAGACGTTCACATTTTCAGAGCAGGGCTGCCGGAGGCGCCCGTCACGGACCACCTAAGCTACGTCTGAAGTTTGAGGGTGCAAGACAAGCAAGCAGCCCCTGCCTCTGTGCCTCTGTGCGAGCAGTGCCATGGGCAGATGAGGCTGAGCAACAGCTCTCCAGGCTAGCTCTTTCTGACTGTGAGCTATCTGCAGACGTTTGCATTTTCGGAGCAGGTGTGCCAGAGGCCCCTGCACAGACCGCCAAATCTATGTTTGAGGTTTGAGTGGGCAAGACAAGAAAGCAGCACCAGTCTCTGTACCTCTGTGCGAGCAGTGCCATGGGCAGATGAGGCTGAGCAACAGCTTTCCAGGCTAGCTCTTTCTGCCTGCGAGCTATCTGCAGACGTTCGCATTTTGGGAGCAGGGCTGCCGGAGGCCCCCTGCAAGAACCCCCAAAGGTTCGTTTGAAGTTTGAGGTGACAAGACAAGCAAGCAGCCCCAGTCTCTGTACCTCTATGCGAGCAGTGCCATGGGCAGATGAGGCTGAGCAACAGCTTTTCAGACTAGCTTTTTCTGGCTGCGAGCTATCTGCAGACGTTCGCATATTCACAGCAGGGCTGCCGGCGGAGTCCGGCACAGACCACCGAAGGTATATTTGAAGTTTGAGGTGACAAGACAAGCAAGCAGCCCCAGTCTCTGTGCCTCTATGCGAGCAGTGCCATGGGCAGATGAGGCTGAGCAACAGCTTTCCAGGCTAGGTCTTTCTGGATGCGAGCTATCTGCAGACGTTCACATTTTCAGAGCAGGGCTGCCGGAGGCGCCCGTCATGGACCACCTAAGCTACGTCTGAAGTTTGAGGGGGCAAGACAAGCAAGCAGCCCGGGTCTGTGTGCCTCTGTGCGAGCAGTGCCATGGGCAGATGAGGCTGAGCAACAGCTTTCCAGGCTAGCTCTTTCTGACTGTGAGCTATCTGCAGACGTTTGCATTTTCGGAGCATGTTGCCAGAGGCCCCTGCACAGACCGCCAAATCTATGTTTGAGGTTTGAGTGGGCAAGACAAGAAAGCAGCACCAGTCTCTGTACCTCTGTGCGAGCAGTGCCATGGGCAGATGAGGCTGAGCAACAGCTTTCCAGGCTAGCTCTTTCTGGCTGCGAGCTATCTGGAGACGTTCGCATTTTGGGAGCAGGGCTGCCGGAGGCCCCCTGCAAGAACCCCCAAAGGTTCGTTTGAAGTTTGAGGTGACAAGACAAGCAAGCAGCCCCAGTCTCTGTGCCTCTGTGCGAGCAGTGCCATGGGCAGATGAGGCTGAGCAACAGCTTTCCAGGCTAGCTCTTTCTGGCTGCGAGCTATCTGCAGACGTTCACATTTTCAGAGCAGGGCTGCCGGAGGCGCCCGTCACGGACCACCGAAGCTACGTCTGAAGTTTGAGGGGGCAAGACAAGCAAGCAGCCCCGGTCTGTGTGCCTCTGTGCGAGCAGTGCCATGGGCAGATGAGGCTGAGCAACAGCTTTCCAGGCTAGCTCTTTCTGACTGTGAGCTATCTGCAGACGTTTGCATTTTCGGAGCATGTTGCCAGAGGCCCCTGCACAGACCGCCAAATCTATGTTTGAGGTTTGAGTGGGCAAGACAAGAAAGCAGCACCAGTCTCTGTACCTCTGTGCGAGCAGTGCCATGGGCAGATGAGGCTGAGCAACAGCTTTCCAGGCTAGCTCTTTCTGGCTGCGAGCTATCTGCAGACGTTCGCATTTTCACAGCACGGCTGCCGGAGGCGTCTGGCACGGACCACCTAAGCTACGTTTGAAGTTGGAGAGGGCAAGACAATCAAGCAGTCCCAGTCTCTGTGCCTCTGTGCGAGCAGTGCCATGGGCAGATGAGGTTTTGCAACAGCTTTCCAGGCTAGCTCTTTCTGGCTGCGAGCTATCTGCAGACGTTCGCATTTTCATAGCAGTTCTGCCGGAGGCCCCGTGCACAGACCTCTAAATCTATGTTTGAAGTTTGTGGGGGCAAGACAAGCAAGCAGCCTCAGTTTCTGTGCCTCTGTGCGAGCAGTGCCATGGGCAGACGAGGCTGAGCAGCAGCTTTCCAGGCTAGCTCTTTCTGCCTGCGATCTATCTGCAGACGTTCGCATATTCACAGCAGGGCTGCCGGAGAACCAACGGCATGGACCACCGAAGATAAGTTTGAAGTTTGAGGTGACAAGACAAGGAAGTAGCCCCAGTCTCTGTGCCTCTATGCGAGCAGTGCCATGGGCAGATGAGGCTGAGCAACAGCTTTCCAGGCTAGCTCTTTCTGGCTGCGAGCTATCTGCAGACGTTCGCATTTTCACAGCAGGGTTGCAGGAGGCGCCCTGCACAAACCCCCAAAGGTACGTTTGAAGTTTGAGGTGACAAGACAAGACAGCAGTCCCAGTCTCTGTGCCTCTGTGCGAGCAGTGCCATGGGCAGATGAGGCTGAGCAACAGCTTTCCAGGCTAGCTCTTTCTGCCTGCGAGCTATCTGAAGACGTTCGCATATTCACAGCAGGGCTGCCGGAGGACCCCCGGCATGGACCACCTAAGATAAGTTTGAAGTTTGAGGGGGCAAGACAAGCAAGCAGCCCCAGTCTCTGTGCCTCTATGCGAGCAGTGCCATGGGCAGATGAGGCTGAGCAACAGCTTTCCAGGCTAGCTCTTTCTGCCTGCGAGCTATCTGCAGACGTTCGCATTTTGGGAGCAGGGCTGCCGGAGGCGCCCGGCATGGACCACGGAATTTACGTTTGAAGTTTGACGGGGGCAAGACAAGCAAGCAGCCCCAGTCTCTGTACCTCTGTGCGAGCAGTGCCATGGGCAGATGAGGCTGAGCAACAGCTTTCCAGGCTAGCTTTTTCTGCCTGCGAGCTATCTGCAGACGTTCGCAATTTCACAGCAGGGCTGCCGGAGGCGTCCGGCACGGACCACCGAAGCTACGTTTGAAGTTGGAGGGTGCAAGACAAGCAAGCAGCCCCAGTCTCTGTGCCTCTATGCGAGCAGTGCCATGGGCAGATGAGGCTGAGCAACAGCTTTCCAGGCTAGCTCTTTCTGGCTGCGAGCTATCTGCAGACGTTCGCATTTTGGGAGCAGGGCTGCCGGAGGCCCCCTGCACAGACCGCCAAATTTATGTTTGAAGTTTGAGGAGGCCAGACAAGCAAGCAGCCCCAGTCTCTGTGCCTCTGTGCGAGCAGTGCCATGGGCAGATGAGGCTGAGCAACAGCTTTCCAGGCTAGCCCCTTATGGCTGTGAGCTATCTGCAGACGTTCGCATTTTCGGAGCAGGGCTGCCAGAGGACCCCTGCACGAACCCCCAAAAGTTCTTTTCAAGTTTGAGGTGACAAGACAAGCAAGCAGCCCCAGTCTCTGTGCCTCTATGCGAGCAGTGCTATGGGCAGATGAGGTTGAGCAACAGCTTTCCAGGCTAGCCCTTTCTGCCTGCGAGCTATCTGCAGACGTTCGCATTTTGGGAGCAGGGCTTCCGGAGGCGCCCGGCACGGACCACGGAAACTACGTTTGAAGTTTGACGTGGGCAAGACAAGCAAGCAGCCCCAGTCTCTGTACCTCTGTGCGAGCAGTGCCATGGGCAGATGAGGCTGAGCAACAGCTTTTCAGGCTAGCCCTTTCTGCCTGCGAGCTATCTGCAGACGTTTGCATTTTCACAGCAGGGCTGCCGGCGGAGTCCGGCACGGACCACCTAAGCTATATTTGAAGTTTGAGAGGGGAAGACAAGCAAGCAGCCCCAGTCTCTGTGCCTCTATGCGAGCAGTGCCATGGGCAGATGAGGCTGAGCAACAGCTTTCCAGGCTAGCTCTTTCTGCCTGCGAGCTATCTGCAGACGTTCACATTTTCAGAGCAGGGCTGCCGGAGGCGCCCGTCACGGACCACCTAAGCTACGTCTGAAGTTTGAGGGGGCAAGACAAGCAAGCAGCCCCAGCCTCTGTGCCTCTGTGCGAGCAGTGCCATGGGCAGATGAGGCTGAGCAACAGCTCTCCAGGCTAGCTCTTTCTGACTGTGAGCTATCTGCAGACGTTTGCATTTTCGGAGCAGGTGTGCCAGAGGCCCCTGCACAGACCGCCAAATCTATGTTTGAGGTTTGAGTGGGCAAGACAAGAAAGCAGCACCAGTCTCTGTACCTCTGTGCGAGCAGTGCCATGGGCAGATGAGGCTGAGCAACAGCTTTCCAGGCTAGCTCTTTCTGCCTGCGAGCTATCTGGAGACGTTCGCATTTTGGGAGCAGGGCTGCCGGAGGCCCCCTGCAAGAACCCCCAAAGGTTCGTTTGAAGTTTGAGGTGACAAGACAAGCAAGCAGCCCCAGTCTCTGTGCCTCTGTGCGAGCAGTGCCATGGGCAGACGAGGCTGAGCAACAGCTTTTCAGACTAGCTTTTTCTGGCTGCGAGCTATCTGCAGACGTTCGCATATTCACAGCAGGGCTGCCGGCGGAGTCCGGCACGGACCACCGAAGCTATATTTGAAGTTTGAGGTGACAAGACAAGCAAGCAGCCCCAGTCTCTGTGCCTCTATGCGAGCAGTGCCATGGGCAGATGAGGCTGAGCAACAGCTTTCCAGGCTAGGTCTTTCTGGATGCGAGCTATCTGCAGACGTTCGCATTTTGGGAGCAGGGCTGCCGGAGGCGCCCGTCATGGACCACCTAAGCTACGTCTGAAGTTTGAGGGGGCAAGACAAGCAAGCAGCCCCGGTCTGTGTGCCTCTGTGCGAGCAGTGCCATGGGCAGATGAGGCTGAGCAACAGCTTTCCAGGCTAGCTCTTTCTGGCTGCGAGCTATCTGCAGACGTTCGCATTTTGGGAGCAGGGCTGCCAGAGGACCCCTGCACGAACCCCCAAAGGTTCTTTTCAAGTTTGAGGTGACAAGACAAGCAAGCAGCCCCAGTCTCTGTGCCTCTATGCGAGCAGTGCTATGGGCAGATGAGGTTGAGCAACAGCTTTCCAGGCTAGCCCTTTCTGCCTGCGAGCTATCTGCAGACGTTCGCATTTTGAGAGCAGGGCTTCCGGAGGCACCCGGCACGGACCACGGAAACTACGTTTGAAGTTTGACGTGGGCAAGACAAGCAAGCAGCCCCAGTCTCTGTACCTCTCTGCGAGCAGTGCCATGGGCAGATGAGGCTGAGCAACAGCTTTTCAGGCTAGCCCTTTCTGCCTGCGAGCTATCTGCAGACGTTCGCATTTTCACAGCAGGGCTGCCGGCGGAGTGCGGCACGGACCACCTAAGCTATATTTGAAGTTTGAGAGGGGAAGACAAGCAAGCAGCCCCAGTCTCTGTGCCTCTATGCGAGCAGTGCCATGGGCAGATGAGGCTGAGCAACAGCTTTCCAGGCTAGCTCTTTCTGCCTGCGAGCTATCTGCAGACGTTCACATTTTCAGAGCAGGGCTGCCGGAGGCGCCCGTCACGGACCACCTAAGCTACGTCTGAAGTTTGAGGGGGCAAGACAAGCAAGCAGCCCCAGCCTCTGTGCCTCTGTGCGAGCAGTGCCATGGGCAGATGAGGCTGAGCAACAGCTCTCCAGGCTAGCTCTTTCTGACTGTGAGCTATCTGCAGACGTTTGCATTTTCGGAGCATGTTGCCAGAGGCCCCTGCACAGACGGCCAAATCTATGTTTGAGGTATGAGTGGGCAAGACAAGAAAGCAGCACCAGTCTCTGTACCTCTGTGCGAGCAGTGCCATGGGCAGATGAGGCTGAGCAACAGCTTTCCAGGCTAGCTCTTTCTGCCTGCGAGCTATCTGGAGACGTTCGCATTTTGGGAGCAGGGCTGCCGGAGGCCCCCTGCAAGAACCCCCAAAGGTTCGTTTGAAGTTTGAGGTGACAAGACAAGCAAGCAGCCCCAGTCTCTGTACCTCTGTGCGAGCAGTGCCATGGGCAGATGAGGCTGAGCAACAGCTTTCCAGGCTAGCTCTTTCTGCCTGCGAGCTATCTGCAGACTTTCGCATTTTGGGAGCAGGGCTGCCGGAGGCCCCCTGCAAGAACCCCCAAAGGTTCGTTTGAAGTTTGAGGTGACAAGACAAGCAAGCAGCCCCAGTCTCTGTGCCTCTATGCGAGCAGTGCCATGGGCAGATGAGGCTGAGCAACAGCTTTCCAGGCTAGCTCTTTCTGGCTGCGAGCTATCTGCAGACGTTCGCATTTTCACAGCACGGCTGCCGGAGGCGTCCGGCACGGACCACCTAAGCTACGTTTGAAGTTGGAGAAGGCAAGACAATCAAGCAGTCCCAGTCTCTGTGCCTCTGTGCGAGCAGTGCCATGGGCAGATGAGGTTTTGCAACAGCTTTCCAGGCTAGCTCTTTCTGGCTGCGAGCTATCTGCAGACGTTCGCATTTTCAGAGCAGGGCTGCCGGAGGCCCCGTGCACAGACCTCTAAATCTATGTTTGAAGTTTGAGGGGGCAAGACAAGCAAGCAGCCTCAGTTTCTGTGCCTCTGTGCGAGCAGTGCCATGGGCAGATGAGGCTGAGCAACAGCTTTCCAGGCTAGCTCTTTCTGCCTGCGAGCTATCTGCAGACGTTCGCATATTCACAGCAGGGCTGCCGGAGGACCCCCGGCATGGACCACCGAAGGTACGTTTGAAGTTTGAGGTGACAAGACAAGCAAGCAGTCCCAGTCTCTGTGCCTCTATGCGAGCAGTGCCATGGGCAGATGAGGCTGAGCAACAGCTTTCCAGGCTAGCTCTTTCTGGCTGCGAGCTATCTGCAGACGTTTGCATTTTGGGAGCAGGGCTGCCGGAGGCGCCCGGCATGGACCACCGAAGATAAGTTTGAAGTTTGAGGGGGCAAGACAAGCAAGCAGCCCCAGTCTCTGTGCCTCTATGCGAGCAGTGCCATGGGCAGATGAGGCTGAGCAACAGCTTTCAATGCTAGCCCCTTCTGGCCGCGAGCTATCTGGAGACGTTCGCGTTGTCAGAGTAAGTCTACTGGAGGACACCGGCAGGTACCACCCATTCCCGGGTTATGTTTGAGCAACACAAGCAAGCAGCCCCAGTCTCTCTACCTCTGTGCAATCAGTGCCATGGGCAGATAAGGCTCAGCAACAGCTTTCCAGGCTAGCCCCTTCTGGCTGCGAGCTATTTCGAGACGTTCGCATTTTCTGAGCAGGGCTGCGAAAGGAGCCCGGCAGGGACTCCCATCCCCTGGATACGTTTGAATTTTGAGGTGGTAAGACAAGCAAGCAGCCCCAGTCTCTGTGCCTCTGTGCAAGCATTGCCATGGGCAGACGAGGCTGAGCAACAGCTTTCCAGGCTAGCCCCTTCTGGCTGCGAGATATATGGAGACGTTCGCATTTTTGGATCGGGCCTACTAGAGGATGTCGTCAGGGAACCCATTCCGCGGGCTACGTTTGAAGTTTGAGGTGGCAAGACAAGCAAGCAGCCCCACTCTCTGTGCCTCTGTGCAAGCATTGCCATGGGCAGACGAGGCTGAGCAACAGCTTTCCAGGATAGCCACTTCTGGCTGCGAGCTATCAGCAGACGTTTGCATTTTCGGAGCACGGCTGCGAAACGAGACCGGCAACATCCCTCCATCCCCGAGGTATATTTGAAGTTTAAGGTGGCAAGATAAGCAAGCATCATAAGTGTCCGTGCCTCTGTGCGAGCAGTGCCATGGGCAGATATGGCGAAGCAACAGCTTTCCAGGCTAGCCGCTTCTGGCTGCGAGCTATGTGTAGACGTTCGCATTTTCGGCGCAGGGCTGCTAGAGGCGCCCGACAGGGTCCCCATCCCCTGAAAACGTTTGAAGTTTGAGGTGCCAAGAGAAGCCAAAAGCCCCAGTCTCTGTGCCTCTGTACGAGCAGTGCCATGGGCAGATGAGGCTGAGCAACAACTTTCCATGTTAGCCCCTTCTGGCTGCGAGTTATCTGCAGACGTTCGCATTGTTGGATCAGGGATATGAAACGAGCCGGGCAAGGACCATTCATCCCCTGGGTATATTTGAAGTTTGAGGTGGCAAGACAAGCAAGCAGCCTGAGTCTCTGTGCCTCTGTGCGAGCAGTGCCATGTGCAGATGAGGCGGAGCAACAGCTTTCCTGGCTAGCCCTTTCTGGCTGCAAGATATCTAGAGACCTTCGCATTTTCGGAGCAGGGCTACTAGAGGAAACCGACAGGGTTTCCCATCCCCTAGCTATGTTTGAAGTTTGAGGTGGCAAGACAAGCAAGCAGCCTGAGTCTCTGTGCCTCTGTGCGAGCAGTGCCATGTGCAGATGAGGCGGAGCAAGAGCTTTCCTGGCTAGCCCTTTCTGGCTGCAAGATATCTAGAGACCTTCGCATTTTCGGAGCAGGGCTGCTAGAGGAAACCGACAGGGTTTCCCATCCCCTAGCTATGTTTGAAGTTTGAGGTGGCAAGACAAGCAAGCAGCCCCAGTCTCTGTGTCTCTGTGCAAGCAGTGCCATGGGCACATGAGGCTGAGCAACAGCTTTCCATGCTAGCCCCTTCTGGCTGTGAGTTACCTCGAGACGTTCGCATTTTTCGAGCAGGGTTGCGAAAGAAGCCCGGCAGGGATTCCCATCCCCTGGATAGGTATGAATTTTGACCTGGCAAGACAACCAAGAAGCCCCAGTCTCTGTGCCTCTGTGCAAGCAGTTCCATGGACAGAGGAGGCTGAGCAACAGCTTTCCAGGCTAGCCACTTCTGCCTGCGAGATATCTCGAGACATTCGCATTTTCAGAGCAGGACTGCGAAAGGAGCGCAGCAGAGACTCTCCATCCACGAGCTACATTTGAAGTTTGAGGTGGCAAGACAAGCAAGCAGCCCCAGTCTCTGTGCCTCTGTGCAAGCAGTGCCATGGGCAGATGAGGCGGAGCAACAGCTTTACAGGCTAGCCACATCTGGCCACGAGCTATCTGCACACGTTCGCATTTTCGATGCAGGGCTGTGAAAGGAGCCCGGCAGAGAACGCCATGCCCTGGTTACATTTGAAGTTTGAGGTGGCAAGACAACCAAGAAGCCCCAGTCTCTGTGCCACTGTGCGAGCAGTGCCATGGGCAGATGAGGATGAGCAACAGCTTTCCAGGCTAGCCCCTTCTGGCTTTGAGATATCTGCAGACATTCGCATTTTCGGAGCAGGGCTGCTAGAGGCACCCGACAGGGTCTCCCATCGCCTTGCTATGTTTGAAGTTTGAGATGGCAAGACAAGCAAGCAGCCCCAGTCTCTGTGCCTCTGTGCGAGCAGTGCTATGGGCAGATGAGGCTGAGCAACATCTTTCCAGGATAGCTCTTTCTGCCTGCGAGCTATCTGCAGACGTTCACATTTTCAGAGCAGGGCTGCCGGAGGCGCCCGTCACGGACCACCTAAGCTACGTCTGAAGTTTGAGGGGGCAAGACAAGCAAGCAGCCCCAGCCTCTGTGCCTCTGTGCGAGCAGTGCCATGGGCAGATGAGGCTGAGCAACAGCTTTCCAGGCTAGCTCTTTCTGACTGTGAGCTATCTGCAGACGTTTGCATTTTCGGAGCAGGTGTGTCAGAGGCCCCTGCACAGACTGACAAATCTATGTTTGAGGTTTGAGTGGGCAAGACAAGAAAGCAGCACCAGTCTCTGTACCTCTGTGCGAGCAGTGCCATGGGCAGATGAGGCTGAGCAACAGCTTTCCAGGCTAGCTCTTTCTGGCTGCGAGCTATCTGGAGACGTTCGCATTTTGGGAGCAGGGCTGCCGGAGGCCCCCTGCAAGAACCCCCAAAGGTTCGTTTGAAGTTTGAGGTGACAAGACAAGCAAGCAGCCCCAGTCTCTGTGCCTCTATGCGAGCAGTGCCATGGGCAGATGAGGCTGAGCAACAGCTTTTCAGACTAGCTTTTTCTGGCTGCGAGCTATCTGCAGACGTTCGCATTTTCACAGCAGGGCTGCCGGCGGAGTCCGGCACGGACCACCGAAGCTATATTTGAAGTTTGAGGTGGCAAGACAAGCAAGCAGCCCCAGTCTCTGTGCCTCTATGCGAGCAGTGCCATGGGCAGATGAGGCTGAGCAACAGCTTTCCAGGCTAGCTCTTTCTGGCTGCGAGCTATCTGCAGACGTTCACATTTTCAGAGCAGGGCTGCCGGAGGCGCCCGTCACGGACCACCGAAGCTACGTTTGAAGTTGGAGGGTGCAAGACAAGCAAGCAGCCCCAGTCTCTGTGCCTCTATGTGAGCAGTGCCATGGGCAGATGAGGCTGAGCAACAGCTTTCCAGGCTAGCTTTTTCTGCCTGCGAGCTATCTGCAGACGTTCGCAATTTCACAGCAGGGCTGCCGGAGGCGTCCGGCACGGACCACCGAAGCTACGTTTGAAGTTGGAGGGTGCAAGACAAGAGGCAAGCCCCAGTCTCTGTGCCTCTATGCGAGCAGTGCCATGGGCAGATGAGGCTGAGCAACAGCTTTCCAGGCTAGCTCTTTCTGGCTGCGAGCTATCTGCAGACGTTCGCATTTTGGGAGCAGGGCTGCCGGAGGCCCCCTGCACAGACCACCAAATTTATGTTTGAAGTTTGAGGAGGCCAGACAAGCAAGCAGCCCCAGTCTCTGTGCCTCTGTGCGAGCAGTGCCATGGGCAGATGAGGCTGAGCAACAGCTTTCCAGGCTAGCCCCTTATGGCTGTGAGCTATCTGCAGACGTTCGCATTTTGGGAGCAGGGCTGCCAGAGGCCCCCTGCACGAACCCCCAAAGGTTCTTTTCAAGTTTGAGGTGACAAGACAAGCAAGCAGCCCCAGTCTCTGTGCCTCTATGCGAGCAGTGCTATGGGCAGATGAGGTTGAGCAACAGCTTTCCAGGCTAGCCCTTTCTGCCTGCGAGCTATCTGCAGACGTTCGCATTTTGGGAGCAGGGCTTCCGGAGGCGCCCGGCACGGACCACGGAAACTACGTTTGAAGTTTGACGTGGGCAAGACAAGCAAGCAGCCCCAGTCTCTGTACCTCTGTGCGAGCAGTGCCATGGGCAGATGAGGCTGAGCAACAGCTTTTCAGGCTAGCTCTTTCTGCCTGCGAGCTATCTGCAGACGTTCGCATTTTCACAGCAGGGCTGCCGGCGGAGTCCGGCACGGACCACCTAAGCTATATTTGAAGTTTGAGAGGGGAAGACAAGCAAGCAGCCCCAGTCTCTGTGCCTCTATGCGAGCAGTGCCATGGGCAGATGAGGCTGAGCAACAGCTTTCCAGGCTAGCTCTTTCTGCCTGCGAGCTATCTGCAGACCTTCACATTTTCAGAGCAGGGCTGCCGGAGGCGCCCGTCACGGACCACCTAAGCTACGTCTGAAGTTTGAGGGTGCAAGACAAGCAAGCAGCCCCAGCCTCTGTGCCTCTGTGCGAGCAGTGCCATGGGCAGATGAGGCTGAGCAACAGCTCTCCAGGCTAGCTCTTTCTGACTGTGAGCTATCTGCAGACGTTTGCATTTTCGGAGCAGGTGTGCCAGAGGCCCCTGCACAGACCGCCAAATCTATGTTTGAGGTTTGAGTGGGCAAGACAAGAAAGCAGCCCCAGTCTGTGTGCCTCTGTGCGAGCAGTGCCATGGGCAGATGAGGCTGAGCAACAGCTTTCCAGGCTAGCTCTTTCTGCCTGCGATCTATATCCAGACGTTCGCATTTTCAGAGCAGGGCTGAAGGAAGCAACCTGCACAGACCAGGCGCCCGGCACGGATCACCTAAGCTACGTTTGAAGTTTGAGGTGGCAAGACAAGCAAGCAGCCCCAGTCTCTGTGCCTCTGTGCGAGCAGTGCCATGGGCAGATGAGGCTGAGCAACAGCTTTCCAGGCTAGCTTTTTCTGGCTGCGAGCTATCTGCAGACTTTCGCATTTTCAGAGCAGGACTGCCGGAAAGAAACCGGCACATACCCCCAAAGCTACGTTCGAAGTTTGAGGGTGTAAGAAGAGCAAGCATCCCCAGTCTCTGTGCCTCTGTGCGAGCAGTGCCATGGGCAGATGAGGCTGAGCAACAGCTTTCCAGGCTAGCTCTTTCTGGCTGCGAGCTATCTGCAGACGTTCACATTTTCGGAGCAGGGCTACCAGAGGCCCCCTGCACGAACCCCCAAAAGTTCTTTTCAAGTTTGAGGTGACAAGACAAGCAAGCAGCCCCAGTCTCTGTGCCTCTATGCGAGCAGTGCCATGGGCAGATGAGGCTGAGGAACAGCTTTCCAGGCTAGACCTTTCTGCCTGCGAGCTATCTGCAGACGTTCGCATTTTGGGAGCAGGGTTTCCGGAGGCGCACAGCACGGACCACCGAAACTACGTTTGAAGTTTGACGTGGGCAAGACAAGCAAGCAGCCCCAGTCTCTGTACCTCTGTGCGAGCAGTGCCATGGGCAGATGAGGCTGAGCAACAGCTTTTCAGGCTAGCCCTTTCTGCCTGCGAGCTATCTGCAGACGTTTGCATTTTCACAGCAGGGCTGCCGGCGGAGTCCGGCACGGACCACCTAAGCTATATTTGAAGTTTGAGGGTGCAAGACAAGCAAGCAGCCCCAGTCTCTGTGCCTCTATGCGAGCAGTGCCATGGGCAGATGAGGCTGAGCAACAGTTTTCCATGCTAGCTCTTTCTGGCTGCGAGCTATCTGCAGACATTTGCATTTTCGGAGCAGGGCTGCCGGAGGCCCCCTGCACAGACCGCCAAATGTATGTTTCAAGTTTGAGGGGGCAAGACAAGCAAGCAGCCCAAGTGTCTGTGCCTCTGTGCAAGCAGTGCCATGGGCAGATGAGGCCGAGCAACATCTTTCCAGGATAGCTCTTTCTGGCTGCGAGCTATCTGCAGACGTTCACAATTTCAGAGCAGGGCTGCCGGAGGCGCCCGTCACGGACCACCTAAGCTACGTTTGAAGTTTGAGGGGGCAAGACAAGCAAGCAGCCCCAGTCTCTGTGTCTCTGTGCGAGCAGTGCCATGTGCAGATGAGGCTGAGCAACAGCTTTCCAGGCTAATTCTTTCTGCCTGCGAGCTATCTGCAGACGTTCGCATATTCACAGCAGGGCTGCCGGAGGACCCCCGGCATGGACCACCGAAGCTACGTTTGAAGTTTGAGGTGGCAAGACAAGCAAGCAGCCCCAGTCTCTGTGCCTCTGTGCGAGCAGTGCCATGGGCAGATGAGGCTGAGCAACAGCTTTCCAGGCTAGCTCTTTCTGGCTGCGAGCTATCTGCAGACGTTTGCATTTTTGAAGCAGGGCTGCCGGACGCCCCCTGCACAGACCGCCAAATCTACGTTTGAAGTTTGAGGGGGCAAGACAAGCAAGCAGCCCCAGTCTCTGTGCCTCTGTGCGAGCAGTGCCATGGGCAGATCAGGCCGAGCAACATCTTTCCAGGCTAGCTCTTTCTGCCTGCGAGCTATCTGCAGACGTTCGCATTTTGGGAGCAGGACTGCCGGAGGCTCCCTGCACGAACACCCAACTGTACGTTTGAAGTTTGAGGTGACAAGACAAGCAAGCAGCCCCAGTCTCTGTGCCTCTGTGCGAGCAGTGCTATGGGCAGATGAGGCTGAGCAACATCTTTCCAGGATAGCTCTTTCTGCCTGCGAGCTATCTGCAGACGTTCACATTTTCAGAGCAGGGCTGCCGGAGGCGCCCGTCACGGACCACCTAAGCTACGTCTGAAGTTTGAGGGGGCAAGACAAGCAAGCAGCCCCAGCCTCTGTGCCTCTGTGCGAGCAGTGCCATGGGCAGATGAGGCTGAGCAACAGCTCTCCAGGCTAGCTCTTTCTGACTGTGAGCTATCTGCAGACGTTTGCATTTTCGGAGCAGGTGTGTCAGAGGCCCCTGCACAGACTGCCAAATCTATGTTTGAGGTTTGAGTGGGCAAGACAAGAAAGCAGCACCAGTCTCTGTACCTCTGTGCGAGCAGTGCCATGGGCAGATGAGGCTGAGCAACAGCTTTCCAGGCTAGCTCTTTCTGGCTGCGAGCTATCTGGAGACGTTCGCATTTTGGGAGCAGGGCTGCCGGAGGCCCCCTGCAAGAACCCCCAAAGGTTCGTTTGAAGTTTGAGGTGACAAGACAAGCAAGCAGCCCCAGTCTCTGTGCCTCTATGCGAGCAGTGCCATGGGCAGATGAGGCTGAGCGACAGCTTTTCAGGCTAGCCCTTTCTGACTGCGAGCTATCTGCAGACGTTCGCATTTTCACAGCAGGGCTGCCGGCGGAGTCCGGCACGGACCACCGAAGCTATATTTGAAGTTTGAGGTGGCAAGACAAGCAAGCAGCCCCAGTCTCTGTGCCTCTATGCGAGCAGTGCCATGGGCAGATGAGGCTGAGCAACAGCTTTCCAGGCTAGCTCTTTCTGGCTGCGAGCTATCTGCAGACGTTCACATTTTCAGAGCAGGGATGCCGGAGGCGCCCGTCATGGACCACCGAAGCTACGTTTGAAGTTGGAGGGTGCAAGACAAGCAAGCAGCCCCAGTCTCTGTGCCTCTATGCGAGCAGTGCCATGGGCAGATGAGGCTGAGCAACAGCTTTCCAGGCTAGCTCTTTCTGGCTGCGAGCTATCTGCAGACGTTCGCATTTTGGGAGCAGGGCTGCCGGAGGCCCCCTGCACAGACCGCCAAATTTATGTTTGAAGCTTGAGGAGGCCAGACAAGCAAGCAGCCCCAGTCTCTGTGCCTCTGTGCGAGCAGTGCCATGGGCAGATGAGGCTGAGCAACAGCTTTCCAGGCTAGCCTGTTATGGCTGTGAGCTATCTGCAGACGTTCGCATTTTCGGAGCAGGGCTGCCAGAGGACCCCTGCACGAACCCCCAAAGGATCTTTTCAAGTTTGAGGTGACAAGACAAGCAAGCAGCCCCAGTCTCTGTGCCTCTATGCGAGCAGTGCTATGGGCAGATGAGGTTGAGCAACAGCTTTCCAGGCTAGCCCTTTCTGCCTGCGAGCTATCTGCAGACGTTCGCATTTTGGGAGCAGGGCTTCCGGAGGCGCCCGGCACGGACCACGGAAACTACGTTTGAAGTTTGACGTGGGCAAGACAAGCAAGCAGCCCCAGTCTCTGTACCTCTGTGCGAGCAGTGCCATGGGCAGATGAGGCTGAGCAACAGCTTTTCAGGCTAGCCCTTTCTGCCTGCGAGCTATCTGCAGACGTTCGCATTTTCACAGCAGGGCTGCCGGCGGAGTGCGGCACGGACCACCTAAGCTATATTTGAAGTTTGAGAGGGGAAGACAAGCAAGCAGCCCCAGTCTCTGTGCCTCTATGCGAGCAGTGCCATGGGCAGATGAGGCTGAGCAACAGCTTTCCAGGCTAGCTCTTTCTGCCTGCGAGCTATCTGCAGACGTTCACATTTTCAGAGCAGGGCTGCCGGAGGCGCCCGTCACGGACCACCTAAGCTACGTCTGAAGTTTGAGGGGGCAAGACAAGCAAGCAGCCCCAGCCTCTGTGCCTCTGTGCGAGCAGTGCCATGGGCAGATGAGGCTGAGCAACAGCTCTCCAGGCTAGCTCTTTCTGACTGTGAGCTATCTGCAGACGTTTGCATTTTTGGAGCAGGTGTGCCAGAGGCCCCTGCACAGACCGCCAAATCTATGTTTGAGGTTTGAGTGGGCAAGACAAGAAAGCAGCCTCAGTTTCTGTACCTCTGTGCGAGCAGTGCCATGGGCAGATGAGGCTGAGCAACAGCTTTCCAGGCTAGCTCTTTCTGCCTGCGAGCTATCTGCAGACGTTCGCATTTTGGGAGCAGGGCTGCCGGAGGCCCCCTGCAAGAACCCCCAAAGGTTCGTTTGAAGTTTGAGGTGACAAGACAAGCAAGCAGCCCCAGTCTCTGTACCTCTATGCGAGCAGTGCCATGGGCAGATGAGGCTGAGCAACAGCTTTTCAGACTAGCTTTTTCTGGCTGCGAGCTATCTGCAGACGTTCGCATATTCACAGCAGGGCTGCCGGCGGAGTCCGGCACAGACCACCGAAGGTATATTTGAAGTTTGAGGTGACAAGACAAGCAAGCAGCCCCAGTCTCTGTGCCTCTATGCGAGCAGTGCCATGGGCAGATGAGGCTGAGCAACAGCTTTCCAGGCTAGGTCTTTCTGGATGCGAGCTATCTGCAGACGTTCACATTTTCAGAGCAGGGCTGCCGGAGGCGCCCGTCATGGACCACCTAAGCTACGTCTGAAGTTTGAGGGGGCAAGACAAGCAAGCAGCCCGGGTCTGTGTGCCTCTGTGCGAGCAGTGCCATGGGCAGATGAGGCTGAGCAACAGCTTTCCAGGCTAGCTCTTTCTGACTGTGAGCTATCTGCAGACGTTTGCATTTTCGGAGCATGTTGCCAGAGGCCCCTGCACAGACCGCCAAATCTATGTTTGAGGTTTGAGTGGGCAAGACAAGAAAGCAGCCCCAGTCTCTGTGCCTCTATGCGAGCAGTGCCATGGGCAGATGAGGCTGAGCGACAGCTTTTCAGGCTAGCCCTTTCTGACTGCGAGCTATCTGCAGACGTTCGCATTTTCACAGCAGGGCTGCCGGCGGAGTCCGGCACGGACCACCGAAGCTATATTTGAAGTTTGAGGTGGCAAGACAAGCAAGCAGCCCCAGTCTCTGTGCCTCTATGCGAGCAGTGCCATGGGCAGATGAGGCTGAGCAACAGCTTTCCAGGCTAGCTCTTTCTGGCTGCGAGCTATCTGCAGACGTTCACATTTTCAGAGCAGGGATGCCGGAGGCGCCCGTCATGGACCACCGAAGCTACGTTTGAAGTTGGAGGGTGCAAGACAAGCAAGCAGCCCCAGTCTCTGTGCCTCTATGCGAGCAGTGCCATGGGCAGATGAGGCTGAGCAACAGCTTTCCAGGCTAGCTCTTTCTGGCTGCGAGCTATCTGCAGACGTTCGCATTTTGGGAGCAGGGCTGCCGGAGGCCCCCTGCACAGACCGCCAAATTTATGTTTGAAGCTTGAGGAGGCCAGACAAGCAAGCAGCCCCAGTCTCTGTGCCTCTGTGCGAGCAGTGCCATGGGCAGATGAGGCTGAGCAACAGCTTTCCAGGCTAGCCTGTTATGGCTGTGAGCTATCTGCAGACGTTCGCATTTTCGGAGCAGGGCTGCCAGAGGACCCCTGCACGAACCCCCAAAGGATCTTTTCAAGTTTGAGGTGACAAGACAAGCAAGCAGCCCCAGTCTCTGTGCCTCTATGCGAGCAGTGCTATGGGCAGATGAGGTTGAGCAACAGCTTTCCAGGCTAGCCCTTTCTGCCTGCGAGCTATCTGCAGACGTTCGCATTTTGGGAGCAGGGCTTCCGGAGGCGCCCGGCACGGACCACGGAAACTACGTTTGAAGTTTGACGTGGGCAAGACAAGCAAGCAGCCCCAGTCTCTGTACCTCTGTGCGAGCAGTGCCATGGGCAGATGAGGCTGAGCAACAGCTTTTCAGGCTAGCCCTTTCTGCCTGCGAGCTATCTGCAGACGTTCGCATTTTCACAGCAGGGCTGCCGGCGGAGTGCGGCACGGACCACCTAAGCTATATTTGAAGTTTGAGAGGGGAAGACAAGCAAGCAGCCCCAGTCTCTGTGCCTCTATGCGAGCAGTGCCATGGGCAGATGAGGCTGAGCAACAGCTTTCCAGGCTAGCTCTTTCTGCCTGCGAGCTATCTGCAGACGTTCACATTTTCAGAGCAGGGCTGCCGGAGGCGCCCGTCACGGACCACCTAAGCTACGTCTGAAGTTTGAGGGGGCAAGACAAGCAAGCAGCCCCAGCCTCTGTGCCTCTGTGCGAGCAGTGCCATGGGCAGATGAGGCTGAGCAACAGCTCTCCAGGCTAGCTCTTTCTGACTGTGAGCTATCTGCAGACGTTTGCATTTTTGGAGCAGGTGTGCCAGAGGCCCCAACACAGACCGCCAAATCTATGTTTGAGGTTTGAGTGGGCAAGACAAGAAAGCAGCCTCAGTTTCTGTACCTCTGTGCGAGCAGTGCCATGGGCAGATGAGGCTGAGCAACAGCTTTCCAGGCTAGCTCTTTCTGCCTGCGAGCTATCTGCAGACGTTCGCATTTTGGGAGCAGGGCTGCCGGAGGCCCCCTGCAAGAACCCCCAAAGGTTCGTTTGAAGTTTGAGGTGACAAGACAAGCAAGCAGCCCCAGTCTCTGTACCTCTATGCGAGCAGTGCCATGGGCAGATGAGGCTGAGCAACAGCTTTTCAGACTAGCTTTTTCTGGCTGCGAGCTATCTGCAGACGTTCGCATATTCACAGCAGGGCTGCCGGCGGAGTCCGGCACAGACCACCGAAGGTATATTTGAAGTTTGAGGTGACAAGACAAGCAAGCAGCCCCAGTCTCTGTGCCTCTATGCGAGCAGTGCCATGGGCAGATGAGGCTGAGCAACAGCTTTCCAGGCTAGGTCTTTCTGGATGCGAGCTATCTGCAGACGTTCACATTTTCAGAGCAGGGCTGCCGGAGGCGCCCGTCATGGACCACCTAAGCTACGTCTGAAGTTTGAGGGGGCAAGACAAGCAAGCAGCCCGGGTCTGTGTGCCTCTGTGCGAGCAGTGCCATGGGCAGATGAGGCTGAGCAACAGCTTTCCAGGCTAGCTCTTTCTGACTGTGAGCTATCTGCAGACGTTTGCATTTTCGGAGCATGTTGCCAGAGGCCCCTGCACAGACCGCCAAATCTATGTTTGAGGTTTGAGTGGGCAAGACAAGAAAGCAGCACCAGTCTCTGTACCTCTGTGCGAGCAGTGCCATGGGCAGATGAGGCTGAGCAACAGCTTTCCAGGCTAGCTCTTTCTGGCTGCGAGCTATCTGCAGACTTTCGCATTTTGGGAGCAGGGCTGCCGGAGGCCCCCTGCAAGAACCCCCAAAGGTTCGTTTGAAGTTTGAGGTGACAAGACAAGCAAGCAGCCCCAGTCTCTGTGCCTCTGTGCGAGCAGTGCCATGGGCAGATGAGGCTGAGCAACAGCTTTCCAGACTAGCTTTTTCTGGCTGCGAGCTATCTGCAGACGTTCGCATTTTCACAGCACGGCTGCCGGAGGCGTCTGGCACGGACCACCTAAGCTACGTTTGAAGTTGGAGAGGGCAAGACAATCAAGCAGTCCCAGTCTCTGTGCCTCTTTGCGAGCAGTGCCATGGGCAGATGAGGTTTTGCAACAGCTTTCCAGGCTAGCTCTTTCTGGCTGCGAGCTATCTGCAGACGTTCGCATTTTCATAGCAGTTCTGCCGGAGGCCCCGTGCACAGACCTCTAAATCTATGTTTGAAGTTTGTGGGGGCAAGACAAGCAAGCAGCCTCAGTTTCTGTGCCTCTGTGCGAGCAGTGCCATGGGCAGACGAGGCTGAGCAGCAGCTTTCCAGGCTAGCTGTTTCTGCCTGCGATCTATCTGCAGACGTTCGCATATTCACAGCAGGGCTGCCGGAGGACCAACGGCATGGACCACCGAAGACAAGTTTGAAGTTTGAGGGGGCAAGACAAGGAAGTAGCCCCAGTCTCTGTGCCTCTATGCGAGCAGTGCCATGGGCAGATGAGGCTGAGCAACAGCTTTCCAGGCTAGCTCTTTCTGGCTGCGAGCTATCTGCAGACGTTCGCATTTTCACAGCAGGGTTGCAGGAGGCGCCCTGCACAAACCCCCAAATGTACGTTTGAAGTTTGAGGTGACAAGACAAGACAGCAGTCCCAGTCTCTGTGCCTCTGTGCGAGCAGTGCCATGGGCAGATGAGGCTGAGCAACAGCTTTCCAGGCTAGCTCTTTCTGCCTGCGAGCTATCTGAAGACGTTCGCATATTCACAGCAGGGCTGCCGGAGGACCCCCGGCATGGACCACCTAAGATAAGTTTGAAGTTTGAGGGGGCAAGACAAGCAAGCAGCCCCAGTCTCTGTGCCTCTATGCGAGCAGTGCCATGGGCAGATGAGGCTGAGCAACAGCTTTCCAGGCTAGCTCTTTCTGGCTGCGAGCTATCTGCAGACGTTCGCATTTTGGGAGCAGGGCTGCCGGAGGCGCCCGGCATGGACCACCGAATTTACGTTTGAAGTTTGACGGGGGCAAGACAAGCAAGCAGCCCCAGTCTCTGTACCTCTGTGCGAGCAGTGCCATGGGCAGATGAGGCTGAGCAACAGCTTTCCAGGCTAGCTTTTTCTGCCTGCGAGCTATCTGCAGACGTTCGCAATTTCACAGCAGGGCTGCCGGAGGCGTCCGGCACGGACCACCGAAGCTACGTTTGAAGTTGGAGGGTGCAAGACAAGCAAGCAGCCCCAGTCTCTGTGCCTCTATGCGAGCAGTGCCATGGGCAGATGAGGCTGAGCAACAGCTTTCCAGGCTAGCTCTTTCTGGCTGCGAGCTATCTGCAGACGTTCGCATTTTGGGAGCAGGGCTGCCGGAGGAGCACGGCACAGACCGCCAAATTTATGTTTGAAGTTTGAGGAGGCCAGACAAGCAAGCAGCCCCAGTCTCTGTGCCTCTGTGCGAGCAGTGCCATGGGCAGATGAGGCTGAGCAACAGCTTTCCAGGCTAGCCCCTTATGGCTGTGAGCTATCTGCAGACGTTCGCATTTTGGGAGCAGGGCTGCCAGAGGACCCCTGCACGAACCCCCAAAGGTTCTTTTCAAGTTTGAGGTGACAAGACAAGCAAGCAGCCCCAGTCTCTGTGCCTCTATGCGAGCAGTGCTATGGGCAGATGAGGTTGAGCAACAGCTTTCCAGGCTAGCCCTTTCTGCCTGCGAGCTATCTGCAGACGTTCGCATTTTGGGAGCAGGGCTTCCGGAGGCGCCCGGCACGGACCACGGAAACTACGTTTGAAGTTTGACGTGGGCAAGACAAGCAAGCAGCCCCAGTCTCTGTACCTCTGTGCGAGCAGTGCCATGGGCAGATGAGGCTGAGCAACAGCTTTTCAGGCTAGCCCTTTCTGCCTGCGAGCTATCTGCAGACGTTTGCATTTTCACAGCAGGGCTGCCGGCGGAGTCCGGCACGGACCACCTAAGCTATATTTGAAGTTTGAGAGGGGAAGACAAGCAAGCAGCCCCAGTCTCTGTGCCTCTATGCGAGCAGTACCATGGGCAGATGAGGCTGAGCAACAGCTTTCCAGGCTAGCTCTTTCTGCCTGCGAGCTATCTGCAGACGTTCACATTTTCAGAGCAGGGCTGCCGGAGGCGCCCGTCACGGACCACCTAAGCTACGTCTGAAGTTTGACGGGGGCAAGACAAGCAAGCAGCCCCAGCCTCTGTGCCTCTGTGCGAGCAGTGCCATGGGCAGATGAGGCTGAGCAACAGCTCTCCAGGCTAGCTCTTTCTGACTGTGAGCTATCTGCAGACGTTTGCATTTTCGGAGCAGGTGTGCCAGAGGCCCCTGCACAGACCGCCAAATCTATGTTTGAGGTTTGAGTGGGCAAGACAAGAAAGCAGCACCAGTCTCTGTACCTCTGTGCGAGCAGTGCCATGGGCAGATGAGGCTGAGCAACAGCTTTCCAGGCTAGCTCTTTCTGCCTGCGAGCTATCTGGAGACGTTCGCATTTTGGGAGCAGGGCTGCCGGAGGCCCCCTGCAAGAACCCCCAAAGGTTCGTTTGAAGTTTGAGGTGACAAGACAAGCAAGCAGCCCCAGTCTCTGTGCCTCTGTGCGAGCAGTGCCATGGGCAGACGAGGCTGAGCAACAGCTTTCCAGGCTAGCCCCTTCTGGCTGCGAGCTATCTCGAGACTTTCGCATTTTCGGAGCAGGGCTTCGAAAGGAGCCCGGCACGCAATCCCATCCCCTCGTTACGTATGAAGTTTGAGGTGGCAAGACAAGCAAGCAGCCTCAGTCTCTGTGTCTCCGTGCGAGCAGTGCCATGGGCAGATGAGGCTGAGCAATAACTTTCAAGGTTAGCCCCTTCTGGCTGCGAGCTATGTGGAGACGTTCTCATTTTCGGAGCAGGGCTGCTAGAGGTGCTTGACAGGGATCACCAACCCCTGCCTACATTTGAATTTTCAGTTGGGAAGACAAGCAAGCAGCCCCAGTCTCTGTGTTTCTGTGCGAGCAGTGCCATGGACAGATGACGCTGAGCAAGAGTTTTCCAGGCTAGCCCCTTCTGGCTGCCAACTATCTCGAGATGTTCGCATTTTCAGAGCAGGGCTGCTGGAGGAGCTCTTCAGGGAATCCCTTCCCTGGGCTACGTTTGAAGTTTGAGGTGGCGAGACAAGCAAGCAGCCCCACTCTCTGTGCCTCTGTGCAAGCAGTGCCATGTGCAGATGAGGCTGAGCAACAGCTTTAAAGGCTAGCCCCTTCTGGCTGCGAGGTATCTGGAGACATTCGCATATTAGGATCAGCACTGCTGGACAAGCCCGGCAGGGATCCCATCGCCTGGACAAGTTTGAAGTTTGAGGTGGCAAGACAAACAAGCAGCCCCAGTCTTTGTGCTTTTGTGCTGCAGTGCCAGGGGCTGATGACGTGGAGCAACAGCTTTCTAGGCTAGCTCCTTCTGACTGCGAGATATCTGGAGACTTTCGCATTTTCGGAGCAGTGTCGCTGGAGGCGCCCGACAGGATCTCCCATCCCCTGGCTACGTTTGAAGTTTGAGGTGCCAAGAGAAGCCAAAAGCCCCAGTCTCTGTGCCTCTGTGCGAGCAGTGCCATGGGAAGATGAGGCTGAGCAACAGCTTTCCAGGCTAGCCCCTTCTGGCTGCGAGCTATCTTGAGACGTTCGCATTTTTGGAGTAGGGCTGCTGCACCAGCTCGTCAGGGAAACCCTTCCCCAGGTTACGTTTGAAGTTTGAGGTGGCAAGACAAGCAAGCAGCCCCAGTCTCTGTGCCTGTGTGCGTGCAGTGCCATGGGCAGATGAGGCGCAGAAAGACCTTTCCAGGCTAGTCCATTCTGGCTGTGAACTATCTCGAGACGTTCGCATTTTCCAGAGCAGGGCTGCTGTAGGAGCTCGTCAAAGAACCACTTCCCCGGGCTAACTTTGAACTTTCACGTGGCAAGACAAGCAAGCAGCCCCAGTCTCTGTACCTCTGTGCGACCAGTGCCATGGGCAGATGAGGCAGAGAAACAGCTTTCCAGGCTAGCCCCTTCTGTCTGCGAGATATCTGGAGACTTCCGCATTTTCAGAGCAGGACTGCTATAGGTGTCCGACAGGGTCCCCCATCCCCTGGATACGTTTGAAATTTGAGGTGGCAAGACAAGCAAGCAGCCCCAGTCTCTGTGCGTCTGTGCGCGTAGTGCCATGGGAAGATGAGGCTGAGCAACAGCTTTCCAGACTAGCCCCTTCTGACTGCCAGGTATCTGGAGACGTTCGCATTTTCGGAGCAGGGCTGCGAAACGAGCCCGGCAGGGATCATCCATCCCCTGGCTACATTTGAAGTTTGAGGTGGCAAGACAAGCAAGGAGCCCCAGTCTCTGTGCCTCTGTGCGTGCAGTGCCTTGGACAGATGAGGCTGAGCAACAGCTTTCCAGGCTAGCCCCTTCTGGCTGCGAGCTATCTGGAGACGTTTGCATTTTCGGAGCAGGGCTGTGAAATGAGCCCAGCAAGGACCCTTCATCCCCCGGGTAATGTTGGAAGTTTGAGGTGGCAAGACAAGGAAGCAGCCCCAGTCTCTGTGCCTCTGTGTGAGCAGTGCCATGGGCAGATGAGGCGGAGCAACAGCTTTCCAGGCTAGCCCCTTCTGGCTGCGAGCTATGTGGAGAAGTTGGCATTTTCGGAGCAGGGCTGATGGAGGCGCCCGACAGGGTCCCCCATCAACTGGCTACATTTGAAATTTGAGGTGGCAAGACAAGCAAGCAGGCCCAGTCTCTCTGCCTCTGTGCGAGCAGTGCCATGGGCAGATGAGGCGGAGCAACAGCTTTCCAGGCTAGCCCCTTCTGGCTGCGAGATATCTCGAGACGTTTGCATTTTCAGAGCAGGACTGCAAAAGGAGCCCGGCAGGGACTCCCGTCCCCTGGTTACGTTTGAAGTTTGAGGTGGCAAGACAAGCAAGCAGCCCTAGTCTCTGTGCCTCTGTGCGACCAGTGCCTTGGACAGATGAGGCTGAGCAACAGCTTTCCTGGCTATCCCCTTCTGGCTGCGAACTATCTCGAGACGTTCGCATTTTTGAGATTAGGGCTGCTGTAGGAACTCGTCAGGGAACCACTTGCCCGGGCTACCTTTGAAGTTTCACGTGGCAAGACAAGCAAGCAGTCCCAGTCTCTGTACCTCTGTGCGACCAGTGCCATGGGCAGATGAGGCAGAGCAACAGCTTTCCAGGCTAGCCCCTTCTCGCTGCCAGCTATCTGGAGACTTTCGCATTTTCGGAGCAGTGCTGCTAGAGGCGCCCGACAGGATCTCCCATCCCCTGGCTACGTTTGAAGTTTGGGGTGCCAAGAGAAGCCAAAAGCCCCAGTCTCTGTGCCTCTGTGCGAGCAGTGCCATGGGCAGATAAGGCTGAGCAACAGCTTTCCAGGCTAGCCCCTTCTGGCTGCGAGCTATCTTGAGACGTTCGCATTTTTGGAGTAGGGCTGCTGCACCAGCTCGTCAGGGAAACCCTTCCCCAGGTTACGTTTGAAGTTTGAGGTGGCAAGACAAGCAAGCAGCCCCAGTCTCTGTGCCTCTGTGCGAGCAGTGCCATGGGCAGATGAGGCTGAGCAACAGCTTTCCAGGCTAGCCCCTTCTGGCTGCGAGCTATGTGGAGACGTTTGCATTTTCGGAGCAGGGCTGTGAAATGAGCCCGGCAAGGACCCTCCATCCCCCGGGTAATGTTGGAAGTTTGAGGTGGCAAGACAAGCAAGCAGCCCCAGTCTCTGTGCCTCTGTGTGAGCAGTGCCATGGGCAGATGAGGCGGAGCAACACCTTTCCAGGCTAGCCCCTTCTGGCTGCGAGCTATGTGGAGAAGTTGGCATTTTCGGAGCAGGGCTGATGGAGGCGCCCGACAGGGTCCCCCATCAACTGGCTACATTTGAAATTTGAGGTGGCAAGACACGCAAGCAGGCCCAGTCTCTCTGCCTCTGTGCGAGCAGTGCCATGGGCAGATGAGGCGGAGCAACAGCTTTCCAGGCTAGCCCCTTCTGGCTGCGAGATATTTCGAGACGTTTGCATTTTCAGAGCAGGACTGCAAAAGGAGCCCGGCAGGGACTCCCATCCCCTAGTTACGTTTGAAGTTTGAGGTGGCAAGACAAGCAAGCAGCCCTAGTCTCTGTGCCTCTGTGCGACCAGTGCCTTGGACAGATGAGGCTGAGCAACAGCTTTCCTGGCTATCCCCTTCTGGCTGCGAACTATCTCGAGACGTTCGCATTTTTGAGATTAGGGCTGCTGTAGGAACTCGTCAGGGAACCACTTGCCCGGGCTACCTTTGAAGTTTCACGTGGCAAGACAAGCAAGCAGCCCCAGTCTCTGTACCTCTGTGCGACCAGTGCCATGGGCAGATGACGTGGAGCAACAGCTTTCCAGTCTAGCCCCTTCTCGCTGCCAGCTATCTGGAGACTTTCGCATTTTCCCAGCAGTGTCGCTAGAGGCGCCCGACAGGATCTCCCATCCCCTGGCTACGTTTGAAGTTTGAGGTGCCAAGAGAAGCCAAAAGCTCCAGTCTCTGTGCCTCTGTGCGAGCAGTGCCATGGGAAGATGAGGCTGAGCAACAGCTTTCCAGACTAGCCCCTTCTGGCTGCGAGCTATCTGGAGACGTTCGCATTTTTGGAGTAGGGCTGCTGCACCAGCTCGTCAGGGAAACCCTTCCCCAGGTTACATTTGAAGTTTGAGGTGGCAAGACAAGCAAGCAGCCCCAGTCTCTGTGCCTCTGTGCGAGCAGTGCCATGGGCTGATCAGGCGGAGCAACAGCTTTCTAGGCTAGCCCCTTCTTTCTGCGAGCTATCTTGAGACGTTCGCATTTTTCGAGTACGGCTGCTGCACCAGCTCGTCAGGGAAACCCTTCCCCAGGATACATTTGGAGTTTGAGGTGGCAAGACAAGCAAGCAGCCCCAGTCTCTGTGCTTCTGTGCGAGCAGTGCCATGGGCACATGTGGCCGAGAAAAAAATTTCCAGGCTAGTCTCTTGTGGCTGTGAGCTATCTGTAGACATTTGCATTTTTTACAGGGCTGCTGAAGACTCCCGTCAGGGACCCCATCCCCGGGAGAGGTTTGAAGTTTCTGGTGGCAAGACAACCAAGCAGCCTCAGTCTCTGTGCCTCTACGCGAGCAGTGCCATGAGCAGATGAGGCTGAGCAACAGCTTTCCATGTTAGCCACTTCTGGCTGCGAGTTATCTGCAGACGTTCGCATTGTTGGATCAGGGATATGAAACGAGCCGGGGAAGGACCATTCATCCCCTGGGTATACTTGAAGTTTGAGGTGGCAAGACAAGCAAGCAGCCTGAGTCTCTGTGCCTCTGTGTGAGCAGTGCCATGGGCAGATGAGGCGGAGCAACAGCTTTCCTGGCTAGCCCTTTCTGGCTGCAAGATATCTAGAGACGTTCGCATTTTTGGAGCAGGGCTGCGAAAGAAGCCCGGCAGGGATTCCCATCCCCTGGATACGTATGAATTTTGAGCTGGCAAGACAACCAAGAAGCCCCAGTCTCTGTGACTCTGTGCCAGCAGTGCCATGGGCAGAGGAGGATGAGCAACAGCTTTCCAGGCTAGCCACTTCTGGCTGCGAGATATCTCGAGACATTCGCATTTTCAGAGCAGGGCTGTGAAAGGAGCCCGGCAGAGAACCCCATCCCCTGGCTACGTTTGAAGTTTGAGGTGGTAAGACAAGTAAGAAGCCCCAGTCTCTGTGCCACTGTGCGAGCAGGGCCATGGGCAGATGAGGATGAGCAACAGCTTTCCAGGCTAGCCACTTCTGGCTGCGAGATATCTCGAGACTTTCGCATTTTCGGAGCAGGGCTTCGAAAGGAGCCCATCACGCAATCCCATCCCCTGGTTACGTTTGAAGTTTGAGGTGGCAAGACAAGCAAGGAGCCCCAGTCTCTGTGCCTCTGTGCGTGCAGTGCCATGGGCAGATGAGGCGGAGAAAAAACTTCCTAGGCTAGTCCCTTCCCGCTGTGAGCTCTCTGTAGACTTTTGCATTCTCGGACAGGGCTGCTGGAGGTTTCCGTACGGGAGTTCATTCCCGCGCTACGTTTGAAGTTTGAGGTCGCAAGACAAACAAGAACCCCCAGTCTCTGTGCCTCTGTGCAAGCAGTGCCATGAGCAGATGAGGCTGAGAAACAGCTTTCCAGGTTAGCCTCTTCTGGCTGCCAGCTGTCTGGAGACATTCGCATTTTCAGGGCAGGGCTGTGAAAGGAGCCCGGTAGGGTCTCCCATCGCCGGGATGCGTTTGAAGTTTGAGGTGGCAAGACAAGCAAGCAGCCCCAATCTCTGTGCCTCAGTGCGAGCAGTGCCATGAGCAGATGAATCTGAGCAACAGCTTTCCAGGCTAGCCCCTTCTGGCTGCGAGCTATCTGGAGACGTTCGCACTTTTGAAGCAGGGATGCTGGACGAGCCCGGCAGGGACCCCTTCCCCGGGCTACCTTTGAAGTTTGCGGTTGCAAGACAAGCAAGCAGCCCCAGTCTCTGTGCCTCTGTGTGAGCAGTGCCATGGGCAGATGAGGCTGAGCAACAGCTTTCCAGGCTAGCCCCTTCTGGCTGCGAGCTATCTGGAGACGTTTGCATTTTCGGAGCAGGGCTGTGAAATGAGCCCGGCAAGGACCCTCCATCCCCCGGGTAATGTTGGAAGTTTGAGGTGGCAAGACAAGCAAGCAGCCTCAGTCTCTGTGTCTCCGTGCGAGCAGTGCCATGGGCAGATGAGGCTGAGCAATAGCTTTCCATGCTAGCCGCTTCTGGCTGCGAAATATCTCGAGACTTTCGCATTTTCAGAGGAGGGCTGATGCAGGAGCTCGTCAGGGAATCCCTTCCCCTGGCTACAATTGAAGTCTGAGGTGGCAAGACAGGCAAGCAGCCCCAGTCTCTGCCTCTGTGCAAGCAGTGCCATGGGCAGATGACGCTGAGCAACAGCTTTCCAGGCTAGCCCCTTCTGGTCGCGAGCTATCTGCACACGTTCGCATTTTCGGAGCAGGGCTGTGAAAAGAGCCCGGCAAGGACCCTCCATCCCCGGCGTAAGTTTGAACTTTGAGTTGGCAAGGCAAGCATGCAGCCTCAGTCTCTGTGCCTCCGTGCGAACAGTGCCTTGGTCAGATGAGGCTGAGCAACAGCTTTCCAGGCTGGCCCCTTCTGGCTTCGAGATATTAGCAGACTTTCGCATTTTCAGAGCAGGGCTGCGCAAGAAGCCTGGCAGGGAACCCAGGCTAGCCCTTTCTGGCTGCGACCTATCTGGAGACGTTCGCATTTTTGGAGAGGGGCTGTGAAAGAAGCCCGGCAGTCTCTCGAGACGTTCTCATTTTCAGAGCAAGGCTTCTGCAGGAGCTCGTCAGGAAACCCCTTCCCCGCGCTACGTTTGAAGTTTGAGTTGGTAAGACAGGCAAGCAGCCTAAGTCTCTGTGCCTCTGTGCAAGCAGTTCCATGGACAGAGGAGGCTGAGCAACAGCTTTACAGGCTAGACCTTTCTGGCTGTGAGCTATCTCGAGACGTTCGCATTTTCAGAGCAGGACTGCGAAAGGAGCGCAGCAGAGACTCTCCATCCACGAGCTACATTTGAAGTTTGAGGTGGCAAGACAAGCAAGCAGCCCCAGTCTCTGTGCCTCCGTGCGAGCGGTGCCATGGGCAGATGAGGCGGAGCAACAGCTTTCCTGGCTAGCCCTTTCTGGCTGCAAGATATCTAGAGACGTTCGCATTTTTGGAGCAGGGCTGCGAAAGAAGCCAGGCAGGGATTCCCATCCCCTGGATACGTATGAATTTTGAGCTGGCAAGACAACCAAGAAGCCCCAGTCTCTGTGACTCTGTGCCAGCAGTGCCATGGGCAGAGGAGGATGAGCAACAGCTTTCCAGGCTAGCCACTTCTGGCTGCGAGATATCTTGAGACTTTCGCATTTTCGGAGCAGGGCTTCGAAAGGAGCCCATCACGCAATCCCATCCCCTGGTTACGTTTGAAGTTTGAGGTGGCAAGACAAGCAAGGAGCCCCAGTCTCTGTGCCTCTGTGCGTGCAGTGCCATGGGCAGATGAGGCGGAGAAAAAACTTCCTAGGCTAGTCCCTTCCCGCTGTGAGCTCTCTATAGACTTTTGCATTCTCGGACAGGGCTGATGGAGGTTTCCGTACGGGAGTTCATTCCCGCGCTACGTTTGAAGTTTGAGGTCGCAAGACAAACAAGAACCCCCAGTCTCTGTGCCTCTGTGCAAGCAGTGCCATGAGCAGATGAGGCTGAGAAACAGCTTTCCAGGTTAGCCTCTTCTGGCTGCCAGCTGTCTGGAGACATTCGCATTTTCAGGGCAGGGCTGTGAAAGGAGCCCGGTAGGGTCTCCCATCGCCGGGATGCGTTTGAAGTTTGAGGTGGCAAGACAAGCAAGCAGCCCCAATCTCTGTGCCTCAGTGCGAGCAGTGCCATGAGCAGATGAATCTGAGCAACAGCTTTCCAGGCTAGCCCCTTCTGGCTGCGAGCTATCTGGAGACGTTCGCACTTTTGAAGCAGGGATGCTGGACGAGCCCGGCAGGGACCCCTTCCCCGGGCTACCTTTGAAGTTTGCGGTTGCAAGACAAGCAAGCAGCCCCAGTCTCTGTGCCTCTGTGTGAGCAGTGCCATGGGCAGATGAGGCTGAGCAACAGCTTTCCAGGCTAGCCCCTTCTGGCTGCGAGCTATGTGGAGACGTTTGCATTTTCGGAGCAGGGCTGTGAAATGAGCCCGGCAAGGACCCTCCATCCCCCGGGTAATGTTGGAAGTTTGAGGTGGCAAGACAAGCAAGCAGCCTCAGTCTCTGTGTCTCCGTGCGAGCAGTGCCATGGGCAGATGAGGCTGAGCAATAGCTTTCCATGCTAGCCGCTTCTGGCTGCGAAATATCTCGAGACTTTCGCATTTTCAGAGGAGGGCTGATGCAGGAGCTCGTCAGGGAATCCCTTCCCCTGGCTACAATTGAAGTCTGAGGTGGCAAGACAGGCAAGCAGCCCCAGTCTCTGCCTCTGTGCAAGCAGTGCCATGGGCAGATGACGCTGAGCAACAGCTTTCCAGGCTAGCCCCTTCTGGTCGCGAGCTATCTGCACACGTTCGCATTTTCGGAGCAGGGCTGTGAAAAGAGCCCGGCAAGGACCCTCCATCCCCGGCGTAAGTTTGAACTTTGAGTTGGCAAGGCAAGCATGCAGCCTCAGTCTCTGTGCCTCCGTGCGAACAGTGCCTTGGGCAGATGAGGCTGAGCAACAGCTTTCCAGGCTGGCCCCTTCTGGCTTCGAGATATTAGCAGACTTTCGCATTTTCAGAGCAGGGCTGCGCAAGAAGCCTGGCAGGGAACCCAGGCTAGCCCTTTCTGGCTGCGACCTATCTGGAGACGTTCGCATTTTTGGAGAGGGGCTGTGAAAGAAGCCCGGCAGTCTCTCGAGACGTTCTCATTTTCAGAGCAAGGCTTCTGCAGGAGCTCGTCAGGAAACCCCTTCCCCGCGCTACGTTTGAAGTTTGAGTTGGTAAGACAGGCAAGCAGCCTAAGTCTCTGTGCCTCTGTGCAAGCAGTGCCATGGCCAAATGAGGCTAAGCAACAGCTTCACAGGCTAGACCTTTCTGGCTGTGAGCTATCTCGAGACGTTCGCATTTTCAGAGCAGCACTGCGAAAGGAGCCCGGCAGGAACCGCCTTCCTGGCTACGTTTGAAGTTTGAGGTGGCAAGACAAGCAAGCAGCCCCAGTCTCTGTGCCTCCGTGCGAGCGGTGCTATGGGCAGATGAGGCCGTGCAACAGCTTTCCAGGCTAGCCTCTTCTGGCTGCGAACTATCTCAAGAGGTTCTCATTTTCCAAGCAGGGCTTCTGCAGGAGCTTGTCAGGGAACCCCTTCCCCTGGCTACGTCTGAAGTTTGAGGGGGCAAGACAAGCAAGCAGCCCCAATATCTGTGCCTCTGTGCGAGCAGTGCCATGGGCAGATGAGGCTGAGCAACACCTTTCCAGGCTAGCTTTTTTTGGCTGCGAGCTATCTGCAGACGTTCGCAATTTCACAGCAGGACTGCAGGAGGCGCCTGGCACGGACCACGTAAGCTACGTTTGAAGTTGAAGGGGGCAAGACAAGCAAGCAGCCCCAGTCTCTGTGCCTCTGTGCAAGCAGTGCCATGGGCAGATGAGGTGGAGCAACAGCCTTCAAGGCTAGCCCCTTCTGGCTGCGAGCTATCTGGAGACGTTCGCGTTGTCAGAGTAAGTCTACTGGAGGACACCGGCAGGTACCACCCATTCCCGGGTTATGTTTGAGCAACACAAGCAAGCAGCCCCAGTCTCTCTGCCTCTGTGCAAGCTGTGCCATGGGCAGATAAGGCTGAGCAACAGCTTTCCAGGCTAGCCCCTTCTGGCTGCGAGCTATTTCGAGACGTTCGCATTTTCTGAGCAGGGCTGCGAAAGGAGCCCAGCAGGGACTCCCATCTCCTGGCTACGTTTGAAGTTTGAGGTGGCAAGACAAGCAAGCAGCCTGAGTCTCTGTGCCTCTGTGCGAGCAGTGCCATGTGCAGATGAGGCGGAGCAACAGCTTTCCGGGCTAGCCCCTTCTGGCTGCGAGATATCTGGAGACGTTCGCATTTTTGGAGCGGGCCTACTAGAGGAAACCGACAGGGTTTCCCATCCCCTAGCTATGTTTGAAGTTTGAGGTGGCAAGACAAGCAAGCAGCCCCAGTCTCTGTGCCTCTGTGCAAGCAGTGCCATGGGCACATGAGGCTGAGCAACAGCTTTCCATGCTAGCCCCTTCTGGCTGTGAGTTACCTCGAGACGTTCGCATTTTTCGAGCAGGGCTGCGAAAGAAGCCCGGCAGGGATTCCCATCCCCTGGATAGGTATGAATTTTGACATGGCAAGACAACCAAGAAGCCCCAGTCTCTGTGCCTCTGTGCAAGCAGTTCCATGGACAGAGGAGGCTGAGCAACAGCTTTCCAGGCTAGCCACTTCTGCCTGCGAGATATCTCGAGACATTCGCATTTTCAGAGCAGGACTGCGAAAGGAGCGCAGCAGAGACTCTCCATCCACGAGCTACATTTGAAGTTTGAGGTGGCAAGACAAGCAAGCAGCCCCAGTCTCTGTGCCTCTGTGCAAGCAGTGCCATGGGCAGATGATGTTCAGAAAGAGCTTTACAGGCTACCCACATCTGGCCACGAGCTATCTGCACACGTTCGCATTTTCGAGGCAGGGCTGTGAAAGGAGCCCGGCAGAGAACGCCATCCCCTGGCTACGTTTGAAGTTTGAGGTGGCAAGACAACCAAGAAGCCCCAGTCTCTGTGCCACTGTGCGAGCAGTGCCATGGGCAGATGAGGCTGAGCAACAGCTTTCCAGGCTGGCCCCTTCTGGCTTCGAGATATTAGCAGACTTTCGCATTTTCAGAGCAGGGCTGCGCAAGAAGCCTGGCAGGGAACCCAGGCTAGCCCTTTCTGGCTGCGACCTATCTGGAGACGTTCGCATTTTTGGAGAGGGGCTGTGAAAGAAGCCCGGCAGTCTCTCGAGACGTTCTCATTTTCAGAGCAAGGCTTCTGCAGGAGCTCGTCAGGAAACCCCTTCCTCGCGCTACGTTTGAAGTTTGAGTTGGTAAGACAAGCAAGCAGCCTAAGTCTCTGTGCCTCTGTGCAAGCAGTGCCATGGCCAAATGAGGCTAAGCAACAGCTTCACAGGCTAGACCTTTCTGGCTGTGAGCTATCTCGAGACGTTCGCATTTTCAGAGCAGCACTGCGAAAGGAGCCCGGCAGGAACCGCCTTCCTGGCTACGTTTGAAGTTTGAGGTGGCAAGACAAGCAAGCAGCCCCAGTCTCTGTGCCTCCGTGCGAGCGGTGCTATGGGCAGATGAGGCCGTGCAACAGCTTTCCAGGCTAGCCTCTTCTGGCTGCGAACTATCTCAAGAGGTTCTCATTTTCCAAGCAGGGCTTCTGCAGGAGCTTGTCAGGGAACCCCTTCCCCTGACTACGTCTGAAGTTTGAGGGGGCAAGACAAGCAAGCAGCCCCAATCTCTGTGCCTCTGTGCGAGCAGTGCCATGGGAAGGTGAGGCGGAGCAACAGCTTTCCAGTCTAGCCCCTTCTGCCTGCGAGCTATGTGGAGACGATCGCATTTTCAGAGCAGGGCTGTGAAATGAGCACACCAAGGACACTACATCCATGGGATACGTTTGAAGTTTGAGGTGGCAAGACAAGCAAGCAGCCCCACTCTCTGTGCCTCTGTGCGAGCAGTGCCATGGGCAGAAGAGGCTGAGCAACAGCTTTCCAGGCTACCCTCTTCTGGCTGCGAGATATCTGGAGACATTCGCATTTTCATACTAGCACTGCTGGCCAAGCCCAGCAGGGATCCCATCGCATGGACAAGTTTGAGGTTTGAGGTGGCAAGACAAATAAGCAGCCCCAATCTCTGTGCCTCTGTGAGAGCAGTGCCATGTGCAGATTAGGCGGAGAAAAAAATTTCCAGGCAAGTCCCTTCTGGCTGCGAGCTATCTGTAGATATTTGCATTTTTAGACAGGGGTGCTGGAGAAGCTCGTCAGGGAACCCATGCCCTCGCTACGTTTGAAGTTTGAGGTGGCAAGGCAAGCAAGCAGCCCCAGTCTCTGTGCCTCTGTGCGAGCAGTGCCATGGGCACATGAGGCTGAGCAACAGCTTTCAAGGCTAGCCCCTTCTGGCTGCGAGCTATGTGGAGACGTTCTCATTTTCGGAGCAGGGCTGCTAGAGGTGCTTGACAGGGATCACCATCCCCTGCCTACATTTGAATTTTCAGTTGGGAAGACAAGCATGCAGCCCCAGTCTCTGTGTTTCTGTGCGAGCAGTGCCATGGACAGATGACGCCGAGCAAGAGTTTTCCAGGCTAGCCCCTTCTGGCTGCCAACTATCTCGAGATGTTCGCATTTTCAGAGCAGGGCTGCTGGAGGAGCTCTTCAGGGAATCCCTTCCCTGGGCTACGTTTGAAGTTTGAGGTGGCGAGACAAGCAAGCAGCCCCACTCTCTGTGCCTCTGTGCAAGCAGTGCCATGTGCAGATGAGGCTGAGCAACAGCTTTAAAGGCTAGCCCCTTCTGGCTGCGAGTTATCTGCAGACGTTCGCATTGTTGGATCAGGGATATGAAACGAGCCGGGCAAGGACCATTCATCCCCTGGGTATATTTGAAGTTTGAGGGGGCAAGACAAGCAAGCAGCCTGAGTCTCTGTGCCTCTGTGCGAGCAGTGCCATGTGCAGATGAGGCGGAGCAACAGCTTTCCTGGCTAGCCCTTTCTGGCTGCAAGATATCTAGAGACGTTCGCATTTTCGGAGCAGGGCTGCTAGAGGCACCCGACAGGGTTTCCCATCCCCTAGCTATGTTTGAAGTTTGAGGTGGCAAGACAAGCAAGCAGCCCCAGTCTCTGTGCCTCTGTGCAAGCAGTGCCATGGGCACATGAGGCTGAGCAACAGCTTTCCATGCTAGCCCCTTCTGGCTGTGAGTTACCTCGAGACGTTCGCGTTTTTGGAGCAGGGCTGCGAAAGAAGCCCGGCAGGGATTCCCATCCCCTGGATAGGTATGAATTTTGACATGGCAAGACAACCAAGAAGCCCCAGTCTCTGTGCCTCTGTGCAAGCAGTTCCATGGACAGAGGAGGCTGAGCAACAGCTTTACAGGCTAGACCTTTCTGGCTGTGAGCTATCTCGAGACATTCGCATTTTCAGAGCAGCACTGCGAAAGGAGCGCAGCAGAGACTCTCCATCCACGAGCTACATTTGAAGTTTGAGGTGGCAAGACAAGCAAGCAGCCCCAGTCTCTGTGCCTCCGTGCGAGCGGTGCCATGGGAAGATGAGGCCGTGCAACAGCTTTCCAGGCTAGCCTCTTCTGGCTGCGAACTATCTCAAGAGGTTCTCATTTTCCAAGCAGGGCTTCTGCAGGAGCTTGTCAGGGAACCCCTTCCCCTGGCTACGTCTGAAGTTTGAGGGGGCAAGACAAGCAAGCAGCCCCAATCTCTGTGCCTCTGTGCGAGCAGTGCCATGGGAAGGTGAGGCTGAGCAACAGCTTTCCAGTCTAGCCCCTTCTGCCTGCGAGCTATGTGGAGACGATCGCATTTTCAGAGCAGGGCTGTGAAATGAGCACGCCAAGGACACTACATCCATGGGATACGTTTGAAGTTTGAGGTGGCAAGACAAGCAAGCAGCCCCAGTCTCTGTGCCTCTGTGCAAGCAGTGCCATGGGCAGATGAGGCGGAGCAACAGCTTTACAGGCTAGCCACATCTGGCCACGAGCTATCTGCACACGTTCGCATTTTCGAGGCAGGGCTGTGAAAGGAGCCCGGCAGAGAACGCCATCCCCTGGCTACATTTGAAGTTTGAGGTGGCAAGACAAGCAAGCAGCCCCAGTCTCTGTGCCTCTGTGCAAGCAGTTCCATGGACAGAGGAGGCTGAGCAACAGCTTTCCAGGCTAGCCACTTCTGGCTGCGAGATATCTCGAGACATTCGCATTTTCAGAGCAGGACTGCGAAAGGAGCGCAGCAGACACTCTCCATCCACGAGCTACGTTTGAAGTTTGAGGTGGCAAGACAACCAAGAAGCCCCAGTCTCTGTGCCACTATGCGAGCAGTGCCATGGGCAGATGAGGATGAGCAACAGCTTTCCAGGCTAGTCCCTTCTGGCTTTGAGATATCTGGAGACATTCGCATTTTCGGAGCAGGGCTGCTAGAGGCACCCGACAGGGTCTCCCATCCCCTTGCTATGTTTGAAGTTTGAGATGGCAAGACAAGCAAGCAGCCCCAGTCTCTGTCCCTCTGTGCAAGGAGTGCCATGGGCAGATGAGGCTGAGCAACAGCTTTCCAGGCTAGCCCCTTCTGGCTGCGAGCTATCTCGAGACTTTCGCATTTTCGGAGCAGGGCTTCGAAAGGAGCCCGTCACGCAATCCCATCCCCTGGTTACGTTTGAAGTTTGAGGTGGCAAGACAAGCAAGCAGCCTCAGTCTCTGTGTCTCCGTGCGAGCAGTGCCATGGGCAGATCAGTCTGAGCAATAGCTTTCCATGTTAGCCGCTTCTGGCTGCGAAATATCTCGAGACTTTCGCATTTTCAGAGGAGGGCTGATGCAGGAGCTCGTCAGGGAATCCCTTCCCCTGGCTACAACTGAAGTCTGAGGTTGCAAGACAGGCAAGCAGCCCCAGTCTCTGTGCCTCTGTGCAAGCAGTGCCATGGGCAGAGGACGCTGAGCAACAGCTTTCCAGGCTAGCCCCTTCTGGCTGCGAGCTATCTGGAGACGATCTCACTTTTGAAGCAGGGATGCTGGATGAGCCCGGCAGGGACCCCCTATCCCTGGGGTACCTTTGAAGTTTGAGGTTGCAAGACAAGCAAGCAGCCACAGACTCTGTGCCTCTGTGCGAGCAGTGCCATGGGCAGATGAGGCTGAGCACCAGCTTTCCAGGCTAGACCCTTTTGAATGCGAGCCATCTGAACACGTTCGCATTCTCAGAGCACGGCTGTGAAACGAGCATGGAAGGGAATACCCGGGCTACGTTTGAAGTTTGAGGTGGCAAGACAAGCAAGCAGGCCCCGTCTCTGTGCCTCTGTGCGAGCAGTAACATGGGCTGATGAGGCTGAGCAACACCTTTCCAGGATCGCCCCTTGTAGATGCGAGCTATCATCAGATGTTCACATTTTCAGAGCAGGGCTGCGAAACGACCTCAGCAAGGACAACCCATCCCCTGGCTACGTTTCAAGTTTGAGGTGGCAAGACAAACAAGCAGCCCCACTCCCTGTGCCTCTGTGCGAGCAGTGCTATGGGCAGATGAGGCTGAGCAACACCTTTCCAGGCTAGCCCCTTCTCGCTGCGAGCTATCTGGAGAAGTTTTCATTTATTGAGAAGGGGTTCTGGAGGCGCTGGGCAGGGACACCCCATCCCCGGGCTACGTTTGAAGTTTGAGGTGGCAAGACAAGCAAGCAGCCCCAGTCTCTGTGCCTCTGTGCGAGCAGTGCCATGGGCAGATGAGGCTGAGTGACAGCTTTCCAGGCTAGCTCCTTCTGGCTGCGAGTTATCTGAACATATTCGCATTCTCAGAGCACGGCTGCGAAGCGAGCTCTCCAGGGACCCCTAAGCCCTGCCTATGTTTGAAGTTTGAGGTGGCAAGACAAGCAAGCAGCCACAGTCCCTGTGCCTCTTTGTGAGCAGTGCCACGGGCAGATGAGGCTGAGCATCAGCTTTCCAGGATAGCCCCTTCTGGCTGCGAGCTGTCTGAACACGTTCGTATTCTCAGAGCACGGCCGTGAAACGATCATGGAAGGGCATCCTCAGGATACGCTGGAAGATTGAGGCGGCAAGACAAGCAAGCAGGTCCCGTCTCTGTGCCTCTGTGCGAGCAGTAACATGGGCTGATGAGACTGAGCAACAGCTTTCCAGGCTAGCCCCTTCTGGCTGCCAGATATCTGGAGACAT
The DNA here is from genome assembly GCF_030867145.1 of Opisthocomus hoazin. Taxonomy (NCBI): domain Eukaryota; kingdom Metazoa; phylum Chordata; class Aves; order Opisthocomiformes; family Opisthocomidae; genus Opisthocomus; species Opisthocomus hoazin. Next base: position 43,530,449 of record NC_134418.1, on the reverse strand, counting down.
TCGCATTTTCGGAGAGGGGGTGCGAGGCGAGCCCGCCAGCGAAAACTCATCCCCGAGCTATGTTTAAACTTTTTGGTGGCAAGACAAGCAAGTATACCCAGTCTCTGTGCCTCTGTGCGAGCAGTGCCATGGGGAGATGAGGCTGAGCAACAGTTTTCCCGGCTAGCACCTTCTAGCTGCCAGCTATCTGGGGACGTTTGCATTTTCGGAGCAGGGCTGAGGAAGAAGCCCATCAGGGACCCCTGATCCCCGGTCTACGTTTGAAGTTTGAGGTGGCAAGACAAGAAGGCAGCCCCACTCTCTGTGCCTCAGTGCGAGCAGTGCCATGGGCAGATGAGGCTGAGCAACAGCTTTCCATGCTAGTCCCTTCTGACTGCGAGCTATCTGCAGACGTTCACATTCTCAGAGCAGGGATGTGAAACGATCATGGATGGGAATCCCCAGGCTATGTTTGAAGTTTGAGGTGGCAAGACAAGCAAGCAGCCCCAGTCTCTGTGCCTCTGTGCGAAGAAAGCCATGGACAGATGAGGCTGAGCAACAGCTTTCCAAACTAGTCGCTTCTGGATGCGAGCTATATGGAGACATTCACATTTTCGAAGAAGGGGTGCGAAGGGAGCCTGCCAGGGAACCCCGATCCTCGGTATACGTTTGAAGTTTGAGGTGGCAAGACAAGCAAGCAGCCACAGTCTCTGTGCCTCTGTGCGAGCAGTGCCATGGGCAGATGAGGCAGAGCAACAGCTTTCCACGCTAGACCCTTTTGGATGCGAGCTATCTGAACACGTTCGCATTCTCAGAGCACGGCTGTGAAACAAACATGCAAGGGAAACCCCGGGCTACGTTTGAAGTTTGAGGTGGCAAGACAAGAAAGCAGGTCCCGTCTCTGTGCCTCTCTGCGAGCAGTGCCATGCGCAGATGAGGCTGAGCAACAGCTTTCCAGGATAGACCCTTCTGGCTACTTGCTATCTGCAGACGTTAGCATTTTCGGAGCAGGGCTGTGAAACGAGCCCATCAGGGACCCCACATCTCTGGGTTACTGTTGAAGTTTGAGGTGGCAAGACAAGCAAGCAGCCCCACTCTCTGTGCCTCTGTGCCAGCAGTGCCATGGGCAGATCAGGCGGAGCAACAGCTTACCAGGCTAGCCCCTTCAAACTGCGAGCTGTCGGGAGACGTTCGGATTTTCACTATACGGCTGCAAGATGAGCCTGGCAGGAACCCCCATCCTGGGAATACGTTAGAAATTTGAGGTAGCAAGACAAGCAAGCAGCCCCAGTCTCCGTGCCTCTGTGCGAGCAGTGCCATGTGCTGATGAGGCGGAGCAACAACTTTCCAGGTTAGCCTCTTCTGGCTGTGAGCTATCTGGACACCTTCAGATTTTTGAATCAGGGGTGCAAAATTTGCCCAGCAGGGACCCACCATCCCCGGGCTACGTTTGAAGTTAAAGGTGGCAAGACAAGCAAGCAGCCCCAGTCTCTGTGCCTCTGTGTGAGCAGTGCTATGGGCAGATGACGCTGAGCAACAGCTTTCCATGCCAGCCCCTTCTGGATGCCATCTATCTGGAGACGTTCGCATTTTCGGAGCAGGGCTGCGAAACGAGTCCAGCACGGACCCCCTGTCTCTGGGTTACGTTTGAAGTTCGAGGTGGCAAAACAAGCAAGCAGCCCCAGTGTCTGTGCCTCTGTGCGAGCAGTGCCATGGGCAGATGATGGTCAGGAACAGCTTTCCAGGCTGGACCCTTCTAGATGCGAGCTATCATCAAATGTTCACGTTTTCAGAGCAGGGCTGCGAAACGACCTAGGCACAGACAACCCATCCCCTGGCTATGTTTCAAGTTTGAGGTGGCAAGACAAGCAAGCAGCCCCACTCTCTGTGCCTCTGTGCAAGGAGTGCCATGGGCAGATGAGGCTGAGCAACACCTTTCCAGGCTAGCTTTTGTGCATGCGAGCTATCATCAGACAACCGCATTTTTGAAGAAGGGCTGAGAAAGGAGCTCGGCAGGGACACCCCATTCTCAGGTTACATTTGAAGTTTAAGGTGGCAAGACAAGCAAGTAGCCCCAGTCTCTGTGCCTCCGTGCGAGCAGTGCCATGAGCACATGAGGCTGAGCAACTGCTTTCCATGCCAGCCCCTTCTGGCTGCGAGCTATCTGCAGACGTTCGCATTTTGGGAGCAGGGCTGCAGGAACCAACTGGCACAGACCCCCAAATCTACGTTTGAAGTTTGAGGGTGTAAGAAGAGCAAGCAGCCCCAGTCTCTGTGCCTCTGTGCGAGCAGCGCCATGGGCAGATGAGGCTGAGCAACAGCTTTCCAGGCTAGCCCCTTCTGGCTTCAGGCTATCATCAGACGTTTGCATTTTTGAAGCAGGGATGCGAAACGAGCTCGGCAGGGATACCCCATTCCCTGGATACGTTTAAAGTTTGAGGTAGCAAGACAAGAAGGCAGCCCCACTCTCTGTGCCTCTGTACAAGCAGTGCTATGGGCAGATGAGGCTGAGCAACAGCTTTCCATGCTAGTCCCTTCTGGCTGCGAGCTATCTGCAAACTTTTGCATTTTCGGAGAAGGGGTTTTGGAGGCGCCCGGCAGGGACCCCCCATCCCCGGGCTACGTTTGAAGTTTGAGTTGGCAAGACAAGCAAGCAGCCCCAGTCTCTGCGCCTCTGTGTGAGCAGAGCCATGGACAGAATATGCGCAGAAACAGCTTTCCAGGCTAGCCCCTTCTGGCTGCCAACTATCTGGAGACGTTCTCATTTTCCGAGTAGGCTTGCAAAAGGAGCTCGGAAGGGACCACCCATCCCCGGTGTATGTTTGACGTTTGAGGTGGCAAGACCAGCAAGCAGCCCCAGTCTCTCTGCCTCTGTGCGACCAGTGCCATGGGCAGATAAGGCTGAGCAACAGCTTTCCAGGCTAGGCCCTTCTGGCTGCGAGCTATCTGCAGACGTTCACATTCTCAGAGCAGGGATGTGAAACGATCATGGATGGGAATCCCCAGGCTATGTTTGAAGTTTGAGGTGGCAAGACAAGCAAGCAGCCCCAGTCTCTGGGCCTCTGTGCGAAGAAAGCCATGGACAGATGAGGCTGAGAAACAGCTTTCCAAACTAGTCGCTTCTGGATGCGAGCTATATGGAGACATTCACATTTTCGAAGAAGGGGTGCGAAGGGAGCCTGCCAGGGAACCCCGATCCCCGGTCTACGTTTGAAGTTTGAGGTGGCAAGACAAGCAAGCAGCCACAGACTCTGTGCCTCTGTGCGAGCAGTGCCATGGGCAGATGAGGCTGAGCACCAGCTTTCCAGGCTAGACCCTTTTGAATGCGAGCTATCTGAACACGTTCGCATTCTCAGAGCACGGCTGTGAAACGAGCATGGAAGGGAATACCCGGGCTACGTTTGAAGTTTGAGGTGGCAAGACAAGCAAGCAGGCCCCGTCTCTGTGCCTCTGTGCGAGCAGTAACATGGGCTGATGAGGCTGAGCAACACCTTTCCAGGATCGCCCCTTGTAGATGCGAGCTATCATCAGATGTTCACATTTTCAGAGCAGGGCTGCGAAATGACCTCAGCAAGGACAACCCATCCCCTGGCTACGTTTCAAGTTTGAGGTGGCAAGACAAACAAGCAGCCCCACTCTCTGTGCCTCTGTGCGAGCAGTGCTATGGGCAGATGAGGCTGAGCAACACCTTTCCAGGCTAGCCCCTTCTCGCTGCGAGCTATCTGGAGAAGTTTTCATTTATTGAGAAGGGGTTCTGGAGGCGCTGGGCAGGGACACCCCATCCCCGGGCTACGTTTGAAGTTTGAGGTGGCAAGACAAGCAAGCAGCCCCAGTCTCTGTGCCTCTGTGCGAGCAGTGCTATGTGCAGATGAGGCTGAGCAACACCTTTCCAGGCTAGCCCCTTCTCGCTGCGAGCTATCTGGAGAAGTTTTCATTTATTGAGAAGGGGTTCTGGAGGCGCTGGGCAGGGACACCCCATCCCCGGCTACGTTTGAAGTTTGAGGTGGCAAGACAAGCAAGCAGCCCCACTCTCTGTGCCTCTGTGTGAGCAGTGCCATGGGCACATAAGGCTGAGCAAGAGCTTTCCAGGCTAGCCTCTTCTGGCTGCGAGCTATCTGCAAACGTTCGCATTTTTGATGCAGGGCTGCTGGAGGCGCCCGGCAGGGACTCCCCATCCCTGGTTTACCTTTGAAGTTTGAGGTGGCAAGACAAGTAAGCAGCCCCACTCTCTGTGCCTCTGTGTGAGCAGTGCCATGGGCAGATGATGTTCAGAAACAGCTTTCCAGTCTAGCCCATTTGGGCTGCCAACTCTCTGGAGACGTTCGCATTTTCCGAGTAGGAGTGCGAAAGGAGCCCGGCAGGGACCCCCCATCCCCGGTCTACGTTTGAAGTTTCACGTGGCAGGAAAAGCAAGCAACCCCAGTCTCTGTGCCTCTGTGCCAGCAGTGCCATGGGCAGATGAGGCTGAGCAACAGCTTTCCAGGCTAGCACCTTCTGGCTGCGAGCTGTCTGAACACGTTCGCATTCTCAGAGCAGGGATGTGAAACGAGCATGGATGGGAATTCCCAGTCTACGTTTGAAGTTTGAGGTGAGAAGACAAGCAAGCAGCCACAGTCTCTGTGCCTCTGTGCGAGCAGTGCCATGGGCAGATGAGGCTGAGCAACAGCTTTACAGGCTATCCCCTTCTGGCTGCGAGCTATCATCAGACGTTCACATTTTCGGAGCACGGCTGAGAATCGAGCTCGGCAGGCACACCCCATTCCCTGACTACGTTTGAAGTTTGACGTGGCAAGACAAGCAAGCAGCCCCAGTCTGTGCCTCTGTGCAAGCAGTGCCATGGGCAGATGAGGCTGAGTGACAGCTTTCCAGGCTAGCTCCTTCTGGCTGCGAGTTATCTGAACATATTCGCATTCTCAGAGCACGGCTGCGAAGCGAGCTCTCCAGGGACCCCTAAGCCCTGCCTATGTTTGAAGTTTGAGGTGGCAAGACAAGCAAGCAGCCACAGTCCCTGTGCCTCTTTGTGAGCAGTGCCACGGGCAGATGAGGCTGAGCATCAGCTTTCCAGGATAGCCCCTTCTGGCTGCGAGCTGTCTGAACACGTTCGTATTCTCAGAGCACGGCCGTGAAACGATCATGGAAGGGCATCCTCAGGATACGCTGGAAGATTGAGGCGGCAAGACAAGCAAGCAGGTCCCGTCTCTGTGCCTCTGTGCGAGCAGTAACATGGGCTGATGAGACTGAGCAACAGCTTTCCAGGCTAGCCCCTTCTGGCTGCCAGATATCTGGAGACATTCGCATTTTCAGAGACGGGGTGCGAGGCGAGCCCGCCAGCGAAAACTCATCCCCGAGCTATGTTTAAACTTTTTGGTGGCAAGACAAGCAAGTATACCCAGTCTCTGTGCCTCTGTGCGAGCAGTGCCATGGGGAGATGAGGCTGAGCAACAGTTTTCCCGGCTAGCACCTTCTAGCTGCCAGCTATCTGGGGACGTTTGCATTTTTGGAGCAGGGCTGAGGAAGAAGCCCATCAGGGACCCCTGATCCCCGGTCTACGTTTGAAGTTTGAGGTGGCAAGACAAGAAGGCAGCCCCACTCTCTGTGCCTCAGTGCGAGCAGTGCCATGGGCAGATGAGGCTGAGCAACAGCTTTCCAGGGTAGTCACTTCTGGATGCGAGCTATCATCAGACGTTCACATTTTCAGAGCAGGGCTGAGAAAAGATCCTGGGAGGGACACCCTATTGTCGGGTTACGTCTGAAGTCTGAGGTGGCAAGACAAACTAGCAGCCCTACTCTGTGCCTCTGTGCAAGCAGTGCTATGGGCAGATGAGGCTGAGCAACAGCTTTCCAGGCTAGCTCCTTCTGGCTGCGAGCTATCTGGAGACGTTCGCATTTTTGAAGCTGGGCTGCTGGAGGCTCCCGGCAGGGACCCCCCATATCCGGTGTACCTTTGAAGTTTGAGGTGGTAAGACAAGCAAGCAGCCCCAGTCTCTCTGCCTCTGTGCGACCAGTGCCATGGGCAGATGAGGCTGAGCAACAGTTTTCCCGGCTAGCCCCTTCTGGCTGCCGTCTATCTGGAAAAGTTTGCATTTTCGGAGCGGGGTTGCAAAGGGAGCCCGGCAGGGAACCATCATCCCCGGGCTGCGTTTGAAGTTTGAGGTGGCAAGACAAGCAAGCAGCCCCAGTCTCTGTGCCTCTGTGCGAGCAGTGCCATGGGCAGATGAGGCTGAGCAACAGCTTTCCAGGCTAGCTCTTTCTGCCTGCGAGCTATCTGCAGACGTTTGCATTTTCGGAGCAGGGCTGCCGGAGGCCCCCTGCACAGACCGCCAAATCTATGTTTGAAGTTTGACGGGGGCAAGACAAGCAAGCAGCCCCAGTCTCTGTGCCTCTGTGCGAGCAGTGCCATGGGCTGATGAGGCTGAGCAGAAGCTTTCCAGGCTAGCCCCTTCTGGCTGCAAGCTATCTGGAGACTTTCGCATTTTCGGAGAGGGGGTGCGAAGGGAGCCCGCCGGGAACCTCTTCCCTGGGCTATGTTTGGAGTTTGAGGTGGTAAGACGAGCATGCAGCCCCACTCTCTGTGCCTCTGTGCGAGCAATGCCATGGACAGATGAGGCTGAGCAACAGCTTTCCAGGCTAGCCCCTTCTGGATGGGAGCTATCTGAACACTTTCGCATTCTCAAAGCACGGCTGTGAAACGAGCATGGAAGTGAATCCCTGGGATACGTTTGAAGTTTCAGTTTGCAAGACAAGCAAGCAGCCTCAGTCTCTGTGCCTCTTCGAGTGCAGTGCCATGGGCAGATGAGGCTGAGCAACAGCTTTCCAGGCTAGCCCCTTCTGGCTGCGAGCTATCAGGAAACGTTCACGTTTTCGGATCAGGGCTGCGAAGGGAGCTCTCCAGGGACTCCCATCCCCTGCCTACGTTTCAAGTTTGAGGTGGCAAGACAAGCAAGCAGCCCCAGTCTCTGTGCCTCTGTGCGAGCAGTGCCATGGGCTGATGAGGTTGAGCAACACCTTTCCAGGCTAGCCCTTTCTGCCTGCGAGCTATCTGGAGACGTTCTCTTTTTCGGAGCGGGAGTGCGAAGGGAGACCGGCAGGGACCTTCATCCCCAGGCTATGTTTGAATTTTATGTTGCAACACATGCAAGCAGCCCCAGTCTCTGTGCCTCTGTGCGAGCAGTGCCATGGGCAGATGAGGCTGAGCAACAGCTTTCCAGCCTAGCCCCTTCTGACTGCCATCTATCTGGAGACGTTTGCATTTTCGGAGCAGGGCTGCGGAAGGAGACCATAAGGGACCCCCCATCCCCGAACTACGTTTAAGTTTGAGGTGGCAAGACAAGCAAGCAGCCCCAGTCTCTGTGCCTCTGTGTGAGAAGTGCCATGGGCAGATGAGGCTGAGCAACAGATTTCCAGGCTAGCCCCTTCTGGCTGCGAGCTATCTGGAGACGTTCACATTTTTGGAGCAGGGGTGCTGGACTCACCTGGCAGGGGCCCCCTAAGACATATTTGAAGTTTGAGGTGGCAAGTCAAGCAAGCAGCCACAGTCTCTGTCCCTCTGTGCGAGCAGTGCCATGGGCAGATGAGGCTGAGCAACAGCTTTCCAGGCTAGCCCCTTCGGGCTGCCATCTATCTGGAGACGTTCGCATTTTCAGATTAGGGCTGCTGTTGGTAACTGCAGGGACCCCCTAAGATAGATTTCAAGTTTGTGGTTGCAAAACAAGCAAGCAGCCCCAGTCTCTGTGCCTCTGTGCGAGCAGTGCCATGGGCAGATGAGGCCGAGCAACAGCTTTCCAGGCTAGCCCCTTCTGGCTGCGAGCTATCTGGAGACGTTTGCTTTTTTGAAGCAGGGCTGCTGGAGGCACCCGGCAGGTACCCCCCAGGCAACAGTTAGAGTCTCATATACTTGGGGAATAATATTTGAGGAGCTATACTGAAAACTTTATGAGAGGAGAGCCAAATGAATTTTGAACCCAATCTTGTCTTGTTTTGTCCTTCAGTTAAGGCCTCTACATAAGGGTATTTTTCCACAAGAAACTCACAGGTAGGGAGAAAGCAGAGATTGCAGTAAAAAGAAAGAAGAATGTATTAAGAGGTAATTAAATATATGGATAAAATAACAATCTTTTCCCTTTGAACCTTCCACCAAATCCTCTGATCTGTTTTTGGTGTTGTGGTCTCTCTGCTGCAGAAGATGAAGCAATGTCCCTTACAGATCTTTGAAGAGGTATATGTTGCTTGATTTACTTATACTAGACAGCCAAATTCATGATCTCTTTTTTCTCTGTCAGTATACTATACCTGGGGAGGAAGGGATAGACTAGCAGTCATTATTCTCATACAGCTTGATTAGCGTATGAAACCAAAGCTCTAACTCAAAAGCATCCTATCATTTTGACAGTTCGCCCAGTTCCTGTAATGAAATCTTTTTTTCTGCTTTACGTCATGATGTTAAAAATATTGTCAATTGCTTAGATTTCAGCTCAGGATTACGTTTTCATTCCTATTTATGTGATAGCTCTTAAACAATGTTATGAGATTTTACAAGGACCAAATCCTCCACACGAGTAACCTCACTGAGCTGGATTTCAGCTCAGTAATACAGGGATAAATGCAGATCAGCTCCTTCAAAGGCAACAGAATAAATCCAGATTTATGGTGGTGTAACCAGGTCACTAACATTATTATGACTATTTCGGGCGGGGGGGGGGGGGGGCGGCGAAGGCAACCAGACATATGCTTATACTCTCCTGAGACAGTCTGGAAGAAATTTTGTTCGGGTTTTTAGACGTGATGGTTCAGGAGGTACAAAAAATTAACTGCGAAGGTTTTGAACCAAAAGTTAATAATGAAGCAAAATTTCCAGAGCCCCCAAGGGAGTCTGGTGAAGAGTGAAGAATCTCAGTACTGTACATAGGTCTGTTGTCAGAACACTAACAGAGTAATTGCACAGGGAAACAGCGTGACTGCTGTGAGAAAATTCACAAATTGTTTAGGAGAAAGAGTACACTTAATAGGTAGGAAACGCTGACTTTAAAGCACTGTTTTTAACGTTGCATTTTAAGTTAGTTTACAACCCAGCCTAGCACTTAGATCACAACATACTAGCCTGAGAAACTACTGCCTGGGAAGACAGCCAAAAACTAAGAAAATTAGCGAAGAGAGAAAACGTGTTCTGTAAATGTTGAGCTTCAAAGAAGGTATGCTCTAGCCTGATATTTTTACAGTTTCCTTGGGACTGATATTCATATCTTTAAAGCAATATGCTTTTATGTGAACAACAGTTACCTCTTTTTGATGAGAAGTGAAAGGTTTTGCACCTCTGGTTCCTTTTGCTTTATTTCCTCCTGTGCTCACTTCTCCTCTCCCCATCCCAGTAACAGGTTATTGCCAACTGTTTTACAGCAGTCTAAGACTACTGAATTCAAGTAAAAGTGACAAGTCCTTCCTTCTATTTCGTCACTGACTGCGCCTTTAAATAGGAAATGTAGACTTGGTAGTCTGCAGTACTGTTTATTACTAAGCTATTCTCTAATTGCAGAGAATACCATACAATTAGCTTAGCAATAAACAGAACTGTAGTCCACTAAATGCTGTAAAATTAAAAAAATCTAGAAGGTTTTAGTTCTGCACCTTATTAGCCCACCAAGATGAATAGTTATATGCATTTTTAAAATAACAGCACGTGCCATTACAAGAGTAGAGCTTGGAAAGAAAAAAATCCCTTCAACTATATTGCATAAAAATGACTCAGAAGGGTGTAGTGTCCTCTGAAGATGCAATGCTGTATTTCACGGAGCTTATGCGGATGGCTACAGGAGAATTCCACTTTGGATAGCAAATATATTTTTAGGAGTGGAGTTACAGGAGAAAGCATAGGGCTGCTAATGCTTTGCATTGTCTAGTATCTTGTAATAAAGTAGGGGAAATAAAGTGGAATAACATAGTTGATCTGATTTCAACGTACTGCCCAGAGATGTTCATAGATCGTTTCTGTAATGTAAATCAAATAATGCTGTAAATCAAGGACTATGAAAGGTGAGTAAAAGGAGCCTAGGTCACACATCAGTGTTTTGTGAAGTGTGTGAGCTCCAAGTAGCTTCTTGAAGAGAAACATCTGAAATACTACCTCAGTTGAATTAATTGAAAGTCTCTCTAATGCAGTGTAGCATTAAATCTGTTTTTACTTTCCTAAATTGTGTGTTTTGTGCATTTTTACATTTGAGGACATCCCAAGAGTTCGGCCAATGAAGTAGTCCTGAGGTATTAGGAAACTGAGATATTTTACAGCCAAAGGAAGGTGTATGCAAAATGCCTGAAACTTCAGAATGTAAAAGGGAAGGGATAACTCTCACAAACTCACCAGAACTGGCAAATTACTTTACCAATGGCACTGAAAGATTGTGCTAGTATGACCACTGATGAGTAAAGCTTTCTGAAATTGAAAATAATAAAACCTATTCCCATTCCTGCATGGGTCGCAAGAAGTTGAATGCATTAGATGCTTAAACACAGCAGAAAGTTGTCTTTTCTGAAATGGTAAATTGCTTTGCAGCAAAGAAACCTCACACAGAGTAATTTTATGCTCCTATTTTCTATAAAATATGTGATTGGTCTTATGATCATTTTACTTTATTTTATTGCTTTCATATGGCTTCTTGTAATAAATTTTCAGCATTATTTTTACCAGTAGAGTAGTAAAAAACGGTAATAGAGTTATATAGATGCTGAAATTATTTATGTTTGCATATGTATAAATATTATGTATTTTGTCACTCAAAATCATTATTAATGTATTACTTTAGATAGAAGCTGGCTGAAACAATAAGTAGAAACCCTATCTGAATGGCTTTAGCAATTTTTAAAAAGCCCTGAACACAAAAATTACCCATCAAGGACATTTACAGAAACATACTCTTTCTCCAATAAGAACAATTTAAAAAAATAAGAAAATATTACAATTATAATACAATTACTGTAAAGAGATAACTGTAATAATTACTATAATAATTATATTTTTATATAAATGCTAACAACAATAGTATAAGAAAATGCATCTGGAAAAGTAGACAGCACTGTTTTTTCTGGCTGACTGTCATTCATTCTGTCCACAGGACTAGTTTCAGGCATAAAACAGAAACAATTCTGCTCATATCTGATGCTAGTGCCATCCTCCTGGTATGCAGCACAGCCCCATCCCACTTTTCCCTGCCTTCGGTACAGATATTGTGCTGTAGGTAAGCCACAGTACCTTTATGCCTACTGGAGGCTGCCTGTGGTGAGATTCTTCTCTGGAGAAGTTGGTCCATTTTTCAGCGTCTGTTCTTTGCAGGAGCCCAAAGGGGAGAGAGCAGGCCAGAGTCTGGATTATAATGTCGGACACTTCAGTAAGAAAGAGGTGCATAAAGTCCTGCTACGATATACAGCAGTGATCCCAGATTTAATTGGCCAGATGTTTTGACAGCTGTGATAAGGTTACAATTAAAACCTGGTTCTTTTACCTATGCACCACCTCAGGAGCCAGAGACAAGGGAAGAGCTTTCCCCACATGTGAAACCTTGCTGTGCAGTTAGGCGGGCACCTTTCCCAGAGCTTCTCCGCTGCCTGTGGTGGGCTCTGACCCTCCACCCTGACCACACACTTCTGAGGAACAACCTGGTTTTGCACGTGCTGTTAGAAACATAGCCCTGTACTGACCACCCACCTAAGGTTTTCTTCTGATTGGTTGTCTTATGCACCAAACCCATGGGAAAAAAACCAAGGCTTGGGTATAGAGGCTGGCTATATATGTCCAGTGGTGTCATTTTAGTGGACTAGGGGACACAGCTGTGGCAAAGGAGCCTCTGTTCTCAGTCTCTCCCCATTCCCTAGCAATCTCTGTGGCCAGCTGCCTTTTATCTAGCTTAGATGCAAACGTTGTTGGCTTGTAGCACAATGTCTGCAGGAAAGAAGTGTTACTATGAAAGTGATATTCCATTACATTACACAAGCTACCATTTTTCTTCTTCTTCTTTGCTATATCCCACAGGGGAAACCATCTACTACGAATTTGTTACAGAATTCAAAATCTTATTCCTAACCAGAATCCTGGCTTATTGTGTAGGAATGAGAGCAGAGAGGAACCGGTTGCAAACCACTGTCAGGGATGGGGTGTCTATTTTTGCCGGTTTTGGCCAACATACCATGCATATTTGACATGTTACCAGTCACATTTGACATGACAATCTTCTTCAGATAAATCTCTCTTTCCTACACAGGAAGGTTTTTTGTACCTTCAGACATGAAGGTTTTTTGTCCTTCACAGAAGACATTTAAGAATTCACAGCTTCAGGTAATGGCATAAGAGTCTACCCTAAGAGTCTAGTAGATATTAAGATGCGTGCCCTTTGCCTTCAACCACTTTTTTCTACATTAAAATGAAAACTGTATTACTACTGTGTGCTCTTGTAATTCTTTTTTTTTTTTTTTTTTTTTTTAATATGCTGTGCATTTTCCAGTCTCTGTAATATTCATTGTACCTTGCAGAGCCCAGAAAATCAGCTGTTTCATGCTCAGGTAATCACTTCTGTGGTAGAGGTAGATCTAAATAAAGACTTATACCTGATTTACACACACTTATACTGTCTTCTTCTTGCATACTGGTCAAATTTGATTGCATTTTAACTTAGTTGCTGATGACTGTTGTCAGAATGGGCAAAACAAACCCTCTGGCACCTGACTTGCTCTGCTGCACTGGCTGGAGGAACCTGTGCTCTCTTACAGTAACTGAACTCCAGCGAGGGGAAAGCCATTCGCTATAGAGAAGTGTAGAAAGCCCCCCTTGTCATCATTGGTCCTTTGCACCTCAAAAGCTCAAGCCTGAAAGGATACTTTTTTCTTTTCTTAGAAACTGAGCCCAGTACAAGACAAGCACCTGATTGTTTGGAAAGTACGCCAGCTGTGCAGGTATCTGGCACTAATGTGTGTGTCAGAACTTGTTAAACAGTTCACCCACTTAATACAGAAAGAAAATCCCCTAAGGAAAATGTCTTAGTTTTTACCTGTGATTTGAATTACTGTTGAGTTCAGTCCTATTGTCTTTTCCTTCTTTGCTGAGGAGAAACTCATGTTTAATTCCCACTTAATTTGATGGGCATTTGATCTGTTTAATCAATCTGAATAAGCAAGGCAGGATTTGGTCCAGTGACTTTAAAGGATAAAAGACTCCTAAAATCTGTAAGCAATTTTGGAAACCAATTCCCCCTAGATCTTAGAATAGACCAACAAGTATGATACTTTGTTTCAACTTTTAGGTATCAGTGAGTTTTCTTACTTTGTGAAAGTAAGGGTTAGAGCATCTGAAGTAAAATGGTGCAAAGTAGCAGTGCTGTTCTTCATAGCCACAGTACAACTATTGCATTAGCAAACTTTCCAATTAACCTACGACCACAGCTTGATGATGGAGTGATCACTCAAAGCTGTTGCAGCTGTCCCAGAGGAATCTAAAGTGTCTAAAGTGTTAGATGCATTTATCACAGAGTCTACTTTCTACCATGCCAGATACTGCCGTAAGTTCATTCTCCATCTGCATTAATGGCTGGTTTAACTAAAATACATGCTCAGGCTGAGTGGCCTCTGGAAAATCTGACAATAAGTGAAGACAGCCTCTGTGGTGTGGGGTGCAAATGCACACATCGTAGCCGCTTTAGTTCAGAAATAGCTCAGGCAGGAATCAGTGTAAAGTGAGGCAGCAGGTAGGTGTCAGACAAGATGAATAATCTTGTTCACCTGCCTATACCTCAACCCAAAATCACTAACACACTTGGCTGCCAATCTTGCATCTGTTTTTAAAAGATTTTGATGCATCATTAAGCAAACCTCATGTGTGAGCTACCAGCTTAAACCAGCCTTTGCTTAGACAAAAACAGGCTGCTAGGCTCCATTTAGGCATTTTTGTACTCCAGAGACTGCAGCGAACACGGGTAAACCCCAAAATTTGTGTCTTGAATCCTAGGTTGCTCTTAAAGGAAGCACAGGATGAATGATGAACAGCACAGGAAAACGAGATGCTCCCATTTGGCGCTGCTGGGCCGGGTCGGGAGCAGAGGCAGCCCACAGTAGCCCTCTTCTATCTGTAACTGCTGCCGACGGCCAGCCGGCGTGATGGCAGGGTAGAGCAACCAGCCCCTGTTGCACCCACCAGTGTCTCAGACAGAGCTGAAGCAGTGCTGGGTGTGCGGGGTCCCCATCCACCAAATGATGGCAGGGACAGGTTTGTGCCCACAAGCAAGCAGCCCAGCTTCTCAGTTTTAGCTGAGAAGCCACCTAGTGCCCTCGAGTGAAACAAAGGAAACACTTCTAGACCAGATAGTCTCTGACACTGGATAACAGACAAGCAGTAATATACAACTTCAATAAAGAAATAAGCTGATTTTTTTTTTCTAAAATCCTTAGCAGTGTAACAGTATATCAGATCTGGGATGTTCTGTTCTCCTTAAATTTTTGTTTAAACCTTACCTTCTGTCTAAACCATTGGAATAAAACCAGAAAAATTTGAAATATTCAGGATTAACATCCTTTTTTTTTTTTTTTTTTGGTGGTAAAGCAGACACAGTCAGTCATTACCATGTTAAAAACTGCTGTTTCTCTAATATTTCGTAATCAATCCTTGAATCATCTGATCTGCCCATGAAAATTCCAGTATTTAAAATCTAACATTGCAAATGTATCAGGTCACAAAGATAACAGCCATCCTAACTGGAAATCACCTTTTATATTAATTTTTTTAGTAGGGCTCAGATTATATCAGCTTCTTCATAAGAAATTTAAGGAGTATTATTCTCAGACCGGCAAGTTGCACATTGAGTAACATTTATAAATAATTTTACCTTGTTCCCTTTTTGAAATTGAATTCCACTGTTCAGAAGTACCAGGCACATTTTTTTAATAGGTCTAGCCTTATGCAGTGTTTTTTAGAATTAAGAACCTAGAAACTGCAGAATACTATGAGCCCAGTTATCCCTGATGCAATTCAACTGAAGTAATCAGAACTACACTGGAGATTAACTTGGAGTTTGTTTTTACATTACATATTTCTGCAACAAAAGGTAACCTATTTGGATATTTTTAAATTACTGAGGTTACTATAAAGCATGTGTTAAAGATGATTTTTCTTTTTGTTATTATATTCTTTGTACAAATGCTATAAGTACTGTTGTTTTCTTACTAACACTTATAGCATACAAGGAAGTCGTATTCACTGTGAAACTGCATTGGGTGAATTTTGGACCTTAAAGACAGAACTTTGAAAACATAATGTAGTTGAGCAATTCTATGATACTAAAGACTTGAACTTTGAAGACTTAAAGCTAAAATAGCAATATGTGATGATGCATTCTTAATTCTCCCCAAGAACACCAGCCACTTTTTGCCTTCTTGAAATTCAGCATCTTTTTGTCAAAGAAGCTAAGAGGAGAAACTAACCAAATATCTTGGAATTCATTGAGTATTTTAAAGTCCTTCAGGTTTTCTCCAGAAAAAAATATTTCCTTACTTC
Organism: Opisthocomus hoazin; assembly: GCF_030867145.1. Classification (NCBI taxonomy): domain Eukaryota; kingdom Metazoa; phylum Chordata; class Aves; order Opisthocomiformes; family Opisthocomidae; genus Opisthocomus; species Opisthocomus hoazin. Next base: position 43,514,947 of record NC_134418.1, on the reverse strand, counting down.
ACTGGAGAGTTTACAAGCAGCTAAAAGGTAAGTCTTTTTGAGTTCAATGTCAAAGCTCATAAGACACTACAGAGAACAGAGAAACATCTATTAAATTGTGAAAAAAATTAGTTTGCCTTTTCTGTTTTGAATATGATGACATAGTAGAAACAGCTATAAACTAGAAGTTGTGAGGTGAGCATGGACGTCATAGGAGCATGGACAAGGTACTGAGACCCTTGTAGCTCTGGTCAGTGTCTGTTCCATTAATTCTCATACAATAATTTGTCATTTAGTTTTAAAGCAACACTTCTTCTGTCTAGATGCCTAGATCTAACAAATAGGACAAAGCTCATGAGTGAGCTAGGAGATTACATAAATGTAGGGTATACTTGTAAAGTATAACTGCCCTCCATTAAATAATTTCATTGTTCTTAACTGATAAGTTGTGTGCTCCTCTCTGGAAGCCCCTGTGTGGCATGGAGGAAGGAGATGAAGTAGGATCCAAGGTGAGAACAGTGACTTCTCTGAGCACTGAAAATAATGAAGTCTGGTTTTCAATTGTAATTGGTTGATTTTAGCATAGATTTTAGGTGTAAATTTAATGGGGTGTTTTCCCCACTGTAGTGTCTTTTGAAGTATCTCTGTCTCTGTCCCCCACGTAGATTCTTCAGGGTCTAATAATTGAGCAAGCACATGTTTTTTCCCTTCCCTCAGTCCAGGCTCTGAGTAGGGTTTCTTTTCTACTTGGCTCCCTATATTAACAAAACTTGTAGAAAACAAATTATTTGGGGGATTCCTTACTCAGATTAAATGTAGCCAGGATATGAAAACAGTGTTGAAGGAAGGGAATGAAAAATACACACAGAAGTACATACACAGAGCTTGAGCTTCAAGGCTAGTTTCCACATAAACCAGTGTGACATACAAACAATGTAAATAAAATATAAGTTTCAGCCTATGGGTTGCGTAGAGTGGAGGGTACAAGGAAGCAAGAAAGAGTAATGTCCATAGTTCGTGCACCACAGGGCGTCTGCACAGACTACAGCCAAAACCTGGTACGTGTGGTGGGATCTTGTGATACAAACTTCAGCTTTATCAAGACTGCGAGAATTATGCACATTGAGAACTCCCGATGGCTTGCCTAAATGAGGGATGTAGCTAAAGTCTAACAGTTCTAACAGTTCTTGTCTTTGGAGCAGGTGCCTAAGTTTCATTCCCCAAAACGCTGGACACAACAAGGGATCTAGGGCTGAATGGAGCCACAGCCCAACAAAGAGGAATCAGGAAGTGGCTGGGGCATGGAGGCACATCCAAATCCTCAGCTTAGACATAGTTTAGCAGCACATTTTCCCTGTAAAAATGGAACAATCGCAAAAGGAACACATACATCACAGTAGGATAGGAAACCAATCGCATGTTTTTTTGTATTATGAAAAATACATAAAAGTTGCCAGACTACTGTAAGTTGAACTTTAGCTGCTGTTGGCTTACTAAAAACTCTTTTTGGCCTGACTTGGAAAGAGATCTCCAGCTTGCTTTTTTACATTTTAAAGCAATAGTGGGTTTGGGTTTTTTTTGAGCTAGTTATTTTACAGTCTAAGTTAATGATGATTCATTCAGTTTGCATTTCTAGAGCATTTTGTGCTGAAACTATCAGCAAGGCAATTAAATGTTTGTTATCTGGCAATAATAAAACAGAATAACCTCTAGCAATTATGGAGGCCTTAGAACTCGAAGTTGAGATCAGCTAGGAAAATAAAAGGTTCACTTTAAAGAGCAACATATTTTCTTGAAATACATTCTTGCCTCTATGCCCTATTTTAGTAATTACGTTTTCACTAAAACTTCTTTTTCATGACAGCAATATTGTCAATATTTTTAGGTTGAGTCTCTTTACTATAAATTTAATAACTTATTTAATATTCCAGCTTCGCTACATTTGAATTGTTTTATTGTATATTGTATTGCAAGCTTTAGAGAGATTTCTGTGGCTGTTATGATAGATCTGCTTTAAAAGATCAATGATTCTTCTACGATTCTACAGAAAGCACAATGTTCCATGTTTATGCTTTGCCAAATATTTCTATCCATTTAAAGAATGAATCCTCTTAACAGATGGTATGTACAGTATATACAAGAAATTTTGAAGTATTATATTTACATAAAATTTAATTCTAAATAATTGTGTTAACTATATATACTATATATAGTTTTACATGTTACATATAGTATATACTGTATATAAAGACAGAATATATAGTATACTATAACATACGAGAAGATACTATAAATGGTGTGTGTATATACATACACTATATAACTACCTAAATAGTTAACAGAAGTATCTACAATTGAAAGTTAGTATATCTTTTAGTACGCATGTTAATTTGAATTGGAACTGAATTTTTCTTGTCAAAGGGAGCACTGGCAGACAAGCATGTTTTCATATGATGTTCCCAATTTTTTAGTAAAAATTTAGTAAGTTTAGTAAATGGGAAAAATTGAGAGTATGTTAGATAACTGGGTAATATATTTCCTTCAGGGCAACCAGGTGGATTTCAGCAAAAGATTGGATACAATTCGGGATGATGCAATGTTTTGCTGGTCCTACCTGAAGGCCAGCAAGTGCTGACAGAGTCTTGCTTCTGGACTGCGGTGAAAGGGGGCATCTGCCTGTGTGCTCAAACTGACTTAGTCCACCACCAACTCATTTAGGCTGTGCTGAGAGCTAAAAGGTCTATCTTTTGAACTGGGCCTCCACTGATGGCAATCTGTTCAACCTTTCAGTATACGCTGGATGCATATTTGGCAAGGATGAGAGCATATAGGATCTTTCCTAAACAACAGGCTGGTTCTGCTGCTGCTGGCAAAGGGAGGTGGTGGTCTGTCTCAGCACCAGAGACACCTGAGGTGCCTCTCAAGGAAGTCCCTGAGCTTTAAGTCCCTCCAGACTGCCCCGGGGCCCTCCCGACACAGGCTGCCGTAGTGATCGACTGTCTCCTGTCCACACCCAGTCCCACCAGCACTAACCTCGGCACTGCACCTTCTGCCACAGGCAGCGAGCAGCACCAGTTAATGTCGCAGTTCTCATGGTAAAGGTGCAGCTAAGGCTGAAGTTGTTCTGGTTCGTATTTGACTGCAGTTTGACTCAGAAACTGGTTCCGACTCGTTCCGATTTTGAGGCAAAAAAAGACTGTCCACAGCATTTTGAGGCTTGGGCTTCATTCAATTCCCTTATCAGAGACTCTCCAACAGTTTCTGCCATCTCCAAGTAGGGAATGAATCTGATCTAATTTCTCTGGCATTGCTGTATCAACATCTGATCCTCTGCTGGGAAAAATTGAAGCCCATGGAGCTATGACACTTTGCATTAGCAGGTAATCTTAATTCTTCTCCTTCAGCTACAAGGAAGGAGGTGGAAAACCCCATAGTGAAAAAGGGAGACTGAACCAATTCATTTGTGGGGCTTGGCATATGGTTGGGAGAAGGACTGCTGGGGACGCTGGGAAGATACTGATTTCAGATGCCTTGCTCAGCCCCCTCTGCATGCCAGCAGCAATTGAAGGGCTACTTTGGACTAATCTAAACTTCTGGGTTTTTTTCACCGTGTAATGGATATTTTCTTCCAGTCAGGAGTCCTACTTCTCACAAGGGCCCTAGCTGCAGAGACCACATTTCACACCGCCTGCCTGCTGTGTACTCCAGCAGAAAGCCCTTGCCCCTGCCCCTGCCTGCGCAGACAGGCTGCTCCCTCCCAGCAGTCCCCGTTCCCGTGGCCTGCGGCACTGCAGTGTGAGTGCTGGCGGATCCAGGAGAAAGCCCCCATAACAGCCCCTCTCAAGCATGAACTGCAACAACTCTTACTCTTCAAAGTCAGTGTGACTCCCGTAATTTATTCATCCCAAGATGTATTCATCCATCCATTATTTATTTGCATTTGTTTTACTACTATCATTACAATTTCATAATTGTAATGCTCAGAGACAGGGATGGGAAGCTAAAGACAGAGGTAGCCGCTGGACAAAGGCCCTGGGCTTGCTTGTTCCCAGCTGCTGACTGCTTCCAGGTTTTGTGTAAAGGCATAGCAGAGAACAAGCAAAACTCCTCTCTCCGTTCCCTTTGCTAGGTCGGTGGAAATCCTCTGTTCCACCTAGATTCCTCTCCATAGTCGTTTATATTCTGTTAGTGTGATGAGGAAACTGAAGTGCACCAAAGTGGTGCTGAATGCTGCCATGTGCAAAGGCCGAGAGGAAGGCAGGGGTAGATGAGGAAAGGGAGTCGATGCTGCAGGTCCACTGTCTCCTCTTCTTGGTGCATTCTGGGGGTGCAGATTTCTGTGAGCAGGAGGAATGAACTCGTTTAAGGTCTGCTTGTAGAGTGAATAGATTTAGATTTACTGTTTCCAGCTGCGATCTGGTGTGGGGATTACAAGGGAAATGGGAGATGATTGTCTTGAAAGGAATGGGAGACAAATACTGTGCAGAATGTCACCTCCCCAGCATCCTTCCTCCACAGGCTCGATTGCCTGTGCTGTGGAGAGATGATTCGGAGTTATCGGTTTCCCCTGGCTCAGCCGTGGCAGTTGACTGTCCCTACATGTTCCTCACTAATCAAATGCAAGGTAATAAGTCTTGGCTTAAACCGCCTTCATGATTACGGTGTGCAGAAAGATGTTCAAATATCAGGTGCATTAAGGCACAAGATTGAAGGCCACTGGGTTTCCCATTAGGGAACTCAAGCCGTTCTGTAGTACAGGGCTTTTTGCAATGTGTTATTGACTTTATAAAAGCCACAGCAGCTTTGTTGTGAGTACTGCCCTCTAGACCTCCTTCTTTCAAACAATATACAGCTCTATTGTAAATCAATGTCCAAAACCACTGCAGCAATATTACTTTAATCTGGAGGGACCATTTGGTAGAAAAGAGACGTTTCTTTAAAAAAAAAAGAAAAGTATACAGAATTTCCTAAGGAATCATTTTGAGCCTTTTCAATCATCCAGATTATTCACTTCACAGTACAAAAACACAGATTTGTTATTCAATTTAAAAAAAAAAAAAAAAAAAGGAAAGAAAAAGATTGATACTTTACTCCTATATAGAAGGAAAAATAAATTACCACAGACTTAGATGGTGGCATATAAATCTTTTATGTAAATCAGGAGAAGAAGTTAAGTAGTTGTAAAAAGGCCGTTAGCCCTGGGAAGCATGAAAAGTGGACTGTTTCAGATTGTATGTGCTCTGGATTTTTAGAAGGACAATTTACCTGTAGCTTTGTTTGAAACATCTAGGGGTTTTGAAATACATGAAAACAGCAAAATGAAATAAGGGTCTTAGAGATGAAAATTAATTCAGGGAACAAAAACCCTAAATAATACATGGAAATGTCATGGATATTTGAACATTTTTTTGAACAACATGCGGTGCATAGGGCTGTTTCTTACAACACAAAAAGGTTGTATTCTGGGGTTTTTTTCTGAGCATAAGCACAGATGAGAAGAACAGCTGTGAGATGGAGGAGCAGAATTTAGAATCCCCTTTTCTCCCCTCAGTAACTGTAGAAACCGTGTTTTGCTGATTGTCCTTGCTGGGCATGAATGAACACATAAGCTCTAGGTCCAGCAGATCTGGGGCATGGTCTGTGTATTTGAATGTGTAAGCAATGAACAAAAGGAGTTTTTAGACACTATTCTCTTACTAATATCATTTTCACTAGATTTGAAGGGGTCTCTGGCTAGCTCTGACTGCAATAATCAGCTTATTTCCCCATTATTTTCAAACAAAAATGTTAAAAACATCTCTCAAGTTGAGCTAAAAGCTATGGCCAAGGATGTATCATTAGATAGCAAGACTAGCAAGTGTCAACAGTTTCCTTATTTTTGTACTTGGAGGATGCAGAAGAAATGTACACATTTGCCATTTGGTTTAGAAATGTTGTCCCGAAATAATGTTCTCTCTGGGTATTACGCATGTATTGGAACTGTACAGTATTTGTTAAGCACTGCATCACATAATTATTCATTAAAACAGTGTAAATTTGGGTCAGTTTCACTCGCACATACATCATAACACAGACTGTAGAGTGACTTAAAATATTTATAGTACTGTGCTGTATGATATCTTACTGAAATCCCTGCATTTACATTTCATTTAGCTGATATCCTGCCCTTAGGGAAATCTCTTTTGCCCAAGAATGTACACTCTCAGTAACAAACAGGATCAGAAAAAATTGAACAGTGATAATATTTCTAGAAGGAGGAAATATCTGTCAGATCACCACTGTCAAGAATGTTGACCTAGAGAAGCATTTTCACACCCAATTAAAACAGTTACTAAGCACTTAGATTCTGCATACGGTACCAAAACTTTTAAGGAAAAATGAACAGAATAGCTATTACACAGTGTGATCCATTGTTGAAACTTTCTACAAATCAAAGGTCTATAACAACATTGCAAGGCACCTGATCCCCTGTGGTTTAGATCCCCATTACAAGTTCTCTGATCATCTCCTGTGCAGAAACACTCAAACGGTTAAGGGAATCCAGACCATTTTATGATTCTTCACTAACCTCAGAAGGTGAATCGTAGTTTCCGGTGGTCTAGAAAAAACAAACCAAAATAAACTCTAGGGAAATCAGTGTTTCTTATAGACTCGCTGTTAAAAATGAGGGGAAATATTGTCCAAAATTGAAGTTCAGCAGAAACTCCAAGCCACGTGACTTAAAGGCAATTCAAAGGTGGAAGAATAGTCTTTTGATCAAGGCACTGACCTGAGAGCAAGCACAGGTTCATGTCTTTGCTCTGCCACAGACCTCCTCCCGCCTTTATGTGTGCTATCTCTGTGCTGTGCGCTGTTTTCTGCGTACTGAGACTGACAACATCTAAACCGCACGCTGCTTGGGATGGGGCTGTCTTTGTCTTCTGCAGAGAAGTGCCTCGTTCAGCGAAGGCTCGACCCTGTGGTATTGTGGCACAATGGTAACACTGCGCAGGTCGACAGGAGCACATCTCAAGCAGAATGTTTCTGAATTCGGCATGTCATTACAACGGTGAGCCACAGTTCCACTGCACAATACAACTGCTCAGAAGTTTTTCAGACAAAGATTTCTCCATTGGAAAGAGATGACTGAACTCAATTGAAACATTTCAGGAGAATATATCAGCCTCATCACACTCTTTAAAGTGCTTTACGAAAACATTTTGCTGCGGGAGGGACAAAAGGATTTTCTTCAAATTTACCGTTTACTCTTTTGCACCCTTAAAAAGAATTTTGAGCCTTATCAGCTCTAAAAGTATTTTATAATATGTTGATTCATGAAAAATTGGGAGTTTTTTGAAATCTTGCCTTGACTTGCAATTAAAAAAAATGTAAAAAATCTTTAAATTTCCTCTCCAACATATGTCCTACTTTTCAACCAGCTCTACTGCATAGTGTCCACCGAGATCTCCATTTTAATAAAAATGCCTTCAAAGTATTAATTCCACTGTTATTAATTCAAAAAACTCTCAGAAGTTCAGTATTCATAAAAGAAAAGTCTTCTTTGGCTCACCATTATATAAATGTAATCCTTCTAATAAGGCAGAACTGAATAAGGAGCCAAAAGCTACAGATCTAATTACTGGGCTTCGCTGGCTCAACAGTCATAAAAACCTTGACTCTGGATAAACAACCCAGTCTTCTATTATTAAAGTATAACAATTACTTTTTGTAGCAAACAAGCCCTGTATCTTCTTATGATAAAGAAATGCATCTTTATGAAAAGATTAAATCATCTGATTATGTAACAGCATATTTATGGCCTAAATATGTCCAACCAGCACCAGTCCTGCTATCACTAACCTTTACGCTGAATTCTAATCAGGGTGTGGTAATGAGAAAAGCAGAAGAGAGCTGTCCCTCAATGCAGCTGGAGAGACAGGGCTCACTGATTTTCCTCCAGGGAAAGGAAATTTCTGAAATTTTAAGCCCAGGTCCACCACTTTATGTCTGAGAGGAAGATGGGCAGGGCAGTGTTTCCAAAAGTGCTCATCAGCTGGCTGGTTTTAGTAGGGGCAGACTCAGCTCGTTCAGTGGGAACTGAGCTGTGACACTCACAAGAGCTTTCTGAAGTCCTTCCCTCCCCTGCTGTCTGTGGACCAAATCAGTCCTTCCCATGGCAGAATGAAAAACGAAACTGTTACAGGAAGAAAATCTCTAGATCGCTCCTTTGCATTGGTTGTTTTTTTCGTTTTTGTTGTTTTCCCAGCTGTAACATTCAGGAAAAGAGTTTGCATCATTGACCTAAGGAGCCAATGACTGAAGTTGTGTTTTCACTCAAAACCAGTGGTGGAGATGGGTGAGTAGGGTGAAAGCACAGACCAAAAGTGGAGCATGTTGAAGGCTTACCATTGCCCTGGGGACCCTTGTTCAAGTGCCTGGCACCACAGCTGGCCTTGGAGCTCTCTAAAGGGGTTTCCTAGCCTCCAAGGAGCACCACAGGCGAGGTAAAGGGCATTTGATCTTACTAGTTTTTCTGGTCCTCTCTGTTCCTAGGCAGCTTCCTTTTTCCGAATGCATTCCTGGATTTTCACAAAGCCTAACATTGATTAATGAGAAGATAGCAAGACAACTATGGGAATAGCTTCCCTTGAGGTGGTGCACAGAGCAACAGCTTTCCGTGCCTGCACACTGTTACGCACATTTGTTTGAGGGGCTTGAGCAGGTTCTGTGTAAATCCTTAGACTTCTGTCGTGTGAAATCAGATGAACACCTTTTACCTGTTTCTCAAAGAGAAAGCTGATTTCATAATTATGGAGATCTCTGTCACTGAAATATTAAAAAAAAAGGAAATAAACCTACTAAAAATGAGAGTAGTCATTTCCAGGCTCTCTCTTGTTTGAGAATTTATGAACATTGGGTCCGTGCAGAAGAAATACCAGTTGTAATACAAACACAGGCACACTGGAATCAGAAGACTGTAGACATCAGAAGAACAGAGAGTCAGGATTGCAGCATGTGCTGATTTAAGTGTTGTAGAAGAGAACAGTCAAGTAGGTATGGATGTGGCGAGACAGGATTTCAGATGAATGAGGCTATGCATCAGGACTGCAGGAGATAAAACATAAGGAGTGAGTAAGTTAGATACACCTAAAGTTAACGCTGTTTTCCATTCAGATTGAATGAACCCACTAGTAGTTGCACAAAGCGATAAAAATTATAATCAAAACATATAAAGAGCACTCAGCCTTTGTGATAATATGAGGCAAAAATGAATTTGGTCCTTTGTATATCAAATCTGGTGGCTAAGATTGCCTTTACTTCAATGGTGTTGAATTCAGCCCAACATGAACAACAGGCTGAAGTTATGGCAGGATATTCAAAGCACCCTAATCTTGTAAGCACGTCTGAATAACCTACCATTACAGCAGAGGAGACTTAAAGAAGAAATAGGCAATAGAAGACTAATAATTAAAATGTAGCCATTCCATTGTATTTGTAATGCGAAAAATTTAAACCTTCCAGTCTGGATTTGAGGACCTAGTGACTAGTGGGGAGCTGTAAGAGAAATGGTGGAGAAAGATAGTACCCTGGTGAGGAGCTGAATCCCTCTTGTAAGGAGAAGCCATGTCTCACAAGCCTGTTGGAGTTGTCTAAACATTCAGTTTAGGGTGACTGAGTTGATGTAGTCCACCTGGATTTCCAGAAGGTTTCTAATGAAACCTTACAACAATGGCATAAGGGCAAAGCTCTCTGAGCAGATTAAAAAATATTAAATGACTGTTATCAGAGGATAGGAGTAAGTGAACGGTTTGGCAGTGGAGAGAGACAGTGGGGAGTTCTGCAGGATCAATGCTAGTATCTATGCTGTGCAATATATTCATAAACAATCTGGGGAAGCTGATGAGCAGTGAGATGAAAAACTTTGCTGATAATACTAACTGATGTGGGAGACTAAAAAAAGCCTAGTTAAGAAATACTGACGAAAGATGCCATGATATTAATGATAACACAACGGCAATTTAATGTAACTCAAGTGTGAAAGGGAAAAAAAACCCCTTAGTTTACATGAACTAGCAACACTAGAGAGGCAGATCTGGAGTTTATAACAGTTCATCCTGGTTTTGGCTGGGATGGAGTTAATTTTCCTCCCAGTACCTTCTGTGTTTTGGATTTAGTAAGAGAAGAATGTTGACAATACTGATGTTTTCAGTTGCTGCTAAGAAATCAAGGAGTTTCTTCAGTTTCCTGTGTTTGGCTAATGAGCAGGTGTGCAGGAGCTGGAAGGGAGCACAGCCAGGCAGCTAGCCCCAGCTGGTCGATGGAAATATTCCATACCATTGACGTCATGCTCGGTTTATGAATGGTGGTTGGTCAAGGGGCAGAAACTCTCTTCTCTGTGAGTTGGACCCTCTTCCCATGAGTTCAGACTTTTCTGTAAGTTCGGTCTTTTTCCGTGAGTTTGGCAAATTCTGTGAAATTCACGAGTTTGGTGAAATCTGTGAAATCCATAAGTTCCATGAAATCCATGAGTTCCACAATCGCTGCTTGGGAACTGGCTACGCAATTGGTTGGCAAGTGGTGAGAAAAATTGTATTCTGTATAGCTCATTTTGCATATTCTTTTTCATTGCTGTTACTATTACTATTACTATTACTATTACTATTACTATTACTATTACTATTACTATTACTATTACTATTATTCCTTTCTTTGTTATCTTAGTAAACTATTTTCATCTCAACCCACAAGTGTTACTTTTTGTCCATTCTCCTCCCTATACCATTGCCGGGGAGAGGAGCAAATGAGAGTCTGCACAGTCCTAGTCACCAGCTGCCAGGTTAAACCACAACACAGTTTCATGAATGTTTCTGATCAGTGTCCAACTGGAGTCAAAAAGAAGTTAATCTACCATTAGAAATTGTGAGGAAAATGACAGACGACACAACAAAGAACCAATTCCCATCTCTGAATACTGCACACTGTTCTGGTCACTGCATTTTAAGGAATGTAGGAGAACTGGAAAGGTTCAGAAAACGGTAACAGGCTCGTCAAAATTGTTGGAACTGGCTGCAGTTGAAGGCAGGACTAAATAGATAGGAATCCTTCAGACTGGAAAAAGAGATGCCTGAGGGATGTAAACCAATCAGTGACATGGCAGAGTGGATAGCTATTGATTGTTCACAGTTTCTTCCACTACAAAAACAAAAAAACATCAAATAGAGCTAAGTGAAGCCAAATTCAAAATAAAGGAGATGGTTTTCATGCAATCGATAACAGACCTGATGAAAGCCTTGCCACAGTTTGTTGTGAGCATTGATGGTTTACAGGCATTTCAGTGAAGATGGCATCAACTTACGTAAGGGAAACCTGTGGAAGGTTGCTCCATGCCCAGAAACCAAGTCTGGTTCAGGAATCCCCTCAAATACAAAAGGCTGAAGGGTGGGAGAGACTCAGGGGAGGACCACGTATGTTCATCCTATTCTTCAGGCATCTGCCTTTGACCATTAGTGGAAACAGAATACTAGGTTAACTGGATCTTTTGTCCAATCCTGTATGGTTTGCTTATGTTCTTCTGGAACATTCTATCAGTAACAGGGCAAAGCAATTTCTAGTTGCAGGCCATGCTATGTTTGGGGGTTCAAGGTAAACCTATATTGAGAACAATATCAATCTCAAAGTCTTTGTGAAGATCCTCTGGCTAAAATATATATCCAGAGCAGTTCACAGAGAAATCCTTGTCTAGCAAACAAAGCAAATAAACCCTGGCATCTCATCTTGTGCCCTGGAGAGTTGTCTGACAGACCGACACTGAATAAAACGTAAATTGGTCTTAGAGTAGTGAGCAGCAGGCTGTTGTAGTTTAAATCTGCCTTTTTTTGAGAGATAGTCCCTGCCCATTTTACTTCAGGCAGGAAAAAAGTGTGAGGGAAATGGTAGGAGAATAAACTTGTCACTGATGTGGCCCATAAATGCATGCTGCAGAGCTAGTTCCTTGATTTTAGGTGACAAAGAAGAACAAGTTGAAACAAATGACACAGAAAAAAGTTCTTTACTTTTGAGCTATTTCAACAATAATTTGTTGTCCATCAGACTCATGAGGCTTAACTAATGCTTTGTGAGCTATATCAACTAGGATATCCTTTTTCTTCAAATAACTTTTCCAGTTGATTAGCCTGTAACTAAAATGTCTGTTGGGTAAGCTACAAATTCTAGAAGCCCTAATAAACTGACTAACCAGTTATCTGTTCCCACTGCCATGCTGCTTTCACTTTTGTAATCTGAGGGGGTTACTCCTGTCAGTATAATTTTTCTATAAAAAGAGTTGATTATTCCCCACCAGCTCTGTATCTGACCTCACCCTTCCTGATGCAAATTTTAAAATTAGTGTGGTACTACATGTATCAGCTGAATTCTTCCTTTAAAGCCAGGCCTCCCCTTTTAATGACTCCACCAGGCCAGCACTGTAGAGGAAACCAGTAAAGTTGCTTTTTACAGATTTTGACTGGTTTTAATTTTTAGATATATGTTGTTAAAATATATCCATTAGCTGAGAAATATAAAAACATCTTTTTTGCTATGACATAGGCATGCAGTACCATTTTTTTGTGGGCTTGTGGGAAAGCAAATATCAAGAACTCGCCTCTAACTACACTAGACTATCAACATAAAAATGAAGCTTTGCCTTAGCAGCTCTTCATCCTAGCATGGTGTGCAACAATAGACAAAGCTTTTAGTCTGCAGAGATGAAGGGGGAAGTAATTCTAATATATAAGACACAGGCACTTTCATTATCATTAGCAAGCATGCTGGATTATTCATGAAAGCCCCACTTACAGATATAAGGAGGCATTTACATAATTCCTTAGTGTAATTTAACTCAACACATCACTTTTCATGTTAACCTTGTGGAAGGTATTTTGATCTTAATTGGGTTTTTTATTAACACATTACTAAAACCCCGTATCCATTTGCACCTACCCATCTAGCGCTGAGTTGCAGAGCCATCCATCAGGGACAGTATATCTGCCTGTGTTATGGCAAATCTGGAAAGGATTACCTAAAGGAGGAGTCTGGATTAGCTGGAAGTGTGTTGGGAGGACAGGCTCTATAGGACCACCCCCCTTCAGCAGAATGTAGGGAGACCGTGACACCCAGCTTGCAAACGTTGCTCCAGACATAAGAGCTGAACTGGCTGAAAAAGAGTGTTTCATAGGAAAGGAAGTGTTGCTGTCAGACTCCATTCCTTCCCAGGCTCCACCTTCCACAGAGCTCCTCTCCCTTCTTCCTTGGGACTCCTCAGGAAGTCGCAGAGCAGAAGAGCTGTGTCCTGCCACTGCTGCTCCTGGTCACTGCTCCTCTGTACCATGCCACTGATCCCCTGCACGTCCAGGGCAGGATGAGCAAGGTGAGGCGTCACTTATCATGGCAAAGGATGGCAAAATGTTCCTGTCCGTGCTGTGATCTCATCTCCAAAGACAAGGTTGAACAAACTGGTCTCTATGTAGTCATTTATATGTTTTTGATTAGGCATGCAACATATTGGTATGTGTTTAGCTGAAGAACAAATAAAGGTAGTACTTCATAGCAAACATACCTTGTTTATTTGGATGGGACCAGGAAGGAACAGAGATATTAGAGGAAAATGATTTGCCTAGTTTTTTATGCTAAAGAGGCAAAAATATATTTACATACGGCTACTTCTTCAAATTATGGCCAGTGAGGTACTGGTAAAATGAAGTGTTGTCTATACTTGAAATCTGGTGTTTTATGGTAGGGCAAGCAGAAGTGGGTAATTTCTACTTTGCCAAATTAGTGGAAGGCTAACTCCATTGACTTGCATTTTTCCTTGACTACACAACTGCGTGTAGTTATATGTCTGTTTTTTTCATAGTCATAACATGTAACGGTATCTCAAATCGAACAAAATGCACTAAAAAGTTTACACTATTAAAGTGATAACAATCAACTAAAAATGGTCTGCTTAGCACTGGTCTACTCAGCACCTTAAACAGGTATATACTTCAAGATGGTTGACTATATTTTTTTCAGTTTTATTTCTTCATTACTGAAAAATAACTTCATTTCTAAAGAAATTAATTAAAATGCCCTAGAAATTGCTCTAACAAAACATTTATTCCCACAAAGAAGTAATGTTATTTCTATGAGATTTTTGACTTGAACTATACACTACAATTCTCTATTAAACTGTAAAGTATATATAAAAATAACACCCATGGGAAGTTTTTAACAGTTTATTATTCCATGGACCTTTTCCATAAAATGCTTCATTTTTCACACACTTCCTCTCACCTCTCCTCTGCTTGATTGTTCTGCTTACTCCCGTATCTCTTCACTATGCTAGTAAACGACAGTCATATCAAAAAGCCAGATAAATCAATGAAATCATCGATTTAGAGCAGAACGAAAAATGGTGCTGTAGAAATACCCCTCAAAAGGCAGTGGAGGTTTGACTAGGTTGTTGCAAAGGAAAAAGCAGCTTCTTGGAGGTGGATCTTCATCTGTTAACTAGAACGATCTCTGTATAATAGCCTGATTTTCTTCAGTTCCTACTCTTCCTTGTCTTGGCTCCTACGCTGGAACAGTTATTGTGGCAATAACAGACATTTATGCTGTTTATACTATCATCCAATTGTGCAACATGATTACCATGCTTGCAACATGACAATATTACAATGTTTTTTATGGCAAGTACTGGCTGGGAAAGTGTGTAAGAGGGAGGGACACCCCACACTACACTGCAGCTCACACTGAAGCTGAATAAGCTGCTGTGTTCCTCCTTCATGGGGAACAGAAGATCAGTCGCTTTCTCTCTCAGCTTGTAAGTCTCTGAGCTTCTTTTTGGATTTTGTTCGAAAATCCAGTGAGGAGAAAATAAGAACAGTTGAAGTGGCATATATAATCTCTGCATTTCATCTGAAAATGGTAAATTCTGCCTGCTTAACTGTGAAGCAATAACTAGGCCCAGGCTGAACATTTTGATAGACCCTCATCACACAGTGATGAAGGGAAACCAAGACAAGTTTCACGTTATTTCAGATTTTCGAAAGGAATTATAGATATTTCCTACATCCGTTATTCTATCATTTTATATGGGCCCACACTGGGCCATCATCAAATGTAGCATTTCTGCTCAGTTATGGGTATTTTAAATACCTGCCAATATTTCTGCACACCCACAAATATAATTAAAGTATGCATTTCAGTCCAGCCACCAGGTGCAGGAGATGACAATTGTGTTTTTCCTAAATCCTCCATTCTCAAAAATGACAAAAAATTGTCTTTCTTTACAAGCTGGTCTTGCTTTTACACTGCCTATCAGAGATTTCAGCCTACTGCTCTGTCTGGAGATGGTCTGGTTTTCTTTCATTTTTAGGAGTTTTGCTTGATCAGTAAATACAGGGACTTCAGGAATGTATTTATTTTACTGAAATGTACACACAGAGATTTGAGTCCCTGTATGTATTGCACAGAACGCAATAAATATTTTTCATATGCATACTACCTGATCTCACAGACTGCAAAATGGCATAACAAAACGTCAGGTGAGAAAAATGCTGGACTCTGTGTACCCGATCAGCAACTACAGATTTAACTTTAAAGAAACATTTTGACATATTTCCTGACATTTGAACCCTTTTACTATTTCACTATTACCTTTGTTCACAGCACTGTAGTGGCGTGTGGATTTATCCGAGTACCATTTCCAAACAGCAGACTTGTTTACTGCTCCGGTATACACCACTTCTTCTAGAAATCTCAAAGTAAGGGGAATAAATGCCTCAGTGCTGATCAGAGTAGATTACACCTGTGTAGAAATGCGTAAACTTGGTATCTAAATCAACACTACCCCGTTTTGATAGCATTTCATGTTACGATAGCTTTTTGTGTTCTCTTTTCCAACAATCATATTCACAGAAATTGTACGCGGAGCTTTAAAGAATTCTGTTACATTTTCTACAAAGTATAACAGCACAGTAGCTATCAGCCTATAGTCTGAGGGAGGAATTCCTTGATAGGACCATGGTCATTGATTTAATCTTGCATCTCCTTTGTTTATAACAAGTTTTGTCACAAGGAAAACACCATGCACCAGAATGCATCTGGCAAGAAAGTGAAGATACTATTGCCAATAGCTGTTGAGGTAATTAATGTCAGTGCTACATGAAGGACTGCAACACGTTGAAGAGCATCAGATCTTATTGTGCTTCTCAGTCCTTGCTCAGATTTTGGCTGGATTATCTCTGTAGTCATATCACTTTCCCAAATTGTGATGATTGTCTTAATGTCAGTTATATAAAGAAAGGTTTCAATGTACAAGAAAAATAAACATCTGAACAGTGAATGGCAAGATGCCCCGACATAATTCTACCTTTCTTCGTGAAATCTGTTGTCTTATACTTCAGCTCCCCTTGCTTTCTAAGATTTAATATGAAAATGAGTATGAAAAGAAATCCATTTCTGCGGGTGTGATCAAGAGAGATTGCATTTGGCAATTTCTTCAGAAAGTAAAGTGCTAGTGAAAGCACTCTATAGACTGAAGTTCTTGGAGGCTCATTACCAGTAGCAATTTCACAGGCTTTTTGCTTGAACGCTGCCATCCTACTCTCACCTCTAATTGTGAAATGCCTGTTCATTCTCCATGTTTTAACCCCTGCCCTCATTAAGGAGAGGAAAATGAATGGCTAACTTAGAAGCAGTGTTGTGACATAAACCTTATCCAGTATGTATGCTTCCTCTCCAGCCAGTTTCACATGCAGGTTATTTTTGTTCTTCAAGCCACAAGGAACATATGTTCACCCTGTCTTTTGCAGGCAAGATGGAGCTCATTCTGCATATCCTCAGAGCACAACAGAGGTGAACCAAGACTCAAGGACTCTGTTTAATCTATACTCATTACTTCTTACATCCAACAAATGTTTGGAAAAACCTTCTCCTCTGGGGGGATTATTTCTCCCGAAAAGAGAATTTGTCTCCAAAAAGGTAATATACAAACCCAGAATTCCATAGTTCCTGCACAGTTTTTTATTTGCCATTGTTTCTTCTCTGTTTGTTTTTTTTTTTCTTTCTTCATGTAAACTAAATTGCAAGCAACGTCCTCAGACAGACCACTATTTAGACACAAAAGGCAGGAAAGGTAAAACATATGTATAATCTGGAATGAGATTTTTGGAAAAATCCCAAAGAAAATTAGTATTTGCCCCAATATACATTGCAATAGGAATATAACATTTCTACGAGAACCTGAATTTCTTCCCACAGCAGAATGAAATGTCCCTCAGATTCCCTTGCAAATGTTGCTGGACAATAACCCTGTGGAAGCCAGCATTTGTTTCACCTCTTCTACACTCACCTTTCATTCCTCACAAAACATTTTGACTTTGGTTTGAAGGACTATTCTCCTTCCACAAAACAGCCCCTGGGCCACGTACAGCACAGGCTTTTCTCCTCCCTTGTCCCAACTTCCTAGCAACATCAAAACCTCTAATGGTGGCTGCTCGTATGAGCTCCGAGTAACACTAGAGAAAAGACAAGGTAGCCTCAATGCATGTCATCGCACCGGCCCGAGGGTAGAGAAGCGTCAAAGTGCAACTGAAGCATTTGCCTCTGACTTACGGTCCACCCCCATCCTTCCTCCTCAGCTCATCTCTCGCTCTCTCCACAGCCCACACCACAGTGAGGCCACTTGGTTCATGTTTTCTAAGGTGCTGCTCTGTAATTTTAACAAGAAATGTTTCAGGTGCAAGGTAAATCCTACCTGCGGTTGATTGGCAGGCAGTCACATACACAGCTCTTCTAAAGCGGGTGAATCCAGTTCCGAGTCAGATGCTGTTCAGCTGGATTCAACAGAATTTCTCCGAATTTGTCACAGAAAAGAAAAAGCAAACAGACTCTGACCCAATATATGAAAGGTAGATAACTTAAAACTTCTATAAGAAGCTGTATTTTGTATTTCTTTTCTTGCTTGACTTACAAGCAATATATGTGTACACCAGTTGATCTCACTTTGTCCCTAAAAAGAACAGGGAGGAAGTGGTTACAGAGTAGTTTTACATATTAACACCTGTTGGCGTGGGTTACGGATCCGTTGTAACTATGTGACCCCAATACGAGTATGATCGTTCACCTTTATTAGTCAGCAAAAACAAGGTTTATATAGCAAAACTGTTACAGCATCTGAATGGTTAAACCCCCAATCCATATATAGGCAAAACTACTGCAACTCGTTGCGATTGGTGCAGAGCTGCATCTCAAAGTGAAAACAGTACGGTGGCAGGAAACAACAACGTGGCAGGAAGGAAGTGACAGTGTGGCAGGAAACGGTGACGTTCCCCCTGCTCCAGTGTCCCAAGCTCGTCGCTCTGCCTTCCCAGCAGGGTTCCGTGTCAGCCGCTCCCAAGGCTCACTTCCGGATCGGAACCTGGGTTGCTCAACACACCAAACTATGTCCCCTCTCGTCCAGCCAGGACTCCACAACCAACCATCTACACTTGCTAAAATATTTTTCCCTGAACATGTGTTTTTATAACTCTGAAGTTAACATCTGCTTAGCAACTAATGTTAGTTAACTAGTAAAAGAGACAAAAAAAAGCATGAATGCAAACATATTGTAATGGATTTATACTTTGAATGTGGAAGTAAGTTACCTTTTATTAAGTAGTCTTCACAAAAATAGTGGCAGTCACATAGGTTAATTAACCCTGAAACAGCTGAAATATTAGTATTTACTTTGAAGACATTATCTATAGACAGTCAACCAAGCAAATTAACACACTCTGGAGTTACTGCTACAAACCTATCAAATATATATTTTTTTGAGAATGAACAAAAAAAAATGTTTCTCTCTAACTAGATGTGCTATAGTTATATAGCTATCTGCTCTATGTGGTTCTGCTCCAGGACACAGAATCTTTTATATTTTTCATGATAGCAGCAAGATATTAGAATATTTGCAGACAAATATGTAAAATATAGAGCCAAATATTCTTACTGTTGAGCTGCAGAAAGAGGCCCTAAAGCTTCATGAGAGTAACTCTGCTGAATTCAGTGGAATATTTGCATGTATCAGGATGACCTAGATAAAATCCAGGAAGGAGCAGGGGATAGCTCTTGAAACCAATCTACTGCTAACCAGAGAAGCTGAGAGATATTAATTCCTGATAAAAATGGGCTTGACTTCTCATATGACCTGACACATGACTTAAATTACTTTAAATATGTTCCTCTTAAAATGAATAATACTACTTTGCTCTTGTGTAGTCTGTTGGTTGAGGATTTTAACTTGTGTTAAATGCCTCAATTAATTAAAGGCCAGTCTGTCCTAGACATGGAAAGTGAAGCAGGAAATAGTCCGACAAAGACTCAAAGAAAACATGGTTCCTTCCTAAGCTCTGTGACCCTTTTTAGGCCAACATTTTCATATAATTCCACTTTTTCCCAAGCTTTTTGAGGCAATCTACTGCCATGTGGCACACAAAAGAAGGAGTTTTCCCTCACGCTTCTCCAAAAAAGTAATGAATTTTTCTTGGTCAAAATAAGGCACATAAGGCAAAATTCTTTTTTACACCCTGAATGGCACACAAGGGCTGAAAGGCCAGTTATAGCCAGGGCCCAAAGCTAACAGGATATTATGAGGTCAGTGAGGGAGATTATAGCTATTTTACAAGTGGGTCAGATCCATTCAAAGTAAGTGAAACTCTCAAAATTATGCAACTGGTCAGTGACAAAGCTGGAACTAAAGCCCACTGTCCTCACCATCAATCCTCACGTACTAATTATTTCCATTTATTTCATTTACTTTACAATGCAAGGCAGATACTCTTTCTAAACACAGCGGAAGAAACAGACCTCGGGCAGCAGAACGTACAGCCCACTTCAAGCAGTGAACATCATTAGCTCTTAGCTAGTCGATTCATGTTACATACAAGTTTCTACAGGACAGACAGGGTCAAAATTAAAAATATATCAAAGATCAGGAGATGAGAAGTGAGTGACATAATCAGCTAGGCATATATCGAACTCTCCAAAATATTCTTTGTATTACTGTTTTAAATTGCTGTACAGGGAAAAGAATACACCATTAAGTGGTGATGATTTTAGACTAAGCATTTACCCTAAGACAGGCTGCAATATCATGGACAAGAGACTGCTATTTTTGAATGGCATGAAATTTTGAATTGAAGCACAGTAGGTAGGAGAATGCTGCAAAGGGTTTTGAAAGTGATTGCTCATCTGTGTAGGAAAATATATCCTTTTTAAAGCCCTGCTGTGACCAGTATAAAAAGATTAGGGGTGCGAGTCTGCATGTGGTCTGCCGACACGTAGGAAACAGAAGGAAAAGCATCGTCCAACATAGGCCTGGGTACCTGACAGGTACATGAATAAGCCGATACAAAATGGTGATAGAAAGTTATCCCACAAGTAAAACTTCTCTGAAATCAAGGCAGCTGTGATTTAAAGTGTTAGCTGATTAGAACAGAGGTTAGCAGATTTTCAAACGAGCGGTGCCAGAACTGTATTTTTCTGTCTTAAATTAGAGGAAAGGTGTGACAGCAGGAGCTCAGCAGAACTTCAGTAAGAGCAAGAAGAAGTTTCCCTTTCATGAGATGAGATGTTGGCAATTAGCTGACTGGTGGCATCTTACCTCTGTGGCAGGCAGACAGGAGCTTTCTGCTTCTGCTGCTTCTGGTGTTGGCATGAAGCTGTGAGCCAGCGGCTCCCTCAGACATCTCCTGTGAGGTGCTGTACCTGCAACAGCCCACCACCGGCTATTCAGACCTGCTTGCTAGCTGACTAGAGCACTGGCTGTATCTGACGTGGTTAATCTACTTCTGTTGTCGAGGACATTCCCTCTGATGCATGGATGAAATAAGGTGAGAGAAAAATGCATGCGGAAGTTTTACGTTAGCTTATCTGAGTGCGTTCCCAGTGGTTACTCTGCAGGGACATCAGCGGGTTGGAGCGTCACGGCACAGGGCACCAGGTTTGTCCCCAGCTCTAAGGTTTCCTTAGCGTACATGTTCAGAAATCTACCAGCGGCTGTGAAATCTGCTCTCAACAGAGTAATGGACTTGCACAAAGCACTCCCTGAATTACCAGCTCTACCTGTCACACAGGCCTGGACCCTCTTCCAGTGCAAGAGGGATTGTCCAGTAAATGGAAGAAAATGCAACTTCTAAACATTCTTTTTCTATTTGTATTCACACCATATTTCTGAACATTCTTTTCAAGCTCTAAAAACCTACATTTATATGGAAGAGAGTATCTGTTAAAGCTTCAGCTTAAATTATTTTCTTTAGTTTTGAAGTGTTTAGTTTTCTTCAGACAAGTGTGGTATCTTGTTGGGCTCCTCCTGCTATGAATTCTCAGGGTATGCATTAGAGGATATATGTATGCAGCTGTAAAAAGAAATACATATTAATGAGAATTGACTTCACATAATCATTTTATCAAGCTACCAATGATACGGGATCCTATCATCTTGCTACTTCAATCTAGAAGGCATTTGTGAATTTTCAATTTTTTAGATGTTGCTCATCTTCAACCAGCTGCCACAAATGGAACCAAAATCTATTTCAAAGGAGGGTGTGAACTACTGTGTGAACTACTCCACCAAAAGCACTGGAAAGCGCTGAGGTCTTGGTTTTCTCTTGCCTCAAACATTTTAATTTTCACCATGCAAAGTAAAAAATTAAAAAAAAAATAAAAAGGCCATCATGGTTTGAGAGAAAGTTGTCTTCAATATAATGTGATATAAATAATTACACCAGTGGAGGGCAATGCAAATTCTTTCTGCCAGTTCGTCCCTTTGGAACATGAGAGAATCAGGAATAGGTGGCCATTGGCAGGGACGCTCTTTTCGTAGGCATTGCTATCCGAGGGGACAGTTTTGTCTCTGAATGGTGAGGCAAAGGGAACATGGGATTAAATTTAGGACAAAACCAGATTCTCTTGAGTTTTTTGCAGAGTTTCAAAGGGAGAAGATTAATAATATTCTTTTTGTAAGTAGGGAATGGTTACAGTTCTAACTTCTGAGAATGAAACTGGAAATCTGAACTCTAATTGGACGGGGTGGTTGTGGGGGAATAAAAAGTGCCATGAAACTGCACTTAAAGCTGTAAGAATGGGGTTGGATTTTGGTTTTTGAGTTTGAGGTTTTTTTGAGACATTTACTGGACAGTTTTTGTTTGTTGGTTTTTTTTTTTTTCTGGTGGACATAAACACAACACTTTAAAACAGGTCTGTTCTGGCATCGTACAAACCTTCCTTGAAATTCAGCCTAAATAGGGAATGTCAAAAAAGCAATGGCAAGATCTTGTCAGAAGGTAAGGAATCATGTATTTCTTCCATTTTAGCTTGTCTGATGACTTTATTGTTTTAGACAGTAAACTGGCTGCTGGCTTGGCCTTTCACCTTCTGTCCCAAACAATTATTGCCAAAAGATAGTGAAGTACTTTTGCCTTCTGATATAAAATAGAGCAGTGTGATTTTTTTGGCAGAGGTGAAGTGTCCAACATCCAGAAACAGGGCATTTGGCATACAATACTAGTAGACCTTATAAAAACCATGGCTTCTACCCTCTGAAAAGGTCAGTAAAAAGACCCCTAAAGTCTACAGAGTTGTACTAATGGAACTGGACCAGTAATTTAATCACTGATCTTGATTCTTTAAAGCCTTGCATGCTGTATAAGTCTTTTATGCTGGTGCAAAGTGAGCAGAAAATGAAATTAAAACTCTGTCTCTTTTTTTTTTGTCCCCAAGGCTGCAGCCCCAACAGTCTTTAATACAAGATCTGCATGTGTCTGTCCTGCCTGTCAAATCTAATCCAGATTAGGCCTGGTCATACACTGCAGTATTGTCAAAGTGGCCAAAGCACATGATACAGTGGTTATGCAAGCTTCATGAGAGGCTACCTGATATAGAGGCTATTACAATAAAGTCACTCCATTATGATGTTTTGAACAGTAGAACAGGCTTATGCTGTTCAGCATTTGGTGTCACATGAATATGATATTTCCAAGGTCTTATTAGTGATAAAATCACATTTGCTGTCCTTCAGAATTTTGCTTGTTGTTCTTTGGTTTTATACAAAACTTTGCACAGCAACAAACGACAAAACTCAGAGAAACTGCTATTGAAAAAGAGAACAATAATAGTGCAAGAGTCCCTGGTCTGGGATTTCTAAGACTGACTTTTTTCTGGCAGTGGGACAAGAAGTGAAATTACTGCTCAGACTGGTGGCGATGATAAATATTTGCACGATGTATCCAATTCCCAGAAAAACATTTGAGTTGGTCACTTTGTTACAATCATTCCCTACTTGTACAACAAACACAATGAATATTGCCAAAGTGTGAAGGAAGCATATCTATCTGTCTTTCAGCAGGAGGTGCAATCTACTCAGGACAGACTTCATTTTGGTTTGTTTTTTTTTACTATTTGCACCACCACCCATCTCTCATTCGGTACACAGTATGATACTATCTCTGCAGTTTTCTCCAGCAGTTCTGTATTGGTTTTCCTCATCGTCTTCTGATGAAAAGTCTGTGATCATTTCCGATAGCTGAGGAAATATTTCCCTTTGACGTTGCTTTCTTCGATCTTCTGCAGTATGGTACTTTGTCTCAATTTCAGTTTCACCTCCGTTACATTAGTCACACAGCTCTTCCTCTGGTGGGTGTTGATCCTGCAAGTTGTTTTATGTTGGCAGTGGCCTGCACAGGCCTCACTGGAGCCATGGCACAATCGATCGCCCGCGCAGAACAACCTGTAAAGCCAAGACCTTGATTTGTTTGGTAACGTGTGGTTTTCAGTTCCCTTGAAGAACCTAGTTCACCATCCTCGTGCTTCTTTTGCATCATTCTGGAGCTGCACTGTAATTTGTATATTGGGTATAAATCGTGATTAGATTAGCAGGGTAACTTTTTGCACACCTTCATCGTTAGTGTAAGTAACAAGGTGTGAGGCACTGTGATCCAAACTGTAGTTCACGGTCACCAATTCTGTTTGTTAAGAGCCTGACATAGTTCACAGACTTCAATTTTGTGCAGTAATCTATAGTGACACTGTTATGCAGGAAGCTGTACCAGTCAAGTTCAGTCCTGCTTAGGATGTGTTTTTGCTGATTTTCGTTTGGTGCTTCAGGTTGTGGCTCAGTGCCAAAGCATCGTGTGCTTTCAGGCAGGGTTGTGGTTCCACCATGAGCAGCACAGTGGCTTTCAGGTGCAGGAGTGATCAGCCATTGATACAGGAATGGTTTATGCTTCCATTAGGGTTTAATTTTGGATTCCCTAGTTCTTTGCTGTTAAAAAGCAGGTATACATTCAATATTCTTTGCTGTATTGTGGTTAGTATGGAGAAGCAATGCCATTATGCTATTCAGTCGTTCTTACTAACTGTCCTGAGAACAAGCAGCCCTGGATCTTTACCCTCACTGTGCCTTCAAAGATGTTTCAGTGCTCAGGAACACAGAATGCTTTAGGTTCTCTTCAGTCCCCCTTTGATACTGAGCCTAAATTGAACTACTCTGGCTGACACAGCCCTGCTTCTAACAAGGTTAGCATGACAGACCCAATTGTGTTTGGTGTACATTAACTCCTTTCCCTTGGTAAACTCTTATACAGAACACTGATCAAAGATAACACAACAAGAGTCTCACAAAAACAAACCATTTTTATCCATTGAAATGTACTCTGAGCAAAGGCCTGTAACAATAAAGATTTGCATTTCCTCTTGCTTAGACCTTTGCCCTTCCTTGAAAGTTTAGTAAATTCCTATCAACGCTGTTATTTCTCCCTGTGCCCCGGGAGACTCGGATTGCTTGCTAGAGCTTCTCTAGCAGAGAGGCTCTGCTCCAGCTGCTGACAGGCCATTAAATCCTACTTCTTTTTCTCATCCTGAAGTTCTTTAACGATTTAATGTTCTCTTTGGTCTTGGCCTGGAAACAGTAAACCTTGCTAGCAGATTGGATCTGGCTACCAGAGCAGGGAGATTTTCCGTTAGCTCCATGTGCTGTTCCTTTAGGAAGTCTTAAGTCAGTTGCAGTTTTATTTCTTGTTTGCTCCCTCCCTTACCTACTTATCCTCACGTTTTTCACTATGTAAGAGACTCTCGATTTGACTCGACGGTCAAGCAGAATAGTATCAGACCAGCAAGCTTAGATATACTTAATATTTATCAGGTAGAACAAATATAGGAGGTCATATACGGGAGTTGCGGAGATAGCAGAAAGGGAGACATTAAAGAAAGAAACATGTTGATTTGGAAAATGTTGGGAAAACCAGTAAGTAAGTAACAAGAAAGAACTGCCCCAGTAGGTGTTTCATTTTAATTTTTCTCCTGCTACTACAGTTGTCTGTTAAAGCTTGGGCTTCAGATGCTATACTTTCCATATACCAGAATGAGTTGAACTCTACAGCCAAGTACTTTGTCAGGTTGGTGTCTCATCTTCTAACGGCTCAAGTCTGCACTGCTTTTCTGAGAATGCTTTTATAGCTTGTCTGAAGCTTTCTGATACATTTATTATGAAGCACAGGTATATGTAGGCTAAAATTTTCAAGACTGAGTGGATACAGTTAGACACCCTAAATCCATATCTAGGCACTTAAATAAATGTGATTTTCAGAGGTAGGGAGCATTGAAACACATTTGAAATAATTTTTGAGCTCAGTTGACATTTTTTATGCTTAAGTGTAATTTCAAGCTCTGAAAATTTTGGCTGTGTGATGAAAGAGAGTTTTAGACTATATATCCATTTTAAAACATTTCAGAGGGGGATAAAACTCTGATTATCTTATCTTTTTTCCATACTAAAAATATGACAGGTTTCTGAACAGGCATCCTCCAGTAACATCTTGCATCTTAACATAAAAGTAATCTAAATATCAGTCTTTTTCCTTCCTGTGGTCTGCAGTACAACTGGCTGTACAACAAAGCCTTGCCCAAGAAAAAGTGTACTTCATACTTTTGGTAACTGCTCCTTGTATGTTCAGTGCTGTATGTATTTAAGGTTTATTCATTTTCGTTACTGAAATACACAAGCAGGCCTCTCATAGCAATTCCTTCCAAATCTAATGGGACATCGATTTTATAGACTTTATCCTCGGTCCTAAGCACATCTAAGAACTTGGGATTGCTTCCATTTGAAAAGTACCCGCAGACTAAACCTGAGTAGTGGTCAGTTCTTATGGGAGCACAGAGACAGGAACAGCCTAGGCCGCTGAATTACACCTCGCTAAGTTTTGCAGGTTTCCTGTTCACAAGCGGCATTTTCATGGGTGGCACTCGGAGTCTGCTGGTATCGATTACTGTGCTGGCAGGATCTTCTCTGCTGTGTGTTATGCGATGGAACAGTAAAAATTGAACACAAAGGAAGATTATGAAGAAATTCATAACAGTGAGAAGCATAACATTGTTCGTGAGAGATACTCGAGAGACTCATCTAGGAATTTAAAAGGCAGTTTCAGTTCGTTGCAATGGTTTGTTCAATATGAGCCTGATTCTGCAAACATTTATGCATGAGTAGCTTTACACAAATGGGCAGTTCCATCAAGCCAGGTTTTTGTGTACTACTTACGTTTAAGTGTTTGGAGAAGGCCAAATCTCTCTCTCTCTCTGGTGCCTTCTCAAGGTTTTCCTTTCAATTTTTATGTAGCTTATAATGCAAGTATTTGGTTAGCCACTGCCCGCCACTTTGTCTCTCTGTATAGTGTTTTTTTGACTTCTAGCTCTTGAAGCTAAATCAATCTTGCTTTGCACAACTCGTTGTCGGGCTTTCTCCTGGTACCTCGTAGATGATGGCAGCTATTACAACACAGGAAACCCTAAAATCCAACCCTGTAACAAATGCTATTGAGCAGGCTAAAGTAGCTATCTAATCTGCGTCAACTCCAGTTGTTTCGTGTATGATGGTGTAGGAGTTGGTTACGCAGCTCAAATCCCAGGCGGTGCCCTGCTACAACGCACAAGAGGTCTCAACAGGATTAAGTGAAGTTTGAAATACCGGAATTTATCTAACTAGAAGAGAAATAAAAAAACCCTGGATCATATGACGACCATTACCAACTGAGTAAGATGCGTTAGAAATTACTTTCCTTAATTCCTCTGTTGCCTTAGATGCTAAACCAGGGATTTTTTGGCTTTACGGCGGCCATCAGCGCTTTCTGGAGCGGGAGGCTAGGTGAAGCCCTCCCACCCCCCTCGCTGGCAGGAAGGGGCTTCCCTCATCGCCCACCCCCCAAACTTCTGAAGCTCGAAGGAAGCCGGCCCGGCGGCCCACGGAAGTCTCTCGCTTGCCTCCGAGGGAGTCCCCACGTCCAGCTCCGAGAGGGGGAAGGGACTGACGTTTCCCCCCGGTCACGCTGCGCTCCCCTGAGTGACCGTATCCCGGGCAGGAGCTTGTCAGCCCGGGCCCAGCGCTGGCGGGAGGAACCCCCGCCTCAACCGACCGTCCCCTCGGGCCGGGCGGGCTCCCGCCACCGCCTCTCAGCCCGCCGGCACTCGGCAGAGGCGGCCGCGGAGGCCGGGCTCCCTCTGGGCGGCGGGAAGTGAACGGCAAGCGGCGGCTTCTCCCTCCCACACCCCAGTGTCGGTCTCGCCTCCTCCAGCAGCAGCGGCGGCGGCAGCGGGTCACCTCTGCGCGGCTGAGCCGCGCCGCGCCGGCCGCAGGGCTGCGAGCCAGGCGGGGGGAGGCAGCTCGCGGCCCCGCCTGGTCGCCGCGGGGCGCTACCTGCGGGGCCGCCGCCGAGCCGGGGAGCCGCCGCCGGGCCGCGGTGACATTGGGAGGAGACTCGCCCGAGGGCGGCGCCGGGGGCAGGAGCGCCCGTGCCCGCGGCAGCGCCAGCCGCAGCTCGCCCTCCCGGTGGCGGCGGCGCTGAGAGGGGCCGCGGGCGGACTTGGCTCCGGCTGCCCGGCTCCGGCTGCCGGGGCGCTCAGCCCTTCATTTCCTCTCGCCGTCGCGCCGCTGGAGGCTCCGGACTATAAATAGCAGGCTCGCCGGCCGCCCAGCCGCACACGCACGCACGCACCGGAGGAAAGTGCCGCGCCGGTCGCCCCGCCGCCAGCCAGGTAACGGCCGCCCGGGGCGCGGCGGGGCGCGGGGGCTCGTTCCGCTGGCGAGGGTTCTGTTTCCTTGTGTCCCCGCTGGCTCCGGCGCGTCAGGAGAGATCAAAAGCCGGGGATCGGCTCCGCCGAAGTCCCTCCCTTTGATTCCCTGATCAAGTTTCTTAAGGTTGCAGCCCGCGAGGCGTGCGCGGCCCCGGCGGAAGGGAAAGGCGCTCCCGTCGGGGGCCGCCGCAGCAGCCCGGCGGGGCGGCGATCCGGCCGGGGGTGCGCCGAGGGCGGCTGCCGCTCTCCCACCTCCGGGGCGGCCGCCGCGTCCCCGTCCCGTCCCCCGCCTCCCCCAGGGCCGGGGCTGAAGGAAGGGAGGCGGCCCGGCCGCCCCGGGGACCCCCGCCTGGCCCGCCGCTGCCGCTCTCCGGGGATAACCGCGGGCGCGGAGGGGCCCCGGCTGCCGGGGCAACTTGCAGCCGAACTCCGCTGGGGATTCCTCCTGCTCTCTCCCGCCGGCGGCGTTGCCTGCCGGGGAGCGCCGGGGACGCGGCGCGGTGCCTGGCCCCCCCCCGCGCAGCCGCCGCCGCGGCCCTTCCGAAGGGGCGCTGGGGAGGGGGGGGGGACGACTTTGTCTGCAAGGGTTTTCTGTCGGGTGTGGAAGCTGGGGGTGCTTGGGCGGTGGGGCGGGTGGCAGGCTCCGTCGGTGCCGCTGAGGGGGTGGGCTCGGTGGAGGGGCTGAGCTGTAGGACACCCGTCCCCATCTTGCAGATGACAGCGTCTGCGGGCAATGTGATGGAAACCACAAGAAAGGTATTCCGTGCAGAGAAGTTGAGCGGAGTTGCAACTTGAAATTGTATCAGCCAGGAAAGGGGGGGATGGGCAATGAGATTTAATTTCTGAACTGTGACCCAGTGGAGCTCTGCTTTCTTTCCCCCGGAATGACATACAGATTTTGAAGCATGGATGGCAGAGCTCGTGCTGTCTGCTTGCCTGCTCCCCAAAGCTCGCCCGGTCCTTACCCGAAATAAAAAGAAGGTGAAGTCTTTGCGGAGCTATGTTTTCATCCGATGTGCAATTATGTTTCCATTTCTCTTCCTCCCCAGAAGAAATTTACTTGTTTATTTACCCGTTAACGATGTGTTAAAATAGATACACTAAAATCAGGCCATATATATGCATTTAAATCTGGCTTTGAATCTCAAGAACGAAACTGATTTTCAGTCTCCACTGGTTTACAGGCACCTTCTGTCTATATTTAAAGGATGTCTACATGGCAAGAATGATGGGGGAAAATGTCTGTTTCTCGGTCTGTATCAAAGCGAGAGCTCACATAAATAATTGGTTACTAACAAAACTTACATTCAGATAAGTATTTACAAGTGTGATAGCACTCTTTAAAAAGGCAGTGTACCAGTCATTTGATTTTTTTTTAATGTTATTTTTATTTTACGTGATTAAATTTGAACTAGCTTTAAAGCCCTGCAATATCTTAGGTTTTTTTGTCCTGTGAACATGTATATTGGATGGGGTTTGTGCGCATAAGTCCTCGTTACTGTAACTATCCATGCAGGACTGAACGCTGTTTACTTCACACATTTTGATAATTCCACTAAAATTAAGGTACAATTCACAAAATTAATACAACCAGAAACTAGTCGTGTGAGATTTTTGCAGCCCTGATGACATTAGAGGGAGCATGTGGCAGTGTTATTACTTCAGAGCCGTATTTTTGCTTTTTTTTTTCTTCTACTTTCTGCCAGAGTTTCTATAGTCCTCAAGATAAGATTAAATCTTTCTTTAAAAATAAAACTTTTCTTTTACTGGCTTTCTCGGACTACTTAAAGCTTCAAGTTCCAGTTTCCATGGGTTCCTCAAACCTTGCAAGTGCTGCTGATCTCTCTTTTGCTCTGGTTTCTTTGGAGAGAGTTATCTGTGAGGCTGCCTGAGTTCCTTTTGATCAAAGAATTCTGTCTTCCTCAGGCTAAGGTATATCACTTTGAGCAGGTGTACCCAGGTGCCTCCTACAGATCCTCCTTTATGACTACCTCCTTATCTTCTGATCTGACCTGAAGATTTCACAACCTTAGGTGAAGGTTTTGTGAATCAAAATGCATGATTAATGCTGTGCTTAATACCTGGAAGTCTATAGCACTGCAAGAAGACCAAAAAGCAAATAAACAAAACCCAAGAAAAAAAAGCTCAGGAGCAGAAGTTCTGCCTGGAGCATCGAAGTCAGCCTGTGGAGGACAGTGCTGCTAGCTGACAGGAAAGAGTGGAGGCTGTGAGACAGTCTGCAGGTGAAGCAATTG
This sequence comes from Opisthocomus hoazin, assembly GCF_030867145.1. Lineage (NCBI taxonomy): Eukaryota > Metazoa > Chordata > Aves > Opisthocomiformes > Opisthocomidae > Opisthocomus > Opisthocomus hoazin. Next base: position 43,484,612 of record NC_134418.1, on the reverse strand, counting down.
TTCAAATAGGCCTAGGCTTAAATTCACTATGAATTTTGAGGAAAAGTAGTGGGATTGATATCAGTCTGCTGAATTATTTAGCTTGTTACAGATATATCTTTTCTGCAGAGAAATATGATAACAGTATTTTCTGGATTTATGTAACATTTACAGGAGAAAGTGAGATAGTTTGCTAAGAGAGGCAAACTGAAAGGCGGACAATTACTCCCAATGCTAACGTTTCTTCAAAATTTATGATAACTTGAACTAGCATTCTTACACACTTGGGCAGTTAGCTACGTTTCTCTCCCTAATTTATATTTTCGTAACCTTTCCTGTATGCCAAATACTCTGACTGATGGAAATTTTTAGGAAGAGGTAGTTTTGTTTGACTTATTAAATCTTTTGTATTACATTAATATTTTATTGTTACCATTGATGAATGGTGAATGTTATTTATCACACTTTTGAGGAAGCATTCCTTCTTCCAAAGTAATCTGCACTGATACGAATCAAATTCTATGAAATACTTTTCCTTGGCTTTTTAAAATAACTTGGAAATCTAACTTCACATGTCAAAAGGCGAGGTGGATGGAAGGCAGAATTGTGATTTGGGAAGAGCTGGCAGTCCTGGCCTCACCAAGCCTTCAGTCTTGCCTACTATTTACCCTGGCTTTAGGAGCCCTCCCCACACTGCTTGACTTCACCAGCAAACCTGTCAGTCTCCCTACAGCTTTGTCCTAGGTTCTACATCTTGTTCTTTAGGAGCAGTCACAGTTGATTTTGCTCTTGCAGCCCTTAAGATTTTTTTTTTTTCCCTAAATGAATGCAAATTTCTTCCTTGACTCTGCCAGATAAGGATCTGGTCAGTTAGCTTAACAGGCTCTCCTGTGGTGGACAGCTGATCTGTTACGGAAAACCTGAGACAAACTTGGAAAGGCCGTCTGGATTGCACAAGGTTAGAGTACGGTGCTGGACTTTAGCTCATAGATGTCTTCACCGTGATAGAGGATTTTAATTAAAAAGACTGTCTCATCTTGATGCAAAATCCACACTGGCAATTCTAAAAAGGAGTTTGTGAATTTCTGTTTCCTGCTGTTTGGAAGACTGTGTTAACTGCTTGCCAGCTGAATATTAAGAAGAGATAAAACTATATATTAATTACGGAGGATTCTTTAGTTTATTTTCCCTATAACCTGCAAAGGTAGATTGGGTTGATTTGTCCAGGTCAGCAGCAAATCTTTTCAGGGAAGAGGTTTTTTTCCCATTTCTTCTGTCATCAGAAGTTGACTAAAGAGGGTCAGAATCTCGAACAGCGAATCAGATTTATATGATGCATTCTACTACGAAAATTGCTGTTAGGAGACTAGATACATTGTCTGTCTTACAAGTCTTGTGTACCTTTTGGGCAAGGTATACTCTCCTACTGGAGAGAGTCCAGCAGAGGGCTGCAAGGATGGTGAGGGGACTGGAACATCTCCCCTACGAGGAGAGGCTGAGGGAGCTGGGCTTGTTCAGCCTGAAGAAGAGAAGGCTGCGAGGGGACCTAGTATATACTTACAAATATCTGAAGGGTGGGTGTCAGGAGGATGGGGCCAGACTCTTTTCAGTGGTGCCCAGTGACAGGGCAAGGGGCAATGGACACAAACTGAAGCATAGGAAGTTCCGTCTGAACATGAGGAAGATCTTCTTCCCTCTGAGGGTGACAGTGCACTGGAACAGGCTGCCCAGGGAGGTTGTGGAGTCTCCTTCTCTGGAGATATTCAAGACCTGCCTGGACAAGGTCCTGTGCAGCCTGCTGTACGTGACCCTGCTTCGGCAGGAGGGTTGGACTAGATGACCCACAGAGGTCCCTTCCAACCCCTACCGCTCTGTGATTCTGTGATTCTGTGATACTGAGATAACGTACTGAAAAGTGAAGTGTCCATCTTACACTGTACAAAGTACATTTGTTAATCTGTCTTTTAAGAGGAGATGAGTAGAACGAATTGTATTCGCGTAGTCGGTAAATTTTTCAAGTTTACAATGATGAACTTTGCTTACATGTTTCAGCAATGGGCTTTAAAATTGTTTGATGTCAGTATCTTTAGTGGGACTATTTAAAAACTTAGAATTATTTCTGCTTCTAAGAGGTTTAGATCCAAATTTTACAGAATTTACCACCCTTCTGAGGGTACCCTTGAGACCAGGCAGGACAGTTCTGTTTACAATAGTTTCAACTCTGTAGCTGCACGGGAGGTTTAATACAGATTTCCATAGGTTAGGATGCTAATAGGCTTTTTGCCTCAGCCTGACAAACTAAGCCACCTCTTTCTGTTTGTCAGTGAATTTGCTCCATAGGTTCCTTTAGATTGTTTTTAATGTTGAAGAAGACTGTGTGTAATGAAAATACAGAAGACAACACAAGATAAAGGTGCTTAGTTGACATAGTACGGTGTCAAAGTTGTTTAGTGTGATGGTGTTTATCAAGTTCATTTCTTTGTCAGGCTGAGTTTGTGGTCTGTTACTATGTGCTGTGGCATTAAAAATCAAATCCATCTGTGTTTTTTTAGTGGATGTTTTTTGTTTTGTTGTATATCCTGTTTCTATGAAATTTCACCCTATGCTGTGACCTCAGTGAAAATTCATCCTGAGTGCAGTAGTAAAGTCAATCTGGGCTAAGTCTGTCTGGGGAGCATTTTCTCTTAAATTTACCACATATACGTAACTTTCATTTGTGTCAATTTCTTTAATTCTGTTAGCTGTACGTTTGTCAATAGGAGTTTCTTGCTTGCTGCAAAAACACTAATTTGGCAAATAGAGTGATATCTCTTAATATGAGGCACTAAAAAGACTCCGTTTTTTATGGTAATTGTAAGAGGTGGATGTGTAATAGACAATTAAGAAGGAGAAAGTCTTGTGGGAAATAAGCTTCTATTGTATCTTGAGAGTTTTTCATGTACCATCAGGTTTTTGTATTGTTTGTTTATTTATAAACTATGGTCTTAGCATATTATAGCAAGGCTAGTAAGATGCACTGAACTTATAGTGCATATTTTTATTACGAAAATGACTCAAAAATGTGAAAATGGCTATAAAAGTCTAGGCGCTAAATGTGACTAGGTACCTTGTGTATTTACTGCTGTGTAAATGGAGCGTTAAGCAGAACGCATCAACACTTGGGTATTGTACGGTGTTTCTATTACAGCAGTATCATCGCTGCTCTGCCTGGATTTTGTTTGCTTTGTATATGTGTAAATGGCTAAAGAAGATGGGTATCAGTAGAACTGAGTTTTGTAGGATGAAATTATTTTCTCTGCTGTAGCGACATAATTTTGGAATAAATCCCTTTAATGGGTTATTCCAGTTTATACTGTAAATGAGAACAGAATTTGGTACACAGAGTAGGAGATACTGCATTTGACGTTCAGAATAACGTCAGTCTGCTATTTTTATAGTTTTAAAAATATACTTTGAGTTGATGAGAAAGTCTTTAATTTTTCAAATTAATAATCTAAAAATTGAAGTATGCATTAAAAGTGCTTTTTTGCTTTAGCCAAGTAAGCGTGTGGGTTGAGTTTTCCCTTCCCCCCCCCCCCCCCCAAAGGCAGCTACAAAGCTACACTATATCTGGAATTTCTGTGTTACTGTCTATCATGACAATTCGTATGGCTTTTGTAGAACGGCCATGTGGCGTAGTCTCTCTGTGGTAGCTGGAAATGATAACGATGGCAATGTTGCCTCTCGGGGGGAAGTTGGTCATAAAGCAAACTTTCCTGCAGACCTGCACAACAGCTCTTTCCACAGGAGCAGAGGGATCAGGCTCAGTAGGCGTTGACTTAGTGATTAAACCTTGGAATAAAGATAGAGCATGTGTAAATGATGAAGAAACACCTGGTTTAAAAATAAATACATTGAAATAAGCATTCTCAGTTTAGGCTTGCTATTGAGAAATACTGTTTAATTTGATCTGGAGTTTCTATCCAAGCACAGATGCTTCACCTGCATTAATTAAGTTTTCCCTTGGTGAATCGACATTAAACATTTTTCCAAATGACTCATATTTGATGATTGTTTAACCACCGAGTTAAAAATGTATGTATATCATTCTCAATTGTTGTATGTCTAGGAATTTTTTTTGGCTTTCCTACTGGCAGTATCAGATAGCTTGAAGTTTTGTTGTTTTGTTTCAGCTGGCTGGTGTAGTCTCTTCCTTCTAGGAGTTGATAGTTTCCAAGTAATACAAACAACAGCAGTGGCTGCTGTTTTTATGGAAGTTTTTTTCGTTTTGGATACCTCAGGTGGTGGTAGTTGGACGCTCGAACATCTGAATATAGCCTACACTAGATGGCAGTGTAAAATATGAAGAAGCCTTGAGACATTCGGCATTCTTAACAAACCCAGTAGCGGCTGCCACACTTATGGCTCAGTTCGTAGATAAGCATATTTTTACTGCATGTACTCCTGTTAAATATGACGTCAGTCGTTTTTCATGGTCAAAATTTGTCTTGAATTTACCTTGTTTGAGTAAGAAGATATGTTTGGGCAGTTACTGTAAGATAGCTGGCATACTGTAAATTCAGTGTACAGTTTAATCTTGGTTAGCTTGCTTGTGTTTGTAGTTATTTATTGGTTAGGAAAACCACATGTATTTTTGAAACTGTTATTTGAGATATGTATTTTAAAACTGTAGGAAAAAAGCTATCAACTGATAAAACAATGATGAATGAGACTTCATTTTAATATTTTGTAGCTGTATTATGGCCATTTATCATTTACCTAGGATGATCTGGTATGTATGTGTAGTTTTTTTTAAAATAAAATAAATCAAATTGTACATAATCTCCAGGGAAAATTTCTGATGTCAAATTGCATGTCCTGTTACATTTTGTTGTCTTTCCCTTACAGAAAGTGTCTGTGTGTGTGAAGCGATATATACAAAAGCAGTTGCTGTGATGTCAGTCTTCTTAAAAATGGTATGATATATGAGCCTCAGAAAGTCCAGATGCATCTCAGTATCACTCAAGCATTGCAAGGGGGCTTCAGTTACAATGGGAGTTAGGACAGTTGTTCGTGAGCAAAGTACATCCTTTGTTAGCGTACCTTGGACTGCTTTCAAAGTTTTCCTTTAGTAGTGTCTGATTACACACAAATTCTGATCAAGGCAGAGAAAATAACATTTACAAGAAACCTTTAAATCAGTTTCTGTACCATCAAGATGTGATAGCCTAGAGATAGATTTCCCTCCTAAAATCATAAAAGCAAGAGGGATTAGAGGACTCAGCCTATAAAGGTTGTGTGCGTAGTTGTTGAACTGCTTTGTAATATATTTGCAAGTGAAATTAGAAAGCATTTTGATGTAACACCATGAAAGCTTTACATTTTTATAAATTGTATTTTTTTTCTCTGACAAAAATGAAAAGCTGGTCACAATAGCTTCTTTGGAACTGTGTATCGGAGAAAGCAAAGCTATCCACATGCTGGGATTATCAAATGTACGCAGGCTGTCAAAATATACATGTAAATATTTGTAGTACTTTGCACTAAAATTGATCAGTAGTCAATCTGGTGGTAAATTAGGAAGACTGTGCATGCTTAAGATATGTCATGACATGCTGAACGTGTTTGAGGAAAGAATATTGTATAAAATCCCAACTTCTGATAATGACTCCTTTTAAGTAGAAGATAGAAAAGTAGTAGAAAACAGTAGGAGTGTTTAGTGAGGAAATAACACTCCCCTTTCCTGCTTTTCTTCTACTACTATATTAGTTTTCACAGAAGAAAATGTTAGCTACCATTGCTACCTGTAATATCAGTATTTTGAAGATAATGTGAGAGATTTGCCAGCAGAAAGATGTAGATGTTCCAGTAAACATGTACTTGGAGACATACTGCATGTGTGTATAGGGGTGTTTGAGGGACACAAACCTAAGTTTCCCTCTGCATTTAAGTAGCAATTTGAAAATTCAGCTTTAACTTTTATCATTCATAGACTGCAGCAAATGAAACCTTGTGTAAATTCTTCTTGACAGCTCAGAATCTTAGTTGTTACTTGAACTTCAAGTGTAAATTGAGATACCACGTCTCAGTTTGGATTTTTTTGGCTTGGCATTTACAGATAATTTTTTTGTTTGCTTGTTTTGTTTAGCGTTCTTATTGAATGGCAAACTGTGGTAACCTTGCACAAAAGAAAAAGCATGTTAAACACCAGTTTATTCCAAAACAAGGCTGTGGATATCCATATTAATGTGAATAGGAGTTGTCCTACAATTTGCAGCTGAAGACTGAGCTAAAGATGTGTGGGAACCGGACAGAGCAGATCCCTGACAAAAGCGTACTGTGAGAAGTCACCAACTGACTCACAGGCTGAAAGGAATACAGACACTGAAGGAAGATTAAATGGCAGTTTATTTTAGACCTGTATAAAAAGTATTCTAGAAATAAACTGTCTGATCTGGTGTCCAATGCTCTCACCTCCAACCATGATCATGGCAAAACTGAAATCCTTTTATCCAGTTTGGGACTGTGTTTCATAAAGGCCGAGGAGGCTTGATCTGTACAGGTGTGATGGTATCGGTCGTGTGTGTGTGTGTTGTGTCCATGCCGTGTCCAATGTCCTTGCATTTTTGTTCTGGGCTAGCACTTGGCTATCATTTGAAGTCCACCAGCTTGTTCTCTAAAACTTTACTCCTGAGAATGGGTCTCGTGGCTGTCTAAGTGTTTGGGATGTTCCTGAGTGTATCATGGCCGTGGCATGCTGTGTGATCAAAGATGCATTAGACTACCAAAGTAAACCTCTAAGCTTACTGTTCTTGGTAATATGATGTTACAAGGAAGGTAAAAACTTTTTATTTTACTTTTTTTTGCGTGTGTAGGAGAAAATTCCTCTGTTTCTGTTACCAGAGTTGGTTCAGTCACCAGTTGCAGACAGAGCTTTCTTGTCTGTTACCTGTGGTCATGGATGCAAGTTGGAGGAATTACTGACGCTTATCTTGGAAATAAGGGGATGCGTCCCAGATTAAGGAAAGCAAGCAGAGCCTCTAGAGTTCCTGGGAACAAGTCACTTCTTACCTGAGCAGTGGGGACAAAGGGAGGCTAACTCTTCTGGAGTCATCCATATATTTTTCTGGTACAGCCAAACCCCGCAGTCTTCTTCCAGGTGGTAGCATTTGTTGGCTATCATGTTTAAATAAATCTGATGTTCCACTAAGAAACATGCTACAGTTGTTTCCATATTACTATGAGAAGATACATTTATAATAATTATTTACAGTACTTAATACAGCACTTGGTCAACTTGTTGAACAGCTTGCTAATGAGGTGTCCTAGGGTTACCTATGAATATTTATTAAGATTTATATCAACAAGACAACATAGAAAAACTACTCTTTTTCAGACAAGAAGTTATGGTTACTCATTTTCAGTGTGTTGAAATTACCTTAACAATCAATTTTGCTATGTTACAATAGAATGACATACTTGGGCATTTTGCCTGAAGCAGTGATCTATTTTTTTTTTCTTCTCTGACTGATCTAGTTCATCAAAACAACACAGTGCAGGTAAAGTGGAATTTTACCTGAGGTTTGCATCTACCTCTCTTTGTAAATACAAAAATAATTAATAGCTTTGTTGTCATGAACTGTTCCAGTTGGGGAAAACAAATAAACCAAAACACCCAAAAACATAAGCACCATTGTGCCTATTTTAAATAAAATATCAATGAAGATCTAGCCCACATCTGTGGGAACTTGTGTTCTTGTCAGATGCTTCCTAAGTTCTGAAAAACATCAGCTTTGAGAATCTATTTTTGTGTTCTGAAAGAGCGATGTCTCCCACTGTAGTTTGAAGGTTAAGGTAGAAATATTTTCATGAAAATTGAATTATGACGTGCAAGAATACTGGAAACATAGCAGAAGATGTATTTTAAAGCAATTTTAAAAGACAATACCAGCCTGTCAATTACGACCCTAGCTTTTATTTTCTGTATTTGGAGCAGTGTTGCAGCTTTACATCCAGATGATTTGTTAGTTCTGCTGTAGTAAATAATTCAAATGAGCCTTTGTCGTATAGTCAGCAATGTCACGTATCTCTCACCTACCCTAAGTGTTGGGAGAAGATTCTGACCCCATTCGCAGTGCTGTAAGTTTACTGAAGCTCAAGGAAGTACTCTGTAAGTTCTTGGCTTTTGGTTTTTATTTTCTAAAAAAATTTGCTTAGCTTAATTTAAAAATTTAATTTTAAAAATTGTTAGTGCTATAGCCCCTCTTGTGTTGATTCTAGAAATGTACAGAAGGGACAGGATATTTGGAGAGACACAGAAGTGCTGCTATCTTGGGGGGAAGTATAGGTCCCTTCTTGAAAACACTCATTGGGCTGAGGCTCAGACTCGCATTTCAGTCAAGTGCACTGATACCTTGAACAGGCAGGGTCAGATGTGCCTCTGTTAAAATGGCAGTGAGAAACTGGAGGAGAGCTAGTGTCTGCAGAGGCAACCTCTGGGGAGTGGTAAAAACATCAGGGCTAGTAGAAATTTTCCTACCAGGTGGGAAATGAAGGGATATGCCACGAGCAGTCTCAGTGTTGCAGGTTTCCTGAATCCTTAACAACAAAGTTAAGTCTTTGTGTGCTTGGCTACTTTCCATCTTACCTTGTTGTCCCTGTTTGTGTTTAAATAACTTCTGTGTATATGAGGAGATGATGAGCTGGCTGCCTCCTTCATGTTCACGTGTGAGGCTGATTATGAGGCGGAAATTCAACAGGGTGCATTTGGGTCATGGAGAGCATCAGAATCTTCAGTGTCTTTAATTTGGATTTGTGAGTATCTTGATGAAACTTTTCTGGTTCTCTTTTACTATTTGTTAGCATGATAATGTGTCCTGTTCTTTGGTTTTTGTGTTGTTCATACAATGCGAAGAACAGAAATCAGATTTTCCTATCTATTTCCTGGTTTCCTTTTCTTTTGCCTGCCTGGCATGATGTCCTGGCCTCTCAAGGTCTCTAATGCCTCCTTTCTGGACACCCTGTGGTCAGCTTTTACCATCCAGAGGGACCTTGTCAGGCTTGAGAAAAGTGGGCCAGTGTGAATCTCATGGAGTTCAAAAAGACCAACTGCAGGATCCTGCACCTGAGTCAGGGCAATCACCAATGTCAGTACAGACTGGGTGATGAGCAGATTGAGAGCAGCCCTGCAGAGAAGAACATGGGGGTACTGGTGGATGAAAAATTAGATATGAGCTGGGGATGAGTGCTTGCATCCCAGAAAGCAGACTGTATTCTGGTCCATATAAAAAGAAGCATGGCCAGCAGGTCAAGGGAGGTGATTCTCTCTACTCCACTCTCATGAGACCTGACCTGGAGTCCTGCATCCAGTTCTGGGGTCCCCAGTACAAGAAGGGCATAGACCTGTTAGAGCAGGTGCAGAGGATCACAAAAATGATCAGAGGGCTGGAACACCTCCTCTGTGAATAAAGGCTGAGAGTGTTGGCGTTGTTCAGCCTGGAGAAGGCTCCAAGGAGACTGTATTGTGGCCTTTCAATACTTATAAGAAGGGGGCTTATGATGAAGATGGAGAAAGACTTTTTACCAGAGCCTGTAGTGACAGGACAAGGAGTAATGGTTTTAAACTGAAAGAGGGTAGATTTAGATTAGACACAAGGAAGAAATTATTTACAATGAGGGTGGTGAGACATTGGGACAGGTTGCCCAGAGAAATTGTCTGGATGCCTCATCACTGAAGTGTTCAAGATCAGGTTGGACAGGACTTTGAGCAACCTGATCTAGTGAAATGTTGTCCCTGCCCATGGCTAGGGGTTAGGAATTAGATGAGCTTTCAAGGTCCCTTCCAACCCAAACCATTTGGTAATTCAGTGATCAAGATTTGCCTTTCAAATTTTCCAATAGTTTTAGTCTTGGTAGTTATTTGGGAGATAAGAAGATTTTAATTTGTTCTAATTTGTTTTTAGTAACAAGTTTAGTTTGTTTCAATTCTTAATGAAGATGTAATTTAAGTTTTATATGTAGAACTATTGTTGATCAAGCAGACCTGGAGCTAAAGTAAATTGTATTCTCACATACTGTTAAGCAGTCAGTTTTTTATTTGTTTGTTTTTGTTTAATTGAAAGTTGCATATAGTTATTTTTTTGACACTTAATAAGAAGTGCTCAGTATGCCTGTGTTCATTACTAAAGAAAACTTGTAAATGTAAAGTCTCTGACATACTACAGTTAACTTGTCCCCTTATGACAGTCAGCAATACTGTTTTTTGCTCTTTCTTCATATGTGGTTATCTTTCAGCTTGCTCTATTTCTGTCCAAATAGCGTTGTTCCCATCCTAGTCCAGTGAAGGATATTCATAGCTTTCAGACCTAGTTCTTGTCATATCCAGACTACTAACAGAATCAGACAGTGGGAGTCAGGACCTAGTCTAGTGTTGAGGTGGGAGATGCATGTAGCTTGTCATGCTCTTCTCAGTAGAATTTTCTGCATCTGACAGATGATGCAACCAAACGAGTAAACAAAATTCAAATCTGGCAATACCTGTAGGTAGCAGGTGTCCGTATAGACCATGGACTGCAGTGGCTCAGGTAACTGAAAATAAGTAAAATAATTTATACTAGTTTTAAAATAAACACTGCGTTAGTCCATCAGCTTAAAAGTCATCATATGTGAAGAAGGGAACACAAAGTGTAAGTAAGGTTGTGAGATTGAACAGAGACAGACAGACAGGTAATTCTTTGTTTGCTATGCCACACACAAAAAAAAGAAATGCCTTAGAAGAATTATCAGGCAAGGAGGAGATAATTAAACCGTCAAACACAGGGAATTTCATGGCCACTGTGGGTAAACAACTTTGGCTGCTTCAGGCAAGGAACCAGCTTAATTAAAAAAAAAAAGCCTAATTCAGTTAACCCATTTATCAAAGAAATATGTTGGAAAACCTTTAGTCTTTCTACAGACATTAACACTTTGCCTAGAAGTGCAACATTTTAGAAATAGAACTTTCTGAACTTTCTTTGGCATTACTTTTAAAACGTACCAACAGCGTGGTGCACCAAAGTTGTGGGGTTTTTTATGCTAACTACCAGATACATAATTCATTTTTTTGTCACAAAATATTTAATTTTCTTTGTCTAAATGAGGGGAAAGCTGAGATCTGTAGCAGGAATTGAATTTTCTGCTGTTTATTGGAAGATAAATACCTTATGTCCTTTTTATTAGTATTTACTGTATTCCACAGATATAAAACTACTTCTTCGTTGGTCTTGATGATACATAGCTAATTAAAGTTTGTTTTTGCTAACTTCTACCAATGAGTCTGATAAGGCTTTTTCTTCAAGAAAAATGTATTTTATCTCATTTATGAAGAATGGTAGTTTTAATGAGATAGTAACTGTTAGAAAATATGCTTGGGTATTTAAAAATTAAGGAAAAAAAAATCCAAGACAAAACTATTTTGTATTAATTTTTTTATCTAGTTACAGCGGGTAGCGTAGACTTTTTAATAATTTTTTAATTGGGCTAGGAAAGAATGAATAATAAACAAGCTGACATACAGTCTGGAAAAGTATTAAGGAAAAAAAAAAGTATTGGTCCATGGTAACAATATAAATAACTTTACTATTGACAAGAGTAAGGGCAGACAGACATTTGAGAATCACCACGTTAACTTATATTAGCATATCAGAGAACAAATTCCAAATCACACAGAAAATGCGTTGTTGTTCAGGAAGCATTACATAAGCTGCATCGCCGTGTTGGAGTAGGGCATGGATTTAGACAACCATGAGGCCAACAATTTTGAAACTTGAAGAAGCCTTGGTCTCTATTCCATGTGATTTGGAATGAATGGCTCTTCAGTATTGGGCAATGTGAGAAGGAAAAGGCCAATTATTTTTTGAAGGGAGGAAAAGTAGAAAGTTTTTTTAAATCCACAGTACAAAAATCTGAGAATATTTTTTGCCACATTTCCCTTCAGTTACTGTGTTGAGACTTCTTGCTCCCAAAGGCAAAAGTGTTACAAAATAAAGATGAATCCATTTTTTTTCCACTAACTCCTCTGGTATCTGGTCTCATCAAAACTTTGCTAGCAATAGCAGTTTTAATCGGCAGACAAGTTAACCTGGACAGCATTACTGTGATTTTTATTCCACAGTTTATCCAGGGATTTGGCTAGGGGATTCTGAATGGTCTGTTAGGTATCTGTCATCCCTGTCCTTACCAGTTTGCATGTCATAAACAGGTAAAATAATACTATATGTTGTTGGGGTAATAGTATCAAGCCAGACATCCTCCTCCCGTAGTTCAATATTCAACATAAGTAAGGCTGCGGAACAAGAAGTGAGTGGATGAGAGCATCAGCTGGGAAATTTGCTGCTCATGTGTTTTTTAAGGGCAGGAAAGAAGATCAGGGAGAAGAGGCAGGTGAGATCTCGAAGCTCTGTATACAGATTATAGTGTTAGTAGATGTGATTCCAGGTCCAGGAATTCAATGTTTTCTAAATATTCAAAGAAATTAATAAAAACCTATTTAAAATAGTGTTTTGGTCTGGCCAGTCATCACTTGTCTCTGAGTGAGCTTGAGCAGTACATCATCTGTGCCATCAAGCACACACTGTTTGCACGCTGTTATGCAGCTTGTGGTGGTGTGGATGCCGTCTTGGCCTGCAAGCCTTGTCTTGTCTGTCCGTGCACCGTTGTGGCTACAGCATTACCAGCTGACCAAACTCATTAGCAGATGGGAAGTGTGTGGAAATAGTAATGGCTGGATTGCCCAGGGAAGCACTCAATTGCTCAAGTAAAGATGAGTGTGTGTGTGAGCCTGAGGCTGGACTGTAACTACAGCTGCCAAATCTAAAACTTAAAAATCACCATTAGTCTAAAAATCAGAATGAACCAATGTAATACTTTCAGCCTTCAGTTGAGATAACATTTTCACTTGTACTTGGTTTCCTAAATTGTTATAGAATATGTGATGTGGTATTGGCAAATAGCAGCATTACTTCATAAATTACTGGCATTCTTACTCTCACTGACTGTTTTGCTGTAGTTGGACAAAAAGCTAGAACTGAGTGCTGATGTATAAATGAGCAATGCTCCGTGTCACAAGGGCAGCAAGGGAGAAAACAGGCATGCCGGAGGTACCTGTGAAGCCAAAAGGAAGAAATCAGAATTCTCATAAGAAGCTTGTGCTACTGTACTTACACTGAATTAATAGTATGTAACAGATTTTCCTGTTGTGTCTAGTTGTGCTTCACTGACGTAATTTTGGAAATTTTTTGAGTCAGAGCATGTGCGTGTGTATCTCTGCTAGCTCAGCGGGGCAGTGATTCTTGGTAATAGCAACTAGGTTCAACTTCAAATTCATGTTATTACAGGACATAGTTATCAAACACATTTTTTACAAGTAATTTTCCAATCTTTTAATTGTGGATTTAATATTTTAAATGTGAGGATTCTTAATATTAAGGGAAATATTAAGGAACATTAATATTTAATTCAGTGTCATAAGAAATAGCTTGCAGTCATTTTGGAACTAAATAAACACTAAATTTGAAGGAATTTAGATGAAGATCCGTATTTGTAGATTTTTAAATTACTTTAATCCTGAAAAACAGAGCTGAAAGTTCTCATCTGTGTCAGCACTACAGTAAACTCTGGGCTGGCACAGTTCATGCTTCTGTGCTGCTCTGTCCCTGGCACTTGATATTTTACAGCTCTGTTCTTCATTCACGTAAGCGCATAAGTGGAAGTAGGATGTAGTGGAAAAGTTGTCTCCTTGGATGTATGCTCGTAAGAATTTCACTCTGTAGGGCAGTTTGCTGGTCATAGTTGATGACTTACTGGAACAGAAGGTTCAGATCAGACCAGGAAATTAACCTTGATTAAGGTCTTCTGTTTTAAACTTATATCCTTATTAAATCCAGAACACACTGATGGTTTTATTAAATGTCTTGCTGTGAGTTATGGTTTGAATATTGTTTTTGAAGATTTTTTTGCAAGTTTTATTCTGGTTCCCCTGTGCCTCTGCCCCCTGAGGTGCAGGGGCACTTTTGTTTGTGCTCTTAGCTGCTTACCAGCCCAGTTTCCTATTCTTCAGCTTAGTTGTAACACAATAACATTAAGAATTGTTTAATGATCTGGTTAGAACTATGTATTACTGTATACTGAAATGATATGTTCAACATTTCTTCTCTTTGTTCTTTGTGTCTTTAGAAGTGGTAGTTTTCTTTCTTAATCTAAAATTTAACGTTATTCTTCACACTGAATGCAGGAGGTTTAATTCTTTTCAACACAAAAGTATAGAGTCTCTGGATGGAAAATGTCTTTTTTTAGTGGAATACATAAAGCTGTTCAAGAGCATTTTAGGTACAGACTTGTAGAGAATTTCTGCCTCTATATGAAAAAAACCTGGCATATTTATCTGGGAAAGATTTGGCTTATGTTGGAAATGGTGGAAATCTAACTTTGTGGGAAGAAAGACTTGGTAGTTCCTTTAGTGAGAGTCAGGGATAATTGAAGCAAGAGCTCAGTATGAAGGATCAGGATAAGAACATTTTAGTAAAGATGAAAAGGATGGGCACTAGTAGCCTGGAAAGCTGGAGGTGAAGTGACAGTCCCTTTGTTCATTTTGCTGTCTTCATTGCTTTCTTCCTCAGTTTTTGAGGCTGTTTTCCTGACAAGTTCTATTAATTCAGTGATGAGAGAAAGAAGGTGAAAGTTTGAAGTGTTGTTGCATGTGTTGTTTTAGACTAAGGAAATCAAATTAGAAGTAACAAAGTTTAGATAAACTGTCTCATTATGTGTCTTGTCTCCCTGTTTTGGTGGTGATAGCAAGGCAGCTGCAAATAAGTTAATTGCACAAACCTTTGGGCAGTTTGAGAAACTCTTTGACCAGAAAAATGAGAAATGACAGAAATGCTGGAAGAACAAGTGGAAAAATGATATTTCTGTATTTCTCCTAGTTCCTGCCTTTGTTTTTCTTTATAAAACTTAAGTGCAGTTTACTTCATGGTACGACAGATAGCTGTTGACTTTTCTTTTTCTAGAAAAAAAGAAAAGCCCCCCAAAAAACCCTCTCAATCGTATGTCAAAAGTAGTCCTTTGTTTTCAAATTACATTCCTATGCCTATGTAGATATGACACTCAAATGTAAAATAAAACTTTAAAAAATTTTAATATAGTTTATCAAATAAATAATTTTGGATAGTTTACAAATAAATTGCCGTGGGACTATAAAAAATCTTGTGCAAGCCACAATCAAAATGCTAATTAAAACGAAAAAAATCCAGTCACCCTTTTCCATTTGAAGAGAAAGAGGAATGATTGTAAATTTTTGATCCAACACAGGAATAAGTAATTTTACTTATGAAATATTAATCTGTAAAATAAAGCCTGATTTCTTATCCTACTGGGACAGGATGACTGGTTACAAGGTACGTGGATAGTAGTAACATTTAGTAGTATATAATTTGTTGGATGGAGAGAAAGCTTTATTCTACGAACAGCTGAAAATTTGATTGTGAGAGAATATCAGAAGACTTGGAAATGTATGTTGTAGATAGGCATGAAATAAAAAATAATCTAATGGTAGTCACTAGCTTGCACTTTTTTTACTGAAGTTAGTGTCTTCTTAAATGAAGGTTGGTTGCTGTGTTTTCCCCTACTCTAGGTGGACCATACTGGAAGGTGTACTATACTGGATCCACCTAGTCTGGGTCCAGTACTGCATGGCATGAGAAGGCGATAAAAGTTTTTATCTGTAATAGTTACTCTTCTTTTGTCACTTCTTACCACTGACAGAAGGACAGAAGAGCATGCAAAGCTTCTCCAGGTAGTATTGAGTTCTACCATACAAAATAAGAGTGACAGGAGTATTCTGTAATCAGTTGATACAGGACAGCAGTGTATTTATTCTACTGGATGACTTGTTGCTCAATAAAGTTTCCTGAATGCTGTAACTGAAATGCATTATTTAGTAAAAAAAAAGTTAATTTTGTATCAAGTGCAGTGCTGAGTTGGAGTCTGTATGTGTCTGCCAGCAGGCGCTAGTGGTGTGGTACTCTTTACTCACTGCAGCATTATTTAGCAGACCCAACGAAGGAAGAGGGCAGAATTTGTCCCGTGGAATTGAGTCCCCTGATGACATAAAAAGAGGCAAATTATACTTCTCTGGGCCAATAATCTAGGGACAAAAACTTACTGTTGTATTTTTTTTTTTTACTATTTTTTACTGTGGTTCTCTTCCTTTGGTTTTAATGTGCAAATTACAAGTGAGATCTATTAATTGTTTTATCAGCATCCATGGAAATGAAATGAAATGAAATGAAATGAAATGAAATGAAATGAAATGAAATGAAATGGGAGAGAATGCAGCTGTCAGTGGGAGCTGTGCTCATTTAATGATTGTAAAATTTGACCTCAAGCTATGCCTCCTTTTATTTCCTTTCCTGTGGATAAGGGATTTGATGGAAGCATTTTGGTATGAGAACATTTCAG
This sequence comes from Opisthocomus hoazin, assembly GCF_030867145.1. Taxonomy (NCBI): domain Eukaryota; kingdom Metazoa; phylum Chordata; class Aves; order Opisthocomiformes; family Opisthocomidae; genus Opisthocomus; species Opisthocomus hoazin. The sequence continues at coordinate 43,468,160 of NC_134418.1, read as the reverse complement.
AATTTTGACATGTATTTAAATAGATGCAGAGTGCATGCTTGAATCTGTACTTAGCTTTTCACTTAACCTGAAGACTTATAAATGCAAACAAAATAAATGAACAAAGCATTCAGTAAAATAATCTTGAGTGATGCCTGCCATGTAAGAAAACCAGCAAACTGCTTGCTGTAACTGTGGCAGACAGTATCAGACCTGCAGGAGACAACTTCAGCTCTGGCCAGATATGGCAAAGAGTTGTAGTAAAACATGCTTACTGCTAAGTAGGTATTAGGAGGAGAGCTATCCTTTCTGTATTTTTGTATTTTAAATGCTGTGGTTTAGAGTAAATAGACAGCATAAATGCTGCTGATATGTCTTAAGATGTATGAAAAGTCCTAAGAGAATGTTCCCCCACCTCTGACGTGTGGCAGCTGGTGACACAGCTGTCTTCTGTGACAAGGCAGTCTGGCAGTGCTGTCGGCAGTGCTGAGAAAACTGAGGTAGGTTTTGTTTCAGGGCTCTCTTTCTGTTAACTAGACCAATGTCCCAGCACTGATCATCATCTCCAGAGTGCCAGATCTGAAGTACAGTACTGGATTTTGGGACAGTGGAAGATTAAACTGTTACGTTTCTCTCTGCAGGGTCAATTGGGATTGCTCTAATTTATGTCAGTTTTGAGCTGATGTCTCGGCGTGTCTGTGCTGCTCAGATTAGCCCAAGCATAAGGTGCTTTGGGTAAATTGCTTCTCTCATGCTCAGATTAGCTTCCAGCACCTCTCTCCCTGGGATGAAGGGAGATGTAGGAGCATTTTGTTGCTGAAGAGATGAGGTTTTAGTTTACTACCAGCCACATTACAGCTTCTTTTAAGGATTAGCCCAGAATAGGGAAGTAAAATATTTAGTCTAGATGCTGCTCCCCTCTTTCTCCTTCTTCTCTTCAAAATGGTTCCAAACACTGTGCATCCAGATACTTGAAGTGTACGTGGGCAGGCATCAATTTTTCTGTTGCTGGATTTTTGCTTATTTATCATTACTGTGTTGGGGTGAAATGTGGCAGCCATTTAACAGAACTCAGTAGTCACCATTAAGGACAAAGGGAAGAATAGTATCTGTCTGACATTGCTTAGGAAATTCTAGGTATGTATCTTGGAGTTAGTCAGATTTTGCCCAGGATGCCGTAATTAATGCCCATAATGAAAGGCAAGTCTTCATTGCTTAGACTCTTAACACCAGCTGTCATATGTATGTGTATCCTGGTGTCACAGGGTGCTGTGCCACTATGTAACTATCAGTTTTTCATCTTTTCATTCAAGCTGTAGGTATTGAGAAGCCATTTCTGTCTTGGCACAGTGATGATTCCGTGAAAGCTCTTAGACTGCTCACATTGTGTGTGTGTATTTTAGCACTCAGTCTCCTTAGTGCTGAGAATACATAATACACAATTCAATACACTCCCCAGATTTTGCTGCAGCAGTGGAAGAATACTTCACTCACAATTGTAGTTTAAATTATTTTTTCAAATGTAAGAGAAATTGTAGCTCACCTCAGCATAAAGTATTCTGTTGAGAATGTGAATTTAACTAGGAAACTTTCTCAAAATTAAACTTCCAGTTTTTCTTTAGATGGAATCTTTTAGTAAAATTTGACTGATTCTCTACAGTGGTTTTTTTGTGTTCTCTATCAATAATACTTAGATATAAACTTGTTTTCTGAAGAAAATTTCAGCAAGTTGATCAGTTGTTGCTCCATTATCCATTCAGCTCAGCTTGATTTGTGTTGGTAGCAGCAATGGAATGTAAGGAGATGAAAAATAAATTGCTGGTTCTGCATGTCTCCTGACCAGAAGTGCTTGGTAGTTAGCTATTCCATTCTTCTTATCCTTCCAGTCAGAGCAGTCTGTACAGAAATTATCTTCTTCATCAAAGTGAGAGAACATATCACTTATAGTGCCATTTTCATTCTGGAAATGGAAAATTACTTTTTCTCTGGAAGGCACGAGCATTCAGAGGCATCTAATGTCGTTGCAACTCTTTAGGAAAATAAATAAATCAAGCCGTCAAGCCTGTAATCTCTGTCCAAGAACTCTGTGATTCTTCCAAGGCTCAACATGTAGAAACAGAATTTTGTCCCTTTGCAGTGAAAGTCCTGTGAGTAAGCAGAGGTCACTGTTTCACAATTCGTTAAGTATATCGTTGACCTTTCTAATATGTCTGAAATATTTTCTCCACAAATATACCATGCATTGGCTGATGGAGTGAGAAGACTGACGTAGGATTTAGGTTTTTTCTTTCTTTTCCGAGATAACCAAAATCTGTATGGTGGAAAACAATGGTGTCAGAGAAGCAAAAGTGGGTTGAGGTTGTACAGTCGTTGATCAAGTGATCAGTCACTGAAAGGCAAAACATTTGCAGGATCACAGCACTAACATCCATCTATGTGTGATTTCCAGGGCTTGTTTTATCTACCAAGGTTTTGAGGAATACAGAGCCACCTTGTAAACACTGCTGCTGAGGAACGAATTATTTTATTGCCAACAGGATGACACCAGTCTATAGTTAGCCATGTCTAGTCTGTAGTCAGACTCAGTGGGGCAGATTAGGAGCTTTCATAAAGGGAACATGACTGGAGAAGATTGGCAGCAGAAAACAACATATATACTGAAGCAACTGGGGACTTAGATAATCAGTACTCAACGTGGGCAGAGATTTGTTTGTTTCTGAATGATTTGCTTAAATTTTAGGCTAAGAAATAAAACTGTGCCATCCTCTAGACATAGCACTACATCCTTTTAGGTCTTAGGAAATTGTTTATTTGCATACATTTATCTGCTTGATTGTGTGGGGTTTTTATTTGCTTAATGGTGGTGATCAGCTATGCTATTACAAGAATTAATCCCATCAGGAGCGGTCTTGCAAGTATGGAAAACCATAACCTTCAGGGGTTATGATTCATGCATGTTTGAAAAGAACATTCAGGCATTAAACCCAAGTGTTTTTACTGAACATCCTGAGATCCCTGCCCCTTGGCTTAGTACAGGGGAATTGGAAAAAAAGAGTAGAAAGCAGGTGATGAGCTCTGTTGTGTCTTGCTGAAGTGTCTGGGGAAGTTACTGCCCTTTCTGGCTTGTTGTGTTGTAGTGCTGGGCAGCAGGAGCAAATGAGGTTCTGGCTTTTCAGCTGTCACTGGTCTCAGTCAGGTGCTCTAGTTTGTGTTGATACCAGTGCTCATTTGTATTGAATAGCAGGTGTTGAGGATTAGCATATCTTAATTTTTTGTTTCCCTTGCTAGGGGGGGTGTGGGTGGTGATGTCTTCTGTAAGTAGGGAGGAGTGGTAACCAGGACTACTACAATTCCCTGTTGCTGCCGAATTCAACAAAGCTTGTCTGAAAGGGAGAGAGTAAGCTTTGTAGAAAATAGAAGTCTCAGGGAAGAGGGGAAAAAGCAGAAGCCATCAGCACTAGTTTCTTGAAGTCCATGTCTTGACACACTAAGCCCAGGTAAAGTAGTTGGGTGTAATTGTTTTTCCTTTAGATGTAATTCTTGACTATAACATGTTGAGTCTTGCTACTGTTCTTTCTGTTTCTATGCTTGGGCTGGTCCTGGCTCATAAATGGGAAGCTTTGAGAGGTATCTAAAAGTGGTTTGGCCTTCTGGAGCAATCATCATTGGAATATAGGCTTTATATTATGCAGCAGCCTAAAGACAACTATGGAAAATAAGTGCTGTCTGCATCAGTGTGGCCTCCTATTGTATGAAAAATCTGCTAGTTTAGTTGAAGCTAGTTCTAAAAAGACTGTTAATAGTGTTAATGTTCATCAAGACAAATCCTGTGAAAATAACTGTAGGACTCTTTTGCAGCATAATGTTAGATTTATTTGTTAGGTGTTTCTGGTCAGTGCCTGGTAGCTTTCTGTTCTCCCCCTTCACACCCCTCACCCCCCCCTCTTTTTTTCCTTACTCTGCACAAAACAAAAAAGCTCAACGACAACAAACCCCACAATATGCAGGTTTTAGTCCTGCCTGCATCTACAGAGATCTGCTGTGAAGGAAATCTTGAGCTATCTGTACCTTACTTACGATGAGTCTTGTAAGTTAGAAAGTATGGATTTGTACTTTGTATATTTGTAAAAACACTGCTGTTATACCTTTTTTTATATATTTCCTAGAAGTTCTTTGGTTTTGTGTCCCTATGAGAGCACTGAATAAATATCTTTCCTTATCTCTTCTTTTATTTTGGGACTAGCTTGTCTTTTTCTTCTCTTCAACAGCAGAACTTGATGCCTTAGTATTTCCTGTCCTCTGAGTTTATACTATTCTCTTATCCTCTATAGCCTGTGGTAGAAATTGTTGTAATACATACAAAACCTGCTAAAGTGATTAGGAAGTCTAAAGGTTTTACCAGTAATCCTCATCAGTTTCCATTTAAGGATACACATCTAGACTCCAGACTTTCTCCCTTTGGCACAAGGGCCATTTGCAGTTGTTCAGTGTTTTTAAAAACTTATGGAATTCATAGTAAGCAAGTTGTGGGTTGGTGCAAGTTGTTTCTTATTGTGTCTGAGAAAATCCAGATGCAGTCAAGCATGCTGAGAGTTACCTGCTGTTTAATCCCAGGCTAAATCCGGAATGGTTTTTCAGTCATTCATCTAACACTACACACAAGTCCTATCAGTGGGTTGGTCTTTTAATCCCAGATAGATTAATTTAGGTATCACATGTGCTTATATATCCTGCTAATCCTTATATGATCAGTCCTACTTTAGGTTTTCAGTAAATCATTTTTCCTTTAACCCTATTAGTTCATGTATGCAGCTTCTTTACTGGCTGTCATTTGATTGTCTTGTACCTGCATGAGTGAACTAGGTCTGAGTAGGTAACAGTTCTGAACAGAGAACTGGTAGCAGTTTGAGCATAACACCTGGGTGGAGCTTTGGTCTTTTTATCATTTTTGTGAAGTACAGGCTGCGAAGTTTGTCTTCAAAGTAATCCCAAAGTTGCAACTAGATTAGAAAAAAAAAGTTAATTGAATATTAAAAAAAAAAAAGGAATCAATAATAAAGGAAAGATAGTCAAAGACAGACCGACCAGAAGTTGCTGACCTGTGTGTTACAAATGAAGCCAGTATGTGGGATATGAAGATGCATTTAAAATAATAAGATGCTTAAAACTGATAAGAAGCAAGGTTGCTAGCAAGATGTTAGGTAAGTATATATACATATGTGTTCAAGCAGATATGGTAAGTCTAACCAAGCTCTGTCATTTGCTGAAAAATATTTTGAAAAACAAATGTGAACTACTTACAGTAGAGTTGTTATTTAGCTTTAAATAAAGTTTAGTGTGTGTTAAAGCAGCTTTTCTTGTTTTACTAGACTTGTCTGATTATATGTTATAGGCAAGTTGTTCAGACTTTGTCAGGGTGAAGTACCTATGCCTTACATTCTGCCTGGAGTTAAATAACTGCTAGAAAAGTGAGGTCGAGTAGATGAGGAATAGGGTTAGGTTAATGCTTGCAGTTGGGGCCAGACTTCCTTGAAGGTGTGGGTTAATGGGCATGAAATGCCTTGGGAGAATTTATGTTGTACCATTTCAGCAGGTATGGTAGAAGCTGTGTTCCCTCTTGTGTTTCTAGCAGTTACTGCATTTCTGTGTTGCTGATGAGTGAAATGGTGACAGTTGCATTTCAAATTTATAAAGATGACTGTTTTTTTTCTTTGTCCTTCTGTAAAATGGATGAGACCCTGTTCTGTGAATAGATGGATAGCTCTTAGATGCTATGAAATAAGTGGAGATAATGGATGCTGTCACTTTCTTGTACTTCAAAAGATGGAATTGTAACTTTGGTTTCAGGATTTTAAGCTTCTGTAATAGTCTGGACCCAGAGAGCCGGCTCAGTAATTCAAATAACATGGATCAAAGCTTTTTGATAAAGTTGTCCACATATATTTAGCTTTCCAGTAAATATATGGGGCTTAATCTGGGGGAATGCTGAAGTAATTCAGTGTCCGTAAACTTTGGATTCAGTACCAAAATACACTTGGTATTGAATCCATGTAGTGTTTTGGTAGTGTTCCTGTTTGCATCTTTTCTGTATATAAATCCAAGTGCTGGTAAAGCAGACTTCTATTGTTGTGGTTACATGCAACTGCTTCTGCCTCTCCCATTTTTTTTTAACAAATCATATAATAGTAGAAAGAAGAAAAGTATACCAGCTGCTGCTCTGTTATTCCATGGTGATAATACAGTAAGGAGTTTAAGGGGAGAGATGCCATTTTTCTTGAAAAGTCATATATTGTTCTTACAAACTATGTTACTGAGATTGAGGCATGTAAAATGAGGAAAAACATTCATATTTAGTTCAAATATGTGTGAATAACATTTGTTCTTCCTAATGAAAATGTGAAAACCGACGATCTTCAGAAAATACATTCTAAAACTATTTGCTGTTCTTTTCATAGAAGAAAGTACTATGACTTCAGAAATACACCCAATAAAATTAGTGTTCCATCATAACTTTCTGAACTTTTAAAAAAGTCTTGTAAATAGTATAATCTCAAAGAATTTTGTTACATGGACTGGTTAGAAATCTGCGTTAAGGATGCAAAAGAGAGTTGTTATATTAACTTTTTCTGTTCTGTGCCAAGAGAAACTGGAACTTTTTGTCTTTGCTTATATTCTGCACATTTTTTCATTTCGTATTCTGTTTTAGTAAGTAGAGCTTGTTTTCCTCTCAATATCTCCTAGTGACAGAGTAGTGCTATCTGTTGTTTCTTATTCTAAACTGCTTCTGACTTCATTTTACATGTGGGCAGTGTGGAATTACATATTTGTGGCTGCTGCTTTCATGCGTTGTCATGATTTTCTTTATTGTTGCTTGAGACGTGACAAGCCATCATTTGAGATTCAGAGCTTTCTTACTATGGCAGGACCACTGCAGCTCTGTAAGTTAAGGCTCTTGCTGTGAATATAGTAACTCAAGTGTCTCATACTTTTCAGTGACTAAAGCTCACTTCCAGTTTGAATGTTTTCTGACTTGTTTCTAGTAGGATACTTGGATTTTTGATGTCTAGAGGAGTATGTTTCATAACTTTTTAAAGGAGAGACTATTTAGACATGAACCTGCTTTGTATTTTACTGTAAGACTTCCTCCCCCCATCCCCCCCCCCCCCCTTATTTATGGTTAGAAAATTAGTCATTAGAAGCTCCAGGTAACCCATGGCAGTGAAGGTAATAACTGATTTTACTTCAGGAGGTGGGGAAGGTGAAAGAACTGTTAAATTGCAATGAGCCTCTTTTCCAACCCTGCTAACCTGTTTTTGTTTAATGTGTTTCTTTGTCATGGGTAAGCCAAAAGCCTACAGGCTGGAGGTAACATAAGACTTTGACATATCAGAGGAATGGAGAGATGGGGGTAAGTACAAGTGTAAGTTTGCAGATGTGCTGGAGAAAATGGTAAGTCCACTTCAATATAACATGTCTATTTGGTATACCAGTAGAAGCTTGTGGCTCTAATTACCCTCTGTTAACCAGATTTCTCTTCACCCTTGTTTTTGAGTTGTGTATTTATGACTCTGCAGATAGTAGAAATATTGAAGGTTTCTTCTGGAAGAGTCCAGGGGGCTGTGGAGGCTGTGTGGAGGCTCATTTGATGCAGAATTCTCCCAGACCTTGGAAGAAAGAGATGTAGTAGGATAACAAAGTCATGGATTACTTAGACCTGGTTCTACAGAAGAGATTTGGAAATTTTGACCATTTAAAATGCATCTACTGGAAGAAGAGTCTTTTAAAAGATGAACTCAAACTGTAATCCCTGGAGAGGAAGCTTGCTGGCATTTTGAATTTGTGCTATTGCTGAAGAAGAACTTCAAACTGAGAAATGTGATAGATTTGCATAATGCCTATGATTTTTTTTTTTCTTTAAAGTATGCATGAAAAGAGGTAGGAAACTCAGGATAGCACAGCAGATAAAGCGGTGTAGCTGTACAGAACAGTGGACAATTATTAGAATAAAAGTTAGGTGCAATAAATATTTCTGAGAATAGTGGTTAGGTAGTAGAACTAGTGGTGATGACTATGCCAGCTTTGGCTGCAGTTAGGGTTGTATTAGCTGAAGTGCAAACAAAGCTGAAACACTTTCGTGCAAATACAAGGAGCATGGGGTATAAAATGGAATAATTTGAATTGCAGAATATTAAACTGGATATCACAGCCATAAGATAGTAGCTTGGCAGTCATGACAGAACATGAATATTGAAGGATACAACCTTTTCAGGAAAGCTAGAAACAGAGGTTATTGAATAGCACTATAATACTTGATGTCTTGCTCTAATAATTTAGAGACAATGTAAAATGAAACAGAAGCTGCCTAGATTGATGTCAGTTTAGTTAAAGGTGGTAAGAGACTCTGCTGGGGTGCTGGTAGATTTCTGAAGTAGATGCAGTGCTGGATCTGGAAACAGGTAATTGTAATGGTGTAAAGGTTAAAATTATTGGACACATTGTGAGAGACTACCTTCATGCACATCAACTGGAGAACAAATGTTTCTGATAATGGTAGGTAGGGCCAAGATAATGTGGTTGAGAAGTCTAACAATTGTTTTAATTTGAAAATAAATCGTGGGGCCAAGAACAGGTGAGGCTGGTGTTTTGAGTACTGTAGTTTCAGCTCAGACTTTGTGTAGCTTGAGTATTTATATGATTTTGGCCCTGTATGTTTTCCTGAGAGATGGATTCAGGGAAGGATTATGAGGACTGGTAAGCATTCCCTACAGGGGAAGAATTAAAAAAAAACCCAAAACTTGGCTTGTTTTAACACTTCCAGTAAGGGAAAGGTCAGTATTGGCATAATAATGTGGATAATTTGGACATTAAGTCATTTAATCTGGAAATTATAGAAGGTTCTTGCCATTAAACCAGACAGGTGCTGGAACAACATTCCTTTGGTGATATGGAGACAAAACGATGTAGCTGCTTTTTAGATTTGAGCTCAATAATATATGTTGTGAAAAGGATTAGATTCTGATTTTGCATGTAATGGTAGGTGTGATAATTCAGAGGTCTCTTTCTGTTCAATTTTTAATGCAGTTGGATTAATCCTGTGTGTCCAGTGTGTGCTTTCTGGGTCCCATTGACTGGTGTCTGGTAGAAACAGTAAGTAACTGGCTGTAGTCAGTTTGTCTCTTTGTATTATCTCTACACGTTTTAAAAGGAGTAACTTTTTTGTTACAGTCTCTTTTGAGGAATAAATCCAATTAAGTTGAAATGCCACTACAACACTTCCACAAAGAGTTACCCTAAACCTTTCATTTCCATGTCAAGAGAAATATTTTGTAGGACTTGAGGCTTTTACAACAGATGATGTAACCAACACATTTCTGATCCTTGGTAATTTTTTGTGCTTGAAAGGTAGTCATAGGAACAGTCTTCCATTCTTACACACTTCAAAAGCAGTAGCACAAAAAAAGGGAGACAACAATAATAACACCCCTCCTGTACCTGCTGCCCCTTCAGATTTCACACCTCTTCCATCCACCTGCAGAAAGAGTCTGACGTGACTGGTCTTGATGCTTGTGCTAATGGCAAGAGAATTGCCTGTGCACCTCCCTACATAGTTATTGTAAGTTAATGTTACAGTTTTTTGCTAGAGCAAAATACAGGTTGAATCTTAGTATTCTGGTGGAGCGGGACAAATCAGATGATGTATCCACAGGCTAATTAAATTTAGCAAAATGTGTTTTTGGGGAAGCAAATAAACAGTAAATGGCTTAAAAAAGGAGTCTTGTGGGTTTTTGTTACTGCTTGGGTAGGGGGGATAATATTTTAAAACCAGAGAGAAATGTTGGGCAGAAGTTAAAGCTTTGGTCATATTTACCTAGAATGTACAAAGAAAGTGCAAACTTAGTGGCATTCTAAACAAAATGCAAAATTTCAGTCTTCCTTATTTATTAAAATCTGTATGCTGGGAAGGAGACAGTTAAGTATGAGGAAACAACCAGAGAAATTTAGCACTGTGCGTAACCTCCAACTAACATATTCCTAATTGCCTGACTGCCTTGAGGAAATTAAGGAAGAGAGCAGTTTTTGAGTCATTGATGAATATGTTTGTCTCCCTTGTAAGGTACTGATACCCAATGAACCATAGTGAACTGGTGTGTATGTGGGGAACAGCAACAACCTATGCTGGATAAATTGGGTGGAACACTTTTGTAAAGTACAGTTTGTGTGCATGCTTGCAGTCTGCAATTTTAAGATGCTCTCAGGCAAAGACAACAGCTATTTACCAGCAGAATTTATGTTTCTTAAACTTCTTTGGCTAAACTCCTGCACAAGTTGCTTTTCTGCCTTGAAGCAAGGTGGACAAAATAGTTTAGACTGAAATCTGGAAATTAAAGAACAGGGGACAAAAAATCCTGAAGCCACTGATGTTCTATTTGAAATAACAGTTTTAAGGCTGTTATGCATCAGTTGTGGGAAGTACTCCCCTTCACCAGCTGCAGCAAAGCTGTTGGTCCACAGAGCAGCTGCCTTACCTGGCTTTGTTTAGAGAGTTGGAAGAAGCTGTGGGTGGTTTGTAACACTGACTCTTGCCGTGTGGACCCCGAGGTTTGAGTCTGCTGCCTTCTTACTTCTCTGTCACCCTTCTAGATCTGTCAGCAGCTCCCACGCGGGGCTCTCCTTCCACAGTCCTTCGCATACGTCCTATCCTTCCTGTGCCTACCAATGCCAATTACTCTGCCGAGGCCAGACCCAGGCACTATTTCAGCTCGGAACATCAATCCTAGTATTTCTCCTGCTTGTCACCTTTGAAGTGCGTTGGCATATTTGGTCCTTTCTTTCTCTGTCCCTAAACATAACTTCTTTCTGTGGTGTCCCAGTCTAGTTGTTGCTCTCTGGTGGCTTTTTCCATGAAGTCTGCAGTCTTGAAGCAGGTTTTGAGAAGTATGTACTTGAACTTCATTTCATAGGAAATGTTTTTGCCTCACTTTCTTGAGGAACATTGTTGTTTCATAAGTTACCTAATACTCCTGACTATTTAATAAAGAAGAAAGCATTCTTTCTGAAAGATTTGAAACTTAAGATGTTCATATCCATTAACATATACAGATAGAGTTAAGATCAAAATAACTTCGTCTGCAGTGATGCAATGCAATTGGAATGCTGCAGTGATGAGTGCTGAATTAATTGTGGTTATATAGTCGCTTTATCTGTATGGGTATGTTCTTCTCCAATATCTGGCTGTATGTCACTAGTAAGCGTTAACTGCTTCAGTGCTGACTGGGACTGGGTTTAGTCCAGCCGCTATTTTCACTTGGAAGGTATCTTCCTCAGACTGTGCTTATTGTGTGAAGTCCCTCTCCAAGGGCTGTGAGACCTTACTGCTGGATCAATGCCTGCTGCAAACATGTTGTCAAAAGCTTACTGTTACCCAGGTCCGGTGAGAGGAGCGTACTCAAAGCTCTGGCCAGGCTGTAGGTGTTTTGCTTTGCCTCTGTGATGGGATGACAGGAAAGCAAAGAATGCAAGTGTGACACAGGAACAGGCTGTTGGTAACCACCACTGCAGAGCTTTGCAAGCTGAAGCTCGGAGGGATATTTCTTTTTTTTATTTTTTAGCTCATGCAAAATCAGATTTTTTTTTCGTGCTTTGGGTTTGTTGGTCCCCTTCTAAGTTATGTTTCTCTGGTTCAGGCTGGTTTCCCTATTTATTCTTGCCCAGAGGGTCTTTTAGAAGTTGAGAATCCTTCAAAGTATATAGGTCTGATTAAAATGTAGATGATAATCCTTCAGCTGGATGTTGAACAGCTTTTCCAGGCTGGGCAGTCGGGTGCGGTTTTACTAGGGATGGAAAAGAGGCTGTTACCAACTGTTCACGTCCTGAGGCAAGCTCAGTTTCTGTGTCAAGGGGCTTGGCTTGTACTATTGTGCGCCTCTAGTTTTTATCATAGAAGCATCCAGCCCTGGAGTGCCTCTACATTTCATGTCTAATACAAAGCTATTCATGCAATTCAGACATACCTGTTTTGTAATAATTGTATCATATGATGGAAGTCATGGGCTCTTTACCCAAATAATTCTGTATCTAAGGAGCATGAAAATGTTATGAAACCAACTCTTGGATTTTATGTTTTGCATATAACTGCAACAGCCTTATTTTTCTTTAAGTTATTGCTGTGAACTTTTTATCTTTGCATGAGGTGTTTAATCTGAAAAACATGTGGTTTTGGTGGATTTTATGTAGCTGGGCTATTTGTCAGTTTCAACTTCTTAGACTAAGATTGTTTAAAAAAAAAAAAAAAGGTTTTGCAAAACGTTTGTCCGTGACTGCTTATAGCTGAAGAGACTAGGGTGTCGTATGTTATAGAGTAGATAACTGCATGCAAAAATCCAGTTAAATATATGGCTCTATTGCCTAATTAGTAATTTATGAAATAAGATTTATTTTCCAGATATTTTTATTCTCTCAGTGTTTCCAGCTAGTGTAAAGTTGCATATTACCGAAAACATGTAGTGTAATGATGGTTATTCAATAATAGGAAGTTTAAATTTACTAGAGTGAAGTGTTACACTTTCCAAATGGCCTGTCTGTGTGGGAAGGCGTTAGTAGGTTTTGACTTTCCACACATGGTGTCTGTGTTGCTTACAGGTTGTAATAGTGAGGAATTCTGCAGCCACAAAATCAGCAGTCACACAGGTCACTGTGGAATAAGCAAAGAGAGCTCTTGTACTTGCAAATATGCAGCTTGAGCAGTCCAAATCTTAATTGAAATAGTTATGTGGGTAGAGCTTGATGGTCATTTGTATCATCCTTTGGCCTTAGATTCAAGTTGTGGTTCTGAAGTATCACCACTGATTTTCTTCTAATCTTTTTTTCGCTTTGGATGAATTTAGGGAGATTTCATCAGCAGCTTGGTTTAAAAAAATTGTGAAGCTTGCAAGTCTTCTTGATATGTCATTCATTCTTTAAAATACGTAAAGTTCATTCCTGTCTGCTAACTGAGGATATGCTGTTGATCTTAAGGCAAAAGGTCAATAAATGAGTTGTTATTGCTGTAGCTGCCAGATCAGTATAAAAGCTGTAACATTTTCAGTGATATTCATGTTGAATGAGTTTTTGTATTTCTTTCTGCTGTAATTTTGTTTTACATCTATTGCTGAATAATCTCTTCCCCAGATAACATAATAGATTATGCTGAACTGAGACTCCCATTGCATATAGAAATTGAATCATTATTATGGAGACACAGTTAAAATGATTTATTGCTCTTCCTTAATATAACATCACCAAGTCACAATTTCCTTGATTTATTTGTTCAACAATTATGTTCTCAACAGTGATAGTAGCTTTTTAATTAGAAATGTAGGTAACCAGATACTTGTGAACTTTCAGGAGCAGTATATTTAAGTAGCATGTACTTCACAGAAAGATCCCTCCCTGGTATTTTGGTTGCCTTTTAATTATTTAAATTAAATATCATCGAATATTAACTCCCTTACTTTTCCATGCTTGCCTTCTGTCAGTTTAGTGCTAATTGAGGGAAATCCAGTAACCTCTTTCCCTTGGAAAGTGCCGGAGCAGGAGAGCTCATGATCTCTCCGTAACTGTGGGACAGTAAAATTGAAGCCTCTGCTGGGTTTTCACAGGTGTGTTAAAGAGTTCCTGTAAGCAAAAACACTTCTGTTATTTTCCTGAAGACTGTGTGGGGAAAAGACAGCCAAAGCAGAATTGATACTATTAAGAAAAGTGGGAGGGCCTCCCTCCTGTTAACACCAAAAGAAAAATGGTGGTGGACTCCAGTGCAGTCTGAAACTTAGCGAAGGGATTTTGGTCCAAATTTGCTGTTAGATTAATTTTAGTGTTTATAGCCACGGTAAACCTCAGATATCACAAATCTGCGGGGTGGGGAGAAATAGAGAGAAACTCACATCTCTCTGTTTTCTCAGAAATGTGTTAATTTTTTTTTTTTTCTGTCAATATAGATGCCAAGGCTGTCGAAGTTCTGTTTGGTTCTAGATTATGATGCAAAGCAAAAAATGTCAAGAAATTTAAAGTTGTTTAGGGACTGTGAGCTTTTCAAGATTAAAAAAAATCTGTATCTTACTGAGTACAAGCTGGAGTCTTAGTACAGTAATTTGTCTGTTATAGTAAAAATGACCAGTAAAATTGATGTCATAGCAATGTTGTATTTTAGGTTTGCATCTACCTTTTGCATCTTTATAGTTACTGGAAGAGAGCAGAAATAAGTCTTCTAGAGGCAAAAGTTCCAGTTATTGCCACTCAAATACTGTATCTTGCAGAATGGAGCATGCTGCTGTTTAATGTAGTGCAATATTTTTTTGAAACGGGTTACTGTGTCCTCCCCTCGTCCCTTTCTTACGGGATCAGTGGTCCCAGCACACTACCTCCTCCAGACTGGTTGGCCTACTCTCGGGTGTGAAGGAGCTACTAGTGATTTGAGCTATACTAAGGTTTGATTTGGGGTTTGGTTTTGTTGTATTTGAAAGGGCAGGTTACAAAAGGTTTGTGTGTTTGTATTCCTGGAGACTAGAGAAAGGAATCTGCTGCGTAAACAAAATTGTAACTACATAGTGACTGAAATGCTAATATTTAGCTGGACACCACCTGCTCTGAAGCCAGGGTGTTAAAATAGTGGCTGAACTCATATTAATAGTGTCATTTGTGTGTAGCTGATATCTTTGAAACATTAATTGATGCAGTCACCTTTGAATAGGGTTTTTGAAGACTAACCTCATCTTCTGGTACTTGTTTTTGAAGTGGATAGCTTCCATAATCAAGTGTTCTTGCTGGGAAAAAGCTGCAGAAGGTGCAGTTGTGCTCTTCGGGGGTGGCAGGGAGGCTGTGTGGCTGGGCAGGCACTCACCTCAGTGGGTGCTGGGGAGAGAGCAATTTGAGATAGTGTTGCTATAGAAAGTATAGTTGCAGATTTGAGAAAAGCTCATGGATTAATTTGGATTTGTCAGGAATCTTGTTGAGTAAGAACTGTGTTTGAAGTCCTTTATATGTGAATTTTGCCCTAAGGCTGCAGTTATCCCATCATACTAAGCTGACACATCTGTGGTCATCTGCAGAAAGATTACCTGTGGGAGCACATTTTTGTCCTCTGTGTTGGGCTGGCAGTGGCATTTCTGCAGCCAGGTAGCCAGCTGGATTAGGAAATAGCTTCATTAGGCTAGTTTTCACCGAAATGAGTTCCTTAAGCTGTCTGCGTGGCTACACCAGCACTAGTGCTGCCATGGGGAAGAAGCAGGGGTCCCTTTGCCTGAAAGCCTGCCCCTGAGTCAGGCTGGTGGCTGCTCATGCACAGCCCGAGGGAGGCTGCAGTGGGACGCTTTGAGTTGCGGTAGGGTGGCCGTGCCGGTGAAAGCGGCATTCCCGCTCGTGTTCAGTCCTCTGCCTTGCCTGCTGCGGCTCGTTAGGCTGTGAACCGCGTGGGGCACCTCCTGCAACCGGTAAGTGACTTATTTTTCCCAGAGCTGGTTTTCAGTTGGATCCTGATCAGTAGCTACAAGTACATCATTCATTGGGTGTGCCAGGTCATACCTCTTTGAAGTAAGGGTTTGTCTGTGTTATCATTTTTAGGGGAAGCGAAATGCCAGGATAACTTTTTTTTCTGAAAGGTCACATCGGAACTGTGAGAAACTACATGAATCATTTAGGAAGTTGCTTGACTGGGGAATCTGTCAGCTGAAGGGAAGACAAAGCTGTTCTGTGTGGTTCCTTTTTTTTCAGCTGAAGGGAATACCTTCAAGCCAATCCAGCATTTTATTTTTTCATTATGTCTCCAAACAGAATAGCTCACTTCTTGCAGCTTTTTTCGATAGGTACTTTGCTTTTAAAGTCATGTTAGTTTTAAGACTTTAGAAGGGACGTGCGGACAGTAGTGGTACTGGCACAAGGGTGCTGGGTGCCCTGTGTGACACTGCATTATGCCGTTATGCAGGGTCATGCCTCCCTTGGAAGAAGGCTGGCTCTGGTTAGGGAGAGTCTTGCTGGCTGGAGCTCCTGTCTTACTGTTTCAGGCACTGTGAGGAAAGGGTGACGGATCTGAGAACTTAGGATAAAGGCGTGGAAGTTATTACAATGTGCTCTGTGTGTGTTTCAGCATAAAATACAGCTGAAATGACCGCTGGTACTATTGGGAAAAACAGATAACTATTTAATGTTTCTGTCATCTTCCCTCTATACACTAAAAAACCCATTCAAAATTATTGTTCTTGTAAAAAACCCATTCAAAATTATTGTTCTTGGTTACTGTTGTTTTATGCAAACTAAGAAAGCTCGGTAAAGGCTGTCCTAGGAAGTGACATCACTTGCTAACTTTCTGAATATTGCAGGCCTCATGTTTTTTTTTTTATTATTCTAATTTTTTTTGAAAGGCCACAATGGCTGATAAATGGTAGGAAGTAACACTTGAACTAGTTCAAGGTGACAATCTGTTCAAATAAATTACAGTAGTACTGGCAGACTACCAAAGTATAAGTGAAAATTACAAACAATATATGATCAGCCTAGCTTTGATCTTGCTCGTAGGAAAGAAGATAGCCGGGAGACAAAAGTGAAGAGATCAAAAAGCTAGAAATAAACTGAAATTTTCCATGGGTGCAGTCTGCTAGCTTGACTGCATGCAGCCAACTGATAAGCATCTTTAGCTTCATGTAGGAAGAAATAACTTTGTATTGCTAATAGACGCTGTCTATAGGTAACTTAGCATTTAGTGATACTTGGTATATGGATCTTGCCTATCTTACCTCAGTGGGGGAAAAAGAATACTAAAAGGAGGATTCTATTATAAAACAAATGTTCCCCTACTGTTTTATCCCTCTGTATTAAGGTCGCCACCTGTAGATCCCCTGAAACCTTTGGAATAGTGTCTGAATTTGTGTACACCAGTACAGTTTTCTTCCCTAATCAGCTGATCACCTGTTAATGATTTTCAGTGTAAAATGTAAATACAGTTTAGATTTTCAAACTTCATTTAGATATAACAATATGTCTGCATAATTTGAAACTCCTATCATATGTTGATTCTTTTTGCTGACTCTGCATTCTACTCTTATTCCCTCAGTCCAAGACAGAAAATGGTGTTTTACTTGACTATGCAGGGATCAGTGATAGAATGGAGAATTTTAATGGAGGGGCATAATGTGTCTTATTTTATGGTGTAATAATTACTTTATGGATGAAATAGAGACATGCAGAACTAGCAAATAACTCTTTGCTTAAAAAGAATATCATTCTTGAAAACAAAATTGGGGACTAATTTTGCAGCTTTCCTTTTGAAGGCTGTTTCTTGCGCTGTGTGTGTTCCAAAGATTAAAGAAGTTCTGAATACAAAATGATGTGGACCAAAAATATTGTACCTTTTCAAAGGAAGTGAAAGGAAATTTAGAATATATTTTGCAGGGTCTCTGAGGACTGGCAGACATGAGTTCTAGTGGTTTTCTTTTTAGAAATTGCTGAACTAGTGAAATTGGGCAGCCGATTTTATTGACTTTGTTTTAGAGGTTTAGGAGATCGCACCATTGGAAAGCTTGAGTTTTAACACTTTACCAAAATATCTAGAATTAAATGCAGCACTAATGAAGGCTGCAAGGTAATATATGTTAATTGTTTTAACATTAAAACTGCATTTAAGATACATAAGAGAACGTGGACCCTAAAACAGTGCTGAAAGTGTTCTTTCAGGGAAGTGTATGCAGCCATGGTGGTGGCTACTCTTTCATATTGGCACTAGTGATCTCCTGCACTTAACTGCTGTGAACAGCTACAGCTTGGTGGTTATCTGAAACTAATAAAATACATCTTAGTAGCTGTCTAGCAGGGTGCAAGAGCTGGAGATTATTTCAACATGTAGCTAGTTTTATGGGCTGAAGTCAATTTTGTGCAGGCCTTGCATGATAAAACTTCTTTGTAACTTAAGAGTACTTGAATACGCTACTATTTTGGATTGACTTCTAACATTTATGTATAGGGTAAGAGATGGGTTTACATCTCTTCAGGTGATCAAAAATGTACGTTTCTCTCATTGGATAATCAAAAATGTACAACTATATGGCTGGTGCTTAACAGTTACAATACATCTCATCTCTTTGTCTGTATCATGTGAATCAAATAGATCAGATTGTTCCATGTCCATAGAAAGTGATCATAAAAACTATAATTGCAAATGCAGAGGGACAAGGGACATCCAACAGAGACTTTGTAAATTTTGTCGTCCATGAGCTGTCAAAACCGTCATCTGTTATAAAATTATTGCTTCCAAGTACGTAGACTCGTCCACCTCTTTTTCTCCTGGCCACTCACAAAGTAATAGACTGGTCTGGTTTCCTTATAAATTATGGTTGTGGTGATTGTGTGGGGAGAAATGTTGAGAGGGACTTTAGATTCAGCCTGCCTCTCTCTAACCGCGAGTATTAAATAATGCCTGTCTCTTGAACCACCAGTATTAAATAACTGAAGATAACATCTTTCCTATCTGAACTCATGCTAGGAAAGAGATTAGCTAGAAGAAACATTTAAAGGCACTGTATGACTAAGTAGTTTCCCTGAGTGACAGCTTTATTCCGAAATGTAGCCAGAAGGGAAGCTGATTATTGAGCTAAAAAGTCTTTCTGCTCCTTCAAGGAGACCCAGTGCTGCAGCTGAAGATAGACACTTCTATTGGGGTTTTTTTTGCCTTTAGTTTTATTGTTGTGTCAGCACTGGCTGTGATTGCCTTTGGATGGTCATCGAGTTTCTAAGTTAAACCCAAGTTTGAATCTCACAATCTTTTATGCCTTCTAAGTCTGAATAATATTCAGATGTTTTCAGATTAGTTTAGCTTCTCTGTCAAACTTCCAGGGAGCAAGCACCTTGATGGCCCAGCTGCCTTGCACTTCAAGACTGGTATTGGCTTATATGTACTGAAGCATGCTGTCTCCAGGGTTTTAACTGCCGTGTACCGCTCTTAATGTCCCACATGATTTGTGTGGTGTGGCTGATGTGGAGCAAGTGATGCACATATACGATAAAATTAATTTCTAGACCATTACCGCTTCACTGATAGATGAGTACAGGAAATATACCATCTCCCTTGGCGGGGGGGAATAACAAAATCAATATGCACATCTCCTGGAATTTCTTCATTCCTTTTAATAGCCTTGCCAGAAACCCCAAATGTTCTACTTACCTGGCTCTGTTTTTAACTTTGCTGGAAAGCAAAAGCTTTCTTAAATAGCAGTTTACAGCTTGTCTCATCCCCTGGTTGTCTGTGTTTTGCAGTTCTATGTGGAGTACAGATGTCCATGCATTACAGTAATTACTGCATTTAAACATAAGTAGAGTTTAGCCAGTAACTTTCATTGCTTTGACATAGTTTTTGTTCAGTTATTGATGGTTTTCAATGACTCTTCCATCTGGGACCAGACTCATAGGGCCTGACTTCCTCCATGCTGCTTGAAAAGATTGAAGCGATCTAAAGTAACTGTATGTAGCTGAAGATGCTGTTTAGGGTAGATTTATAAGGTGTTTATAAAATGGACTGCAACTGAATAGGTCACGAACCAATAACTAAGTAGGTTGCAGCTGAATTGCTAGAACTGTGTTCTCTGAAACAAGAAGGCTACCAGAGTGCTATGTGAAAGGTGTGCAAGATACCTGCCTGAGAGAGGACCAGCCTATAACAAAACAACGCACAGCTGGAGATCACAAAAATTATTTACCTTGCCAAGACAATGTTTGGTTTTTTTTTTAAAACAAATAGGTCTATTGCAAACACTGTGCTCTGTGACAAAACCAACAATTCATTCTACTCAGCATATAGAGGCTAGTAGGAATATATGCATTGCTAGTCCCAAAGTCCCTGTATGCCCTACTAAGCCTTTTGCAAGGTTCATTGTGGCTGGATTTCATACATCGTGTGGCCAAGCCAGCATCTTCCTCTGCCTACCCAATGGTTTTGGTTTTTGATGCTGAATATATTTGTAGTGTTAGATTATAGTCTATGATAAATATACTTTTTGTAAGTGCTGTATGAACTCATCTTTCCCCAGTTGTAGTCTGTCAGTTTATAAAACACAGGCAGCCAGCTGCACCTGTGTGGAGCCTCCTTGGAGTCAGCAGCTCATTTTGGGCACAGCAGCATCCTTATATGTTGTAAATTGCAGGTTAGACTATGTGATGACCGTAAGGTTATGAGGTTATAATTCAGCAGTGGAGTCAAAGGCATGAAGATGGGCTTAAGAAAAAGAAGTATAGCTACTGATGCAAAAGGGAAAATGAGAAAGAAGTTGTATGTGTGGGAATGAATGGAAAAGTTGAAGCTGCAACCTTCTACTGCTTAGATATGTGGTGGGAATGCTTGCACGTATTCTGTTTCTTGCTTGTGAGGGTATTTGATAGTGAGAGGGAACTTAAAAGAGCTTTTAGCTTTATGGCAGTTCTCCATAGAATTGTAGAACCTAATGAGGAGGAAAACATTGCTCAGATTTGTCTTCTGAACGTCGTATTTACAGCTTGTCCATATTTCATGTGTACAAAGTAGTAGTTAAGCTTGGTCTGCTCTCACTGTTGTAGTGCTATTGGAATTGGCTGTTTGGCGTTTGGAAATTAAAGGACACAGCAGCAGTCATTGATTTTAGGAATAAACTTGACCAAAGAAAGTGAATATAAAGAGAGGAGTGAAAAGGCTCACAGAAAGATGCAACTTGTCCTTCAGCTCAGCAGTTGAGAGGAACTCGATCGGAAATTGTTAAGCATTGTAGTTCTCCATCAGACAAAGATGCCAGTCCTGTCCTCTGAAGATCAACGGCTTCTGATCTGGAGACAGAAACTGGCTTCTGAGCCCCACGTGCTGTGGATTGGGTGCTTTTTTTTTAAGTTTATAGGGGTATTAAAAGCCATCTGACAAACTTCTGTTACTTGATTGTATAAGGGAGATATCAAGAATTCTTTTTTGAGCAAAGGCTTTACAAAAGGGTTGACTATGAAGAGCATAGAACATTTTGGGGATTAAAAGGAAGATCTTTTCAGAACTACTTTTCTGGCTGTGTTTCTTCTCCTTTGAAGCACTGTGAAATGGTGCTGTGTTTAGTGCAGTTTGGACAAAAGCATTTGTTTCCAAACTTCCACTGGTCAAAACTATAGCTACTGAACCTAATATTAAAATAATTTCAGATAAACAGAGGAGGAGTTCTGAGAGGAGAAACAAAGATCTCATATATGTGTCAAGTATAATTTTTCACTAAGTTAAGTAGATGTAGTTCTAATAAAAGAAAACTGTTTGTTTTTTTGGGGGGAGGACAACTTGTTTTCTGAAAATACAGAAGAAAACATTCCAGAAGAATTTAAAACTGTTAGAATATACCATGAACAAAAGGGAAGCACTCAGTGTCAGTATAGCAAAACATGAATACTTGAGTATGTGGTGAAATTTCATAGTTAACACTTTGTGTTTTATTAGTTAATGTTCCTGTGAAGGTGATGGAAGTACAGGGCAATCATCCCCTCTCCCCTTGCCCTGTAAATGCATATTTCAGCTTTCTAGTTATTTATATGCCTATAACAAAAACATATTTTTAGCAGTATTGATAAACTGTGGAAATACTGTATAAAGTTACAGCTTCTGCATGAGGTTATAGAGACACTGGAAAGCAAAACTACATTTTTCTTTCTTAAAACGTGTGTGGGGAGATGTCACCTATGTAACCTTGAGAGTTTTTTTCCCCCCCTCTTACACTGCTCCCATACTATAAATGAAAGTACAGTGTTTGGAATGCACAACAGAGTGGAAATCACAATAAACAGCAGCATCTCTTGTTTTCTCTTTTGTTCTGTTTTTAAGATTTCAGTTGATCTTCATATCTGCTGCCTAGATTTTGCTCAGCTTCAACAAGCTAACTGACATCATCATTGTTCTCCTCCATCTCTTACTCCTCTTCGTCCTCTTCCCTGGCAACACCATGAGATTCAATGTTAAAGATCTGGCTTCGCTGGCCAGGCGACCATCAGGTTGTTTTGACAAGGAAGGAAAACTGAAGATTTGCAGAGTGGTCAGGGATGAAAAATTGATAGGTAGAAATGACTTGTACTGACAACTACCTGTGGTTGATGCGCATGTTTTCTGCAGTTGTCAGCTTACAGTTTCGCTAATCACACACCTCAGAGTTTTCAGTTTTCTTCGTTACTGATGCTTGAGTGGTGCTAAATACCCTTCTAATTAAAGAAGTTTAAAGCCAACTCTTTAGTTTGCTCAAGTTTTCAAGTTTCCTTTGTCATATATCTGAGAAACAGTACTCGGTCCTTAACATTATTTTTTCCTCTGAAGAAAGATTGTTTTTTACTACTGGTGATTGCTGGTCACCAGTCATTAACTGCCATGTTTTAAAGCTCAGATGCCCAGTTCTTCAGGACCTCTATCGCCTTCAAAAACTGTGCTCTTTTATCATTATAGATTTTCCATGGCTTGCGTCCCACTTCCTTTTGCAGGCTTCTTCAGGCTTTTATGATCATATTTTAAATGTCTTTCAGTTTCCAGTAAACTTGAATAAATGTCTGTTCCCTTGGTAGTTGTTAGGAAATAGCTCCTGTTTAGCTGTGAAATCAGTCCTTATACAATAATTTCAGCAATGGCAGATGTTTTATTGTCACTTGTCTCAGCTGATCTTCATTGTGATTATATTTACTTTCATTAGGAAGAAAAACAAAACCCAAAGCCAGCACAGATTCAGTTATGGTAAGGGGGTGAGAAAATTTTGTGCTACATTTTCAGAATATCTTATACATTTTCTAATGAAAAATAGCCGGAGTTCCCTGTGGAGGATGCAGAAAACTTCATGGACAGAGTACTAGTGAGCATCCACTTCTGGCTGCTTTGGGGTTCCTCAATAGGATTCTCTCTCTGTGTTCTCATCGTAGGCGGCACATCAAGCCCCGTTCAGTGAATATCTGATGTTTATGATGATGTTTTGTATTTTTCTTCACTTAGGAATACACTGAGTGCTAATACTGCTGCTAAAAACCTTAGATTGACCAGAGACAGACCCAACATTCATCTGGCCCAGTATCATGGGCTATCTGTACTATGGTCAGTGGTGGTGGATTCTAGGAAAGTATTTAAGAAATTATGCATGTGTAGGATGTTCCTGTTGCCCAGTAAAACCTTCTGGCTCCCCGCAATCAGATTATGACCCCTTGAGAGAAGGGTCATTTCTCTCAAGGCATTTTGGTCACTGTATGTACTAACCACTGATAGAGCTGTCATTGTTAGTCTGACTAATTTTTGGACTTGATTATTTTTCACACTTACAAGGTAGTGACTTTCCCAATCCTATATAAACATATTTTTTATTAGAAAAAGCTGCAGTGTGAATGTGATAGCCTGCCTTCCTTCTGATGCCCACAGGTTTCTGGAGGACGGAATTTAGTTTCAGCAGAGTCCTGTACTTGTACTGTAAAACAACTCAGATCTGGTAACTGTTTAGGTTTTTAATTGGTAGATGCACGTCAATTTATATTACATTCCTTTCTGTATTTTTCTTGCACTTTAGTAGGTGTGGAAAGATCCAGGAACTTCCAATTCCTTTTCTAAAAAAAAAAAAAAAAAAGCATGCTATAACTGAACACAGTTATTGTAAGCCACAGTGCCTGTGAGTGTAAACCTTCCACCTTCTTGCAGGAGAAAAGCTATTCCGATTTTTCAAATGTTGCCTGCTGAAACATCTTAATTGAAATTATCAAGAGGGAAGGAGACTTTTATCTACTGTAACAAGACATTCCCCTGGTCAATATTATGTCTCTAGTGATGGCCAGCTTTGAGGGAAACACAAGTGTTCCACAGGGGCAGCTGTGGAGTAACGTGGCCTTAGGGTACAGATGTTCTTTCAGCTCCCTAGCAATCTGAGGCTGTCTGCTGTCTGGAGACGTGGGGTTTCAGGTGCCCTCTTAAAAATACACAAGATGTAGTCTTCTTTAAAAGTGTTCCTTCCTCTGTTAGGAAGTGATGTAGGGTTTGTCTAAAGACGTCACGTTTGTCTGTGATATCTGTATCTGTAATAGGTATATGTATCTATCTGTATGTATGGTTATATACACAAGTGCTTTTTTAAAAAAAGAAAAATGATGCAATTGAAAAAATGGCTAGTTTAGGAAGAATAACTTTTTAGAGTTTTCTGACCCACTTACCAGCCCTAAAGTTCTGAAACATTCCCTGTTCTTAAAAGTTTGATTGTGAGCTTGCATGTGTGTATAAACACAAATATGTTGTTATTCCCATCAGTTAAGCACTTTTAAAAAGTGTAATAAAATAGTAATAGTGAAGTGACTGTAAATACTTAGGTCTCATTTACTCAGTTTTTATTTTCTGGAAATTATAAGCTCAGATTGGCATGTTCTAATCTAAGTGGAATATTAAGTGGTTTGTGTCTTAACAAGGATTATATTTCATGTCTTGAAATGATGGAAGCAAAAGCTGTGCCGTGCTAAAGTGGCTGTTTCTGGTCCTGTATGAGGAAGAGAGGAAAGCAGAGAAAACACAGTTGAGTGTATGCCGCAGTCACCAATTCTCTCAGCTGCAAAGTAGAAGAAACCTTCTGGGAAGTTATTTGGCATTTAACGGCATGTTGTACGTTGGCAGCTGCTGAGTGAAGCTGGCTTTTTTTTGGTTTTTAATGATTTTCTTTTCTGACCTTTATAACTAATGCATCTTCTTTAAGAAGCATTTAATGTGTGAAGACAAAAGATTGTTTTGATTAATCTCTTGCCTCTTTGCATACAGAACCAAGAGAGAGATGGTGCGGACTGAAAGGAAATCTGCTTTTTCTAATGAAAAATAAGGTAATTCATTTTCCTACTGCTTTTCTTGATGTTTTAGTCTAATCTGTAAGAACTTGTGCTTTTCGGGGAAAAAAGTAAATCACTATTATTAGAATGGTAGAAATGAAGAAAATCTATTGTTTGCCTTCTAGAACACTAGGTATTCTTCATGATATCAACATCCTTTAGGTGAATCATAAATAGTCTGTGGCCAGGTTCTGCTCATGACATACTTGGGTCTAAATCCAGAATTATCCCACCAAATCCACTGGAATAATGAAAGCAAAATCTCAAAACTGAATGAGGTATTATGGTAATGTTCAAGATGCAATTTCAGATCTCTACAGTTTTTTTTAGTGTGGTTTTATAACTATATTTGTTATGAGGAGATGTTATTTTCTCTTGCTTTGTTGTAAAGAGCAATTATATGCCTAAAATGAAGGGCCTATTAAAATAGGGTCAGACCCTGACACACAACGGAAGTATTGCAAGAGCTGCTGAGTGCTCCCATTTGCCATTGGCTTTATTGGGAGTTGAGGCCACTCATCCTCTGGAAGGAACAAGCACTTAGTGTGGAATTGTTCTTTTTCTTACCATTTCTGTCTGATTTTATGAACACTGCTTCTGTAGTTGCCTGAAAATAGCACTGGATTGTAAAGACTTATGGAGTAGTAAGAAGCTCGAGATGCTTACCTGTTAACAGTAAGTATTTTATAATTGGCTCCTAGGATTTTTTCTTTATACTGTATGGGCCAGCAGTTGGATGGAAATGGTAGTACTGCTTGACAGATTGTATATTCTGTTTGAAAGATTTTTTCAACGTGATGTAGTGGCTTATTTTAATATAGTGATGAAGTGCACATATGGTGTACTTTTAAAGCAGTATTTGCTTTCAAAGCACTGTTCAGGAGCATGTGATAGATTTCTGTGTGTATGCAAACAAAATGAGACAGTATGATGTAAAGGTTTCTCTGGCCTGAGTTTCACATGGCTGCATTCCCCTGGGTGGTAAAAGGACCAACAAGTTTTACGAAGGTGAAAGCAAGCTCTTGGCCACCCCTTTGTTGCACCTTCATGCATTATCATTCTGCTGTATGACTTGCAGGAACTATTCTTAGTAAAGGGCTTTAAGTTTCAAACTGCTCTCTTCTACTCCATGTTCCTCCAAGCGTCCGATTTTCATGGGAGCCTCTGGCATTTTGTAAAACAGTTCCAGGAAATACTTTGATAAACTTTGCAGCTCTGGAGAGAGGAGTAGGAGAGTTTTGCTGCAATTAAATGTAGCTATCTCTTTTGCTCTGGACATTGAGAAGTAATGTTGCTATACTAGAGGGTTTAGTGTGGACTGGTATTCCGGTTCATATGGTGTGTTGGTGGTTTTCTTTTTTCTTTTTTTGGTGTGTTTTTGTTTTTTTTTAATGTGTAGATGAGGTGCACATGGATAGAGTGAGGCAATCTTGGTTGGACCAGCAGATAACCAACTCTCTAGGTCCACTCAGGCTGTTCAGAAGCAAAGCTGTATTTTGAGAAACTTGGAGCATGAGACACAAATTAATAGCTTTTTACTGAAATGATTGAGGCTTGCAGTAAATAAATGGGAATTCCCCTTAAAATGCTGTGGTTTGACTGAACCAGTTAAATAGGTGGATGATTTTTATCTCTATCTAGGTCAGTGCTAGAAATCTGCATCTCATTGTGGTTTGCTTGTTTAAAGTAGTTTTCAAAATTTGCAGAATTTATGGAAGGAACCGGGAGATCTGACAAGTTTTAGCTTATCAAAAAGTCTGATTTGATTAATGTAAAAGTGTTTTCAAAAGGGTTTTTTTATCAGGTATTTTCTTTGATTAGGGAGGTCACAATAAGACAAAAACTTGGAAGTTGAGGTTGGACAAATTCCAATGATTGCAGGATGATTGGCCACTGAAACCCATGTGGTGCAATATGGTGGGTGGTCAGTTTAAAATGTCACAACTTACCAGGCTCAGTACAGAGACTACTGACTGATTAAAGGGCTGTGTCTTACAATAGATCAAACTAAATGATGTAGCACTTCCCAGTCAGTTTATATCCTAGGAATTTGTGCAACAGTCATTTTCAGAGGCTTCATCTGTTGGGTACTGTGAAGGAAAGCATCTTTGACAAGGACAGATCTCTTTTCAGTCTCAAATCCCTGTTTCAAGGGATGCAATTTATAGGTGTGCTAAGCAAAACCAAAGCAATTTGTGTGCTGTGAGGACAGAAGGGAATATACCCTGTTATATACCCTGTTTTTCTGTTTGCTTCCCCCCCCTCCCCTTATCTCATGAAATGAACAGGCATCCCGTCTGAAGCAGATTCTTGACATAGGAAATCATAATCCGAATTTTGGGAGTGTAGTTCGCCAGTATAATAACCAAAAATAGTCTTATTGTAAAAGTTGTTAAGTATCTTAAATAAACATAGTTGCCAATTTTCTGCTTTTTGATATCCTACTGAAACCTTTGCTAATTCAAGTAATGTAGTGTGTGAAAGATGTGTCCAGAACAGCGCTGATGAAGCCATGTTCCTATTTTTGTTGCTGGAACCTGACTTGGCTTATAGCTTGACATGGAAGAAAAGTAACTGATTTTTTTTTTTTAGAAGCTCATCTGAATGCTGAACAGTTAACTGTCTTGAAAGGAAGACTTATCTGCTGCTATTCATTAATTGCTGTCAGTGTCACGTGCATGTCTGCATCTACAAATGCTTATAGTTTAATGACAGACTCTCATTCTATTTCAAATGTGCATAAATTATACTACTTGTATAAGAAGAATCTTCTCTATGAAATTGGAAAGGATGCTTCCCAACTTGTCTGTGCTGTAAATCTGAAGTAGTGTGGCAATACGTTTTCAGTGTAGGGAAGAAAAGTCATTTATTCCTCCACTTTGTCATTTTTGGATGCAGCAGAATAACCTGTTAGGCATCTTAAGGACACCTGTTTTCCTTGGTGTAGGAGTGGAGTTGGTTATTTTGGACTTTGAGTGGGCTAAGAGGTAGACCTACTTCTAGGCTTGAAGCACAGTCAAGCATGTGCTAGTGTTAGTGAAACTTTCTTCCATTGTAGACTTTAGTGTCGTGTGTGTGCTTTTGTGGGATGTGGGTAGTTGAGAGGGTTTGCGTTTTGGTGGGTTTTTTTGGGGGGTGGTTTTTTGTTTGGGGGTTTTTTCCTCCCCAGATTGGTTGTTGATGGCAAAGTTAGGGTAGTGAGGGGTCTGCAGAAGGGGCCTCTCTGAGAAAAGATCAGGGGCTCTGCAACAGACCCACTGCAGGACACGGCTGTGCCCATCAGCAAAGCAAGTGGTGCCTCTGGGAAAAGGTATTTAAGAAAGGGCACAATGCTGCACAGCAGTGAGGAAGTGGGAGAAACAGCCCTGCAAACACCAAGGTCAGAGACAAAGGACAGGAAGGGTCTGCTCCAGGTGCAGGAACAGACATTCCCTTGCAGCCTGTGGAGGAGACCATGCTGGCATACACGGATATGCCCTGAATGATCTGCAGCATGTGGCCGGCTCATGCTGGAGCAGGTCCTTCTGGAAGGAATAGTAGCCTGTGGAGATGACCCATGCTGGCGCACAGGAAAAGCGTGAGGAGGAAGGAGTGGCGGAGAGGAACTGTTACGGACTGACCACAGCCCCATTCCTCACCCCCCTGTGTCATTTGGGGGTGGGGAGGAGGAGGTAGAGGAGTTGAGAATGAAGGAGTGAAGTTGAGCCTTGGGAGAAAGGGGAGTGGGAGGAAGCTGCTTTGGTTCTTGTCTTTGTTTCACCATCCAGGTCTATTTTAACTGGCAATAAGAAAAATCACTTTTCCCTGGGTTGAGTCTGTTTTTTATATGATGGTAATTTCTAAGTGATGACTCTGTCTTCATCTTGACCCACAAGCTGTTAAATTTTATTTTCTCCACCAGTCCTGTTAAGAAGCGGGAGTGAGAGAGCAGCTGGGTGGGTGGCTGGCAGCCTCCCAAGGTCAACCAACCACAGATACAATTCGCTGTGGGAACTGTGTGTTAATACTTTCCTGTGTGAGGTCCTAAAACCTCGAGTTTATGCGTGTAGGCTTTCTGTCTGCTTCCTAGGGAGTGGCAGATGTGTGCATTTGCATCCTATGAAACCCAGTCAGTATACGATGCTTTTGAAGGCGGTAGTTTTGAAACTGTGCTCCCTAAAGCTATGGGTAGCAGTGTGACTGGGCTGGGGAACCTAGTGCATGACAGGGCTTCCAGAGAGAAGTTTGACATCATGCTAATCTTGGAGCAATTCTTATGGATTCTAGTCCTAAGTACTTAAATATAGTCTTATTAGATAGCGTTTTCAAAACAGTTAAGATTTGGAACTAGAAAGTGATATGTGCCTCGCCTAAAGTATGTGGTGTGTGGGTTATTTAGTTAGATTCTACCCAATTCCAGCCTGGGAGGTACTTTCTTCTAGAACACGTTTGAGTGGGAAACGGGGAGGAAGAGGAAGACTGCTGGCATTTAATACGCATTATACACTTACGTGCCTTTTTTCATTGGCATAGAAGGGGACTTCTGATTAGAAGTTGCAGATCTCTTTGGGGATTGCAATATTGTGTACTAGTTTTGTTTTTAATTCCAGATTGGAATTTATAGCAATGGTATTTTTTTTCTGAAGAACAGTACATTTTTTTTCATTTTAAATGTCGTGCTGTGTCATTTCCTTGCTGTTTTCTGTTCCTAGGTCCTTCAGAATAATTTTCTGTTTGTTTTCTTTTCCCCCACAAGAAGTAAACAGATTACTTTAACCTTTCTCAATCTCTTTTAATCCTCCTGCCGATTGAGGACTGGGTTTCTTCCCCCGCCCCGGGTGTGGCTGAAAAACCTAAACTATATCTGTGTGAATTTGGAGTGGTTGCTACTAAAGTAAAGAAAGCTACCTAACCCATCTATGGTTCATTTTCTTATATACTAATATTCCCAAATGGTAATGCTGATACTTAGCCATTTTTGTAAATTACTTTGCAGTCTACACATAAAAAGACATACTAAAAAGTACAATTCTGTTTTTGCATCTCGGTAATAGCTCCAGAGGGCCCATTATGTTCTAGTGAGTAAATATTTTGACATTCCAACTTATTTTTGAATATGTATTTAGGAATTTATTTTAAAAATGGATTTTTGGTCAGTAGTATGTAGTAGATTCTCTAGGAGACTCAGTGTCTATTGTGTAAATCTTTCGTAGTTTGTGGTTTAATGATCCTGTGGAGGTAACCATTCCAACCCATTAGGGCAGTTTGTCCATGCACTGGCTCAATAAGCTTGTACTAGTTTTGTGTGTGCAAAGTTACCTTTGAAGACTTTTATGATGTACTGATTTTTAAAAATTGTCGTGTAGAAGGAAAGAAGTTTAGTTATATGGATGACTGTATTTAAAATAAAAGCTGTTATGAATGCTGAAAGTAAATCTTAAATCAGCAGCTATATTTCACACATAAAATTATAAACCTGTCTGTTTTTCTCTAAACAATGTTGTGGCAGCAGACTTGTGTGGCATGTTCATACTGTAGTGAATCTATATACTTGTTTCCTAACCCCATAAAACTAAGGGATTTATATTGAAGAAATGACAAACTTAACTACACAGGTGTAAATTGGAGTGCTATAATACACCTAATGCCAGAGAGAATTAAGTAAAAGGTGGTGAATATTTTGAGACTACTTACCTTTCCTTAATCCAAACGCACTGCTGAGCTTAAGGTACTGCAGACAAGATTAATGAGCAAATCTAAATGGTTGTGCTGTCTATAATTGCAACCTTTCTTGCAGTGTTTGTGAAAGCTCAGCATGTTGTTACAGCATTTATCACAAGTGTAATGTATTATTAACTGTTGGCAGAAAAGCCTCAAAGTAAGTTTTCAGATTGACTCATAAATCAACAACCAGAGAACCACATGCAAGGCAGAAATAATAGAATAATAACATACTTCTGAGATTCTGATGTGAATTACATTGTAAGGCAGCTGTGAAAATGTTATTCAGTTTTTCATGGCATAGCTGTATGTAACTCCTACCATAAAAATGTAAGAATGTACCAGTGAATCTTCTCTGCAGTCAGGCAGGCGTACACAGTGTATTTTCAGCATAGCTGTATAGATTTCGTATTTTCCTTTCCAATTTGATATCTTTTAAATATTTTTACAGAGAGAGCTTGCTTTACTTGTATTGAAGCTGTGGAGCTTTTCTGGTCTGTTGGACTATGGGGTTTCCTCTGTGTGTATGCTTTAGCATTCTGTAAGTCAGTGATCTCTCCAGGGCATCTTGAAATAAAAATGTCTCTTCTGGCTAAGGATGTACTTGTTATAAACCATTTTTCAGCAACGATTTCAATTTTCTAGAGCATGCTCTGTATCGGTTTAAGTGTTAAGGTCTGAGCAGCCAGAATAAGTGATGCTGTCCTGGATAGCATTGCTCTGGGATTGAATGTCATTGCTGACTTTTTTGGCTAAATACTACATGTGTGATACTGGTTATGACCATGTTTTTCAATGTCTGTAAACTGAGAAGCAGATAAGTGAATCTGTCTAATATAATATCTGTTCAGTAAGTTTCAGTGCAATACATTGTTGCTGTGTTGGTAAGATTCTGATTTACAGTAGAAAGTGTGCTAAATAGAGAAGAAAGCAGAAAATGACGTAACTGTGGCATAGGCAGATCTGGAAGCTGTATCACCCCTTACATGGCTTGGAAGTCTTAGTGTGTTTCTGAGCATTCTCAGCCTCACTTGCGTGTATTTCTGTGTGTACTTAACTGAGATGTGGGTTGTCCACTTACTGTTTGAATGAAGTTTTTGTGTGTGTGTATATATATAAACAAGTATGTATTTTGTGTGTACATATATATAACTGCCTGATATTTAACTTATGTATATGCATATGTGTGTATACAGGCAGTTAAGAACTCAGATGAATTTGGTTGTGTTGAGAGAGGGGATGTTGCTATGTGGGCTTTTTAACTCGCTTTAGTAAGGTATTGTGTCCTGTTGCTGTAGTCATGCATTCAAGTCGGTGTGAGATCTTGTAGAAGTTTAATGTCCCTTACTTACGCTGGGCCTATTTTTAAATAACCAGTTGTGTTGCTCCTTGTGGTATACTATAAAGACATTTTAGAATGCTTATTTTTTTGCATACCTTATTTTAAATAGTAGACTTATTTTGAGATTTCTTGATGTTTTCTGCCATATTGGATTTGAAGAATGCTGTGCAGAGAACTCTATGCTAGTTGAGTGCTGTAACTCTGGCCTTAAAACCCCACTAAGCATGATGTACGTCATGCTAGTGTAGTGTTAGGAGGGAGGAGGCTGCTGTCTTCACACTGCTCGTGAAGAGATAACGTGGGGAGCATGCAGTTGTCTGGGATAGTTGGGGCTGAACAGTAAGTAGACAAGCATAACCCTGATTTCTTTAGTAGCCATTCCTCTGAAGCACTTGTATGGGTCTGGATCAGCACTACATTTCAGCAGTCCTGCAGAGCACTGCGAGCCCAGTAACACCAGAATGCAATGTCTCCTTGGGGTAGCAAGGGCACACTGAGCTTTTGTTACTGAGAATCTGTGTGATACCACTAAGGTATGTGTGCTGACTGTTGTTGCAGTCTACTTTCCAACAGTACTTGAAAATGCAATTTATAACCATGAAGAAATAAGATTAATTATTTGCTCCTATTTTTGCTATAAACTGAAAGGCTTCATATCTTTTTTTTTCTCCAGTTTAACAGGACCCTGGCAAGCCCTACTGCCTTTTTGCCATCTTTGAATGCCTCATTTATCTTGCTGCTTTTCCTTCCTGCCTCCAGATATTACTGACTTGATCTTCAGATAGTGAAGCCCTCTCTTCCCTTCCACCGCTGTTAGAAGCAGACCTTTATTATAACCTGTGCTTGCTTTGATAATTCCATTCCGTCTCCTGGTTTTCTTCTGTGTCTACTTTCACCTCTTGCTTAACTTGTTCCATAATGTCTTCCTTTCCTTTAGCTTTTTCATGGCACGTGCGTGCTTTATTTAATCCTTCCTTTCTCGTGCCTAGCTGTCCTTGACCTGCCTGCTTCCCCAGCCGTGCCCATTGCTCTTTGATATCTGAAGTCTATTACTTCTTTGCTTAGTGTCACCCATTGCATTTCCATCCCAGTATCTTCCCTAGTCCTGTTGCTATCCCTTGCACTCTACAGAACAGTATTTTACTAATCTCCTTTGAATAACCTCTTCCACATGAGAGCTGAGAAGCATCTCTCTTATTCATGCAACTGTCTGCCACTTCCAATGCTAGCTCACCTTGTGACTGTGACTCTATTTTCTCCTCGTCATTCTCAACTTCTTCTTTTGACTTTATTCTTTTGGGGAATTCATGATGTGCTGTACCTAGAGTTGAAGCCTAGATGAGAAAAATGTAACTTAAAACTGCATATTCCTCGGTACTAAATTGCATCTAGATCTGCCTCAGTAACTGTTTGTCCAAATTACGCTTTCATTTTGCCTTTCAGAGACCTCTTCCTGTGCATTTAGCCACAAATTCAATTTCAGTGGGAATCAAACAGCTGCTTAATCTTTTCTGTCAAGTTCTTCCTCCCATTGCTTTTGATGGCTGAAGCAAACATCACTTCTCTTCCTGTTACTTACACCATTTTTAGCATTGCTTTCAACAGGAATGTGTTTCTGAGTATTCATGTTCTGGCTATGTCTGTGTTTTGCAGATTCTTTTTAAGATAGACCACTCTTTCCATCTCTCTATCACCTAAAACTCTGGACTAGGATAATCTTATTTTGCATTTTCTTTTACTGAAATATCCTTCTCCTGATCTTGGGAAAGATGAGATTTGGTTATATCCGTTAGAGCTCTTGCAAAAATAATTATCCTAGGCTTTTTTTTTTACTGTTACTCTTTCCTTTGCATCTGACTCTTGCATCCTTCCTTTATAAGCTCTTTGTTTTCACTATGAAGACTTTTCCCAGTCTCTGGTACCCTACCTGTTCTTCTTTAAAGTTCTTCTGGTTCTGAGCTGTGTCCAGCACACAGTGCCTGCTTTCCTAGATCTGTGAAACCAACATGGAAGTACTAAAATGAGATGCTTGCTAGAAAGTCCAATCTTATTGTCTTCCTTCAAGTTCTGCCTTTACAAATCTTTTTTTGCGATGATGCTTACAAGAAGGTAACAATGAATATGCCTTTTTTTTTTTTTTAAATGTTCATTGACTCTCATGTAGTCTAACGCGGGCTTGCACGTCTGTGGAGTATAAACTCTGGCTTTCTTGTGGTTTAACACCGAAGTTCTATATCTATACAGTGAATGACGTCATAGGGTCCTGCAGTCCTTGATCTGCGTTTGTAAATGCTCTGGTGATATAGATAAACATTTAATCTGAACAAATCACTGAATTTGTAAGTTATCTCATGGAATTAACTAGGTTTTTTTTTATAATTGATTGTGTTCTCTATTTCTGCAGCAGTTGGTAAGTTATAGTTGCATAATATATGAATTGTATATGTTACGATTGCATAATGGCAGTAATCGAGCACCAGTTGTGTTTAGAATAGATAATTGTGTAAATAACAGTTTCTAACAAAAGGTTATAGAGTGTACTTGTGTGGTTCTGTCTTGGTTCACTGGCTCTTGCTGTATTTGGTGCTGCAATGAACCCTGTGTTGGTTCTCAGTGCGGGGTCTGGCAGATGTTTTCATTGGGCAGCTTCACACATGGCTGCAGAGTCAGTCCTGGGGACGAGCAGGCATTCACAATTTGAGATAGGTTTGCAAAATCAGTTGTCTGTTTGCTTCCATAGCTATTTTAGGAGACTTGGGTGACAGTTTTCTTGATGCAAGCTATGGTTTTTAGAGACGACTCTTACAGCTGCCTGGTTTTGGTGAGAGAAGACCTGAGAACTGTATTGGAAACAAAGGCTTTGAAACTCTGTGTGCAAGTGCTGAGCAGACACTGTGTAGCAGTCTCTAGCTGAGTAGACTGCAACTAAAATACTTGGCCATTGTGTCATTGAATATTAGCAATTAATGCATGAAAGAAACCTAGGGATAGAGGAAGACTAATAATACCAGTGGATTAATGTGCTACACCAAGAGACAACTCCTTCTGCAGTCTGTGAATCTGTACTGAAGGGAATCGTGGAAATGGTTTGTGTTTTGAAGTTGGTATCGACTGTAGCTGGAAGAGCTGCTTGGCCAATGAAACTGTTTCACTTCACAATGCATTCTAGTGAAGAGCCCCTTAGGAAGATAAAACCATATCAAACCAAGCACAGAATTGGCACTTTTGATTATGTAAATCTGAACTGGGTTATTCCTCCTAAGAGAAAATGTTGTGAAAGAAAAATTAATCTTTGAAGTAGTATACTTGCATTTCTTTAGTGCTAAGTGACTAGTATTCAAAGGAAGAACCCCCCCACCTCATCTTTAAAAGACAAAACAAGCAAAACAAACCCTCCCACCCCGAAACCCAATGGGTTGCATCACTTTTGTTCTGTATAAGGCAGTAAACCACTTTGTCAGGATACTGTTGCTAAACTCTTCCTTCGCTGAAAGGGGTCTGTGCCCGATATGAAGGATCGTTCGTGCTTCATTACCCTGTTCAATTGAGAATGTAGCCTGGCTGCCAATTTGTGCATGCTGGCTTTTCTATTGTATCAGTTTGTCTCATTTTAGAATATAACCTGTGTTTCAGTTGCTTTATATTTTGTTTATAATGGAAGTTGTCAGTAGATGGCAGCAGCTGTCTCTTCGGATAATAGTTTCAGATTACCAGCCAAATGAACATCTTGTGCTGATGTTAACTAATCCTAAGAAAAAACACCCTACTTAAGTTATTCAGTGAGGGCAAAATTTGCTTTTATTTTTGGCCTAGGGCAGCATTTTGAAGCCAGGGGCTGCTGATTAACCTCGGTTTAGATGTCTGTGAGCAGGAAGATAAGAGAAGAAGGGAAGCCAGAGGAATATATGTACAGTTAAGAGTCATCTTGCAGCTGCAAAGAGATTGATGCCAGCCAGCCGAAGAAATTTGTGGATAGAGCCCCTTGTACCATCAAAGATGATCTTCTGGCTAGTCTGTGCTTGCTCCACTATGTACTCATTAGTGAAGGCTGTCTTTAGTGGAAGGGAGGAGAGGAGCTGTGCATATGTGGGTTGGGGCAATCCCAAGCACAAATATGTGCTGGGGGAGTGGATTGAGAATAGCCCTGTTCATGAGAAGCTCAGCCTGAGCCGGCAATGTGTTGCTGCTGCCCAGAAAGCCAACTGTACCCTGGGCTGTATCAAAAGCAGCATGGGCAGCAGGTCGAGGGAGGTGATTCTGCCTCTCTGGGTCATGGGGGTGATTCTGCCCCACCTGGCATCCTGCATCCAGCTCTGGAGCCCTTGGCACAAGAAGGACATGGACCTGTTGGAGTGGGCCCAGAGCAGGGCTACAAAGATGATCCGAGGGATGGAACACCTCTCCTGTGAGGAAAGGCTGTGAGAGCTGGGGTTGTTCAGCCTGGAGAGGAGAAGGCTCTGGGGTGACCTTACAGCAGCCTTTCGGTGCTTAAAGGGGCCTGCAAGAAAGATGGAGAGGGACTTTTTACAAGGGTGTGGAGTGATAGGACAAGGAGTAATGGTTTTAAACTAAATTTACCCTCATTTAGATTAGATATAAGGAAGAAATTCTTTACAAGGAGGGTGGTGAGGCACTGGAATGGGTTGCCCAGAGCAGTTGTGTATGCCCCCTCCCTGGAAGTGTTCAAGGCAGGGTTGGATGGGGCTCTGAGCAATCTGGTCTAGTGGAAGGTGTCCCCTGGAACCAAATGATCTTTAAGGTCCCTTCCAACCCAAACCATTCTATGATTCTGTGATATGTATGTATCACACACACACACATCAGGTTGCTGCTCTTTAAATTGCATCCCAGGTGATCCTAACTAGCATTCCCCCCCCACCCCATTTGTTACTGCAGTGGCTCTCATTTTTGAGAGATGCCTGATTGATGCTGTATGCTCTCTCCCTTTAAGAAGTGAAGGATAAAGGGTTTTTCTGTTCTGCCCATATCCTTTCTTTTCTGCCCTTCTGAATGGGGTTGACATAGGAGGCTGTCATAGTTGCTAAGTGCTTCAGGGAGTGGCTGTACTCTTCTTGAGGGCCTGACTAACCCAGCTGCTGTGACTTGGTTGTGTTAGGGGTGAGGGGTAACTTCTGTGTGTCATAGTAGTATCAGCATGGGGATGAGCATGATGAGGACAAGGTCCTGGTCACACTGGGACCGGAAGGTGTTTGAAGATGGTGGTGGTAAGGGGAGGGAAAAAGGTCAGCTACATAGTGGTGAAGGGTAGCCGTGCTTCCACAGGTTCCTGGCTGTGCTAAGAAGAAATATGCTGGTTTTTATACCTGTCTCTCACTCTGAGATTTAATGAGATTTTCTTTTTCCCTGAATAAGTTGGGTGCCTCTGATTTATAAGAAAGGCTGTAGTGCTATTCTAGCCTCACATTTGGCTTGTCAGGAGCTGCTAGTCACTATTAAGGACAAAACAGTGCCTTCTTCAGTATTGTCACTCGGTGCTACCATTTACTACTCCCTTTCATTTTCTGACCAATCCTGAGAACTGTGCTGAATTCTCCACAGTGCCACCAGAACTTATTTGCTGAGTGATGAAAGCTAACTTTAAGTCCAGCATTCTAAAAGTGATTATGTGTTTTGCCAAATGTATACACTTTGCACTTAACAGCAGTGAATTTTATTTAATATTTTATCACTTGGTTGGTGAGGAAGATACTGAGAGTCTATAGCTTTGCCTTCAGCTTTAGTTTAGAGTCTCTTTTGTTGGCATTGGTAAACCACCTCAGCATGTACATCCTTGTTTCTGGGCATCCATTAATGCAAGCCATCTGCCCTTTATGGCTTTGCAGTGTAATTTTTCCAAGCAATTGGTGAAGGACCTTGTAAAACTTTTTTTAAAAGTTAATGTATGTTACGTTAATGCTTCTGATATCTAACGGGTTTGTGATACGTGACTTCTAAAAAAACCTGTTAACTCTTTACCTTCCTATTATTTTTTTATTTTTATAACTTTGTCATATTTTATTCTGCATTATAATTTCTACACATTGGTCCAGTACAGAGGAAGGACTTCTTCAACAGAAAGATTTGAAATCTGCTGTTACATCCTGATTGCAGAAGATTGGTAATACTGATCATAGGCAAGGATTGGCTAGGACATTAACCTAACTTTATTTTTTTAGTGTAAGTGAAACACTCTTTTTTTAAAACTGAAAATGTTGCATAGATTAATCAAAAACTTGTGCTTAATGATACTCTAAAGCTTTATGTAGTTTATACAAGTTCAGAGGAAGTGAAATCTGTAGCTGAAATCGTGCATACTCCATTTTCCTTTGTAGAAAGCAAGAAACAACGGCAGATCCAATAAATTAAAAAGAATTGCTAGGTTTGGGAGAATTTGGCTGTGTAGTTCTGTGGGTGGGGTGTTTTTTCTATTTTTTTTTTTCCTTAACTGAGATTTCTATGCAGCTGGCCTTTAGTTTGTTCTAGGTTCATTGAAGTTCTTACTTTGGCTCATCTTGACTGTTTGAAGAGTCTGCCCGATATTGAATGTATCTGTAGACTTTTACCGTTGACCTTGACTTTAGAGCAATATTTGTAAAGAATGAAACAGATGTGGAATGCAAAAGCTTGTGAAACAAAAATGGATATCTATGTACTGTTTCAGAAGGGCATAAAATCTTTCCTAATATAAGAACATTCTGAAATATTCCCATGAGAGAAGATAAGCCTCAGCATTACCAATGATGTCTCATTTTTATCGCAGCCTAACACACTAGTGCTAATGGATCAACTTTTTAGAGGATGACAGTTAATTCTATTTCTGTGAAGTGCATTGCAGATACTACTGCAGCATTGCACTTAAGTGACAAGCTCCGATGTCCTACCGGCTTCAGGTGGTTTGATTTCATTGGAGTACGGATTACAGGATGCAGCACTATGGCTGTGTTGAGCAGGTTTACTAGTGATTATGAAGAATCTGCAGCTGTTCACTTGGTCTGATTTTCGCAGGAGTTATTTTGATGATGGCAGCTTGTTGATGTGCTACAAAGCTGAGGTAGAAGGAAGAAAAAAATTTTTTCCTTTACAAAAAAAACTCAAATCCCTCCCTGCTCCGAAAACAGCGAGAAGCACACCACCATTTCAGAATCAGGAGGTGGAACTGCTTTTAGCTCACAGTCTTTGATTTTATGGATATCTCCTAGATACATAGGAAGGTTAAATAAACAGACTTAAACTCTAATGGGACATTTTGAGGATTAATGTCAATGTAGTCCAAGAGCATAATGGGATTCAGTAAGAGGCCAGCATGTTTAGTGTTTTAGAATGGATTATAGAGAAGTAAATACAGCATACAATCAATTTTTACTGATGAGATTTTCTGTGTTTGAGGAGCAAAATATTTTTAGCAATGGTCTGGTAAGTAATCAGTGTTACTTGGTCTGGGTTTTGTCAAAACTTTGATAGATTCCACTTTGCCCAAAATAATTTCAATTGCCATGTATGTCCGTATCAAGCAACTCCAAAGTTTATTAACAGGCTGATTAATTCTGAGACATATGCAGCAGTAAGGAAATATAATTTTTTTCTTTTCCTATAGTGAAAAAGGCTGAAAGGAGAGAATAAAATTGGGAAGAAGAAGCATTAGGATGGTATAGGTTTTCCTGGATGCATCCTTCCTCTTTTGACGTGTATTGAGCATTTTGTTCTTTTGGGAAAATTTTATAGAGACTTTAAGGAGTTGGGACTTATGTCTGGTATGCTGACACCTGGCAGTTGCGAGAAGCCAAGTTTTATTTTAGAATATTTTTTAGAATATTCCTCTGCGTTTCTCTTTAATGAATGTGACAACTTTTGTCAGGGTCATGGGAAGTACTTCTGTGTTCCCTGAGGTATTTTTCCTACCAGTTATTCATTTCTGATCCATGGTGTAGACATACATGGAGGCAACGTCTTCGAATTGATCCTGCAAATATCACTAAACACTTTGAAGACACATGTTTTAAAAATGGGTTTAAGGTATTGTTGCTTGCTGCATTTTGTTTTGGAATCTGTTTTTGCAGTTGCCAGTAATCATGGTATGGTTGTGTTAAAAAGGCAGGCAGGATCTGAGACTTTTTCTGATGTTAGCTGGAATAAGCTGTGCTGCACTTCTTCCTCTCAGTTTCAGTTAACTTGTATGTGGAAAAAAATAAACCATCTCCTTTCCATAAGTTAGAATATTAATGTTGTGAAGTAATTTTGGGGTTGAGAACTGTGCTGAGAAACTAGGACACAAACAGAATTCCTGTGGCAAAAAAAATTAACTCTCTAACAGTCACTATTAAAACTTAGGTGTTTACCTAGCCTATTCAAAAGATGTGAATTGAAGGAAAAAGAGTATGTGTTTGTATGCATTAACACTAAAAAAATTTAATTAATTAGCTGAAATGCTAAATAGTGGGTAGATTTGCAAGTGGGCAGTGATAGGATGAGAGCAAACAACCTCAAGTTGTGCCACGGAAGGTTTAGCCTGGATATTAGGAAAAACTTCTTCACCAAAAGGGCTATCAAGCGCTGGAACAGGCTGCCCAGGAGGTGGTTGACTCATCAGCCTTGGAGGTGTTTAAAGGACGTGTAGATGTGGCACTTGGGCATGTGGTTTAGTGGTGGATTTGGCAGTGTGAGGTTTATGGTTGGACTGAATGATCTTAAAGGTCTTTTCTAATCTAAATGATTCCATGATTGTATGTGTCAGCAAAAGCCTGAAAAACTGCAGCACTTTGTGCTGCAATCCAAAGGTACGTTGTCCAGCTTTGAATGTAAGCGTAGCTGGCTGGCTCAACGTGGTGGCAGCATAGCTGTCACAGCCTGATCTTCAGCTACCGGGTGTGCACCCAGAGTCCCGGGCAAGCTTGTGGGCTCGTGGTGGAAAGCCAGCTGAGCCCTCCGCCGGGACGGCTGCGTAGATGTGTCCTGTGTGGCACTGTATATTGATGCTACGAAAGGTAGGAGAGAAGAGCAACTGGGCAGGCTTCTGCCTCTCTGAGTCTGTGGAGGTGCAGGGCTTTGCTCTTTTTTGTGTGTGTAGGGGATCGGAGTTTGTTTTTTTAATTTTTGTTTGTTTTAGTGTTCATGGAGACAAATGGTAGAGCAAAAATCTTTATGAATCGCTGTCCTCTAATTTGCTAGGTGTCTGTCTGAGGCAGATTCCCTTCATGGCCTAGACTCCCATGACTGCAACCAGAGCTCATGGATTCACCTGGCAGTCTTTGATCCAGTCTGGGCAACACAATTGATATTGCTGTTTCTTCGTATAACAGACTTTCCTCTTGAGTTTCAGCCTGATGCTCATTCACACTTTGCATGCTCATAAACTTCACAGTAACTATTTTTAAAAAAAACAAATTACAGTTGAGCTCCTACTCTTCCATTGCTTTTAAAAAAACATATCCATCCTTTTTTTGGCAAACCATTAGCAGAACTAATAGCTTATTTTCTCGAATAAAAGAATAAAGATTTTCACTCCTAGTAGAGAAAAACTGGGGGAGAAAAAAAATCAGAGACGTTATTTATGCACACTTATCATAAAATGAATGCATGACTGTTTTAGGTATTCCAAAAACTTTAATAAAAACTATTGATTAGCTGATAGTGCCAGAAATGGCGAAAGGAAACATGTGAAATCTTGATCTGAATTTGGATTAAATTGTGTGTTTCTTGAAGACAGACACAAAAGCTTTGTATTTCACCTGAACAAATTTCCCTTGATGGTACAGGTAGCTACCAACCTGTTTGCTTGCCGTAGTCTATCACATACAGTGATGTAATGTTAAGCTTTAGAAAGACTGCATATAATAACTCTTAAAAAAAAAATATGCAGGGCTGGTTTTCCACAGCTTACGTTTTGTACGGTCTGGCTGCATTTGAGCCATGGAGCTGATTAAAGCTTTCTGGATACAGCAGTGAGCACCCAAACTGCATGTTTGTCCTGTAGGGGTGCATTTTAATTGCACCTGTTCCCATTCTGGTCCACTGGTGTATTGTATTTCTTTCCTTATTTATGGTTTCAGTCTGACTCATTTTCCGTTACATGGGGTCACATGTTGGTCTTTTAAGTAAGTTCACAGCTGAAGTGTTCTGAATTTCTCTGTTGGGAAGATCAGGTCTCTACATCATGTTGCCCTGTGCCCCTCCTGCCCCAATAAAATTGCTAGCAAAAAGGTAGAATGAGTTTTCATACCTTATTTAATAATGTGTCCTTGTTTATTCAGTTGTGTGCTATTTTGGTGTTCAGCCAGGTTGAATAAACACGAAAACCTCTTACTCTTACAGCAGCATGAGACCAGGAACAAGAGTGCCATGGACATGCACTATTTGCCTTTTTTTTTTTTCTTCATTGAAACTCTGATTTTTTTGTGTTTGTGCTTCCACATCCCCCTAATCCAAAGCAGATGCAAGTATTTTTTGTCTAAATGTGAGAACCGTCTATGCTTATAGCCTCTACATCACTATTTATGCATTTGAAAACTTAGTTCAGACTGCTGTTTGGAGACAAATATCTTCAGTTTCTTTCTGCTTGGTGCTGGAAATAAGTTGGATATGTGTCTGACCCGCTAATGCTAACAATTTTGTCATCTTCCAAAACTCAGAAGGATCTTGGAATATTTTTTAGAGTAATTTCTTTAGCTGACACTTAAATAACAGGGA
Source organism: Opisthocomus hoazin (assembly GCF_030867145.1). Classification (NCBI taxonomy): domain Eukaryota; kingdom Metazoa; phylum Chordata; class Aves; order Opisthocomiformes; family Opisthocomidae; genus Opisthocomus; species Opisthocomus hoazin. The sequence continues at coordinate 43,425,625 of NC_134418.1, read as the reverse complement.
ATCATAGTTTTCTTTGCATATATGCAACTTAATTTGAATGTTTTCAGCCCCATTCCACAGTATTCTACACATGCTTTTCTGTTGAATGGAGGAATACTCTTCTAATTTTTTCCAAAAGAGGTTTTGAGTACACATTTTGATTTATACAAAGATAAATTGAGGATGAAGTGGGACTATAATTTGATTTCTTAATTGCTTAGTCTGTCTTTTGATTATATGCCTTATTCATCACCTTCCTTTTGGAAGGTGTTCATCTTTGAACGTCAAGCTCAAAGTTGAGTGAATATAGTGATCATTTCACTGCTCAGCTGTGTTCAGAAACCAGACATTTGTAGTCATACATCTTAAAACATTCTTCCCTGCTCACTGTGTAGAAAAACTTAGCCTGAAAGCAAGGTCTTACCTCTCATGAAGAAAGCAGCATGATTTGTGTGTAAAAATTACAGGGTAAAATAAGTTACCAACAGAAGTAAGCCTATGTATTCTAGAAATTCTTATTAAGGAAAAGTGAACTGTGCTTCCATGATATTCTGGTAGATGCTGCCTGGTATTTACTTCATCTCTTCCTGCTTATCATGAATCAGGATTGTGGAGATTACCCTGCTATAATGGGTTTATTGCTTCGCATGCCTCCATTGTCTCCCTGCCTCGTGGAAGAGGCCACTAAAGACGTGGCAGTTTTGCACCGATCTGCATTTCACCCCTTTAAGGTTGTTATTCCTACCCATGCCATTCTTGCTTCCCTGCAGCAAGGAGTTTCCGTTCCTGAAGGAAGGTTATAGGTTTAGTCCTGGTGCTAGATGATACCTAAATTGTGACTGCTATCTTCTAGGACAGTCCTGAGGATATATGCTGAAACTTGCCAACAAGATCAAAATATCTTTCTGGTGTAATGGTGGAATGATGGGATCTTGCTGATGACTAAAAGATGTCTAAATTTGACAAAAAAAAGACTAAGATGTCTGAATTTGACTGTCTACACCTCTTCCCATTTTTATGGGAAAGCTAAAATATCACCATCCACTCTTAAAATATGTTGAAACTTTGCCTGTTTAAAGATAGGAGCATATTCTGTTAAGGTTGGAAGTTATTTTTAGAGCTGTGCAGCTAAAAAAAAAAAGTCCTTGTATTGAGTCTTGTATGTGATCTTTGTTTATTGTTTAAAGTTTCCCCTGTGGAGGAGGAATCTCTAAATATTTAATGTTTTTCAAAAAAACAGGTGTGTGTTTTCCTCTCCTTACAACAACTAGTGAAATACGGAACAGTGTGAAATACCTCCTCAATGAAGTGTTGGTCTAAGATGTTGCTGGCTCCTTCTGCTTGCTTTCCAGTCATGCAGGAGTTCCAAAACCATAAATATTCAAATGTTCTACTTGTACAGGAATATATATATTTTCCTATCTGAAGTGAATAGAAGACTGTTGAAGGAAGCCAGCTCCTGCATATTAAGTAATGTTGTTGTGGCTTGTGAAATAGGAAAATGGAATATCTGAAACTGCAGCTTTCGTTTTGATGTATTGCTGGCTGTTATGCCTTTCAGAATTATAAAAGACATACTTAAGTGTGAATTGGAGAATAATGTCAAGGGAAAAAAAATGTTACTTTTTGGCGGTGGTCTAAAATAAATTAAACTTTAGAAATGTTCAGAGTCAGGTATTCCCGTTTTGATTCATTCCATTGCATTAATGTATCCCCAGCATTTTGTACCTTGAATGACCTTTTCCATTTCAAATTAAAAAAAAAAGACAGAAATTAGAAAGGCAAGGCTTTTTTTCCTTCTCCCATTCTGAAATAGGAACATTTTCTAGTCCAATAAGCAAGCAAACATCTACAAATGGAGAAGGAGTAGAATTTGAGTGAGATATTCTGTAAAACTGGAGTAAACAGAATTTTCAACTAACTGGTTACAGAAGGAAAAAACTGAATAGGTTGGGGTTTTGTGTGTGTGTGTTTTTGGGGGTGTTTATTTTTTTGTGTGGGTTTTTTTTTTTTTTTAAGATTCAGGGTTGTGTGTGTAGGTGGTGTTTGGTGTATATGTTTTGGGCTCTTGGTTGTTTTTCTGGCCAGCTCTTTCCACATTACTGCATGTTTTGTGCATTGTAAGATCTGAAGGCCTTAGATATTGCTGGCCTTCGGCCAGGCCACCTTTCAAGACCCATGGAAGCCATGGGTTCTAGCTAGAACTTGCCAGACTGTCTTCGTGAGGTGTTTTGCTTTCCCCAGATCAGCAGATTGTAACAAAGCCTTAGTTCTGTTTAGGTCTGCTGAAGAAACTTGTACATCTAGAGGGAGATTAAGGTAAACTGCTTTATAATAATTTCTGACCTCCTCAACCTACCAGTCTAAAAAGTGAGTGGTGTGATGGCCATTTCAGTGTGTATTTGTCTGCATCTGTGCAAACACACGTTAGAAATTGGAAGGAAGGTGGAGACAGACTGTTCTTTCAGCTTCTCTCACAACAGTTCTGTGTGATTTGACATCATGGTAGATTTGCATCTGGATTCCTCCATTTGATCATACGCATGTGTGTGTGCGCACACCCCCTCAACCCACAACAACCAAAGGAAAAAAAGAAGTCTAAACAGAGTCAGCCAGGGCGCAAAGCATGGGGTTGATACTATATACAGCAGGAATTAGTGAAGGTAATTACTGCATTTTTGAGAAGAGCTTTGGGCCTCAGATAAGTGGTTTCAGACCTGGTCATCTTTTATGGGGGAATGCTGTATGAATGCTGGTGTTTCTAGAGTAACAAGCTGATCAGAGGAGACTGCTGTTTCTAATTTCAGATGAAGGACGGTAGCGCTCATTCTGCAATGTTTCAGTATTTTGCATTGCTACTGAATATCAGTTTGTGATTGTGCAAAGTTGTATAAATAAACTTAATAAATATGATGGATATGATACATTAATCTTTAAAAAATATTACCACATTAAAAATATTACAAAATATACAAAATGTTATTAATCTTACTGTGTTATGATGAAAATAGAGTATTTCAGTTAGAAGGGACCTACAACAATTGTCTAGTCCAACTACCTGACTAATTCAGGGCTGACCAAATTAAAGCACATTATTAAGGACATTGTTCAAATGCTTCTTAAACACTGACAGGCTTGGTGTGTTGACCACCTCTCTGGGAAGCCTGTTCCAGTGTTTGACTGTCCTCTCTGTAAAGAAATACTTCCTAATGTCCAATCTAAACATCCCCTGGTGCAGCTTTGAACCATTCCCACACGTCTTGTCACTGGATCCCAGAGAGGAGAGATCTGCACCTCCGTCTCCATGTCCCCTCCTCAGGAAGATGCAGTAAGGTCACCCTTCAGCCTCCTTCTCTCCAGACTAGGCAAAACCAAAGTCCTTAGCACTCCTCACAGGCCATGCCTTCCAGCCCTTTCACCAGTTTTGTTGCCCTCCTCTGGATGCATTCAAGGACCTTCACATCCTTGTTAAATTGTTCTGCACACAGTACTCAAGGTGAGGCTGCACCAATGCTGAACATAGTGGGATAATCACCTTTTTTGACTGACTAGTTATGCTGTGTTTGCACCCCAGGATGCCATTTGCCCTCTTGGCTGTCAGGGCACACTGCTGATTCGTATTGAGCCTGCTGCCAACTACCACCACCAGATCCCTTTCTGTAGGGCTACTCTCCAGCCAGTCCTCCCTCAGTTTATACTTGTACCCAGTGTTACTCTGTCCTAGGTGCAGAATCTGGCATTTGGACTTGTTAAATTTCATCCAGGTAATCATTGCCCAGTGCTCTGGTCTATCTAGATCCCTCTGCAAGGTGTCTTGTCCCTCAGTAGAGTTAACAGCACTTCCCAGGTTGGTGTCATCAGCAAACTTCCTAATGGTGCGTTTAACTCCTGCGTCTAGGTTGTTGACAAATATATTGCACCAAAGTGGCCCTAGAATTGAATGCTGAGGAACAACGCTTGTGACTGGTCACCAGCAGGATATAGTTCCATTCACTGCAACCCTTTGAGCTCTGCCCTTCAGCATGTTCTTCACCCAGTGCACTATGAACCCACTCATCCTGCAGTTGGACAGCTTGTCCAGAAGGATGCAGTGAGGGACAGTATCAAAAGCCTTATTAAAATCCAGAAAAACTACATCTGCCATCTTCCCTTCATCCACTAGGTGGGTGACATTATCATAGAAGGATATCAAGTTTGTTAAACAGGACTTTTCCTTTGTGAACCCTTGTTAACTGGGTCTGATGATTGCATTATTCTTTAAATACCTTTCACTAGTAGCCACTATAATCTCCATAATTTTTGCAGGAACTGAGGTTAGACTAACAGGCCTAATGGAAGGGTAGAGGTGAAAATGTATATTGACTGCTTTTAAAGTAAGAATCAAGTATGTTAATTCCAGAAGTAAGTGTGGATTTTTTGTGAGTTTATCATATCTTGTGCAGGTGAAGGGGATATAAGAAGAGTAAGTGACAAGGTTGTGAAGAGAGGCAATGGTCCCCCCAACCTCATTCACGCTACATATTGCTTGACCTACAGCACTCTGAATGGAATATGGCTTGTCAAGTACTAGCTGGCCATGTAAATTACCTTTCTTATCTTAAATTTAGCAATTACCTTGAGTCCCCTACAACAGGACTGCAGTTCATGCCCTAGAGCAGACACCTCAGTAAACTTCATTAAACTCATTTGGGTTCTCAGCAAAAGAAGACAATGACATGTCCCTCCAATTCAATAATCAATATAATATTTTATTACCATGTTGATCTGGATGCCCCTAAAAGCTGGCTGAGAACAGTATTTGGAAACTTCCCTGTAACTGGTAAAACCCGTAGATGCTGAGAGTAGGTGGAGTGAGATTCAAAAGTCTATAGGTGCGAAGAAGAGAAATTCTTCAGTAGTAACTGACTGTTCTGTCAAAAAGTGTCCTTTGATATACTTCACGAGACTTATCTTTGAAAAAAAAATATGCACACGCATTTTTTATTTCTTATTTAAAGAATGAATATATTTTTGGGATTCTATAATACTGACTGTTTTGGTAGGCTGCATTATGCAAAAGGGTATAATATATTCTATATAGGTTAAGCAAACTATGAATTTTCCAAGTTTAGTTCTGTTTAACTTTCCATTAAGCAAGCACTTGTGTTTAAGAGGAGCTCCCCAAAGGCATGATTCAGGCATCTTTATCTTGCAATCAGTGTCAGTACACCTTTTTTCTTTGAAAATTTTGAAAGGAATCATTTATGTTAGTGTCATTCTTTCAAATTATAGATCTGAATGATAACCAAGTTCAGCAAATATAGCCCATGAACTTTATTTGCAACAGTGTATGGTACCAAAAATAACATTCCTTCACACTTTTATAGATGACTGTCACGTGCTTCAGACTATCTTGTCTTTTTTTTGTCCCTTTTGGTGACATTAGATTTTGTGGTTGGGATCTATATTAATGTGCAGTTATGTTTGCTTGTAGTCTTACTTGTTCAACTTGCTTTGTTAGTTAAAATTCTAGACCAAAGAAAATCTGTTGGTTTTGATTTAATAACTTGGTGTCAGCAATATGTCACTATATCACACTTTGTGTATAATTTTGTATTTGTCTACCAGTAAGAGAGGTTATAGTAAATGAGAGGCAGATAAAGTATAAGGCTCTCCAGACTATTCCCGTATGTTGTTCATTCTGACTTCAGTGAGAGTACTGTGCGCTAAAGGTTTTTAGGGTTACGCTCTTAGTGTATGAAACATTTGAGATGAGATAATTCAAATTTAAACTCAACATTGCTGTATAAGTGTTACATTAATTTCTTAGATGAGTGAGATGTGCACGTACCATATGTAGGCTAATAATGTTAAACATTCTCTCCAGTGGAAAAAATATCCAGATAGTACAAAACATGTTAAAATTATAGAATGAGCTAACTGGATGAAAGACAGTTTTCCACATGATTAAAACACTTGCTGTCAAATGTCATAAAACTGATAAAATAACGGAATTGAGGTTGTTTCTTCAAGGATAAGACTAAATTATAAAGTATTTGAAAATGGAAAAAGAAATACATGCTGAATATATTTATAAAGATTAAAAATATGTACTGAACAGAAAGATAAAATTCAATGTTCTTTATTACATTGAGTGTATCAAGGATAAATGAGAAAGATGGCTAAACAAAATAAGCCAAGAGGAGCATGAAATTTTTAAAGATTATTGAAAAGATGTTTTTGTGTCTTAAGCTAGGAATCTAGTATCTATGGCTGGATAGATTGGGAACATCTCAGAGGACTATTTATAAATTCTCAGGACAAGTTTTTAGGCTTATTAATGACACTCATGGTAAGTTCTGTTGTGTTTTTTTTGGTCCCCTTTTTTTGAGGGGAAAACTTATTTATGAAAGCACTGAAAATCTTACTTTACGACCTCACTAGCTTGAAAAATGATGTTTCATTGCAATCTACCAATAGCAAGGTGGAGTATCCTCTTTCAGGAGAAGGAATAACTGTAAAATAAAATAGAGCTACCTTTAGAATTGCATGGTTATGATGTTTGCAACAATACTACGTAAGTAAGATTTCAGATACTTGTTTCTGCGCAGCTATCAGTTGTGGATTAGTTAAGGATTATCACAGTACAGGAATGTGATGCTGTTCTGTACTAGGTCATGTTTTGTGCTTTGCAGACCTCAGGAAGGTGGTAACTTGATTGAGCCTTTTCAGGTCTTGAAATCACTTTGTTCTTTCTGTTCTTCCTTGTTACTAGTAGACTCAGCTGTACTATGCGTACTTTGCTGCTGCAACTGACTGAAAGCCAAACAACAGAAGTAGTATGTGGTTTGTTTGCCAGGAGCTGAATGCTGATAATTCATCCTTCTTCTTTGCTTTTCGTAGTGTGATACAGAGATGGTATCTGTCACAGTAGAAGCGGTTGATGAGAAAGTGCTCCTTAAGTGGCTGAGATTCCCAAATGAGGGATGAATACACTGTTAAATTGTGCTCCCATGATCACGACTGTTGGGTATCTTGGAAAATATTTTGGTTTGTGGGTATGAACATGGATGGAATACTGTTGATTAATGTAAAGTGTAGGCTAAGAGGATCGGTAAGGTTCAATGAAGAATGACAGCGAAAGAAGCAGCAACTTCAAAGATGATGAAGATAAAAGAAAATATCTAAATCCTTTTCATGGATTCTTTTCTTGTCCAGTTGGAATTTGGATATCTGCGGAATTATGTCTGAAAAGGTGCTTTTTCAAAATGTACAGTACATGCTTTACCTTCCGTAGTTCTTCCTTAGCAGTAGCAGGGCAGCCTGCTGTCTCTTGTAATAGCATTGCCCTCTGCATACTGACTTTTCTCAGTAGAAACAAGTGACCTTTCGTTCTTGAGGAACTGCAGAAATTCCAGTTGAGTCAGATTTGGTGAATAGGTCATACTCCCTGCACCAGTTTGATCCTGCTGTCCAGAATTTGATGATCAGACCTTCAGAGCAGTGACTGCTGTAATTAATTTTTCATTGTAGCATTCATTTAGGTCGCTCTTTCAAAACAAACAAAAAAAACCAACCCCATCAAGAAAACCCAAACATTATTTAGAATTGCAGCAGATATTGTATATTGTTGTGTCTCGGTTTCTTTCTGATTTCTAGAAGTGAGAGCTGGAAATGCAGTTTTCTGTGTGTGATCTGGCTTTCATTAAATAGACTGAGAGGAAGAGATGCTCATGAGGTGTCACAGTTCCAGACCCCTGTGTCCAAGGCGCTAAGCCTGAAGAGCCCCTAAAGAAGTGCATGTTCTGCGTGGCAAGCACTTGACCATATATGCTGTGTTGGACTGCTGGTCCTTTTTTTCCGATGCCAGGGTCGTTTCTTTCCTAAACACTTCAAACTGAATTTTTCTACCCTGGTGTATAAGCTATTGAGTCCCTTCTTTGGGCTTCATTCTTGCCAAATTGTTGCAGGGCTATTATCTGTTTCAGCTGTGCTTTTAGTCTAGTTGCCTCATCTAGGACTTGATGTAGTTTAGTCAGGTCATTTTGCTTCTTCATTTTTATTCGTTTCTTTTCTCTGTTGGCTTTCCCTCCCTGTTTCTCGAGGGAGAGGTTCTCCTTTCTTCCAGTTTTGTGTGAAATCTACAGTTCTCCATTGGTCTCCTAGCTGTATTTTCCCCTATGTTTTTTTTGTTCCACTGGTTTGTCTAGTTCCTCCATTTTCATCCCAATGTTCTTTTCTGGATTAGATATCACAGAATCACAGACTGGTAGGGGCTGGAAGGGACCTCTGTGGGTCATCTAGTCCAACCCACCTGCTGAAGCAGGGTCTTCTACAGCAGGCTGCACAGGACCTTTTCCAGGCGGGTCTTGAATATCTCCAGAGAAGGAGACTCCACAACCTCCCTGGGCAGCCTGTTCCAGTGCTCCATCACCTTCCGAGGGAAGTTGTTCTTCCTCATGTTCAGCTGGAACGTCCTATGCTGCAGTTTGTGCCCATTGCCCCTTATCCTGTCGCTGGGCACCACTGAAGAGAGTCTTCTGTTTCATTTTGTACTGGTGTTTTTTCTCATTTTTCATGTGATCCATGTTTCAGATGCTACATAATTTCAGTGTTACAAGGCTTATCAATATTGTGTTTCAATTTTTAAGAAGTCATTAAACTTGACATATTTTGTGACTCTTACTATTGTGTGTTATAATTATCCCTAACTATTAATCAAGATAGAAAGACTAGTAGCTAATATAATGAACTAATTCTTTGCCACATTATTAAAGTTATTATTTAATTTAGATGCGGAATATTTTAAGTATGTCAGAAAGAATGTTGTAAGGATGGGAAACATTAAAGTAGTTCAGTTAACAAAGCGTGATTGCTTTTTCCATCTACTGAAGAGTCTAGTTTTTCAAGAGGTTGAATGACTTCAACACCCACTCGTTCAGCATGCACTAAGAAATACTGTGCTTCCTAATCTGCTCCCAATTTAACACCCATTTGCCCTTTTGAGCCTAATTATTTTTCAGTAAACCAACTAAATCAGTAGCCTATCTTATAATGCCAGCTAATTTTCACCTCTAAGTAGAGCATTTCTTAATATTTGGAATTGAAGCTATGTTGGGCTACAACTGCAAGACTGCTGCACTTTTTCTTGTGGCTAAAAGAATACAAATTTGTCGCATATAATTCTATGTGTGTTGACAGTGACTTTGCTGCTAGAACTTGCTGTGACTTGTGTTGACTTATTGACAGCAAGCTCTTGTGTTTCCTTCAGTTTAAATAAAGCGTATGGAATTAAATCTGTATTTCTTAATAACTGAAAAGCTGATGGACCTCAAATTTAGTGGACTCCTAAATTTAATTTTCAGTAAAGGAAACTTGTTATTCAAAAATTTAAAGCTATTGCTATTCCAAAATGAATTACAGCATTGTGTTAGAATTCTGCTTGTGTTAGCCACAAAATTCAAGGTGTTGAAGTTTTCTGAAGTATAAATGCAGTTGCATTCTGCTTGTTCTCTGTTGTGCTAGTTTGTTTTACTTCTCAATTTTCACGCAGCATCTATAGAAGAGGGCTATAATTATGCTTTGTTTATGACCAGAAGGCAAGGACTGCAGAGAGAAAATGTGAGGGTTTTCTTTTTGGATTGTTGTTGATGTTGTGTGGCGGTTTGGGGTTTTTTTGTTTGTTTTGTTCCCCCATCCCGTCCCCCCCACCCCCCAGCTCCCCAAACTAAAAATTTGAAGATCTATGTAGTATCAGGCTTGCCCTTCTTATTTAATTAGTCCCATAATTTAAAGTTTGAGAAGAGTTACCAAAAAGGTCTTTTGGAACTAAGACTAAGCCTAAGCCAAGCAGGCAGTGCGGGAGGAGTGTTGTTGGGCTCTGGCTGTCTGGGAGGAAGGCAAATGTTTGCTTTAGGTCATCCCTTGAGCTGGATCATGCTCCGGTTGGCTCAAGTTCCCCTGGGGTGGGGCAGGGTTGAGGGTGTGTGAGGCAGACAGGAGGCCTCTGCCACACCAGCTCTCCACAGTGTCTTTGGAAGAGCTGCCCTTGCCCTTGCTCTGGAGCCTGGTGCTGTTTCCCTGAAGCAGGAATCCTAAGGAATAACAAAGTCTTAGTTACATGAAGGCTCCATGTTGACCTGTTAGTCAAAGGTTACAGTGGGACTAACTTGTCCTCCTCACAAGGGCTTATGTCCCTGCTGAAGCATGAGTTTATTTGTCTTGATCAGTTCTCTTTCAGTACTCTTTGAAATAAATACAGTAAATAAGTTTTTCTATTCAGCTAAACATTAGAAATATTATGATGCAAATCAGCTGTCATGTGAATACCTGTCAAAATAATAAATTGGTTACAAAACCCCTCCAACTGCTCAGAAAACCATGAATCAGTCATAAATTGATGTGTTTTGAGAACTGGTATGTTTAAGAATGCCTTTGGTGCTGCGGATGGGAATTTAAATGCAAAATAAATGGGAAGTAAGAGAAGGAAGTCATGGGGTCCAGGACTGCAGATTGTCGATGCCACACCCTGGCATATAGAGTGTAGTGATGGATGGCTGGGAAGGCAACAAGCCTCGATGTCCGCAGATGGGCTGTATGTTGCAGAAGAAAGTCTGTGAAAAACAAAACAAGAACAATTCACCCCAACAATTCTGTTGCTTAGGAATTGTGTACAAATTTAAGGAATGAAGAAATCCTGCTGCGTGGCTGTTACCCAACTTCCCCTTCTGTTTGTGGGTGGGGTTTTTTGTGTGGTGGTTTGTTTTTTTTTAAATCACCTTTCTGTATTTTGTCTTTGATCCATCTAGGACAGAAACATTAGTTGTTTGCAGTACAATTTGGCAACTGCTTTCATTAACAATTTCATAGCTTTAGGTCTTTTCAGCTGTACTTATTTTTGGTTCTGTTGTCTAATTTGATGTCCAAAGTAATTTGGGAATCTTCTGAGGGAAGCAAAATTCATGCTCTAATCTGGCCATGAATAAGTAGATGTTTGTTATCGGTAACTTTGTTACTGAGAAATAAAACAATCTTTAGTCATTAGTATGTAATTTATGAAAGTCTGGATGTGAAAGAATATAAAGATGGGAGGAAAACTGAATGAACAAAACACGTTGTTGTTTGTGAACACAGGAAAAACTCCTTACTTGGAGAGAAAAAAAAAAAAGATTTGGAATGGAAAACTGCATTTACTTAGGGTATTACATACAGAAAAATAATAGTGAAAGATTACAGCAAAAGGTCAACCCCTTGATTGCCAGCACTATTTTGTACAGTTGGTGAATTGAATAGCAGGTTTGGCACAGATACATTCAGGTGACAGGTGGAGTTTGTCTTGCGAAGGTCAGCTGCTAGACCAGGTGACAATTGCTTGCTTAGTCAGGTGGCACTACCGCTAGTATTTTTAACAAATGGGTTTATTTAATTTGCTGTGGTTTGTAGCAAAATTTTCTAATATCTTGAGCTTTAGTTTTGTTTTTGGTTTTACTGTTTTGTAGACTTAGCAGTAATGGAATGATGCCCTCCATCTTGTTGTTCTAAGCACCATCATCCAAAAGGCTTAAATGCTCAAAAAGTGTCAGGGGACAAAAAGGTAGCTGAACTTTGACTGGTTTTAAATGAGTTCAATTTGACTTCAGCCAGCAGATCCGCATCTAATAATACCACATGAGACTCTAGCATAATAGGCGAAGGCCACTGATGTTGTAACTGCAATATATAAGGTCTTCACAGACTGACGGGAAAGCGTATCAGCTTTCTCTCTCACTCATTGTAGTTCCTATTCTGTTGACAGCTTCCCCAGCTCTCCTCTTTGAAATCTGTCATTTACACATGTTTCTAATTCAGGCAGTTATACAAAAGAGAAGAAAAAATGTGAATTAATTTGGTGGTGATGGGGATAGGTGAAGTTGTTAATTTGTTTTCTTTGAGCGCTTTTTGAGCTGATAGTCTCAAGGTTTGGTAGACACGTGTTTTGTGTAGGATAGAGGTGGAAATGAAGATAGCTTTTTATGTTATCATTTGTAGTGTCCTTAGTATTGTGAGGAGGTCAATCTAACCTTACAGTTTCGTACAGTTTCTGTTCTGCTGTGTTGTACCTTCTAATTTATAGCCCTAAAGAGTTGCTCCAGATCTATCCTGTCTTTAGACTGTACTGTTGTTCCCCTCTGCTCCACTGCAGATCTCTACCTGCAAAGAAGCAGGATGTAGAGATTGAAAACATGGAAAAACTCTAGATATCTAATTAAGCCATGTTTTATGTCTTCAACTAATACTTCTTCATATAAACAAATTAATATAAATTTTATCTGCATGGTAACAGAATTTAAGAAGTGGAAAAATCAGTGTTATATGTCCCCAAAATCTGAAAAAAGTAATTCGGAGATTTTTCTCGGAACCCAGTTGTTTTGTTTTGAGAAATCTTTGTTTTAAGTTGAAATGGTGATTCGGGTATATACTGCTCTGGACGAGGTTTGTCTATTCTGCTGCAAGTACCACAGTAAATTTGTGCTCTAAGCAGCATGCTGATTATGTTAGAGAGAGAACCATTATCTTTGCTCTAAGTGATTTGAGATTATTTTCCCTAGATCAGCTAGTCAATGAGGTTCTGTAAGCGTGCAGCAGACTTTCTTCCCTTTATGTGCTAAATGGTTGCTTGGAAAAAAATAAACGTGGCATCTCAAAGTGTTGCTCTTTCAAGTCAGATATTTGAAATTTATGTGTGTATAGCAGTAAGGACATGATATGAGGGAAGCAATGATAAACACTTGAGAGGGAATCACAAATCGCACATTCAAACTTTCAAAATGATTATGAGTAAATCGTCTTGCTACAGGAGAACAATATGTGGTGCACAATACATAGCACAAAGTTGTTTCTATTCTTCTCTTAAGGTATGTGAGAAATGCCACGGAGTTCCCTGTTTACTGTTTTCCGTCAGAGTGACAGAGCTGGGATCCAGCGTGTGATCTCAAGGGATGATTGAAAAGCACGCTAGCCAAGCATGTATCTTATCCTATGCCAGCCAGTATTTGACTGTTTTTTCAAAACATGTTTGAAAAAGTAATTTGCTGGTTTTTTTTCTTTACTCCGAGTTCATAAATGGCTTAAAATAATCTGATTAAGGTCAAGGATGTTAACATGTGCTACAAGCTGTGAGCATTTTTGCAATCCAGCATGAATTTTTTAAAGTATATTTTGTTTACAGATTCCTCAGAGTGCTGTGCAGTTAAACTACAGTCACTGTAGCTTTCAGGGCATTGTGAAATAGGGGATTCTATTGTTTTGCTGAGGCTTCTAAAATTATGATAGCAAGTGCTGCTTAGAGACAGTTTTTGTAAAAAAAAAATCTATTATCTGTAATTGATTGAAGGCAGAGTAGTGACTTTTTTTTCTTTTAAAGCATTTTTAATTTTCCCTATTTCTTGGTGCATCCTCATAATTTACTGGCAAAGTTAGTTGCTTTGACCCTAAGAGTTATCCTACCTCTTTCTTCTTAGTTTACAGGAGAAAATATTAACTTTAAAATATACACTTAGCAGCATAAATTAGTACTGGCAGTTGACTGAAATTCTCTATCTGAAGTATTTATCGAAACAAAATACCTAAAGGCTTTGGGTCATGCTGAGTACCAGAGATGTACACTGTTAAAGTAATTGTTCATTTCTTGAAATGATGTGTAGTCCTTATTGTACTCTGCCATAAAATTCTTCTGGATATAAAGAAGTTCACTAGTCCTACAAAAAAAAAAAAAAATTAGCCTTTCCTCCTTCAGGTGATAACATCACGTACTGGGGAGTGAAGGAGTGATTTGTGTCGGGGTAGGGCTTTGCTTGGGTATGTCTCCCACCCACCCTCTGCCCATTCTGTATAGCAATGTGTAACTTTCTGTGAAGCTCAGTAGCTCAGCTCAAGAAGCAGCTGCCAGCTCTCTGCTATACAGACCTGATCAATGGAAAGTATAGTTCGCTTAGTGTTCATCTACACCTTTATGACCAAATACTTTCTGTGCTACACTGGCATGATATCAAGGTAACTTCTATGACTTCAATAAAGCTAATGAGTTTCACTTTAAAATATATGTATGTGATGATGGGGTCCTGTATTTTTTCAGTCATATGCTTTTTCTTACAGTAGAGTAGGTGAACAGAAGAGAACAATGTGTGTTGAAGGACTGAGGAGAGGTGGTTAAGGATTCTGCACATACATGTATGTATATGTATGTTTTCTGTAATGTTCGCTGGACTGTAAAATGGAAAAGTATTAGCCAAGAATTTTATAGTAGCTAGGGTATTTTGAAGCCTGGTAAATTTTACCATCAAAGATTTTTTTTTTTTTGCTGCTTCTTTTTGTTCTTCTGGAGGCAATCCGTTTTAGAATTGAAGGGAAATTCTAAAAATAACCAGATGAAAATGGAAGAATTGCCCAGGTAGCAGTTTCCCGAGCACATATCAGGTATTCTAGTCTGTTCTTAGGGGGATTATTCTCTGAACTTTCTGATAACACCAGAATATTAAAAGAATGACAGTCTGCTTACATTTGTTGTGGTCAATGTGCAAGCAGGCTTGTTTTCTTCAGGATGCTTTAAAAAGATATTGACTAATTACATGTGTGGGCTTTGCAAGTGAAAAATGGATGGATACATTTAAAAAAGAAATGGAGAACAGTTGCAGATTTAGCTAGGATGCAGTAAGATATTTTTTCTTAGTGAAGAGATGATAGAAATAATATAGCCAGTGTTAGGAATCAGCTCTCCACATGATTTGGCTGTCCCAATTCATAAGAATATTGCTATGCTAATAGACCTACACTGTAGTGAAGAAAGATGGTTTCTAATGGCCTTGACAATAGCTGGAAAATCACCCCTGGAAATCTACATATGCAAATCAAATAATACATTGTCACACGAAAATGAATTGCTGATCCCAGGGCCATTTCTTTCGGATTTAATAATAAGCCAGCAAAACCTGGTGCGGTGAAAAGACTGCTTACCAACTGTGTGCCCCAATGTGATAGCAGTCCTTCCTTCCCCTGCTGCGCTCCCCCTTTGGCACTCAGCTGAGCTGCGCCCCTTGTCTTCCTTTTGTGGACAAGTAAGACTAATAACTGTGAATGTAACGAAAACGTGTGGTAGCCCTAACTTCTGAGGTAAGTTCCAACTAAGTCACCGGTATATGCAGTAATTATGAAAGTTTTTACTGCCTATTACGTACTTGACGTTTTTAGTTAAGTCCTGAAAACCACCAAAATATCCTGTTCTTCTACTCGTCCAAGCCCCTGCTAAAGTGAGAGAACTAATGATTTGAGTAGAATGAAAGCTATACTCTCGTAGAAAAAACGCTGTTTCAAAATTACTTGTCCAGTGGTGGTGGGCTAAAGAAGAATATAGGTTTTTTGCCTTTGTTTCAAGTTAGTGCAGGCTATTGTTTTATCTTAAATTGCATCACAAGTTTTGCTTTCAAGGGCAAACTGCTGATCTGCCTTGCACTTGACAATCCTGCATTTGTTAACTGAGAACTCTCTAAAATCCGAAACTGTAACTTTGGAAAAAATTTTTTCCTCAGTTTGCATGTAAACGTGATAAGTGGGGCTGTGAGCTTTGAATAAGACTTTGTCCAATCTGAAAGAGTAGGGAAAGAACTATTGGAGCAGACCTGGAGCTAGACTGAGCAGAGCAAGTGGGAGGAATCACTTGCATTCTCTGACTACGCTAGCTGTCTAGGAGTCTGCAGCTGGAAGATGTCCTTCATTTTTGCTCTCGGATTGTACACGCTGGCCTGCCCTGTAAGGTTCTTCGCCACCAGTATCATCACCCTGGATAGTTTTGGTTGTACAACTGCCATTGTTGCTTGTTAGGTGAGGAACTTGGAGTTTCCCCTAATTTGTGCAAGTAATTTGCCGAAGAGTGCAAACTCTGCAGGCTGTCTTTGTATAGTGCATATTTATAATGTTTTCTTGTAGAATGATTATCAAAATTCATACGGTACATATGTTACTGAGTCTTGTCATTTAGGATAGTGTTGGTCTTGGAACTAGCAAGTGGAAACCTTAATCAATTTATTTGATCAAAGCAATTCAATTGAAACTCAGGTTTACATATTGAAGAGCAACAATTTGAAGAAAACGGTAATAATCTTCCTTCAGCACATGCAGAGTTGGTGCCTCAGGAGTAAAGAGTATCTCCAGAAGAGGGAAGGGTGAGCATGGCTGGAAGACAACCTGTTTCAGGCGAGTAGATGGAAGTGAGTTTTTATTTTTTTATTTTTCTCCTCTGTATGGAAGGAAAATTCAAAAGGTATTTTATTGCATTCAGCAATAAAAGGGGAGTCTAAATGAAACAAATGATATTTGGATCATTTTGTATAACTTCTGTGAATATGAAAATACTTTTTCACTGCATGCAGTCCCAAAATAGTGTTTTCCCTCTTGTCTTTGGACAAATGGAAACCATTACAGTGAGTCTGTTTAATTTTTCTGACCTGGGTCAGAGAAGTGTTTTCATCCATCTTGTGAGGAATTGTGAATGGCATAGATTTGTCTTTCAGAAATGATGAATTTCTCAGTTAGTTTGTGTGTGTACTTCCATCTTAAAGAAAGCATTCCCTTTTGTATAAAATACCATCTTTCTTTCTACTTCTGTTAGTGGAGAGTTCAAAAGAGTAACTCCAGAATAAAGAAGCTTTGATTGCTTCCTTATCTTTACAAATTCTGATATATTTATCATAGTGGTAAGTGGTGAAACTGAACTGTTATCTTTGGTTAGATGTCACTTCACATACATGTCCCCAGTCTCAGGGCTGAGAAGAACAGACTAGATGCTACTTTTGGTGGTGTTCTACACAAAACCCAATTTAACATCAGAAACAGAGGTGGAGCATTTCTAACTCATCTTGTAGTTGAGCTCTGAAAAATAGTTTGGGACACTGAGGCTTCTCATAAGGCTTGGTTGGAAGAAATTATATTTAAGTTAAGTTTTAACTTTGTCATGTGCATCGGATGTGCATCTATTGTGCATCTGAGTTAGAGGCTTGAAATAGTTTTGTGTCTTGAACGGTACACATGTGGCTTGCTACCAAGAACAGGAGCCACTAAAACTCTTCTGATCGTATTCAGGGGTCTCTAGTATGATTTGAACACCATTAACGTATTAGATTGTTGTCATAGACCTTTTTTTTTAAATTACATTAATTATTTTAAATTCTAGTTATTTTAAATTATTTGTTTTTAAGTCAATGTAGCACTTTGTAATTCTGAAGTCAGTTAGTATATGGAGTTGCTTACTGGAAGTTAGTCTCTGTTTTCAACCTCTGTTCCTGAATAAATACGTAGTTGCCTAATGTATTTTAAGTATTGCTTTTGGGAATGTAGATGTGACTGCCTGTGATCTAAACAGTACATCCCTGGTGCCAGACACTGATATTTGCTATTTCAGCTTTTCTGTAACACAATTCTGTGCAACACTTGAGAATTACGGTGGAAATGAAATAACAGAAATGGAAATTAGAATTGCTGTACAGAAGAGAGCAAAACATAAAGTACTTAGTAATGTCAACCTTCCTGTTATTAAAACCTATTAAAAAAATTCCTAAAAGCTCTTCAAAAACACATGCCAGATGACCGAGACTGTTATTCAAGAGTGTTTTTGTAGTCTATGGAGCTACATTTGTTATGATTGTGTTATTCCCCAGGTCAAAGTTACAAAATAGATGACTAAAAAGAAGAGCTTCAGCTGTCTGAGAGCTTTAAAAGACAGACAGACAGGCAGTCACTGCTTTTGAGAAATTTCATTCGTTAGACACAGTAGGAATATAATATCTGAAATGAGATAAGAAATGTAAATTATTTAATCGTGGCATAAAGCCAGATTGCTCATAGCTTTTTTGTATCGTGAGTGGTTTTAAAGGTATTACTGGTTGAATGCATTTCAGATTTTTGACTACAGCGAAGTTGCTAAGTCCTTTTGTTCTCCTGGGGCTGTCATTCTGAAGACGAACACCTTCAGTCAGGAGAGTCTTAAAGACTCTGAGCAAGGTTTCCATTGGCAGAGCAACTTGATTTAGCCCCTCTGTGTGTTTGTCTGCTCTGTTTTGAGCAAATCACCTGGCTTCAGTCTGCTGAGATGCACAAATATGCTGAAGTGTAGGTTTTGAGGAAGCTCCAGAACAGAATGTGGTGGGGGAGAAAAAGCTCGACTGTGCTGCCACGTGACTATGCAAAGCTGGAATTATGGGACATAGCAGACATATTCTTGATTCTGTGCCCCGCCAACAGTATGGGCATAACTAGGACAATATTTTCTTTGACTTTTCAGAGGTGGTAAGCTAATGAGAAGCAGAAGCTTGGAGACAAATTGTGGCTGTTGATTTAGACCAGATCTTCTTCCACTTTCCTCTGTCACCAGGAAATTCTTAAGGTCAGACTTCACATGAGCTAATCTAGTGCAAGATTAAATCATTAGAAGTAGTGGCAGAGGCTGTGAGAGAGAGAAGTCCTTGCTGTTTCTGTGTAAGCTCAAGTTGACTGTGAAATGCTACACAAGGACCTTGCTGATTGGAAAGAGGCGATACTGGTCAATAACCTGATCATTTGGCAGTAACTCTGGCATTCTGCTTGTCTGTCCTCAACTTTCACAGAGGCAGAAGCTGAATGACTTTGTTGAGTGCGAAGGAGTACCGTAATGGCCATTGAAATGCAGTATGTGTATTATCAGTGCATTCTTTGGAAATTGTTTTTCTGAAGCTGTTGATTCTGTTTTGATTGCAGATTCCTCTGCACAGTTGCCAACAACCCACATTCAAGTAGTATGTGCTTTGAACAGTATCTGTTTTAAAATCTTTAAATGAAAAACCCCACTTTTTGTACTATGTATTTGCTTAGGTATTAAAATTGAACTGCTTAACCTACAGGAGTTTTTAATTTTGCTCCTAACCCTTGAGTGATGGGTTGTGGGTTTTGTTGTTGACCATAACATGAATAATTAAGGTAAAATGGCCATAGAATTCACAATTATGTGGATTAAGAATTCCTGTAATGAGGAGATTAAAGTGGTTGTTGCCTGCATGTGTTGGGGTTAGCCAGCTGTTTAGTAGCTAATATAAACCATTCTTGCTGAAACATTCTAAAATACTGTTGTATATGTGAATGAATGAGAGATCTCCTTTAAAATAAAGAAGTTATTCAGAAAGACAAAAACAGTAGATCAGAGCCATATCAGTTGATTTTCTTAAAAAAAAAAATCCAGATATTTGGACTGTAATTAATATATTCTCATGCAAAACAGTGGGAATAGATTCCCAACTTTGAAAGAAAATATTGCCTACTAGAAAGCAGGACTTTTTTTTCCTCTTTACCTTTTTGGAAGGCATGGCATAAACTTGTGTCAAAATGTGAAATCTTGTAAGCTTCAGTTTTTCAAAACATTTGCATGTGTTTTTGTAATTTGGAGACTTGGCTCAGTCTACTACTACACTCTTTGGGTTAAGTGTATGCAAACCCCACAGATCTGCAACCAGCTTGGTGAACAGCATGTCTTTTTTGGTTTTAAAACGGTAAGTTTGCACTAAATGCAACATAGAGATACTTCTTGATCACCTTTCTCAATTCTGGGGAAGGTTTTAAAGCTAAGATGGATCCTTGGAATTTACAAATGTTTTATGTCAGCTAAGGTTAGCAGTTACCCTCCATGATTAGTCCGAGGTACCACAATTTGCCTCTCTAATGTGTGTGACCTACTGTGAGTGGTCACACTGATGAAGTATTAGTTGTTTGTGAAAGTTTTGGTGGATGAAAGCCTGGAGTTCTCCATGTGTGGGTAATTAAGTTCTTCACTGCCTGCTATTTGACTTCACTAAGGACTACAAAACATCTTCTCTTCATTGCTGCTGTTTTCTCAGATGATCTGGAAGTATCGCAAGGAATGAGTATCTGTTTTATATTTACTTGCTGCTCTCTGTTGTGGTATTTTTGTGGTTGGCTGTGGGAGTTAAAAATGGACTTCTATGTGGTGTTCGGAACTGGACACAGAAAATGTGGCAGGATGGAGACTGAAAACTGTGTGCTGAGGTAGGGTTGCTCAAATTCTTTTATCAGCATTTAAGCTTAGATTAGGAACAGGAAGCTTTCTTTTAGGGCAAGTCAATAAGATAGCCTTTTAGATTTGGCCACAGTTTTAAATGAGACTTGAGGATTTCAGATCCATTTTAAGACTTCCACCAAACAACCCCTACTGGAAAATTTGGTATTAGTGGAAATCCAGTCTTGAAACCGTGGTATTGTGACTTGGTTAAAATACCTTTTAAAAAATGTTCGACCAACACCCCCTAGCCACACAACAAAAAGTCTTCCCTGAAGCTTGTTGGTTGACTAACATTCTTCTTTTCAGCCAGTGGAAGTAGTTATCTTTATTATGGTGTCAGCTTGTACTGTGCTGTATTGTCACATTTCTGTAATGTTCTATTTAGATTTGAAGTCATAGCCAAAGGGAGCCTAAATTATGTAAATCTTGTCAGAACCGCTCTTCAAATCTCTAGAGGAATTACTGCTTGGTTCCTGTCCATAAATATGATTTAAAATGCAGTGCTTTCGAATGAACAGAGGAAATGCCTGTATAAGAACAATTTCTCTTTTTTTGCAGTTTTTCTTCTAGATAGTCTTAGGTCATAGAGACAGAAGTCTTGTTATGCCAAGTCTCAATTCAACTGTTCTTTTTCAGCTGTTTCTTTTCCTCTTTTTACCACAGTTTTTGATGCTTCTAAGAAAGCTCCTTTCTCCTGTTTTAATGCTAGAGATGAATATTATTTGACTATTTGAGGAAAATGGTGTTCTGTACTTAGTGACTTCATGTGTAAATTTAATTGGGTAGCGATTTTGTCTTGACAGGTAAAGCTAGACATTGCAGCCTTCTCCAGGGTAAGGAAGCAGAGGGTACGTAGGCCTGCTTTACGCAGGCTACTCATAACCATGGAGGTACAGAAATCGGATCCCGTATGTGGAAAGTACAAAACAACGATATGGACTTTATTTGATTCTGACATTATCAAGTTTTTTAGATTCAAATTAGCTTCCTTAGAATTTTGCAGCTGGGAAGATGCAAACATTGTGCTGATGTCTTGCTGGATGTGGGGTGACAGTAACCCTGTAATAAGGGATATATATTACAGGCAACTTACTGAGGTGGAGTAGTTTATTTTGATAGGTGGTGTACATTGCCTTAAAAAAGTTTACTGGCTTAGTTTTCAGCACTTAATGACTTCCATCTAAGCCTTCTAGAAATCCTTGTTGGCAAGAAGGCGCTCTATTAACAGGTACGCTTTTATATCAGCTGAAGTTCTAGAAGGAAGAAAATTGTTTTATGTATTGCAAAGTGTAGACTAGCTAACAGTATTATAAGATTATCTTGTCTTTCTGTCTCCATTCTGGAAGAATTTTTACAACAAAATAGCAGCCTGTGCTGTAACAGGGATTCTACTGCATGCACAGACTGTAACTTGATCCAGAACTTGAACTCTGAAATTGAATTAATTATTAATGTAATTCCTGAGTCCCTGAAGAATTTCAAGGGTTGTATTTGACCCACAAATGTTTGTATACTATGTACTGGTCTCTAGTGACAACAGCAAAAACGGAGTCATCAGCTGAAAAACCTGGCTAGGTTGAAGAACAAACTATAGTATTTCTCAGTATACCTTAAGGTTCTGTGCTTCTTAATGCACCCTCTTTGGATTTCTTTTTTTAAGGGTTTTCAAAGCTTGATGTCAGTGTAAAATTAGACCTAGTAGGCACTGTTTATCACTTCATCATTGGGTTTATATGCAGTATAACTATAAATACAGCTTTTAGTGCATAAGAGACACAATTTATATTCTTACGAAAATGTAGGCTAAATGCGTGTTTTGGAACAAGTCATTGCAGAAGTATTGAAATGAATTTTCTTCTTTTTTATTTCCCTTTTTCTTGTCTCTCTGAATGAAGCCTGCATGAAAGAGATGAAAAATGAATGTTTGATTTCCTATTTGTGTTAACTGCAACACGGTTGGATGGGAGTCCAGCCAATGTGTTTAAGTTAAGAAGCAGGCATGCAGATTTTCCAGAGTTAGAGTCATCTGGGAAGAAGATGTGAAATAACCATTTTGAACTTTCTCTTTTCAAGCTTGTTTCTCAAAGTAGCTTTGAAGCTTTTTAATGGGTATCATTTCAATGTAGTAAAATCAAAACCTGGGGATGGGGCAAGAAGATGCCATTCTAAGAAAACAAAGAAGATTTCAAGAGGTCTTATTTATCTGCAGTCACACCTCTCTAGCATTCGTAGTTTTCAAAGATTTTTTGCTCTTTTAAGTGATTTTCATTGCAAGGCTGGCTCTTGCATTACTATGTGATGACAGTGGCATGGCAGCAGGAATCTGAAGGTTTTTGGAACTGTACAGTCAACTGTACCTGCTGCTGGAGCAATTCTTTTTAGTACTTCACATGCAGAAATGTTTTTTTAAATGAGAGAATTGCAGAACTTCAGTCTACTAGTCAAATATGTTCTTTTCCTTTTAGTTCCTACTTCTTAATCTTTGGATTCTTTTGTATGTCTGCCAACCGTGTTTTAGTACAAGTACTTTACTTCTCATTGGCATTTTTTTTTAAGTGTCATGCTGTATATTTCAATGGGTCTGATTATTTTCCACTTTTGAAGGGGAAGGGAGGAAGCCTGCTCGCCCAGAACTTAGGGATGATTTTCCAATTATGTCTTCAGAAAAGAAAATTTCCTTGGTGTTGCAATAAATATTTAATGATACTGTGATGAAAGTGGAGGCTCATATAGTCCAATGTCACTAAATTTTGAGTACTTTTCACACTTAGGTTTTTTTCAAGATAAAAAGAGGGTCTTTAAATCCATACTGTAAGGTGGTGAATATATTCTTAATAGAACTTAAAAGACTGTATGAAAAAGGATGGAAAAAATTAGTTCAGTAGCTCAAGAATGTTTTAGATGGGATTTTCGGATAATTTCTGTATGGTTTCTATAGTAATTCAATGTAAAATAATTGAATGTAATTAAAAGACTTTTTTTTTCCCTAAGCTAAATATCTGGTCATAAAGTTCAGACACTTTAGAAAGATTGTAACTTCTCTTTCAAATTGTTTGAATTTGGCTTTTCTGTTTGATTATACTCCTGTGAGTCACTGGATAATCATCTATAGTTCATTCATGGGTGTTCTATTTACTTTTCCTTTATTGTTGTCTTATTGAAGGTCGTGATTGTTCCGCTAGTAATTCTAATCTCAGCTCTGATGGGCTGATAATCTTTTGAGAGAAAGCTTGTATCCCTTGAAAGAAAGAACAATATATTTTGAACCAGGAGAAGAGGGGCATAAAGAGAAAAAAGCCTGTTTTACAGTAGGAGGAGAGCAGTAAAATGAATAAAACTGAACATTTTATGAATGGTTGATAATTATTTCTCTAGGGCAAAGAACTTTTTTAAAGGGTGTGAGAGGAAACTTGTGCTCTTGTTACAGCCCCAAAGAGTGCTAGATGTTCCATTTACCTATCACACAAATCCTTCAGCTTCTATAATAGCGTTGTGTATTTAATACTTCTATTTGAATTTCGGTCATTCTTTATAATCTTTAAGCAATAGTTCTTACCAGCTATATACATATTTTGGGCTTTTTTTTCCCCCACAGGTGTGTTTTCCTATGTGTATTCAAGCTGGATTAAATTTTATTTCTGGTCTGTGCATATTATCCCTTTAATTTGCACTGAAATTTTGTTCTCAGTCTCTTTCTTATGGCAGCAATATTGCTCCCATCGGTATTCTGTATTGGGTCTCTTATAGGTAGGAATGAAATAAATATTTCTGTAAGGTCTGTCCAAGTTCATAGAATTATAGAATGGCAAGGGTTGGAAGGGACCTTAAAGATCATCTGGTTCCAACCCCCCTGCCATGAGCAGGGACATCTTCCACTAGTCCAGGTTGCTCAGAGCTCCATCCAACCTGGCCTTGAACACTGCCAGGGACAGGGCATCCACAGGTTCTCTGGGCAACCTGTTCCAGTGTTTCTCCACCCTCATCATAAAGAATTTCTTCCTAATATCTAATCTAAATCTGCCCTCTTTTAGTTTACAGCCATTCCCCCTTGTCCTGTCACTACACACCCTTGAGAAAAGTCCCTCTCCATCCTTCCTGTAGGCCTCCTTCAGGTACTGGAAGGCTGCTATAAGGTCACATCAGAGCCTTCTCTTCTCCAGGCTGAACAGCCCCAACTCTCTTAGCCTGTCCTCGTAGGACAGGTACTCCAGCCCTCGGATCATCTTCATGGCCGTCCTCTGGACCCGCTCCAAAACATCCATGTCCTGCTTATGTTGGGGGCTCCAGAGCTGGACGCAGTACTCCAGGTGGGGTCTCATGAGAGCGGAGTAAAGGGGCAGAATCACCTCCCTTGATATGCTGGCCACGCTTCTCTTGATGCAGCCCAGGATACGGTTGGCTTTCTGGGCTGCAAGCGCACATTGGTGGCTCATGTTGAGCTTCTCATCCACCAGTAGCCCCGAGTCCTTCTCCTCAGGGCTACTCTCAAGCCACTCTCTTCCCAGCCTGTACTTGTGTTTGGGATTGCCCCAACCCACGTGCAGGACCTTGCACTTGGCCTTGTTGAACTTCATGAGGTTCACGCAGGCCCAGCTCTGCAGCCTGTCAAGGTCCCTCTGGATGGCATCCCTTCCCTCCAGCGCGTCAACCACACCACACAGCTTGGTGTTGTCGGCAAACTTACTGAGGGTGCCCTCAGTCCCACTGTCCAAGTCGCCAACAAAGATATTGAACGGCACCGGCCCCAGTACCGACTCCTGAGGCACACCACTCATCACTGGTCTCCACCTGGACATCGAGCCATTGACTGCAACTCTTTCACTGCGTCCATCGAGCCAGTTCCTTATCCAACGAGTGGTCCATCTGTCAAATCCATGTCCTTCCAATTTAGAGACAAGGGCATCATGCGAAACAGTGTCGAATGCCTTGCACAAGTCCAGGTAGACGATGTCAGTCGCCTGCCCCTTGTCCACCAACGTTGTAAGCCCATCATAGAAGGATACCAAGTTGGTCAGGCACAATTTACCCTTGGTGAAGCCATATTGGCTGTCCCCAGTCACCTCCTTGTTATCCATGTGCCTTAGCATGGTTTCGAGGAGGATCTGCTCCATCATCTTGTCAGGCACAGAGGTGAGGCTGACTGGCCTGTAGTTGCCCGGGCCTTCCTTTTTTCCCTTTTTAAAAACAGGGGTGATGTAGTCTCTTCTCCAGTCAGTGGGGACCTCCCCAGACCACCACAAACTCTCAAATATGATGGAGAGTGATTTGGCAACTTCATCTGCCAGTTCCCTCAGGACCCGCGGGTGCATCTCATCAGGCCCCATGGACTTGTGCACCTTCAGGTTCCTTAGGCAGTCTTGAACCTGGTCTTCTCGTACAGTGGGCAGTTCTTCATTCTCCCAGTCCCTGCCTTTGCCTTCTGCAACTTGGGTGGTGTGGCTAGAGCACTTGCTGTTGAAGGCTGAGGCAGAAAAGTCATTAAGCACCTCAGCTTTCTCCACATCCCGGGTAACCAGATCTCCAGCTTCCTTCCAGAGCGGGCCCACATTTTCCCTAGTGTGCTTCCTATCACTGACATACCTCTAGAAGGCTTCCTTGTTCCATTTGACATCCCTGGCCAGATTTAATTCTGTCAGAGCTTTAGCTTTCCTGACTTGCTCCCTGGCTACTCGGATGATTTCTCTGTATTTTTCCCAAGCTATGTGTCCTTGTTTCCATCCTCTGTAGACCTCCTTTTTCTGCTCGAGTTTGGCCAGGAGCTCCTTGTTCATCCACGTAGCCCTCCTGGCGTTTCTGCCTGACTTCCTCTTGGTCAGGATGCATTGCTCCTGAGCTTGGAGAAGGTGATCCTTGAATACTGACCAGCTTTCTTGGGCCCCTCTTCTCTCTAGGGCTTTATCCCATGGCATTCTACCAAGCAGATCCCGGAGGAGGCCAAAGTCTGCTCTCCTGAAGTCCATGGTAGCGAGCTTGCTGCGCACCTACCTCGCTGCCCTAAGGTTCTTAAACTCCACCATTTCGTGGTCACTGCAGCCAAGGCTGCCGTTGACTTTCACATTCCCCACCAGCCCCTCTCCTCGTGGTCTCCTCTATCACTTGGAGGAGGAAGTTGTCCTCAAAGCATTCCAGGAACCTCCTGGGTTGTCTGTGCCCTGCTGTGTTGTCCCTCCAACAGATGTTAGGGTGGTTGAAGTGCTCCATGAGGAGCAGGGCTTTTGAACATGAGGCTTCTTCTATCTGCCTATAGAGGGCCTCATCCGCTCGCTCGTCCTGGTCAGGTGGCCTGTAGCAGACTCCCACTGTAATGTTGCCAGTCCCTGCCCTGCCTTTAATCTTGACCCATAAGCTCTCCGTGGGCTCCCCATCCAGTCCCAGGCAGAGCTCCATGCACTCCAGCTGATCTTTGACACAGAGGGTGACCCTGTCTCCCCTGTCTGTCTTGCCTAAAGAGCCTGTATCCTCCCATCCCAATACTCCAGTCATAGAAGCTGTCCCACCACGTCTCCGTGATGCCGATGATCTCACAGCCCCGCAGATGTGCGCACAACTCTAGCTCCTCTTGTTTATTCCCCATGCTATGTGCATTTGCATAAAGGCACTTGAGCTGAGCCCCCGATGAAGCTGCACCATTGCTGCTGCACAGCTCCCTGTTCCATACCTGTAGGCGTGGGTAACGGACCGTTGTAACGATGTGACCCCAATATGAGTATGATCGTACAGCTTTATTAGTCAGCAAAACAAGGTTTATATAGCAAAACTATTACAGCATCTGAATGGTTAAAACCCCAACCCATATATAGGCAAAACTACTGCAACCCGTTGTGATTGGTGCAGAGCTGCATCTCGAAGTGAAAACAGTACTGTGGCAGGAAACAGCAACGTGGCAGGAAGGAAGTGACAGTGTGGCAGGAAACGGTGATGTTCCCCCTGCTCCAGTGTCCCGAGCTCGTCGCTCTGCCTTCCCAGCAGGGTTCCGTGTCAGCCGCTCCCAAGGCTCACCTCCGGATCAGAACCTGGGTTGCTCAGCGCACCAAACTATGTCCCCTCTCGTCCAGCCAGGACTCCACATTTCCCCCTTTTTGTTTTTTGAGCAAGCCAGGTTTGCTTCATCATCTTGGAGAGAGCCTTTTTAAGACAGCTAAAGCAAATACATATTATAACTCCAACAGCAAGTAACACGATACATATGCGCAAAATTTCTATAATTAAACCGTTAAGCCAAGCGGGCAGATTACCAAAGAGCGAGGTGAGAAATCCATCAAAAAATCCCTGGCTTTGTTGTATTTGATTGGCGTGCTGTTCAAGCCATTATAATTGCTTGTGGATGGACTTACTATGATCGGACAAGTTCATACAGCACATACCTTCGAAATCCTCACAACCATGTCCCCGGGCCAGCAGTAGAAAATCAATTGCGGCTCTATTTTGCAATACTGCATGTCGTAGACTACTCTGATCTTCTAGCAGGGATTGCAAGACTTTTGTGGTAACACTGGCTTGCTTCTCTGCCCAGCGTTCCGTGTTCACCAATCTACTTCTGTAGCAGTGTTCCGTGTTTGCAACTTTCAAGGTCTGTCTCCATTACCAAGACTGGGTTGCTCAACAGCACCAAACTATGTCCCCTCTCGTCCAGCCAGGACTCCACAATTCCCCCTTTTTGTTTTTTGAGCAAGCCAGGTATAGTTGATGAGGTTGTTGATGATGATGAGAGCTGACATTAATTTTGGTCTTCAGCTTGCTACCACTCTTTCAGAGGCCCACACAAACTACAATACTAACAGTATAAGAACACAAATGCTAGTTGAAGACATAGAGATGTGAAGTGCATACCACAACCTGCTGGATATAAAGAAAGATTAAATTAACTTGAGAATGATACATACTGATGGTAAATCTGTTACCTAGCATATGGGTGTAGATTGATTTACTTGTATTCAATTTTCTTGCTGGATTTACTTGTATCCAATTTTCTTCCTGTGTGGATGGTGGGACTAAAGTACCGCTTGACCACAACATATCATTATTGTCAATGGGAGGGAATGCATCTCACCGCGTCAGGCATCGAAATAGCAGTGTATCAATAATATGAGCTCAGTAAATTTGCACTTGGGTTATAGGTATACTTATCATATATACAAACATGCATAACATTTAGTATTGGCTATCGATATTAATTACCTAGGTTAAGATCAATGTACCTAGAACTATGACTCATTAACTATATAGGCTAAAATTAATGTACATAAAAGCATAAAGCTGCAAACATCACCACATCTATTCCCTGCTGCATCAAATGCTTCCGAAGTTTTGATAAATCGGAGTCCAAATACAACAATCTAAAGTCAAAAAACAGAAATAGTCAATACCTGCAGAACTTACCAAACCAAAAGACACAAAACAGTTACTTAGTCCAGACAAATCCGTTAGATCACAGAAACCAAATAAATCCATCAGATCACAGAAATACAAACAGTGTAACATAAAACCACACGTTCATGGTCGCGACCACACACACACACAGAGGCACACCAAGTTTTTAGCGTAAATCCAAATATTGCAAAGACAGGACTTACAATAATATTCAACATTTAACAGACAAATTCCCAAGCTTCAGTTTCAGGAAGAGTACTCTCTTTTCAATTCAGGATTAGAAAGGACACTTTCCCTTCTCGTCAGGGATATAGCTCAATGCTGTGAAGCTTTTACTATGACTAACAAATAGGCAACAAGAAACAATACTGGAAGAATGCCTTTGCCTTATTAATGGTTCACGCTCAGAACTTTTTGGTCCAGTGATCAGAGGTTCTCCCCGAGAATCCCTCGGTGCCGGCTGGAGGTCCTGCAATCCCTCGGACCATTGAAGTTCAAGAGCAGCGTCCTACCTGGGTACCCAAAATCTGTTACTAGAAAGCAGCAAAATAATTAACTTCCTAAAACTTAATGTTGGAGTTCTAGAAAGCAGGCATTCTTTACTGCAGTACTGAACGCACAGGGAATAGTTCTACTCAAATGTGTGTACCGAAAAGACACTCTTACTAGATATTTATGCCATGTTAACATACATAATCATTACATTTCTGCAAAGTACTTATCATTCTCCATTTCTCCCCCCCCCCTTTTTTTTTTTTTTTTATATTAATGTCTTTTGTACATGCATATTGGCACCTCTAGGCAGTTGTCAGGAGCCCTCAGGTGAAGGTTTATACTTTTTCTCACGGTGTCTGCTAGTTGACCTTTGCTCTTGTGCAGACGCAGTTCTAAAATCGCGTATACCGTATCCTCCAAGACTGCTTCGTTATACAAAAGCTGCTGTGGGAGATAATTGCTGAATATGCAAGGAATGTATTAATTGGTGTGGGTGGTGCACCCACTGCAGTCATCAGAGTACTTGCGTTTGCTGTAATTTTTTCAGTGTTCCCTGTGTAATAGGATCATCCACAGTGGGTCTCTTCTGCTTCCATGTCAGAGGTTGCTCCCTGAGAGTGAGTGTGGTCACCTCTGGCATCGGATTCTGCGTTACTTTCTTTCAGCTCATGATATAGCTTCACATATTTTGCTGGTAACCATCAAGGGCCTGTTGAAAGAAGAACACACGCATACCCTCTTCCCCACGTTATTAGTTCTATAGGACTTGTCCATTGTGATTCCCCAAATTCTTTATACCATACTTTTGGTCGAACCACAAATGGAGGGACCCTCCCGAATTGACGGTCAGCTGCTATTGTAAATAATTGATCATCAGAACGATTTTAAAAATTAAGTACATTAACTGTTCCTGTGGGGTAACACTGCCCATAGGATTCCCCCTTTTTTGTTTATTTAGCATAGCTTTGAGGGTCCCGTGGACACTTTCGACAATGGCTTGTGCAGTAGAAGAATGTGGTATACCTGTAACATGTTGTATACTCCAGTCCTGTAGGAAAACAGAAATTGTCCGTGAAACGTTCCTTTTCTCCCGTATGTGCCGTGGCTACCAGAAATCCTGAGAAAGTATCCACATTAACATGTACACAATGCAGTCGACCAAATGTTGATATATGTGTAACATCACTTTGCCACAACTCATCAGCTCGTAAACCACGAGGGTTCCCTCCTGCACACGATGGTACGGGTGTAATACATTGACAATCAGGGCATGCATGAACATTTTTTGTGGCTTGCCCCTGGGGCAAAGCAAATTGTTTATGCAAGGAAGAAGCATTTTGATGAAAGAAGTCATGAGATAATCGGGCTTGCTTGAAACGGTGTGGCAGTACTGCTGCCATTGTCAATTGATCTGCTACAACTTTTTCTTCAGTTATTGGTTTTAGTAGAGTAGTATGTAACTATATATGCATTATAAAATATACACGTACACGATTTTCTAATTTCAATAACAATTGCATCTGCAATGCGTTGAACAATATTCACAACATGCAGAATCTGTGACAACATTGAGTGGTTCAGTCGAAAACAATTCAAAAAACGTGCAAGGCCGCTGATAGCTTAAAAATTTGTGTGGATCCTTCAACGACTAAAATAGATGATTGCTAATCTGATGAATTTGTTTGTTTCTGAAACACTGTTCATGCTCCTTTAATAGGAACAGAAACACGTTGGTTTTTTGGCTGCAATGAAATTTGAGAGAGGGAATGTAACAGCTTATGTTGTGGAAGGGTATAACGTATGTTATTTAAATAATCAGCTAGAGCGGCTTGCAGTGATAAGGATTCACTGTTTAAAGCCACAAAGTCATCTTTAGCCAGCAGCAGGCAAATAATATCAACTTGCTGACAGTGATTCCAACCTTGTGCTATTAAGGACACTATGATGTGTACCTTTGAAGTCAATGTTTTCATGGGCGTATGAGACAAAAAGATTCATTCCAGAGTCTTCAACTTCTGCGTGTTAACACACCACTGATCGAAAAGAGGGTAAGGCTGTAAAACAAAACCTTCATAAATGATATACAAATTTGTTGGCAATTCGACATTAATTCTGAAGGTAAAGGCAATTGCAATTCTATCTGAAATCTTTTGTAAAACAGTTTTTGCTTTTGGCATTGATCTTCGGGAAAATAATAAATCTGAGTCCTTTTTGACAAAGTAAATAGAGGGGACAGATCTTCAGCTGTAAAGTCAATATTTTCACTTTTCAGCAGAGTGAATAACATCATCTAGGTAGACTATCTGAACCTTGGAAAGATAATAAAGTCCAGCTGTTTGTTCACAAGGAATTCTACTGCAGTAATTGAATTGTATACATTTTTTGTAACCAAGTCCTTGAATGTTAGAAAAGATGGTTCTCGCCGCGCCACTTCTGGGCTGGCCGGAACGGGCCGGCGCGCTGGGATCGAGGGAAGGGGGGGGGGGGGGGAAAGGGGGGGGGGGGGGGGGGGAGGAACCGTGCCGCCGGTTGCCCGGGGGGAGCCATGTGCCCCACCAGGTGTAAGGTTTGCTGACCCATTCGATGCGGTGACTGCTGGCGCGGCGACTGTACAGCGTCTGAGGGACTGTGCAGTTTTATGTTGGAATTCACCTCGTTTTGATCTCAGGTCGGGTACGCCAATTGCTGTCGAGAGACCCTGCTGTACACTTTCGGGATGCCGGATTTTTACTCCCCACTTCCCGTTTCTCTGGATTCAAAGGATCGTCAGGTTTTGGCAGATTTACTTCCCGCACTTCTCATGTTCGGTAGGAATTTCGTCGTATGTAGGGTTAAATTTCAGCAGACTGCTGCTCTGTCCTTGCTTTTGAGATAAGGACAGAGCTATAGCAGCTGCTTCTGAGATAGTCTCTGTAAGTTTTAGAGCATTTAAAGCTGTATGCACTGATTTCCAAGTAATGATTTCCTCAGGTATTTTAAACTGCAAGACTTTGTTCTTTCAAACTTCACTGTAAAAAAATTCTTTAATGGAGCCTTCGCTCCTTTTCTCAGTGACTGTCCCATTCTCCAGCGAGCCGGGGTGGGGGGTGGGGAAAACAGACCTGATTCCTGCTCAGGGTCTGTTAGACCCAGCCCCTGCTCACGGCTTTCTTCACGTGGTAACTTAGTGGCCACTCCTCCGGCCAAACACCTGTACTTACGATTGTCATCCATTAACCTGTTCCACAGGACAGGCTGAGGCTTGTGTACCTCAGATAATGGTGGCAACGTTCCACTGTCCATCTAGGATGGCATCTCTTGTAACACCGCTCCAGAGGGTAGGTGTGATCCGTGCCAGAGGCCCAGCTAAACATCTCGGAGAAGAAGCCTCATTTTCCCGGTGGGGGGGTTGGTAACGATTGACATATGCTGGAACTGCGAGCTCTTGTCTTGAAGATGCTGCAAAACTGACTGCAACAGATCGCACGGTTTTTGTTTTTTTTTTTTTTTTTTTTTTTTTTTTTGAGTAATTCGTTCTGGCCGGCATCAGAGGGCGTCGGGAGTGGAGACGCCTCGCTGGAATGTGGCAGGGGTGGATAGAGAGGAGGGGCCGATGTTGCAGGCCGCGCCCCAGGAGGGGCCGATGTCGTAAGCCGCACCCCTTCCCCCTCCCCCTCTGGGGGTGGTACTAGCCGCTCCTCCCCTCTTCCGAAAGACAGTCGCAGTTCCGCGCCCGACTCCTCCCCGCTCCCTGGGGACGGTCGTACTACCGCGTCCGGCTGGCATTTCGAGTTGATGTCTCTGGCAGCAACTTCTGGTGGGCCACCCCCCTCTGCGCCGAGACCGGAACCGCACTCTGCACTCGCTCGAATCTCGGCAATTGTGTTACAAGTGATCCCAGTCATCCCTCTAACGGCAGGTAGCCCGAAAACCCGTGATAATGTCCCAGGCTTAGGCACGTGATCCTTCCCAGGCTCCGGAGCTAGCATCTGAGCTGCAGCACACGCCACCTCTCGTTCAGCTTTCATGGCTTTTAAAGTGTGTAATACTGTTCGCCAGAGCTCGCGGACGGCTTTTATCTCCTTTTCCTCCTTGTCCTCCCCCGTTATTGTCCTTTCCCACATCATCTCTCCTAACTCTTGCCATTCCGAGACGGAAATCAGTACCAGGGTATCCGCAAAGTGACCCCATCGTTGCCCCAGTTTAATCAACTTCATGAGTTGGTTTGCCGTTGTGTCTATTCCTCTCTTAGAGAGAATACCGACTAACAACGTTGCCGTGGCATCCACCTCCATGCCAGCGACCCCGGCCTCCACGTTAAAATTTAGCTGCGCCAGGCAGCCCCAGTGTGGCTCGAAAAATCCCTGGGAGTCGGCCGTCCATACCTGCCCTGCGCGTCCGCACCCAGGCAGGACCCTCCCAGCCGTTACTCCCACGCCCCCCTCTCTAACTGCTCACTGCAGACCGAGGGCCTCCTGCAGGGAAACCGTCCATCCTCTGCTACCAAATGTAGGCGTGGGTAACGGACCATTGTAACGATGTGACCCCAATATGAGTATGATCGTACAGCTTTATTAGTCAGCAAAACAAGGTTTATATAGCAAAACTATTACAGCATCTGAATGGTTAAAACCCCAACCCATATATAGGCAAAACTACTGCAACCCGTTGTGATTGGTGCAGAGCTGCATCTCGAAGTGAAAACAGTACTGTGGCAGGAAACAGCAACGTGGCAGGAAGGAAGTGACAGTGTGGCAGGAAACGGTGATGTTCCCCCTGCTCCAGTGTCCCGAGCTCGTCGCTCTGCCTTCCCAGCAGGGTTCCGTGTCAGCCGCTCCCAAGGCTCACCTCCGGATCAGAACCTGGGTTGCTCAGCGCACCAAACTATGTCCCCTCTCGTCCAGCCAGGACTCCACACATACCCTCACTGACTCAGCAGAGTGAAGGTTAATTCACTTCAGAGCTGAAAACTTTGCAAGTCCCATTATTATCTTTGTATCCCAAAGTAAGCTAATCTGCAAAGGTGAGATTTTAACCTGAAACGATAAAGAAATTTACAAGTCACGTGTTGACAATGGAGGAAAGTAAAGGGAGGAGGAGGTGGGACACAGTAAAAATGATGAAATGTGATGTCGCTGTTAAACACTTATGTTTTTCTTTATTAAGGGTAGTGGTATTTTGGGGGACTGTGGTGGCAGAAAAAGCCATTTGTGTGAGCACAAGATGTATCATTCTGAGATTATTTTGCACTTATTTTTTCCAGCTCTTTTCACCAGATGGTACCAACAGAGTATTAACAGTTTCTGGGCCTGTATCTTCATATACAAACAGCAGTCCTTTGCTTAGCAAATCTGTGTGACCTAGCACCGCAAGTCGAATACAGAATTTGGGCAACACTTTACAAAATAGCTGTAGCACTAACATAGCAACTTGGGTAGAATTGAATTGTCTGTTCTTCTGCCCTCCATGCAAGGGAACAATCTTCCTGCATCAGCCCAGGAGGAACAATAGCAGACCGGGGTTCCACTGTGGAGCAGAGCTCAGTAGAGCCTCCCCTGTAAATTAAATTTCAGGTTGAAGTTGCCTCTCTTAGCAATAGGGTTCATCACAGCAAATCCCCTAATACAATGATGATAGTAATGCAGTTCTGACATTTCTTTAGGTTGTAGAACTAGGGAAGGTGTCATTGCCCTGCCGTATGTTCACAATATCGGATAAACCTTTATTGCTGTAGTAGAGTGCAATGGTAACATTCATCTTGTCAAACCGTGTAGGAAGCTTGGTAGCCATGGTGTCACAGCAGGCTAGTGGCAGAATTAGGTCACGTTTTCAGTGTTTGGCTCTTCAGCGACTTCATACTCATGGTGTCCAGAACTTCTTTGGCTGACGGTGTAGGAAACAACAATTTTTAGTAAGAAAACACCACTTTTTCTTTATTTGTTGTTTGTTTTGTTTTTAAGATGAGCAACAGGATAGATTCACAGTTCACATACTTCATGTGTTCACCCATCATCTGATTCAGGAAGAAAGCCCTAGCACAATACTTCTAGTGTGTGTGGTGTCTCAGTTGTTTTCCTATTCAAGTCGAATGTGAATTAATTGGTAGGATATATTAATAGTTGCTTGCATAAGGAGTGAATCATTTTGATATGCTTTTAGAATGGATTTGCTAGCTATTTGTTGGATTAAATCTTTAGTATTTCATATGTTAATCTGTAACTGCTGTTGAGTATAGTCCTAGATCAGTACAGCTTCTCTGAATTGTAGGTCTGTCTAGAGATTATCCATTTCACAAAGCTATTGGTATTATTTTCATGTCTGTGCTATTCTTTGTCATATTCTCTTGCAATATGAGAAGGTTTGGCTAGGTATCACAGAAAAGTCTGTGAATTATATTATGTAAAATTAGTTGAACAGCTCTTCTACAACTCTTCACAAACCTGAAAAGCACTATGTTCTTTCATAGTGTCTTCATCTGAAAAAGGATCTGGAAGTGGTTTATAACAATGGATGAATAGCTTTTCATGTAGTTTTTTTTCATATGAGAGCGCTATAGTGAATTTCAAGTTACAATGCCCAAACAACGTAAACAGCATTTTATCTGATGAATCAGACAGTGAAAGGAAAAACAATTAAGAGTTAAGGTAGTATTATGAGATAACAGGAGCTATTGTTGCTATGATACAAGGCTAACTACTTTGTTCTAGATAAATGGGTATACTTATCCATTCCTTCTCATTATAGTTAAAATTTTTTTAATTGTTTGCGTCTTGGCTACTTTTCATCAGTTATGTCTGTGAAGAGGAGAAACTGAAGTCCTGTCTGGAAGGTGGAGTGTTGTAACGCAGAAGAGTGAATTCAAGTTGGCTAAACCTTCAGGACAGAATATTAGGCAGAGCAGACTTTAGGACTGAATGTCTGAAGGTGTTCTTTCACAGCCAGTTTGTTTTGGGATTAACTTCTCAATTTTGAATTGCAGAACTCAACTGTATTCATTCTTTTTTGGAAATGCCATGTTCATCTGAGAAAACTTATGCTTCCTGGAAGATAGAAATCAGATTGGCTAGCTTCACATGTTCTGTTCAGGATTATGGGATATACTTTAGAGAAGCTTCTCAGTTGATACTGTACTGAGCACAAAAGTATCTTACTGAGTTGTTAAGCTGGGACATTGGGAAACATTAGATATTTATTTACAAAAGTAGGTCACAGTTTCTTGTTTTTTCAAGCCCATTTTCAATGGTAGTTTGTTAGCATTGCCATCAGCTTCCATATGCTGTATGTTGGCTGAGGTCACACTGAATTTGGGAAAGGATTTTCTCTCTATTAGACTCATGGGCTATTTTTTTGCTATAGTTCACACAGGTATCAGCTTCATTCATTTGAAAGACTGAGATCAAGTATAAGAAAGGCAGGCAGCAGTGTTTTTTGTCCTTCCCCCCCCTCCTCTTTGCTTATCACAAGTGAGGTGAACTGTCCCGTGCACACTTCTCATTCAGGACTAGAATTGTCCTTAGTTTTGCACTTTCCTGCCTGAGGAGGATGAGAATATCCACAGTGGAGCTGAACTAAATATGTGAACTAACGAAACACCTGCAGTTGAATCAGTTTTGCTTTCCTGTGCACGTTTTGGGGGCTACTATTGGCTAGTATTGTTCAAATATTCCCTGTTTTGCAGTGCTGTCTTTATAGCTGTGCTCCATGAATTTTTGGAAGTGTGCTGTATTTGCAAAAAGCAATTAAATTCTCAGCCTAAACCTCAGTAGATTATGTGGAACCAGTAGTGACTTGTAGAGACATGAAACTTGCTCTTATGCGAAAAGCATGGCCCAGTTTGTGGGAAGATTAGGTGTCATTGTTTGGAGCTCAAGAGCAAAGCAGTTTATTCTTCTTTTAAAAGCACCAGCTGGATTTTTAAAATAAATCTTGCTTTTTGAAATCTAAAAAGAGATACTGTTTTTCTGAATACTACTTTCTTCTGTGAACTTCAGTTCTACATGGGAATTTTTCCCCACTTGTGAACCTATCAAAATAATAATTAAAAAGAAAAAAGAACCAGATCTATGTTTCGGTAGAGTAGTTGGATTTCTTTTTGTACACTGTAGGTCATTCTGAAATTTATATCTCAGCCTCAGACTAAGTGATTCATTGTGAATTGCTGATTTTTTTTTAGAAAATAAGTGCTTTTAAAAAGGAAGTTAACAACTGTAGTTCTTTTTGGCCTTTGACTCTAAGTCTGAAAATGTGCCATGCAGTTCAGTATGTTTACATTACACATCAAGTGAAGTATTATCTTTGTTTTGAAGAGTTCACAATGGTCATATAGCAAAGTAATGGTGCCACTTTAATGTATGGCCAAGTAGGGGTGGAACAAAGGAAAGTAGTTATTCATCAATATACATCAAGTGGCAGGACATACAGAGAAATTGATAGGAAGGCAAAGCACTTCAGTGATGGCAGGGCTGATAAGGGTGATGAGAATGTAATAGCAGACAAAGCAGGCTTAACTACTGTACCTCTTTTACTTGGAATAGCTATTTCATGTTACTTCTCTGCCTTTTTTTATAGGACTAATCTGACAGAATTTAGTCAATAAGATTGAAGGATACACTGTTTAACCTCAATTCGTGAATTAATGGAAAATGTCATGTCAGACTGTGGGGTTGGTCATTGGCTTGTTTGGGTTTTGTGTATTTGTTTTTTTACCTGTGTGGGTTTTTTTTAAGAAGTTACAGTTTTATTCAATAAAACTGCATAAGTTTTTGGGGGTTGTGCTTCAGTCCTCCTTTTGTCATAGAAAATATAGGACAGTCTTAAAGATTGAGGTGGATTGAGAAAGGGCTGAAGGGCAGAACTCAGAGGGCTGTCATCAGCGGTGCTGAGTCTAGTTGGAGGCCGGTAACTAGTGGTGTTCCCCAGGGGTCAGTACTCAGCCCGGTCTTGTTCAACTTATTCATCAATGACCTCAATGAAGGGACAACGTGTACCCTCAACAAGTTTGCTGATGACACAACACTGGGAGGAGTGCCTGACACACCGGAAGGCTGTGCTGCCATCCAGCGAGACCTGGGCAGGCTGGAGAGTTGGGAGCAGAGGAACCTGATGAGGTTCAACAAGGGCAAGCGCAGGGTCCTGCACCTGGGGAGGAACAACTCAATGCACCAGTGCAGGCTCGGGGTTGACCTGCTGGAGAGCAGATCTGTGGAGAGGGACCTGGGTGTGCTGGTGGATGACAAGTTGACCATGAGCCAGCAGTGTGCCCTGGTTGCCAAGAAGGCCACTGGGATCCTGGGGTGCACCAAGAGGAGTGTGGCCAGCAGGTTGAGGGAGGTTCTCCTCCCCCTCTACTCTGCCCTGGTGAGGCCCCATCTGCAGAACTGTGTCCAGTTCTGGGATCCCCAGTTCAAGCGAAGTGAGGAGCTACTGGAGAGGGTCCAGCAGAAGGCTACGAGGATGATGAGAGGGACTGGAGCATCTCTCCTAGGAGGAAAGGCTGAGGGAGCTGGGCTTGTTTAGCCTGGAGAAGGCTGAGAGGGGACCTTATAAAGGTGCCAAGAGGACGGGGCCAGACTCTTTTCAGTGGTGCCCAGTGACAGGACAAGGGGCAGTGGGCACAAACTGAAGCAGAGGAAGTTGCAGCTGAACATGAGGAAGAACTTCTTCACTTTGAGGGTGACAGAACACTGGAACAGGCTGCCCGGAGGGGTTGTGGATTCTCCTTCTGTGGAGATATTCCAGATCAGCCAGGACAAGGTCCTGTGCATCCTGCTTTAGATGACCCTGCTTCAGCAGGGGCATTGGACTAGATGATGCCCAGAGGTCCCTTTCACCCCCTACCATTCTGTGATTGTAGTAACCAAACCCCAAACTGAAACAAAAAAAACCAACAGATTTGAACATAAATGGGCTTAAAACAGCTGAAAGATACCTCTAAAAGCTGGTATCAGTTAAGCAATTGTAGAATGGAGATTTTTTTTTTTAATGGGATTCTGCAAGAATGA
Organism: Opisthocomus hoazin; assembly: GCF_030867145.1. Taxonomy (NCBI): domain Eukaryota; kingdom Metazoa; phylum Chordata; class Aves; order Opisthocomiformes; family Opisthocomidae; genus Opisthocomus; species Opisthocomus hoazin. Next base: position 43,386,748 of record NC_134418.1, on the reverse strand, counting down.
GGCTTAATAGTAATCAGTTTTTCTAGAAAGGTACTGCCATGCCTGCTTGATTGGATTTGAATTTGTGAAGTATGAACCTTGGTCAAGGGAGGATGTTCCCAGATGGAGTGCCTGATCTCAACTTCTCAAATAACAGATCCTGCCCCTGTGGTTTTCAAGTTCTTAAGGGTTTCAAAGGCATCCTTCAGATTTTAATCTATCTTTTATTTGTCCGAATCTCTCTAGGAGAGCTGCTCCCTTGCTCTTCAGGCCTATTGTGGGATATCACTTGGATCTCCATAGAAGTGGCAGTGATTCTGCTCTGATTTTGAACAAGCAGAAGGACTTTTTTAAACTCCTCTTATTCTTAGATAACAGTAGAAGTGTTTAAAGTTGTAGATAAAGCTTTCTTGGGCAGGGGAGGGGCAGGGGCGGGGGGGGGGGGGGAAGACAGGTGTTAATCTAGATGGAAAAATTAATGAGGTTTCAGGGATACTAAATGAATGTAGATACATAATGTCTCTGAGCTACTTGGGAGAAAGATTAGTAGTATGTCATGTCTATGTGACTGAAACCTGAAGAGTCTCTGATTTGATGACTTTATGGCAGCTGATTCCTGAAAGCCATGAGGTGTTTGATGAGCTTGCAGCTGGTTGGTGTTACGTAATTGCAGCATTATGGCAGTGTGCTTGTTAGGTGGGAATACCACATGGAAAAGAACTTTGTTGAAAATACTTGGAGACCTCTGTATTTTCAAACAGAGCTGGGTTCTGCTGCCCTCACGGCCTCACATGTGGCGGTGATTTCCCATACAGGGAAAAGTGGTTTGAATAAAACATCGTTGTAGCAGTAGCTGTGCTGAAACACTGCTGTCACTAGCTACTTATCTAACCTGAACTTTGATGATTCTGTTGTCTGTATTGATTGCTATCTCAAGGGCTTGAGTTGTGAGGTATGTGAGAAGAAAACCTTTAAGTATTGTGAAAATTAGCCAGCATCTCTAACTAGTTATCTAGTAAAGTGGAGCTTTATTGCTGAAGTAGTTAGAGCATGTACTTAACACCTTCTTAGACTCTGGAAAAGGTTGTTCATAATCACAATAGCTGTCCTCATAAAATAGTAGGATAGCCTGAATTATTTTTGTATTGGTTTGGGTAAGGACTCTGGTTTCTGTTTGCTGCGATTTTATGTTAAGCTGCCTCTTTATTGTTGGATATCATCAGTTGCGTGTGTGCAGTTCCAGAAGGCAATCTCTAAACTGAAAGGAGGTTGTCCTTACCAAGTGCATTCTTTGGAACTGAGCTTGGATTGGAATGCTCTCTATTGATTACACCATTCAAAGAGTTGCAGATTTTTTCGTTTGAACTTTCTGACATCTAAAGATTAAGAAAAATAAAATGTTGTGGTTTTGTATATAAAAATTAAAGATCTTTGAGTTCTACATTGTGGGGCATTTCTAAACAGGAGTAAAGCAGAGTTAGCCTTGGAGGGTCTGGAGAGTTGTTATTCCAAATGTTGCATGGAAAATTATTTTAAATTGCTAGAAAGATCAATTAATGCTACCTGCAGTGGTTAACCACTTTCAGTGTACTATCTAGTGTTTAGTCGTACTACTAAGAATGCCCTGTGATCTCTGTCTTTAATCACGCCTCTCTTTTTTTCATGTCTCAATCAAAGCCTTACCCCTGCAACATAGCGGAAGCATATAATTGCCAAGTTTAGCTTTGGAGTGTGTGTTCTCCAAAAGTTAATTGTTGTTTTATGCAAATGTTTTGGCAATTCGTAATGTTAATATGGTGATTATTTCCTGAAGAAAAACAGGTGAAGCCAAAAGCAGATTGCAAGCTCACATTACCTTAACACCAAAATGAAACTTTATATCTGTTCAGCTAGCAGTGAGGCAGATGTTCTTTGGATTGACAAGGACATCTCACAGCGACTGGGGTTAAGTAGTGCTTTTCTTTGCAAGGCCTCAGATATCACTGAAGCAGCTGAGTGCATTGTGTATTCAGAAACCACTGTCAGCTGTGGTGGAACAGAGGTAGTGCTTATTCCAGGCAGGAATACAAAGTGTTGGTCAAGGGTTTGTGTCTGTTACTGGGCTTCTGTTTTGTTTGTTGTCTCTCATTTATTATTACTATTATTATTTTAATTTTGTTTGCTCAGACTACTTCAAGGGCATTATTTAATTGATGGTGGTCTTTTGATAGGATGTTTTGGTCTTTACTGAACTTGAAATGCATCGCTTTAAAGCCTACCATATCGAAGTTGAAAAGACACATTTTACTGGAATGCCAAATTGAAGTTTAATAGGAAAGAAGCCAGGAAATAAAGAATTAAAGTTCTAATATGGATTAAATTGAGAGTCACATATGCTTTGTGTTTGTGCAGTGCTTTTCACTACGGAATCAACTTGATTCTTCTTTGCTGAAAAATTGTGTTCCTGAACTTGAGCTTTCATTTTAAAATAAATACATTTCCAATAGATGTGAGAAAACCATTGACGTACAAACAGAGAGTATAAGTGATTTTTTTTTTTTTTCCTAAGCCTATAGTAAGCTTGAAATAATACTGTTCAGATCATTTTAAATCTGTGAGTGAAACTGTGCAGCATAGGTGAGTGGATTATAGAAAGGTTTGGGTTGGAACCCAAAGGGACCTTAAAGATTACCTAGTTCCAACCCCCCTGCCATAGGCAGGGACATCTTCCACTAGACCAGGTTATTCTAAGCCCCATCCAACCTGGCTGGAACACTTCCAGGGAGGGGGTATCCACAACTGCTCTGGGCAACCTGTTCCAGTGCCTCACCACCCTCATCATAAAGAATTTCTTCCTTAAATCTAATCTAAAGGGGTAACAGCTTTAAACTAAAAGACGGTATATTGTCCTGTCACTGCAGGCCCTTGTGAAAAGTCCCCCTCCAGCTTTCCTGTAGGCGCTCTTTAGGTACTGGAAGGCCGCAATAAGGTCTCTTTGCAGCCTTCTCTTCTCCAGGCTGAACAGCACCAACTCTCTCAGCCTGTCTTTGTAGGAGAGGTGCTCCAGCCTTCGGATCATCTTTGTGGCCCTCCTCTGGACGTGCTCCAACACATCCATGTCCTTCTTATGTTGGGGGCTCCAGAGCTGGACGCAGTGCTCCAGGTGGGGTCTCAGGAGAGCAGAGCAGAGGGACAGAATGACCTCCCTCGACTGCTGGCCATGCTTCTTTTGATACAGCCCAGGATACGGTTGGCTCTCTGGGCTGCAAGCGCACATTGCCAGGTCATGCTGAGCTTTTTGTCAACTGGTACCCCCAAGTCCTTCTCCTCAGGGCTACTCTCAAGTCACTCTCTTCCCAGCCTGTACTTGTGTTTGGGATTGTCCCTACCCAGGTGCAGGACCTTGCACCTGGCCTTGTTGAACTTCATGATGTTCTCATGGGTGCACCTCTCCAGCCTGTCAAGGGTCCCTCTGGATGGCATCTCTTCCCTCCAGCATGTTGACAGCACCATACAGCTTGGTGTCATTAGCAAACTTGCTGAGGGTGCCCTCAGTCCCACTGTCCACATCACTGACAAAGATGTTAAATGTTAGCAGTGTGTTGCTGTTGATGGCAAGTCATCACACTCCATGGATTCTCGTTTGGTCCCAGTGGTACGGTTCTATGCCCACCACTGGTTTTCTTCTGATGGTTGTTGAATTGAGTCAGTTCACTAAACTAGCAGAAATTTTTTATGTTTGTTTGGCTGGGTTAGTTGTCTTCAGGCTAATACTTGATACTGCTTACAGGGACTCTGATAGAGCAAATATCAGAACAATCACAAGGAGCGTGTGGCAGTGAAGATGGCAGTACAAAGGGAGGAGCCTTCTATTTGTGAGGACAAGAAAAATTAGATACTGTGATACACCTGCATATGGGTGGTAATTAAACTGGCCCAACTATGTTGCTTCCTTCACTCTGAATTTTGTGATTTTGTGGCAGGCTGTTCCAAAACCCTTATTCCACAAAAATCTCTGACTTCCTTAGTTCAAGAGCCTGTGGGTCATGCTGGGGCTTCTTTTAGATGTTTGGCAGTGAGAGCTTTGAAGAAATGAAATGTGAAAATAGATCACATAATAGACAGTAAGTCACGTAATAGAGTAACCGAACTTGTTTGTAGTGGTGTTAATCACAATTTAACTGTATTTTTCTGTATTTCTGTTGTGTGCATGTGGTGTTTTTTTGGGGTGTCTGGGGGTTTTTTGGGTTTTGGTGTGGTTTTTCTTGTTTTGTTTTTAATTGGTCCTGGGCTACACTGGATGCTGTCAGATGAAGCTGGTCGTTTTGGCCCTCTTACAGGTATAGGCTGGAGTTTTGGCCCTGGAAGAGTTATGTAATGGTTACTTCTGGTACTGCAGTAAAATAATAAAAGAAAAGCGAAAAAGACTTGGTAAAAAAATAATAAGCTTTGAGAATGAAGGCTTTGAGGGTTGTTACCACTTTCTTTCAAAAAGTTGCCCAGTAATTGGAAAAACAAACCTGTAGGTAGTGTTGTATTATTGTGAAGTGTGTGTGTGTAAATGTTTGTTTCACAGAACTAGATGTGCTCTAGCTAAAGTTCTCTTTTTGCATCCTCCATGTTTGAACAGAATAATTTTTCTCCAGGCATCACATATGAGACATCAGCCCTCTTGCTCTCTGTATCAGTGTTTTGTTGTTCAGAGGGTTCTCATGAAGACCAAAGCAGTTTCCTCGTTTAATGATACGTGTTCCATGTTGGAAGAAATAATGGCCTATAATAAAAAGACAGATAAATGAACTTCCCTGTGCAATTTCATGGAGAATAATGCAGTAGAAGTTAAAAATGCAAAATGAACTTATTAGCTGCAGCAGAACTGGTAGACACTGTAGTGTTTAAGTCCCAAAAAACTTCTTACCCTTAGCATCTTATCTTCTGCACGCGGGAGGGCTGAGTGCGTGGGTTGGAAGACTGTCTCTGTATGGTCAGGCTATGTTCCTGACCCACACAGTTTGGGGATCAGGACCTCAGACTGTGTGCTTGCTGCTAAGTCTGAAGTCAGCCTCACAGAGAGAGCAGTCTGCCTAGTATGAGCTTTTATGGTGACATTGTCAAATTGCAAGTAGTTTAGGCTGGTCTGATCTGGGAAGTGCCCAAGGCTAAACTCCAGATCCTTGAGGACTTTTATTCCTGGGTATGTGTTCAAATGTTTCTGCATGAAGGAAATGTTACCTACAGGTTGGATGTTGGTCTTTAAAGCCTTCTCTTCCTGCTGTAGCCCATTTGCCCTGTAGAAAGGAGCAGAAGTGGGAATGAAAGCTTTATCCTAGAAATGTTTGTCGGTCACCACGCTGTGTTGAAACGTAGTGTGGCTGATTTCGTACTAATCTGAAAACCAGAGTGAGCTTATTTGTCAGTCTTATACTCAGAGAATTTATTTTTTCCCACAAAAATGGGTGTTTAGGAATTTGTGTTTAATGAGGCCAGAACTCGGTCAAAATTGACACCTAGAATGGAGGGAGCCTAAAGGCTTAACTGGAATTTGTACCCAGTGGTGCAGAAGCAGAGTCATCTCAAGATAAGAGCGCTTTATTATACTTGCCATGTCATGTCAGGTGGTTTAACCCAGACTGGAAATACCACGTGAGCCCTTTCACTTGTCTTCTCGTGTTTTTGGCATACTTGGTCTTTGTTAATTGCTTAGGAGCAGCAGATTCTGTCATACATCTTTGATTCAGGGGTCTTTATTCCTAAAAACCTTTTATTGGTATATAAAACTTGCAGAAAGTGATAATACACAATTGTCAGTCTGTTTTCTTACCACCTTCTTTTACTATAGTGTTACTTATAATAAATAAATTTTCAGAATGACACTGTCTTTTTATAGCATTTGCAGACTAGCAAACCTGTTTCAGTTATTATAGTCATGACAGTGAGGATAATTTTAGCAATTTAAGATTAAGTCTCTGTGTTTTGGGCACAGCTTATTTCATTTTATGTACTGAAGAAAAGTAATTCCACAATGCAATTACTCTGTAAAGCACACCATTTTTTTCCTGGCAAAATGAAAACATTATAATGTATCCATGTATTGAGTAACTTACAGTCATTATGCCAAAGTGCGGGGCTTAAGTAGGTCAGCATAGCTTTAGTTAAGGTTGAATTTCTGATACACCCAAAGAATTACCAATGAATGACCTCTTGAAGTTTAAATAGAGTTTGGCACCACTCTTAGGAGGGTTTATCAGCAATGGCATTTGTTCATAGCTGAGAGGGCAACTGGAAGGAGCCAAGCACAGCTGCCTGCAGTTGCTCAGGCTTGGTTGCGACAGCCCGTCTTCAGTTGTAGCACAATGTTCTGACCCTGTACTGAAAACCTGGGAAACTTAAAATATGTAGGCTATTTGAATTGGGGAGAATTGCAGACATTCAGTGCTGGCTAGTAATTGTAATAGAAAACAGGAGCCCATACACTTCCTGTTACATTCGACTGTCTGAAATGCTGCTGTGCTGCTCCAGAGCTTTATCACAGAATCGCAGAATGGTAGGGGTTGGAAGGGACCTCTGGGGATCACCTAGTCCAATGCCCCTGCCGAAGCAGGGTCATCCAGAGCAGGATGCACAGGACCTTGTCCTAGCTGATCTGGAATATCTCCATAGAAGGAGAATCCACAACCTCCCTGGGCAGCCTGTTCCAGTGCTCCGTCACCCTCAGAGTGAAGAAGTTCTTCCTCATGCTCAGCTGGAACTTCCTCTGCTTCAGTTTGTGCCCATTGCCCCTTATCCTGTCACTGGGCACCACTGAAAAGAGTCTGGCCGCCTCCTCTTGACATCCACCCTTATAGATATGTATAGGCATTTATAAGGTCCCCTCTCAGACTCTTGGTGCATGGGGTTATTTCTCCCCAGGTGCAGGACCCTGCACTTGCCCTTGTTGAACCTCATCAGGTTCCTCTGCTCCCAACTCTCCAGCCTGTCCAGGTCTTGCTGGATGGCAGCACAGCCTTCCGGTGTGTCAGGCACTCCTCCCAGTGTTGTGTCATCAGCAAACTTGTTGAGGGTACACGTTGTTCCTTCATCCAGGTCATTGATGAAGAAGTTAAACAAGACTGGGCCCAGTACTGACCCCTGGGGGACACCACTAGTTACCGGCCTCCAACTTGACTCAGCTCTGCTGATGACAACCCTCTGAGTTCTGCCATTCAGCCAGTTCTCCGTCCACCACTTTACTGTTCACTCAAGCCCACACTTCCTGACCTTCCCTAGGAGGATGTTATAGGAGACAGTGTCGAAAGCCTTGCTGAAGTCGAGGTAGACAACATCCACAGCTCTCCTCTCATCTACTCAGCCGGTCATACCATTGTAAAAAGCTATCAGATTGGTCAAGCATGATTTCCCCTTGGTGAATCCATATTGACTACTCCTGATAACCTTCTTTTCCTCTACTTGCTTAATGATGACATCCAGAATGAGCTGTTCCATCGGCTTTCTGGGGATGGAGGTGAGGCTGACCGGTCTGTACTTCCCTGGGTCTTCCTTCTTGCCCTCTTTGAACAATGGAGTGACATTGGCCTTCTGCCAGTCCTCGGACACTGTATGTGAAAGAAGATCCTAACTCAAGAAAGTACTAAAGCAATTTGTCTCGTGCTGTATTGTCTACCATTAAGGCCATTAAGGATGTGGCTCCATGTACTTGTTCCTCAGAAGTGTTGCTGCTCGTACGAATTCCTGCCCTTTGCTAGTGTTCACTGCCTCCTTAGTTCTACTGATGGTGCTGGTTGTAGGGCTAGCCTATGCTAAGTCTGATTAGCCACAAAGTTACCGTGAGGTGCTTGAGGGATTTTTTTTCCTTGTCACATAGAGTGACTTCAGCTGAGACTCTGGAGTATGTGCGCTTTCATTTGTGTTGGGACACATCCATAATGTGCTTCTTCTGTGCGGTTGTTTGTACTTGGACTTCTCCATGCCCTTTTGTCAGCTCACCTCTGACTGCTCTAGCACCCCTGCTCAGACACCGCTGCTTGAGATGCCGCTTTCTGCGGAGCGTAGGGTGTGCGTCGCGTGGCCACTGGTGTTCAGCAGGAGGGCTCCGCTGTTACTTCTGCTGTACTCAGAGGTGGAGGCAGGGTTTTCCCCTTCCTGGTCTTATGTGGTTCTGATGCTTTAGCACAGTACTGTGAAGCTCCTGTGGCTTTTGCAGTTACTCTTGCAAGTTATACTGTGGCTGCCTGTCATGAGAGATTCTTCAGCTATGTACAAAGAGTCTATTGTCCGCATTTAAAACATAAGTCTCACAAAGTAGCTCAGAGGTAAAACACCTGTCTCCAGCCTTCACTCTCTTATGCAAGAATAAGAGATTTTTTAATTTTAAATGTAAAATGTGGGTGGGTGTATGTTTTCGTGATGATCTTGTTACAGAAATCACATTTCACGTGTACTGTACTTTCAGTTATCAAGCTGACTTTTCAAGTAATTTTGATGCCTTCACAAATGGCAAGACGGTAAAATTTACGTTCTGCATTAAATACTTTACAGCAAAGCCAAATGGGGCAAGTAGTTACATAACTGTTCCCCGTGATTAATAAAGTGAGCCCAAATTAAATATTGTATAAATGAATGTGTAGGGTTTGGGATTGTTTTTCCAGCTTGCTGTTTCGGGAGGTTGTCTGGCTCGAATGAGGTGGCATTGACACTAAGCCAGGCGGTTACAGAGGCAGCCATTGCTGGGGAATATGGGAACCACCAGGCTTTCTGCTGCTTGCTGGCACTGAATGTGAGCCTGTGTTTGGTACCAGGCCAGGGAGAGGAGGATGCCACAACCTCTCTGCTTGTGCGAAGTGTTAGGAGGCACTGTGTCGTGTAGCAAGCTCATTCTCTTCTCTTGTAATTCCTTTCTCTGTGGCCTTTATGTGCATCTCTTTCAGTAGCTGATAGGCACTGAAATTGTGATAGGAGTTGAAAATGTCTGGGAGACTTCCTGGGTTGTCCACTGTCCTGCATGTACTCCTGTGTCCTTACCCCTTTGTGTTATCATCCAGTCATAGTATGAATAGGAGGGGTGGAAAAAAAAAAGAGAAAATCTTTCCAGATTTCTGTCTACTACAGCGTGCTTGCTGGGAAATCTAATTTAGTGATAATTGTAGTATAATTTAAATATATTCACTCTCTAATATGTATGCTTTTCCGAAGATGAAAATGCAAACAGGAAATTAAATAGAGCAAGACAGCTGAAGCTTGACTCTAGCCTTTATATCTTCATCATCTGGTATGGTATTGCATTAACATTACTTGATGTTAGTGATTCATATGTGTAGAAACAGCTATTTGTAAAATTTGTAGGCTTTCCTGGCAACCTTGAGTTAATGTGAATTAATCAATGTGAGAACATATGGCTGGAGGATCCCAGCATGCAAAGAGGCTGTTAACTTCATTGGCATTCTGGACTCAAGTTGGCCTTTACTGGTGTCTCTGACAGAGTTCGACCATTTAAGGTCTAAAAGATGTGATAGATAGTAGTCCCTAAAGCTAAAAAAACTATGTGTAACTCTTTTGCAGGGTGCTACATTGCAACAGAAAAAAGAAAATTTTTTAAAATTGAGTATGTTATTTTAGGAATTCCCTTAAAAAAAAAAATCCAGACCAAAAATACCTAAACAATAATGAGGTAAAGTAAAAATATAGTACTGTGTTTAATTGCATATAGTAGATATTCAGAATCTGATGCAAGAAGCTTCAAATTCATACAAGAAACATAATAATTTGGGATTAATATATTTGGGGTAATTAGTACAGCATAGCTAGCACATAGGAGCAAAACATACATTAAATGGTGTGTATGCAGGAAAATAATTTGGTTTGAGAGCTCAATTTAAAAAAAGCAGTCCACTACATTAATATAACTGTTGAAAAGTTTATTTACATATGCATTTTTTAGTTCTGGAAAATGAGAAACGTCTTAATGGGTACAAGTTCTAGCCTCCTGTAGCACTACGTCATCATTTCTGCTGTCTTTCTTGTAGAGTGGATGTACTCTGAGAGAAAGAGCTCAGCAGCTGTGGTGAAGAGAACACAGGGACTTTGTTGTAAAAACATTGCTTTTTCTTGTGAGAGCAAATTTCCAATTTTAAGTACTGTGACTAAAGAAAAAACGAAACAACCAAACATATCTTAAATGCCTATATATATAGCTCATGCAGGTAAGATATACACATATATCTTAAGCGTATATATATAAAAAAATATCACATGTGTTTCCAGTGGTTCTTTTTCAGTGTTGGGGTACTTACTGACAAAAGAGTTAACCTTGAAAATTTAGATTTAATTTTGTATACGTGTAAACTTATGGATATGATACTGCTGCTTATTATTCCTAGTCACTTGGCTGAATTAAACTCTAGCTGTGTTTTAAGAAAGTACTCTGTGACAGTTTAGAAGTAGCACAAGAGGTTAAATGTCAGCCTTAGTTCTCATCTTTAATATATGGCATTGGATAAGATGTTCTTGAAAGCTGATTCTCTTTTACTTAAGGACTTCTTGCTTGTGTGAGAAAATTATCTCAGATATGTTCTGTGGTAAAGAATTAACAAAGACTGATCATGCATGTCCCTGGCAATAGTGAGAAAGATTAGGTGGAATGAGCCTAATTTAATTCTTTTTTTTCTCAGAAATTACTGCAGTTATATTGGATCGTTAGAACAGAGTAATTATAGCCACAAGCTTAAAAATGCTTAAAATCCTAAATTTGGTTTCTCTTCTTTGGTTTATTGATACTTCTAGAAAAATGAAACAAAAAAGCCCTTCAGAAGTGCTTCATTGTCTCTGGAAGTTACACTTAGAGCCAGATCTTTTAAGTAATTTTCTGTCCTGTATAATTGAGTTCTGCACATAGGATTCTTCTATTATTCTTAAGGTACACATTTAGTAGTGATGTATTCAGATTGTATAGAGCAAAAAAGTAAGAAGCTAAACTGTTCTTTCACCCCGAGTTTCTTGATCTTATTCCGATTTTATACATAGTTTCATGTTTACCAGCTTGAAGGTTTTTTCTGAAGTACGCAGACTCATGTGGTTAGTGGTGAGCAGGCATGTGCAGGCGCCCTCTCCCTCCCTCCACGCCTGACTACAAATACTGCTACCAGCCGCAGCACCAGTGCTCAATTTTTAAGTACTTTACTGAGCTTTCTTCTTGTTGCTCTTATGTCCATTCCCTCCTCTACTCCAGTCACTTCATGAACATCTATCCCCAGGATCATTGTCTGTGGGTCTTGTATGTTGAGGGAGTCAAAATTTAGTCTGGTTGTGTGGTCGTATGACTTCGTCTTTCACAACACCTTTATATTGATTTATACTTGCTATGCATTTGTCCAGAGCGATGCTAAGCTTGTTTTATGCAAGAAGATAGGACTTGTGTGACTATCAAGTCTCTCTTTCTCTTGTTATGGGTAATATATAAATAAATAAAATGAAAGCACCCAAACAGAATTACAGATATCTTCCCCCACCCCCTTTTTTTTATTTCTAGAATTTTTTTATCAAAGTTATCAAATTATTTAGAGGTTTGGTTTGGATTTGAATTCATGGCAATGTGACAAGGACAAGAATCAGCTTAGTTAAAGCTGTTGCTTCCTACGCATTTTTTTTGATGGAGGACTTTATTGGCAAGGTTGATGTTACTCAGCTTTATCCACCCTTTTACCCCAGACTCTGCAAAGGTGCAGGCTGCAGAGGGGCCAGGACTCGTGGCCTGTGATGTATAGAAACAGGGCTCCAGACCTAATGTGCTCAGTGGGTAAGGAGAGACCTGGTGACTGCAGGCTTCACCCAAAACAGGAATTTGGAAGAGATCTGTAGAGGTTCCAGTAAAGGGAGAAAAGATGTTTGTTGGTTTTGGTGTTTGTTTTTTTTTTTTAATTCCTAAAAAGAAGCAAACAGTTTGTATTCCCACTCTGAGTGGAGCTCCAGGAAGGAATATCAGACCAGAGTTGGAGATCATATTCCTATGTTGCTCTGACATTACAGGCGTGAGAGCATTCATCTCGGGGTGCTGGCTGGTGGGGATATCATGTTGTTCGACCAAGAGAATGAAACATGCATGTGCAGCAGTGTTGCTGTGCCTACTGTATTATTTTACCAGGCTCTTTGCAAGCTCATAATATCTTAAAGTGTAGCTGAGGTAGACACAATGAAACAGTCTCATTAATTGTGTATATTCCATTTTAAAAGTTCAGCTGGTACGTTCTCCTCATTCTTGTCAAATGTGATGACAGCGTCTTTGTATGATAAACGTACATCTTCTATAACTTTGAAAAATCACTGTTAGTAGCTTTGACATTTAAATTAGTAGAAATAATGATGGACATACTGGGTATTGAAGTCAACGTTGTAAGTAGTTTTGCAGAGTTTCTATGCAACTGAGTAGAAACGTTGTACTAATTCTTTAAAGTGCTGTTATTTTATTATACCCGAGTTTGTTGATTCCCCTTTATGGTATGCCATTTTGATCAGTATCCTGGAAAATATCTAGTACTTCACTCAATGTTTAAGGCACAGCAGTTACAGTGAGATGGTATATGAAGCAATAAATGTTTTTTTAGGGTGGTTGAATGCCAAAGTAGTGATGAGGCTGTTAAATGAGAGAACTGTGTGTAAAAGTTGTTTGGGGAAACATTTTTCTGTTTGGTCTAGATAGAAGATAAACCTAGTAAGTGGAAACACGAAAAATAACATTGAACTTATTTTACATTGAGAGCATTTTACTTTGCTGCTTGCAAAGTGTCTCTAGTTTGCATGTAGGCTGCTGATGAAACTCTGTTTTGAAGGATTTAGTATCATGGCAAAGATGTGATGTTATTAAAACCACAAAGGGTCAAATGCATTGCTATGTGTTAGCATTGTATATGCATCTGTTTGCAGGTGCATCATTGAAATGTGTAGTTGCCTTATTTTGTGGACAGATTTTCTTGTGTTTGCACACAATCAAATGTATAAATAGATTGGAAACAGCTTTTTGAAATGGGATTACTGCTTATTTCAAGGTCTGTAAGGAAAAAGTATTGCATGTTTGTTTTTTTTTTTTTGGGTGGGGGTACTGTGGCTGAAATTGCACTTAGGCATTTATAATGTGCATTACAGAGTTTTTGGTTTGCTGTTTGAAATCACTGCTAAAAATGTCATCTACATTTTTTTTTTCGTTCCCCTTTTTGAGATCAAAAATTACAGGTTCAAATCAGAATGTGAAGACCAGATGAAGGTTGAACTTGCCTCTGAAAAGTGTTTCTAGGCTGGTATGTTGCAATAAGTATTGACATTTCCAGAACACTGTATAGCTTCATCATCTTCAATTCAGTGCTTTCAGCGGCACCTTTCTTTTAGTAACAGCCATGAATGTATTTTAATTTTGTTCTGAAAATACTTTGGGGAAAGTTAATTACTGTTATCTGTACTTGAGTATTTGAAATAATTGTTTCAGAAACTTGAAGCTTTTTATGACTGAAGGAGGAGGAAAATGCAGAAGGGCAAGATAAAGGCTGTTACGTCCCACACTTGCTCAGTGAGCATGCAGCAAAATCGTTGTTGGTTGCGTGAGCTTTTAGAATATTTTATGTAAAGTCTTGCAAGTGCAATATTGACCAACAAATTAAAAATAAAAAAAGGCAAATAAGTGAAAAACACCAACGGAAAGTTAATTTCTTCCTGTTTAGCAAGTCTCGGCTATGCTACAATGTCAAAATCGTTGCTTTGTTTCTTTTTCCCAGCAAATAAATGCTTATGTGATTAGACTTGAGAACTATTCTGATTTGTGGTGAGACAACTTAAACCTAATTCTGCATAGCATCTTGTCAAACTTACAAATATTTGTTTGTATATGGTTTTGTAAGCAAACTGTAGCTTCTTATTTGGCCTTTTCAATTGCACCGGCTCTTTTGAGACTGTGTATCAGTACACTGTAAATAAAGCTGGTTTTGCCCTGAGGGTGATCTGCTGTAAGGTCTGCTAGAATTGGTCTCTCCAAATGAGATTGTACAGCATTGCTTACCAAATGTGTCACAGGTTTAAAACATGTACTACAAATTAGGATAGGATTCTTGCAGTAATATGATTTGTGTTTTGTAGCCAACCTCAAATTTTCAGAGGTAAAATGAAAGGAATCTCTGTAGTTTCTTTGCAGGAACTCTTTAGTGATCTATATTATGCTTAATGAACACAAAAGAACATCCATGTTGTATGCTGTCTGCATACGTTCAAGTGTCTTCAAACTCAGTTTTACCGGGGATTGTATTTTTGTTTGATGGTTGTCATCAGGGTACAGCAATCTAGAAGAATGGCTTTTGTAGAAGGTTATTTAAAGTGAAATCAAAGGTAATGCCAGAAAAAAACTGAGCAAATTATAATAAAATGTATAAGTGGATATACTGGTAAATGTAATATGCTGAAGGAATTGATACAAATTCACCGAACACAACTACCTATTTGTTCAGATAAGTCCCTGGACAAGGTGGGTAGAAGCTTGGAGGTGTTTTACCAGAAGCATGACGATGTGCTTGCGTTGTTGTTAGAGTTCCCTATTTGCTTCTGTTCACTGTCATTGATGCATACTGTGCTAGATGGGCCTTTGCACATGCAACTATTATTGTGTAGCTGATTATTTAAGCATTTTTTAAATTTAATTTTCTGAGTTCTGTTGTGATGTAAATGTTGTTCTTTTTCTGTCAAAGTAATCTGGTTAGGAAATTAACAATGCATAACTGCGGTGATGAGCAATATTATTTCACTGGAAGACAGCTATAATTTCAAAATATTTCTATTCTTGTTTTCTTTACTAGGCAGCATTTTTAGTATAATATGTACACGATTTGAACAAATTTAGAAGTAAATTGAGACAATTAGTGATGGTAAAATCTGACATTCGTTTCATAATTAGTAGCCAAAGATAGCCTTGTGAAATAGTCTTACTTTTTTGCTCAAATCGCGTGGTGGAAGTTAAAGAACACAGGTGTTCGTGGCTTTTTTTTAATACGACTTGCAAAAAAGCCATGCCTACTTCAAAAGACTAAGCTTTTCTTTGTTTTTTGACTTTGTGTGAACTTTTACTTCTGTGACTCCTTACCATATTTCTTCCAGAAATTGTGGTGGGGAAGTTGGCCTATGTCAACTACTTTTATTAAAGAATGTTCTGTAGGAGTGGCCTTTAAACAGACTGATGAAAATGGACTAGAGAGAACACTGATGCTCTATTTTCACCTGTGTGCAGGACAGGCTATTCAGATCAGTTGTCCAACATGCATATAGCATACACAAGTATCAACAACATATCCCCGTTTCCCGTTTTTTCCTGTTTCCCTTTTTTCCCCTTTTTTCCCCTTTTTTCCCCTTTTTTCCCTTTTTCCCCCTTTTCCCCCTTTTTCCCCCTTTTTCCCCTTTTTCCCCCTTTTTCCCCCTTTTTCCCCTTTTTTCCCCTTTTTTCCCCTTTTTCCCCTTTTTTCCCCTTTTTTCCCCTTTTTTCCCCCTTTTCCCCCTTTTTTCCCCCTTCCCCCCTTTTTTCCCCCTTTTTTCCCCCTTTTTTCCCCCCTTTCCCCCCCTTCCCCCCCCTTCCCCCCCTTCCCCCCTTCCCCCCCTTCCCCCCCCTTCCCCCCCTTCCCCCCCCTTCCCCCCTTTTCCCCCCCTTTTCCCCCCCTTTTTCCCCCTTTTCCCCCCCTTCCCCTTTTTCCCCCCCTTTTTCCCCCCCTTTTCCCCCCCTTTTTCCCCCCCCTTTTTCACCCCCCCTTTTCCCCCCCCCTTTTTCTCCCCCCTTTCCCCCCCCCCTTTTTTCCCCCCCGCCTTTTTTCCCCCGCCTTTTTTCCCCTTTTTTTAAATTTTCATTAATAGCGTTTGCAGGAACATTCTGAACATCTTAAATTACACTTTCATTCAGAATACTAGCCTGGAAAGAAGTTGATCGTTTCTTGTTTCTAGCTGAAGGTTGAGCTAATTGATTAATGGATTTTCTGGAAGATCTTTCTTTATTTTACTATTCCAAAATAATTTTTTCTTTTTAGATTTGTTTAGTTTCACTAAAGTGTTGTGTGAGGTTTTTTGTTTGTGGTTCTGTTGAGTGGGCTTTTTTTGTTTGGGTTTTTTTTGTTTGTTTGTTTGTTTTAAATCCAGGTTTTGTTCTGTAGGAATCAATGTTTTCCCTAAAGACCATAACTCTGTATGTAATGTTAGTTTAGGAAATGCAATAGTTCTTTGCAGCTTTAAACTTAAATTTGTTGGTGTCACTACAAACTATAAGTTGGTGTGGGAACTGCTTCACAGCCTTGTAATGAAGTCATTTATAACACCACAAAGTTAAGTCATCTGTTAGAAGTAAAAGCACTAATCTTTTAGCTGTCTTTTCTCAATGAATATAAAAACGCAAATTACTTTAGTTAGTAGATTGTTTTGAACAAAGCCTCCATATTTAAAGTGGAATGCTTTAGGAAGGTGGATGTTGTCATTTATTTTTTTTAAGATTATGAATATCTGTGTGTTGAGTCAGCGGTTTTAATGTTTTTGTTATGATTCCATGAAGGATATTTGTTTTAAGGCATGTTAGAGCTTGTCTTGTCACTTACCTGTAACTTTAACAATTTTATGCTTGCTGTTTGTAGGCAGCACATGGTACTGTACACCTGAATTTCTACACTGTAGTGAGGCACATAAAACGTATTGAAGCAGTACTTAGATGTAAATAGAGAAATATTTAGGGCCTGTTGGTGCTGTAATCAATGGACAGTTTCTGGATAATTGCATTTGAGTAAAGTAACCTTATAATGCCTCTGTGCATTTTTGCTTCTGCTTTGTATGTAGAGCGTGACAATTAAATATTTGAGAATGTGGAAGACTGGTAGTAGCTTCTGCAGGTGGGCCTTTTTGTTTTTTGTGCTCTTGACTTCAAATAGTGGTTGCATAGCTGGAGTTTGCAGTCACAGACTGGCACTGAATTTTGTGGTTTTCTTTTTAAATAGCACTTTGATTTTTGTAAAGTGTGGAGAGAAAAGATTGTGTTTGCAGAGAGAAGATGGATAGGTCTAAGTACAGATAAAAGTTTGCTTTAATGTATTTACTGACCATTATTTAAAAAAGAATTTCTGGTAAACAGGTTAGAAACCCCAGTGCTACTCTTTCATGAGTATCTTTGAAAACTTTCTTTGCACTGTACATCAAACCACTAAATTTAGTTTGAATTTAAACGTGCTAGGATGAGTCCACTCAAACAGATAGATACGCTTCTTGCTCACAGTTGGTTATCTATTGATCTGTCTTTTCTAACTGTTAAAAATGTCGGTCTTTTGTGGGCTCGTTACTCCCGTTTTCTTCTTGTGCATGTTACTCTGAACAGTGATAGTCTTGGTGTATCTGTGATGCTCTGAGGACGTAATCAAGATCACTAGTTAGAGGCTGTGGAGTTTATTAGACCAAGTGACATGACTGAGAAGTGACAAGCTCTTGATCACAAGTACCTTTTGTTAAGGTCTGAAATCAAAACATCAGTATTCAAAGCTAAATAGGAGGTGAAGATAGTTGCTCAGAGTTCAATTAAATGTGGATGAATTTTACTGTCTTGGAAAGGAAAGGTAGCTCCTAGGAGGGGAGGCAGGAGAGGAGTAGTAAGCGTATTCTTGGTGGAGAGAAGAGATGAGAAAGCAGTTGCCTCCTAAGGAGGAAAGACAGGCAGTTTATAGCTGGTGGAATGTGAGGAGTTGACTGTGGAGGGAGAGATCATACTGAGCTCATAATTTTTGTTTTATGGTACATTAGATGTATTTGGTATCTAGCAGAGTTATGAATTTTAGCTGTTATGTCAGTTTAGTTGCCTGTAAAACTGCATTCTCTGTTCCAAAGCTTGTCTTTGAGAAGTGGTGGGTAGGTTTCCCTTGAGGATGGCCTGAGAGATTACAGATGAAGCAACTGTTTTATGAGAAGAGTCCTACTGATATCTGGCTGGTTTTGTCCCGATTCAGTTGTCTGCATGGATGTACTTTTTAAATGTTCGTTCGTGCTTAGTTACTGTTCTTACAAATATCCTAGGATAGGAATACATGATGTCCTGATAAAGTAAGAAACTTTTTTTTTGAGCCAAGGTATTTGGGGTTTTTTTTCAGAATTTATATACAAAATTTGCTTATTAAGAATAAAGTGCGATGGGCTTAATATTTGTGACATGTCACCATTTCCTTTGATACTTAACTGACTGAAAATGATTCTTGCTGCTTATTTTTTGTCTTCTGATTCCCAAGCATCTAACCTCTGCAGTTTGTCACATGAATATTTACTAGGTCCTGTATAGTGAGAGAGTTCCTGAGATGTAGTACTGAAGACCAGAAAGTCAGTACCATGTTTAAAATAAAATGTTTTTCATCAGTAGGGAAGAAAGGTGGTTTTCTGTTTTCTTTTTTAAATTGATGAGGTTTAGTAAGTCTCATTTGAAAGGGTATAATGTAAGCTTTCTAAATTGAGAGCTTATGAACTAGATGGTTTGTCTCTGGGTGCCCACACAAGAATTGCTCACTCTGCCTTTTATGTCCAGTGACTTACTGGCTGTAAGTGAAGATGAGAAGTTTCTCTCGGATCAAAAAACCCCTCATCTTTCTTTCCATGGTCGTAACAGGTTTGGGTTTCAATGTGGTGTGCTTTTTGTTTTGTTTAATTTTTCTTCAAACATAAAATACAGCAGATGTGTAGAATATCAAGGGCCTAGTTTTGCTGCTCTTCTAAAGAACACAGGTGTGCCCAGTCCTGGCATGGATGCCAGGGCATGTTAAAGGCGGAGCTGTACTCTGGCGTACCTTGTTACGCCCCTTTGAGCTTGAGAGTGGTCTGGACTTCCAAGAGGGCATGCAAAATGATTATATAAGCAACTATGTTTACTTTATATACATTAACACCCTTCATTTGCCTTTCAATGTAGTATTTTTCACCTGGTGGTACAAGCAGTGCGGATGGCTACATTGTAATAGGCGAGGGGAAATGCAGCATGAGTACCTAGTTGAGTAAAATACAAGGTCTAGGAGCTACAACTACTTGGCCAGTTCATGTAGTTCAGCGCATCAACAGGGACATGTGTCTAGGCTGGTACTGCCACGTGTGCATAAATGGTGAGGAGAAGGTGGTGAGCACCCTCCCATCCACCCAAGTGAGATCTGTAGAGAATTACAGTTGTGTGAAAAGATCAGATGGATGATCAGTTGTGGTCAAAAAGTAAATTGAATGCTAGTTGTTGGGAAAGGAGAGAACAAAGCACAGAACTCTGTGAAGATCCATCAGTTCAGTTCCCCTCAGCTTGCAAGATATAGAGGAGCTGGCAGAGTTTCAGAGAAGACCTGCTAAGAGTCATCAGGACAAGGAATGAGGAAGGTAAAACTATTCAGTCTGGAAAAGAGATGATAACTGAGTGAGTCTCTGGTAAGAATCTGCGAAATCTTGATTGGCTTGAAGGAGGTGGGTATTAACAGTTCATTGTCTTTTCTAGTGCAAGAGCTCAGGATGTTAAATAAAGCCAATAGGAATGGGGTTACAAACAAACAAAAAGTGTTTTTTCATGGAACAAGTAGTGGAAATACTGGAGTTGCTCACCATAAGATGGTGTGGATGCTAAAAATCAACGTGTATTTGAAGAAATGCTAGGCTCTCTTGAGAAAGAGGAGCAGCATTGAGAGTCAGTGAATAGAACACACATCTCAGGAAAAAACCCTGATGTGAAAACAGCTGGGGGCGGGGAGAGTACGGCACGTGGCTGCTCTGCTTTTCCTCTTCTTTGGGCACTTATTTGTGGCCCTTGTAGGTGGAATAACAAGTCTTTGGTCCGATACACCTGTTGTCTTGGAAATACTGCAAGTCGGTTTTATGTCAAGTATGCATGGGCTCAGACATACCAGAATTCACAGGATTACTGTGATCCATCTGGAGGCAAATCTGTGGTTGGGGCATGCTGACATTGAAAGCCAGAGGTGATAGATTTTTGGGGGTCTTTTCACAGCTGGTATCTATGTTCTAGTTAAAGTAATGGTAGAGAGGCTGTTAACTCTTTAATGGTAGAGAGGCTCTTAACTGTTAAATTTATTGACTTAGGTGTCAAATGGTGATGTGATATGCTGGTTAAAATACTGTTTTACTGGAATTCCAGTTTATTCTAAAATGTAAGTGTTCCGTCTGTTAAAATAAATAAAAAAAAATTATAAGTCAGATAACTCATGAAATCATTTAAACAATGAAATTGTTACAATATAAGAAATGTCCAGTTCTGGGCTTGATGCCCACTTCTGGGCTTCTCAGTACAAAAGAGACATGGACATGCTGGAGCTAGTCCAATGGATGGCCACAAAGGTTGAGGGACTGGAGCACCTTTCCTATGAGGAAAGGCTGAAAGAGCTGGGACTGTTCAGTCTGGAGAAGAGAAGAAGGCTCAAGAGGGATCTGAATGTGCGTAAATACCGGAATGAAGGGTGCAAAGAAGCCTGGGCCAGGCTCACTTAAGTGGTGCCCAGTGGCAGGACCAGAGGCAGTGGGCATACACTGAAACACAGAAGGTTCCCTCTGAACATCAGGAAACACTTTTTCACTGTGTAGGTGACTGAGCATTGACACAGGTTTTCCAGAAAGACCGTGGAGTCTGTATCCATGGAGATAAGCAGAAGCCATCTGCACATGATCTTGGGCAACCAGCTCTAGATGGCCCTGCTTGAGCAGGGAGATTAGAGCAGTTGCCCTCCAGAGATCCCTTCCAACCTCAACCATTCTGTGGGTGATTCTGTGAAAAACTTTATCCAATCATGAAACCATCTGTAATGGTTTGTAAGTATTAGGCTACATCCAGTTGTTTTGATTGGGTATTTCTAATTTGGTTTTCTGATTGGGACAGTCATTGTAATAGAAAATTATGATCTTTTATTTATCTTCAGTGATAAAGATACAAAGCTGTTACCAATTGCTTTGTTCAGAACTGTGTGTGTTTCTGTGCATTGGTGACACGCTATCTGTAAGTACGAAGCCTTCGTCAGAGCTGCTGATAGTTTAAGCCACTTACAATGTTATGTTCTCAGAAAGTTCTAGATAGCTTGGGCTTTTAAATTTATGTATTTTGACCATCAGTCAAAGACCAACAGAAGAAACGGTCTTGGTCTATGTCTTGAAATGTGAATTACGCCAAAGTGTTCTTATTGAAGGTTTACATTTCGTAATGACAGTTGGTAACACAGAGGTAAGAAAGTTTGGATGGAGTTTGTTGCGTACCTGCTATTTGTGTGGCCCAATTTCAGACTAAAGAGCAGTTAATAAAGCCACAAGAAACTACTGTTTTTGAATTAGTTAGGGAAATTTGTAACTAAATTATGGCAATTTAAGGACGATTGCTTTACAATGTGACATAGAAGTTACCAGATAAAATTACTCGAGTACATATTTCCCCTTCTCCTCCATTTCCTTTTTCTTTTCGTATATCAGTTTGGATCATGTCTTGTTTAAACACTTTCTGACAAATAGTACCATGTTTTGGATTTAAATAGGAATTAAACATCTAAACTGTGAAAAGATTTCAAATCTGTGAGGAAAACAAACTGGCTTAGCTAAAAGAAACTGTGATTTCCAGAACTTGTACTGTCCAAAATGGCACTTTCATGAACTTGTGTGGACCAGTGTAGGGTTTCTCCTAGCTTAAAATCATCTATCCCCAAGAGAGTTGAGAGGGGTCATAGTGCCCCATAATTTCTGAATTTCTTCATATCAGGATGCATTGCTCAGGCACACGGTGTAATTCTCTCCCCTTCCTGATACGGTTTAGTGGCAAACATCCTCTGGCTTTTCAGGAAGCAGTTTCAGAAACATGAAAACCTTATGCTACCCTTGTTTAGCTGGAGCTACCAAGGAGTCAAGGAAGTTGTTATAGGTGTGGGCTAAATGTATTACAGCCAGCACACACTCCTTTCCCTCCTCTCTTCCTTTCTTTTGAACTTTCTGTATCAGTCTTCTGTGCCTGCCATATTTTGGGGTTTGCCAACAGCAACCATTTCTGTTTGCTAGGAGTCTTTTTTTTAGACACTCTTATAGCTAAACTAATTTCGGTGTGGGTTTAGTAGCATGGGACTAAGTGCAACCCAGGCAATGTGTTTCTTTCTCATCTTCTTTATTGCAGAGGCGGCACGGCCCATGTTCAGACCTCCGTGTCGGGGAACCATTGCTCCCAGTTGTCCGCACAGCTCCTGGGGTTTTGTCCATTTCCTTCTTACTTGTGTACTGCAATATGTTCATATTCATGACAAAGGTCTTCCTGATGCCCCCCATCTCAAGCAGGGCTTTGTATTGCCAATTGGTCCCATTCCAGTGGTTCCCTGGTGCCCTCGTTCCAGAATCCTCTGTCGCATTTGTTCTTCTTGATACCAAGGGGGATATCATAACAACAGAGTGGGATGATTGTCATCATGCCCTGGTTCCTCAATCCTTTTGCAATAAGAGCTGATAAAATCTTGTGTGGCAGAGTTTGCCAGAGGAATAGCAGATCTATATGTATGTCCCCTTACCACTGAGATCAAGTTGGGCCTGGCAACTGAGGCTTGAAATGCTTCTATTTTTGCACTTTCTCACATGTTAGAACCAAATAGCCAGAACTGTCCTAGCATTAGATATAATGTTCCTTTTTACTGGGACCTGACAGCACAATATTGTTTGGGCTGAATTTGGTACTGAATAGAAATGTCCAAATAAAGCTTCACAGACTCACAGAATTGTAGGGGTTGGAAGGGACCTCTGGGCATCATCTAGTCCAATCCCCCTGCTGAAGCAGGGTCACCCAGAGCAGGTTGCACAGGACCTTGTCCAGGTGGGTCTTGAATATCTCCAGAGAAGGAGACTCCGCAACCTCCCTGGGCAGCCTGTTCCAGTGCTGCATCACCCTCAGAGTGAAGAGAAGTTCTTCCTCGTGTTGAGCTGGAACTTCCTGTGCTTCAGTTTGTGCCCATTGCCCCTTGTCCTGTCACTGGGCACCACTGAAAAGAGAAGCTTTTTAGCCATTCAGGTAGGACTTTTGCTCTCTGTAAGGAGAGGATCCCTTGATAGTTTGTTTGTTTTTTTTAATAGTCTACCTGCAACTGGAAATTGCTATTTTAAAGGAAATAATTACAGTATGGTCGCTACCAATAAATTTGTTTTGTGCATCCTAAGTATCAAAAGAAACTCGTCAACTGTACTAAGACCAGTAAAATGTTTGTTTTCTTGAACACCTCAGTGAAATCTCTTTCTATTCCTCTAGCAGAAAATAAAATTGCATTTTTCTGAAATTTTTCTGCAAGTTAGATGCTACCCTGCAGAGGTATGTATACCTCCCTGCATCAGTGAGACATAATGAAATTGGCAGATAGTTTGTTCCCAGGGAGTGACTGTGGTCTTCCCATCATACTCGCTCCTTGGGCTTCCTGAAGGAAGAGGGCAATTAATATAATCAGTTGTTTCATCTGAACCTTTTTTTAATGGGAAAGATGTAAGCTCTTGTGGCTCAAATTAACTTCAGCAAGGAAATTTTGGTTTTATCCATTTCACAAGTGTGATATTACCACCTTAAGATTTAAGAAGTTATGACCCTGAAAAATTAGGAGTTTGGCTTAAAAATCACACAAGTCTTTTAAAAAGCAATGAAAATCTTTGGGAACCTGACTTTGCTTGCTCTGGGTGTGTTTTTCTTTTTTCCCTATTTTTTTTCTTTTGAAAGATATGCCAGATGTTGAGAGACTGACAGTAAAATGGTAAAAATTGGCAGAATTCTTACCAGTGGAAAGAAACATCCTTCATTGTCTACCTTTGAAAAATTATCATCTCTGGGTATTTAAACACACAATACTAGTAGCAAGTAATGTTTTTGTATTCTGCCTTCCTTACTTCCCTGGTAATGCTGAAACTGGTAAAAGCTGTAATTAAGCAGTTGTACCTAATTTTAAAATACAGTTACCATTTAATTCTTATTTTAAGCTGTTTTTGAAGTAAAAGGCAATATATTGGGAACTGAGCCAGAGATTAGTAACAAAGGGGTTTTTAAAATGACAACCAAAAATTGTAGAACAAAGGGGCCAATTTTTTACAAATTTATTATCCAAGGTACGTGTTGTGATACAGCACTGGAGTCTTGCACCAGAATATGACTTTGACAAACTTAACTAGATATGAATTTGTTATAATTGACTTCTTGGGTAGGAAGAGTAATTTGAGATTGTTTCAAGCTGTGTGTAGGACGTAGAAAGTGTTTCATTTTAGTTTTTTAGTTAAGCTTGTGCATAATAAACTGAATGAATATGGAGTGTGATTTTAAGGGAATGTGTGTTTGTACATTACTATTGTTACTACTAATGCACATTGAAACTGAATATTGGTTAGGTATTCACATTTGTTAAGGTAATAGTCTACTAAAATACTTGTCTGTTCTGGGGGATTTGTTCAGTGGTGTAAGTCCACAACATTTTTCAGAGTGAAAGCAGATTAGCAGCAGTATATTGTCAGCATGGAGCTGGTATCTGGTAGCATTGCATGATGGATTAATCACAGTCAGTAGAGCATTTTTTGAAAAAGATGATCTGAGTATCTTTCAGTGAGCTGATAGTTTGTAAAGGTGGTTGCAATGAACTACCAGTTTACAGCCTGTCTTGAGTAATTGAAGCACCTCGTCAGATGCCCAGGAAGAGTAATCTTCCTTATCAAGCAGCTTGGGTCGTAGTCTTGGCAATACTTAATAGACACAGGGTAGGAATATTAATATGGCAGAAGAATATATAATATTAAAGGACATTTCAGATTGTTGAATACATTTAAAGGGGTGTTTTTAATTCTGCAAATTATATGCTTGCATATGTCATTTGTTAATATCTCAAAATTAGAACAGTGTATTGTGCTCTATTTGGTAATGGACATATTACTGTAGAAAGACATTGCTCCTGCCAACATTTTAAGACTATCAGCTTTTCTATTTGTGAATGAAATTACCTTGACAAATCCTTTCTCTTTTTTCTTGTTCATATATATAAAAAAGCTGTTCTGTAATGGAGGAGTAATGAACCTTATCTGTGCTAACTCTGAAGTAGTAGATGTAGGTGGTAATGCTTACAGAGTAGTCAAAAGCATGACCTGAGCACATACTTACATGACTGAGCTAGTAGCAGTCTAACTAGCTCATTCGCCAATACCAGTGGAGTTGTGAAATCTCAGGATTGTAGGCAAGTTGTACAGCTTGTGCCATTTTTAATGCCTTTAGGACTTTGCTGCTGTCCGTGTCAGACCTAGTTAAATGAGCACTAGACCATCATTAATACTGTTAGGTGTTGCATATGTGTTACAGACCTTGGGGTGCACTGTAGGCATGCCAAGAGTTAGCGGCCTTATCATCGTGCTATTCGCTGTCTGCTAGCAAAGAAGGAAAGCCAGCCTGCAGTAGGAGTCTGAGACCACCGAAGTTTGCTGTGCCAGGCTTGCAGAGTCAGGGTGTAGGTACATGGTGGAACTAGGGAAGAGTCCCTAGTGAGGAGTAGGTGCTCTCTCTGCTTTCCTTTCCTGCAAGTTAGCCTGTCAGTCACTGTAAGCAGCCTTGTAGGTACCCAAATACCTGGTCTTTCAGGTTTCCTCAGCCACCAACTTTTCCTGTAAGGCTTCCACTGAAGACATTAGATAAGCCTTCTAATAACTGGTGGACAGTGATGACTGCAGTTTGGGGAAGACATGATATTGTCACCAAAATCGAGAGTAAAATTTCTTAACGCCTATGTAGCATTAAAATACAGGCATTCTTTATTACAGCGCCAGATGCATGAGGGATCGCTCATCCTAACGTGAATGCTGTGTGTTGCATCACCCCAAGCTTATATCACCCTGTTACATGCATATGCATAAAGTTTCCCAGAATGTTCATATATGTTTATTCTATTTCCTGGAACTAGTTATCATATTTGCATAGTCATTACACAGGCGGCCTGGGTCTGTGGGGCTTCCATGGAGTCCTCGATGGTCTCTAGTGGTCCCTGGTGGCTGTAGAAGTGGTACTTCATAGTGTCCTTTCCATGAATTCTGAGTCTTTTCTCCAATGTATGGTCATGAATTGACTCACTGAGAAGTTTGTGGATTTCTCCGGATCTTGGTGTCTGCTGGTTTATCTGCAGTTCTTTAGGAAGTGCTTGTTACATGTCCTTTAGTACAACCTTGCCTGAGGCCTCTGATAGCGAGTCCTTTGTTTTCTGCTTAATTTTTGTGGAATTCCCTGTCACTGTTATGCATAACGTACCCCTCCTGTACATCACGTACCACCCCCCCCACCCCTGTACATCACATCAGGCACCCTGTTTTACAACCATGTGGGCTCAGAACAATTTGATAAATTTCACCTGTTGCTACCAGTCTTTGTATCGAAAATATTTTCTGTGATAGCAAGCACGAGCTGAAATGAATTCTCGGCATTTGCGTTTTGAAAGTATTTTGATTTCTTTTGTTGTTGTTCTGTAGCATAGTCTTCCATGTTACTTCTGTGGGACTATAATTTTGTCAATTTTAGTTATGTTTTGTTATCTTTCCATAAAATTTCTCTCTTTAACTTGGTTTTATCATAGGAATACATATAAATGCAGGCAGAAAATAGCTGATTTGAAAAGCTGAAGTGGATTGGTATACATAGCATCCCTACTCTATAAGGCTTTCAATTTAAGTATTTCAAATTTGCAAAAATAAGCTTTTAAAAAATAAACTTAAATTCTCACTCACACACACATGCACATACACACAAACCCCAGGCTGACTGTGGAGGCTTTTTATAATTTCTTCTTAGAAGAGTTCTTACTTTCGTGGTATTTTCCCACCCCCAATGCTATGGCTTTACTTTTCTACTTAATATTTTAACATGGAGGAGTTGCTTGGAATGTCACTTTTAATTTTAACTCTCAGTTTAGTTCTTGACTTGATATAGCTAACAGTAGATTATATCCCCACCCCCACCCCCCCCGCAAATCTCCTGTTGTAAAACCTTTTCATAACGACATACTTCCCACCCCCCTTCCCCCTCCGCAAAGGTACATCAAGTCAGATTTACAAGAACGCGAAAATATCTCAAACATGCCACTCTGACAGTTTTAAAAGTTTCTCAGCTTGTTAATTTTTTGGAAGCTTTTTTCCTCCCCAGTCCAAAGGAAAATGTCAGGCTGGAGTCTTCAATAATGTTGTTACAAATTTGAGTTACAATGTAAATTACAAATTTGGGGCAGGTAGTTAGAAACAGCTGAAAAGATGTACCAACGCAATTTCAAATACTGTGTGCTTCCCTCACTGCTGCAGAACTTGGTTTTGGTTTTCACACTTTCTAACTGCAAAAACGCTATGTTTATCAGAAAACTTCTCCAAGTGTGTGTCTTGCACTCAGTGCACCCAAACTTTAGATTGCTTGCGAGTCTGGGGCTAGGTACTTGAATGACATTTGCCAGCTTAATATCATGAACCTTCCTTTCCATTAGAAGGAGTTGTGTACAGTTATGTAGGTAGGAATACGCAGTTAGCAGACACCTGCTCATGTGTTTTGGTATGACTGTCTCTTATTTCAAGTTTAGGCATGGACTCCACAGAAACAGGGGTGTCTTCGCTGCTCTAGTTTGGAACTCGTGACAGTTACAGTAGACAGTAGTGGATTTGGTAGTGCAGTAGTATGGATTTACAACAGCATACTGATAGCAAAGCTCAGCCAATCATTTGGCGAAGTGAATTGAAAGGGTTTCTGCTAATTCTAGGTTTTGGGCACTCTTCTACTTTAGCAGTTTTACTAGGATATTAGTTAGATTTATGAATGATTTAATTTCCTCCTCAAATCAGTGTTTTAAAACAATTTCCTGATTTGGGGGGTAGTGGGGTGGGTTCTGCGGACTGTAGACTTTGCCAGTATTTTAAGAAAGTTGTAGTTGTTCAAGACGTAGTTGCTGTTTGGCATTTGGCTTGATCCAGTAAATTTTTTATAACAATTATCCAAAAATGCCAATGGTAGGAAGAGAAGAAACAATATATTGGATTGTAACACATTGCTACAGATCTGATCTTGATCCTATTTGCCATGCATAAAGAGGAGATCATTATAAGTTACGCTTTTATTAAAATCAAACCCAGAAAAATAACACAATAGCTAGTCCAAATAAGCCCATACTATGCACTTAAAGCAAGACAGAAATTTTGGATCTCCTCAGATACTGAAAAACAAAGCTGATCTCTATCAGATATGCATAATGGTTCCCTTTATTACAATTTTGTCATTTCATTTGTAAATAAATTTATTGTTAGGTTTTTGTGTGACAAATAGAGCATAGCTCATCTAAATGATGAAAAGTCTGCAATAATAGTAATTCTGAAGGTCTTTTTCTTCAGTTTTGTGTCAGAATGTGGGAGATGTTTCACAGCAACATGTGCTTTCTTTTCTGGCAGCCTTATGCTCTTTCATCTTCTTTCCTTGTTCCCCTGCTTGTTCCCCCTCGTATACAGAAAAAGTAGCTGCATATCCTCTGATCACTGTACTTGATTGTGTATCTTGGAAAAGCATTCACATTCATTTGAAATTGCACCATTGCTTCATTCCAACTTCCACTGATGTAGAGAGCTGAGTAACTTGTCTCTAAAGAGGCTCTTATTCTGTAGTAGCTGCTGTCTTAAAATGCAGAAGTACTTCAAAGTACTCTGAACCTTCCTCTTTTGTGTTTGTAGTTATTGTTGTATGCAACTGCATTGTGAGGCAAACACTACTCATACAAATTCTTGTTAATTACATGATAGCTATTTTTTGCTTGGCAATTTGTTTGTATTATATGTATGCTTTTCATATACAAATCCAAATATCGAGCCTTTAAGTTTTGGCAACTGTAGCAAACTGCATGGAAGCAGTGATTCTTCATTCCTGGCCTTTCTGAATATCTGACTTGTCTGAAAGCTGCACAACAGGGAGTGGCTTCTCTTTATGCGGTGACAGGCTTCCACTTGGTGCAGACACATGTTTTGGAGGAAATTTGAAGTCTAGGGAGTTGTCACGTTTGCATGTTTCATCTGTGGGGCATGAAGAGGGACCATTTTCTGTAGGGATGAAAAGGGGAAAAGTTGTTAAGGATCGGTTGACTGTTTTTTGGACAGAGACTGCATAGGACTCTTTCTTGTACTCACAGTTGACTATTAAATTGTCTCAGACCTTTGTTAACTTCTGAAATAAACCCCTTCTTTTGGTCATATCTTTCCTGAATAATTGTCAGCTCTTGAAGGAACTAGGCTGCATTACCCCCTTTTCAAATCAGGATTATCTGGGAGACTGTATCAGTGTTGATATCTTCCTTCAAAATCTAAAGAATTAAAACAGTTGTCAACATCATTGCAGTGCAGAGCTCTTCCTGATTAGTCTACAGTTTTGATTTTTGAAAGATTATTGTCTGTTTTCTGAAGCTATCTTTAGTCATTTCTCATAGACTTAACTGTATTTTGCTTTCCCTGGTAGAACCTCAAAGAATGTGTCACTCAGTAGCACTTGAGAATCGCGTGCGGGTCACCACATATGCTTGATTTGCTGCATTCAGTAAATCAAAAAGTTGCCAACACGACACTTGTTGTATTACCTCCTGAAACTCACTGCACTGTTTCACTGCTTCACCCTTTTTTCTTTTTTTTAGTACGATCCATTAGCTGTTTTCCAGTCCACAGGATAATACATCCCTTTTAGATCAGCCCAGCCTGAATAATATTTCAAAGAAGTCAGTGTAAAAGTGGTTTCTAGATAAGCTGGATCTCTTTTTCCTAGTCTGTTAAACCTACCTTCTTGACTTCTGGCATATTTCAGTATAACATCATGTGCTTTTTCCCTGCTCCTCTGTTTTATTTTAACCTTTTGTCACCTTTGGATATTGGTTTCTGCTTTGGTAACTGAGTTTGGAATATTAAATTAGTAAGTGGTAAAATATGGGAGGGAAAGAGGGAATAAATATAGACTTTCTCAAGTTAGTCCTTGTTAGACTTTCTGAATTGTTACCTGGTTGTTACTCATCAGTCTTGCTGTAGCCTTATAGTCTTAATGTATTACATTTTCACTTTTTTTCTTGTAAAAGACAATGGTGTTACTAGGTAAGTAAAGGGTCTTTTTGTGAGAAAATGCAGGATCAAGCCATCCATTTAAAAATGAATGTGAAACTCTTGGAAAAAAGTTTGAGTCTGATTCTGGCAGACCAGATAACACAGTATAAATGCATAGAAAGAGCTAGACAAGAAAACTTGTGTAGGTTAGGCAGGTGTTATAAACATGAACTTTTTAATGAAGTCATTCATGAAGTGTCAAAGTTCAGGCTTTTGGTAAAATTGGTCCACAATATTAAAAATGTTCTATGTTTAGGATCCCTTGGAATAAAGAAGTACCTAAGGAAGGAATGTTAAAACAAGAATTTACATTAATCACTGCAGAACCTCGCTGAAGTAGAGAATGAGCTCTGTAATGTTCATGTTGGGAACCTGCAATGAGGAAGTGTGTGAGTGCATGTTCTAAAGGGTTATTTGTTACCAGATGTTAGGGATAAAAAATGGATAATAGAAGTTCTAAGGGAAGAAAGATAATTTTGAGGGAGTGATTGATAGCTTCACTCTTCTCAAAAATGAGTCACACTTACTAAACTACAAGAAGAGTCTGCATCTTCTCTGCAGAGCACTCACAAAAAATCATAGTGGTAATTCTTATCATATTGCTCTCTGCAATAGGCCCCTATCACTTAGTGTCATTTGAATTGCATAGCCAGAGACAACATTCAAAGTTTCAAGTGATTATAAAGAAATCTCTTTTAAATGAAAATTGAAGAGAAATGCCTACTGTAAGATTGCATGTTATTTTGCTTGCTTGAAAATATGCTACTCTGAATAGAATTCAACATCTGATTCAGCCTTATTGGTAAATATGGAAGTTGGAATGAGCTGAGCTTGCCTGACTTGCTTAGGAATGAGGTGGCACCTAAACTTTTGAATATCTACAACATGAAAAAAATCTCGACTACTCAGTTGCTCTTTTCTTAGTTTCCTGTGTGATCTTTTCTAACAGATTATTCCTGTTATAGCTCATTGAGCTGAAGTAGGATGGCACAGATCAGTAATTAAAGAATGCCTGTATCCATCTGCCTAGTGACTATTGTGCTTTGTTGTCTTTACATCTGCATGTTGTGTTGGCTGTGAACAGCCAAACAGAAGGACTTCCCAGTCAGGTTCCAGATCCTAACGTTTTGTCATCTTTATCTCACAGAGTTCTGAAGCCTCTGAAGTGGTAATCCTGGAGCGCTGCTGGATTGTGGAGTTCAGGAGTAAAACAGATGTTTCAATAGTTCTCAGTAAGTAAGGAACAGCTCAGTATGTTCAGTGTGAATTTTTTATTTCTGTCAACAAAAATGACAACAAAAGAAATAACCACCCAGACATTGAAACTTTGCTAAAACCTTAGCTAAAATATATCCTGTTGTCTGTTAGATGCCTGCATCTAAATACTGCTTGTCTCTGAATTCATGCCTAAAAAGAAAATCCTAAAATTTATTGTTTTACTTTTTGTAAGATCAAGTGAAAGTTTTATGTCTTCTTCTTCCTCTGACAATAAATAGAAGTTTGATATTCTGGTTTGTTGGGCATTATGTACAATGTGGGATTTGTGTTGATGCATAGTCAATTCATCTCATTCTTGAATAATTAATTGTTGCCAACCTCCCTAGTAGTAGAAAAAAAATTACTTATTTCATAGAAATCAGAATCATTATTTTAGTGGAAAGATTTTATTTTGACAAAATGCTGACATGGAGTTTTGTCTGCAGGAAATAGCCGTTGCTTTAGAATTTTTTCATGATGTGGATTCTTTTTGATGCCACTACAGAGTTTTGAAGTCCTGAGATCAATGTGCTATTTTCTGTTAGCCGTAATGGTCTAAGAGCAGTTTTGGTAGGCTGCTAATACTAGCTACAGGGGATAAAACTTATACTACATTTGTGGGCTTGATGGCCAGTTACATTTAGTAGAAGTTCCTACCTTTTTTTATACTCACCAAAATCTTCAGTCCACTTCAAGGAAAATGTTGCATCAATTGTGCTAACTTTTGTCCTCACCTGCTGAAGTGATTCTTTGTGTTTGGTCACATGTGAGAAGGCAGTGGCTTAAGATGTATTCATTGTGGGTTTTATCCTTTTCTGGGTAGTATTCTGGGGAATAGCTCAAATCTAGCATCTTTAGTAGTAGAATTAAATCTTATGTCTTGTGCCTGGTGTTGAGGCACTGTATCAAAAAGGACTTCTTGCTGAATTTGGAAGCTTTGCTTTGTGTAAGTCTAACAGCTGAATGATTACCACTGACTCTCAAATAGAGACTTTTTTATTATGGCCTTAGTGATTCCAATTCATTGATTAGAGTTGTCAGCGTTATGAGGTGGTGATGTTACGGTTTGGGTATAAATACAGTCTTGTCGGTTCCCTTCTGGTACGTCTTTTACAATGTTTGAACATAAAGCTTCTGAACTGAACTAAGAATGCAGTTGTAATGGCTGACAAGATTCTTTCAATTAACTTTGAGGCCTGCAAAGAGGACTGTTCCTGTGGCAGTGAGGCTGACAGGTGTTAAGTCCAAAAGCTGGGGAGATGGATGATGATGAGTACTGAGTAAGCACTTGAGGCTGCCCATGGAGAGAAGGAGGCTGTGAGTATGTGTGGAGAAGAAACACACCTGCATAGTTAGGAACAGAAATTGCTACCTGAGAGACAGACTTTCTAAAACAAAGTTTGACGATCAGTAGTGTGGTTAGAGGCAAGGGTGGCATTCTGACCCACCTCTAAAAACATGTCAAAGTAGAAGAGGAAAGAGTACAGAAAACTCCTCGTGTGCAGAGCCAACAAATGGTGATGAGTGCCTGGGGTGCGACCAGAGGAATTCAACAGAAGATAGAGGAAGAGATAGACAGGTAGAGGAGAAATGGTTTTCAGCCTTGGCAATTTTCCTGTGCTGGAGAACAAAGACGAGAGCCTTGCTGATGATTTGTTGGGTGAGAAAAGAAAAAGAAAAAGAAAGATAGACTGTTATGAGATATTAGAACAAAACTGAAGAGAAATGAAGATGATATACTGTGTACTGAGTGAGGATAAAATACCAAAAGAAGTGAAATATTGTGTGTACTGTAGGAGAGAACAAAATTCAGAAGAGAAAAGGGGGGGAGAAAAACAAAACTCAAGAACTAAGAAGAGATGTCTTTGTCAATGGCAGATTTGATTATGAAAAGCTAACTACAGCGTCACAAGAATATATCCATTGGGAGCCAAAAAAAGCCAAAAATGTGTTTCTGGGACTTTGAAGGATTCAGGTGGAAGCAGGACAGGATGACCTAACTACTCACAATGTCCATTTCCTGGTAGAACAGACAGAGGAGAGCTGTGCCAAAACACAGCAGAAGTTCCAAGGAAGGAGGCAGGGTTGATCCGTGAGATTTAACTGGGTGTGTGGCTGGGAAGGGACACTTTCTACATCTTGCAAGATGAAGAAAATCAGCTGGGGGTTCAACTTGGAACCGGGGGGGGAGGGGGGGGGTTTGGAATGAGCTTTTGGCTGGTTGTGTCCATCTTTCTCTGAGTGAGTCGGCTGAATCCTAGATGTAAGAGTAACAAATGGAGACTAACTGGGATATCTAAGAAGAGAATGTAATAAAGGGCAGTGGAGTAAACATGGAGGGAAAAATAAGGACATTTTAATGCAACATCTAGTGATATTGTGGAGCTGATCATCGCCTCAGGGTGGTGTGGGCACTGAAACAGAAGGGGAGTACGGAAGAGGTCAGGCAGTCGCAGCAGATAATCCTGTTGATGCTGCAAGTGTAGTGCTCCCAAAGCAGCCTAGCTCAGAAGGTTTCTCAGTGGACCATGAAAGGGAACAGAAGGGTTTGTTAGGTGAACTATCATTCTGTGTGTGGCTGGTTGCTTGCATGCCCTCGTAACAAGAACCAGCTGCTATTAGCAGAACAGATCAGACACTGGGGGGAGATGGATCTGATTGAGTGCAGCAAGGAGAGCTTCAACCTGGAAACTGCTGCTGTGCAGTGAAATGTTTGAGCAATGCAGTGTTAATGGCTTTGCCTTGGCTGCTCCTCAGCAATAACCACTGTGTTTATGCCATCTAAGCTTGCGCCTTGTACAGTACAGGCAGACATCCTAGCCTCACCAGACACAGAAATATATAATCATGGCTATTCAGAGCATAGCTTTGTCTCTCTGGACCTTGGAAACCCTGTTAAAGGTGGTTACTTTGCTGGGTTTGCGTACCCTGGTGCTGGCGGTGGGGGCTGCATGGTGGCCTCTGTAAGGCGCTGAAGCAGGGGAGAAGTGTGAGGAGGCAGGGACGGCAGAGAGGAGCTGTTATGTACTGGTCATAACCACCCCAGCCCTCAAACCTCCATGTTGCTCGGGGTGTGGAGAAGACAGAGGAGTCGGGGGTGAAGTGGAGCCTGAGGAAAAGGGGAGAGTGGAGGGCGGGAAAGGTCTTTGCTTCTCCCTAGTCAGCACTATTTTGATTTGCAGTAAATTATTTTTCCGACAAGTCTGTTTTGCCCATGGTTGTAATTGGTAAGTGATCTCCCTGTCTTTATCTCAACCCATGAGTTTCTTCATCTTTTCTGCCCCAGCCTGCTGAGGGGGGGGGAGTGAGTGAGCAGCTGGGCGGGCGGCTGGCAGCCAGCCAAGGCCAACACACCACAGTTGATTTGCATCAGGCATTTGTTTTGTCCACTTCCAGATGTGTCAGTGTTTGAGCAGAAGATGTAAACAGATATGCAACCAGGAAGAAAAAGTTGCATTCACGTTGGTAGGTTTCGGTTGCTGTTCTGTTTCTCTGGCATAGGGCAGTTAGAGCTGTGTGGCTAGATGTTTGAACCTGTCCCAAGAGCAATCTGAAGTTGACCACTATGTTGTATAGAACCAGAAATCAGATGTGAGAGACAGCATTCAAGGTCTGTCATCTCTTGATCTGTTAATCTCTTCTGTTTTTCAGGATAAGAGATGCTTCTAAGATTGTGTCGACTGCATTACTGTGTGTGGTCCCTTAGTGAGAGCTAGGGAGGTAAGAGTTCTAACATCCAGGTAGGGCTGGTGAGGCAGGAGGAGGAAGGGAGGGAACAGGGGAAAAAGGCAGAGATTTTGATGCAAGGTCACAGTCTTCTAAAACACATTGCAGGGTATCGGGTGAAAAAAGAGCATGCGTATAGGAATACCCTTAAGATGGCAAGAATTCCCTTCTTCCGTTTGTGGTATGTAAGCCGCTTAACTTGGAGCTTTTCGTTTCCTTCAGTAGTAGTGCCTTGGGAAGGCAGGTCAGTATCAACTCCCTGTTCTAGAGATGGAATAACGGAGTCCTATGCTAAGGTTACTCTTGTGGACCTAGGCAGAAAATCAAGATCTCTGAATCCTGTCTGTTTTAAGGTAAACTGGTGGTCCAGCAAGCGATGTGATGTACTTCCTTTCAGCAAAAGCAGCCTACTGCTTTGCAAAGGCCTCACTTAGTACTTTTGGTGAGTGCTGCAGTATTTCTGTTCGGTGATCTTGAGATACCGTAGTGACATTCAAATATTTGTGTGGTCTGCCTTGCTTCCAGCATAGGTGTGATTTATTTAATGGAAGGGGAGAAGCAATGTGGCATGTGTGAAAGCCTGCAGGTATTAAAAGAAAGAAAGCATTGTACTGCAGTAGTCAACACGGGGTATCACGCTGTATTCGTTTCAAATACCTCGGGCTCTTTGTGAGCTTCTGTGGGGACTTAACTGGAGATTATAATGGAAACTTACATAAGTTTATTCCAGCATTGCAAAATAATAAAATAAAAACCAAACCAACCCCACTAACACTGAAGATAAGATTTTTAATTAAATTTTTTATCTTTGATTGAAAATTTAACTTCTGAAGGAAGATTAACGTAGCATCATGAGTAACCGTGGGATGATTTCATCACTACTAATTTGAACATGAAATGCATCAGCATATAGAATTTGGTCAGCTTTGTGAATTAAAAGCCTCTGATGTCTGTATTAGAAATATCCTGCGGATATAATTTACGTATCAAAGCTTACATTTTGCTTTTGTTGCAGCACATGGTGGTTAGCGGTGACATATTTTAGAGTGGCTCATTGATATTCTCAACCACTTTCCACTGCTGAGGTAGCAACTGAGAATTACTTTTTGCTTGTGTGTGTGAAAAGAGAGAGACGACCTTTAACCTTTTTGAACTCTCTTTACTTTGCATATTGGCATAGAAGGAAAAATAGTGATTCTCTAGAAAAGGAGAGGCTCTCATCCTGGACATTGACTATGTGCTTTGTACTTGTTTTTATTTAAATCCTGCCAGTAATTTCTTTTTTACCCTGTTCAGGATGATTTTATGCTTGTAACTCTTATTAATGAAAATAAAGCAAACCATATATTATCAGTCTCACTGTCACTTTCATATGCTTAGTAAAATAAAACAGTAAAGCCTTTGTAAGAAAAAAATGAAAATTAATAAGAAATGAAAAAGCTTTAAAACCAAAATGTTTTCTCCTACCCTTGAAAATGTGTATGTTTTACTTTATATTTTAAAAGCCTGTGCATTAAACTGCAGCCTTTTGAAAGGGTAAGGGTCAACTCCAGTAACTGCCTACACATTTTTTGGTGACTCGGTTCGTTATTTCTAGCTTCATAGAAACCCAGGTTTCTGTGTAAGAGATTATGATTAAAACTACAATCAGGTACGCTTTAAAAATTGAGGGACGTCATTAGGGCATTTTTAACAAGAAATTTGTTTTCATTTTTACACCAACTAAAATATCAAAGTACTTGCAGAGAAAAGAGGCAATTGCTGTTGTTAAACTGAAAAACTTGGGAATTTTAAATATTATTACAAAATAGTAGAAACAAAAAAAGTTACTTGAGGGTGATGGAACTAACACCAAAATGCACTTCTGATTTTAGACAGCTGGGTTATAGTAGAAAAGGCTTTCTAGCGCCACTGGGGATATCTCAGCTTCTCTTTGTGCTGTTTCCTTATTTGACAGCAGTCCTGTTTGAGTGGGGTGGTTGAATTCTTTATTTGAGCTTCAGAAGTCCTGTGGGACCACAACTCCCTATGCTGGCTTCTGTGGGAGAAAGTCTTACTGAAATCATAATTCAGTAAAAGAGTTGTTGGTGAACAGAGGCCTGATCGGGAAAGGCTGTAGGAACACGCGTGTTCGCTTTCCACTAGCTGTTTCCTCAGCTCTTGTCTCCAACTGAGGCTATGATAGTGAAATAAGGAAAAGAAACAACGTGGGCAAGCTTCTGGAAGGCTGGACCAAATTAGCTTTCTGTAATGCTGATGTAAGTGATGTCTACTTCTGCCCACTTTGTGTGTCAAGGGACAGGAAGTCAAGGGAACTTTGAATATGGTTATACACTGTGAAACTTGGGCAGTTTCTAGACTACAAAACTTGCATTCAAAATGTGTGTATAGCAGCACTACTGGCCAAATGCAGAAGAGTTTGTGTAGTCCCAAGTGCTCCATTCACCTGCTGTAGAGCAAACACTGAATGCTGTGCTGCAAGGATCTGTTCCCACAGATTTCACCAATGATGCCTCGGTTTTAGCTTGTTTTTGCTGCATTATCCAAGTGCCAGTTATGTTATCCGAGTGTCAGTGCTAACACTTAGAGACCACTCCATGCATTAGGATTGGTAATATTTGGTCTTCCCCCTGAGGCTGGTAGCTGTGACCATTAATTTATTTTCAACTGGACAGTTCAAAGCTGAACTAACAGTGTAGAGATATGAGAAGAAACATTTTGGTAGCTGGTTATTTATTGCAATTTCAGACTAGTGTTAAATGGGCAAGTATGAAGTGTATGTCTGACTTCACACATTTTCAGATTTGCTCTTTTAGTAGTGTAAGTAGACTATACTATTTTCAGTACTCTTGCTTCTAAGCACTCTACTACGTTCCAGGAAATGAATGAGATATCTTGGGAAAAGCTGAGGACAAAGCTTTGTGAAATACTGATTTAGACAGTGATTGCAACTAGATGTATACAAATCTACTGTCAGGACAAACACTGTCAGATTACTGTAGGTTACATTAATATCCCAGTGTCTGATCTCAGAATCTTTCCCTTTCTGTTTTTGAAGTTTATGCAAGCTATCAAAAGGTCCTACATTGGTTCTTGTAGCTACGTAGACCTTCAGTTCCAGAAGAAGAAGAGATAAAGACAGAACGATATACCATTTTGCTTTGAATTTAGGGCAAGTAACTTGAATGTTTTGCAAAGAAAACCGTTCAGTTTAACTGTGTGATTATCTTCCCTGGGTTTATGCCACTGAACTTGAAACCCCACCATGGATGTCCAGCATTAAAATGGAAATTACTGTTCTGCTATTGCAGATTCTCAAGTAGATAGAATTTTTTCTTAGTATTGTATGTTCTTAGATCTTACATGTCCTCTTATTCAAAAATTATATCATACCAGTAAAACTAGGAATGCATACCAAAGAACTGCTCTCACTGAAGTCAATAGTAAGTGTTCTCAAAAGGTCAAGATTTTTTTCCAAAAGTAACTCATGGTAACTCAGGTCAGCAGTGACAGAGCGTAACAGAGGATGCTTGTATTCTTGTATTTTCTACAGTAACTCCTTAATTGTAAAGTGTTTTGCCCACACATGAAGTACTCCTGCGTTGAAGATGTTTCAATACAAATATAACTCCGCTGAGAAGTCCACTGTTAATTTGAGGTATTCATTACATTTGCGAGTCTGTTAGTTTTATTTTCAGAAAGACTCATTTCAGTGAAGTTTTGTCTCCCTACTGAAACTTGCAATTGTCTGAGCTTGTTAGGGTTTATTGTATGCTTCTGGTTTAAAATAAGTCAGTATAACTATCTGGGAGAGAAAAGCAAAGTGACGATGATATTTATTATATAAATAAACCTGTGTGCTCCTTTATTGCAGCAGACATTTTTGCAAATGTGCATTTTGGACACTGTTTGCGTTTCTTCTAGTATGTGAACTTGTTGTACATAAACACTACATGCACTGAAACAGTATGGGTAATATAACTTGCCAACTGTTGGATCTGCAGAATAAAATTTTCTACGTTTGCAGTGATGAATGTTTTTCAGATATTTTCATATGCTTTTCAGAATTTAACTTAGCTGTCAGAGTACTCCAAAGGTCTAAATATAGCAGACTGTAGTGTTTTGAAGTGATAGTTCAGAATGAATTTCCAGATCTCAAAAGTGGCACCTGTTAGATCAGAATACAGTGAATTATGCTCACTCCTACTGCATTTCACTATCCATTTCTGGTTCCATGCATATTAAGGGTGATTCAGTATGCCTTTTGTGCTTGGCAGTCTGATTTCCACAGCTAAGAGGTATATATAAATAGCATGATTTCAATTGCAAAACATTGATTTCCTCCCAAAGCAGATGTGTTTTATCTAGCTAGTGGTAGGATATTTCGAGGCAAGATCACTGTTCCTATTTACATTTAAAAATACAGAGCAAAATGAAAAGAACACCTTGATATGTT
The DNA here is from genome assembly GCF_030867145.1 of Opisthocomus hoazin. Classification (NCBI taxonomy): domain Eukaryota; kingdom Metazoa; phylum Chordata; class Aves; order Opisthocomiformes; family Opisthocomidae; genus Opisthocomus; species Opisthocomus hoazin. Next base: position 43,347,237 of record NC_134418.1, on the reverse strand, counting down.
TGTATTTTGGTTGTTCAGTGTTGGCTTGTTTGTCTGACAGTCTTTCTTTAGCTAAGTTGTCTTGGATATCCAAAGTGTTTCTGTTAAAATTGTTTGTGCTTTTAAAGGCTGAATGGTATAAGCAGGTGTTTTGCATGCCTGTAAATATTTTTTTTTCTTTTATTGGAAAGACTGCTGGTTAATTTTGGTCTTGATGCTGGTTGGCTACATGCCTCTTTTTTCCTTTCATTTTTCCACTGATAGTTCCAAAATACTGTGAAATAAAAACAAACTTCTGAATCACTGGGGTCAGTGACAGAAGGAAGTAGACAACTGTGCTGTTGCAGATCTTACTAGAGGAGCAGAAAAGTTATTAGCTCTTCTGATTACCAATCTTCTTAAAGGTTACTGCCCTCAAGGCTCAGACGCAGTAGCAGATCACACAAGATCTTACAACTGGAACTTGTATACCTCTAAATTAAACTTTGACGAACAGTAAAGCTCAGCTTGTTCAGGTTGGGTCACTTAAGATGATTATATGTATTTTGCGTGTAAACAAGAGTCTGATGAACATCTCCAGCTCCCTCAGATTTGGAATATATTTGTCTCAAGAACCGAATACCTTGTTTTCCAACTGAGCCAGGGCTAGAGGCAAGAGTTTGAATCCTTATTAGGACTTCTTATATTGCTTGTGAAGCCAGAAGGATGTTCCCTTGCTTTCTGCTCTTCTTCCCAGTCTTTCCTCATGAATTGTGTAGTCCTACTGGTATGTGAAATCTTATTCAGAATTCTTAGCAGCAGCTGCAGCCACACAGTTACATTTCCTTAGATCCACCCCCAGACAAAAAAAACTTGTCCTACTTCTACAGGAATTTGTGTCAGTATACTTTCAAGAGGCTTCCAGACTTGAGATTTGCATCTTTTGTTCCCCCCATAACAATAAAAGCAGAGTTAATTGTAAGTGGCAGATGCTCAGTTTATGAAGTGCAAACGGGTTTAGAATAACATATGTGTGTAAGCGCCCAAGGTTAAATACTCAAGTTAGTGATAGGGAATTTAAGTTCACTTTATATTGAAAAAACTTTTCTATGTTATTTGGATTTTCTAACTAAGTATGAAAACATGAAGTGTTCTGTTTCATGCAGTAGTATGATCTATGGCTTATTTAGGTCAAAGTGATTTTGATGTCCAACCAAATAGTTCAGTCCTTTTTAATACAATAGCGCAGGTGTTTTAGAGTTTTATGTTTCTAAATCAGTTGGTAACTTCTTTTAAAAAAGCATTGATTTTTCTTTCTTTCCCAGTTTGTTCTTCTCAGTGTGTGTCACATTGAATTTGTGACTCTGTGAAGCCATCTATACCACAGATTTTTAAAAGCCTAAGAGGTGTTTTTTCTTCCTGTGCTAATTTTAATCAAACAACTGACCCTTGCTACTTCCCAGGGTTCCTTGAGAGGTTCAGCTTTTTGTTTCTCCCCCCCTTTTTTTTTTGTTCTTGGATGATTTGATCATTAAACAATTAGACTTCAGGTGGAAGAGCAAACAACACGTGGATAGTAATGAGGTCAGAAGCTCCCTGTTGGGTCTTCACAGAGGAAGCTAGGTCATGCTAAATTATCTGCATGTGTTGGTGAGCAGTATTCTAGCAAAGATGAATGAGAGGCTGAGAATAAAGGAGAGCTTTAATAGGAGAAATGATGGACGCATTCGTTCTGGTGAATCCCACTATCTGTCAGAACCATGTCTCCTGCCCCTGCTAAATCATATTCTTTTTCAGGTTAGCAGCTCTGATAGCTACCTGCTAGGCTGCAGAATCTGTGTTAAAAAAGGATTTCCCATTTTGGTTTGATTCTGCCACCTAGTTTAGCAATATGTTAATTGCTTTTGGAACCACTCTGTGGATAGACTTAGTACTGCGCTGAGTATGAAGGAACAGGGGTTTGATTCAAGATGTTCATGGGATGCGTGGTTCTGTGACCATGAAAAGAAATGTGTGTGTGTTGGCTTTAATTGTGTGACATCAATATTTTCATGATCCGACTTTTGAATCAGAGTTCCTAAAAACTGTGTTTATGTTTTGAGTGCAGAGTTTCAGAGTGCAGAACCAGATCTTTACCTTGAAGCTGCATCAAAGCCATACTGCGTATCTTGGGCTGTGGCACTGGGAGAGGCAAACTCGGAAGGTTTGCAGAATAAAATTCAGCAGCTCCGGAGGCTGATCATGGAAATCAAAGAGGAGAGATCATCAGATGAAGCACGGCAGTTTCTCCCTTCATCCCAAATAGACAGTTTAGGAGAGCCACAGTTTACAAGTAAGTGCGTATACTCAATTTATGAAGTAGTACAATAAAAATGGCCTGCTACCTGTAGCAGTACAGATAGTGTCACAAACAGGGCACATAATGATATTTTACTTGTTGCTTGCCAAAGTACAGTTGTAGAGGAAGCAAACTGATGAAGATAATCTTTAAATATCATTACCTGATATGTTTTGATTTATGCAGATAACCTTCAGGGGAATAAATGTGTGATTACTGTGTATCTGACTTTCTCTCTAAACTATTTTCTTCATAAAACTTAGAAATTGTTTAGCTGGAAATATTCTTTTCCTCTTCTGTGTCCTAGATGAACATATGGACTATTGTTTAAAATATAGTCTGATAACTTTGATAAATGTATAAAGCTTATAAATCTTCAGCGATACTTAAATTAGTATCATAGAATCATAGAATCATAGAAAGTTTTGGGTTGGAAGGGACCCCTAGAGGTCATCTAGTCCAACCCCCCTGCAGCGAGCAGGGACACCACTAACTAGATCAGGATTTGTTCTTTGTGATCTAAAAGCACTCTGTGGATTTGAAGCACGTAGCCAGATGTTGAGCTGTGTTTGGTGCACTGGAGACTGGGCTACACTGTATTGCTATGCACTGTATTTCAGTTGCTCAGTTACTTAGTCAAGTGTGTATCCATCATATTCATAAAGGTGTTCCAGACCAATATGCTGACTCTACTAGTGGCAGAATTCAACTTGGAAATTTGCTATAACTCTGTTATAACAGATAAGTTTGGTTTTTTTTCTTACTGACCAATGCCATTCTAAGCTCCTCGGCTGTAATTTTTCTTGCACAGACTTGAATGTCTAGTTATAGTAATGAGGACAGTGTGAAACTACACCTATACAGCAACATGAAGTTTTCTCAGATCAAGAACAGCTATAAGTTTTGGTGGGGATTTTTGTGGTTGAGTTTTTGGTTTGGTTTGGGTTTTTTGTTGTTGTTTTGATTACTTCTTAACGAAATCTTGTGTTCCACTTCATATACCAACTTGATCCTTCCCAACTGACCAATTTCTTCAATACTGGCAAATACTTTCTTCAATACTTAATAATGTTCACTGGAGACAATACATAAATGTCAACAAGAGACAGTATAATTTCTACAAGGTTCATTGATACTTTAGTAGTAACAACTGTAGTTGTGATCCAGTTACTTCCTGCAGAGTGTGAACAACTCGGTGTTACTTAACTGTCCTTCCTATATTTCTCTTGTTGCATCTCTGTGTTTCACTCCTTTATCCTGGTGCAAGAAGAAGTTGCAGTAAAATGTGCACTAGAACATAATTCCACAATGGAGGGAATTAAAATGTTCTGACTCTCCTCAGTATATAGAATAGAATCATTTAGGTTGGAAAAGGTCCTTAAAGTCATCAAGTCCAACTATAAACCTAACACTGTTAAGTCCACCACTAAACCTTATCACTAAGTGCCACATCTACACATCTTTTAAATACCTCCAGGGTACCTCAACCACTTCCTGCACAGCCTGTTCCAGTGCTTGATAACCCTTTTGGTGAAGAAGTTTTTCCTAATATCCAATCTAAACCTCCCCTGGCACCACTTGAGGCCATTTCCTCTCATCCTATCACTTATGACTTGGGAAAAGAGACCGACACCCACCTCACTGCAACCTCCCTTCAGGTAGTTGTAGAAAGCAATGAGGTCTTCCCGGAGCCTTCTTTTCTCCAGACTGAACAAACCCAGTTCCTTCAGCCACTTCTCATAGGACTTGTTCTCTAGCCCCTTCACCAGCTTCGTCACTTTTCTCTGGACACGCTCCATCGCCTCGTTGTCTTTCTTGTAGTGAGGGGCCCCAAACTGAACTCAGTGTTTGAGGTGCGGCCTTACCAGTGCCAAGCGCAGGGGCACGATCACCTCCCTGCTCCTGCTGGCCACGCTATTGCTGATACAAGCCAGGATGCCGTTGGCCTTCTTGGCTACGCTGTCAACCGACACCCTCAGGTCCTTTTCTGCTGGGCAGCTTTCCAGCCACTCTTCCCCCAGCCTGCAGCATTGCATGGAGTGGTTGTGACCGAAGTGCAGGACCTGACGTTTAGCCTCATTGAATATGGTAAAAGGAATTCAAGTGCTATTTTCCAACAAACAGAAGTTGGTTTTGTTGCTTTACAATTTGTATGTAGGTCAATAACACAGTGATATATTTTACTGTATTAACCTGATTTATATACTTTCACAGAAGATGTTTTTTGTTTACATTTTTTAGTATGATGACATACCTACTTAAAAATGAGTCATAAAATTTAATATTTTTTCAACAGATATATAGTTAGTTGTTGTGATAGAAAATCTTACAAGTACTTATCCATGAAAGGTTGTGGGGTTTTTTTTCTTAGTTTCCTTTCCCAGCAACAGAAAGTTTCTGTTAAAAAGAAAGAAGTCTTCTTCAAAAGTAGTCTTTTTTTCAGGCAAGTATTTCATGCAAAGGTCTCTTTCACTATGACTTTGTAACATAAGCCATTACTCCGGTGGCAATGGCAGGTAGCTAGAGGTATGAATTAGGCACATGAAACTTTTACTATGTATTAAAAAAATAGACATTGAAATAAAAGGTTTTTTTGTTGTTTTTGTTTTTTCTTTTTGTTAACCTTAAAAGGTATTCAGAGAACTGCAGATCAGCCAAAGCTGGAGTTCAGTCTTGGTAAGATACAATTTTGACTTTTGCTTGGAATTGCACTGTCTTCTGTGTGTGAAGAATTTATATATACAGTGTTATACAATGTAGCTTGTTACCTGTTTTTGAAAAAGCAGAACAACCCTGGTTCCTTTAGGTGGTAGATACATGTGCATGTATTTGAAATGCTGACTTTAGATTCTGAATGGTTGAAATAGCTGAAGATCTTTTGAGTTCTCTAATGCTATGCTGTTCTACGAAGCTGAAAATCTGCCCAATAGCTTTGTAAATGTTGTTTAAGAAATAGTACTGATTTGGGGCAAGACATTTAGGATGAAGTTTTTTAAAAAGATATTTTATTCAGATAAAAGTAGTCCCTTTAGAACAAATGTTTTTTTAAAAGTGTTGGTTATTATTTCATAGAGAAAAGTCAATGTAGAAGTTCACCTGATTTTCTCTTTCTATACTTTATATAAGTAATTAGTATATGAGAACTATATATTAGTGTAGTGTGAGAGAACTTCATTTCAGGATGTGTTCTATCAGCTCAAGCCACCCTCTCTATTCAGAGGTATACAGCATGATTAAGATTGCTCAGTAAGCCAAGCAAGATAATTGAATTACCATGTATTTGTAATACAAGATAAAGATGCACACTATTTTCAGCCTAAACTGTGCTGTTTAGAAAGGAAAATTGTCAACTTTTTCATTTCTCTTTCAGAGCAAAACCTTTATATTTGAAGCTTTTGAAATAGTGAGTGAAATAATTTTCTATAGAAGCACTAATGCAATAATTCCATATCAGAAATCAGAATAATAACTAGATTTAGTTGATTAATGGTTGGACTTAATGATCTTAAGGGTCTTTCCAACCTAAATAATTCTATCAATATTCCCAGTTCATGTGGTTATGGTAAAATAACACAGTTGCAAATAATGTATCTTTTGAAATGTCATGATGCATACATTCTGAAATGACTAAAACCTGTCCGATTTGTTATGATTTTTGCATTCGTATAATCTGCTAATATGCATCTAATGTTGTATAGCTATACATTGAGAAACTTTTATTCAGTGCTATTCAATATCTGTTATATTTACTCTGATAGAAACACTTTAAAACATCTATTGCCAAAATGTGCGTGTGTGAGGGAGGAAGAGGAAAATAGAGACATTCGTAAGCAGGATATTATATGAAAATCAGTCAAACTCCACTGTTTTGAGAATTTGTGTTGTCTATAAACAACTGTCCACCAGAAACCCTCCAACACAGCAAACAAGATGGCATCATTGACATGCCTGCAGGGTCTCACCCTGCTCATTCCATCATGGTAGCTGGTTCCCTTGCCCTGTCCTTTGCGCTGGGTTGCACCTGGCTTGTGCGCTGCTGTAACTATGCTGATTTAAAAGCTGATACCCTAAAGCTGTGCCCTTTGGGGCAGATGCAGTTTGTGTCTGATACAATAATTTTTAGATTTGTTAACTATATCTGGGGAACTTTACCTGTATGCCTTTCAAAAACTAGACAGTTACAGTGTTACAAAAACTTTTTTGAGTGTTTTTTTTTTTTTCTGTAGGCATGATTTCTGCTGAAACTTTTAAATGTCTGCATGGAAGAAAGGACTAGTTGTCTGTTGGGGAATTACCATGCTGTAATAATTCAGACCTATTTTAACTTTCCAGTGCTTTTCTATATGCATTTTGTAGGTGATGTGACTGTAGTATTTGGGCATGGCTAGTAATTGCTGTGCTCCAGCAATAACAAACTCCCAGAAAGACTTTGGCGTGGCATAGAAGAGGGAGGAAGGTGCAACAGGCGGTAACTGCAAATTAGATTAGCCATACTTCAGGAGAAGCTGCTTTCAGTGATAAATGTGCCCCAGCAGGCAGAATTGTAAAAACGATGTAAAGCTATTTATTTGGGCTCGTGCTGGATGGAGCTCTGTTCACTCATGGTGTCAATACTTGTGTTTTGCATTTTGTTGTTTCTGGTAGGAATTTATGTTCTGTGGTTTCTTCTGCAGCGTTATTGATTGAGTCATTGCAGCTCTGTGAGTGATCTCATACATTTACTTCTGCTGCTGCTCAGGTAACAAATAAGAGTGACAGGGTAAACCTCTTGATTTTGACTGGTATTCTTGGCCAGTGCCATAAGTCAGGGATATTTGGCAGTGTAGGCAGCTATGTAAAGCTAATTTTTCATGTCTTGATCCTCAAACAGTGGTAAATATTTAAGCATAACACATGTGCATTAGGGGAGTTCATCTTTGGTGACTGAGTGGTCCGTGGAAGACTTCAGTTTTATTGTAATAGTTATCCTTCTTACGGGAACATCAACATACCCATGCCGACACTTCCTGGGTCCAGCCACCCCACTCACCACCACTATGCTGCTCCTACAGGTACAAACATACATGCGTGTGGCGGACACCTCTTCTTGACAAGTGAGACAAGGTCAATTTAGCTGGGAAGGATGCGTGTGCTGTTTGGCCTAACCAGCCAGTTAAAATACCTCTCTCAAGGGCAGCCAGTCAAGATGCCTTCTGTGCTGTTCACCTGGTTATTGGTGGGCCTGGAAGGGACTCTCACTCTGACAGCCTGGCCCAGGCACCTGGGAAACATGCACTGTGCTGCTGTGCCAGCTGAGCCAGATAGCTGCCCCTTGGCTGGTGGCAGGCCAAAGGCACCAGTTGGCTGATCTCACCTTTTAAAGGCTTGGTTTATGTCAAATTAAAGACTTGGCATTAGCTTTAGGTAATCAAGGACTTCCAAGACCTCTCTGTGAGGTCAACCAAAGCACGGTAAGCAAGGATGAGAGAGAGATTTGCTGCAAGCAAGCATGCTGCTACGATGAGTGCCTAACTTAGGTAACCAAATCTTAGGACTCTGTAGAGATGTTTCAACTTGATGAGGCTGGTCTTTGGCATTTAGAATTTGGAAGGCAAATCTGAGAGTTAATAACCCATTAAACTGGTCTCTAGCCCTGAAGGAATGGCTTATATCTATAATTTTGTTCATATGTATTATATAAACAATATTTTATTAGTTACTTAGCATATATATGCAAATAGACCTTTGCTTATATCAGTTAATATATACATGTTTTTGACTATATTTAAGAAATTGTCAGTTATCACATACTTCTATTTTGTAATTCTTCTGTTACTAGTTGGTCTATAACAGTTAGAAATGGAACTTTCCGGCAACTAATCCAGAATATAGTTTTTAATATTTGGGTGCTGCCTAATATGTTAGTTTTATCTAGGGACCAGTATATCTAAATACTGCTCTTCAACTTCTGAAGTTCTGATAATAAAATTTTGAAATGATGTTATTAAAAAGTCTTTTTAGGTGCTTGTGTTCTGTTGTGGTAGCTAACTTGCTGCATTCTGTATCCATAACACTGTAGAAAGTGTTTTCGTTATAAAATGTCCAAAATATTGCCTTCTTTTTATTTTAAAGTTCAGTAAAGTGTTGTTTGGTTGGGTTTTTTTCTGACATTAAAGCAAGCAATTAAACTCTTCTGAAGTATAGCTTTCCATTGCAATACACTCAAGAATTTTTTGGGAGCGTACCTGATCTTGTAACATTTCTTGTTCTGGAGTCAGAGCTTTCTTTAGACTAAGATTTTTGATTTTTGTATTCCTGAGGACTCTTTAGAAACATGGCTGGTTTTTGAACCTTGTAAACGGTTGGGAAGTTTTACTTTCAAACTTTATCTTGTGGTTTGGCTTTTCAAGTCATTCTGTTCTGCATGCTGTTTTGTGAAGCACTAGGAGGTAGCTCGTGTCAGTCTGTGCAGAGTAGAGAGGAGGAACAGAGCAAAAGGAATAAAAACAGATCCTGGGCCTAAATAACAAACCAATCTAACAAACTGTGAAGCTGATAAGAATCTTTCCCATAACTTCGAACTGCACAGGGTTAGTTCTTTTATAGATGTTAGTTTTAGACTTGCTGTTCTTGGTTGCTTCTTTAAAGTATCCCAGCCCTTGCATCCCACATCTAACTAAATATGGTGTAGGATCCTGAGTTCACATTGATTTCAGTGTAACTACTTTGTGATACATGAACTTAGCTGAAGTATTATGTAATATCTATGGGAAGTAAATTATATTATGTATATTGGTGAACACTACTGTGAAGTTTTTAAGAGCCTGCATCTCTGAGGCTGTTTGCGTTTCCTTGATAGTGAACTGATAAAGCAGCACAAGAAAACTCAATAATCAGAAAAATGAGGGAGCAGGGCAGAGAAGGCACAGTTGGTAGTCAAGTGCTCAAACATGAACTCAGTAATGAACATAATATTAATATGGAGAAACAAATTTGAAAAAATTGTCTAGAAGGAAAGCTTGTTACTCCCTTGGTGAGCAGTACAATTAATTTTGACACATTTCAGTGTTTTTGAAGTTGTCTCATTGATTAGAGTTGTGAAGAGAGAGCAAAGGATATTGCCGTTGTGGGTGTGGTATAATAATCTAGGTAACTGTATAGAAAGGAATGTCTCTGCACATGTAGGCATATTCAGGTACTAATTTCAATGAGAGCACCTGTCTAGCATCTCCAAAAGCTTTGTTTCTTGGGAAGTGTGTTATGGCAGCGAAGTCTGATGGACTCTCCTGTTGTTACATAACCTCTAGGTACTTTTCAAGGTATAGAGTAAGGTAAATCTCATGGTTATGTCCTTTTACAAGATCTCATTAAATAGTGCACAATTCATAGGAAACTTCAGCAAGTAGCTGAAAGAATTAAAAAATTAAAATTTTTAGGGTAATTTTTCATTTTACCAAGTAGTGGGTTGATACAAGAGCTGTCTACCTGTGAATGCAGAAGTTTTTATTCTTCACTGTCTTATTTTCCCAGAGTAATAATGTGATGGCATGCCTTGGAAAAGGTCTTGAAGCAGATTTTACTCTGCATACTGAACCTAAATGGTACATCAGTGCTGCTCAAAGACCATGACTGAATGATTTGTCCAATTCTGAAATATAATCTGGAGCTTTTTCAGCAGCAGCTGTTCCTAGAAGAGTGATAAGCAGAAATACTTTTTTTTATCCATAGCACAATTTGGAGTCAGAGTTCTGATTCTAGCAGAATTTTCCCATCCAACTTGGTTATCCTTCTGCTTCATCACGTTACAAGTCGATTAATAACTGATACTTTGCTGTGTTAGCCAAATTAAAAAAAAAAGTCATCACACTTTTGGGTAAATTTAAAAAGAAAAGTGAACATTTTTCTGTGAATCAAACAAAGTGTCTTTTTATGCTGAAGGGTTTTTATCCCTCAAAGACAGTTGTGTTGGCCACATTAGGAATGATATTAGCAAAAATATAAAAATGAAGGATGGGTTTATGTTTTTTTTAAATTTTATTTTGGTTTTACATTTCACCCTTTTTGTTGAAACAGTTTGCTGAATTTTACACTAATTTGTTCTGGTCCCACACAAATTTCATTTTCTACCAAACTGGCTAATCAGGTGTTTTTCCTGATTTTACTGATGTATATTAGATGGAAGTTAAACTGGACAAAAGAAATTAAAGAAGTATAAAAGGTATCATGATCGGAAATTATCCTCTTTTTTTTTCTCTGGGAACTACTTATTGGGCTTCTGCCTGTTTTGAGACTTTTGCATTGCAGCATAAGATTCTGTAAATGCATTTTATTCTTAGCTATTCAGTGTTGCTAGGAGGAACTTTTTTTTTGATAGAAAAGATCCTCCCGAAGAGGTAACAATTTCAAGCCTAGTCTGATAGACTGTGTTAGCATGTTTTGAGTGGTTTTGACTTAGGACTTGTCTTGTTTTTGATCTGCCTCTTAGAGGAGTTTCCTTTTTCCCCCACCTTATGCAGGTGAGCTTGAACCAACTTGCAGTCGTTTTCAGTACAGTTAAGGCAACAAGTGAAACTATCTTCCAAAAACATTCTAAGGTAATGAATGCCGATCACCTTTCATGTCATACTGTCATCTCTCTTTTGGCAGTGTTTGATGATGGAATAGGGTAATGCATATCGAGCAACTTGAGAAGTGGAATCACCTAGAGTTGAGTGATGTTGAATTATGGACCCCTGAGGAGAGCAAGCTCTCCTTTCCGTGCTTCTGCATTTTGTGGTGCTCATAGTAAACTTTATTATATGCAGACATTATGTGAACACTGCTGAACAGTGATTTGAGGATGGGTTTGCCAAGTCTCCATATCCTTCTTTATCCACCTCTTCCCCCACAGTACTTTGTTAGCTTTTGAGAAGGCTTTTGGGATTCTGTCATAGAGCTTGCCAAACTGAAAGTAACTGGTTTTTTTTTATGGACAGCTTTCTGAAGCTCCGTTCCTTCATCAATGTGCACATTTTTAAAGCATCGCTCCTGAATTTTGCATGCCACATACCTTGTCAGACACAAGGACTGTCTTTTTCAGTGGTATTGCCAAAACTGTCTGGATATTACCTTTATGACTTGTTAATTTTAAGCCATTTTGTTGTAATAATGCCACTACTGAAGTAACTAAAAATACAAAGGGAATGTATTAGTGTGTTTTCCCTTTAAAATCTTGCCTTCTTTTAGTCTTGCATGACTCTTCTGTTATGAGCATATTCAGCCTCCTTCTGGCGGCAGGTTGTCCCATTCCATTTGACAGCATCAGCCTGCATTTTGTATTTGACTTTCTGATTTCATTCATTATATTCTGGCTCACTTTATGCATAATGTCTTATTCCGTCACAGTTTGCTAACCTACAGTGTTTACTATATTAAACCCTCTTTTAAGAATGTTTTATGTATACAGGGAAAATATTTTGAAAAAACAAATCCTGACAATGGGGGGAAAACAGCAAAAAGCTCAAAACCAGAGTCCTTTCAACAATTCACATCCTTGTTCATTTTTTTCCCAGATATATTGGGTTTGAGCCCTAGAGAATTAGGCCAGACTTTCAAATCAGAGACTGGTAGGGATTGGAATGGACCTCTGGGGATTGTCTAGTCCAACCCCCCTGCTAAAGCAGGGTCATCTAGAACAGGCTGCACAGGACCACATTCAGGTGGGTTTTGAGCGTCTTCAGCAAAGGAGACACCACAACCCCTCTGGGCAGCCTGTTCCAGTGTTCCATACCCTCAAAGTGAAGAAGTTCTTCCTCATGTTCACGTGGAACTTCCTGTGCTTCAGTTTGTGCCCATTGCCCCTTGTCCTGTCGCTGGGCACCACTGAAAAGAGTCTGGCCTCATCTTCCTGAAACCCACCCGTAAGATATTTATAAGCTCCCTCAGTCTTTCCTTGTAAGAGAGATGACAAGAGTCCCTCCTACGTACATACCTAAACCTCCTGTTGTGCTTTTCATCATGACCCATTAAAACACACACCTGTAGTGCTTTATTTCACTGACTGACACTGACAAGGCCTCTTAAGTATCCAGTGCTTCGGGGGTGGGGATCAGGTCATTTTTCATGTATTCACTCGAATATCTGTGTCTGTAGGCACTACTGTAATTTCAGAAATCTATCCTGTAGTCCCTTTAGGGTAGGGATTGTCTTCATTTGCATTGCAGTTAGAGAAGCAGCATGCTGTCATGAACCTTAAATATTAATCTCTACTAATTGTATCACTGAATATGCAAGGACTCAAAATTCCCCAGTAATGAAAGTCTGGAAGATGTTCAGTCAGTGTTCTGCCGCCTTCTCACACATTGAGAGAATCTGAAAAATTCTCTCTATAATACAATGTACTTTACAGATGTAAAAACAGATTTCTTTGTAGCAAGTCTATATATCTGTATATAGAGCTACATAGATATGTATTCTATGTATATGGTTCATATATATGAAAATCTGTTTCGTTGCTCACAGCCCATTATATCTAGTATAGCATTACTCATTTTTGTTAACTCTGAGTTATCCACTTACTTTCTGTGTCAGTAAGAAGTAATTCTTGATGGAAGTAGTCACAGAAATATTTTCAACTTGTCGGCATCCATTGCTGCTTAATGATATTCATTAAACAGCTATGACTTGTGTAAATTCAATTTCTGTGTAGCTTATAGAGATTAAAATTCTACATCACATCGTGCTGTGTAGCAGTTAGTCAAACCAACCGGTTAGTTTATTTGCTCTGAAGTGGGTCAGAGCACATGATGAACCAGCATGAGGGAGCAGACCGTTACTGATTGAGCGTATTCCAGTATGGTGGAGTAGAGGAGTCCACTGACATACTGATGCAAGCAGTAAGCAGCGTGAGGATGATTTGGGGTATCAACATTAGTAAACCCAGGTGCAAGCTGGGCTTCAGGCAGTTATCTTCCATTCTGTTCTGTGATAAAATTTAAGTGTCTTCTGTTTCTGGAAGATTTTGCTTTTAAGAAAAAAATTCTTTGAAGTACCAGGAGAAAGTAGATGACAGCCTTGTAAATACAAATGTGTATAAACTGGGGCTGCAACTAAGGGAAACTTATAAATCTAATAGAATAAAGATTCTCACAGTGACTCTCATGTTTTGATATAAACACTTATCTAGAGATAAATTTTGAGGAGCTATGGCTAATCTGTTTAGAGAGGAGTTTGTAGATATCTGAATTTGAAAAGCTATTTAACAGCTGAAAGGTGGTTGTTTTTTTTTAATTTAACCCTTTTGAGAGACAGGGTTTTATCATCTTAGTTCTTGAGTGATGCAGCAGATAATAGGATTAAATTGTCAGTAATGTACAAGTTCTGAAATCTTGCCAGAGTTAGCAAACTGCTGCATTTACAAGGCCAGGGGAAAAGGAGGGTAAGACTAGGAAGGACCTTTCCTTTTCACATCTTAAATAAATAAAACTGGTAGGCTTCTTAGTAAAATCAGTTTCTTCTTGATATTGAAAATGATATTTTTGTGTCTCCTTCACATTTTGCTGTGGATTTTGTAGAAGTTGTGTCATGTTTGCAAAATTCCTTCTATGCAAACTTTCAAAGGGAGAAGGTTGTGTCTGTGCTCAAAACTGTTATGTTTTCTGTGAGGTTGGGTGCTAGTTCAGTGCCCCAGTAAGGCTGGGTACTGGAAGAAGATTAATTACAACAGCTCAGTCTTAGCATGGGTTCATCTACTTCATTCCTTACCTATAAGGGTACTCTTGCTGCTTTGCCTGAACTAATTCTAGTTTCTGAGGTAAAATACTCAAAGCAATCAGAAACCTTTATGATAACATGTAAGGCTTATTGAACGTTACTTGGCAAAAGCGTTCCAGAGTTACTAAAGAGTTTATAGAGGTAGGTAGAGATCTAACGCAATTCTGTCAAAATTGGGCTGTCTTATTAATTTTTTTCTCACACAGACATAAAAACAAACAAACAATCAACTCGGTAGGTACTGGAATTTGTCCTTTAGTATTTTTCCGAGCATAATGCTTGATTTTTGATATATGGTTGTTCTGGTGAATGTGACAGGCTTTTAAATTATTATGATGAAGCTGAAAACTTCTGTTTCTAGGGTATTTTTAAGCTAGTTCACAGGAAGGTAGAATTAAGGATTATGAAGTTAAAGAGAAGTTATTTTTGGCACATGCTGCTGCTCTCTTTTTTCCTCATTTTTCTCTTCCTGCTTTTCCCCAAAAATACACCTCCTACTGTGCATACTTTCTCCTGTTTGTCTTGCCAATCTATATACTCTTTCCAGTTTAATTTTTGAACTTCATTCTCTCAAACGAGTCTCTTCAGATTCCCTGGCATGCCTCCTGTATCGGTCTCCTAGATTACTGTGCAGCTTGGGGGCGAGGGGGATGCGTATGCAGGCACGCAGCCTGTTACAGCTTTAGTCTTCAGGGTGCCAGAGTGGTGGAATAGAGCGAGTGGCAGAGGTATGTGTGAGTTCAGTGGCTGAGCTGGGACAGGGAGAACAGGGCTTACCTAGCAGTTTTGTGCTATGGAAGGAGCTGTTATGGGCAACAGCTTCCTAGATGAGACTGGCACTGAGCCCACTCTCCCATTGCGTGATCAACATGTGCACAGGGTACAGCTCTTACATGACCTGATGGCTTTGTGCTTACCTGGTACATAAAGAGTCCATGACCAATTCCTCTGTGGATCCAGGAAACTGCTCTGAATGAAGAGGACTATTTAGATCCTTACTGAGAGTCAGTTCTCTTGCTGACATTTATACACGGAGAGCAACAAGGCAAATAAGCATGAGTTATTCCTTGGTTCTTATAGAAAGCTCTATAAGACTTCCTTACTTACAACAGAGATTTAGATGTCAGTCCTGGCACTGCTGCCTCCTTCCAACATTTCCCTACCTCCCAGGAAGCTGACATTTTAACTATTTAGGATGTAATTGATTTTTCTTATTTTTTTTTTTAATTCCTTAACCATGCTCTTGTCAGAGAGGCTTAGAAGGCATACAGTGTCTGCA
The DNA here is from genome assembly GCF_030867145.1 of Opisthocomus hoazin. NCBI lineage: Eukaryota > Metazoa > Chordata > Aves > Opisthocomiformes > Opisthocomidae > Opisthocomus > Opisthocomus hoazin. The sequence continues at coordinate 43,331,932 of NC_134418.1, read as the reverse complement.
GAACGTTCAGCAATAGAGGTTAATCTACTCTGCAACTTCATTATTAAGAATAAACTGTATTTTCATAAATTCTTTAAAACTACACTGCTTGTTCTGGTAGAAGGACTTTTTTTCATCAGACTGAAATGTCCATTTGTCCCCTCTACACCTGCTGCCAGTAAGTTTTCCTATTTATAAATCGAGGTGGGACAGCTTTGAGAGGAAGACTGGAGTGTCTACTTGTATGCACTTTCTTGTGTAATAATTGGCAGCTCTTTGTGGTTTGTACCTGCTATGTTAGAGGTGGGCAGAATGATAAACCTGTGGATCTGCCCTGTATCTGACCTCTTTCTGCTTCAGTGCTCTATTGAATTAAAAGGGGTACTGGCACCTTTTCTCCTTCAGCTGTCCTGCTGGGTCTGTTGTGAAGGAGATCAGCAGTGATGTTTTTGCAGAGCGTGGACTAGCAGCTATGCCCTGCCACTGCCTGCCAGCCAGAGACTGTCAAGATAGGTGTGTGGCTGGCAAATGCTGACAGGGCCAGAGCTGCTCAGCATTGTCAAGGCTGAGGCAATTGGGATGTGCCCAGAAGCCAACCTGCAGGCATGCAGGGACCTCTTACAGTTGAAAGCTTAAATACCTGGAGACTTTAAATACCTCCAAAGCTAGATAGCAGGTGTGTGGAGGCTTAGAGTATTCTCTTTAAAACCTACTCGTGGACATGTCTTCTGGTGAGTTTACGCTCGACTTTTTACTGTCACTTTTTGCAGTTGGTCTTTGCTAACCTTTAGCCCAGTCTGTAAAACATTTCATGAAGAATTGTCTGGACAGTTCCTCACATCTCTTTCCTTGCGCGTCTTTCTGCTTGAAGATAAAGTCACCTTATAATTGCAAAAGAGTATAGAACATTTGGGAGACAAAAAGCAAGCAAATTATTTACAGGTTACAGTAGTCCTGTAGTTCATGCTTCTTGTTGTACGGAATGGTAATGACAAAACAAGACATGAAACTTTTCTGTTTTGTTAGGCCGATAATATATAAAATGAAACACTTTAAAGTAATTCAAAGCATGATAGTTCTTGACTTTGACTCTAGTGGTACTGCACTGTGTTAACTGAACTTTTGTCTTTCAAATGGCAGTTGTTAAATACATCTCTAAATATGCCTGTAGAAATAATTGCAGTAATAAATTCATGTTATAAAACATTTCCCAATGGACTTTTTTTGTCCTTGTGTGGAAAGAGAAATTCCATAAAAAGCAAAACATCTAATTAATAGAAGACTGAAGTCATCCTCCTCTTTTGAACATGTTAGTTATAGATGTACTTATTTTTGAAAGTTTTCAAATGCACGTCCTGCAGTGAGATTTGACTTGAAAATGAGGTTCCCCTGTATGCCCTGAAAAAACTGGAATTCTAGTAAATACAGCACCACAAAATCCCATACAACATTGGATGCAGCATGACAAGCAGACCGACCCGAGATGCTTGGAAGGGCTTTGCTGAAAGCAAGCAAAATGCTTCAGAATGCTTTTCTTCATTGTTTTACCCCCACCTCCTGTGGATAATAAAGTTTCTAGTACAGTTATGGACACGTTAATTATTGTGATAAATCATATTTTTAGTGTGGCTTTTTCCTGTTATGTGGCATATGAAACTGAAGTGAAATAAATTGAACTAAATTTAAAAAATGCTGATCTTTTGAAATAGTTCAAATGTTCAAAACAAGTTAAAGCTGACAGTTTCGTCTGAAATACTGTTTCACTTAAGATTGATTTCTGAGGGATTGAATGAGTATAGAATTTCATTATGACGAGTTAAGAAGAATTTGGTCTTAGCATTCTTTGAAGAGCAGAATTCTTCACACCTAAGAAGCTGAGGATTGTTTGCTGTAGGATTGTACATGAACTGCTTTGAAAAATGAAGTGGGCCTAGCACTGTTTTCATCTTTGATATCTGAACATGCTCCCATTGAGATGAAAAGCAGCAATACCTAGGTCATTCTGGATTTAAATCTCAAAGACCCCCAGGGGGTCTTTCTGCAGAGACAAATGAAAGATTCCACCCACCCCCCCCTTTTAATCCTTAACTAACATTTCTCTGTGCAAAGGACTTGAAATTATTTCAAGTTATTTCTCTGGGAAGAAGTCAGCTGTGTCTTTACATGTGTCAACATATCATAACTAAGGCAGTTTCCAACACAGCATTGAAACGTGTAAATAACAGTTTTTCACCTTTGAAGAAACTCCTGCTGGAAATGGCAGTCTATTTATAGTATAAGGCTACAACTTTCTGGTTTAGCATGCAGTATGTTGGGCCCTACTGCCTAGTAGAAGTTATTAATGTCTCCCCCTTTTAGATCCGTCTCGGAATGCAAGCTGCAGACCTTTTGTAAGTCTGTGAGTGAACAGTTTAGAGTAATGATTATGGGCCAGTATCTATGAGGAGATGAACTCAATGCTGATTTTGAAGAAAGTGGAAACACAAATGTATATGACACTTTAAAAATGTTACTTTAAAATGACATCTAAATGTGTCAAAACAGCTACAGTCAGTGTGGTGTTTGTCACCCTGTACTTTTTTTAAAGGCCGTTTGTCTGTACGCACAGACTTCTCGTGGTTAAGACATACAGTTTGAAGAACTTAGGAGTAAAGGTTATTTCATCAGGATGTGTGAGTAAACGAATGCAAAATGCTCGTGGGAGATGGATTCCTTGAAATGTGTCCTCTGACATAACCCTTGATCTGTGAACTTTTATTATATCTGGATTCTCATTTATGTGAAAAGATACAGATATATATATTTTTTTTTAATTCCTTATAAAGGGGTTATACTTTGCTACCTCATTCAGGTCCCATGCTATTAAAGAAGTCTGAATTTATTTGTCAGAATGGCTGTTTCAAAATCGTCTGAGGAGTAAGGCATTGTCTCTTACTTGGATCTCTAATTTAGGTATTGATCCACAACTGCCACCTTTTCAGACAGGTCTTACTTATATTAGAATGTCTTCTCCTTTTAACTACAGCTTGCATGCAGATTACTTGGCATCTATCATGCGTTTCCTAAGTAGGAAGTTTAATAATTACAGGACTAAAAGTGATTGTTCTGGATTGCAGAAGTCTATTTTCTCCTTTGGTTAAAAGTGTGTCTGCTCTTCTTTGCTTTGACTTTGAAGTACACTTTAGTCTGGTTTCCTCTTAGACATGACAGAGCATGTTTTTTCTTTTGCTAGAAGATGACCTCTGGCATATTGGAGGGACTAGTGCTTTGTTTTCTGCTTTCTGTGGAGGACCCTCTTTTTAGGCAGAGACTCACTAGTGATTCTCAACATTTGACAGGCACCTATGAAACGACAATCAGTTGTGAATCAGGCTAGCATTTAGCATCCCAACAGAAGGGAGGGGGAGATAGCAAAAAAACTGGTGCAATCATACAGCTCAATAATACCCTGCCTTTTTTTTGAAGGCTGTGTTCTGCCTCTTTTGAGCACTACGCATGGAGAGTAAGAACATGGGTTAAACCTTTCTGCTGTACTCCCTTGGGTGTTGGGGTTTTTTTTAAGAAAGCTGATCAAAACTACATCACTTCCTTGCCCTTCACTGGAGGCTCCACCCTTGGTGTATGTAAAAGAAGGAACACAAATCTTGTCAGACAAATGAACCTGAAAGGCTGTTCAGTTAGACAGTTGAGCAATAACTTCGCTTGCAAGTCTAACTACTGTCAATCTTTTCTTTTGTGAGTTACTATTTTTAATATAAGCCTCTACTGCATCTTGTCCTGGCACCTTCATCATGACTGCCTTTAATGTGTAACTTTACTGTGTTACTGTGTAACATTTTCACTTACAGAAGAAATGAATAGGTTTATTCACTGGCAATGTCTCATGGGCAATAAGGTCATTTAGCTTATAATCAATTAGAGAGCTGGCTCCAGATAAGTTTATGTGAAAGAAATATCCTTATAACAGCCTCTAAAACTACATTATTGTTTACGTGTGCTCAGGTCAGTGTTAATGTCAGCTAGCTTGGGTGCTAATAGCAACATAGTTGTGGGACCCTGAAGACTTGTCCAGGCTGCACGACATGCTAAAAAAGCAGGGTTGATCAATCCCTGCTGAGGTCCGGGCTCCAGTAGCTGGACTTCTACCCAGAATCCATAGTAGCTCACTTACAGCTGCTCAAAACAGCTGTACTGCAGCGAAGAAGCACCCTAAAAGGTTTCAGGTTGTTTAGAGTTCTTTCTGAAGCTGGTTGTCAGCTGTAGTTGCTGGACTCTGGGTAGCTTGACTGCCTTCCTTTATTTTGCAAGGCAAGCTTCCTTCCTCACCAAACCTAAAAGCATGTTGTAAAGATGTATATGATGACATGGTTTTGGAGTAAGGCTAAGCAACAGCTGATTTTTCTTTACACATTAGAGAAAAAGACTGTCTCTACAGTGTTGTAAAGTAATACTGCCCACTGAGGATCAAAACCAAGTAATGCTTCACTTGACAACTGGTATAGTAGTGTATAAATGCTTATGTCAAAGGAAGCTATGTGTGCTGTTACAATAAAAACCGGTTTGGCAGACTGAAAACTTTGAGAGCGACTTCGCACTTCTGTTCATTATAATCTTTTTGTGGTATTGCGGGTATATTTTTGTACATTTATTTTATTTCTGAAGAGTTGGACAAAGTTGGGAACCAGCAGCATAGATTTTATTTATAAAATCTGAAAGAAGTTGTTACAGGTTCTATATGTTTGTTATGAGCTTGCAGTATAAAGAAACTCATAGTTAAAAGAAAGAGGGAAGTCTGTATACCATTTTCTATTCTTCAACTGGTACTTAAACTTGTAACCACTCCTATTTTCAGGATAGCGAGACATCTCTGAAAGAAATTACAGCAGGTTTACTTCTTTGTTAGATACCTGATATAACAATATTGGGGAAAGGTGGAGGGGAAAATGCTGTTTAGCTCTGTTTCCAGGAGATTTAAAGCCTTTTGTGGTATTCTAAAATACCAACAATACCAAAATAAATTGCAGCCTTGGAATAGCAGTATCAAAATCCATTTTGATATGAATATGTTCTAGAGTGTAGTAAGGTATAGCAAGTTTTTGTAAGACTTCAAACATCTTTTTTTTTTTTTCTCTTTTTCCTCATTTTTCTCACTAGAGAACTGAAGACACCTTGAGGTCAGAGCGCAAATACTATTAATAGGCAGTGCCATGAGCAGAACAGTTTTAGACAGAAGGTAAAGAGGATAACCTGAGAATCTAAAGCAACAGCAAGAGGTCTGCTTTGTTGTCTCTAGACTACTACAGCATCTCAGAAAAACAGAGTTTGCTGTGCGTTAGAGACACAGTGTGCTCAGTAAGGATATATACAGTCTTTTTTGGGAGAATTACACTTTTATAACTAAATATAGCACTGCTTAAAAATATTGATCAAGAGCAGTTTGTTTCATGACTTAAGGAGCCAGCTTTTCTCAGCAAAGCTAGAAATTCACATCTCTGACCTCCTTGCCATTGTGTAGCTGAAGTCTAGAGCACAGAGTTATCAGAAGTCAGACACAATTGTAAGTAAAGCTGGAGGAGCATGATCATTAGCAGTGAATGTGTAGACAGATAGTCTAATGTTAGTAATGGATTAATACACTACCAAAATGTAAATTGCTCTGAATGGATGGTTAACACATGTAACCATGCATTCACTTCTGCCGTGGAAATACGATGCCTATGAGCTGTACGTTGATCCAGTCAGCCACTTTCCTGAGTCCCTTGCATCTCTCAAACTCTATAAATAACTGGGGTTGTCCAGGCTGAATAGCGAAGCTGCAATATGAATTAGGCCTGTTCTAACATGTCAGAAGAATTGAAACCCACGCTCAGGAAATGGTTGTTATTGCTGCTGGTAATGGCAACGCAAAGTTACAGTCTAAGCCTTTGCATTTACTTTACCTTCCTGGAGAAAGCAGAAGGATGCAGTTTGAAAGTGCTCTACTTAATGCCCTAGTCCAGCATGAGGCTTTCAGTAAAACACAAAAGACACAAAACCTAAAATTTCTTTAGTACTGAAAAACCCAGGGTGGGCAGAACTTATTCTAAAATAGATCACTTCTGATTTTCACAGTAGTAATTCTAACTGGATTTCACTTCACATGCAAATAGGATGATGAGTGCAGCTGGCATCTAAACTCCTGGGCAAGACCACTTATCCCTACCCTCCATCAGTATACAGCATTTTCCCCCAGCAACACTCATGTGTATCTTAATTCAGTGCCTCCTAAATAATAGTGTTCTTTTAGCTGCAGATTAAGTGGTTAATGATTGATGTTTTTCTGGACAGTGTGTTAATCTATTACTTACAATTAGTACTGCTAGTATTGATGGTGGTTGTAGGCGGTTTTTTTCCCCAAACCTGGATTTGTAGAGATGTCATAGAGCTATCTTAATGTTTCATCTAATAAGGCTTCCCTGTCATCTCGTTCTCCTTGGACTGTTGGTAGAAATTTTCTTCCCGCTGTCAATTACAGACATCCCCTCAAGGATATTAATTGTGTTATGTATGTGCATTTCCTTGAGATATAACTAGGTTACTTTAGCAACCAGCTGTACGTTCCAGAGAACAGATATGTATTTTATTTTTATACAAGCCTCTCATCCCCAGAGACAGGAACAGTGATCTTGGACCTTTTCTTAGGTAAAAATCAGTGCATCTCTACTTGTTTGCATACATAGTCCAAATGTAGTCTTCTATTCCGTAGTGATTCTTTTCGTTGCAGAGATTGCCTAAGTCTGAACATCTGTTTTAGTCACTACTGTTACTGAGTTTCCCTCCTAATTCATACCTGTTTCATGACTATGTAACTGTGCCCTCATTTTGCTATAATGTGGATATTATAATTTCTGTGGCTGCATCCTTTGATATTTAGTGTTGTACGGTGAATTTTACTGGTAGTCTGCACTGCAGATTGTTGTGGGAGTAAATTCTGTGTTCTTTTGGCCCTTAGGTAGAGGTGTCCTTCACACACCAGAAAACTGAAGCATTCCTGCTGTCACACAAATGAGACAACTAATTAGTAGTATTTATGATAAACCAATTAATAATATTTATTATGGAGCATTAGCTTTAGGGCAGCTCGTTAACACCATTCTCACCAGCTGGAGGGCTGCTCATTAACACCAGTCCTCAAACATTTGGCTTTTTTTGCTTTCAGGCATGTTTTGCCATGTAGAGAACACATCGTTGTCTTGTTCTCATCCCTCTCTGTTGCTTTTGCGCTCCTAATTCAAAAGTATGGCCAAAGCTTTCCTGTATGTTCTGAAGTTGGATTATTCCTAAACCTCTGTGTGTGCCTGCCTGACGGTACTCTTTTCAGCAAGCTTGCTTAGTGCTGTGTGTTCAGCAGAGGCAGAAGCAGCAGTGATGTGCACTATCTTCTCTTACACCTCCCTACCCTCCTCAACACCCCCCAGGGTGGAGGAGAGAAAACTGTGTACTGTTTAGTGTTCTGCATGTAGCACAGGTCTGAATGTAGTGTTCTGTTATTTAATGTGTCCTTTTGCCTGCTAAGGAATAGCTACACCTCAGTAATTAGTCTAGCAAGACAGCTTGTACATTATTATTTATAAACTAAGTTGCTTTGGGATAATAATGCTGCTGCAATGCTAATGAAACGAAAAAAAATTTTAACGTTGTGTTCACATGTATATGTATGTGAGACACACAGGCTTCTCCCATGCCCCTTGTCTGCAGATACTACTAATTTTCTGTTCTGACAACATACAAAATAGTGTGCCCTGGAGACAGCAGGGCTATGGTGGTTAATTCCTGTCCCTTGCCAGCCCCTTGGAATCTGTTTTGGTTTGGAAAATAGGAAGGAATGAAGCTGTGGGAAATGGAGTTTCTGTCACTAGTTAGAGAAAAAGCTGTTTCTCAAACCGCCATGTAGTCTAATACACACATTGTGTGAATCCATAGTCTGGGAAGACATTCACCAATGTGCTGCAATTTCTCCCACTAATAAAAATAATCATTGCAATTTCAATGCCATTTCTCATTTTTTGGGCTAGTCTTTGGCTTCCTTCCCAAACAACGCTGAGCTGTAACGCAGTTCTTCCTTAAACATTTGTTGTATACTGATAGGCTTGGCAGAGGTGGGATCACCAGGGGAATGGATGACTCGGGCTTTTACACACTGAGTCAATAGTCACAATGAGTAGATTCATATATTTTTGGCATGTACGTACAAGTTGTTGCTTCAGTTCACTGAGTTTTGTTGATGAGTTTTTCCAGAATTAATTCAAGCAAGTGAAGTATTGAAAAGTAAAGTGGCCTATGTATATGGTCTGCTTGGGTATAGGTTATAATGGAAAGTGTACATGTGTTGTTACCTGCTTTTGCTGTGTTACATTTGCAGATAAGAAAACAGCTTTAACATGCCCTTCATGTTTGTATTTTCATCAAATTCTTTGAGTAGTATGTCAATAATGCCCAGCAGGTGTATTTTAAATGTATAACATATAGCTGGTATTTCACTTTCAAAGCCATGTAATGTTTCACTTTGTCCAAAGATTGTTGACTGTTCCTTTGGGAAGACTTAAGGTTTTCAGAGATACTGCTAGTAAAATAGTTCAAAGGGCAACAATGTAGTGTGGGACTGTGGAACTTTCCAGGCTGTGAATAGGATATAGCAAACTTCTGTTCTTTGGCATCAGCTTACAAGCAGTCCTTATGTGTTTTTAAATATTTCAGCTGGGCTGTTTTTAAGGAAAGTAATGCACTGTGGCTCAAACTGACAAATTCTGTGTCACACTAGATCTTCATTTCTCTGCCAGTGACAACCTTATTGAATATCCTCTCTGACCAAAAGGGTAGCTGTGAACAGCAGTAGCCCAATGTCGCAACAGAGACAAATAACTCTGTCGTTTAAGTAGACGCAGGTTTCGTTTTATTCCATTTATCCTTCCACATTGGGATCTCCCAAAGAGTTCTGGTACTTTGTGCTGATCCTTCCCATTGGACATATGCAGATTAATTATCTTTGTGTGAGCTCTACCTAGTGAGATTCAAAATCATGTTGCTAAGCTGCCTTTTTACAGGAAAATGATCAAATGACTGGATTGCCCTAGTGTCACAGAAATTGTCTCTTATGCTCAGATATCACCAAGGTGGTGACCACTTAGTGCAAATCTTCCTCCTATTGTTAAAGGTTTATCAATAGGATAACAACCTGTGGCTGTGCTCCTGGCTGCTACAAGAACAGATCACATCTAGTTAATGTATTTGAGACATCCCACAAGTAAATCAAACCGTTGTTTATGGGGGATTTGCCTCCATTCATCATGCACTAGTACTGTTTACAAGAATTCAGTTGTAGGGTTCCTGCCAGAGTCACTGGTGGGGTTTTGGGGGGATTTATTTCTGATTTTTGTAAGTTTCTGTCTCTTTCTACTTTTCCTTTCTGGTTTATTCCTGTCATCTTTGGAGGCTGAATTGAATTGTGAGCTGGCTAGTCTTCCTTTGTGGTGGGTGTAAAAATTTTCGCTATATCTTTCAGTGTTCCAGCTTCTCGTGGTGAACATGAGCTCTGTGCCATTCTTCTGAAACTGTGCTTTGGTGTGCTATATTCTAAAAAACATTATTATGGAGTAGAACATTCAGGGATTGGGTGGTGGTGGAAGATGAGGGTTTGCGGGGGGACATGCCTGTGTCTGGAAATTTCAATAATCTGATACTACATCTGTGGTCAGCCTTAGCGAGGATATAGTTCCAATAGGCAGATGTCTAGCTAACCTTTTGCGCTTTGCTGGCTGCTTTTCAGTAAATGGACTCATAATTCTTCAGATCATATCAAGTAGTGCTAATATTTAGAGTCATTTCAATAATGTGGTGGGCCTTAGTAGCAAGGAATTGCTGGCAACTTGCTATTTGAGTCTGGTGCTGTTATACCAGCTGTTTCATAAAGACTTCATCCTGCACAAACCTTTATTCTTATCCCACTTTATCACCAACTTATGATAGGGTCAGTTGGAGACTGTTTACCGAGAGGTTTCATTGGCAATTTGGGCTAAAGCAAAATCTTCAAAATGTTCTGTGAAGATCAGATGTAACTGTTTCCTTGTTCCATTTTAACTGTTACGGAAGTGTGGTAAAAAATATTCAGCCAATTTTCCTTTTATTTCCTCAAGCAGCAGGTCCAAGGAGAAATTAAAAAAAAAAAAAAAAGCGTAAACCAAGCTGAGTTGGCCTTTTATGTTTATCAGAGCTTTCCTTGCCTTCGCTTCTCATCAGACCAGGTTTGCTTGCTGTGAGGATAATCTGACTCACCTTTAAAAATGTTAAAGGTCGGCTGCACTTGAGGAAGCTCGCATTTGGCAGTGACTCCTAGAAAATGTCCTCAGCTCTTTCTTGACAGTTAGTCTCTCTGAAACCATAGGCTTTTCTTTTCTTCCCCCAGGCTGCTAAAATCCCAGTGTAGTTTGATGTACTGCAGAAACACTGGGTAGATCCTATCACAGTATTCACTGTTTCATATCCCTGTTTGAAGACTGTAAGGTGGATGAATTTTGCTTTTAAGCAAATGCATGCCCCATTACTCCACATCCCCTCTGCAGAGCAGCTAATGGTGCATTTGTTTCTTTCCTCCGCTTCTTTTTTCTTTGGTGCTTTCATCCTTTAGGTTAAAAGGCGTGAGGTGTGTTAGTCTAAAGAGCAAACTCAGTCTCCTGCATGACTGTAAGCCCAAGATAAAAATGAATCATTAAACAAGAACTGAATGTCTTGTCATTTATTAGATAAAATGAGTTTTAATAATTATGTCACATAGCCAGAATACAATTATTCTTCTCATTTATATGCCAGTCACTGACAAGAGAATTGGTTATTTTGCTGTCTGCTTTTAGGTATGTAGATTTTTATTCTATAAATTCTACTAAAAAGTTCTTAATGTAGACTATAAAAAGACTATATAATCTCACCTAATCACAGATGGCACTTAGCTGGTTTAGAATGTCTTTAAAATGGTGAAAATCATCACAAAAGAGATGATCGAGTTAGGCTGCTATGAGAGATTTTGTGGCAAATTTTGAGTGCTTATGTAAAATTACCTACTGTTGCAGTGTGTGGAAGTGTGTGTGTATGCGCACGCACATTCATATACTGGAGCTGTTGAGCCTCTGGCAGGGAGCTTTGCAGAAGCTGCAAGTATTTTTAGTGGAAACGAAATCTCAGTTCAGTTCTGCAGCATGTGACTTCCTATTTCTGTAAGTTACTTCCAAGGGACTTCCTCTGTTAAATCGGCTTGTCTCTAGAGATTTAGTCTGGAGCCGGAGTGTAGTGTGCTTTGTCCTGTGCCTGTGACAGCATTTTCCCAGAGTTTTCTTCTGAGTATTTTATTTTTATTTTGTACTGTCTCCAGCATGCAAGGATCTAGTAGCTGCTACCCGTGATCGGAAGCTGAATACCTTTATACAAGTCTCAGTGGTACATCCAGCACAGCACATTTTGACGAGGTATTCAAGCACTGAAATCGTGGAGGTGAGAGTCTTTCTTATACAATTAACATGTTGGTTAATGAATTGCTCATTTCTTCCATAGAAAGTGAATGAGAATTAAAACAAGTTAGTGCGTAGTCTTAGGTAAGACAAGTGCGCTCTGGCAGTTAGCAAAGCATACCTAAGAGCGTTCTGTAGTTCTTGGCATTTAACCAGGATAAACAGTTAGAAACAAACTTGGCTTCTCATGAAAGCTCTGTTGTTCCAAGTAGAGGCATGGAGAATACTCCGGTCTTCCAGACATAGGTCTAGAATGAAACAGGGAATAGTCGCTCTCATGAAAGGGCAAGGCAATGCAAAGTAAAACTAAATTAAGAATACAGTGTCTGTAAAGTATTTTTAAATTACAGAAGAACATATGTTTTATTATATGGTCTATTATCCTATAGTCTTTTTGTTCTGTTTTTTCCATGTGAAAGTCGATGCTTTTGCAATTTGAGAAATGTTAGCCTACTTCTATAATTAGGGAAAAGAGCATGTGTATGTAACATTGGTGACCTTATATAAAATAGTCACTTGCATCACCTATTACAACAGAAGTTGTGTGAGGCTGCTTTGCTAGGCTTTGCTTTGCCCCGTAAGCATCAGTCAGAAACAGCAAAAACGGTTCACAGAGAAAATTAAGTGTGAGCGTGCAATGTAGGTGTAGCTTGCTTAACTTACTGGAGGCACTCACTAATTACAGGGAAGTCTTATTGTAAACATACACATGATTTTACCAAAGGCTTGTTTTAGCTGTTAGATACCTTGAGAATATTTAATGAGCTATTTGTGTTATCAGTTTCAACAATCTGCTAGTTAAACTGTTATGGTTTCAGCCATCAACCATCCTGAAACTGCTTAATTCAAATATCCTGTATCTGATCAGGATGTTTCATTGCAGGCTGTTTGGAATGATGTCGTGCAGAATATGGAATAGATGTATATATGTATTTTTTTTTTTCTAGAAGTTGATGCATTTCCTAACACGATGTCCTAGGTCTGAATAAATCCCTGAATTTGTTGTGTCAAGGCTCTCAGCTTCATAGTTAAACTTTGGGGGAGGGGAAGGCAAAGGCACAGAAAAGTTATTTTCTTCAAAAGAAACTACACTTAGCATGTAAGATCCTTTATTGTAGTTCAGAAAAAATTTAAGGATACTAGCCTGGTAATCTTTGGAAATGAAGTATAATTAAACATTAAGAAATTATAAACAACACTTTATATGATTCATTTAATAGTTTGTGTATCTGAAGCTATGATATAGTTACTTCAGTGTACAGCCCTTAAATATAATCATAATGTTACAAAGCATAGGAATGGGTGTCTATAGCATGTCTATAGACATTTTATTGTGACTTAATGAAGATCTCTTTTGCATGTGTGTGTGTAAGATATATCTTTAGGTCATTTAATCTAGTAAAAAATTGCAGTACTTTCAAAAAGTATCATGGGAGAAGGAAAGGGGTTGTTTATTACAGGTTGTATTCCTGATACTGATAGCTGCTGGCTGGGCTGTTGAAAGGCATGTTGCTAGGCTCTGTTTCAGAAGCACTTAATATGTTTTCCACTTAAAGAACTTCCCAGAAAGTTTTCTGAAACTTTCCTGAGGATATTTTGAAGTTCTCTGGTTTTCTTGTGGACTGGATCATACTTAGGTGTTCACATCTCTCTGCTGTAGAAAGCTAACTTCTTTTAAAGAGCCCACAGTTTCTGTATCTCCATAGGGGCATACTACACACTGCACAGCTGTTACCTTACCGAGTTTTTACTCATGTTACACAGGGTACAAGAGATCCACTGTTTCTGACTGGTGTGACATTCCCACCGGAATACCCCATCTATGAGGAGACAAAAATAAAACTAACAGTCTATGATGTCAAGGATAAATCTCAAGACACGGTAAGTGTTTTGCTTTGTTTCTTGCATAAATCTTACTGAAGGTTAAGTTTCTTGCCTTGTTGTTCTTTCGCTCTCTTCAGCAAGTTTGCAAGTTGGGGAAAAAGGTTTATGTAGAAATTTTTTTTTTCTCTTATACCTAAAATATACTGGGTTTTTTGTTGTTATATTAGAGAATAGAGAAAGACAACCATGCACTTAAGATGGACCATTTGCAATTGTTTAATTGTTTACACAAATCAGCACAGGTATTCCTGGCAAATAAAAGATTACTTTTGATGGCAGAGAACATATGGAATAGAGTGAGATAACACCACGGTGAATAATTTTTCAGAAATGTTTCTGGTAGTATTTTACTTATATGCCTAAACCAGAATGATTATAATAGAGCCTCTAGCCTGATGTTTGAGATAATCATATTTTATTTTAATCTCTTGCATGGTGATACCCACAGCTCTCCAGTGGCTGCTGCTGTTATTGATTTGTAAGGGTCCAAAATCTTCTGTGACACTGTTAAAGGTGATTTATTTTGGGTTGTAGTGTTGTATGTTTTTGGTTACACTGTCAGCTTCTTACGCTGAGAAACAATTACTCACTTGAGATGGTATATGGAGGTCAATGGGACAATCTGAGTGATTTAAATGCCAAATATAGACCTTGAGTGCCATTTTATGTACTGCAGGTGATCTAAGACGTCCTTACAGAGCTAGAAGGTATCATGGGACCTGTGGGAGATCTGTGTTTTTCTTCTCTGGCAGCTGGAGTCCAGCTGATAGTTTTCTTTTGGGCATCAAAAATGGCCCTTGACACCAGTATTTAATTAGCTGAATTGCTCTTTACGTACCTGTAATTGGCCTGCAGTATGATTAAAGACCGTGCAAGCTCATGTTATGACTTTATATGCATTCATTATCTATAAGAAGGAAATTAAAGGCATAACTTAGAACTTCAGACTGTCTTTGAACTGCTTACATAGGTGAACTTATATGTTTAGAGGACTTCTAATTTTTTGCAGGTGGAAAATACTTGGTTTAAATTTTGGACCTTTGTGAGGAAACAGGTTGAATCTGTCTCCTTATTGTGTTCTTTAATGGGAATGTGTGGAGTATTTTAGACATAGAATCTGGATTTCTTTCAGTTTATAGACTGAGGGGTTTTTTTTCTGTATAAGAATAACTGGGGAAGGGGCACGTGTGCACATTCTCACAATGTGTATGTTTAAATTTTTGGTTATGGTTTAGACTACAGGGGCTTAAAATGGGATCTGCTCGATAGATACAATAGAGTTGTCACCAGTGGACGGATACAGCAATTGAGTGAAAGCAGTTTGACTTTGTCCCTTCCCTTCCAGTTTCTATTGTGACTGATAGAAGATGGAAAATAATATCCTATCAGTAAGTGAAAAAAAATGGACTTGATTCATAGAGCTACCCGTGTGCTACTATTCTTCTAGTTGCAGACCTCTATACTGCCTCTTATACAGGACAAGATCTAGCCTAGAGAATGAATATAATTTGATATGTTTATGCAACTTTTAAGAATTTTTTCTAACTGTTCCTTACAATTTTAGTACAGGACTAGAGTCTCTCCCAGGGAATCCCATTAACATAGCTCATAAGTCGGAAGAGAGAAGACCTTTCTATTTTGTCATAGCAGTTATGTAGTTCCTGTGTAAAACATTCTAGATCTATAGTTTATAGTACCTTCTTTGTAAGGGAAAATGTTAATCCCATCTCTGGTTTACATAAATTTAGGCTTTTTTAATATTCATCTGTTTTAAAAGTGGACGTAGGAAAGAAAAAATTAAATGAGCTGTAAAACTTAAATCAAGGTAGACTGCAGCATGCGTGAATGGCCCTGGGCCACACAGGTTGTTACTTCATTTGCAGCAATATTTGGACTTCTGTTTACATCCTAGAATATCAGCAATGATAAAACTAATGACTTTCTTTCCTGTAATTGGAATCTATTGCAACTTTTCTGTTAATTCAGATGATGTTTTTGAGTCTAGAGGTGTATATAGCTTCATAAAAGTCAGATTTAAATGAGGTATAGCTTGATACCATTACTGGCATAGCTGCAGCTGCGCAGACATCAGTGCTTGCTTCATGACACAAGAAGTAGGACGTGTCCCTTTGGAAGTAGGCCTGTTCAAAATGCTGTGGCTTCACAGTTCTGATTATCCAGGCTAGAATAAAGCTGGCTTTCTTGTTCCTCAAAAACTGCTGCCACAGCTTGTGGCTGCAACACGTAGCCCCACCATTCCTCCAGACAGACAGATACACACTTGGGGGTGGAGGGGAATCCAAGTCTGTTAGGTACGCTCTGCTATTCTAGGCCATGCTTCCAGACCAGCTCATACAAGTGAGCATTTATGGCAGAATAAACCTTGGATCTGACTGCAAAATATTTTGCAGAAATTGAGCAAAAAGCTACAGTAATAAGAATTCCCACAATGTCAGGGCTATACTGCTCTTGGTTACTTCAGTTAACCAGTTCAAATTAGCTAACATCCCTAGTCACAAACATGTTCTTTTCTTATTTCTCTTGTAATTAACATGAAACTAAGGAAGTTATTTCTGTGCATTGATTAAACTCTGCAGGATTTTACTGCCACAAAGAAAAGAGTGTAGAGAAAGTGGGGAAAGGGCAGTGGGTACATCACAGGGTAAAGCATTTTCTTGTTTTTTGCCTAAACCTGCTCTATACAAGAGAATTAGGTCTACTTTTCAAACCCACTGGATTTTTTCTGTATTACAAAGATAATTAGATACTGATCAGTTTGTGCACACAGATCATCATGCTAAAGTGAAATGGAATGCTCCACAGTGAGAGACAACCAGAATTTTTTTTGGTACTGCTGACATGCTACCTGTGCTGCTTTTTTTAAAAAAAGATTTTAAAATAACCCTTCAGTGGCTGCATTCCTGTACCAGAAAGCAGATAGTTAACTTCACTCTTGCATGTCATTTAACTTACATTATATAAGAAGTGTAGTTTAATTATATTAAAGTACTGTGCAGCTGGTATCACATTCACTGTGCTTGATATAGTGAATGTTCTAACTGCACTTTTCACTTTTGATGCATCTCTGTCTGATATTGGTCATAATTATATCTTGGCTGTGGCAGGCTTTCTGTAATTGAGGCTTTTTAATATAATGAAACACAATTTTTTTTGTTTTGGCTAGTCATCCTAAGTTAGGGTGATTGGTTACTGTAAATAGAAACTTTTAATAAAGACTACGCTATTCCTATTTTATATAGTTGGAATAAAGAAGTTAATAACGTGTGTTTATGAAATATAATTTAAATATATCCCGTGAAGCCATGCATACAAAGAAGTGGGTAATGCCAT